>NW_027182290.1:3738754-4985005 GCF_029961685.1 Aristolochia californica | reverse complement strand
TTACTTAATGAAATCTGCTACTCGTCTTTCATGATTCATTAACTTTTTCTCAGTTGATTCTTTTGAAGTAAAAACCTGGGGATAGTATTTGCCTTTTGCTTTATAAAATCATTACTAATTATTTGAGCTACTTTTCTATAATGCAGCCCAAATGATATTGCATATGTCTTTTCTGGATATGCACCACTTAGCATACGACTTGTTCAACATGCAGTTCGATCCGGATGGTGAGATGTAAATTAAATCAGCATTTGATTTAGAATAAAACTAATCTTGCATTTGTTAAAGCTTTTATCCTTACTATATTTTTCTTCTTTTTGCTATATCCATATTTCTTGTTATAAAACTTAATGCTCAGGCGCCCTATTGAAGAGATTGTGAAACTACTGCCTGGTCCACATTCTGAATTTAAGAGAGTGAGTTCTTGTCCCTCTCATTTGCTCCAGCGTTCACACTATGCTATTTAATGTTTCAAACGAACACCTTGTGTATTTTGTATGTTCTCCATCCACAGGGTGGATATTCAAGAACTTCTTCATTAGATATGCTACAAGGGAACCCTGGAAACCTTGATAGGTAAGCATTCCTTGCTACCGAAAAAAATTTCTTTAAGCTAATACAGTTTTGTTTGGTTGTACAAAAAATGCAAAAGCATCTCAGGAGTTTAAGTTGCCTTTATTTTATTTAAATGGCCAGGCTAATTAGAACTTCAAAACATTTAATAGGAGCATCATGAAGCAAAATGCAAACTTCCAGACAGATCCTCTAAAAACTTATTTTTCATATTAATTAATTTTATATATATTGATGAAGGGATGAATAGTGGTCTTAATGGTGGGATGGGACAAGTAGAAAATTTTCATATTCTAAACATCAACAAAGTCAATGATTGTCATTTCTTCTGTGTTATACTTGGCTGCATGAATCCTTTCCCCTCATTATGACCTATCAAGTGCTAGATCCGTGATGTTGTAGGTCTAAGCATTGACGGTTTCCATCCATGTCATTTTTCTGCCTTTTGTTTCTTCTGCTTGTCCCTAAATTAGCATACCAAAACATCCTTCCAAGTGCACCAAAAGGTGTGTAACAAACCTTGTAAAAATCATCTGAGTGTTCAAAAGTTCGTGATCCATATTCAATGCTTGTACCTCCCAAATCAGATGGCAAAATTAAGTGGAGAAATGGAATAACATGGAATAACTAAAAACATTACATGAATGGTCAAGATACCTCTTTTTTTTTAAAATCTGATGTGAATATTATTAAAAGAAGAGGGAAATACAAATTAGGGATACTCTCCTGTTACAACAAGGGATTGAAGGGAGGTTCCTATTTTGGCTTGGCCATCAGCAAAGGAATTTGCTGATTGGGGATATGATTCCAAGTACAGCATAAGCTGGAAGAAATAGTACATATGTCATAACAGGTTTCCCAATGCCTCCGAGGTGGCTCCTTGGCATTTGCACACCAATGAATTACTACTTTGGAGTCACCTTCCACAATCAATGGCATGGAGAAGCGGCCAATAAATGATGAGTCCATGGAGAAGACCAGTGAGTTCAGCAGTGGTGGAGTTGGGGATACCCAATGGTCCAGCATATGCAGTAAGAAGAGTACCCTCAGAATTGCGGATGGCGCCACCAAAGCCAGCAAGGTAGGCACCCAAGAGCACTGCCATCAAAATTTAATTTGAGGGAGCCAGTAGCGGGAGGATCCCATACCATCATGTTCGGCAGTCTGGATGGGAGGGGCATCTGAGCCACAAGACGCCAGTTGTGGTGCAAAGTCATGTCTTGAAGATGCTGGAATTCCATCCTAGTGAGCAGCCAAGAGGAAACATGGGTAACAACTGTTTGAGAGACCTACTTGGCGCTTCTGAATTTGCATTGGAAGTGCCGTTGTTTCTTTTTTTCCAAATGTTCCAAGGGATGAACCCAAGGCAGCTAGAGAGAAGGATCATGCCCATCTTAGGAAGTCTAGCTCCAAGAAGTGACTGGAGGGTGGATGGAATGTCATGAGTAGCGCACAATTGCAGGTCGATTCAATTAAGTAAGAGGGACCAGACCTTCCAAGCATATTGGCAGTGAATGAGGAGGTGGTTGATGGTCTCACTATCGGTTTTGCAGAGTGGGCAAGTGGGATCAGGACCCAGGTTTCCATGAGGCTGCAAGTTATCCATGGTGAGGATTTTATTAAGGTTGGCAGTCCAAAGGAAAGATCTACAGGCAGGTCAGCAAAGCACCAGGTCAGTGCTGCAGTATTCTGATAAGGAGTGGTGGTCCAGTTATGAAGGTGAGTGTAAGCTGAGGAGACGGAGAACTTGCCGCTAGAGTCTGCCATCCAAATCAATTTGTATGGGTTGAAAGCACGGATCTTGATCAAGACCAAATTAGAGATGAGGTTAGAGATATCAGAGGTCTCGTCATCAATTAACTCGTGCCTGAGTTGCAGGTCCCAGCCACCGTTGCCATGCTAAGCTGCAGAAACTGTGGAAGATACACAAATGGTTACATTTATAAGAGCTTGATATGAGATGCTGAGGGGCCTGTTTTTCATCCCATTTCCAACAAAGCATCTGGTTGCAAAAGTGAACTTCAGGAGGAAGAGGAAGAGGAAGAGGAAGAGGAAGAGTGACCTCCAAAGACGGGAAAGGTGGTAACGACAGCCATCCCCAGTCCACCAACCTTCATCCCATCCGAGCTTGGCAACAACCATTGGCTCCAGATCGATTTCAGCTGCATGTTATTCTTCCAAATCCACTTTAATAGGAGAGCCGAATTCATGTTAGTTGTAAGCAGGATACCAAGACCACCAAGGTTGATTGGTTTACAGACTTCTGTCCAACAAACAAGGTGATACTTATATTCGCCTAGCACTCCCTCCATAGGAATCTTTTCTTCATGGTTTCTATGTGGTGGCAAATAGATGTAGGACATGGGAACAGGGATAGGAAGTAGTTCGGGATGCCAGCCAAACAAGATATGATGACCCCTCCAAGTAGCAAGGCGTCGCTCCAGTTTTTCAATAACAGGTCTTCTGTAATTCTTCTGTGGTAATGCTGTCCAATACGGAAAGGCCAAGGTACGAGCTGGAGGAGTTGGCAATGGAGCAACCCAAGTAATTGGCCATTTGATTCAGATCATCTCCACTGATACTATACCCCAAAATTGTGGTTTTTTGCCAGCTTATTTTCTGTCCCGAAGTCAACTCAAAGAGGCCCAGCAGTGCTTTTATCTTCTTGACTTGGTCGAAGGTGCCAACCCCGAAGTAGAGTGTGTCATCAGTGAATTAAAGGAGTGGGATGTTGAGGCTATCTCCATTGGAGATTGGAGTGAGCCACCCACTGTTCTTTGCTAAATAGATCATGGCTGACAAGTATTCCACCACAATGTTGAAGAGGAAGGGGGATATGGGGTCCCCTTGTTGGATACCCTGAGAGCCATGGAAGTAGCTGCAAGATGTCCCATTGAGGAGCAGGAAGTATGAAGTTTAGGAGATGCTGCTTCAGATCCAAAATCTCCATTGATTGTGAAAGCCATACACATGAGAAGATTGTCAACCAGCTTCCAATTGACACGGTCAAAAGCCTTCTCGAAATCAAGCTCGAGGCAGAATCTAGGGAGTTCAAATCATTTGAAGTAGTCGAGCATCTCATGTGTTGCTATTGTTGAGTTCAGAATATTTCTTCCTTTTTTGAAACGGTGATGATTTTATTATGAAGAAAAGTAAAAGAATACATCAAGGGAGGCCTCACCTAACAACAAGAGATTGTAGGGAGAGACCCAATTTAGCACACAAATTAGCAACCGAATTGGCTGATCTAAGAACATGGGACCAAGTACAAGAGATAGTGGAAACAATGTCCTTAATATCAAGAAAAAGTTGCCAGTGATGCCAAGGGGGGAAGGAGGCGGTGGAGCGCTAGCTAATGACAACTTTGTAGTCACCCTCCACGATAAGTGGACCTTTGAAGCAATCCTGGTAGATGTGAAGCTCGTGGAGGAGGCCAGAAGAATATTTCTTCCTTTCACTAAGGCACTTTTCCCATGATGGATGATTGTGGGTAACACAGACTTGAATCTATGGGCGAGCAGCTTGGCAATGAACTTGTATGAGCTGGAGACTAGACTAATTGACTGGAAGTCATGGGGGTGTTCAACATTTGTCTTTATAGGGACAAGAGCGATGAAGGATGCCCCCATGGCTCGGTAGGTGATGCCATTCTTATGAAACCTGTGCACCATAATAATGAGGTCATCTTTTATGGTTGGCCATCTATTTTTATAGAATTCACTATTGTATCTATCTAGTATGAGGGCACGGTTCAGTGGCATACTGTGGGAAGCTGCTTCAATTTCTTGAAGGAGAAGACCTGTTCCAGTAGGTTAGCTGTGTGGGCGCTGATTTTAGCCAGCTAACAATTGCATCATGGATTAGTGAGTACAAAGATTTTGAGTTTAATAGTTAGGAAAGAGGTTTCCTAAGTTGGCTAGTCATTTTGAGATGGACCTTGACCCAACTTAACATAGTATCAAAGCGGGTACTCATATGTGGCCCTACACCTAAATTATCCACTTGTAGAACCAGAAAAGAAGGCCTACACCTAAACTATCCACTTTTAGAGCCAAAAAAGAGGGCCTGCACCTAAACCGTCCACTTGTAGAGCCACAAAAGAGGGCCTACACCTAAACTATCCACTTGTAGAGTCACGGAAAAAAGGCCTACACCCATACTATCCACTTGTAGAGTCACAAAAGAGGACCTACACCTAAACTATCTACTTGTAGAGCCACAAAAGAGGGCCTATATCTAAAATTATCCACTTACAGAGCCGCAAAAGAAGGCCTACACCTAAATTATCCACTTGTAGAGCCATAGAGCCACAAAAGAAGGCCTACACATGAGGGGAAGTGTTAAGGAATAGTCCCACATTGTGTTAAGGAATAGTCACTAAATTTTCTCTTGTTAATATATATACATCTTTATAAAAAAAAAAAAAAAAAAAAAGAATAGTCCCACATGGATTAGTGAGTACAACGATCTTGAGTTTATTAGTTAGGAAAAAGGTTTCCTAAGTTGGCTAGTCATTTTGGGATGGGCCTTGGACCCAACTTAACATTTTTTCTTGGGAATAGGTAAAAGAAAAGGCTAAAACATTTGGTAAAGAGGTGTTTTCAGTTTGAGGAAACTGGGGGATCGGGCATTCATCCATATCAATACCAGATTATGAGATTATCAAAAAAATTTGCAATAGCATGAAAACCTTCATCATTTCATAACTCAATTGGTAAATCAAATACTTTCAACCAGACTCCAGAAGACCCTATCGTGGTAGTTTTCTGCCATACCACAATTTTGATGAATGGAATGGGACAATCAATATTCCAAGTAGCATGGATCTTCTGACTTTCATCTGAGCAGCACATTTGAATAAGCCATTTGGCGTTGCAACGGAATGCAATTTTGGGTGAGTAAGACAACATCCAGTGTTTTGAGATAAGGTCACTCAGCAGCTTAGCCTTACAAAGACTCCATTTGATTGTCACAATCAGACACTGTGATCATTTCTGTCTTCTTTCAAAGATGGATTGGAAAATGTGAATAATGTGTGGTGAGAATGGTTGGTATGATTGGATTTGTGGTTGGAGATTAGGTGGTTTCTCTCGAAATAGGATTCAAATGGGGTTTGAATGGTTTGTTGGACAAGGGCTAAAGGGGATGAAGAATGGTTGGTTTGCAGTGATTTTGGAAGGAAAGTTTTAAAGGTTGCTAAGAATCGAGTCCAGTTGGATCCATCGTCAGTGATATGAGAGAAGTAAATTCGAGCAAGAATCTTGCTTGCACGAATGTGGACGATTTTACACTCTGCTCTTCAAAAATGAAAAACAGAAATCACAAACTGCAAGTCTCGAGACCAGATTTCTTAGCAACTGAACTCTTCCGTCATTTGCACTAAAGAGAGTTTCCAAACGCTGAAAAAGTGACTAATCTCCAATGGAATCGTGATGAGAGAAGATTTTTGTTACCATTAGCAGCTGAAACTTTGATCTTCCTTCATTGGTCCACCCCCCTCATCTTCAAAACCAAAGTGAAAGCTTTTTCTATTCTTTTGCCACAAAACTTTCTTCCTTCTATATCTCTTTGTTACCTACTGCCAGTCATTTCTTTTATCTTGTTCCTCATCAAACTTGGGTCTTCCAGTGCCTTCAGAAAAATCATGCAACTCAACTGTTGTTGTCTCCTGATCTCCTCTTGGACATCTCCCTTCTTGCCAAACTCCTCACTCTTCTCCTCTTGCTTTTGCCTTTGCTCTTGTTCTTTCCTAGTTTTCCTCACATTCCTCTCCTCTCTTGATCCTTCATTCTTCCTTGGCCTGCTCCTCTGCTTTGTTCTCTTGCTCTCTCTCTCACTCACTCATCGCTCTTTAAATTTTTTAATGATACCTTTATTATTGTTTTATATTTTGAAACTCTCTTCACTAATAAATAGGCTGCTACCAATTAGAGATGTCAAATTTTGTTATGAAGTTAATTGATACCTTTATTATTATTTTATATATAGAAACTCATAATTAATAAATAATAAATAATTGACCCCCCATTAGTCCTGTCTGTTTGTTGTTATTTTTTCCTTATTCAGTCTTTCAAAAAAAAAATGAATGCTTACCAAAAACATTATGTGTTAGGGTACAGATATGATATTAGGATAAAAATTATGCTTGCCTGTTGAAGCCAGTGATTGACACCCATGTTAGTGGTTTGAGAGATGATAATGCTGCCAGCACTGGTTTGTGGCACTGTTGAGGTGGATCCATGGCCTTGTTAGTGGTTTGAGAGACAAGAACCCATGATTGATTTTGGGGCTAAATTTCTTATATAGTTTCACAAAGTATGCCACACTGAAACCAGTGATTGTGTTTGTCGCCTACAAAATGAGCACTTAGAGTCACGAAATAATCATTGAAAAGAAAAAAATTCCAAAAGAAGGAAATGGAATTAGTGAAAGATGATAATAGAAAGGTGGGGAACACTATAGTAGAGGGAAAAAGGAAACCCACAATACAGGACGACAAGGATTTGTTCAGAGTTGGCTCAGCCTCATGCGCCTGAAGTGTAAATCTCATGTTCATGGAACCTCAAAACATTAAAACCCTCAAGCAGCCTCAGCCTTGCCTCATTATTACCCAACTTCCAAAACATATTCAACTATCTTCACATGGACAAAACGAACTATGTTTTCTCTTTTTTATTGATTTTTCGGAATCACTCCTGTGCCTTTTTGCCATCGCAGTGAATTGCCAAAAAGAAAAAAAACAATTTTCTATTTTGAAGTATATTTTGTTATTCTCTATTACTGGTTGGTAACCAGCGATTCATTTCTGAAAATTTAACAGGGTAGGTGATGGACGGCGATCACTAGTATTGGTTGTTTTTATTGGTGGTGTGACCTTTGCAGAGATCGCTGCTCTCCGCTTCCTCGCTGCACAGGTACATCTTGGTTTCTGATTGCTGTTTATTGCCACTTGTAGTTAACTGTGTAAATTTAGAACAATTGGAACTCATCATGAAAGACACAAAGACTATAACATATCTGTGATGTGTGCCATCAAGAAGAATAGTGGGACAACCTGTTGGCATCTTCAGTGGAATTCTTCGAAGGGATTCCAACTTTCTACATAGAATTAAATGTTAAAATCTGGCTGGCTGTTTAAGTAGCATGGAGAAGTTGAAATGTAGATCTCAATTCTAAACAAATGCTGTAGTCTTCTGGCTCTTACTACATAGAAACAAAATTATAGCACTTATTTGTGGATTGCAGGAAGGAATGGCCTATGACCTGATTGTTGGGACAACAAAGATAGTAAATGGTAGCACGTTGCTTAACACATTTACAGACAATCTCACTTAGGAAGGCATACGAGATGGTGTTTTCTTCATAGTGCAGAGTGGGATCATGTGACGTCTTTCAGGAGGCTTATATCGAGTATGTATGAGTTCTTGGTGTCACAAAGTTCATTCTATCAGGTTGTGGGTTTGGTTTTCAATGTATCTTTAAACTTCAGTTGGGGTTGTGACAACACTGGAATTCTCAAATTTATAACTCACTCAGGTTCATATGTGGTATTTTACTTCAACAACTCTAGGAGAGATCTATTAATATTGCATACTTGCTCTAAGACAAGTTCTGTAATCAAAAGAAGCTCCATGCAATATGAGAAAAACGAAGAAGAAAGCCAAATAGGTTTTGTGCGAGAAAGACCTATACATCAAGTGCAAAAAAGACAAATGCTCATGCAAAGGAAAATCTAGAAGAAAGAAGTTCTACAAGAAACACAAAAAGTTTCTATAGAGAAGATTTGGAGAAAATAAATGAAAATGCCTAAAAACGATATTCCACCAGGGCAAGATCATGAGCAATTGATACGTCTGTAATAAGAAAGGTCACTTTGTGAAAGGGTTCTTAAAGAAAGACGAACAAAAACACCTTATTTTCATTAGTTCAACCTATTCCAATCACTTTGGTAAACATCGAGCTCAAAGTCAGCCATAATGACAACTTCATGGAGTATAGAAGCATCTGCCACTTTTAGGCCTCTTGCCAAGCCATGAGTATTCAAAGCTGAAAATGGACCAGAAAAGGACAAACCTACAAAGATTATTTCTTGTGGTATGAGACACTGGTTCTATTACAACTCTCAACAACAGGCCTGGTCAATGAATTCAAGAGACAGTTGATCCAAACATGGTGCACTAAATCACACTAAGAACTGTATTCCAAAAGAAGAAAAAACCCGTGTTTGAGAGAAAAATCTTTATTAGCTTCATGTTCAAGAAAAATGAGAACATCACAATTTCAACCACCTAGGAGTGAATCCAACTCATATCAGAATTAACAAAAAAATAGTTCTTGCAACTCATACTAGAAGGATTTATCAAGATCATAACTTTGCAATGGGCATATATCCCATTTTACATCAATAGAATACAATAACAAGTCAAATGAAAAACAAGATTGGTTATTAACTACTAGTCCCTTAATCACTTTTTTGAAGTGAAAAATTCTTGTTGTCCAACAAAGAAAACATCTTCCAACATTTGAATAAAACTAGAATATTCTTGAAGTTTGACCTTAAATTAAGATTTTGGTAGTTTGTTATCTATGTAGAGGATAGACTTTAGATAGCCTTTTGCATCCCAAATGCACATTACCAATAGAAAGTAATGCCCTTTCGTCTAAAGATGATTGTCTCTATTTTAGAAAGCAATGATAAAGTTATTTATTCCGCACTTTCAAAATACATTGGTCAACACTGATGACATCCTCATATTCTTTGCTACATTGGTCAAACGTTTGGACTGTTTTCACCAATTCTATCACTTGTCTAAAAGCATAGCATCATGTTTTTTTAGCCAAAAATGCAAGTTGCTCAAACATCAATTGGTTTCATTGGAATATAGGACATAGCATATACACCTTAAATATGCAAGTTTCTTTTAGATTTTCCATATGTGCTCTCCTAAGGAAAACAAAGTCAAAACATCTTTGCGCATGTTGAAGAAGCACTAATGACATATCTTGTAATTAAGGGGATACATAGGATATCTTGTGATTACTAATTATTCAAGTGCGTTTTTATCTTTATCATGTATCACACTTTCCACCCTTCATTATAAATAAGATGTAGATGAGAGGGAAAGCTCATACTCAAGCTCTCCTCCTTGCCTAAAGTCTCTCTCTCTCTCTCACTTGAGCTCCTCTCCCTTAAATTGTCCTCCTCTTTTTTTCTTCTACTTCATCCCTCTTCTTCTGCTCCTCTTTCTTAAGCCTCTCAAGCATGAAACTATAGAATCTAACATGGTTTCCAAGCAGGGGTTCTAGGTTTTCAAACAAGATGCTCCAAGTTATAGCATAGCTTGAAAAAAAAAAGTTTGCCTAATTCAGTCATTGGTAGATGCGAGCTGGTGGAATTTTTTTTTTATCAAATTTTCTAATCAGCCAAGGTCGATTTCCTCTAGTGTTTTGTGTTTCAAATTCATCAAAATCTAGCCATTAAAGTTTCTAGTTGGCCAACCAAAGCAGGGTGTTTATTGCTTCAAATAAACTATGTTTTCTTCATGTTAATGGCTGCTCATTGGGATATTTTGAGTTAATCACTTTTATCTTCATTAAGCCCATCAAAATTTCAGCAAAAAAGCAATCCTTATTTCAAATAATCCTCTTAATTATTGGATGAAGAGTCATTGTGGTTGTTGTGTGATTCACTCTTCAAGTTCATGAAACCATAAGTTAGGATTTGCTAATTAAAAGTTGAAGAAAAATCTCTTTTTTAAGTTGTTTTTAATTCCTTTAATCCAGAATTTGTTATAGTTGTAGAAACCACAAACCAAAAAGCAATTTAGTGGCATAATAGGCTTGGTCATTCTTCCTTATGAATTTTGTGAGCTTGAGAAACAGCACAAGTTTGTTTATTTGCCCAAACAAGATAAATTGTCTTCTAGTTTTTTTTTTTTTTTATTCATTATGATATTTGTGATTTATTAATGTACCAAATATTTCTCACTTGAAGTATTTTGTGATACTTCTGGATGATCATAGTAGAGTTACATGATTATATTTTATGAAAGATAGATCAAAAGGTTTTTGTTTTTAATTCTTTATTTTCTATAGTTAAAACTTAATTTCACAAGAAAAATCAATTTTTTTATCTGATAATGCCAAAGAAAACTTATCTTCTCAATTTCAAACTTTGTGTCAAAAGAAGAGCATTGTCCATAATCCTCGTGTGTTTATACACCACAACATAATGGTGTTTTAGAAGGAAAAAAAAATAGACACCTGGTTGAAGTTGCAAGGACTCTTATGCTATCTATGAATGTTCCTCAATATTGTTGGTCGCATATTGTACTTATAGCTTGTCTTTCTTATTAATAAAATGTCTTCCAGTATTTTACAAGACCATACACCATTCTGCAAATTATTCACTTATTCCACTCCTTTTTCATTAAACTGTCATGTGCTTGGTTGTGTTTCTTGTGCTCATATTTTGGGACATGTTCAAAATAAGTCAGCCTTAGGGCTATCAAATGTATTTTTTTGGATATTCCAAAAATAAAAAGGAATATGTATATTATTCTCCTGTACTCAGAAAAATATTTATTTATGCTGATGTTACATTCTTTGAAGATCGGCCATATTTTTCTTTTGTTCCTTCTGGATTTCAATCCTCTAAAGGGATGCCAAGACCAATTGTTCCATTGGACAATAACCATATACATAATGAGTTGCCATCTATTGAGTACTTCTCCTCTCCTACTATTGATCAGTTACATGAGGAGTCCCATAATGTTCCTGAGGTAAGCTCTCATCTCCTCCATCTTCTCCTATTGTATTTGGTGCACTTTATGACACTAGGCCTATTTCTTTAAAGAAGGATCCCCATTCTTGTCCCTCCAAAACACCATCTACTTTTCACCCTATTGTCAATCATATATTCACTCACAACTTGTCTTCGAGTTGTGTCTCTTTTTGGCAGTTGTATCATATTCATCTGGCCTTGCCGCCTAGGAAGTGGTCTCCATTGATCCAAGGAGGAAAACTGCCATGGTTGAGGAGGTGCAAGCTATGTACAACAACCATACTGGGGAACAATCATCTCTCCCTCCGTAAAAAAAGGTAGTGGGTTGTAAATGGGTTTTTACCCTAAAATATAATCCTGATGGCACAATAGCTTAATTCGAAGCAAGGTTAGAGGCCAAAGGATATACCCAATTTTATAATATTGATTATAATGAAACCTTCTCTCCAGTGGTAAAACTCAATTCACTTCGGGTTCTTATATCCCTAGATGTTCATTATAAGTGACCTATTTATCAACTAGATGCTAAAATTTTTTTCTCAATGGTGATTTATCCAAAAAGGTTTACATGGTTCAACTACTTGGTTATATGGTTGAGGGGGAGAAAGTATGTCGTCTTAATAAGGCAATTTATGGGCTAAAGTAGTCACCTCATACTTGGTTTGAAATATTTACAAAGGTGGTTGTCCAACTTGGTTTTACAAGATGTGAAAGTGATCGTCCAGTTTTCACAAAAAACACTACACATAACATGATTTTGATGGAAATTTATATAGATGATATTGTCATCACAAGTAATGACACAAAGGAATTCAGTAAGTTAAGAAGTAATTGAATGATGTCATTCAAACCAAATACCTTGGTCTACTCAAATATTTTTTGGGTATAGAAGTTCTTCAATCCAACCATGGTATAAATTTGTCTCAAAAGGAAGTATGTCCTTGGTCTACTAAAAGAAACTAGAATATCTGGGTGTAAATTTATAGATACACTTATGCAGACAAACGTTAAATTTGAGCTAAATCTAAAAATAATATTGACATTGGCATATTTCAAAGCTTGGTTGGAAAACTTATTTGTTTCACAATCACGCGCGACCGGAAGTGCCACAGATAGAGTTGCATGCACCAGGGCCAAATATGGGTGCATTAGAAATACCATAAAAAAGAGCTTTACAAAATGGTATGGCAACCCCATGTCCTAAAAAAGTCCTCCTCCCTTGGTGTAGTAGCACCTTCACTTGGCCTAAAAACATGAATTTGGCATGAAACAACCATGGCTACAACATTTGGGGCACTGGAGCACGCTTGGCCAGTTGTTGCTGCCCAAGAGCACGTACAGGGGCCGCACATTTGACATGGCACACAACGCACCGGGAGCACGTGTGTGACATGGCACACATCGCACGGGGGGTATGCATGTGACATGGCACATAGCACACCGGGCACATGCATGTGGCATGGCAAATAGCACACGCTACCAGCAGTAGCTAGCTAGTTAGTTGGTTGGTGGTTTTTTTTCTTTGTACTTTGGAAATTTAAGTTCTACCTATCCAAAAGGGATTGGGATAGAGTTGTTTGAGACAAATAAGGGCACATGGAATATGATTCATTTGAATTTGAATAAAAGGGAATTTCCCTTGCTTATGTGGTAGATTCTCATAGGTTTATTTAAGATATGGGAAAAATGTGGCTTATCCTTAATTTGCCTATAAACATGCCTTGTAAATATGATGTATTCATCTCAAAATTCACACAAACAATACCTCATTTTTGTTAAGGATCGGCTCTCTTCATTTTGGCTTAGTTTCTTCTTGAAACAAAAGCTTAATTTTCACCCAAAGTAAGTTTGGCCGCATGTTGAACCTTTAGGATTGAATCCTAGTCCAATTTAACGATGTGACAATTGGTATTAAAGCATAAGCATTTCTGCCATGGCTTCCTCGGAATCAATGATGAAAATTCTTCCAAACAAAGGTAAGAAGAAAATCACTGAAACTGAATTTGGTTTCACTACATTTGAATAAAGGCTTGAGAAGGTAGAGTTCCAACGCTAAAGTTAGGAAGAGAAGCTTCAAGAGGTGGTGGACATATGGCAACATAGCCTTGAGGCAATTCAAGAAGTGGAAGACTATGTTCATAGTACCGTTGTAGTGCTAAAAGTGAACACATGAAACAACCTAGACAAGATGTGGTCAAACCTAGAAGAGATGCGAACAAGAATGAGATTCTCAAATGAGCCGTTCTAAATGGAGAAGGTGCCATTTCATCGATGAAGATCAAAGTGCTTGAACCAAAACCGTACAATGGCGTACATGTTCCAAAAATGATAAAAAATTTCTTGTGGCAAGTCGAGCAGTACTTCAGAGCTTCTAAACTCTCAAACGAAGAAGTATAGGTTAGTATTGTTTCCATTTTCATTGTTGATGATGTTATTTTATGATAGAGAAGGAGAATGGGTGATGTTGAGGAGCCAATGAGTATTTCTTTGTCGAACAACTAATTCGCACTCTAAAAAAAAATCAATAAGAACAAGTGGAGAATGCTATGGTCGACCAATCGGCCACATACTCGTCTTCTACTTATGTGCAAACCTTAATTTGAATGGATTACTAATAGGCTCTAATTCTAAGGCAAAGAGATGCATGTAACGAACCCAACTCAAAGTGTGAGACTTGTTCACACCAAATTCAAACATTCAATAATTTTTCATATGAGAATGTTTTTTTATGAAGAAGATTTGTCAACGTACCAAGGGCAAAACATATTTGTCACACTGAAGAACAATAACTATTAATAAAAAAACAAGGCCTTAGAGCTTCTATCTTCCTGTAGGAACAAAAGGTTATAAAATACTAAGCTAGAGGTTTAACTAGACATCTAAAAGAAAAAAAGGGAGGAACACATATATGTAAGATCAATCAATATTTCTTATTGGAACGAAGAACTTTCCAAAAATTTTCAAATGAGAGTTTTACAACACATGAAGACTCAAACTTGTTTGCTTGGTAAATAGATGTCTCCAAAACACAAATGAGTCACTATTTATATTAGTTAGTCTCCAATTAGTTTATAATATAATATTTTAAATATAAAATCAAACTTTTTCTTGACATAAAGTTGACAAAAAGTAAAATGTAGACCACACATAAAAGGTAACCTTACAAACTTAGTCACTCCACATGTTACAACTATCTTCAGTAGACTAAGGGTGCTGATCTTGGGCTTGATATTAGACTTGAATTGTTGGTTCTTTAATATGTTGACATCCGGCATCTAAAACTAGAAATAGGTATCATTCTAAACCTAATGAGTTGTCTAACCTAGCCTTTATTTTTGTTAGGGGTCGGCTTTTTATAATAGCTTTGGAGGTAGTTCTTGAGATCCCCTATACTCCAGCAACCCCCAATTTTATCTATCATGTGCCAATTATGAGATTTATGTGTTGTCCAATCCAATGGGCTTTCATATTAGTCTTTTTATGTATATGGTTTCTTTTGTTTGACATATTATGGTACATAATTGATATCCACATTGTTCAATTTGCACAAGTTTTCCAAAAATTCATTTAATTTTGGATACTTCTCTATGTGAACAAATACGTCATAGCATCTCTCAATGTTTGCTTTTGGGTTGTGGATTATGAAGTAGTCAACTATTGGCCCTTAGGCTAAGTACTACGTCAAGGAATGAAATATGGATGAATATAAAACATGATCAATACATATGTACCTCTTCTTAGTTGGACCACCTTTTTCCATTTGAACAAATAGTAAAACTATTTGTTCAAATTGGTGTGTTCTAGTTTTTGTGTGACCAGAGGCAACTTGAGCCATATATTCAAATAATTTGCTTGTGTTGGGTTTCAAAGATGAATTTAACAATGTATACCAAAAGTAGCATAGAATTTCCTTGGATTGTCACAATAAATGTCGTAACAAATCAAAATGCAAAGGAGGGAAATGTTTTTGGGCATTGTGGGTGGATTTGTCTCCAAAAAAGGTGGTTCACAACAACTGCTTTAACTTTTGAGGGGAGCTTTTTAGTGTTTCCCGATTACTATTTTGGTGTTATCTGAAAAGAAAATCTAGGTAGATGATATATTTACCTTAGATGATTTTGACTTGAATTGCCATAAGGAGGATTGCCTATCTTAGCAATTGTGAGTTTAGTAACATCTTCTTTCAAACCATAATAATTTGGAGAATGAAGTTCTTGTCCATTTTTACTAGGATTTATGGGTAGTTAAGTGGAGGTGGAACTTCTCAATTCCTCATTTTACGGCAAGTGTCTCTATGAATGTTGAGTACTAATTTACTTCGGATCATATTCCTCATTTTACCGCAAGTATCATATCCTCATAGACTATATTTACTATTTACTTATTCATACAATATTGTTTCCCAATACCTATTACTTGCATTTGACTATAACATTTATTTTCATCTTTTAGTAATTGAATAGGGAGGAAGTGAGGTTGGGACTTTCTTGAGGCACTACTTGCCTTTATATGCATAGATGACCTTCATAGGGAATCCTTTTTTTATGAGATCATGCAAGGGAGTTAGGGAATCCTTTTTTACAACATCATACAGGGAAGTTAGGGAATCTTTTTTTATGAGATCATACAGGGATTTGAATGTGGTGATACCTGTATGGTGAAGGGTGTTATGTAATTTATGAACCCAAGATATTTCTAGCATTTTTTACATGGAGTTGAAGTGTATATGCTCCTTTGACATGCATTCTTAGGAAATCAATAGATGTTAGCTATTTTATACTTTTAGCTTTGAAAGCATAATCCAAAGTGAAGATTGTTTGGTTATCTTCCAAAGTTGCTCCCATGCATGCATTTGGCTAAACTGTGGAGGTGCAACCAACTTCTGGTATAGTTAGGATGACGAAGATCCATAGTTGAATTGTTTTTTATTTTTTTTATTTTTGTCTTTTTCTTGGGGCAAGCAAAAAGTAGTTAAGGTAGGAGAGAAATGACTTTTCTGTAGGATCAATTGAGGACATATTAAAAGACACCCACATGTGTAGCGTGGTATTATGGTAAATAAGATAACTCTTATATAAAAGGTAACATGACTTTATAATTATACAAGCTAGTGTATGTCTTTTTATTTTTTTTTCTCTTAAGAAGTGTAGCCCTAAGGGCATTATTGATATAGTAAATAACTCTCTACAACTATAAATACAACCTAGTGGGCACAAGGAAGGGCATCTCTCTCTCTCTCTCAATATATATATATAGTGTGACATATCAAACTTATTGATATAGTAAGATGCTAGCTTGGAAAGGTACCTCAAGGAATTACTAATTTGATGTAGATGCTAAGTTGGCAATTTATACTAGAATTTAACCGTGGGAAAAACTGTTACCCTGCAGTCGACCACATTGAAAATACCATAATTATCCTTAATATTTATAGAGCCTTCTCATAGAAGGATCCTCCATGTTGTGAGACTTCCGCTTTCCTCTGGCTTCTCCTCTGGCTCTGGCGTCTCCTCGCTCCCTCTTCTTTAATTAGAATTGGTAAATTACGCGTGAGAATTAATTGATTATTGTCGTTATTTTTACCCCTTGACCTGCCTTCCCGTCAGCCGGATCTCTCGGTTTCTCCTGCTGAGGGAATGGATTTCGCAGACCTGTGGGTGATCTTTGGCCCCGGCATCGCCGGAGCCGTTTTCGGGGCGGGATGGTGGTTTTGGGTCGACGCCGTCGTCTGCAGCGCCGTCAAAGTTTCATTCGTTCATTATTTGCCTGGTACTTCGGGTTCTTTTCATTCTTATCGTCATTCCTTCTATTGGAGATTGTTTCTTTTTGTCTTTTGTTAAACGATTGCTTCTGCAGGAATTTTTGCCACTCTTGCAGCTCTAATGTTCAATTGCGTTAGGAAGGAAGACATTGATTACTCCCCCTACGAGGAAGGCGAGTGGAGGTAGGTTATTTGTTTTTTTTTTCTTTTTTTTTTTTTTTTTTTTTTTTGCTCAAAATCTCGTTTTTGAATACGTTTCATTACGTGAATACCCATGAAGTTATTGCTTATTTTTGTGACATGCCTGAGAGTCGAATCGTAAAGGAAAAATTCTACCGAGATTGTAATCAATGGACAATGGACAATGCATGCTAGAATCTGGTTCTGTGCTTTTGGGTGTGAATTCTGTTAAATTATGTGCGTACTCTGTCGAAAAGTACATTGGGTGTATTGAGGTATTTTACGCTTAAAAGCTTGGGTGACTGGTGTAAATCTACATACTAAGTGATCCTTCGAGCTGAAATTTTGGCTTTGAACATGGACCAGCAAATGTTGTTAACACCTCTGCAAGTGATTGTTTAGTGTCAGGTGAGGTAACCTTAATGTGCCACTATTTAAAGTAGGGTGTGTTTCGAATTCCAGGTATTCATGTTTTTTCCAACTGGTGTGCAAAATGCTGCTTTAAGTGCCACATATGTGACCGTGCTTAGGTTATGGCTACTCCATGAGGTTTCTACCAGTTTGTAAGAGTGATTTCCAATTGGAAGTTCATTCTGACTATTTCTTTTCCCTTATCTAGACATAAACTGAACCATATTAAAATATAATGACCAATTCCGTTCACACACAACATTAGACAGAAGTACGCATCTCTGTTACCTGCTTGGATGATGTTAGGGGCTGCCCGAATTTTTATTCATTCTCTTTTTCCTTTTTTACTTTTTTAAGGGAATAAGTAATATGTGCAGAGATGTATTCTACTTTTCTTTTGAGAGTAATTTTTTACCATGATGGACACTCACATAGCAGGCCAAATGTAGCTGAAGTCAGCAATTCGTAGATCCAATAGATGCAAGATAAACATTCAAATTGCCTAGTCGTCTTTCATGTTTAGTAGCCATAAAATATCGAAGAACTTCTCAGGAATCAGTAGATTCTGGTACTACATGAGATGTGGATAGGGGTTATCTATCTTGTCTTTTTTGGAAGTTTAGTAGAGGTGTTTACCCGGCCTTGGGCTCATGCTGTCCGTGGTTTCCATTCAAGGGGGTCACCAGGCAATCCGGTTACAAAAAAAAACCATGGCATGACCTGGCCCATTTTTCTCCCCACTTCTGTTTTTTTGCAGTCTTCACTGCAGAGGATGGTCTTGTTCAAAGTTTTTCTTCATCAGTTTGAACCATGTGAACTGTGTGCACCAAATGCTATGAATTATGTGCTTTTGTTAGAGGCATCATGTTCTGAAACTTTTTATTGTCCCAATGTAGCTTCATGGTAGTGGTCTAGGGAATGGAGGCTCCAATTACATGCTTTTCTAGCATGACTTATACATAGTACTCCAGATGCTAGTCTTGGCTTTGGTCGTAGAATATTTGTTTGTGACATCCTCCTCAATTTCCCTTTTCCATTTGAATGATTTAATCTACCATATGTGATCAACACTCGATGAATTTCTATTTAGGAAAAGACCTTATTAGAAATAAATTTTGGGTTTCACATAACTCTCAGTTCTGATTTTTTTTATAAAATTCCAGTTCTGATAGTTAACAGGTTCTGGTTCAGATCCTAGAAATGTCAATTGAAATTGGACTATAATTTCAGTTGAGATGAGCTGTTTTCAGCCTGCAGACAGTTGAAGTTGATTCCTAGTGTAGACACCTTGTAATGGTCAAGTACTTAGTATGTGGCTTAATGTTTGACATGGTGTTTGTTTATTGTGTTGATGCAACCTCCATGGTATTTTTTTTTGAATTTGCCATCATTTATCTGTTTAAAGGCGTATCTAGGCTGTTGGACTGAGAGAACTTTTCACTAAAGTCTCATTGGCATCTCTCAACACGCAGATTAAAGCTCTGGCTGTTCCTTGCATATGTTGTTTCCTTTGTTTCATTAGCTGCATCTGTTGGTCTACTGATTCAAGATGCCCTCACCACATCTGGCCCTTCAGCATGGACAGGAACTGCTGGCGTGTTGCAATGCGTGCTTGTATTAATCAGGTGTGTCTTTTTGGTTCCAAAGCAGTATGCATCTCTTTATGTCTGTAAGCTATGTTAATTAGAAGTAAATCGTGCGGTTCTGGTCAAATAAAAACTTATATTTCTTATATGAGAGCTTATTCAACTCTGCCAACCTATCTTTTGATCCAGCAGCAGTTTAGAATCTTACCAGACACTGACCACTAGGTTCAATCTGGCTGAACTACCAGATCAACTGCTGGTATCTTAAGATAACAAACAGTTTTTTTAAGAACCACTGCTATCTTGATTAATAACAAACAATTAGAAAATTTTATTTGTGTAATGATTAACTCAATTGATTAGCTTTGACAACCACTTGACACAACTATGAGACCCTGGATTTAGGTAAAGCCTACTGAGTTTCTAAGTCAATTGCAGTTGTACTGGCAAAGCACGCAAACATGGCAGGCATACATATGTTTTTCATACTTACCCACCAGCCTGCTATTTTTTTATGTGCATGAACCCAGATGCTTAGAAACTTAGTATCCTGGTTGTTAGAAACTTTGAATCTTTACTGCAGCTTGTCTTTAAGTTTGAAACATTTAGTTTTCATTTGTTAGTGCTAAATCAGCAATAACTTCAAAACACTTTTTTTAATGACCTCTTAGATGTTTATGATTGATGTGGCTAACTAATAACATAAGTGAAGTCCTTTTAGGTAGCTGTGATTGTTGGTGCAAGAATGCACATATCGCGAGTTAGTTTTTCAGATAAACTTTGTTTTTTCTTTGGGATTACAGAGACCCTGTTTCACATAAATTCACTCTTAATTATATGTTTGTGTCACTTAATTTATAGAACTGTTAAAAGCAACTTTAGCATTATTCTGGATTGGCTTCCACCTTTTTGTTCTTTATGCTAGTCTTTTAATTTGTTGCATCCACTAAACGATTTCATTTCTATCATGCAGTGGATTGATGTACTGGACCTCTCATGCAGAGTGATATTTTGGAACAAAGGAGCAGAAATTGTACATAAACTGAATCGGAAAGATACCCTTTGGTGTGTGTAATTCTTTCTACCAACATTGCCAGTCTGGGTCCCTTTTGTGATCATCCTTTGGTCTAACCTATTGTGGAGAATACCGAAAAGGCTTGTGTCAATATACTTGAAATCATTTTAGTCTTGAGAATCATGAAGTCCATTGTCCTTGTTGTTGGATGTATACAAGTCTAGCCACGGAGTGCATTCGTGAATATGCTTGGGCTGCAACTTAAAAAGGTGTTTCAGGCATCTCCTTGTTATATCTTCTCAATGCCCCAAGACACTAGTCAAAATGAGAAAACTTATATCAATTAAACACAGGATCTCTCCATCTCCAGATTAATGCATACCTAGACTCACATGGCTGCTGCATCCTCCTCAGTTGCTTTTGTGGAGACACTTTTGAGCTGAATCCCCACCTCTCTCAGACCCTTTTTGATGGTGGCTTTTCTCCCCTGCAACGGTTTTCCACATCACTCTGTCCAAATCATAACGTGCAATGCCATGTGAAGAAAAGAAAGAAGACAGAGAAAGAAAAGATTTTGCTCCTGGGATATTCAAAAGAAGATCTCAACATCTCTAAAGGTCTCTCTAGCTAAAGCAAATCGCCGAAGGATCAAAAGAGAAAGAAGGTATTCCCATTTGATTCGTCTTAAAACCCACTTAATCTCCTCTTCTTCTTAATAGCTGTAGTAGTTATTCATGTGCAAAGCTTCTATCTAAAGAACACAAATTCTACTTAAAAGTTTGGAAGCTCGGGTACCCACCCGGACTTCTTCTCAAATCTGGGTTGAAGTTGCAGAGTCCACATGTGAATTGGACGAATAGCAGGGAATAGAGTCTCCTCTCTACATGTTTTTCAATGATCCAATCTGGAGATATGTCGAAAAGGCCATAAAAAATACAATCTCTTCCATGTCCAGATTAACAGAACTAAGATATTTGCTTTTGAGCAGAATCCCACACGAAGAGAGCTCTTTTTGAGCTTTCGGCGAATCAGCTAGTGCGAGAAAAGTTCTCTTCTTTTTAAAAGAATCAACCCATTATCCCACCTGGTTTTTTTTGTTTAACATTTGAACTCATCCGCCATTAGTCGGATGAAGCTTTTTTCAGTGACTTTATTCTGCTGCTGCCTGTTTCATAAGCATAAGCCCTCTACCAACCTCTCTCCCCCCTTCTTTATACACAAAAGTGGAGGATAGGTTAGGTTTGGGTTGATTCAAACCTAGCCGTTTATTAAATGGGTCTAAAATAAAAAGCTTATGGGCCACCCCTGGGCCCTCCTTAATCGCATTTCATTTAACTAATCGACAGGGCCCACCCAACGGATTCCACGGTTGGAATTAGAATTCATCGAATATTGAAGGAACTTAAGGCGTTGGTAAAAGAATTCCTTGTCGTTTCCGACTTCATTTTTCAGGAAAAAAATCAAAATTCTCATGAGAAAAATGTGAAATCGATTTCGTACAAGGAGACTTGGGTAGGGTCAGATGCTCAAGCCGTCCACTCCGCATTGCTTGTAAGTGAGCGACTGCCTCCTTGGGCTTATCACGATCGCGCAGGCCACCGATACCTGCCATTCACAGTGTCACCCGCGCATGTTAGCCAGAAAGAAAGTAACGGAGGAAAATAGAGAGAATAATGGAGGTGGCGATGCGGATGCTAACCTTAACCTTGGGTGAGTTGATCTCCATCACCCGGATCCTGGCCCCGATCTCCCCGACGACCATGAGCTCCACCCGGTCGTTGACGGTGGCGTCTCGAATCAAATCGCCGGCGTTTACCATGCTCACATCCACCCTGTCCACCCCGACCTTGGTCTCCACCGTCCTCACGCTGTGGGCGGCCTGGTAGAAGGTCGGGACGTGAGCCCGACCGAGAGGGACGCCCTTGTACATGACCTCGAAGTCGGAGGGGCTGTACTTGATGCCGACCTTGTTGGGGTTCACGGCCGTGAAGATGAGGGAGATGTTGAGGGAGAGGTAGGTAGCGGCGGTGGATGAGGTGAGGAGGAGGTAATGGACAGATACCTGCTGGAGGTCGAAATGAGGCTTTTTAGGCTTGAGGGCAAGGAAAACGAAGAGGGTGACTGCGGTGAAAAGGAGGGCAAGGAAGGTGAGGAGGAGGAAGAGACAGCAACAGCAACCCTTGAAGGACGCCCGCGAGGAGGAGGAGCGGGGGTGATACGGGTACGGCGGATGATACGGGTACGGCGGGTGAACGCCGTTGGCGGTGGTAGTGGCTCCGTTGGCGGTGGTAGTGACCCCATTGGCGGTGGTAGTGGCGCCGCCGCCGCCACGAGTCGTCATTGGGGAGCGAGATTACTCTGATTTCAGGGTTCCACCGTCGTCCTATGAGACACTCTTCTCGTCGTCGTCACCCCTACCTCCTACCTGGGTTTTGATGCTTGCTGGAATGTGGAGACCGGAGAAGCAGCGATGGGGAAAGCAGAAACTATGTCGAGTGGGAGCAGGAAGCTGCTCTTTTAGCTTTTTTAGCTTTTTGTGTGGGGGTCTGCTGGCATTGTTTATGTGGGAACAGTAAGGGGTTTCTAACGTGCGCCTTACGTGGCGTTTAGTGAGAAAAAGTTAGGCTCAGATGTGCTGGGGCCAACTTTGGCGACTCTCTTTCTGTCTTTCACGCTCTCCCTGTCTCCCGCCGGTGGAAGTGGAATCTCTAGATTGTAATGGCCCGGTGCGGATAAAATCACAGTATCAATTTCCTCTTCTTTTTCAAAAATAAAAATTAGAAAAACTGAATCGAGAGTAGGGTAACCCTGCAGGCGATCTGTGTAGACGCCGTGATGATTATTGATTCAGGAAGAAGAAAGATTTAAAAAGAAAAAAAAAAAAAAAAGAGTCGTGGAGGCGGTGGTCCGCGGTGCCGTGAGTCCGAAGCGTCGCGCGATGGGGCCGGACGTCGTGTCGTGCGGCACTAGTAACCAACATGATGCCAACTGCCAACAAGTACACACGTAACGGAACGGAACGGAGGCTTCGGGCGTCCCACTCACAGACGAACGTGGGGTCCGTTGTTGAGAATTTAACAGAAATGCCACGGTGACTACGAAGAGTGAGAACAAAGTGTTCTAACAACTCCCCTCCGAAAAGAGGGAAGAAAGTACCATTTAAAATGATGTTAAGATTTTTTTAATTAGTAATTTAAGGGGCTAATCAATGTAAGACGTTTTTTCAACTCTATACTCTCCATGTGCGCACATAAATTTCTCATGAAGAGACATCATATTAACCAATTTATTTGCATTGACCCGTGACTCTAATGGATTGGTTTGTGTTACATGAGAAAATAAATACAATATGGGATAAATTTAATGGGATCTTATCCCATAACTGAAGGGATGTACTCTCAAGATATGTCATTGTTAGAGATATCAATCTTGTCTCGGTGAACTTGGCATTGGCTATTTAAGGAGATATGTTTCGAGGGTTCTTGGAAACAAAAGTACTAGAAGAGCAACAACATTGGTAGCCAATGGGGGACGGATAGAATCGAAGAAAGTACATTGTCTAGTGAAGAGAAGTAGAAGAGCATCGGCATTAGTAACGGTTGGGGTGGATGGAATTGGAGAGAGTGCATCGTCCAATGAAGAGATGTAGAAGAGCAATGACACTGGTAGAGGTTGGGGTGGACGGAATCGGAGAGAGTGCATAGTCCAGTGAAGAGAAGTGGAAGTGCAACGACACTGTTAGCGACTAGGCCAGATGAAATCGAAGAGAGTGCATCGTTCGGTAAAGAAAAGTGGAAGAGTAGCGGCAATGGTAGCGGTTGGGGCAGACTAAATCAGAAAGAGTGCATTGTCCGGTTAAGAGATGTGGAAGAGCAAAAACATTTTTAGCGATTGGGGTGGAAGGAATCGGAGAGAGTGCATCGTCCAGTGAAAAGAAGTGGAAGAGCAGCAACAAACAGAATCGGAGAGAGTGCATCGCCCGGTGAAGAAAATTGGAAGAGCAGTGGCTAGGGTAGACAAAATCATAGAGAGTGCATCATCTGGTGAAGAGATGTGGAATAGCAGCGACACTGATAGCGGCTAGGATAGACATAATCGAAGAGAACGCATCATCCGATAAAGAGATGTGGAATAGCAGTGGCACTAGTAGTGGTTAGGGTTGACAAAATCGAAGAGAGTGCATCGTCTGGTGAAGAGATGTAGAATAGCAGCGACACTGGTAGCGACTAGGGCAGACATAATCGAAGAGAATGCATCATCCGATAAAGAGATGTGGAATAGCAGTGGCACTAGTAGTGGTTGGGGTGGATAGAATCGAAAAGAGTGCATCGTCCGATGAAGAGATGTGGAAGAGCAGCGATACTGTTAGCGGGTGGGGCAAACGGAATCGGATAAAACGCATTGTCCATTTTTTTTTCTTTTATGAAACACGGGTGGGGTAGGCTTCTTTGGGTTTTGTTCCCAAGAAACCAACACCACATTCTCTTTCTTCTTTTTTTCGCCGCACATGTGAGTTCGCAGTGAGCAAGGGGGATAAATTTCTTCCCCTAAACTTGATCTCTCGTGCTTGGTTCTGTTGAGACGATGTGGGGGGGTGACGATGGTAGCGAGAGATACGATGGCTCTGATGGGGGAAAGTCTTACTCAGTGTTGCACATGTGTGCAGTGTCGGGCAACAGGAGAGGAGTCGGACTAGGAACAACCATGGGAGAAGGTGAAGCTGACGAGGAGGGAAGCTTCTTTTTTTTTCGAAAGGAGAGAGCCAGGTTACGGTAAAGGAGGTAACAATGAAGGGGAAGGGGTGCCAGGAACTTTTTGCAAAGATGGCAAAGTTCTCAAAGAGTTGGGATTTGGTGTAATATTGCGGCACAGACTGTGGGATTAAACTGATGGAGATACTTCAACGGCGAAAGGAGGGAAAAGGGGAGGAGAACTGCTTGAGGAACTTCAGTTGCCCTCGGTGGTATACCAAAGGAGGAGTGACACATGCACACGACTCACACGAAGCGCTATGGGTGGTTCAGCTTGGGAGGGTGTGTCAGAGAAAGTGAGTTATGGAGAGGAAGAGGAAGAGGAAGCGGAAAAAAAAATTCAGAACATGGCACATGCAGAAGATCGATCTACTCTGATACCATATTAGATTTTGAACTGAACCACATTAGAGATTAATTGAACTGCTCCTTTACAATTGATTTGGGGTGGTATTAATATAATTTAGAATAAAAAAGATAAGTTTTACATGAGAAGATAAATACAAGATGGGATAAATCCAATGAGATTATGTTTATACTTTTTGTTCGGATATAAATAAAAAATTAAAATGAACATAATGAATTAGATTCAAACTGGGTTGGAAAAGCGAAACTAATCCCGAGGTAGAAAGAGATTTTAGGCCACGCTCACAGATTTCACAAAGCAATGATAGGTTTTGGCTTCACACTGCATCCGTAGGGTGAAACCTACGCTGTTGTTGTCTGCGATGGCAAGTTTCGTAAAACCTGAACCCAGAGCATACAGGCGAGCCTGCACACGTTGCTGGTTTCAGAGATGGATCCAAGACGAGCCTTTTCCTGTTGAAGAATCTAATCTTCTTCTTCTTCGATCTCTACGTGTTATTGTGAGACTATTCCCTACGGACTTCCCCAATGTTCATCTTGTTTGAGAACAGTTTTAACGATTTTCATCGTTAAAAACTGAATATTTCCATCATTTAAATAACTTCACTTCATTATACATGTTGTTTGTTCAAAGATTACGAGTACTGTGTCAAAATTCAACCACGCTTTTTCTAAATGTTTTCGTTTTCTGCCATTAAAATTTATATTTCAAGCTGGCTGTGTTTTTTTCCGTCTGATTTGTAATAAAGGGATTGCTTCACCAGATTCCATTCATAAGGCTTGTGTCTAAACTAAGAATGAACAAGAGCGACCCAATAATTGCCTACTCTCTTCAGTAATTGCTTTAGAAAAATGTTTCATCTTCCATGTTAAGTTCGTGGAATAAGAGACTCGTTCATGTTTTTCTGGAACTCACACAAGTAGTTGCCCAGAAGTGGAATCATATTCTTTATCAATCAAACAATTTAGGAAGATTACAAGCGGCATTAGTTCCCAAAGTAAATGTAATCATGAGGCAACCCGAGGTTCTTTACAGTTTACCTCTCTCTCTCTCTACGTCTCTCCAATGAAAACTATGGGAAAAATAAACAAAGAAGCACTAAATTGATTCTTGATCATTCACCTCTTGCTTCAACTTATTTTTAGAGTAAACACATCCTATAAGCATAAATACCAGAAAATTCTAGTCAAGGGGAATTTTTTTGGCAGAAAAATTGGTTAAAATGAAAATAAATTTTCCTGTCTTTTTGTTTTTATATCCTATGGTGGCACAAACGGTCCCTAATTGTAGTGTACATTTATGGTTGTTGCCTTAGGAAATAAAGAGACAATAAGGATGTGTTTTTACCGATAAGACACCATGGGAAAAAACGCTTGAGAGGAAAAAAAATTCATTTCACCAACATTTTCAAGTGTTTGTGCTGTTTTTAGGGATGAAAATTGTTATCTTATGTCCTCTTATTCCTATTGCCTTTTAAACTGTTAAGTCGTGGGGCCTAATTAACGCCTTAAGCTGAAGTCAGTATGCGGATCAACTTTTTGTAGTAAGGTCGCTGTGGGGGTTGGAAGGGGGGTAGGGAGTCTCCCTCCCGGGGGTTCGGGGGCGGAGTCCCCGAAAAGTCTTCGATATATTGATTGTTGTTTCATTAAGGGCAGTTTGGGGATTTCACTCTTGTATTACGGTTACCCTACTTTTCTCTTTATAATTGGGGTGGGCGCAACTATTAGGGTTCATTCATTCATCACCCAAGGAAGATCATCTGAGAGCATCATTAGTTGTGCCCAAAAAATGTTAGAGAAAAACACATGTAAGTATGTGTGATTTATCTTGTAAACTATTTTATTTTTATAGTGGATTACTGTAATGCCGGAAGACATGACATAATCTCACCATGAGGCGAACTTGTATAAATCTTATAGTTTTTTCATGTTTGTTTTTCCTTTCTCCTACGATTATTATTATTGTTCTCGTTAATTTGGAATTAGGGTGTCTAATTCCTAACATTAACATGTTAAAAATCATAGAAAAATAATTTTTCTTTCACTCCAACGAAAACTATGGAAAAATAAACCAAAAAATACTAAAGTGATTCTAGATCACTCACCTCTTTCATTAACCTAATTTTTTTATATAATATTAGTGGAAGCACAAAAACTATAATTAATTTTCTCATTATTTCCTATGGCAACATAAATGTAAGAAAATTTTGGTCAAAATTGATTTTTCTATCATTTTGTTTTGCTATGGTGCATAAAAGTAACCTAATTATGCTTGCTTCCATAATAAATAATGAAAAAACTGATTATAGTGCTTATGCCTACACTAGAAACAAAAGGAAAAGTTGAACAAATAACAAAAAGTAAGGTGGTCCATCTGGTCCCTGAAACTCTCCGGGAGATCGAACCAGAAGCTTACAAGCCACGAGTGATCACCATCGGTGCCTTCAACAATTGGGATGCTACTGGGTACGAAATGGTTGGGAAGAAACACCCACATAAGCGGTCCCATGTGGCTTCGATTCTGGACAGGAACCCAGAAAATAAGGTGGAAGATTACTTGGAGAGGATCAATGAAATGAACGACGAAATAGTGAGATGCTACTCGGAAGAGGTCACCAGCGTGTCTCATATGCTGTCCATGTGCATGCTGCTCGACAGCTGCTTCATAGTTGAGCTGTTTCTGAAATCTCACGAGGGGAAGTTGGCTCCGACGGAAGACGGAGCAACAGATAATGGAGATGGGTCGCCGGCGACGGAGAAGAACACTTTCTGCGGCAATGCTTCAGCACTTATGGGTGGATTTGCTCCTCGTCGAGAACCAAATTCCATTTTCTGTCCTGGAAGCAATTTTCCTGATGGCCGTGGAAAAGAACCCAGAAATCCCTACCTTGGAGAACCTCGCCCTTAATTTCTTCCATAATTTCATCGAAAGAAACGGGGAGAGGCCCAAGACGCCTATTCCACACATACCAACACACGAGTGGCCTATAGACATACTTACCAAGTCTCCTCCTCAATATTTACTAAAACTTTATTTTTTTGTTACCTAAGTCTGATTTTGATGATAACAAATACTTAAGTTACTAATAATATACATTATGTATAACTTACAACTTAAATATTTTCAAAAGATATTTCTTGCAACATATCCATTTAATCGACCATGGTGGAGTCCAAATATGGGTGGCATCAGGCCGAGCTAAGCTCGAACTTGTTTATGTTTGAGTTTTGCATGATATGAATACTTCAAACTCGAACTCGAGTGGGTTCAAACTCCAACCTACATTTAAAATTATAAAAATAAAAAATTATAAAAATAAATAAATAAAATATTGTGTTGAACTTAGTACCATTGAATTGTAAGTTATCACAGAGGAGTCCGAAACTTTGCAATGAAGCATACTAATATATAATAACCAGCTTAATAGACCTAAAAGAAAGAGCAAATACCTCCATCAGTAGTATTTATTCCATTGGCAAACAATAATATTAGATGTTGAGGGACCCAAAAGGGCTGAACTATTGATCGTCTTTGAGGTTTTAGGTAAATAAGAGCAACTATCTACCAATTAAAGAGGGAATTAACGAGAGCAATTAGAGTAAAGGGTATTTTTGTTAAAAATATAAATGCTAATGACTCAGCTCATGAGCTAACAAGCTGAGTTTGACTTGTTATATTTAACGAGCCTTATTTCAAGTTTGAGCTCGAACCGAGCTCAAGTAAAAACTGAACTGAGTTGAACTTTCTTAGAGTTTAGCTCGAACAGTTTGCTAGCTGGTTTGGCTTGGTGCCACCCCTAGGTCTAATGATCCATGCAAAAAGGAAGGAAGTAGCTCATATTAGACAACATACCATCCAACAAGCCTCATAACACCATTTGACTGAACAAGAAAAAAGATGAAACATTTTTTTTCCAAACAGCCAACCCCAAATGAGGCTAAAAGAGTAAAAATGATAAAGGGAGTCACCACATTGCAAGAGATAAAGAAGTGGTATAAAAAGGAGATGATCGTAAAGCAAACAAGTCAATCACTTGAAGCAATAGCAAATAAAATAAGTCAACTACAAGGCAAAGGATTCAACCACTTGAAAGAAAAAGAAAAGAAAAGGAGTCAACCACAAGGCAAATAAGTCAACTACATGAAGAAGAAAAAAGTCAACTATTTGAAGAAACGAAAAAAAGAAGAAGTTAACCACAAAGCAAAGGAGTCAACTACATGAAGAAAAAAAAAGTTGGCCACAAGGCTAAGCAGTCGACCACTTAAGTTAAAAGTAGTCAACCACTACCACTAGCTAGGGGTGGGATCGAATCGAGTCGGTTCGCGAGTAGCTCGAGCTCGGCTCGATTTCGGTTCGGTTTATCTCGATCTCGAATCGAATTCGAGATCAAGATCGGGCTTGTTTAAGTTAACGAGCCGATCTCGTGCTAACCATGGTTCAATTCAGATTTATGAAACATTTTGACTCAAGGGCTAACTTCCTAAGTTTGGGCTTTCCCCTTAATTTATACATGTATGAAATTTAACTCCCCCTAGATTTATGCATGTATGGGTTCCTATTTGGTGTAGACTCCCCCTTCATCTATGCTACACCTTTTTTCCTTATGCTATACAATTTCTCCCCATTTTTGTTATACATAAAAAATGTATGCTTAAGTAAGGTACAAGTAACAACAAAAGTAAAGAAAAGTTTTCATTTATGTGCTATAGCATCAATGAGATGTGAAGACACTATAAGTAATAAGGTAATAGAATCTAAGAGGTCATTCGAGTAATTTCCATCCTTGGTTTTTTACTCCTGAGATTTCATGTTTTGAATTCTAATGAGGATACCCCTCACTTTCATTAATCTTGAGGTAGCTAGTCTAAGGAAATTTGTTGATGCCTAAATCTCCTCCTATCTTAGAAAATAAATTAACTCCTAAAGGCGTATAAAAATGTTCGCTCATTATTTTTCTATCGAAACTATTTCAATTTGGATTGACCTAATACCAGTTGTCGGTCCAATTTGAACTAGATCTAGAGTAAGGATACCAGATATGTTTGGATACCAATTGTTGAATATGATACCAATTTGTAGTTAATGAACCTAAATCAATTGTTGGTACCAAATTGAGAATGGTAAGCTAGCTTCTTACTGAAGCTAATGGCACACGAATCAAGAAGTAGAGTACCAAAAAAAAAAAAAAAACTTTCATAGCCACTAGTTGTGATTCTCTAGAATTGGATTGGATTTTAGCGCATAGGCAAAACTATAAGCATACTAGTTGCTAAGATTGGTAGAGACCCTAATATATGTCTATAGTAGTTTTTAATCATATGCGCTAACCTGAGTCATCCTAGTCATCATTTAAGGATCTACTCAAGGGTGTGCTATTTAGGTTTCAAAAAGTGTGTGTTTGAAAATTCATATGAATAAACTAAATTATAAGGATTCTTCATGAAGGAAATGAAATAATATCATTCACAAAGAATTGGACAATAGTCAAATCTCGTCAATGACATAAGGTAAACAAGTCTTTTATTCACACCTATGTTCCACCCATTTGTTCTAAGAATTCACTAATTCATGAGCCCTGAGAGCTTGCGTTAAACTATACAAAATTTTATGCAATTTGCATAGAATGGTTTGGAAATTTTAATGTATCTTTGAGCGGTAAAAAAATAATAAATCTAATCTCATACTCAAAATAATGAGATTGGTTGATACTCAATTGAGAGTCTCATTGCTCTAAGCACATCAATACGATTACAATTTTTAACTTGCTCTAATTAAGATGATAAGATTCATCACCCACCATAGACCTAAGTACTTTGTGAAGATCAATTTCATGTATCATTAATTATTTACTGTTGAGACCTTCACGACTCTAGGAATGGTGAATGTCAAAATCTAATTTAGCATAAGTAGGCAAATTTGAATTGTGCTAAGCAAAATTCAAAATACTCTTTAAGCTAATGTAGCCAAGTAAACTAGAATTGCTTATGTCTAGGTTTCTATACAAGCATACGAATCAAACATGAGTTATGCATAAGATCAACTTCTCGAGTAAAAAATGATTCATATGTCAAACGCCTAGCCAATACAACGAGACCGGTTTGTTAAGTGTGGAAAGCCAAGTACCTAACCTAGGTGGACTAGAGGCGGACGGAACCTAACCCAGGTGGACCGGAACCACCTAACTCTGACACCCACCGTTCTCATTCCCTATTGCTTCCGTCGGGATTCAAACAAGAAACGTGGTGCCCAACTTTAATACCATGTCAAACGCCTAGCCAATATAACCCAAGAGACTGGTCTGTTAAGTGCAGAAAGCCAAGTACCTAACACTGGGGGACCAGTTTTAGGGAGCATATTGTAGATTTTCTTGACCAGAACCACTTAGCTCTGACACCGACTGTTCCCGTTCCCTACAGCTTCCGTCGGGATTCGAACGCGGAACGTGGTGCCCAACTCTGATACCATGTCAAACGCCTAGCGAATATAACTCAACAGACCGGTCTATTAAGTGCGAAAAGCCAAACACCTAACCCAGGTGGACCGGAACCACCTAGCTCTAATACCCACTGTTCTCGTTCCCTACTGCTTCCGCCGGGATTCGAACGCGAAACGTGGTGCCCAACTTTGATACCATGTCAAACGCCTAGCCAATACAACCCAAGAGACCGGTATGTTAAGTGTGAAAAACCAAATACATAACACAGGCGGACCAATTTTAGGGAGCATATTGTATATTTTCTTGATCGGAACCACCTAGCTCTGACACCCACCGTTCTCGTTCCCTACCACTTTCGCTGGGATTTGAACGCAGAACGTGGTACCCAATTATAATACTATGTCAAACGTCTAGCTAATACAACTCAATAGACTGGTCTGTTAAGTGCAGAAAGCCAAGTACCTAACCCAGGTGGACCAGGGGCGGACGGAACCTAACCCAGGTGGACTAGAACCACCTAGCTCTGACACCCATCGTTCTTGTTCCCTACCGCTTCGTCCGGGGTTCGAACTCGAAACGTGGTGCTCAGTTTTGATACCATGTCAAACGCCTAGCCAATACAACTCAACAGACCGGTAGTTTACCCAAGTATGTAAGATATCACGACTTGTAAGAGTAGCAAATCAATGATCGTCAATGTAGCTCATATTAATAAAGTACTATAAAATTGACTATAAATTACATGGTGACTCTATATTATTCAAGTTTAATTAATACTAAACTCTTGAAATATTTTGGCTAAAAATAAAATAAAATAAAATAAAAAATATAATAGACTGATAGCTTATGTATAACATCTCTTGAAATATATATATATATATTTATAATTTCTAAAGCAATTTATATTTGTATTAAATACAAAATTAATAATAAATATTCCACTTGAAACATTCGTGATTTACACGTGCAATTTCTCGTAGCACGTCTCAGCACGTCTCAGCATTAATAATCTTCTAAGATGAGACCCGACTACAAAGCCGTAAATTTTAAAGGGGTGGTCGAAAGTGATGTCCTCGTGCGCCCAGAGATCGCTAGTCCAGAGTCTCGAGACTCGAAAGCAGTAGTAGAGAGAGAGAGAGAGACTGGGTTCAGTCACTCGCGGGAGTATCATTTCTAATTGCTTCTCGCGCTGTCATTGGTTTAGAAGTGGGTCGGTGGTAATCTACGGACTAAAAGTTTCCGAGAAATAAAAACCAGAAAGGGATCGAACAGAAAGTAAATGAAATCCCTCTCAGCCTGCAGAGAACGCGACGTTCGGCATCTCTCTCTCTCTCTCTCTGTTAAAAACTCGAAGAGGAGGAGGCTCTCGACCTTTCGCTTGATCAGAATCCGAATCCAACCGATGAAAACATAAAAACTAAAAACCAAAAACGAGAGAAAAAAATCTGAAACTGAAACCCTAACCGCCTCTGTCTTCTCTCTCACTCTGGTGGATGCGACCGCGAAAGCTTCGTCTAGGGCTAGGGTTAGGGTTTGAGCTGCTGCAGCCATGAACCGAACCGTCTAGGAGGTTGTTTTTCGTCGTGGCCATGATCAGGAGGTACGATGATGGGCAGAGACCTACCTACCTTCTCTACGAACCTGGATTTCTTCACGCAGGCTCGCAAGGCGTTGTCCGAACGGTCGCCCTTCGATACCGAAGAGGCTCTCGTTAGGGTTCCCACTCTCCCGGTCTCTTGCTCCCTCTCTTTGTCTAGGTACACCGACGCGCGCAGCAGGAAGCAGAAGAAAGCGCAACAGGATCTCTCTGCGGGGGCTAGCCAGCCGCAGGTTGGCCCGAGAAACATTTGGGCGGAGACTGAGGATTATTTCCGACCTGTCACTCTCTCGGACGTCGAATTCTTGTCCTCTAAGGCCAAAAATGAGAGCTCTGTCAATCCGTGTTTCCGAATTCCTGCCCTGCCTAGTGAAAATGTGGCTAAGGATGCTCCTAGGGATGTGGACGAAGTCGTTCTTGAGCCGGAGGACGTTCAGGAAATGGAAATAGATTCTGTGGGTCCGACTGAACTGTTACCATTGAAAGAGGAGGAAAAATTGGAGTGTTCTTCTTTGTCTTCAATCGGGATAGAGTGGTTGTTGGGTGCTAAACATAAGGTTCTTCTCACTTCGGAGAGACCTTCTAAGAAACGGAAACTACTAGGGGAAGACGCAGGATTAGAAAGATTATTTTCTGTATGTGACGAGAGCCAAGGTGGTGATGCCGATTCAAGTTCTAATTGTGCAGTCTGCCACGTATGCTCTATGCCAGATACTGGTCATGGTTTGAACTGTTTACTGCAATGCGATTCATGTAAGGTAGCGGTGCATCAGAAGTGTTACGGTGTGAAAGAAGTTACTGAAGAGAAATGGTTGTGTTCGTGGTGCAAAAAGAATGCTGGCAGAGTGGTGGAGAGGCCTTGTTTGCTTTGCCCCAAAGGAGGTGGGGCCCTGAAACCGGTTGGCTGGGATTCTGGTGGAAATGAGAACTTTTTACATTTGTTTTGTTGTCAATGGATGCCTGAAGTTTATGTTGAGAATACCGAAACAATGGAACCTGTATTGAACATTGAGGGGATACAAGATACAAGGAGGAAACTACTTTGTAGTTTGTGCAAAGTTAAATATGGTGTGTGCATCCGGTGTAGTCATGGTATGTTTCAATACTTGCTTTCTTTGACTTTTGGGGTTATGATTGGCAACTGTGTGGTCCTTTTAATTGAAGGAAACAAACTTTGTGCCTGTGAGTCTCTTAATTGTATCATGAGCTTCTGGTTTGCTTCAAATGCTGTGTGCTATTATATCTTCTTTCTTGCAACTCTAGTTTTATCTTGATTGCGTAAGTTTTGGATGTATATCGGTTTTTTCTCTTGCAAGGTTTCTGTGGACCCCTTTCAGTTGGATGGGTTTCTCAATTAAAAATTTTGCAACCAGCATTCCAAACTTTAAATAGAATGGCTAGTGATGAAGAATGCCTTGGGTGATTGAGACATGTATTATTGGTTAAATGGGGGGCTTTGTTGTAATAGAGAGGAGGAAGATGTGTTGTTGCCCTATGGCCATCTTGTATAAGGTGAATAGCCAATCATGGTCAACCAGACTACTTGAGTTTTAGCTATACAGAACATCCTGTTGTCTGTTCTCCTTTTTGGCCTTTTGAAGGAGATTATTTAGTTCATTTTTCTTTGAATGATGGAAGGACTTTATCTAATGACAGGGAAAATAATTGGAAGTTCATGTGAAAAGTGGAACCTCTAAAGATGATGACAGATTTGGTCAGTTTAAAATAACAGAAATAACTGTGGCCTTCAGCACAGATAACTTCTTGTTCATAATATTGAAATTATGGTGTTTCTTTCATTCTAAACGATTGTGGAGATTAAAGAGGAAGAACTTGCAGGATGATGATGTTATTGTAGAGCATACCAAACTGGTATCAGCGGCCAAAAAGATGTTGTTGACATTGTCTTTCCATTAGTCCTGGTAAACTTTCTATTCAAGAAAGTGAATGAGAAACATGAGAGGGATCTGTGATAGTCATCTTGTTGAACAGCCTATCGCTGAGAAAGTGCATCTCATTAATTCCTAAGGAAGCATTTTATAGTGCTCATGAATTTTTTTTTTTTTTTTTTGAATGGTGAGCTAGAAAAGCTGTATTATTGGAAGATGCATTTCTTTGATAGCAGCTGCACTTATATACCATGGGAAACCCTTACTGGGTGCTGTAAGCAAGAAGATTCTTTAATCGAAGACTTAAAATCAATTGGAGGCCAAAACTTTGCAAGGAGTCATTGATTTCTTGGAAGGAGATGTGAATGTTTCTTTTGTTGTCTTCTTTCAGAATGTGTTGGAATAGTAGATATGAGTGTGATCTACATCAAGTACTGCAAACTTTAATATCATTATTGGATGGAATATTTTATGTATGACTTCTGTGAAGAGTTTGAATTAAGCTAATAATGTGGAGATTAACTATAGCAGCTCTGAATGCGTTTTTCTTAATGTAGAATTACGAATTCATTTATATGGATTAAAAGAATCAAGGATGCATGAAAAATGAAAAGTGCCAATGCATCTTTCTGTTTGAGTTTGACTTTAAAAATGCTTTATGGTTATTTCATGTTTGTTTGCCTCTGCATCCCTTTTAACTTATCTTCAATATCATTGCACAAAAACGCTATTATTGACATTGAAAATATAGTCAATGAAATTTTTACTTCTACCAACAATTAAAGAAAGAGAATACACGATTGTTGAAGTTGGAATTTTTCTGACTGGGTAATGCAACCAAGGTGGAAACTCTCAAGGTCTCAAGACTAGATAGTGTATCAATTCTTATTCTTCAAATAATAATGCTGTCACAATGTTAGCTCTGCCAACTAAGGAATTCTTGTCTAAGATATAGCAGGAATTTCTTCTAGAATATTAAGAAGCTGGCCAGATAGATAAAAAAGCTGTAACATTCTTATTGGGCTTGTATTTGGAGGCTCCAGACAATGATACAAAAGTCTGCATTGCCTCTGATTTTAGTGAACGGTCTGACACTTGAAACATATACCTTTGTTTTCCTTCTAATGTTCGCTAGCTTCTGTGTGAAAGCAGAAGAAAAATCGATTGCAGTAAAGGCTGTAACACTATTTTTTTTGGGCCTTTGCTAACAATTCAGCCTGCTGTTGTAAATTTTGTACTCTGTTCCGCAAAAATGTTACTGTTAGTCGTGCCTGTCATTTTTATTAGTCCAGAAGTCATTATTGAAATATCAGTACTGTTGAAAGCTACAAATACAGCTGATTTTGCTTTTGTGTCTCTGAAGAGCACCTTGTTTTCTGAATGATTTTGCAGGAACATGCAGGACATCTTTCCATCCTATATGTGCTAGGGAGGCAAAACACAGAATGGAGATATGGGGAAAGGTTGGATGTGATAATGTAAGATCTTGGTTGCAGCAAACTTTTTTTCAAAATTCTCTAATTTTAAATGCTTTAGGCATAATTTCAAGCTTGTTTAACACGTTCTCTAGGTTGAATTGAGGGCCTTTTGCTCAAAGCACTCAACTTGTCAGGATTCATCTGCAGTCCATCCTGATTCTGCTTTACCCAGGCTTTTACCTGTTAATGGGTTGCACGAATTGAAGATTGAACATGAAGACAAGGTAAAAATGTAGAAGTCTTTTTTTATTTTATTGTTTGATGACAACTCAGTAGCCAGCTGTGATGAAATGGGAAAAATGAGATGGAACTGGAACAAGATAGAGCTATGTTTGCCTAATGTCAGAATCTGGGGATTTCAGGAATGCGTCAACATGGAGACACATGGAGCTGTTAGGAGGGATAGTAGCGGGGATTCTCATTCATCCGATTCGCTTAATGTTCCACTAGTTCTCAAAAAGGTGCATCAGTACACTTCTTTTGCTGATGCTGCTACATCACTTTTCTAAAATCTTCTCTTTTTGACCATGGGCTATTCATAAAAATGGCATACTTTGATCTGGTTGCAGTCTTTATGAGTTCTCTACTGAGGTGTAACCACCCTCTTTTGGTACAGATATAACCATATATCTGTTAACATTTCCTTTTTTTTCTGTTCAGTTAATTGATCAGGGGAAAGTTAAAATTAGCAATGTAGCAACAGAGATCGATGTTTCTGCTGAGTCTCTTGTAGAAGCACTTAAGGTGATTCATTTTATTGGTCCAACTAGCCATGTGCCATAAGTTTACATATTTTTCATTAAAAAAAGAAAACCTTAATTTAATTCACAAGTATTATTATGGAAAAGCTTATGTTTCATTTTTGCAGGGTGACCTTACCTTCTTCCCGCTTGAGTGGAGGGTAAGAATAATCAAATGGCTAAGAAATTCTGCCCATGTGGCTACCTCTGTCCAAAGTCATGATGGCCTCACAAATACCATTAACCTCAGGACAGAAAGGGGGGGCAGTGTAAAAGATAATAATGAAGCAACTCTTTGCTCATCTGGGGCTCAAGAGAATGGCTGTTCTGGTACTTTTGTCAGTAAGAATGGGATTTGTGAAAGTCATGGATTATGCGATAATGATGAAAGAACTGATGGTGCTTCTGATCAAGCTACATCTGTGGATCAAGATAGTGTCTCTGAGGGACTAGAGTGTACAGGAGAGGTATTGATGTTTGAGATATTTCAAATAAAATCTAGTGAAATATGTTGGGAGTTTTCATGTATGTTTGACATGTAGACGTCATCAGTTTGAATTGTGCTGATTGACCTTGTGGATGTTACGACCTTTCTTTGTATCATTGATGTCTTTGATTTTTTAAATAGGAGGCTTCAAATTGTTGATTTCTCTTACTCATGAGCTGGTCTCCATCCTTTTGAATACGTAGATGATGATTTGTTATATGTGCCCATCGTTAGCTGTCTTTTTCTTCCTTTTTTTCTCTCTGAAACAAAAGTTGATTTCATCATCTGATCATGTTCAGCATGCACAACTTTCTGAGTAACGAACAAAATTACTGTTTTTCTTACTATATTTCATTAGTAGGCTATGAATTTGGTGTACCTGAAAAATTTAATAACCTAATTATTCTGACTTGTCATATCCAGTTTATACTGCATGAATGCTGATTTTTGTTTTAGAAGTAAGAAAAATTAAAGTATTTGATAGTCTATCATTTGCCAAGCACTTCTTTGAGTGTACTTTCTGTCTTAATGAAGTAGAGAGAAGATGGCAGCTGGAGAGATTTCAACTGTTTTTTATACAAGATGTATATGCAGATCAGATTTTGGCAAAATCATACTCTATATATGCATGTTAAGAAGTTACATGGCTCATTTTAAAAAGAAAAAATTATATGGAAGAGAAATGCTGCAAAATAAGGAAAACTAACTTAAAAAGGTGTGTTAGAAAACATTGCACCCATGGATGAGGATGTGCATATGTCTGCGAGTACAATAATAAAAGGAAAAAATGTCTACAATCTCATGATAGGTCTTCTTGTGGCGCCAAGAAGGGTTAAGATCTTGTGGAGCACCAACCAATCACAAACTTTGGAGTCTTCTTCAATCAGAAGCTTGTTGCTGAGGTGGTCCAGAAATAGGTTCAGCCCTTGGAGAAGGGCTTGAATATCTGCTGAGTAAATTCTGAAATGCCCAAAGGTCCTAAGAAGGAGACTAAAACTTTGCTTTTGCTGTTCTTGAATTCCACCTCCAATTTCTGCTTTTTCTGGTTTACCAATTGTGCATCCATTGAAGTTTAATTTTAAGTATCCATCTAGAAGGGGAACCCATTCCTCAGTGTAGGCAGCGTAGAAGGGGTAGGCCGCTTGAGCAATAACATGCCAATTCTCTCGGATGGGAATGCCTTTTTAAGTTCGTTAACTCTGTTTTGGAGTGAACCCCAGGCTAAAATCATCCCAAAAATGTGTATAGTCACCTCCTCTGCTATGGAAAATTTGCTTGCATGTCTTTTTTTTGGTTCCTTTCCCACCGTAATCCCAAGGAATGTGAACTATAGACAGGCTGAAAGAAGGGCTTTACCTATACCAGGCATCTGAATACCTTTACCCATTTGGCTGATTGCATCTAGGCTGTTCAGGATACATATGAAGCCCCATCTTGTTGAGAAAATTTGTCCAAACCTGCCATGTATAGGACAATGAAGAAGAAGGTGATTAACACACTCCACCTCGGCACACGAGTGACATTGAGGACCATGGATCACATTTTCTCACCTCCGAAGGTTGTTTGATGCAAGGATGTTGTTGAGGAGGGCACTCCATATGAAGAGACGAGCTTTGGGAGCCTCAGACAACTTCCAGGTGATAGTTACATCTGTGGGATTGAGCTGTTCTATCCTTTTAGGTGGCTGTACTACGAAGAGATGGTGAATTTTCCGCTATCATCTTGAGTACAAATTAATTTATCCTCCTTATGAGTTCTTAACTCTGTTCAGATCTGCCAATTGGTCGCTGGCCACTAATGCTTCTTCATCCTTCATCCTTCATCCCTCGCCTAAATCCGAGATCCCAATTACCATTTATCCTCCATAATTCAGAAACTATGGCGGCCTGGTTGACTACCAGAGTGTGCAGCTTTGGGTGGATTTTTTTCGAAGGGCTGTCCCTTGTCTACAATCATTCTTGAATTTCACTATTTAACCATTCTCCACATCGAATCTTGTTGTTGGAGTAAATTTGGGGAGGAGAGGGTAGGAGGAGTGCCATAGGGGGAGAGTGTTTTCCTAGAGCCTCCTGTTATCCTCCATTGAAAGTTACAATTTAGCTTCTTGGCTACCATTTGCCTCCACATACCTGGTGGGAAGGTGTTAAATCTCAAAAACCGTGTGAACAATAGGGCCTAGTTCATCTCCTTGGAATTGTGAATACCCAGTCTCCCCGATTGTTTAGGTTTGCAAACCTTTCTCTTATTGACCAAATGATATTTGAATCTTTCTTCAGCACCTTTCAAGTGGAATCTTCTTTTCATGCTTTCAATTCTACGACTAATGTACCTTGTCTCCCCAACTGTTTGGGCTTGCAAACTTTTAACTTATTGACCAAATGATATTTGAATCCTTCTTCAACACCTTTCTAGAGGAATCTTCTTTTTCATGCTTTCAATTATATGACTAATGTAAAGCTGGATAGGGAGGGAAGGACATATAGTAGTTCGAAAGTCCCACAAAGCTGGAATCAAGGAGGACTAGCCTGCGAGCTTTCGAAAGTAGACACATCTTCTAGGTTGAAAGCCTGTGCTGAATCTTCTCAATGATGAGTTCCATAAATTCTTGTCTAGCATGCTATTAAACATAGGGAGTCTCAAGTAAGTCGTGGGCAAGGTAGTAGGAAAGAGCCTTAGGTAATTAGCTAAGTTGCTGAGACTCCCATTCTCTAGGAAGTATCTCATTAGCATGGTTTTCCTCCAATTGTTTTTTTTGGCCGAATGTGACTTCAAATAGATTGGGAGAGCTTTCATCTTTGCTAATTTGGTCTATGGATCTTTCACAAAAACATATTGTGTCGTCAGTGAGGTGGAGGAGAGGGACATCAAACTTGCTTTCTTCACTAGTCAGCTTCAGCCATCTTGCTTCTTTGGTTGCATAAACCATGGCGGATAGGTCTTCTGAACTAATTAAATTGAATGGGTGAAGTTGGATCACCTTGCCAAATTCCTCTCATTCCTTTTCAATAGCCACATATAGTACGATTGAGGAGGAGGGAATCGGAGGCTGATGATACATACCTATGAATCCAAAACCGTCACTTGTCTCTGAATCCCATTGAGTGAAGAAAGCTTTCTACTAGATTCCAATTCACTTTGTCAAATGCTTTTGCAACTCCAATTTAAGGATTACTCAGGCCTTTTGTCTCTCTTGAAGTAGTTTATAAGTCCCTTTGCCCCTACCGTACTCCAGCTTGGTAGTCCTTGGGATTTGACGGCGGACTTGAAAAACCACTTACAAATGCTTTACGCCCAATCATTCTGGATAACGCTTGCATCCTCTGTCTTACTGCTACTATTGGTACAGAGTTAGCCGATGCTTATTCCTTAGATGCCATCATTGCTTCTTCTCGAGAAAAGGATGAAGGAAACTGATTTTGATCTTTACATGGACGACTAATGGGAGAACATTCTTGAGTATGCAAGCTAGAAGGCAAGCTGTAATCTTGTAGGAGCTCGAAATCAGGCTAATTGGTCGAAAATCCTTCGGATGATCTACTTCCTTCTTCTTAGGAACGAGGCCGATGAAGTATGCTTTCATGGCTTAACACCTTAGTCCCTTGTGATAAAAGCTTCTCACGATGCACAAGATGTTGAACTTCAGCATTGGCCAACAACTTCTGTAAAATTTTGTGTAATCCATCTGTCCTTGGAGCTTTGTTGCTAGTCATTTCTTTGATTGCCTTTTCGACCTCTTTTTTGGAGAACGATAGCCCAAGGTGAAGTGCGGCACTTGGGGGATACTCTTTGTCATACTCCTCCATATATGGGTTTGCAAAGAAGTTGAACAAAGCATTGGTTATGGAGGACGTATTTGAGGTTATCTCATCATTGATGCACAATGAGGTAACCGGGTTGGTGCATCTGGTTGAGGCAATGGCATGAAAGAACTTCATGTTACCATCTCCTTCGGTCAACCACTTAAATCATGCTCTTTGTTTCCATTAAATACGTTCATTGCGAGCAATTGCTTAAAATTGGTTTAAAAGAGTAGTGCGAATAGAAAATCCATTTGCAGAGAGAGACTTGCATTCCTCGACTTCATCAAGGGTGACAATTTGGGATAGGAGGGAGTTCTTTTGGGCAGAAGATCAGCTTGGTGATCTTTTGACCAGAGTTTTGAGCTTGGCTTAATTGTTTGAGTTTTGAGTGGAAGTCTCCATCTAGCCACCCCTTCTACCTGAATCTCCTTCCACCAATCATTGATATGCCAGCTAAAATCCTTTTCCATTAGCCATACATTTTTGTATCTAAATGGTTTGGCTCCCCATTTGCGGAATTTGATATCTATTTGAATTGGCCAATGATCCTCCTAATTTGTTTAGGACTTCGTTGTCTATGTTTTTATAGAGTGGCAACCAATCACCAATGGCTAGAAATCTGTCCAATTTAGAGAGGTTTGGTCTTTGTTGTTTGGACCAGGTGAGGGTGTTGCCAACGAGGTTTATCTCCTAAAGTTCACAACTACCAATGAAGTCTACAAATTCTCTCGTGGATGACATAATTCTAGGGATTGGGTGGATTTCTCCTTGTAGAATCCAATGCATTAAATTCATCAATTATTTGCCACGACAAGGGCCATCTTTGAGTAATATCGAGAAGTTTGTCCCAAAATCTTGTATGATCTATATCTGGTCGGGCTGTACACTCCATCCAAGCCCCAATGTTTCCTAGAGTCTTGGTCAAGAACCTTCAAGCCTATCGTGTATGTCCCCATCTTAGTGCCAAGCACCTCTACATGATTGGAGTATAAAGCGAGAATGCCTCTCGAGTGACCAATTGCATTGATGGCCTTCTACTCCAAGTTTGCATAGTTTCATAGGTCTTTAGCAACAATCTTTTGCATGATTTGGATTTTTGTCTGTTGGAGGAGGATGATTGAGGATTTGTGGGCTGCCAGGTGCTTTCAAATTGTGGTATGTTTTTGGCTGGATCCGACTTTTGTTACATTCCGTGATGTGATAATCATTTCTTGTCTTTTCTTTGTTCGCTACTCCTTTGTCTTTCTTCACGCTAGGCAGCTTGCCTTTGTATATGACTTCCATTATATCCAAAAGCTCCATCATTTAGCCCCAAGTCTTCTCATGACATTTGTATACTTTGATTGGTGTTAAGCTACTAGTTTTGAGATCTTTTTCCAGGTGGGGAAATTGAATTCTTTCAGTCTGGGCATCCACAAGGTATTCAGTTGGCTGGCTAGTCTTGCCTTGCTGGAATTTCTTTGGCATTCACAATTACAAATAATTATGATAATAGCTTTGATGATAATTACAAATAATTTTGATAATGACTTTGATGACAATGATTATGAGGTCTCTTCTCACAATTATTTTAACAGGTTCTAGTTGTGTTAATTGGAGTTTGTTCTATGAAATGGTCAGTGGTTTAGCTCTATTTTTACAGGGAAATTTGCGAAGTGCTTGCATTTCTGTTGTTTTTATTTTGTTATTTTTTTAGCATGAGTTGAATCCTTGCAATTTTTCTTTGTTGTGATGTGCTGTTTGATTTGTCGGGAGTTGCAACTGTACATCCTTCTCCCTTTATATCAATTGTGCCATTTAAAAAAAAAGGTTGACAATTTTAACCCATAACTACCACACATTTGGAAGGACAGAATATAATAATTTATAGGTCAAGAGCTTCATTCATGTCTTTTTCTTGTGGAAGGGTAACTTTAATCTTTCCATTTGGATTTTTAAGACACAAGCTGACTATACACACAGAATGCAGTTTGAGCAATATTTTGGGTTTGTTATTTCTTCAGTGGGTTCTTCCCAAATTATAAAGCATATTCTCCAATCCAATAATGGCTTATTTGATTAGGTTAGTTCGATATCACTTCCTTAGCATGCCATAACTGGTGAAGGTGGACATATGAGCTGCTTGGTGATCGGTCTAAGAGGGGAAAGGATGTAAGGGGGAGTCTCTTTGGTGTAATGCGTTGTCCTAGTACACTGCAGAAATCTTGTTTCCGTGTATATACCTTGAATGCTGTTGACTGTCATTCATGGTTTTCTTGAACAAGTCCATATGAGATGAACCCTGTCAGTATTAATGGTACCACTTTTGGGGATCTAGAATTCTAGTATGCTTCTTCTGGTTATTTTATTTTTCATTTTTTTATTGAGGATTCTTCTGGTTACTTCTTCTTTCAGTTTTTCTCATCTGGTTGTTAGCGGATGTGGAATCTGTCTGCAGCTTATTTGCCTCGTATAATGCAGCTTTTATTTGTAAATTTAGGTAGCTTTTAGAGCTCAGAATTAGTCAATTATCAGTAATTGCTGTTTGAATGTGCACATGACTTTTTGTTTTATATTTTTTGGCAGATGGGAAGGTCTGCGGGAGAACTAGTGTTGAGTTCTTCCTTGGCTGAATCTCCCAATGACGAAGGTATTATTTGTCTTTTGCCCCCCCTTTTTTTTTCTATATGTATGTTAGCTTTTAAACTGCGATTGTCATCTTTGATGTTTTTGTTTTTGTGATAGCCTTGTTATTTGTGCTTTTCTAGTTCTCAGGCGGATGTTTGTTAGTTTTAGATGAATGCTTGCTTATTTTGATATTGAGGTTTTTTCTTGGGAATCTTTTCTATGATATTTTTTGTGTTGTTTAAATTACGATTTCCTTGTTACATAAGAATTGAGAAAAAAAGTAAAAGAAATTGAAGTCTGCTATTTAGATCATAGGTGATGGAAACTTGAGAGGTGATTGTCAGCGTAATGGGAGTGTAGCAATGAGAACTGTGACCAACTTCCCAGGAAATTTATGTGATGTAGGAGTAGTTGGTAGCTAGCATGTAGATGTAATTTGTTTTTTTGAATGAAGATGTATAAACTATTAAAAGGATGTAATTAATGTCTTTTTTCTGACTTTGGTCTTGTATCTTCTACTGTTACTAAAATTTCAGTCTTCCAAAATACATGGCTAATGAGATAAGCTTATCAATTTTCCAAAAGAAAGAAAAAACAGTGACAAGTTAGGAGGGGAGTTTTTTTGGTTAAAAGCCAGGCCTCAGAGCTTGCTAGAATTATGATATTCTTATGTTGGCTTTAGACTTGATGCACTATTGATGAGTTCAGTTTGGGTGTATACCAGATAATTAGTGGTAAGGTCCAGAAGTATTACTTGTATAACACTGACAAGAGTGAAATAACTGTTATTTCTTAGGTTGACTAAAGGGAGAGGAAGCTATTTGATTATTCAAGACTAGCAGCCAACTCAAATTTGTTGTAATACTCATGGTACAAGGAGATCCAAAGAATGTTATTAGAGTGGACCTCCTCAGAAATTGAACTTGCAGTGGGGGCCTCCCTGTTCTTTGATTATTAAAAACATCTGCTGGGCGGTCCCAATTTCTTTGCTAGAAATGGTATTCATTGTAATGCTTTATTGTGGCTGATACCATCTCATTGCGATTTTTTGTTTTGTTTTGTCCTCTGCGGTTTTTTGTTTTGCTGTTTTTTTCTCCATTACAAGACATTACACACCCACCTTTCCCTTCCATCCGCACCCCTTCAGAAAAAAAGGAGGAAAGAAAACGGCCTAGGTGTTGTTTAAATTGTGTTCTAAATTTTCATTTCTCGTTAGAAGACATAGCGGGAAGCTGGTGAAAGAGCTGATGTTTACCATGTTATTGCATTCTCACTCTGTTATGGCTATGCTTTGAAAATGAGTCAGATGTGTAGGAGGAATGTTGGATAAGTTAGTGACTTTGTTAGTAGGCATCATATTTAATTGGAGAGTTTTTCTTGTATAGGTTCACTTGGTTTATTAGTACAGTTTGAGGTCACTTAGGTAGTATTATTGGCCTTAGGAGTTTCTTATAGTATTGTTATGTATGTGCAAGTTTTTAGGAGTCTTAAAGTGGAATATCTCCTAAGGTTCGTTTAAGGTTGCTGGGAACCTGTGTGTCGCCTTTTATATTTGACCAAAATCTTGATCCACTGGAAACCTGATTATTCCTTGGTAGAAGTGCTTAATCTACATACAATGTGTCGATCGACATGTTTGACATTCCTAGAAGAAATTACTTTTCTTGTGTTATCTGACACGATTGATATTGGGATACACACTGGAACCAATAGTGAGCGTATTAAACAATAAGAAAACTAAAATTGTGTGTGCATGTGTGCATGTGTGTGTGTGTGTGGGGGGGGGGGGGGGGGATCAATTTGTGTATTATTTGGGTGTACTGCTGAACTTGCATAGAAATTTGGATGTCTGGTGCACAGAGAGCTTAGCTATCTGACTCCACCTGCTCAAAACTGCAAGATTCAGAGGTGAAGGGGACAAATGTTAGATTGTGGTGCTAGATAGCTATTTGAATCTTTAGAATGTGAAAGGGGGTGATAAACTATAGTGCATCTTGATTCTTTCCAATTTTAGGAAATGTTCTTGGTGCTAATTTGCATGTCTTGGACAGGGAATTCTATTCCTCCATCCTTGCCGGTATCCATAAATGGTCAAGTGGATGAACCTGATGATGCTGTAGCATATCCTTTGGTGAATTCTGGTGGAGAAGATATAAATATCAAGTAAGCTCTAAAGGTTGATTTTATTTCTGTCACCTACTGAGATGGTGTTTTCTAGATCTGGGAAACAGTGAATCAGTCTTGTGTTTTAACGAACTTAGCCTCCTTTCCAGAAAATTTCTATTATGTGTCTTTGATGTTAGGATTGACTGTGGTTCTCTGAAGGTAAAGGGTTATTATGTATTGTACATCATGGTGATTCTTCTCAGAGCAAGATGGATTAATGCGAAATGTTTGTCATAATATAAAATTCGTGAATTTGTTTTATCTATGTCAGATATGTGCACTTGATTGTTAAAGATAAATAGTCTGAGGTAATGGGGAAGGAATTTATTAAATAAAACCATATCTAGAAAATCTCATTTTTTTATCAAGCAGGGATAGCTTTTACCATCTGTGCATGACTGCAGACCATCATCATAGGCATAGCTTAAACCAATTAATTTAGGGTCACCTATTTGAATCATCGTTCTCTATTTGGTCCATTTGCTAGGTTTTCTGTTAGGTTCTCTTGGAGTTTGTCATTCCTCTCTCTTTTTTGGTTTTCTTTCTTTTTTCCCCCTTTTTAGAAGAAAATCAAACCTACGAATTGGACAAACTTTCATTTGTTGCACACAGCACAAGCATTGCTACCCTTGGTCTAAAATGTAAATGGATGTAAATGTCAAGAAAGTGGGTAAGGAGGTAATGCAGCAACTTGATTGGTGGTCAAGGTGCAAGATTATGTCCAAATGACTGGGCAGCCTTTCTGTTTGGTTCTTTCGTACTTTAGATTTTTTAGGTTCTCATTTTACATAATTTCCAATTGAAACTTTTCCTATCTTTCTTAGAACCTTACAGTAAATAGCTGTGCGATGTGTGCTAAAAAAAGTTGTAAATGCAATAGGAAATCTTTAGTGACATTGTTTTAGTGAGTTCAAAAACTCCTATAATGCATCTTCTCTAATCTGAAATGCTCAACAATATGCAGCTGTGGTCAGCCACCTCCGAGTTTTTCTATTCATCCATTCATCAGCAGTAGGCTGTTACAGAGACAGTATCTGTTTGCTGAGGAAAGAAGGATGATTCCAGACTGCAATGGTAAAGTAACTTTCATTTTTCTTTCTTGAAGTTGATCTTGGTGATTTTTAAATAGTTTAAATGCACTTGCTGGGCAGGTCAGGTGGAGAAAGCTACAGAGGCTGCCTTTTGCACGGTCTCTGCATTCTGCAATGGCAGTGGGTGTCACCATTCAGGTTGTGACGACACAAAGGACACTAATATCTCAAAACTGGGGAAGCAGATGACTAATGCCGAAAGTATGGGAATCTTTGATCTTTCCCCTGGAGATGAGGTTGAAGGAGAAATTCTTTACTATCAGAATAAGCTACTTGATCAAGCTATGGCAAGCAAGCATCATTGTGGTTGGTCTCTTTTTTGTCTTTTTGTAGTACACATTGATTTAAGTCATTGGTTCTGTTTATTTACTGGAAGGGTTTAACATATTACCTGGTCAAGGTATTTCTCAATAAATGCAATAAAGACTTGATGCTGCTGATTTTTCTTCCTCTTCCTTGTCTACTCTGGGCAGAAGATCTGATTCAGAGGGTGGTCACCAATCTACCTCATGAGTTGGAGGCATTGAGGAAACAGAGGTGGGATGCTGTTATTGTGAATCAGTTTCTTTGTGAGGTTAGGGAAGCAAAAAAACAAGGAAGGAAAGAGAGGCGGCATAAAGAAGCTCAAGCTGTTCTTGCTGCTGCAACTGCCGCCGCCGCTGCATCTTCTAGGATCTCATCTTTTAGGAAAGATGTGCATGATGATGTTGTGACTCCACCTCATGAGGTTTTAATTATCTTTTCTCTATCGAACTTTTGAAGATGTTAAACTGCTTTTTGTTTGGGCCAGCTTGACTCTCTGATAGATGCTGCTGTTTTTTTTCTTTTTTAAAATAAATGAGAGAGATAAGAAAGGGGGAACATGCTGCTTGGAAACATATGCTAATTGTTGGTTGTAAAGGTAGCTTAATGGCTAGTTTAACACTTCCAACCTCTATCATACCTTTATTGTTTTCTTGAGAATTTATTGAAAAGCCAAGAAAAAAGAGAGAACAAACCCAATTACAAGGGGAAAAACAAATAAAAGAAAAAAAAACTTAATATAAAAAGCTACAAAGATTGAGGAGCAGGTCTTTTTAAAGTCCAACTGATGAAGATTGTCAAGTCCCCTTTCCACAAAAATCCCTCCACGAGGGCCCACAGCTTAGCTTCAGTGGAATCACTATGAGGTGGATGTGACCACGATGGAGGAAATCATTATGGATTACCCTTTTTAATTTCCCCTGGGAGCTTTAGTTGTGGTAGTGTAGTTTTGTTTGTTGCTTTAAAGAAAGTGATAGTATAGAGATTACATGTCAACTTGGATTTTGTGGCATATTATCTTTAACTGTATTTCATTTGCAGAATGTTTCTCACAATAATAGTGAATTGCGTCAGCACATGTAGCATGTGTCAGTGATGCAACTGTTTTACTCTCAATTATTCTGTGTTTATTTCTTGCAGAGCCTGCTGAAGACAAACAGTAGTAGCATGAGGGTGGGGCCTTATTCTCAGTTAACATCACAACCAAAGGACTCAAGGATGGCTGTCCAGAAGGCTTCTCCGGAATTTTCAGTATTTGAAATAGATCCAAAAGACCATTCTCGTGTTTGTGACATTTGCAGAAGGGGTGAAACAATGTTGAATCACATCCTAGTTTGTTGTAACTGCAAGGTTATTCAAGTTCAGCATTATTGCTTTAGTTTTTATTTTTTATTTTATTTTTTGTATATGTTTACTACCTCTAAACATTATATGTATATGTGTGTCAACTGAAACTGGACCCTTTTAGGTTTTCGAAAGTAAAACTGGGAAAAGGAGAAAAACCAGCTGATCTGGCTACCTTTTAAATTACATGCTGGGGTTAGAAAGAAAGAAGGGGGGGGGGGGGGGGGGGGGGGTAGTAGTGGCACTCTCCCCGCTTGTATCTGCAAAGTTGGGGGAGGGACTACCGCCCCTCTCCCGCCGCCAATGTCCCTCTCTGTTGCCTTTCTTTCTCTGTTAAATATTATACTTGATATATGTTAATATATAATGTTTCATCGTATTTATAACAACCTGAACTGGATTGGACTGGTTCAGGGTGAACCCACCACTTATCCAGTTTGATGGTCAGTCCTGTTTTTACAACTCTAATACCAATTAGTTATGGAAATTATTTTGCGTTAGTCGATATGAAGCTCTAATCCTACGGTATGCGTTGACAGGTTGCTGTTCACATGGTTTGCTATCATAGTCTTAAAGATCATGTTGGCCCGTGGTATTGTGAACCATGTGAAGAGATGCTTTTACATTCGAGAAGCCCAAGTGCGCCACCAGTAAATGCTCACGAGAGGTCCTGTAGCTTATGTGGTGGCACTTCTGGAGCTTTTAGAAAGTCCATTGATGGGCAGTGGATTCATGCTTTATGTGCTGAGGTAATTTTGTAATTGTTATTTAACTCTTGGGGTTGTTCATATAAGATTTTTATTCTTTAATTTTTTTTTTTTTTTTTTGAGAAAGTTCCACTTATGTGACTGTTCAACTTTTGTAACTATTACTATTTTAGTGGTTATTGGAATCAACATTCAGAAGAGGACAACCAAATCCTGTTGAAGGAACGGTATGAGTATTTTTTTGCTGTTGCCTTTTCAGTTCTCCTAGGATTTTACTGTAATTGCTTTGCTGAATTTTGTTACTCTACTGTTTCATCTGTTGGATGTAATTCTTAAGAGTTTATTATTTTTTGGTGCCAGGAGGTCCTTTTAACAGGAAGAGATACATGTTGTATTTGCTATCAGAAGTTTGGTGCTTGCTTGAAGGTTGGGATGGTGATGTCTTCTTTTGTGTACTTCTTTTAGCTTCGTTTCCTTTTGTTATATAACTCTTGTCTCTCTTGTCCTGCAGTGCAGTTATGGTCACTGTCTGAGTACATTCCATCCCACATGTGCTAGGAATGCTGGCTTTTACATGAATGTAAAGATTGGTGGGGGCAAGTTCCAGCATAAGGCTTATTGTGGGAAGCACAGCTTTGAGCAAAGAGAAAAGGTAATATCTACAGTTTTGGAGGAATGCTCATCTTAATTGACAAGATGCGAGATTTTATGCTTTGGCTTCAATCAATTTGCGCAGGCAGAGAGTAGGTATGGGTTGGAGGAGCTTCGAAGAATTAAGCAAATACGGGTATATCTCTACCTTGTAGTCTGTTGATCTGTGTCAGAAAATAATCCAAAACTTTTCTCTATTTTTATGGAAACCCATTGCACACTTTCAGGAAACATTTCAAAAGCAACTATGGAACTTTTAAAAAACTTGTACTAAAAATTTAACGAAATTTAGTTTGAGATTGTTTTAAAAATCATTTGTTATATATTTAATTAAATTAAGAGATTAAAAAATGGAACAATATAAGTGTTTGGTCGAAAGAAATTTGTTTATTAAGTAGGATTTATTTTTTTATTTTTTTTGAAATGATGCTGAATTTTATTAAGAAAGCTCAAACGAGCAGATTACAAGAGGGAAAACCTTCCCAAACAATGAGAGATTGTTGGGAGGTTCTGAATTTTGCCAATTTATCGGCCAAAGAATTGGCTGATCTAGGAACGAAGTTCTAATTACAATGAATGGATGACACAATGTCAACAATTTAATCAATTGGCCAGTGGCACCAAGGGGGGGGGCGGGGGGAGCTATCTTTTGAACACCGGCTGATGACAGTCTTTGAGTCTCCTTCGATAAACAGCTTGCTACGAAGTCGCTTTTTAAAGATTACATCATAAAGTTTTAACTTATCCGACGGTTATTGTTACATGGAATTTACCATTAATTAGTTACTTAAATCTTTTGCGACCAAATTCGTGGATGTTTCTTGTTCTGTTCTTATCCTTTTCATATTTGTTTCTAAATTGTTTCTTGTTTGTTTGCTTATTGTTTTATATAAGTTCCTTAAATGTTTCTTATCCATCTCATTAGTCTACTTGTCCTACAAAATTTTTGTTTGCTGCATTTTCTGTTTCTGTTTCTTATTTTGTTTTCTGTCCCCCTCCAATTTCGGTAAGAAATGTGCTTGCCTTGAGAATTTTTCAGGCTCTTGGTAGATACAGGTAGTTTAATTCCAGGTAGCTTATCTGATTGAAAATGTCAATATTGATGTGTACTTTGTGGCTCTTAACGATGTTTTTCCTTTTGTTAAAAAAAAAAGTCTTATGAAGCTCTTTTTATGGGGGAGATCCTCTTTCCTTTTCTTATTTTTCTCCAGTGAGTGTCTTAAAACCTTTGTTGTTAGAGGTTTTACCATTTGTATAATGAACCTTGTTGATCAGGATGGCTGTCTCAGTCACAATTTTTTGCGATTAGCTACTCCATTCTTGTGCTTGATACTTGTTGGACCACTAATCTCAGAATCTTATTATTTCCTGCGACCATCCTCTCGAGGATTTTTATGTATGAGATTCATTTTGAGGCAGGTTGCCGATCTGTTGTCCTATGATTGTTCAATATGCAGCTGTGCACATGGTGCTGATATCAATGATTAGTCCGAATCAAGCTTAAGTTTCATATTCTCATATATATACACCTAAATAATAAGTATTTAGGTCTTATCAGAAAGAAAGCGAAAAAACGTTCTTAGATGGTACGAGTGTCTTTTTAGTGGGATTTCTTATGTTAAAGGTACGGAACTCTTTCGGTTTTCCCTTTTTTTTTTTTGATAAAGATGTATTTATATATAAATAAGAAAATTACAAAGGAAGAGGGAACAGCTCCCTGTTTTCACTTGCAACCGAGGTTAGTTATATCTTTAACCTATTTTAAGGAAACACATCTAATAATGATAGCTAGGGAGTTGGGAGTTGTAGAGACATCTTGAGTGTAAACCTGTCTTCGTATCTTTGGTCTCTATTGACATGCATTTCTCTTAGCACTGCTTATCCAAGCAATAGGTCATTGAGTTTGAACCAGTAAATGTTTGCCTTGAGTGTGTTTGGTTAATTGTATCAAGTCATTATGGCTATGTATAAATGGTCAGTAAACTTGTTTCATGTCTATTTAGTCTTCTGGTGGCATCTGTTTTTGCTTTCCTCTTCATGTTCAGGGAGTTCGTTCTCTCCTCATGGTCACCTGTTATTCTATTTCCTAGTAGCATAGGAAAATGTGCTCAAGATCTATTTCATTTTTGTCTTTTTTATTTCTTATTATTATTACTATTTTCTTTTGATGATAACTTATTTTGTGCTTCAAATATATTTCCTTGTCTTTTAGAATTATTATTATGACTTTTATAGTTTATTTTTTTAACCTGGGATCAGCCAACAAGTTGTGTATATATGCATATTGATGTGTAGACTGGGTTACCTGATGGGGTTGACTGTCTGCAGGTTGAATTGGAGAAACTACGGCTTCTTTGTGAGCGCATCATAAAAAGAGAAAAATTGAAGGTGATTGACGACCATGAATTGAGATGGAATTATACTATGTTATCATCCTCTTGTCATATTTTTATTTTTTAATGTTATAATGTGCTGAAGAAGTTTTTCTTGAATTCTGTTATCGTCCGCTTATCATTTTTTATTTTAAATGTTTATTATTTGCTGAAGAATTTTTTATTTTTTTTTGAATTCTATTTGGAGAAGACAGCTGCTTAACTTGTGGCGGTTATGCTGTAGCTTCTCCCTCATATCCCTTATAATGGCTGATTTGTTTTGATTACAATGTATAAAATGCTTACTATAGCTACTATGTACAAGGATTTGCTGCTGCTATTAAAAAATTATGAGGCTCCTGTTATTTTACTTTTATCCTTGCTTTTAAGTTTGTTTCATTGAGCAAAAGTTTTAACAGATTAATAGTGCTTCTATGAGATGTAAACTGTTTGTGTTATGTCAAGCACGGTGTAATGATAAGGTCAAGCTTTTATTTTGCAGAAGGAATTGGTTCTTTGCTCACATGACATATTAGCATCTAAGAGAGATTGTGTTGCCTGGTCGTTTCTTGTTCATTCCTTCTTCCCCCGTCGTGATGTTAGTTCAGAGTCTGTCACCACTTCTCTAAAGAGCCGTCCAGAAGATAGTAAATCCTGCAATGAAGCAGTCCAACAATCAGATGACATCACAGTGGACAGCATGGTTTCTCGGAAACGTAGGGTTGGGTTTCCTCAGCTGGATTTTGATAGGAAAACTGAAGACAGCTCCACATCACAGCGTGCCTACACACGGAGGCCAATGGAGAGGATCTCATCATCTGGGAAGCAGCTTCTCCACCGGCCTGCTTCTGTAAAAACTAGGCACTCGGGGAGTGATGGGGAAAAGATGACTAAGTCAAGAAAGGTGAACGGTTCTTCCATCTTACTAATTTCAAGTGCTTATTCATTGCAAATCAACCAAAATTAGAATCAGATTTCAAACAGGTAGACCAAAGAAGTACAAAATGATTTACCTCTTGTGTGGGGACTTGTTCTACCTGGCTTGGCTTGCTACTGCTTTGTCTGTCTATTAAGCTACCTTTGGCTATTGGAGCCTGTCTTGAAGTATCAGACATGAGGATATGTTTTTACCTCTGTATATTTCTCCCCCTTTTTCTCTTTTCTAGTTTTTGCATGACATGCTATGACTTTTTTTTGTGGATTGTGTTATATTTATCGAAATTTAATTGAATATTACTACTTTATCTCTACACAAAATTCCTGAATGCTATTGCTATTTTTGCAGCACACGGAGACGTTTCAGAAAGAAATGGTTATGACGTCTGATGAAGCTTCATTGCAAAATCAGCGGCTACCAAAAGGCTTTGCTTATGTTCCTATAGGCTGCCTCTCAAAAGAGAAGCTTGAGCCAGATGTGTAAAGATTGAAAGTGAAAAGTTTGATAGACTATACCTGATCTGGCTTGTACACCGAGGTTATCAAGAAGTTCACGGAACTGTAGTACTGTCTGATTGGGGCTGAGACAAGTTTACCTGATTGTGAAGCAATGGGAAGAGATTTAAGATGGCTGGACCCCTCATCTTCGTGGTACATCATTTTTGTAAAAAAAAGCCATTTTGGAGCCAATTGTACAAACACAGGCTGGGTGGATTGTCTGCTTTGTCAAGTATTATATGAGCTGGACTTCATTGTTGATTTTGCCTGATGAACTGGGCTGGGTCTGGCTCTAGTGAAGGGGCATGTAGAAGTTGCTTCTTCTCCCTGTATACTGGAATTGGACGATATCTCTTTTTTGTTGTTGCAGGTTTCTGTAAAGTTATAATATTGTAAATCCTTGACATGGCAACCGTCTTCAAATGTTGCTGGCAATATCAAATGAGCCACAGAGCTCTGATTAGATTCTTCAGCTGGATTTCTGCTTTCAACGATTCCTGACATCAGAAGTTTGTTTACTTCTGTATTCAAGTATTAAGTTAAAATACCAGGTACAATGTCATATTTAGAGTCCTATTGGTGTGGTCCTGTTCAGTCTCTTGAAATGTGTACGACCCAATCTACCTTGGGAACCCTCTTTAACATATTTCACATGGAGGATTAAGATTCCTAATTTTTGTATGATACTCTCTCCTGAGATGAAAATCATTCTCTGGTTGGTCTTCCTTTATTTTTTGTTTCTCATGTTTCTGTTTGGCAGGTGATAATTTGCTTGTACACGGTGGGAGACTGTTCCCTTGTGAAGTGGAAGGTATGGTGTACTGAGTAGAGTTTTCTTACTTTCTGTTGAATGTTTGACACCTCTCTTCTTATTGTTGACACCTCTCTTCTTATTGCGCTTTTTTATATTTATGCACTTGCACGCTCTGGAAAGGCCTCTTTTTGGAAAAAAAATTGAATCATTTCGCTACCATTGTCACATGGTTATATATCTTGCAAGATTCTAATCGACTGTAGTGGATTCAATTGTGTATCTACTTGGTGAGGGATGTATGGAAATATTTTCTGGTTAGGTCTTAGCTGGTCTTTATGGTTTGCTGTGCAGTACTGTGAGTCATCTGAGATGTTCACGATGGTGCAAAATCTAGTTGGAAACAGTATTTTTGTTTGGGAGAGGGAAGAGAAACCACTGTAGGGCATTTATTTGATGGACAAAAGAGTGAGGACTCCAGTTTTAGTTGACCATTTATTTTTTTCTCCGTATTTAATTTATGATAAATGACCTTATTATTGTCTGTTTCTTTCATTTCCCATGGTACAACAAAGAAAACGTCACTGTTGTAACTGCAGACAGTTTATGTTGCTATTTTGAACGATATTTGGAAGAAATGAAAATGTTTGTTGCAACCAACTTAAAAGTCCAGTATCCTTTCCTTTCTATATGTAATCATTACTACAATAGTTGTCTGATCTTGAGAGTTTTTGTTAGAGTTAGTAGTATCTGGTAAGAGATGTGAAGAATACTGTTCTACTGGGTCATATCTAATGGAAGTTGAAGTTGTTCAGATCTGTTATTGCCTGGTATGTCATTTTATGTGCAAACACATCCAGAAAGTTTTCATATGTTTACAAGAGAATAATTGGCTGGTGCACATCAAGAAGAATGACTCTCCCTGGCTTCATTGGTTGTTTTTTTCTAGTAATCCCAGATTTAGCCATTGCTGTTGTTTGCAAGTGGTGCTGGCAGATTCTTATGCAAAAGAGGGGGAGACGTCTTGTCCCTCATTGTAAAGGGATTTCACAGAAAGTGTTTTTAATTAACAAAAAAAGCTCGGTTTAGATTATGTTTGCAAGAGATTAGCAAACATGAAAGTTCTCTCAGGGACCGGTTGTCGAGACAAAATAACGGGAAAGTGATTCTTCCCTGGACCAATTTATCGTAGAAAAGATTTTCTATTAGAAAAATCCTTGTTTGCTTGCATTTTATGTACCCACATGAGATTATGGAACACTAATTTAGTCTTGGTGTCTATGTTAGTTTTATTAGTACTTTAGTTTTTGTGGCTTTGTTGGAAATTGAAAGTTTTATTAATAACAGAAGACAAGGGGGAGGTAGGTATAAACCGGCACAATGTTTGTGTTATTCAAAGTAGTGTCGATTTGTTTGGAGTACTATGGGGGGTTAGTCCACAATGAAGTGGAACAATTTCCCCCTGCATTACTTAGTTCATAAAAGAATGGCGTTAGTGTAGAAGGACTTGAATTGAAGTGAGACTATACCATTTCATTTACTTAGGCAAAAAACGAGGGAAAACTGTTTCTTACTTATTTTGCGAATCATTCACTTTTCATGCACAACGCCCGTTGTTTTTCCCCCCCAGTTATTCTGCTCTCCCTCTCTTCGGCCTTCGTCTCCCAACGATCTCTACTCCTTCTACGATCGTTCAGCAAAGAGTTTTGTTTTCTCATCCTTCTTCCCCTACCCCATCGGCTGTCCTCCCTCTCCTTTCCCTCTCGACCTCCGTTGCAGAGCATGGGAGGCTGAACCTCTCGATCTCCAGGCTTCTTCTCCCTTTCGGTGTATTGTCGGAGTGTCGCCTCCGTCGTCGTTGTGCATTGGCCGTTGTTGAGGAAGACGAAGACGATATTTAATTTTTCCTAAGTTAAGAAAAATTAAACCATCGTCAAAATTGGTTTAATTATCCAATTAATTAAACCATTAGTTTTTCATTTTTTGTTAATATATTATTAATTAATAATATGTAAAATATATATTATGTTATTGATAAATTAATATATTTATTTATTTATTATGTATTTTTTATTTTGTATTAAAATAGTGAGTTTAATGTTAAACTATATCGTATGTTATTACAAAATAATTTATTTATTTATTATATTCACTTATGTTATTTTTAATTTTTTATTTATTTTAAATAATTTATTCTAGTCGCACGTAATTAGTATATTAATTTATAATAAAATGTAATCATTAATTGGTTTAATTATTCAATTGTTATAATTAATTAAACCATTAGGTTTATTTATTATATTCTCGTGTTATTTTTTAATTTTTTTATTAATTTTGTATAATTTATTCTAGTTACATGTAATTATTGTTTTAATTTATAATAAATTATAATCATTAAGTAATATAATATATTTTTCATTAATTAGGATATTAATATATTCTAATACTACACAATTAAATCACTTATAAATGTAGTAACCACGTTTATTTTTGTTAATTATATATTCAGGTATATGTTCTATTTAAGTATATTATAAAAGGTTACTCATTCTCTTTTTTATATCATATTTTTCATTTGGGGGCTCTAACACTGAAATCTATTTTCCAACCACTTGAACTTGTTTATACTAACACCCAAACATGAGTTGAAGTTACTTCAATTCAACAATTCAAGTTCATTGTGGACTAACCCCCCCTGTATGTTCGAGTTTAGTTTGATAGAAGTACTTTGAACTTGAGTTGAGCCTTGAGCCTAAAATTGGAATCGAGTTCGCGGTTCAAGTTCCAAACTTCAATTAAAATTATAAATATAAAATAAATTAAAAATAAATAAAGAGAATATTGTGATGAACTTAATACCATTGAATTGTAAGTTATTATAGAGGAATCCAAGATTTTGTAATGTAGCATACTATTGTATAATAACTAGTTTAATAAACTTTAAAAGAAAAGAGTAAACACCTTCATAAATAGTATTTATTCCATTAGTAAACATTAACATTAGATGTTGAAGGACTTAAAAGATTAGAATGATCGATTGTCTTTGAGGTAAAAAGAGTAACAATCAATTAACTAAAGAAGGAATTGACGAAAGCAAAAAGGGTATTTCATAAATAAAAAATCTATGATAACGAGTTGACTCATGAGTTAACAACTCGAGTTTGAAAAATCTTAAGTTTGACTTATTATACTTAACTATCTTTATTTCAAGTTTGATCTCGAGTTGAGTTCAAGTAAAAAACTGAACTAAGCAGATATTTTTTCGAGTCAAGCTTAGAAAACAGTTTGCGAGCCGGTTAGGCTTGGTGCCACCCCTACCTGATGCCTTGTTCAATCGAAATATACAAAAACTGTTAATAGTACCAGTCGGAACGAGTTAAAACTAGTAATGGTGAAAGGGCTATCCTCTGAGTGAACCTTGTTTCAGCATCAGACGAGGTTTTTCTCATTATCTGATGATACTTGAAGTATATTACGCTGACATGGTTGCCAAATTAATTTCTATATATTTGAAACTGTTGTTAAGCTGAACAAAATCTTGGGGCTAACGTTTTGATTTAGAATAAAGGAAATAACAAATCGGGCATGTACAGTAAATGTTAGGGGATGATCTCCTTCGATTCTTCTTTCTACTCTTTCCAAGTAATGTCCAGCAATCAAAATAAACTAAGAACTGCACGTAAACAGCGACTACCCGAATGGATAATTCCAAGCATGATGGTCTAAACCGAAGAATCCTTTAAATCGACAACATATCACTCAGAAGATACAACCAATAAGCTATCAATGGTAAAATAAAAAGAAAGGCCTGTAAAACCAGGCTATGAAATTATAAGATTCTTCACAGTGAAGGAAGTCGACTCTGACAAGCTCATTTTCAACTTCAGAATTTCAGTACAGAAGCTCATTCCTTTGACATAACCTGGATCCACACCCCTCACTGTGCTAACTCGGCGGATGATTGTTTGGCATGAGGGAGCATCCTACACTAACCAGGCTCGGTGAAGACTACTGCTGCAAAAGCGTTGCTAGAACTGAATTACGAACAGGCGTATTGCAGAAGACTGCCTCTATTACTAGACGAACAATTGGAATGTCACGTACCTGAAACAAAAAATACAGCAACTATGAATATTCGGTCTTCTGTAATCAAGAATGAGGTGAAAAGAAAATAAGAGAAGGGAAACCACAAGAAAATCAAATAAAGAAAGCAGAAATTGCAAATACAGTGAGAATCTTTGGCAATGCAAGGATCTGTGACATACTACCCATCAGTATTTGAGAGAAAACAATGAAAAGTATATGAAAACATTTACAGGTGTGGAGATAGATGCATAAATTTGCTCAAACCAGTTTGATTGGCTTCAAGTATTGTATTCTCATCTATGGCATCTGATGAGGACTCATGATCTGATTGACCAACATGTATCAAAGCTAATATCACTGAAAATGGGATCTGCTCTAGAACGCGATCTTTTTAGCAAACTTGTCTGCTGCAAATCCAAACTCAATAGAAGGCTCAGGTTGGTCAACCAGATCAAGAGATCCTCACCAAATAACGTAGGATAAACTTTTTTCTACTTACTCAACTAGCAAAGGAGGGTGAGACCACTTTATAGGGTAATCGGGTTTCACGTCTCTATGAATTCTGCACATAGAAATCTACATTAAATGGGTTCTTGTGGTTTGAGGAGATGCTATTTCCAAATATCACGATTTTACATTAAATAGCACGCTCGTGGCTACAGCAGGTAAGACATGGATGAGCGGATTCTTTCTATAGCACGCGAATTTTCATTTATTTCCATTCTTTTAAGTTAGCTAGAATCAACTCGCATCTTTTCATATAAGATGAACACCCATTTGCCTTTTTACTACAAGTAAACAGTTGCCTGTTCAAGATAAGATGATAATCTTTACAGGTAAAAACCTTAATGAGGTTACAGATTTACAACTCTTGGGAGAGGACTCTTTATAATGCACGCAGGCCCCCTCTTTTAGCTATTTCACCAATGTAGACATCAACGGGAATAACTTTAGATACAATTTTTGTGAGAAAAGAGTATGGAAATAACCTCCAATAACCTCTTTCTTCCTTTTTCGTCTTGTCCCCCAAACCCTCTTTTTGGGTCTCTTTTGAGCTTTTCTTTTTGCGAGTTTGATTACATAAAATCTGAGATAGGTTTGAAGAAGAAAGCTAGGTCTGTCTTTTGTTATATTTCCCACATAACTGGACTGGTTTACGTATTGAAGATGGGCTGTGACATATGATTGATAAATAGTAAGTAAACTCTAGTAAGAATATCTCGTGCATATTTGAGCATAAATAGTCCATCAGCAGTTGGTAAAGACTCAAGGCCAAGAAAGTAATTGAGAGGGCCTAAATCCTTCGTGGCGAACTCAGAATTGAGCTTACGAGTAAAACTGTTTTGATGAACTGAGTTGTTGCCAGTAAGAATGATGTCATCAAAATAAAAGCGCAGATAGATAATGTCAGAGTGCTTATGAAAGACAAACAAAAAAATGTTAGCCCGATTGTAAGAATGAGAAAGGAACTTAAGCGTCAGAATCAGGCAGGAAGAGCTTGTTTGAGACCATAAAAAGCCTTCTGTAACTGATAGGCGTATGAGGGAAATGAGGATCAATGTACCCAAGCGGTTGTTCCATAGAAACATTTTTAGTGAGAGTATTGTTGGATAACGCATTTTTGACGTCAAGTTGTTGAAGAAGCCATTTGTTGGTCACAACTCGGACAATGGTAGCCTTGATAATAGAACTACAGGTGTTAGTGATGTCAAGACCTGGTACCTGAGTGTAGTCTTTGGCAACAAGGCATGCTTTGAGACACTCAATGGATCCATTAGATAGATATTTGGTCTGAAACACCTTTGGAACCCACAATGTTGGTGTTGACGGGTAGAGAAACTCTAGGTGGTGCGATTATTTTGTAGAGCTTGAACTTCTTCATCCATGGCGGCAACCTTTGTAGGATTATTAACTTCAGATTTGAATCCTCTAGGCTCAGTAGAGACAAGGAGAGCGAAGAGAAGTCTAGAGGATCCCACGATACCTAGGTTGGTAGGATGGTGAGTTTGAAAATAACAACTTTAGCTCGTGTAAGCATAGGGTGAGAACCCAACAGAAATGCAGAAGCAAGAGCCATAGAAGTGATCCATATCTTTGTAGGTACTAGACTAGAAGCCGGATGCGGCGAGGAGGGACCTGCAAAAGAATCAATGGCATGCAAGGACTTATCTACTGGATCAGTACAAATAGCACAAGGGTTAAGTCCAAATTGAGTAATGGGCAAAAAATGGTGTGTAGAGGAAGAGGGAGAGGGGTCTGTATGGAGACGACTAGGTTCCAAAAAGTTGGAAAATGGAGAGACGATAAGGGTTGAGCCTGAGAGGTAAAAATTATTTTCATCAAATTGAGCATGACGAGTGATGTAGATCTGAGCGGTTATGGGATCAAGACAACGAAATCCTTTATAAGAGGGATTGTATCTCCAAAAAAACAGGAAATACGATAAGGTAAAAATTTATTAGAAATATTGTCACGTAAGCAAGGATAAACACGACAACCAAATGGATGAAAATTTTCATAATTCGAAAAAGAAGCACATAAAAGTTCAAAAGGTGATTTTCCTCTAAGACGTAATGTGAGCAAACGGTTGATGATGTAAGATGTAATGCTGAAGGCATCAACCCAGAAACGAGGAGAGAGATGGGAGTAAAAAAGAAGTGAGAAATCGGTCTCAGTCACATGACAATGTTTGCGTTCAACACGGCCATTTTGTGTAGCAGTATATGGACAAAAACGTTGACGGTGAGTACCAGAAGTACGAAGATGAGCTTCAAAGCAAGTGCTAGTAAATTTGGTCTCACCATCACTCTGAAAAAAATTAATATGGATAGAATATTGATTTTCCAATTTTTTTTTAAATTGGTTGAAAACATTATAAAAGTCAAATTTGAATTTCAAAGGATACAGCCAGGTGAACCACAAAAAATCATCAATGAAGAGAACATTATAGGCAAATCCTAAATTGGATTTGATAGGTAAAGGGCCCCATATGTGACAATGAATAAGATCTAATACATTAGACGACTTATGTTCAGGACGTGAATAGGGCAAACGATGAGTTTTTGTAAGTTGACATGTACTAAATAATGATGGACAGGGCAATAAGGATGTAAGATAAAGATGTCTTTGTTAATTTAAGGAGGAAATAACATAATAATTTAAATGTCCAAGGCGAGCATGCCATAAATCATAGAAATCAAGTAAGGATTTATTCTTAAGGACAAATATTAAGGTAGAGTTGCCATGCTTTAGCACAGATAAACCTCCATCTCTCTTACCGGTTTCCACCACCTTCTTGTGATAAACCTCCATCTCTCTTACCGGTTTCCACCACCTTCTTGTGATAAACCTCCATCTCTCTTACCGGTTTCCACCACCCTTCTTGTGAGGTGCTTCTAAACAGTGAAAAGATTTTTAGTATATGTAATGGATAAAAGAAGATAATATGTTAATTTACTAATGGAGAGAAGATTTTTAATGAGATGAGGAACAACTAGGACATCTAACAAATGAATATTTGGGATAGGAGAGAGAATACCAGTGTGTGAAATCGGTAAGGAGGCACCATTCTTCACAATTACTGAGTCCTTCTCTATGTATTGAGTGGATTGATCTAGAATGGATGGGTCACTGGACATATGGGCCGAAGCCCCAGTGTCCAAGAACTAGTCAGATGACGCATATCCATTGAGAGAGCACGATCCAGTGAAAGCCTCAAGAAGATGGGTGTGAGACTCACTACGGGCATAACGCTGGTTGCAGCAATCAACATATTGACTGTCAAGACAACATATCTAGCAGCGAGGAGGGCAACGTCCTTGACTAGAATGGGTTCGGCCTTGATTGGCATAATGACGACCAAAACCATTGGTTCGGCTATTTGCTCGACTAGAGCTGCATTGGGTCGACCGGTCAGGACCACGGGTTGCAGCAGAGAAAGCGACATCTTGAGGAACAGAGGTCACGAGAGATTTTTGGAAGAGCTCAAAGCTCTCAACTTTGGAGATGAAATCGGAGAAACATATGAGAGCCATTTGTATGGTGGTGAAATTTGTGCCAATAGATGTCATCTTCGACATGAATCTCTTGCCTTAGATATAAAAATAGCTAAACAACTGGTATAAGTTAGAATGGAAGTTTTGGATGGATTGTTAAGCTTTTTGGTTTTTGAAAGGGAAACATGAAGCTTTTCTTACTCAGAGATGTTATAACTGAATAAGTATCAAAGACTATTTGATCAAGATAGCTAATGGGCAAATCATTACTTTGGAAATGACACCATTTCTCAACATAGGGATCGTTATGTTCTATGAAGAAAACTTCATTTTTGTCATAGGGACTATTTGTGTCAAATCGTTCTTTTAAGCTTTTGATATATGTCCCTTGGGGGTTTTTGATATACTTATAATATTGGTACTTTTAACATCTACAAATAAAACTTTAGAGGGAGGGTTAGGATACATCCATAACCCTAATTATCCAGCATCTTTATGCTCCTCCAAATTCTTCACTCTTCTATTTCTCCTCCTAAACCTTCTCTCCTCAACTTTTCTTCTTCTTCTCACCTCTTAATCCTCTTATACTTCTATTATACATCATGGAATCCTAAGTTTTAACACAATCAACCAACTAAAGAGGGAATTGACGCAAGCAATTAGAGCAAAGGGTATTTTCTTTAAAAAAATCTGTGACAACAAGTCAGCTCAATTGGGTAGAAGAAATTTCGGACACAGCTCAATCCATTGACATAACCTGGATCCTCCTTGGTCGAACCATAAGAACCCAAGTTGTGTTTTATCAAGCTATATGTCTAGTTGGGTGATTATGGATCCAACAACGACTCATTCTTTCATATAATTGTTAAGAGCAGAAAATGAAATAGCATAGTTTATAACTTATCCAATTGCTCTTCCCATAATATCGTGCTAGTGCAGCCGGAGCTGGCTAACACAAAAGGCGGCCATCCGGATCATTGTCATCCCATGAAGCAGAAAATGAGTAGCTCGATAATGGAAGACATCGAAGCAAAAAAACAATACCAGTTAGAGGTGCAACGTTGAAATCCTATTCCTCTCTTTTGAATATTTTTACGACCTAAAAATAAAAAGAAGAGTTATTCAATATACTTCAAAATATCTACATACGAACTCAGTAAATAGGCTTCTAAAATCTATGATTAATATCGTGAAGATCATCGCAGATGATGCATATACTATTTAGCATGAAGTGGCTTTTGGGAGAACTTCAACCTCCTTTTCTATCTACTCATTCCTTAACCTACAATAAAAAGACAGGTATTTTTAAAATACAAAAAAAATAAAGAATGGAAAAAGGGAGGAATACAAAACTTGAAGTTTACAAAACCAATAGACAACCCAGTAAAAATAAGAGGTAAAACCTTCTACACACTAACCAGGCTCTGTGAAGACTATTGGAATTACGAACAATTGGAATGTCACGTTACCTGAAACAAAAAATACAGCGACTAAGAAGATTCGGTCTTATGTAATCAAGAATGATGTGAAAAGCAAATAAGAGAAGGGAAAACACAAGATAATCAAATAAAGAAAGAAGAAATTGCAAATACAGTGAGAATCTTTGGCATTGCAAGGATCTGTGACATACTACCCATCAGTATTTGAGAGAAAACAATGAAAAGTATATGAAAACATGTAAAGGTGAGGAAATAGATGCATAAATTTGCTCAAACCAGTTTGACTGGCTTCAAGTATTGTATTGCTCATCTATGGCATCTGATAAGGACTCATGATCTGATTGACCAACATGTATCAAAGCCAATATCACTGAAAATGGGATCTGCTCTGGAACTGTTTATATCAAATCAGCAAAATCCTGGGTTGCTATTGATCCCATGAGCGAGAACCTTTCGAGGTACGTTCATTGCTCCTTACGCGATCTTTTTCGCAAACTTGTCTGCTGCAAATCCAAACTCAATACAAGGCTCAGGTTAGTCAACCAGATCAAGAGATCCTCACCAAATAACGTAGGATAAACTTTTTCCTTCTTACTCAAGTAGCCAAGGAGGGTGATACCAGTTTATAGGATTACTCAAGTTTCACATCTCTCTGAATTTTGCACATAGAAATCTGCATTAAATGGGTTCTTGCGGTTTGAGGAGATGCTATTTCCAAATAGCACGATTTTACATTAAATAGCACGCTTGTGGCTATAGCAGGTAAGACATGGACGAACGGATTCTTTCTACAGCACGCGACCTTTTATTTATTTCCATTCTTTCAAGTTAGCTAGCATCAGCTCGCATCTTTTCATTAAGATGAACACCCATTTACCTTTTTACTACAAGTAATTAATTAACAGTTGCCTGTTCAAGATATGACGATAGCTTGTAATCTTAACAGGTAAAAACCTTAATGAGCTTACAGAATTACGATTCTTGGGAGAGGGCTCTTTATAAATGCACGAAGGCCCCCTCTTTTAGCTATTTCACCAATGTAGACATTAACGGGAATAAGTTCAGATACAATTTTTGTGAGAAAAGAGTATGGAAATAACCTCCAATAACCGCTTTCTTCTTTTTTCTTCTTGTCCTCCAAACCCTCTTCTCGGGTCTCTTTGATCTTTTCTTTTTGCAAGTTTGAATAAGAAAAAATTGAGAGAAGCATGAAGAACAAAGCTAGGTCTATCTTTCCCACATAACTGCTCTGGTTTACCGCTTCAAGTAGTGAAAATGGGATGCGACATATGATTGATAAATAGTAACTGAGCTCTAGTAAGAATATCCGTGTATATTTAATGACTGATAAATAGTCCATCACCAATTGGCAAAGACTCAAGGCTAAGAAAGCAATTGAGAAGACCCTAATCCTTAGTGGTGAACTCATAATTTAGCTTACGAGTAAAGTTATTTAGATGAACTTAGTTGTTGCTAGAAACATTGATGTTCTCAACATAAAGGAGCACATAGATGATGTCAGAGTGCTTATGAAAGACAAACAGAAAAGTGTCAGCACGACTTCAGGAGAAACCAAGTTGAGTGAGAAATGAGCTAAAGTGTTAGAACCGGGTACAAGGAGCTTGCTTGAGACCATAGAGAACCTTCTGCAACTGACAAACGTGATAAGGAAAACGAGGATCAATATACCTAGGAGGTTGTTTCATATAAACATTTTCAGTGAGAGTAATGTTGAAGAACACATTTTTTATGTCAAGTTGTTGAAGAGGCCATTTGTTGGTCACACCAATAGAGAACACAACTCGAACAGTGGTACCCTTGATAACAGAACTAAAGGTGCCAGTGTAGTAAAGGCTAGGTACCTGAGTGTGTAGCCCTTGGTAACAAGACGTGCTTTGAGACGTTCAATGAATCCATTGGATAAATATTTGGTCTAAAACACCCTTTTGGAGCCCACAATGTAGGTCTTGGCAGGTTGAGGGAGTAAAATAGAGGTGCGATTATTTTATAGAGCTTGAACTTCTTCATCCATAGCAGAAAACCAAGAAGAATTCTAAGCAGTAGATTTGAATCCTTTTGGTTCAGTAGAGACAAAGATAGCAGAGAGAAGTCCAGTGGATCCCACAATACCAAGGTTGGCCAAATGACGAGTTTTGAAAATACCAGTTTTAGCTCGTGTAAGCATAGGGTGAGAACACAACGAAAATGCAAAAGCAGGAGCATGTGGAGTAATCTGTGTTTCAGCAGGTACTAGACTAGAAGACATGTGCGGCAAGGAGGGAGCTGCAAAAGAATCAATGGCTTGCAAAGACTCATCTACTAGACCAGTACAAATAGCGCACTGGTTAAGTCCAAATTGAGTAATGGGCGGAGAATGGTGTGCAGAGGAAGAGGGAGGGGGATTTGTATGGAGAAGACTAGGTTAAATTTGGAAACATGGAGAGAAGATAGTGGTTGAGCCTGAGAGGTATTGATCAAAAGAAAATTGTTTTCATGAAATTGAGCATGGTAGGTGATGTAGAGTCAAGAAGTGATGGGATCAAGGCAATGAAATCTTTTATAAGAGGGATTGTAACCCAATAAATGCGGGGAATACTACGAGGCAAAATTTTATTAGACATATAATCATATAAGTAAGGATAAAGACTACAACCAAATGGATGAAAATTTTCATAGTTCGGAAAAGAACCATATAAAAGTTCATGAAGTGATTTGGGCAAACAATTGATGATATAAGTTTTTAGTGTTGAAGGCGTCAACCTAGAAACGAAGAGAGAGATGAGCGTGAAAATGAAGTATTAAATCGGTCTGAGTCACATGATGATGTTTGTGTTTAGCACAACCATTTTGTGCAGGAGTATATGGACATAAAAGTTGATGGTGAATACCTGAGGTACGAAGATGAGCTTTTAAGCAAGTGCTAGTAAATTCAGCTCTGCTATCACTTTGAATTTTTTTAATACGGGCAAAATATTGATTTTTCACAAAATTTTGAAATTGGGTGAAAACATCATAAAAGTCAATTATGAATTTCAAACGATAAAGCCAAGTGAACTGTGAAAAGTCACAATGAAGAGAAGATAATAGGCAAAACCTTAATTGGATTTGATGGGTGAAGGGCCTCATATGTCACAATGAATAAGATCAAACACATTAGACAACTTATGTTCATGACGTGAATATGGCAAAGGATGATTTTTTGAAAATTGATATTACTATATAATGATGGAGAGGGCAATAAGGATGTAAGATAAAGATGTCCTTGTTTATTTAAGGAAGAAATAACAGAATGATTTACATGTCCAAGACGAGCATGCCATAAATCATAGGAAACATGTAAGAATTTATTCTTAAAGATAGAACTAAAGGCAGAATTGCCGCATATAAGCACATATAAGCCTCCATCTCTCTTTCTGGTTGCCATCACCCTTCCTGTGAAACGATTCTAAACAATAAAATATTTTTAGTAAATGTGACAAATAAAGAAAAATCAAAAGTTAATTTACTAATGGAGAGAAGATTTTTTGGTGAGATGAGAAACAACTAGGACATCTAACAAATGGATATTTGGGGTAGGTGAAGGAATACTAGTGTGTGAAAGAGGTAAGTAAGCACCATTCCCCACAATTACTGAGTCTTTACCCATGTATGGAGTGGACTGATCCAGAATGGATGCATCATTGGACATATGGGTCGAAGCCTTAGTGTTCAAGAACCAGTTAGAAGGCGTAGATCCATTGAGAGAGCACGATCCAATGAAACATCAACAAGATGGACTTGAGACTTACTCGACTCCCTGTGGGCATAATGATAGAGATAAAGAAGATAAGGATCAGAAAAGTTGAAATTGTCTCAACTTGTAACTCTACAGTAATGTACACTTGTAACTCTTCAATCACGTAAACTCTCTTAGAGATAATCCTTATCATCTTATCATTCTGTAACTATAAATAACTGTATCAATGAAAGTAATGTATCAAAAAATTATTCATTTATCCAATTCTATATTGTATCAGAGCTTTAGATCTGATTTCTTCTCTCTGCCGCCGCTGACGATTGGCATCTGAGCCTCGGCCTCCTGACACCGAGCTCAACCTCTGGTCCCTCTCTGCAGAGCTCACAACTATGTTCGTTCGAAGGTTTCTGTAGAGCCCATTCGTTCGACGGTCCTGCGCCACCGCGTGCCCACCGCTGCTGCCGTAGCTAGTACCGCGCCACTGTGCTCCTTAACACTGCCACTGCCACTGCCGCTACCGCCGATGATTCCGTCATCACCGCCGCAGTAGAGTCCCAAAACTCAGCTCGTTCTACCGTTTCTGCAAAGCCTGCCCATTGACGGTCCTGCAATGTCGAGCCTCTACAACTGTCGACAGACTTTCTCCCATCTATTAACTTCATCGATGTCGAGAACCGTCGCCCACCGAACCTCTACAACCCATTGACAATGGCTCCCGTTGCCCACCGAGCCTTTGGAACCCGTCGACAACGGTTTCCATTGCCGCGGGACGTTCATCAATTGCCAGAACCGGCAACTCCATGCCGCAACCACTGGTATTTCTCCTCCCTCTTCTTCTTCCCATTTTTTTCTCCCTCGACCTTCGGTTTAATCCGAGGTCTGATTTAAATCCGGGAAGAAGAAGAGCGCACACGTGCAAGAAAAATAAAACTAGTTTCTACTCGTAGCTTTTGAAGATTCTTGAATTACTATTCCCAATGCTCATGACCCAACCACACTGTCTACGGTACTCCACATCCACAACTCGATCAAACTCACCTCCACAAATTATTTAGCTGGAAAGCTCAAATGGAGGGTTTTTTTTTTGTTATGATCTCCTCAAGTTCGTTGATGGTTCTTATTCTCTACCGTTTGCCACAAAGATGATCAATAATCATGTCGTTCCACATCCCGAACACACTACGTGACTTCGTCAGGATAAACTAATTTTTAGTGCTCTTATCGGTACTTTCATGTCATCTATTATTCTATTTATCACTCACTCAAGCACGTCACATGAAACCTGGACTATAACGCTATACATAATGTTAGTTGCAGCAATCAGACTGTCTAGACACATATCTGGCAGCAAGGAGGGTGAGTTCAGTTCTATGTAGTTTCCGGCCATGGTGGGTGAGTTCAGTTCTCTGTAGTTTCCGGCCATGGTAATGCAGCCCCAACGAGCAGATAAAACAAAACGATCGATCGACAATGAAACCAAAGCCAAAGCCGGAAAGTTTTTGTTCCCCCCGCAAAATTGGATTAACTTTCTGCAGATCGTCAAAACCAATATTTGAAGAGGACCATTAACGGAAGAGCTAGCAAAAGACGGAGGAGATTTAAATCGTCAAAAACAAATGGCGGGCGACAGTGAATCCTCATATAAACTTGCAACAGAAAAAATAGGTAGACGGTCGAAGGAGATATTGAGATCGGGGGGTTATAGTGGAGGGGAGTGAGTAGTTTTGTGAGTTACGAGTTGAGATTCGACCGAGTAATGAATGGAAGACAGGAGCAATGACGATTTCATTAATGGAAGTTAATGAGCAGAAAAGAGAGAGAGAGAGAGAGAACTGTTCATTTGGACTGCTTAGGCGGGCATTCATTGACGGCGTGAATGAGGGAGACAACGAAGACAGCAACGACGCAATTGACGACATGGGAACCCGAACACATGCACGTGAGTAGCACGTGGGAGCAGACTTGATAATTTGGGAGAAGGGTTTTGAAGCTTCGTTGGTAGAAAAGAAAATAATAAAAACTGGAAGAAAAAAATAGGTAATTAGTTAAAATCACTCGAATGCCTAATTACTATGGTAAAAAAATTATTCTATTTTTTTATTTAATAAATAATAAACTAAAAATCAAGTGAAAACAGGTAAAATTGACACCCCTACAAGAATTGGATCTAAGAGGATAGAATCCAATGGAACTAAGGCAAGTTAAATAAAGAACACGCCTAGATGATGATGGGGTTTCATCCCAAACCGTGGAAGATATGTGAAAAACCCAATATGAAGTTGGGGTGGAGATGGTTTTTCTCGACCTTAATTTAAAAAATCGGTAGCGATTTTACCATTTTGTAATAATATGGGCAGGATAGGACCTAGACCTAAATTTCTTCATATTTGTACCAATACATGTCATCTTCGACATGAATCTCTTGTCTCAGATATAAAAATAGTTAATCAGATCGTACCAGTTAGAATGAAAATTTTGGACGGATTGTTAAGTTTTTTTTTGGTTTTTGAAAGGGAAACATGAAGCTAACTCAGAGATGTTATAACTTAATAGGTATCGTATACTATTTGATAAAGATAGCTAACGGGCAAAATCATTATATTGGAAATGACACCATTTCTCAACATAGGGATGGTTATGACAAACCGTTCTTTTGAGATTTTGATATACTTGTAGTATTGGTATTTTTAGCATTTAGAAATAAAGTTTTAGGGGGAGGATTAGGATAAGTCCATAACCCTAATTTTCTAGCTTCTTTCACCTTCTCCAAATTCGTTACTCTTCTTCTTCTTCCCACTCCTTAATCCTCTTTTACTTTGATTATACATCATAGAATCCTAAGTTTTAACACAATTAACCAACTAAAGAGGGAATTGACGAAAGCAATTAGAGTAAAGGGTATTTACTTTAAAAAAATCTATGACAACGAGTCGGTTCACGAGCTAACAAGTCGGGCTTGAAAAATCTCGAGTTTGGTTTGTTATACTTAATGAACCTAATTTCAAGTTTCAACTCCAGCCGAGCTCAAGTAAAAACTGAACTAAGCCGATTTTTTTTTAACGAAACTCAAGCGGTTTGCGAGCCAGTTTGACTTGGTGCCACCCCTACCTGATGCCTAATTCAATCGAAATATACAAAAACTGTTATCAGTATGGGTCGGAATGAGTTTAAACAAGTAATGGTGAAAGGGCCATCCTCTAAGCGAAGCTTGTTTCAGCCTCAAAGGAGGCTTTTCTCATTGTCTGATGATACTCGTAGTATATTACACTGACATGGTTGTAAAATTAAATTCCATATATTTGAAAATGGTGTTAAGCTGAACGAAATTTTGGGGCCAACGTTTTGAGATAGAATGAAGGAAATAACAAATCAGGCCTGTACAGTAAATGTTCTTTCTTCTCTTTCGAAGTAATGACCAGCCATCCAAATAAACTAAGAACTGCACGTAAACAGCAACTACCCGAAGTCTACAACACGCTAAAATGTTAAATTCAGTGAAATTGTGAAACTCATCCAATTGGAAATAAAGAGAGGATTAATTCCATGCATGATGATCCAAACCAAAGAATCCTTTAATTGACTCGGACAGACTCATTTTCAACTTCACAATTTCAGTAGAGATTATCCCACAATTCCTTCCAAACTTAAAAGAGCTATTTCATATTCTTTTCCAAATTTCCGTAGCTTAGCAGTAAATTTGTGCTCCAAACTTGAAGAGCTCCGTAGCTTCCAAAACTTGAGATTCAATTTCTCAATTGGGCATAACCTGGCTCCTCCTTGATCGAACCATAAGAACCCAAGTTGTGTTTTCTCATGTTATATGTCTCGTTGGGTGATTATGGACCCAACAACGACTCATTCTTTCATATAATTGTTAGATTAGAAAATGAAATAGCATAGTTTATAACTTACCCAATTGTTCTTCCCATAATATCGTGCTGGTGCAGCCAGAGCTAGCTATGAACACACAGCAGACGAAAATGAGTAAATCGATATCATTCTAATAGGAGAAGCTCCACAAATCCTCTCCTATTGCGTGTAGGCCTTTATATGTGGTCTTCTTAATAGTTGTTGAAATCAATATTACCGACACTTTAGAAGAAGCATTCGACTTTGAAAAGAATAAACACCTAATAGTTTTAGCATGAAGTGCCTTTTGGGAGGACATCAACCTCCTTTGTATCTACTCATTCCTTAACCTGCAATAAAAGGATACAAAAACCAATAGACAACCCAGTAAAAATAAGAGGTAAAACCCTCTACACACTAACCAGGCTCTGTGAAGACTATTGCTGCAAAAGTGCTGCTAGAACTGAATTACGAACAGGCGTATAGCAGAAGAGTGCCTCTATCAGGTACCTGAAACAAAAAATACAGCGACTAAGCAGATTCGATCTTATGTAATCAAGAATGATGTGAAAAGCAAATAAGAGAAGGGAAAACACAGTGAGAATCAAATAAAGAAAGTAGAAAATGCAAATACAGTGAGAATCTTTGGCAATGCAAGGATCTGAGACGTACTACCCATTAGTATTTGAGAGAAAACTATGAAAAGCAGATGAAAACATTTACAGGTGTGGAAGTAGATGCATAAATATGCAAGTTTCACCAAGATTTGGGTTGAGATGGGAAATATGCAAGTTTGTTCAAACCTCTTTGACTGGCTTCAAGTATTGTATTGCTCATCTATGGCATCTGATGAAGACTCATGATCTGATTGACCAACATGTATCAAAGCCAATATCACTGAAAATGGGATCTGCTCTGGAACTGTTTTTATAAAATCAGCAAAATCCTGGGTAGCTATTGATCCCATAAGCGAGAACCTTTCGAGGTACGTTCATTGCTCCTTACGCGATCTTTTTTGCAAAACTTGTCTGCTGCAAGTCCAAACTCAATAGAAGGCTCAGGTTAGTCAACCAGATCAAGAAATCCTCACCAAATAACGTAGGATAAACTTTTTTCTTCTTGCTCAAGTGGCCAAGGAGGGTGAGACCAGTTTATAGGGTAACTGGGTTTCAAGTCTCTATGAATTCTGCACATAGAAATCTACATTAAATGAGTTCATGCTTAAAAGTGGAAATATCATTCTATTCTTGGGTGATATTTCCAAATCTCTAAGAGCACGCTTGTGGCTACAGCAGGTAAGACATGGAAAAAAATCATTCAGTGGTTTGAGGAGATAGCACGCTTCCCCTTTAACACAATACACTGCTTCCATCTATATGATCACCCATTAGACACTTTTCCCTATTTTTCAATGAAAAGCGAACTTCCATTTATTTCCATTCTTTTAAGCAAGCTAGCATGAGCTCGCATCTTTTTATATAAGATGAACACCCGATTACCTTTTTACTACAAGTAATTTGTTAACAGTTGCCTGTTCAAGATAAGATGATAGCTTGTAATCTTTACAGGTAAAAACCTTAATGTGCTTACAGATTTACAACTCTTGGGAGAGGGCTCTTTATAAATGCACGAAGGCCCCCCTTTTAGCTATTTCACCAATGTAGACAATAACGGGAATAACTTCAAATACAATTTTAGTGAGAAAAGAGTATGGAATTAACCTCCGATAACCTCTTTCTTCCTTTTTCTTCTTGTCCCCCAAACCCTCTTCTCGGGTCTCTTTTGGGCTTTTCTTTTTGTGAGTTTGAAGAAGAAAGCTAGATCTATCTTCTGTTATATTTCCCACATAACTGGTCTAGTTTACCACTTCAAGTAGTGAAGATGGGATGTGACACATGACACCCCTTCACGTCTTCGGAAGATGCATCATTCTCCACTTTGTCTTCTATCCTCTCTCTCCATTATTCTTCTACCTCACCAAGCTCTTCTATAGCTGGCATTGACGAATGGAGCAATGTTTGAACTCCCTACCTGCCTACTTTAATCATTAAATCTATCCATGAAGATGTGTTTGAAGTTTTAGTTTTTTAATTTTTATGTTTTTATAAAATTATGTAAAAGATAAATAGACGGGCCAAAAATGGAGAAGTGCATGCGATATGTGACATGTGGGGATTAAGTTTTAGATCGGAAACGTGGGTAAGGAACGAGTTTCTTGTCGGGTTTCTAGGATATCATCGGGTTTATGTGAAGTGAAACCTCAGCTAGCTTGCGAGTGAGTCCTCTAGCTGAACCTAAGTTTTTTTGTGCTAGTTTAATCCACTATCGCTGTAGAGCAACTCAACTCGCATCCCTGAAATTCTATGTTGGACCACTTAAAATCAGATTCAAACAGACTAAGGTGAGTTGAGGGACCAAGACATCCCAAGCCTAGCCTGATGCTAGGGGTGGCATTAAATCGAGCCAAGCTCAAACCTACATATGTTCGAGCTTGGCTTGATCTGAATACTTCGAACTCAATCCCAAAAAAATTAATTGAGTTTGAGCTCGAGCTCGAGCCAAATTTGAGCTCCAATCTATATTAAAACTACAAAAATAAAAAAGTTTTAAAAAATAAATAAGAGAATATTGTGATAAACTTAGTACCATTGAATTGCAAGCTATCATAGAGGAGTCCTAGACTTTGCAATGGAGCATACTAATGTATAATAACTAGCTTAATAGACTTAAAAAGAAGAGTAAACACCTCCATCAATAGTATTTATTTCATTGGCAAACAATAACATTAGATTTTGAGGGACCCAAAAGGGCTCACCGATTGATAGTCTTTGAGTATTGAGGTAAATAAGAGCAACTATCAACCAACTAAAGAGGGAATTGACGATAACAATTAGAGTAAAGGATATTTTCGTAAAAAAAATTATGTTAACGAGTCGGCTCACGAACTAACAAGCCGAACTAGGAAGATATTAAGCATGACTTGTTATACTTTACGAGTCTTATTTCAAGTTTGATCTTGGGCTGAGCTCAAGTAAAAACTAAACTATTGGTTTGCGAGCCAATTTGGCTTGGTGCCACCCCTACCTAGTGCCTAGTTTAATTGAAATATACAAATATTGTTATCAGTATGGGTCAAAATGAGTTGAAACAAATAATGGTGAAAGGGCCATCCTCTGAGTGAAACTTGTTTCAGCCTCAGAAGAGTCTTTTCTCATTGTCTGATGATACGTGTAGTATATTAAACTGAGATAGTTGCAAAATTAATTTCTATCTATTTGAAAATGGTGTTAAGCTAAACAAAATCTTGGGGCTAACGTTTTAATTTAGGACAAAGTAAATAATAAATCAGGCTTGTACAGTAAATGTTAGGTGGTGATCACCCTTCATCCGACTTGATTCTTCTTTCTTCTCTTTCGAAGTTGTTGAATTTAGGAACCCATGGTTAGAATCTCGAACAAGGTGGTGAGAGAGAAAAAGCAGAAGAAACAAAGGAGAAAAAGAGAAGAGCAGAAAAGAGGGCAAGAGAGGAGCTTGACCAAAGGGAGAGATAGAGAGAAAGAGAGATTAGGGAAGGGGTGAAAGACTTGATGCTCTACCCCAAGCCAAGGGCCTCTATTTATAGTTTTTGAGAGGATGTTTCAATGTCTATAATGCCCATAGGGCTACAAGATTAACGTAAGAAAATACATAAGTAAACATGTTCTTCTTGGCTAATTACATCCTTGTGCCATCTTTATGAGATGACTTCTTATTTACTATCATACCACCTCTCTTGGATTTGTGGGCCTTCTCCTTGGTCGTGTGAGCATGAGTCCATCTTCTAACACCCCCCCTCAAGCTAGGTTTGAGAAAACATCATAAATGCCCAATTTGCTGCAAATGGTGGATCGGATCTTGTGAGTGACTGGCTTTGTAAGGATATCTGCAACTTATCTTTGTGATGAGATGTGTCTGAGGGATAATATGCCAACTTGGAATCTTTCCCGTATAAAGTGACAATCCACCTCAATATGCTTTATTCTTTCATGGAAGAACGGATTCAAAGTGATAATGATATTTGCTTGATTATCGCGATGTATATCCATAGGAGCTCCTTTATGGAATCACAGTTTTGTGAGAAGGGATCTGATTCATAGAAGCCCACTAACTATGTGTACCATGGTTTTGTATTCTACTTTTGCATTGGATCTTGCCACCATATTCTACTTCTTGCTTCTCCATGTAACCAAGTTTCCTCCAACCATTGTACAATACCCAAAAGTGGACTTTCTATCATTCGGGGATCCGGCCCAATCTGCATCCGAGAACCCTTCTATGTTGAAGTGATCATCGTTTTTATAAAGAAGCCCTCTTCTTGGAGCTCCTTTCACATATCGTAATATTCTTTCCAAACCTTGCCAATGAGTAAGTTGTGGTTTGTGCATGGCTTACTATACTTACTACATATGATATATTTGATCTTGTTACACTGAAGTACATAAGTTTCCCCACAAGTCTTTGATATTTTCTGATATTTACATCTTCTCTAGAGTCTTGCAGATAGCTTGGTATTTGAATCCATAGGGTATCTGTTGGTTTACACCCCATCTTTCATGTCTCCTCAAGTAGATCAAGTACATATTTTCTCTGAGATAGTATGATCCCATCCTTGGATTGTAACACCTCAATAACTAGAAAGTATTTAAGTAATCCAAAGTCTTTTGTTTTGAACTCGTCACATATCTTCTTTTTGGCCTCTTGAATGTCCTCTGAATCACTGCCAGTTAAGACAATATCATCTACATAGACTACCAAGAGTATTTTCCCTTTGGGGGTGTCTTTAATATATACGGAGTGATCTACAAAGCATCGATGAAATCCAACTCGTATCAGTGCTTGGCTAAATTTATCAAATCACGCACGATGAGACTGTTTTAGGCCATATAGAGATTTTATCAATCTGCATACCGACTCCCCCTCAACCACAAATCCAAGTGGTTGTTACATATATATTTCTTCTTTAATATCCCCATTAAAGAAAGGATTTTTTTTACATCAAGTTGATATATCGCCCAGGAAGAATTAGTAGCAAGGGAAAACAATGTGTGGACCGACTTCAATTTGGCCACTGAAGAGAATGTTTCTTCATAATCTATTCCATAGCACTGAATATAGCCTTTGGCAATGAGGAGTGCCTTAAGGCAAGTAAATGATCCATCAAGCTTATGTTTAACAGTATAAACCTACTTATAGCCCAAGGGTTTCTTTCCAAAATGAAGGGGAACTAGAGTCTATGTTTGATTCTCACATAGTACTTGCATTTCTTCTTCCTTTGCCGCATTCCATCCTGGATGCCTTAGAGCCTCCTGATAGGACTGGGGTATAGGGATGGAAGAAATAGATGCAATAAATTGACAACATGAAGAAGATCAACAATGGTGAAACACAAAATTGGATATTGGTTGAGAAGTAGAGGACCTAGTACAAGTTCTAGGTTATTTTCTTAAGGCTATAGGTTGAGAGTATCATATATTGATTTAAATGGAATAGGAGTAGGTGGAGATGGACTTACCTTGGTGGGATTCGTAAACTCCACAAGTGTGGTATCGATCATTGCTTTAGGGGGTTGAAGAGTGTCAGCAACACGGGGCACAACCGGTCGAAGAGAGGCTTGTAAAAATGAGAGACCTAGAGGATTATTTTAAGTTGGAGTAGTATAAAGTGTATTCAAATAAGGTCACATCCCTAGACACAAGTAACCTGCAGAGACTAGGATTATAACAAACATAACCCTTTTGTGTGTGAGAGTATCCCAAGAAGATACACTAGATAGATTTTGGGTCAATTTTATTTTTTAGGGGTGATGTAACATGAACAAAACATGTGCACCCAAAGACTCTTAAGGGAAGTGAAAATGGTTCATCATTTGGAAATAATGAAGAGTATGGGGAGTTATAAACCGAAGACGGAAGAGAGTAGTTTATTAATAGGAAAGCACACACTAAGTATGGCATGTGGCCAATAGAAGTATGGTACTTTCATCTAGTATAGTAAGTTGTGGGCAACCTATATGAGATGTCAATTCTTCCATTACGCAACACCGTTCTGTTGAGGGGTTTAGACAAGATATCTTATGGATAACACTATTTTCTTGACAAAAGAAGTCAAGGTCACTAGAGAAGTACTCTTTGGGATTGTCAAAGCAGAGTACCTTTATTTTCTTGCCAAATTGAGTTGTCACTATAGCATGAAAGGGTTTACAAATGGATAAAATTTCAGATCTCTCTTTAAAGAGGAATATCTATGTGACTCGAGTAAAATCATCAATAAAGGTGATAAAGTACTTAACTCTGAAAATGTTCGAGACAATTCTCCATACATCAGTGTGAATCAAGGAAAAATGAGCAACATCTTTAAGTTCAATATGAGGAGAGTTTGTGGTCCTCCGGTGTTTTCTTAGTTGACACACTTCACAGTTAAAAGCTGAAAAAATTTTAAATGCTGGAAAGAGATGTTGAAGAAATGGTGCTGAGGGGGTGTCCCAATTAATTGTGCCATAATCTTGCCTCACATTGCTTGGTTGAGACTTCATTTATTTGAGGTAAATCCAAGTAGTAAAGCCCTCCTTGTTCACGACCTCCACTAATCACCCACTTTGTCGTTAGATCCTGAAATTCACAAGAAGAGGGTGAGAAGGTGATGGAACAATTAAAGTGTTTAGTAAATTGACTGACATACAATAGGTTCAAGGGAAAATTTGGAACAAATATGATAGTTTTTAGTGGAAGTGATGGTGTAACTGAGGTGGATCATTTCCCGAGAACTTTAGTTTGATATCCATCAACTATGATAACAAATTTATCTGAGATGCATGGAGATAGAAAATATAGTATACCTTTGTTACCTTTGAGATGCTCAGAGGCCCCTGAGTCAATAATCCAGGTTGAAGAAGAGGTAGTGGCAGAAAGCATACCTGAAGCGGTGGTTGTTAGGGATTAGATGCCCTGATTCGAAACTAATGAGAGCAATAATAATAAACGCAGAAGAAGAAAAAACAAGCACAAAGAAAGACAAGATTTATATAGGTTTGCCTCAAGGTGAGACTACGTCCTATCTTCTGTCGTTGTAGTAATCCATTATGAAGATAAAATAATTTAAAAGAGAAATCACATACCTGAAAGTGTTTTTCTCTAACCTCTCTCAGCCGCAACTGATGATCTTACTCCGGGTGATAAAACCCTGACAATGGCACCCCTAAATATAAAGAGAAAATTAGGTTCCACAACTTAACAGTGGTGGCAGCAGTAGTGGTGGATGATGTAGTAAGAGATACCATCGGAGTTTTCATTCTCTGAAATAGTTCATACTCATCATCAGTGAAAGTCTTTTTGTCTGACTGCGGTTCAGACTTCTTCTTCTTTTTATTGTTGTCTGAGGCCTGGTACGTGCAAAGTTTTTGTTATCACCTGATGATAAATCCTGTCATAGCTCCTTATGTGATCTTTTTCGTAAACTTGTCAACTACAAATACAAACTCAATAGAAGTCTCAGATTAGTCAACCAGATCAAGAGATCCTCACCAAATAACGTAGGATAAAATTTTTCTTCTTACTCAAGTAGCCAAGGAGGGTGAGATCAGTTTATAAGGTAACTGGGTTTCACATCTCTCTGAATTTTGCACATAGAAATCTACATTAAGTGAGTTCATTCTACATGTCATACTTAAAAGTGGAAAAAATTATTCAAAGCACGCTTGTGGCTACAACAGGTAAGACATGGATGAGGAGATATGCCTGTTTCCCCTTTTACCCAATACACTTCTTACATCTATATGAACACCCATTAGACACTTTTCCCTGTTTTTCAATGAAAACGCGAACTTCCATTTATTTCCATTCTTTTAAGTTAGCTAGCATGAGCTCACATCTTTTCATATAAGATGAACACCCATTTACCTTTTTACTTCAAGTAATTAATTAATAGTTGCATGTTCAAGATAAGATGATAGATTGTAATGTTAATAGGTAAAAACCTTAATGAGCTTATAGATTTACAACTCTTGGGAATGAGCTCTTTATAAATGCAGGAAATCCCCCTTTTTTAGCTATTTCACCAATGTAGACACTAATGGGAATAACTTAAGATACAATTTTTGTGAGAAAAGAGTATGGAAATAACCTCCAATAACCTCTTTCTTCCTTTTTTCTTCTTCTGCCCGACCCCTCTTCTCGGGTTTCTTTTGAGCTTTTCTTTTTGCGAGTTTGAATAAGAAAAATTTGAGAGAGAGTTTGAAGAAGAAAATCTTTTACTTTTATAATATTTCCTACATAACTGGTGTGGTTTACCACTTAAATTGTGAAGATGAAATGTGACACATGATAGCCCCCACCTCATAGATGGGAGATCCTCTTTCTTGCATGATACATTGGATTTTTTATTGTAACAATTTTTTGCATAATTTTCTATTTTTTTGGATTTTTATATATATATTTTTAATTTTATCCACAATTGATTATTTTAAATTTTTATAATTTATCACAATTATATTAAATATGGAAAATTACTTTTAATAAAAATATAAATTTTAATTATTTATACTTTTCCCTTTGCTAGTGAATGTGAAAATTTATTGGCAGAGAATTGCCACTCAGCAAAGGTTTAAAATCTTTGCCAACAAAATTTCAAATTCATTGGCAAAGTTCTATTAGTGGAAACACAAGTAAATTTCATCATTGAATTTTTTCACCGGGAGGAGTTCTCTTAACGAACAACGAAACAATTCTCTAGCAAAAAGTCATTTTCTTGTAGTAATTAATATTCTCACTAAGTTTTAAACTCTATATGCTTGGCCTATGTGTGTTCTAACTCTTAGGGAATTATATTTTGCAATCTCGAGTTTTTATAGTAAAGGTCCATATAAATGCAATTAAAAGTATAATGAACATACAAATATTTATAAAAATTCACAACCCAAAATCAAGTTGCTACGTCCACTCCTAAGGTATTTGCACTATGGAGTTAAATTTACTTAATAGTCCTAATGACATTTATATTAAAAGTCACAAGGTTGTCAGATACAATGTTGTTCACATAGGGATTTATGCCACTCAATTGACCACATCGAATTTATAAAGCACAATCTCACCTGGTTTACAGTAGACTAGGCACTCTTGCCTAGACCTACACTTGGGATTCTTACAACAATAAACTAAGAATTTTTGCCTAAACCTACAAAAGGACTTTCGACTAGAACAAACTACTCTCTAGCTTAGACCTACAAAGAAAGTCTCTAGCTTGATGACCTAGATCCACACAAGGTTGTTCAACAACAAACTAGGATCTTTAGCTCCAAGTCCCATTATAATTTGTTGAACAAAAATTATTTTAAAGGGATTAAGTGTTTAACAATAAATCATGCATGCCCACACAAAGATTTTAAAGTCATCACTCAAAAAATAATCTATTTAAATTGTCGAACACAATAGTAGGTTACTTACGAGTTTTGGAGACCTATATAAACTGAATCGAAACTCGGAAAGATCTTCTCTACCACTTTATGGGTTGCATTTTGCAAATGCTTTTGCATTTGTTCGAATTTTTCATTTCATTTCATTCGAATATTGACTTTGTTTAGATAAGTGTTCTTTCCACAGTTCTTCAATCATTTCCATCTTTATTTGAATGGTTTCACCTTAAATTCATCATCAACTTAGGGCGACGTCTTTTTTCGCTTTCTGCTCTTATTCAAAACTGAATTGACAAACTAATAATCGATTATTTAATCTGTAATGAATAATGAGTAGAAGAATCAGATTTATATGCAGTGCTCGATCTTCATGTGAATCAAGAGGCAAGAGAATAAATAAAATGAATTGAAGGAATATTTTACTGTGATCTTCAGACAGATTATCTCCGGAAATAATGGCTTCCGTAACTCATGTTAGACGGAGGCGTTTCCCAGAACTGAATTCGTCGTGCAAATCACTCTGTGTTGTTGGAGTTTGAGACCTTCGAGTTGAGCCCCACTTCTCCTCTTCCACAGACTCACTCCATCTCCATTTTTGGCAGAATCTTTGGTCACTGGCAATGGAGGATCGAGTTCCACAGTCGGAGCCGGAGGGAGTGGCGGAGGACGATGTTGATGATCCAATCGGATGATCCTCACCACAGCACTGTAACTCCTATCGAGTTTCCCGCTCTCCTCTCGCCGGAAACTCTTGCTCGAGAACATCTTCTTCAGCTTCCGAAACTTGTTCGCCTTGGCCTTCTCCGATAGACCCACCTTCTCCTTCTTGATCTGACCCATGCAGCCCACCCTCGGCGACACCGGATCGTCTGACTCCACTGAAATATCAACTTCCGGCCGGCGATGAGTCGAAGGGGTCTCGTAGCAGCTCTTGCCGATCTCCCTGGTGGAGTGCCGGAAACAAAAGACGGGTGTGAAGACGGAGACCCGGTAGAGGTCCGGCTTCATAGCGGGTGAGTTCAGTTCTCTGTAGTTTCCGGCCATGGTAAAGCAGCCCCAGCTATCAGATTAAACAAAACGATCGATCGACAACGAAAGCAAAGCCAAAGCCGGAAAGTTTTTTTTCTTCTCAAAAACGGATTAACTTTCTGCAGATCGTCAAAACCAATATCCGAAGAGGACCATCGACGGAAGAACTGGCAAAAGACGAAGGAAATTTAAATCGTCAAAAACAATAGCAGGCGACAGTGAATCCTAATAGGTAGACGGTCGAAGAAGATATTGAGATCGGGGGGGTTATAATGGAAGGGAGTGAGTAGTTTTGTGAGCTAAGAGTTGAGATTCAACCGAGTAATGAATGGAAAACTGACGATTTCGTCAATGGAAGGTGATGGGCAGAAAAGAAAGAGAGAGAGAGAGAGAGAGAGAGAAGACTGTTAATTTGGACTGCTTAGGTGTGAATGAGGGAGACGACGAAGGACAGCAACGACGCAATTGACTGAAATGGGAACCCGAACACGTGCATGAGGGTTGCACGTGGGAGCACACGTGATAAATTGGGAAAAGGGTTAGGAAGCATCGTTGGTAGAATACGAACGGACCACGTGCGAAGATGAGGCAGAGGTTGAGTCAAGAAGCAACTCAGTAGAGGGTTCACTACATTAAAAAAATAACAACCATGAATTTGACCAGGGGCTGAATAGATGTGTATAATTAGTACATATTTATTTAAAAAATATCAATAAAATTTTTATTTTTATCCTTTTAATGGAAATACAGATAAAATATCACTATAATTTGTTTAAATAAAAATTTAAAATTTCTAAAATTATTACTTATCCCATTTGCCTATTTTTCCATTCGTAAGAATTGTCGTAGATATTTAAAAATTATTGAGTATTAGGATATCTCGGCTTGTAAAGCAAACAAAATGCTCCGAAAAGTCGAGACTTTTAGTACCAGGATTTAAATTGGGGTGGAGATGGTTTTTTTCTCGAAATTAATTTAAAAAATCGGTAGCCATTCCACCCTTCACATTTTGTAATAATAAGGATTAAAAATACATAAAAAAATATTTGTAAACAAAAAAAAGGGTAATAATAACAAACAATTTTCTAATAAAAATTTACTAAAATACCCTTTATATTAAAATTATTTAATGAAAAAGAGTGAAAATATTGTTGTCAATATTAGGTATAGGATTAATGAAGGTGGGGATAGTGGGCAGGATAGGACTTGGACCTAAATTCCTTCATATTTGTGCCAATACATGTCATCTTCCACATGAATCTCTTGTCTCAGGTATAAAAATAGCTAATCAGCTTTAGAATGGAAGTTTTGGATGGATTGTTAAGCTTTTTGTGTTTTTGAAAGGGAAACATGAAGCTTTTCATACTCAGAGATGTTGTAACCATTACTGTGCAAAAGATTCCAAAGCCCTGAAACTTTTAACTAATTCTATTTTAAACCTGGAGGCTTGGATAGGCACTGTCAGCATACTTTGACAAATGCCTTCAAAACCAGGAAATAGGATTCATAATTTTATACTTTTTTTTCTTTGTCCTCAACATGGACAAAGGTCACCTGCAAATTAAATATTTTAACGTGGTTTTGCCCTCTAAATAGAGTCAAAACCCTGGCCGGCAGTTTTAAATTGAATGCCACATCTCTTCCTTTACTCATTTTCCTCGTTCAAAATGGCCTCCACAATTAGTTTGTGTCAACTACTACTTTTCTTCCACCTTTTTCACTAAAACACATCTATTGAAATATAAGAAGAATCTAGTCAAGATCAGATTTACCCACCAATTCCAAAGACTTCCATTCCTCAAAAGAATGTAAGCAAATTCATTCTGTTTGGCCAGCAAAGAAATATTAGTAAAATTTCTGAAGGAGTGAAGATTAGCCCTAGAGGGGTCAACCTCATAAAACTTGCTTGTATTCCACTAGATTTTTTTTTTGTGTTTGTTTGAGGAATTAAACCTCAGCTTCCCCTCTTTGAATTGCCTCCAACACACAAAAATTAGTCAAAAGATAAGAAAAACAAACAATAAAACACACTGGAGGTTTTGACCTGTGACACAGAAGAAAACAGAACAAAAATGCTATTATCTTATGCATTCGACTCACATGATTGACACAAACAACAAACTGCTGACTCCCCCTTCATTTTCTTTTGTCATCTTACTACTTTTTAACTTCAGTCCAATCAAAACAATCTTTTTGCCACCACCCCAGCACCATCAAATGATAAAACTATTTATTTCTAAGAATATAAAACTATTTATTTCTAAGAATATAAAACTGCCCTTGGTTTACTGCCCATTTTGCCAAACAGCTTTTCTCTTAGTAGAAGACAAATGGGAATACAGGCAAAGAGCACTTGACCAGGGCATTTGTATGTACACTGCCAAGCCTGGACGTGTCCTCTCATAAAGCCATTATATATATGAGCAGCATTTGAGACAAGCAATTGAAAATCATATACTACATTTGACCTCCATGTAATTCACATTTGATTTTACAAAACCAAGCCCAGCACTTCAATACATTAGGGTATGACAGCGCTTTAGCTACTTTTCTTTTCTTTTCTTTCAAAATGGCATTTTCTATAAACTTATTGTCATCCAGAGACAAATCTTATACCCCGTGCCAATAATAAAGAGGGCCTTCCAACACTAAGTCTACCTTGTATGCAGCAGATTCTCCGACATAGCAACAAATACCTTCCTCTGGGCACCAAATAACTTCATACGTAAACAATGCAGCATCTTCAATTCTGCTACAGCACTGTACCATGTCTTGCCAGTTGCATCCCTCTGTTGCCAAAAAGCATCACCTCCTGGCATTAACCAGTAAATATCTGGGAGAAAAAATGAAAAGTAATCAAAATACTCTATGATGCAACCTCTTTTATTATTAGAGAAAGCCTAACACCATTCCATCAAGAAGTTTAAGAGAGAACAAAACCAAATCATTACAAAATTTGAAGAGCTTCAAAGACCTTAATGTGCTCTTCTTAGTTCCAGCTTCCCTAGATTTGGTTACAGTGTAGAGTCGTTGTACTTTCTTATTGAGGATTATAATTAACGAAGACCAATAAAGCCAAGCTCTGTAATAAAACTGCTCTGCATGAGAATATAGAAAAAGATAAACCATTTTTCAGTCACAAGAAAGCCTACATGAACTGGCCAGACTCAGGCCTGAGAATGGGCATATTTTTGTACAAGACAACTTGAAAATTGGAGCATTACTACGAATAATGCTACATGAATACCAACTGCCATGGTAGAGAATTAATGGGTGGCCATCTGAAGCAGTCATTTTGATTTGGGCAGCTCCTTTAGTATTTTAATCAGCTCATATGTCCTCGTGTCTCGACCAGAGTAAAAACAGAGATCGAGTGGGGTTAAACCATCCTGAAGCACAGTTGACAGCATGAGTAGATAATTTCCAACTCAACGAAATGAACAACTATTCAATATGTGTTGAAAAGGATGTAAGAGGTTCCAGGGAAACAAAAGAAACTTGCAATCCAAGCATGACTTACCTGATTTTTTACTGTTTTGTCAGCTCCCTTGATCAACAAAAGCCTAAGCACATCAGTTCTCCGGGTTTGTACAGCAAGATGTAGTGGAGTCCAACCTTCCTGCCACGGAGAAATAAAAATATTTTGAAGTTTATTTTAGTCAGTTATCTTTTGTTGGTAAATTTCAATGAGAGATGCCGTTTGTTAAGAAGAAAATTCATACAAGAGATTCAATAGAAATTTGGCTTTCTACCTCATCAGGAAGGTTAATGTCCACATTATATAATATAAGAATTTTGATTGTCTGAATGTTTGCTGCTCGAACAGCATAATGCATCAAGGTAGCTCCCTCCTTTCATAAGCAATAAACAGCAAGATATTAGCAGCCCTTTTTTGGATGAGGTATAGGAGGCTGGACAACCTTAGCTGTACTCAACTTTTTCTTTTAGAAAAACACATTATTTATAAGAATGCCATTTATGTCAGTATATTTTGCAACAATGCATTTGTCTTCGTATTATCATTAATATTTGATAAAAATAAAGAAAAAGCTCAAATGAATATCAATGATAAATACACTGGGTTAAGAAGTAAATGTAGAACATGAAATAAACCAATTTTAAGTCATTCAATTCAAATTGGGTGCACCTAGAGTAGATGAACTTAGGTTCATTCTCCGTTTTCCCTTTTTGGATATAGGGATGTACTAATTTCAGGGCTCAGAATTTCTAGTTCCCACACAACATGAATTTCAGACGTATTGATTAAATGTTCTGAATACCAGCCCACAAAAGAAAAAAGGGGAAGAAAGTCAGAAGTGTAGAGGACTGGACCCTCAACGTTTTCACCCCTTTTTAACAATAACCTGAAGTAGTAAATGGTACCAAATTCTTTTTTAACAATAACCTGAAGTAGTAAATGGTACCAAATTCTTATGTCCTTGCTAGTAGTTAGCATCCTGAGCCCAAAACTGAAGATATTTTCAGCATCATACAAGAGCATCAACACATAAAGCAGATAATCTAATGCCCTGAAGAATGCAATATAGTTTTAAGATAGTGACACAATGAACTCCCAGAAGGAATGTGAAGCACCCTAGTCAGCGAGAAGGGATTTAAATTAAATGCTCCATCTTGGAGTGCTGATTTTCTAATGCCATTCCTTGTCACCTAGTTAAGAACTTGCCAACGAAAAATGAAATAGCAGCAATTCTAAAAAAAATATTTAATAGCCTCACATAAAAATATGATAGCAACAATCTTCTTTTCTTGAACACTCCTATGTCTTCAAACCATACTGCTGGAAACAAGGTCTCCATGGAAGAAAGGGACTCCTTTCTTTCTAGTCATAAATAAACACAAGTTCCTATTATAGTGGAAAAGACTAAACTGCTAGACCACTCTAAAGGTTTATAGCATCATTAACACAAGTCATTCACAAGAAGAACCAATGATTCCCATTCATCAGTTGGAAGTTTTACTGGGATTGTGGAGAAACAAGTTTACAATGTAGGGTAATTTAAATTGACTGACATATACAGTAATCTACAGAAAATGCTAATACTGAAATGAGAACACGCAAATCCAGACACAACAAGAGGAATGTACTAAGAGAATCTCATCACCTTATCACGAATAAAAGGATTGGCTGATTCTCTTAAAAGATAATTAGCAATAGCCTGCTTCTTGCCAAGGATAGCTCTATGTAGTGCAGTCAGACCATCCTACCACAGAAAAAGATTATTTGATCGATTAAAAAGTTGAAAAAAAAATTGCAGATTCATTAACTGGAGGAATAACAAAAAATTTGAGATCAACCTACAACAGTTCACACAAAAAAAATAGAGGTTAAGAATGACAGAAATCAGAGGAAAAAGCACATACAAAAGCATAAAGAAGTGAAGTTAGCTATCAAGGTGTTACCTTATCAACAGCATTAATATCAACACTGTGTTTAAGCAGCTTATCCACAAGGTTAAACTCTCCTGATGCGGCAAGAGTGTGTAGAGGGAACCATTTGCTCTAAAATGACACCAGAAGAAATGGCAAAATTATGGGTCAGAAATAATGACATTCCTTTACCAAAGCGGTAAGAAAGAAGCAAATCCAACAAACAAATCAAAGAACAAACTATATAAAAGGGATTTTCTAGTTACCATATCACTATATAACATTAAAAGCTTCAATACAAATGAAAGAAAGACATCTTGAGCAGTTTAAAACTATAAACTGTCAACCGCTCCACATTCCTTAAAATTACATATGAGGAGAAGATGTCAGCTTAAACCTTCCGCTGTTCTATCTACTCTTTCAGTCTTTTAAATAGAGACTCGATGTCGATTCCCAGGCATGGTCAAAGAATGTACATCGTCAACGATTTAATTTAGATAACTTACTGAGATAGCAACCAATAAATTAGGAATGCGCCGATTCAGGAGAACTTTTTCCTCCTTTGTGAACAGCTTACGCGGACCTACACATAAAGAGTAACTCAAAAACTTCAAATGGACAGATAAAGAAAAATTAAAGGAAAATGCAAAGGAATTAAAGTTAGATAGAAAAATGAACTTCTCATGAACATCCAAAGTACAATATTAGAAGAAACTAAAGAAATTAATTTTCCACATTGCACTAATAATACCTTCAGATTTATTCCTGCCATTATCTCCCGGTTCGTAATCATCACTCCTAAACAATTGCGAAATGTCTTCCAAACTGCCCTTGGCTATCGTCTCTGATTCTCTAGGATTTTTAGGCACCACCCTCCCACTCGAAGAGCCAGCGGGCTCTTCCTCATCTTCACTTTGTCCCCGACTATCATCCTTGGTCTCTTTCAGAAGTTCTCGCGGCTTATCAAGAACCACCGGCTTCAACTGCGACAGCTTCGTAGCCCGGTGCGACATATACTCCTCCGTGTCCGGCAGTCTGACCGTTTTCCTTCTCTCGATTCGGCTACCATACTCTAGCTTTTGGGCAATCATCCGTTTGTCTTTCTTGGACATGTTGATTTCAGCTTGGACCTCCTTCCACTCCTCAGGGATGAGGTCCTCTGGTCTGACGGGTCGTGGCTTTTTGGGCTTCTTTGAACTTCGATGGATTTCAGCTTGAGGGAAAGGGTCCTCGAAGGCGCCGTCTTCAAAAACGAGGCAATCACCAATGACATGCTCCTCGTCTTGTGCTGACTGCGGAAATGCTTGAGAAAAGGAGGTGAGTTTGCAAGAGCAGGAAGGAAGCGAGTTAGACAGAGAAAGATGAGAGAAAAGCGGGATTTTGGGAGACAAGGAGAAATGGAAGGAGGAGAGAGAGAGTGGGAAGAACTGTGTTGGAGAATTGAGAAGGCAGAGAGGCATTGTTCCGTTTCGACTACAGAAACGGCACACTGGACTCGTATAGCTCAGCGCCAATAATCGCATGTCTGTGCGAGCTGAAATCATCGGTTGCCATGAGCTCCTAAAAATATAGAATTACGAAATTTTACGAAACAATTATTACGAAAACTCATTTGATGCCCTTCTGATCATGATTCCGTTATCTCAAACAACTTACATAGCACAACTGATATAGTCATTGATATTTCATATCAAATGATTTTTCATTTTAGATCATCCCTCTACTTCACTCAATATATTTACATTTTTTTTGGCCAGTCCAATTGATCCCTGCTATCATTCTAACCTGGTATGATGTTATAATGATATCATTAAATTTAAAAAATTTAAAAAAAATTACAGAATCTAAAGAGTTTCACCCCAATCTTCAAATAGGAAAGGGGGAACAGGACTTACCGTTCGAATCTCCAATGTGCATCACCAGATGGTATCCCATATAATATTTATTCTTATTTTACCTCAAATTTAAGAGGGCAGGATGTCAATATCCAAGTCAAAAAGCTTATTAAGTTGCTCAAAACAGCTTTCCTATAACAACTATATTTACAGTGAACTTTGAATATTACATCAAGTATGTCCATAATATGAGCCATAATTTACAAACTCAAAGTAAACATAATGATCTCTCTAATCGATAGCCTTGCAAGGGTGGGTCAGTTGTTATAGTTTGCAAACAGATAATTTTTCATCAAAAATTTTTTTTTTAATTAATAAACTCAAGATCTTCGTATTCACTAATTCATGTGAAACTATTCTTTAACACTTCTGCCAAGGACCTGGGATAAACCAGCACAAGTAAATCAAACCCAAGTATTCGTGATTTCCAACTAGCAATGATGCACCAGACGTTACTTTTGTGTAGTCGTCTCCCTCTCATCGATCTGACCCAACAACACTCTAGATGTCCTTCAGTTCACCGCCAAAATCCCTTTGTCCGTGTGCCTTGTTTCCATTCTAGTATCAACTGCAAGTTATACATGACATGCCAACATGGTACCTCTCAGAGCTACACAACAAACAGGCAATCATTCTGTATTTTCCAGTCGTGATTGCACTTCCTCCTCTGAATGTTTCGTTATTTCGTGTCCTGAAGTTCCTGGATTTGACTCGGAACCATCCGTGCAAATAGATGACTCTCTGTTGAGTCCCTCATCAGATTTCTGGATAACTTCATGCTTCTCATTCTTGTCCTCTTCGAAAGTCCCTTCAAGTTCTTTTGGGTGTTCTGCATGAGTTTCAGTAGCACCCACTTGAAGGGATTGACCTTCAAGTCCCAACCCTTTTGCAAGACATACATACTTGAGGACTAGTTGTTTGTAACTATTGAGAAGTGCTTCTACATCTTTGATTGTCAGATCACCAACTTGAGCATACAAAAAGGGGTACTTGAGGAAAACGCCACTCACCTCATCCCCCTTTAAGGGATCAGATGTCCCTTTGTCCTCTAGGTCGGGTACAGATGGCTTGCTTGTTCCGGAATTGGGTTTATCATCTATTTCTTTGATGAACTCAGTATTCTTTGTAGATCCTAGCATTGGAAGTGGAAAGTTTCTTTCTGTTTTATCTTTCAGAGCTTCCGATTTGGAATCCATGACCTCTTGATCAGTTTGACTGCTAACACTGTCTAAATCATATGACAGGCCTGAGAGAAGTGCTCGTGCAGATTCCATGTTCTTCTCAAACTCATCCTCCTCCATTGAGAGCGACTTTGCATCTATGTTCCAGATGAAGGACTCTGCAGAGAGTATGTTTGTGAAGAAATATGCAGCTTCAGATACTAAGCGTGACTGACGCCGATACCGTTGTATGTATAGCAGGTTCGAGTGCAACTGTGGAGGGTTTGCCTGCAGTAAATTAATACAGAAAATTACTAATTGCATAGCCTGGTGAAGCCTTCAATGTAAAAAATGAAAGCTTTAACAGTGAATTTTCAAACTATATAGAAGATGCATCTGAACATCCACAGTAGAACCACTTAGCCAGGAAAGTTCACATCAAGGGATACAATAAACATTAATTATGGAGAGTTAGCTAGGAAAGTACTTGAGAAAGTCAAACACAGGATAGAACACAAGAGAACTTTATCAAATAAAGGAGAGAAAAGATATTAAAAGCCTTTTTGCCGAATGAGCATCCACTCATTATACTAGTCATCCACCCCTAACAGAAATTAGATCAAATAAACTTCAGCAGTTTAAAAATTAAGAAATTATAACAGGTATTTTTAGCGGAGCATAGTTATATACAAATTGCAATTAATAAAAGAAAAACCTCATGCATTCCTAGTCGAGCATAGAATCATCAAACACATCACAGCAAATCATGATTAAATCAACAAACAATTAAGACAAGTAGTTGAATGGGATACCTTTAACGTGACATAAATCAATACAGGAAGGAATTCATCTGCTCCAGGAGGATTTTCATTTGACACAATGGAAGCATTCAACAATAGGTTGTTGATGACCTTGCAACAATTAAGAATGCACACAAGCTTGTCTCTAGGTGCCTTGTGCATATTTATCTTCTGCAACTCTTTCTGTGCAAGCTACAGAAGAAAGACTGTCATCAGAAAACAAAAGGATAATTTATGAAATATAAGTCATCAAACAGGACTCACAATGAAGAACTAAAACATAAGAGAGAATAGGTTCTACTTCCATTTCCAAAAAAAAAAAAAGGTTCCACTTAATAAAAATACTGCTTTCATTGCATGGATAAATACATGAAAGGCAAAAGGACATGTACCTCAATACTGTACCAAAATGCTTGCCATACAGTCTAACACAGTTCATCAATCTTATGTAACAGGCTCAGCGTTGGATGCCACTGATTACTGTAGGTTCAGCATTTAAGAGAAAAATATATTGTGTAGGTTCAGACAGTAGACATGTTAATTAAGTTCTTTTTTTTTTTTTTTTTTTTTTTTTTGTTTTGAGAAAAGTGAGCTTTACTATAAAAGGAAGAAGGAAGGCCCTCCCTTTACAATATGGGATTGGAGGGAGGAGCCTCTCTTGGCAAGGGATCAACCAAAAGAGTTAGCAGACCGAGGCACATGCACCCAAGAACAATGCAGCAGAGGAATATTACCAGACATTTGGTTGAAAACATTCCAATGTCTCCAGTTGATGATCACTTCGGAGTCTCCCTCAATATGATTAAAGGTCCATAAAAGTGGTCCCTGAAAATGATAAGGCCTTGGAGAAGGGCAAGGAGCTCTGCTGAAGTTGAATCAGTCACCCCCATTGGACTGGCGTGGGAGATGAGAATGTTGCTGTCCGGATTGCCCCTAGCATTCCCATCAAAGTTCAGCTTGATTGAACCGAAGGTAAGAGGGATCCCAACCAAGATGAATGGAGGGTGAGGAGGGGCAGACATGTTGGCAATTGCTTTCCAGTTGGTGTGGAAAGGAGAGCCCGAGAGGCAAGCGAATTCCTTCAAGGTATGGAGCCAGGCAATAATGTGACCAACGATGGTAAGAGAGACCTCCTCGATGCTGCAGTATTTCTCGTTGAATCTTCGGTTATTAGGCTCCTTCCAGAGAGCCTAAAGGATATGAGCAGGCAAGCTGAAAGAAGAGTTCTTCCCAGCTTTGACAAAGGAATTCCTAGAATGTACTTGCTGACGCTGTTGAGAGTACTCAGGAAGCAATATTGAATGCCAATACGACTGAGGATGCTGATCCAAACTCCCCAAGAGTATGGACAAAGCAGAAGAAGGTGAGGCACCGCTTCGTCACTGGAGTTGCAGAGGGGGCACAGGCTGCAAGGAGAGTTATTTCCACGCCTTCGAAGATTGTTGGCTGTTAGGATTTTGTTGAGCATGGCAGGGCAGAAATCCTCCAAGCCGAAGCAGCGTCATGCTTAGGGGTGCTGTCTGACAAGCCAATAATAAGCTTGTAGCCGAGGCCACCGAGAAAAGACCATTGCTTTCTGATCTCCAAATGATTTTGTTCTTATAGTTGTCTCGGATTTTGATGGATTCGAGTTCAGAGAGGAGCATGGTGACAAGCAAAGTTTCATCATCAGCCAGCACCCTTCTGAAATTAAAATTCCAGCAACTCATCAGAATCCAGGAGTCAGCCACCAAGGCAAATTGGTTCTTATTGACCTGAAGGAGGAGTGCATAAGTAGTGCAAAAGGGACCCGCACTGCATCACCATTCGAACAAGAAATTGAGGGAAGAACCAGAGCCGATGAAGAATCTAATCCCAGCTTCAAAGATGCTGAGGAGGGGGTAAAAAGATCCCCACGATGGAGATAGTTTTTGCTGCATTGCCCCAGACATCCACCAGCGTTGGGACCAGTTGAGCTTGGCAGCAACCATGGGTCACCAGATCGAGGTAGGGGAATAGTTGAATTCCAGAACCATTTCATGAGTAAGGCGCAGTTCATGTGTCTGGTTAGGCGGATGTTCAGGCCACCAAGATCTTAGGGGCGGCAGACCTCAGCCCAACTGACAAGGTGGTATTTGAAACTGTCGTTGGGAGCCCTTCCAAAGGAAACGCCTCTTGAGGGCGTCAATGTGATTGCAGATAGCATCACTGATAATATTGTTGACATTATATCTTCTACTCATTGTAATTGGAATCTCATTCCTAGATCAGCCAACTCTTTGGGTGATAAATTGGGAAAATTCGGAACTTCCCAGCAATCTCTCATTGTTTGGGAAGGCTTCCCTTCTTTGTAAATTGCTCTTTTGAGTTTTTGTCTTAATAAAAATCAGCACCATTTAAAAAAAAAGTGATTGCAAATAGCAGTGGGGCAATGGAGGAAAGAAATGTAGTAATTGGGCATGCTGGCCAGGGAGGATTGGAGGAGACTGACTCGCCCGGTAGAGGATAGGACGTGACCCTCCAGGTCATCAAACACCGCTCCAATTTCTCAATATCTGGGAACCAGAAATCCTTAATGAGGGTACCCTTCAAAGAGAGGGAGTCTAAGGTGAGTCATGGGAAGCTTGCCGATCTTGCAACCAAACTGGGACACCATAGAGATCAGCAGCGATTGCTCGATCTGGTATCCAATGATAGAGATCTTCGCCCAATTAACTCTCTGGCCAGATGTGATCTCGAAGAGACTGATGAGGGCCTTTAGACGCTTCACCTCGTCTAAGGTACCAGACCTGAAGCAAAGAAATGTCAAATTCTGGTTGGTGGGATTTAGGTTGCAGCCAGCCAGAATCTTTAGTATCTTTAGCAGTGCATATGAGTCTTGAGAGGTATGCAGAGATGAAGTTGAATAAAAGGAGTGAAAGTAGGTCTCCCTAACGAATACCTCTCGTGCCCCTAAAGTATCCAACCATTGTGCCATTCAACAGGAGTGAGATGCAGATGAGATCTAGCTATGGATCCAAAAACACCATCTAGGTCCAAATTCTAGATTCCAAATATTAGTGTCGTAAATTTCCCTTATTCCATAAATTATCTCTTGAATATTTTGTTTCCAAATTGGTCAAGTTGTGTTAAAAAGTAATTGCCATATATGAAAAGTCTATGATTAGAAAGTTTTTATTATGATGTTCCATCTCAAGACTTTCTTATTGGGTAACCTTTTTTTTAGTTTTCTCAATTATTAAATTAATAGAGGAATTATTTTTTTATCTCCCTTTTGAGTCAAACTTGGTCACTTTTTTTCTATCTATTGATCTAAAAAGGCCTCCTTCTTACTTAGAAGTATGAAGAGCTGCATTGTGCACCTTCTTCCTTTTGAAGTATGAGAGTTGCTATCTTTTTATTCACACCCTTAATTCTTCAAAGTACTTCCTTCAATTTGTGTTTGTTAAAATCACCTCAAAGCAATGCCTATAGACCTACTACCTAAAAGTATAAGAGTGTGCCCAACATTCAGTTTGAGTGAAGTCTTTTATTTTTCACCCAAGAGGTGATTTGTGTTTGAGTTACCCTTGAAAAGTGAGTAATCTATTGGTTGTGACCTATAGTTGGATTGTTTTTTCCGCCATTGAAATTGAGCAGAGTGTATTTCAGACTATGACCATTTTGACTGGTGTATGGAGCTTTGTCGTACGGCTAGGAGTGATTCTTTCACCATTATATTGTACAAGCTGGGTCTCTTGGCAAAGAATAAAGAGATCCCCAGCTTGAGGGAGAGAAGTACAAGAAAGAGGTAACCAATGATAAAGAATTCCACGTGTTGTAGTAATCAAGTTTTATGTGACTAGAATATTCAACAGGGAGATAAGATAAGAACAAGATGAAAACTACAAGCAAGATGTGAACAAAAAGAAGATGAATCAAAGCAAGACAATCAAAATTTCTTTCCAAGCCACACAAGTTTCTTAGCAAGATTAATTGCAATGTGGAATTACAAACACCATCTTGAGGGGGAGTGTTAAAAGACACCTAGGTGTGTAGGGGTGGCATGGCTAGTAAATAAGGAAAACTTTCATAGAAATGGCATAGAATTGTAATTATGCAAGTAGGTGTATGTCCTCTTATGTCTTTTTCCTTTTGAAGCATGCAGCCCTAAGGGCATTTTAGTCATTGTAAACACCTTCACACAACTACAAATATAATCTCAAGGCATGGGGTAGAGCATTCAAGCCTCTTCCTCTAGGCTCAAATTTGTCTATACATCTCTCTCTCTTTTCCTCTTCCTTCTCTCCCTTGGTTTCTTCTCTCCTCTCTCCCAAGAGCTATAGTTTATCTCTTCTCTCCTTCCCTTGAGATCTCTTGTGTTTATGTGTTGGCCCTAAAAATCAACATAAACATATGTCAATTTTGTGGTTTGCAGTAATACCTAAAACTGCAATCATATGGTGCCAACGTGTTATCCAAAAATAAACTAGAAAAATCATAAGATAGGCGCCAAAACACTACAAAAGTAGGGAAATCACAAGAACAAATAGGGTGAACAATTACAAAATGTCACCAGGTAAAATTCTTCAATATACAGTAGCATAATTCAAATATGGTTATTTTTTTCTGAAGTAGAGTAGTATGCTCAGAAAGATAATGCACTTACCAACAGAGCTGTTTCATTTTGAAAATCTGGCTTAATGTCCAAATTTCCTGGCTTGATGAATTGCTGAACTAGAGCCATCTTTTCATAAAGTTGTTCGTCATGTTTTACATCTTCAGGAAGGGCTGCGAATGCATGGTTATATAATTTAGTCATAACATATTTCTCCAGTCCCTACAACAAAAAAGGAAAGTTCAACTTACTAGGAGAGAAAAAAGATTAATAGTTTATACATCATTATTCAAAAAAAAGGAGGGAAAAGAGAGGAACAAAAAGTTCATTATCCACTTTTAAAAGAAATTATATATCAGAGTGGCTGTAGCATCCATATGCTTGCCCCCTCATGTTTTCTAAAAGTACACTTGCATACTAATCATTTACCTGATTCAGGTTGTTTTATTAGGGAAATATCAATTAATTTGCCATCACTAGATAAAGGACTATGTGGTTCCAAATGTAGCATGCAAATACATTTGGCCTTAAGCCAATCAATGACGATGTCATTAATAGGCAAACATAACAACAAAAAGCTATTAGCGCATCCAGAAAAGAAAGCTCATATGAAGTTGCAAGTAGGCAACTCCAGAAATTTTAAGATTAATCTCACTGAGTCTTTTTTATCAGACAAAACAAATGAAGTTGGCATTGACAAAGGTATGATGTCATTCATAAAAATATTTATAGAAAAAGAGGATAATAGGAATCCAATTTGACTAATGCAGTCCATATAAGATTTGACCAGGATATTTTGTAGTATATTTCTATCAAACTGCTGAGTAAATGGGTGAAGTAAGTGTTTGTGCTGCAACGCGGTGGTTTAGAACCAAGGAATAACAAAGTTGCATGTCTAATATACAGTGTAGGTTAACCTAGATCTCAGCAACAACTAAAAAACTACAATCTAAAGGTAAAACTTGAAGGACATAAAGTAGGGTTTACAAGGCTATTAAGAAAAATAGCAAACAGAAATGAAAAAACAAAGGATAAGTTTATCCAAGTGTGAACAAAAACCAGAATTTCATTCAATAGCAAAAAGATTGGTATCTTTGTTACATACAAAGCCCTTTTATTAGTATACAAATCAATAAAATAGGAGACTCCTATGCTGTTTAGACTCTAATTAGGATATTCTTTTTTTTTTAAGTGATTTTTTTTATTAAGACAAAAGCTCAAAAGAGCAAATTTCAAAGGAGGGAAGCCTTCCCAAACAATGAGAGATTGCTGGGAAGTTCCGAATTTAGCCAATTTATCAGCCAAAGAATTGGCTGATCTAGGAATGAGATTTCAATTACAATGGATAGAAGATACAATGTCAACAATACAATCTGGCTAGTGGTGCCAAGGGGGAGAGCTGTATTTGGAACACCAACTGATGATAGTTTTCGAGTCTCTTTCAATGATTAACTTGCCATAGAGACACTCCTTGAAAATTTGGAAGCCAAATAGAAGAGCACTAACTTCAGCAGTATTACAATCAACAATGCCCACTGATCCAATATAAGAAAGAATAGAGTCTCCATTGTGACATCTTAAAACACCGCTTGCTCCTGCCGGTTCAGGATAGCCAATAGCACTATCATCAAAATTGAGTTTAATGCAGTCGCAAGGGGGAGGATCCTAGATGGCCATAATCGGAGTCCTACAGAGGCCAGTCACATGAGCGATCAAGCTCCAATTTTCCCGAAGGGAAACACCCAATAGAGCAGCAAATTCCTTCCTTGTATGAAGCCAGCTCGAGATGAGGCCAACAGTATGTGAAGCCGTGTTGTCCAGGGTGCAAGCTTTGGAGTTAAATCTCCGGTTATTTCGCTCAAGCCAAGCCGAAAGTATTAACTTGCCCAGCCGAGGAAAACGAATCCCTCTAACCATCTCAAAGGTACCGAAGAGGTCCTGATGTAGTCCAATTGGGAGCACAATCTTCTGAAAAATCTTCATCCAGACTTGCCAAGAAAATCCAGTATAAGAGGACATGCTAGACTGTCTCATCGCACTCACCACAAAGGCAACAAGAAAGATCAAGGGTGGTGAAGCCTCTTCTATGAAGGTTGTTAAAGGTAAGGATCTGTTCTCTGATGGCCGACTACACGAAAAATTTGATTTTGCTTGTGTTGAGAGCTTCCAAGCTAGATTTGCCTTGTGCTCATGTATAATGTGGTCTTGCTTTCTGATATGAGAGCAAGTAGAAGCAACAATGAATCGGCCATTAATGTTGGGCTTCCAAGTCAGCTTATCAACTAAATGCTCCCAAATAGTAGTACTGTTGAGTCTGGTAAGGAGAGAGCAAAAAGCCGAAGATTCCTCATCATTTAGTCATCGATAGAACAGGAGACTCCACGACTGATCCCTCCATGAATCAGCCACTGAGCAAGAGAGGTCTCTAGCCACCCTATACAGCCTCGGGAAGTCCTCCAAGAGGGAGTGAGGGCCACACCATTCATCCAACCAAAAGAGTAGGGTCCTTCCATTGCCTGTGTGAAACAAGGTAGCATCTCTGAATACTAGGAGGAGCTTATAAATTGATTTCTATATCGGGGATAGGAGGCGAGCGGTACCACCCTCTCTCCACCAAGCACCCAAAAACTAAAGGTAGAATTTAACCATATTCCTCCATAGACTGTTATGCTTGATGTTGAAGTTCCAAATCCATTTGAGCATAAGAGCTTTGTTCATTTCCCTCGTAGGCCGGATGCCTAATCCTCCCCTATTATAAGGCATGCAAATATCCTTCCAACTAACCAAGTGGTATCTGAAGGTGTCTTTTGATCCTCTCCAGAGAAATCGCCGACGGATGGTGTCAATTTTGGAACAAACGGAGGTCGAATAGTGCATAAATGATAGTAGATAATTTGGCAGCCCTGCTAGACAAGACTTGAGGAAAGTGAGACGCCCCGCTGTAGATAAGAGCTCACTCCTCCAAGTGGCTAGCTTCTTTTCAAATTTCTCAATGAGGGGGGACAATGGTGATGCCAAAGGCCGAGAATCAAAAAGTGGGAGCCCAAGATATTTAGCTGGCAAACTTCCCACAGAGCATCCCAAGTAGTCCGCCATATCCCAAAGCCCAGCTGGATCGATGTGGTAGCCAAGAAGAGTGGTTTTTCCCCATTTTATGTTCTGACTAGAAGCCAATTCAAATAGTCCCAAAACAGTACGCAATTTTCAGATCTGATCCATAGTACCAACCCCGAAGCAAATAGTATCATCTGCAAACTGGAGGATCAGAATATCAAAGGTTGTGCAATTTGTCGTGGGGAGGAGTCATCCCATGTTCTTGGCCGAGTAGATCAAAGAGGATAGATATTCTACTACCACATTGAAGAGCAAGGGGAAAGGGGGTCTCCCTGTCTGATTCCCCTGGTTCCCTTAAAATACTCACAAACTATTCCGTTGAGAAGGACAGAGTAACTTGCAAAGGAGATGCAACTTTAGATTCAGAAGCGCCATTTTTTCCCAAATCCCATCTTCCCCAGGAGGGTGTCCAAACACTTCCAGTTAACTCTGTCAAATACTTTTTTGAAGTCAAGCTTGAGGATGAATCTGGGGAACTTGAGAACCTTGGATAAGTTCATGACATGCCATGGTCGAATCGAGAATCTTCCTTCCCTTAATAAAAACACTCTAGCCATGGTGAATGGCAATAGGGAGAACCGCCCTGAGGCGATTAGCAAGGAGGTGCGCAATCACCTTATATGCACTGGTGGTGAAACTAATCGGCCAGAAGTAGAATGGGAGCTCTGCCCCATCTTTTTTAGGGATGAGGGCATTCACCTTATATGCACTGGTGGTGAAACTAATCGGCCAGAAGTAGAATGGGAGCTCTGCCCCATCTTTTTTAGGGATGAGGGCATTGAACGAGGCTCCAATGCTCCTATATCTGATGTCATGCTAATAAAAGGAGTGGGCCATGTCGGAAATGTCGTCTTTGATGAAGGGCCAGCAGCGGCCATAAAATTCCCCGTTGAATCCGTCCGGGCTCGGAGCGCGATCCAGAGAAAGACCAAGGGCTGCAATTTCAATTTTTCAACTGGAGAAGGGGAGCTCCATGAGGCTTGTTGCAACTGATGGAATAACCTAGAGATGAAACCTTTGGAAGAAAGGGCGGATTGGCTAGTGATCAAAGTATAAATCTGCAAAAAAAATCACCAGTGAGTTAGAAATAAGGATTTAGACCGAGGTGGTCTCAGCATTGATGTTGAGCATGGTGATGCGGTTGGTCCTTCTTCGTGCAGAGGCGACTACATGGAAGAATTTAGTATTAGCATACCCATCAGAGAGCCATTTGAATCTTGAACGTTACTTCTAGTGCACTAACTTGTTGTGGGTGAAGGACTACAATTGCCCTTGAAGGGCATACCTCTGAGAGACTTTCGACGAAGAGAGACCTCTAGACTCCTCCTCAAAGTCAAGAACGGTGATCTGAGCAAGGGCATTGGCTCTTTCGGCCGAGGAAGAGGCCTTCTTCTCGGAGGCCTAGGACCGTAGCAACAGCTTCAACATCTTGAGCTTGATTGGGAAGGTCCACCCGCTCGGGCCAGCAACGGTCATATTCTCCCAAAAGGATTGGATAGAGAGATCAAAAGAGGTGTCCGCCATCCAATTATTATTGAATCTGAAAGAGAGGGGGTAAGAGCCACAACAACGATCAAGCACCTCAGTAGTACTGGTGTCCCGCATCAGTAGGATGCCGCCAGCTGATCCCACTGCATCCACTGAAGCCCAGCCGGGCTCCTTGAGGGGCCACAACTTTCGGATATATCCAAGGGGAAGAGAAGTCGCCTTGGTTTCTTGAAGAACAACAACATTTGCCTTGGTAGAGGCAAGGAGGTCCCGAATGGAGGTACGGTGACGCAAGGACCCAATTTCACAAACATTCCAGGAGAGAATAATCGTTGGTCATTTTTCTTCTTCTTTAACTTCTCAGATGGATGGTTCTCCCAGGAGAGGCTCCATGAAGACGGTGCCCATCACCTTGGCAAGTTCCACTATCTGGGCCCATGTTTCTGGGTCATATTTATATTGTTCTGACTGGAGAGCAGTCACAAACTTTTGAGCACTTTCACCCGGCTCTGGAAGGATGAAATCTCCCGTCTTTGGGTTGCGAGGGCTTGAGGGGTGTCAGGGCTATGGGTACAATTTATAGGGGGGGGGGCATGTGGGGGTCTCAATGGGAGGGGAAAGTGAGGGCGAGGTTATTTATGGGGTTAAGACGAGGGGGGGGGGACGGCAACTGGAAGTTTGGAGTAGATTTTGTCTGGGCTAGGGATATTTTCTGTGGGGGACTGGGTGGGTGAGTGATGTGTCGGATAGGTGGGAGGGAAAGCCGAGGGGTTAGTGAGAATAGATCCCATGCCAGCTATAAAGCTGCCTAGGGGGGCTCGAATCTACTCCCAAAGCATTGACTGGTTGTGTGGTTTCCCGAGGCTTGGCTGTGATTTCAGGGACCACATCTCTAAAGTCATCCATCTCAGCAATGCTGATGCGGATCCAGTAATGCACTTTGTCCACCATAATACATCTGAAATATGTATTCGGGCCTCAAACGATGCCAATGCTTCGGATGGAGCCATAGTCCATTATCTGAGGGGAAGCTTGAGGGGTGTCAGAGCTATGGGTACAATTTATAGGGGAGGGGGGGGGGGGGGGGACGACAGCTGGAAATTTGGAGTAGATATTGTCTGGGCTAGGGATATTTTCTGTGGGGGACTGGGGTGGGTGGGTGGGTGAGTGATGTGTCGGATAGGTGGGAGGGAAAGTCGGGGGGTTAGTGATAATAGATCCCATGCCAGCTATAAAGCTGCCTAGGGGGATCAAATCTACTCCAAATGCATTGACTGGTTGTGTGGTTTCCCGAGGCTTGGCTCTGATTTCAAGGACCACATCTCTAAAGTCGTCCATCTCAACAATGTTGATGCGGATCCAGTAACGCGCTTTGTCCACCATAATACATCTGAAATATGTATCCGGGCCTCATCAAGACGGTGCCAATGCTTCGGATGGAGCCAAACTCAGAGACGACTCTCAAGAAAACCACGTTCAGTTAGAGCTCAGCAAGAAGCCCAGTAACAGTAACCCATTGGCCATACTGGCTGGAGGGTGCCGAGGGGAGCCAATCTGAGACCCCGGTGATGCTTGAGGTGGTGTGGGGTATGAGAAGTTGTTGTGTGGTGTGGTTTAAGGGGGGGAGGGGGGAAGGGATTGGCACTTCTGCTGGATTGAGCGTCGGGGAGAAGCAATGGCTAGCTCTTTCCAGCCAAAACCCGAGTTTGTGGCCTCGGGGATGAGTAATCTGGCCAAAAAGGAAGTTTCTCTTTTGTGGGTGACCCGACATTCCTAGCTACCATGGAAGGTAGTCACCGAGAAGAGGAAGATCGAATCCCGTGACCAGAGTTTATGGGATTTTTCCGTTTCCGTGGGGAATTGAAGTCTGAAGTTGTGGATTGTTTCTACTGGAACGCAGATGAAGGAGCGTTTTGATCCGTCAATTGAAGAGATGCGGATCACCAAACCAGTTTTCTGAACGACTCTCTCAATGGTAACTCTGCATTTTCCGTATCTAAAGCGGAAAAGGTTATTTAGTTTTTCCATCGGGAGACCGTCATCCAGCAGACTTCGTGGTACTCCGTCGCAGCCTCTGAAGACTCACAGGAGCGGTGGTTGGACGAGTCCGACCGTCTGGTGGATTTTCTTCCTCGCCGTGGAGAGAAATCTCTTGCAGTTCTCGTCGCAGCTTCGTCGCATCTTCTACTGGAGTTGAAGATGGTTGTGGTGGCCCTGTCGGAGTGGCGGTGATGGTCGAGCGTGGTCCAGTCGCCGGCCGTGGGGACGATGACCGTCGGGGAGATTCTCTCGCGCATGTTGATGTTCGGCGCACAATATGATAACTCTAATATTCTAAACCTATATCTACTTGCTGGAAAAGAAATTCTAAAACAGAAAACAGTTTCTAACTTAGGACTTCTTGCTTAAACAGGCTTGCTAAGTTTAAGCTACACTAATTTGAAAACAAAGACGAAAGCTTAAAATAGGAAACTATTGCTTGAAAAGACTTTCTAAGTGAAGCTTTTGACTAAAATAGCAAGTTTCAATCTAAGTGATGCTTCCCATAAAAACAGCAAGTTACTTGCTCAATAAAACTTCTAATTTGAGCAAACATGAAATAGGAAATTACGATTTAGAAAGACTTTCTAATTTAGAACTTCCTATTCTTGAAACTTAAGCCTAAATTAGGAAATTCAAGCCTCTTTAAATTGAGTCTCCTTCTTTCCTCTTCTTTCATAAACATGAGTGATTTTGGGTGATTTCTTGTCCTTTGATATTCTTTTTAGATCTTCCACATTATGATGCACTATATCAGTTTGCTTGGTTCAGTTCATACATCAAAAGTTTCTTTGTCACCATTCAGAAAATACCCTACCATTTTTTACTTACTTATACTGGCTAGAAAAATATTCCAGTTTTGAATCCAGACCTATACCAGATCGTTGAGGACTTTTTGCCTTATTAGTATCTAAGGGCCCCAAGGGTTAGTTGATCCCTGGGAAATCCCGCACTTATTTTGACACATAGAGAATGCCATTCTAAATGGATTTTCCTCTTCCTTTTCAGATGCAAAACTATTTCCTCTCTCAGCAGTTGATTCTTTCATCTTTTCTGTTCTTGTATTCGATTGCCTATGGCCAAAACTTTTAGTAGGATCTGAGATAAAGCTTCTCAATTAACTAGGCTAGGAAAATATCCTTATTATTTCAAAGGTGAAAGTAGAAAGAAGAAAGAAAGAAAAATACAACAACAAGCCAAGCATCCAAAGGAAGGAGACAAAAAGAACACATAGGCTTTCCTTGCCTCAATGCTAAAGAGATCATTCAGGTGACAGCAAAATCACCAACTACGAGGAGAAACAAGAATAGAAAAATATTTATCTAAAAAGAGTAAGTTCCAAGAAAATTAAATGATGACACGAATAGAGGTGACTTCCCCAACATAAGTTTCTCTTATTTTCCAAAAAGTTCTACAAGTAAAAAAGGCATGAGAAATGAATCAGAAGCATATATCCAAGGAAGAAAAATTCAAACCCCAAACTCTCATTGTGAGATGACGAATAACTCAAAGGTGCATACAGTTTCATCATAACCATAAAAAGAAAGACATTGAACTATTAAAGATCCAATAAAATATCCCTGTAATACATTATGTTCATTATACATGCATGTCCCATTCACCCACCATAGTTGTATGAAGCTAAGTATGCATACTCCTATCACCAGTACTCTACCACCATTCTAAAGTTGTATAATAGATCAAAAAAAATTTAAATGACTAATCTCCATCATCAATTCTCTTTTAGAGGTATATCATCCAGAATATTATACACATTTCACATATTTAAGGAGGCTTGTGTGAAGCAAAGTTAGCACAACAACTAATTGTTCAAGAAAAACAATAACAAATGTTATAAGTAGAAGCTCACCTCACCAGCACTATCAAGCTCTTCCTCTGAGCAACCAGCAAAAAGCTGATGTGCCCTAAAGGCCCCTTCCATGTTGGCGAGAAACTCCTGAACAGCAGTACTATCCTTTTCAGAATTAGGAACACTGTTTGAAAAGGTCACAATGAAGCTGCCACAACAAACATGATCATTTAAAATTTTTGCAAATGACAACGCTAGGAATACATAAAGCGAAGCGTCCAAAACAGACACCATATTATGCTACTGTTAGAATATTTTTTTGAAACTCTATTTTTTTTTAAAAGAATATTTTTTTGAAACTCTATTATTAGAATATTGGAAGTCACTTTGTTAATTAAGGTATCTTGTAAGGAAGAATAATGTAATTTTCTTATAATTTGGTAGGATATTTTCTTTTTAGACTCGTAAGGGCATTATTGTCCAGAAATGATTGTATTCCATATAAATATCAATAGTCTGAAGTGCAGGAAAGTATCCCCTGTCCCGTGGGTTTGCAATACTTCTTCTCTTCCTTTCTCATCTCATGTTCTCTTCTTCTTTTCCTCTTTTCTTTTTTCTTTCACATGCTGTAAACTCAGAACTCATACTCTCCTCAAACAATTTCATTGCCTGATTTGATTCCAAATTATCATGGTATCAGAGCAGGCTGGTTAAGACTGAAATTTGGAGGAGATTGTGCTTAACTTCAACCAGAAAAATTCGGGTGTAACTCGTCATAAGGAGAAATCCAGGTAAGAGAGTCTGGCAGCTTTTTTTTTCTTTCAATAGTTCTCCAGTTTTCTAATGTAAACCTGTGGAGGGTCATGGAGGGATTCTAAGCATGGAGCTTAGATTAGATCTACTCTGCAACTTCTGAGTTTTAGAAAGGCTCATGGAGAGTTCTTTCTCATTCTGGGTTGTTAGGAGATATCACATATGTATGTTTATTTTTATTTTTATGAAAGGAGGAAGCTTTCGGTGTTTACAATCAAGTATATGGATATTTCTCTCTCCTCTGTTGGAGGAATTAATGTTCATGTGGTTTTTTGAAAGTTACGATGCCGAAGTTGTTGGTTGCCGAGTTGCAGAGTACCTGGATCCTGAGTTGAGTTGTTGTGTGGAGTAAGAATTCTACACGCATATGCATATGAGAACTTATCATGCATGGAGTTTTAATCTAGAGTTCCATGATAGGTAATTAAGTATGGTTTGGTAAGATGAACCTGTAATAGTTTGATTGTGCATGTGATTGTGCTAGTGAAGTTTTGGGAAGGTTTGTCTCAAACTACAGCTGAGGGTGAAGGAGTTATAAATCCAGTGACAAGTTTGGAAAGTTCAAAGGAGGAGTATTCTGGAAAAATTATCACCACGAAATTGAGTGGAGATAATTATATCCTTTGGGCCTGAGATGCTGAAATATGCATGGGTTCTCATAAAAAGGATTTATTTATTCATGAAGAACTCCCAGCTATAAAGACTTCAGAAGGAGGCAATGAGGGGAGGTGATAGATTTTGTTGCCCCTGTGGTGTGGCTTAATTTGGACTGTGGTGATTGACTCAGCGTCAGAGTGGTATTGGGTGTTTGCAATCTGGCATGGGGGGGAGGGGGGGGTTTGAATAAAGACAAGTCGATGGCTGAAAAGGGTTCCAAATCCAGGCACATAGTAAGTAAGAACATATTTGTTTCGTAGCATGATCCAGCAAGATAACAATGCTGAAAATGTCGGCAATGCGTCTGAAGGCACTAGTTTGTCAAAGCTCAGCCAGGAGGTCGCGAATGGTCAACCATTGGCCAAAGGAGCTTGAGGGCACTGAAGGGAGCCATTCGTTGATGCTCAGAATGCCAACACTGGGACAGGGGAGAAGAGAAAGAGCTGAGTTTTTATCGGGAGTTGAACAAAGGTGTATCAACCATCGTTGGGGGGCAAGGTGTGAGATACACGGGGTGAAGTTGAGTTGAAGACGAGAGGTGAGCCAGTTGATGGTGTTGAGTTTGCCAACTCCAGGGGTGGTGATGATGATGATGGAGTGTTCCAAAGTGAATCGACCATCGCATAGGATGCTGGAATGTAATGAAATGGTTGTGTTGGAGATGGCAGTGTTAGTCCGGGATGGTTCAAGCACAAGGTTTGAAGGTGGTGTATGGTTGGTGCATGGTGTTTGGGTGGTGAGAGGGTAGAGGGAGCAGGGATGCCATGGAAGTTGGTGGAGGGTCTCGGAGCAAAGTTGTTGCATGGTGGTGGATGGTTGTAAGGAGTGCTGGGAGCGATGTTGGTTGATTCACCTTTAAGTGTTTTTCCTACATCTGTGTCGAGGATGGCGAGAGTTTAGCCAAGCAATCATGGAGGGATCGCCAACTGAATTCCGTATTGGTTAGCTCTAAGACATAAATGCAAGCCATGATCCAGTTACCCCAATGTTGGACAATCTTGCATTCTCTTTGATTTCGGAAGGTAATGACCAAAATATAGAAAGTGAAACCGCCGATCCAGAGTTCTAGAGTTCTATTTGAATGGTCAGCATCCGATGCCACCCTTTGGATTTGCCAGCAAAATGCATCAACAGCAGGGGATCAGAATATTGATGAAGGAGCATTTGGATCCAGCTGCAATGGTGATGCGGACAACTACACCAAAGGTTCGATTGATCTTTTCGACGGTTGCAATGGTGATGCGGACGACTGCACCAAGGTTCGATTGATCTTTTCGACGTTTACAATGGTGCTTCCATATGTGAAGCGGAAAACGTCATGCCTAGGTTGTGATCGCCTTCTCCCGGAGACAGTAGTCCAATCTCTATAGGCAACTTCATTTGTGTTCGTCTTATGGGCATTGGTAGAGATGAAGCCGCATCCTACAGACAGGACCCACAGTGTCACCCTTCCCTGCCCATTAGCTCACTTACTCTTGACCCTCCTGCCCATAACCATTCAAACTAACTTTGATTTAATCAGTAACAGCACATATTACTTACCAAAGGTTTCAGTGAGGCCCAATCCAGACCTTACCATATAAGTAACTGCATCTAAGTTGGTCCTGTCATCTGGACTGCCTTGTAAAGGTAATGGAAAAACTGATTACCCACAGTTGCATCCCAAAATGAAGGAGATAAAATACTGATTTCCAGGAATAAATTCATGTCATTAAAGTTCGTATGTATTGCACATATCACAAGCCATATTATCTTTCTTGACATTAAACAAACAAAAGTAGTTCTCAATTTTACATACCAATTTTTATCTCAACTATTCCCGCCAACTTCCAATTTGTTCAATTAAGTTTTAGAGTGAACTATCACCACTGCGATTGACTTCAAATCCAAAGAGAGTCACTGTTGGGAATTCATCTTAGGAAGAAGACTTCTTCGCCTGCAAGTAGGGGCAGACGCAGAAATTTTTCATGGGGGAGGGGGGGTGCATAGTAAAAGTGGATAATCAAAATGTCATCCCAGAAAAACAGAATCTAAAGCAAAAAATGGATTTGATGAGTTCTAATAATCATATTGTTTAATTCGGTTTTTTTCTAATCTAATTTCCAAGTCAAATTACCTAAAGCTTAAGGGATTTTGGATAATTAAAGGTATAATGAAAAGTTAAACCAATCATCTTTCCAGCGTGTTTTAGATCTTATGTTGGGACAATTTCAAAGAAATCCAACAACATTTTCAATACTAGGAAAATATAAGTTTTTAGCAAACACAGAAACACTCTGTTTGGTGTATTCTCTTTTTATTCTCGGGGTGTGGGGGGGCATTTTGTGTTTTAGTGGGTTGGGATATAATAAAGAAGGCGAATTATTTTTTCCAAAAACCTCGACAAAACTTTTAATCGCCCAACTAATTGGGGAGGTACGTGAAGTCCAGAAGTCCATTACCTAAAAATACATCACCGCCTCTGCATACAAGTGACTCGGGAACATGGTAAATTGATTCGACTGCTTTGAACTAATAGAAACTACCCACATTACCTACTATAACTTAAAAACACCATAAAAAGAAAAACAGATTCAGCTGATTCTACACATTAAACTTATGTTCGTTAACAAAAAGAACAAAGAAAAAACGCTAGTAGACAAATTGTCCAGGCAACGATCAGCAAAATCACGGCGAATACATAAAAAGTAGAAGCAGAAAATCCCTTAGAAGTGGAGAAAAAGAAAAGGAATTCCAAACCGTTTGATAGATTTGACGAAATCAGCAGAGGAGGGTTGGCGCATGCGCTCAAGAAAGTCGTGCCATGTGAGGGGGGCCGTGGACGAACCAAATGCATCCGAATTCTCCATCAGCAGCGCCGGACGGTGTATAGTCGAACGGAATGGAACCAGCGTGCCTCCGGTTAGAATCGCGAAGAAAAGACGCTCTCGTCGCACGAAGCATCCGACAAATTATCACTAGTTCAGGAGTAAGAACTTAAACACACTAAAAATAACAATTTTATTAACTATTTTGATATTATAAAGTAAGAAATTATTTTATTATTTTATCTTTTATATAATTAATTAATCTTAATTTAAATTTTAATTATTAATTAATTTATCACAAGTTAAAATCTATTTTGTAGTTTATTAATAAAAAGTTATAAAAGTTAAATCTATCAAAATATAATTAATAAAAAATCTCTATGCACCATACACAGCACTTTTCATTGTGCACACGAATAGAAAAAAAAAATACTTTACACTACACTTTCTATTGCGTACACTAACACAAAAAAAGTGCTTTACACAACATTTTTCATTGTGCACACTAACATAAAAAAGTAATTCACTTTACACTTTCTACTTCATTTTGAAAGTATACTCTTCTCTAATTGCCATTAAAAAATTAATTAACGTACTCTTCTCTAATTGCCATTAAAAAAGTAATTAACGTATTCTTCTCTAATTGCCATTAAATAGGAAGCTGTTTTGAAATCCCCTGTGACATTCAATACAATATGAACCATTAATAAACATTATAGCAAGCCAAAACCTGGTTATAATCACTCTTTACGCTAAATCGGTTCACAATTTGGGTTTGGTCCCTGAACTGGTTCATTAGTAACAAAAACATCAATCTTTTAAGAATTAGTTCAAATCGAGAGACGAGTTCAAATAAATCACGAAATCTATTACTTGTGATTTTTCTAGTTATCATTTATGGAGTTTGAAATCCTCTTCCTTTTTTCCCTATTTTATTGTGTGTTTGGATTGGTACAGGGTTTGTAGGGAATAGACCGATTTATTGAATTTGAGTAACTTAATTTTATCTAAAAATTATTTTAATTTTTTGGAGAATTTTTTTCTAATAAAAAAATTAAAAGTTTCATTTTAAATTTATGAAGAGAAATATTTTCTTTTAGTAACACTTAGTGAACCGGGTGCGTATCAAAGTTATTGGACCGGATCAAGTCAATGTGGTCTTACGACCAAAGAAGACAACAGGCGCTCTGTCCAACCTCTATTATCATACTCCATACCCCCTTGCCTCCAGTTGCGAGAACCAAGAATCAAATCCAATCTTTCTATACTTCTTACTCCAACTCAACCATAAAATTGGACCAAAAGGCTAATCGGTAATGCTAGAGTCCTTTATATTACCAAAATGCCCCCAATGACTCTCTGGTCACTTTTACGGTTGTATTATTGTCAAAAACAGCTCCTAAGGAAATCCGAACAACTGTTGTCTGGTTACAGGGAAAACCGACAAGAGGCGTGGGAAACGGCCGAAGACGGCGATGACGTTGATCGCGACGGGGCTGACGGCGTTAAGACCACAGCGGTTGGCGACCCGGTTAAGTCGTCAGGTTGACGGATCAAAGCGGACGGACCGAAGGAGCATTGTTCTTCCGTCCCTTTCCTCCTTTCCACCACCCTTTGCCAAATCGCTCGTCGGCTGGCTTTTCTTCTGTCCCTCGTGGGTCACAGCGCAGAACTCTCTACAAATTGTTCTCTGCTGAGAGGAGGTGGTGGAGAAGGAGAAGCTGTACAGGGACGGGGTTGACGTAGGAAGAGAGAGAATAATGCGGGGGCGGAGCCACTCCGAGAGGGTGTCCGGGAAATGGATTGTGATATTCTGTATCGGTAGCTTCGTTCTCGGGATGCTATTCACTAACAGGTTTTTTATTTTTTTATTTTTTCAATCTTGATGTAACATCATTGGTTTCACATTTTTAGCTGAGTTCAGAAAAGATGGACCATGTGTTGTATCTGTCATGACATTCATTTCAACTATCTGTAAACTGTTTTGTAATTGAATTTTATGCGCTTTCTTTGGTTGTAATGCATTGATGTTTTTGTTTTTATTTTTATTTTTATTTTTTAAGCGACACGGGTTTCGTGTTGTGAAGCTCCTGCTTGCGCTTCGTTTTCAGTTTTCTGCTCAAACAATTCATTTGTTCTGAGATGATTGTCATTTTCTTTTTGGTTTTCTGTTTCATATATTCCGGCATTCCCCTTTTATACCTAACACGGATTTCATGCTTTCAACTTCTGTTCTGAATCACGTGTTGGGTTTCTCGATCGTTCTCTCCTGTTTTCGTGGCGTATTGTATCATTCATTTGATTTCTCTATCCTTTTTCCGGCTTTTTTATGTTATAAAGCATGGACTATGAAGCAATGTTGGACATCGTAGATCATGTGTTTTAAAGCTGTCTGGCTTGAATTTTCTTCTTAATGTTCTTCGAAAGTCTCGGGATGTTGGTTCAATCGGGTCAAAGCGAAATGTAAGAGGACAAATGATAATTTAATTTGACTGCTGAAGGAAAATGTGTCTGCTTATTTCATCCTGTCTGGCTTATTCCATCGCTGATCCTGTGTTTTCCTCCTGTCTGGCTTGAATTTTCTTCTCATGTTCTTCGAAAGGCTCAGCATGTTGGTTCAATTGGGTCAAAGCCAAATTTAAGATGTCAAGTGATACTTTAATTTGACTGCTGAAGGAGAATGTCTCTGCTTATTTCAGATGGTGGGCTCCTCAGAAACCCAATAATCAGATTATCACTCGGTGAAGGCAAGAACAAGAGTTAAAAGTCGTAGCAGAGGATTGTGAAACGAGAAGGGTTAGTATTGGTCTTGTGAAATAGATCCGGTATGGTGATGATTGTCTTTTGTCTTGCGGAGAGCGCTCATCTTTTCTGTATTTCTTCTAGAAGCTTGGGAAAGAAAAGAATATAATGGAGGAGGTTTACAGGACACATGAAGCCATCCAGTAAGGGCAATGTCTTACTGAAACAATATCCTTGAAACTTATTTGCCCAGTTGGATTTAACTTACAAAATTATGCATCTTGGGGTGATAGGGGTTTGGACAAGACGATATCCACACTACAGATGGAGCTCGCTGCTACTCGGAGTGCCCAGGAGATGACAAATCCTAATGGTTCACCTTCTATATCTTCTTCTCATGAAGGTCCACCAAGGCAGAAGGCATTTGTGGTGATTGGAATAAATACTGCCTTCAGCAGCAGGAAGAGGAGGGACTCTGTCAGAGAGACCTGGATGCCTCAAGGTGATCTTATGAACAATTTATTTGGCTTTATGAACTGGAATGTCATACTATGCTTCTCATGACCCACTTATTACGAGAAAGGCAACATGAAGACTAATGCAGGAGAGATGCATCATGTCAAATACTTTATTTCTACGAAACCCCCGTTTTTTCAAATGGTTTATAAAACCTTTGCCTACTCTGCAAATATGCTACTGTCATGTCCGTTAACTTGCACAAGCAGCTATTTCCTATGTAGAGTTTGGTAGATCACTTACTCCTGTTTATGCTATTTTGGATCCAACAATCTTGTCAGCGGAGTTTCTACTGTTCATGTAATTAGTGCTTTTTGTCTACTAAATTTTCATCTTGAACATCGTCATCAACATCATATGAAGCCTTGGTTGAATTCTCCATCTCCATCCGGCTCTTTCATTTATTATCTTCATTACCGGGTTGCCTTCAAATCTCTTCTCTTTACATTTATCTACTATGTTTCTGGCCTTTTGCCTACTTCTTTCCACTCGATCGACCACCAAATTTTTCTCCATTCTAAGTGCTCATACTCTCATTGAGAACTCTCTCTAATTTAATTGCCTAGTGTACTACACAAGTGTTTTCTAATACTTCTATTTCTATTTTGTTTTCTTGTTTCTGCGTAACAAATATCTAACATTCTCATCCTCACTACCCTTCATTTTTTTAGATGTTGCTTCTTGCCTGTTCAGAATTCTGTTCCTAAGCATGATATCTTAACCACTATATTCTAGAGTTATACCTTTTTGATCTTTTGCCATTGTATCTATCATCCAGCACCTTAATGGTTGTCACCACTTAGCTTAGCAATATTTATTCTTTGTATTGCAACTCTCCTTACTGTTGAAAGATTGAGTCTAGCTAACAGCAAAAGCCCTTTTTGAGGTTAACTTGGTGTCACTATGTAGCATATCCTATTTGCTTGATTTTTCATCTGGAAGGTATGGCTCATATAGTCAATGTTCTACAGAATTTTTTGTAATTTTAAATTTTTTACTGCAACCCAGTGTTTTCTTACTCAGAAGTGGATTTTTCAAGCTAATGTTTTGAATCTTGTTCTCCCTGAACTTGGTAAAAGGTAGACGTTTGTGAATGATCTTAAACTTGATTTTGTTCCTTCAATATATTTACCGATTGGTATTTCTTGATACTAGTCAACTTCATCTGCTGTTATTCCCTTGGCAACCATGGGTCTATGCAATTTCTCGTCAAGCCTGCCTCATTCTCTGATTTTTGTTTATGTTACACATTTGTGTAGGCATTTTGAATGCTTTACACTGTCATTCATTCTTGTCTGGATGCAAAATTAGTCTTCCATTTAACTTCCTTATACAACTAGTATTTGTTTTTTGTCAGTTTAGGTAAAGTTCTTTAAAACATCTATTACATATCATAAATTGTTCTCATGATTAATGTCAAGTACCAAGTTTAGTGCCCAATGAACAACCCTTTTATCAGCCTTTGAGATATTTAAAATAGAGTAATCAAGCTTTGATAATGACTGTAGCTGATTAATTTCCCCCCCTAAATTGTATCATTTTCCATGAGAGCATCAACTTAAAGAAATATAATAATCACATCGTGTTAGGAATTAGACCCCCTAATTCCAAACTAACGAGAGCAATAATAATAAACACGGAAGAAGGAAAAGGCAAACACAGAAATACACAACAAGATTTATACAGGTTTGCCTCAAGGTGAGACTATGTTTTGTCTTCCGCCGCTGTAGTAATCCACTATGAAGATGAAATTGTTTACAAAGAGAGATCGCACACACTTGCAGGTGTTGTTTTTCTCTAACCTCTCTTGGCCGTGGCTGATGCTTCTCGGATGATCAATAATTAAAACCCTAATAGTGGCGCCCCCTCAATTATAAAGAGAAAATTAAGGCAACCGTGATACAAGAGTAAAATTCCCAAACTGCCCTTAATGAAACAACAGTTAATATATTGTGGACCGGTTCACATCCCCAGGAGGGGAGCTTCTTGCCCCCCTTCTAACCCCCTCATCGACCTTACAGTGAAGGTCGATCCGTGTACAGACTCAGTGTAGGGCGTTGATTAGGCTCCACAACTTAACACATCAAAGAAAATGGCTCTCATATTTTGTTGGCCTTAACATTAGAAAGAAAATTATTTAGTTGGCCTTTGAAACTACTGTTTTCATGGTGAATGATGAGGGGAAAATTGTTTAGGCATATAGATTTGCCGTTCTGGAGGAAAAAGCATATTGGCACCTATAAATATTTATGATTGAGGAGTTTGTCAACCTGAATCAAAGGGAAGTTTAAGGCCATACACTGCAAAAGTGCCTGGCTAATACTTGGTCATGCAATGGTTTACATAGTTAAAAGCATGGTTGGCTCCTAAAACCGATGACTTGCTATCAATGGCACTTGAATCTGGAACTTACATTATGAAGTTCTTGCACATTTTATATGAAGCTAAAATGCACCATTTCATATCTAGGTGTAGTTTGATTAGACAAAGTTGTTTGCTATTTTGGTAGGTTATGACTTGTTTTATACATTTCAGTCCGTAATGAAGCCATATGATTTTTGAAATTCTTTCAGATCCTCTTGGTTTTACTTAGATGTATCCACATGAGTATAATGTTTATGATATCTTTCTATTTGCATCTCTGGATTCAAGTTCGTCAAACTTGTTTGCAGTTTTGGAGTCTAAGCTTCTTCATTTTGTGTTTTATTAGGTGAGAAACTTCAGCAACTAGAGAGAGAGAAAGGAATCATTATCCGGTTTATGATTGGTCACAGGTACTGTCACTTTAACCTGATCCTAAGTTACAGGACCTTGTATGCTTAAGTTCCTTCTATATTGATCCGTTAAATCTGGGTTAGTACTTATATTCTAACTGTCTTACAAAGATTTGAATTGTTGCAGATTTTATTATTTTGTTTGATATTCATGGCCTTATTGCAACCATTATGGCCAATATACTCTTGAAAATAGTGAAGTAAATTTGAGCAGCACACGTAAGAGTTTCCTTCTAGTCCAGAAACAAAGATATAACACATCTAGGAAAATATGATCAATTAAAGACTTTTCTTTGGATATTTGGAGAGGGAAGATTTAGATCATAACCTCATCTTTGATGGAGCTGTATTAAAATGGTCATATATCGGCACAAATGCCATTTTTTTACTGTATGTACAAGTAATATGAAGACTATGCAAAATACAGTCTTTTCATATATCAGGATTCAGTTCCAGGCTTGCTGTAATTGTAGGATCCTTTGATGCTATTGCTACCAAATAGTTTAAAATTCTGTTCTTCCATCTCAAACTCTATGTGTCTTGGCATGTCTCAAGCATGCAATTTGAAAGCAGATGTTTTCATCTGTTGATAACAATAGAAATGTTTGTGGGAGCAAAATTTGGATCTCATTCCAGAATCCAAAACCGGAAGTCTTGGGATTATGTGGCCACCTACTTGATATGAGGCTAGTGAATGGTATACTTGCTCCACGAATACAGCCTGAATACAGAAAAACTGGACTAACATCTATCTGAAAGAGTAATAGTCAATGGCTTTTCAGGTCATGAGACTGTTGTAGTCATTGTGTTGAAACTCTTGTATTTTTTGGGAATGAGCTTATGCAATTTTTCTAGATTTGGTCTTATACAATATTGCATTTCATGATAGGTCAGGTTATGGTGTCAAATTCTGCTTTTTCATGAAATAGATGCAAACAGCCATAGATTGTATGTGAAGTGATGGAATGGCAATAACTGGAAATTATTCACAACAACCGGGATTTATCAATGATTATGTTTTCCACAGTGCAACATCCAACAGCATTTTGGATCGAGCAATTGACTCAGAGGAGGCACAGCATAAGGACTTTCTTAGGCTGGTAGGGGGAATAACTTCTCTGATCAGGTTCAAGAAAATTTTAAACTTGAGATGTAGGTTTGAGACCGTAATCTAGTTTTCTGTTTGTACTTGACAGGATCACGTTGAAGGGTATCATGAATTGTCTGCAAAAACAAAGATTTTCTTTTCCACTGCAGTTCCCAAGTGGGATGCTGAGTTCTATGTCAAAGTGGATGATGATGTCCATGTCAACTTAGGTTTATACTTTCTGCTTCCTCTATTAGATGAAAATACTATTCACTAAAAAGGGGAAAAAATTACCCGCCATGTCAGTTTCTGGGACATTGAATTTCTTTAAAAAATCTGGGGCCTGCAGGAATGCTGGTTGCTACACTTGCTCGTCACAGATCAAAGCCTAGAACATATATAGGCTGCATGAAGTCTGGACCTGTGCTCTCTCAAAGGTAATTATCTTCTTTGAGCTTTTGCAGTCGTACAACTTGTGATAAACCATGAGTATTGAACTGCATGCGGCATTCTGATATTTATATGGATTTCTTTTATAGGAATGTGAAGTACCATGAACCTGAATACTGGAAGTTCGGAGAGGAAGGAAACAAGTACTTCCGACATGCAACTGGTCAGATTTATGCCATTTCAAAAGACCTGGCAACATATATTTCAATCAACCGGTAAGAATCCATGGATTTTGTTACTTATTTTTGTCCTTGTTTCAGAATTTGATTTAGGCAAAAATGACTGAAGAAACATTGGCTGGTAATTGTGGCTGCAGTCACATATTGCACAAGTATGCTAATGAAGATGTATCCCTTGGTGCTTGGTTTATTGGCCTTGAAGTTGAGCACATTGATGAGCGCAACATGTGTTGTGGGACACCGCCAGGTAAGTGGTTGTAGCTTTTGGTGCATTCTTTGGACAATGATTTTGCCATCATTTTCCCATGGAATTTCATAGTTTGTTCATGTTCTCCAGATTGTGAGTGGAAGGCACAGGCAGGGAATGTTTGCATTGCAACTTTTGATTGGAGCTGCAGTGGGATCTGCAAATCAGTGGAGAAGATCAAGGAGGTTCATGCAAGATGTGGTGAAGGAGATGGAGCTGTTTGGAGTGCACTATTTTGAAAAAAAAAAAAAAAACAGTGAGTGATGAATTTCTCTCCCCAGTGGCTTAAAGTATCTCTTGACGAATGTCTTGGCGAAGGTAACAAGTCGAGATTAAGATATCTATCGTATTCCAACTCTAGCACCGGTCTTCTTCAGAGGTTCAAAGTTGAGAAAGCGGTTTGAGCATTGCTGGTCTGCGGGACTGACATGAGCTTCTCAATGGTGGGATATTTATTTATACAGTTTTGTTAGGACACAGTTCATTATTTTTTCAAGGATACAGAGATCCTTTAGGATATCAAGGAGTTTAATTTCTTTTTTTCCCCAGAAGGGACTAAACAGTGCCTTCTGCATACTGGCCTGTTGCCCCATTTTCACATTGCAGATTTTGTTTTTGATTTGTTCCCTGTAGACATACAAATCCATTCTGAGAATCTCTTCATAAATTGTTTTGATACTTCAAGACAGTTCACTCTCATTTGTCATCTTCTTCCATACATAAAAATCTCTTTGTTGATTGAGCTACATTTAATAAAACTCACTTAAATGATAAAACTTTTTAGTGAAATATACTAACACTATTTATTTATAAAGTGTACCTAAAATGACTACTTAAGCTATCTAAGCATATTATCATATAACTTTTGTATCTAAACAAATTATTAAATATTTTATCATATGGTCCTCTCTAGAGAATAACATCCTTCTATTTTAATTTTTTTATAAATTTTATGATTTTATTGATAATTATATATAATGAGTAATTTAAACATAAATATTGAATCTCTGGAAAAGTGAAACTTAATTGACTTGATGTAATTTTAGTACATGGGTCTCTATTTATAATAGAAGAAACAAGTATAATCTAATTGTAATTAAACTACCCTTGTCCCAATTATACCCAAAGTTAAATACTAAAAGATAAGTCTTAGAACAATTAAATAATTGGAAATAAATAAAATATTTACTTAACTAAAACACTTTTAACTGAGATTCTTCTATGAGACATCCTTCCATGAGACTCTTCTTAGACTTCACTATATTAATTTTGGTTCTATAAGATTTCTTGTTGTGAGAGTCATGTGAGACGCTACTATACTTGCAATGAAAAAGATTTTTGGTTTTCGATTTTTTTTTTTTTTGCTGAAAAAAATTATTAATAGTTGCAAAAACTTCATCTTTTGTGTTCCCCATTTGTTGAATATTTTGGTCACATAAAAATTACCTCTTTCTTTTACTTTTTCTCGTACTTTTCTCCCTCAAGCTAGGGATAAAAAGGACATAGAGACCTAGCTCGGACAAAACACAATATGGGAGAAGAAAATTACTCTTAGCCGTACGACAATGCTCCATACACCAGTCAAAATGGTCAGAGTTTGAAACATATTCCACTCAATTTTAAAGCCAAAAAAACAATCTAACTTGAGGGCTTAACAAAGAGATTACTCACTTTTGAAGGGTAGCTCAAACACAAATAACCTCTTGGGTGAAGAACAAAAAACTTGACTCAAACAGGATGTTAAATGTTGTGTACACTTCTATACTTTTTGATTGCTTGCTATTTATTAATCATATGCTTTCTAGTGTCCTTGGCAAGAAAACACTATTTTCATCACTTGTACCTCAACTTCCTATTGGGGGGGTTAGTCAACATGACTCAGGACGTGAAGATCATGTCCTGATGTCGTTAGGGAGCGCCAAAAATCATGTCATGTACATGATTATCCATGACTCAGGAGTTCATGTCCCAAGAGTAAACGACGGAAAGTGCTTTCCGCCCAATTTTGAGATTCATGTACATGACACTCGCGAGACGCTCTCTTGGGCCTCTGTCTCTCACACACTGTCGCTCTCTCCGGTCTCCCTCTCTACGGCGTCCTTCTCTCCTTCTCGGACTCGCTTCTCCCTCTCTCTTATCTCTCTGTCTCTTCTCCCTCTCTTCTCCCTTTCGGCATCTCACTCCCTTCTCCCTCACGCTATTATCTTTTCCCCCAAAAGACCTTCCTATTTCTTGCGATTTCCCTTGTTTTAGTTTCAATTTTCTTCGATTTTGACTTTTGGGCTTCAATTCGGCATCGATTTCCCCATTCGGCTTTGATTTCAGCCATCGGCTTCGGTTTAACAGCCATCCTCCCTCTCCTCTCCCTCTCGACCTCCGTCGCAGAGCACGGGAGGTCGAGCATCTGTTGCAGAGCTTCTCGGCCTCCCTCTCTTCTCCCTCTCTGCATACCGTTAGAGCGCCGCCTCTATCGGCGTTGCCCCCCGCCGCCGCCGTCGCCGTTGCCTACTGGCTCGTCGCCGTCGCCGTTGTCCACTGGCTCGCCGCTGAGGAAGACGACGATGGTTTAATTTTTCCTAAGTTAGAAAAAATTAAACTATCGTCATCAAAATCATTAATTTATAAAATTTATTTATAAAATAATTATTTTTATTTATTTAATATATTTATTTTATAATGACTATATTAAAATAGTGATTTAATAGTCATAATTAAAATATTGTTAAAATAAATATTTGATAAATTATTTTGGCTTAATTGTCCGATTGCTATAGTTAATTAAACCAATGGTTTTAAATTTTGTGATAACATATTATTAATTAATAATACATAAAATATATTATGTACAAATATATAGTGTGTTAAATTTATGATTAGATCAATTTTTTCCCTTAAATTATTCATTTTTAGGTTAAAGTATATCATATGTTATTAATAAATTAATAACTCAACGTATTACTTTCGTTTTTGTTATTTATAATGTTATTTATTTATTATTTGTAATTAATCATGTGTGTATTTCATTGGCTCATGTAATTACCATATTAATGCACAATAAAATATCTAATTCAATTAATAAATATATTAATATATTTAATTATACATTAAATAACTTATTCGTGTAGTAATAATGATTGTTTTACCTAATTTGGAGTTTAAGGATTATGTTGTAATTAAATGTACTGTAAAGGTTTAAAGATTCTCTTATTTTTTATGTTTTTCTCATGTTGGGGCACTAACACTGGAAACTGTTTTCCAGTGCACATGAAGTCGTCAACACTAACACCAAGTGCGAAGATGATCTTCATGTACATGACTGACATGATCTTCATGTTGGACATGAACTTGATCTTCATGTATCCATTTAGGGGACTAACCCCCCCCCATTATGGTACTTGGTTGATGGTGTTTTGTTCATAATCTTTACCTGGCAAAAATAAACTTGATCCTACATCTTTTAAATGTATTTTTTTGGATACTCCAAGAATAAAAAAGGTTACATTTGCTATAATTTTTCCTTACATAATATCTTTGTTTGTATTGTTGTTACATTCTTTGAGGACCAACCCGTTTACTCTAAGGGGGGGTTAGTACCCCAAAGTGGATTCTTGAAGATCAAGTCATATCCAACATGAAGATCATGTCATGTCATGTACATGAAGATCAGGTAAGAATTTGTGTTAGTGTTGACGACTTCATGTGCACTGGAAAACAGTTTCTAGTGTTAGTGCCCCAACATGAGAAAAACATAAAAAACAAGAGAATTTCTAAACATTTACAGTGCACTTAATTACAACATAATCCTTAAACCCCAAATTAGGTAAAACAACCATTATTACTACACGAATAAGTTATTGAATGTATAATTAAATATACTAATATATTTATTAATTGAATTAGATATTTTATTGTACATTAATATGGTAATTACATGAGCCAATGAAATACGTATATGATTAATTACAAATAATAAATAAATAACATTATAAAAAAAAAGAAAAGTAATACATTAAGTTATTAATTTATTAATAACATATGATATATTTTAACCTAAAAATGAATAATTTAAGAGAAAAAATTGATCTAATCATAACTTTAACACACTATATATTTGTACATAATATATTTTATGTATTATTAATTAATAATATATTATCACAAAATTTAAAACCATTGGTTTAATTAACTATAACAATCGGATAATTATGCCAAAATAATTTATCAAATATTTATTTTAACAATATTTTAATTATAACTATTAAATCACTATTTTAATATAGTAATTGTAAAATAAAAATAATTATTTTATAAAAAAATAAATAATTATTTTATAAATAAAAATAATTATTTTATAAATAAAAATAATTATTTTATAAATAAAATTATAAATTAATAATTTTTATGAAGATAGTTTAATTTTTCCTAACTTAGGAAAAATTAAACATCTTCGTCTTCCTCAGCAGCGAGCCAGCGGGGCTGTGGCGACGACGACGGCTAGGCAAAGGCAACGGCCGGCGACGGGCAATGCCGACAGAGGCGGCGCTCCGACGATACGCCGAGAGGGAGAAGAGAGGGAGGCCAAGAAGCTCTGCAAATGCTCGACCTCCCGTGCTCTGCGGGAATGAGAGAGGGTTGCGGAAATGAGAGAGGGTTACGGAAATGAGAGAGGGTTGCGGGAATGGAGACGAGAGAGGGTTGCAGAGACGAGAGAAGGCTGCGGGAACGGAGACGAGAGAGGGCTGCGGGAACGGAGACGAGAGAGGGCTGCGGGAACGGAGACGAGAGAGGTCTGCGGGAATGAGAGAGGGCTGCGGGAAAGGAGACGAGAGAGGGAGCAGAGAAAGAGAGATGGCTGCGGGAATGCAATGGCAGAGAGGGTGTGCGGCAGAGAGAGCCCCGAGAGACAGCCCCACGCGAGAGTCATGTAGATGATTCTCAAAATCGGGCGGAAAGCACTTTCCGCCCGTTACTCTTGAGACATGAACTCTTGATTCATGTATATTCATGTACATGACATGAATTTGGGCGCTCCCTAACGACATCAGGACATGACCTGCGTAATGCGCATGAAGATCATGTCCTGAGTCATGTGCACTAACCCCCCCTAAAGGATCTTCTCCGCCAAGGTGGGGTTAGTCCACAATGAACTTGAATTGAAGTGAAGAACTGAATTGAACTTAAATGAATTGATTCAACTTCAACTCATCCTTGGGTGTTAGTGTAGACGAGTTCAAGTGCACTGGAAAACAGATTTCAGTGTTAGTGCCTCCAAATGAAAAGTATGATATAAAGAAGAGAATGAGTAACCTTTTATAATATACTTAAATAAAACATATACCTAAACAGATAATTAACAAAAATAAACATGGTTATTACACTTATAAGTGATTTAACGTGTTGTATTAAAATATATTAATAACCTAATTAATGAAAAACTATATTATATTACTTAATAATTATAGTTTATTGTAAATTAAAACAATAATTACATGTGATTAAAAAAATATATTAAAAATTAATAAAAAATAAAAAATAGCATAAACGAATATAATAAATAAATAAATTATTTTGTAATAACATAAGATATATTTTAACATTAAAACTCACTATTTTAATAAAAAATAAAAAATAAAAAATAAAAAATAAAAAAATTAATTTATCAATAACATAATAGATATTTTTACGTATTATTAATTAATAATATATTGACACAAAATGTAAAACCAGTGGTTTAATTAATTATAGCAATTGGATAATTAAACCAATTAATGATTACAATTTATTATAAATTAATATACTAATTATGTGTGACTAGAATAAATTATTTAAAATAAATAAAAAATTTAAAAATAACATAAGCGAATATAATAAATAAATAAATTATTTTTCAATGACATAAGATATATTTTAACATTAAAACTCACTATTTTAATACAAAATAAATAAATATATTAATTATCAATAACATAATATATATTTTTACGTATTATTAATTAATAATATATTAACACAAAATATAAATCTAGTGGTTTAATTAATTATAGTAATTGGATAATTAAACTAATTAATTATTAAAGTTTATTATAAATTAATATACTAATTACGTGTGATTAGAATAAAATTTAAAAAAGTGAAAAAAGTAAAAAATAAAAGTCGTCGTCGTCGTCGAAGAGCCCTGCCGCGAAAGAGCCCTTCGATTTCGGATTTCCCAGGCAGCTCCGAGACCTTCGAAACCGTCGCGAAATTCTGTTATGGCGTGAAGATCGACCTCACGGCAACAAATGTCGCTCCGCTGCTCTGCGCCTACGAGGTTCCTGTCCCAATTCGTTCTCTGAAGCATCATAGACTCGGTAAGAACCCTAAAATCCTGCGAAGCGCCAATGATGATGGCTGAAACCTTAAGCATTGCACAACGAGAGAGACATGATGAATGAAACTGGGGCGAACAGAGAAAGCAGAGAGCGCAAACGAGAGATGAGGAGAGAAAGCAGAGAGAGTGAAGATGAGAGGAAGAAATGGGGCAAAAAAATCGTCGGGAGACGAAGGCCGAGGGAGAGGGAGAGGTTGAATCCAAATTCCCCGATTTTTGCCTGAGAGAATGAAGTGATGTAATCTCACTTCAATATAATTCATCCTACACTAACGACATAATTTAATGAACTAAGTAATACGGGGGGAATTCATTCTACTTCATTGCGGACTAACCCCCCCTCTAAGTTTTAAAATTTCTGCAGGTAAGCTCAGACTGGTCGAGTCATTGGATCAACTCATTCAACAACCATAGGATCACCCATTAGACCAGCCAGTACAAGCTCCTTTCTCTCCACTGGCTAACCAAACACCTGCCCCATTGATTGATTTTGAGGTTAGTAACTCCCCTTCTTCTCCTCCTATATTTAGGCCTCCATTTAATACCTGCCCTATAGCTCTTCATAAAGAACCACATTCTTGTGCTCCTCAAAGTGCTTCTACCTCTCATATCAAATCTACTCACCGACTCTCCTCAAAGTGTTCTTTATTTCTTGCTTCCTTGTCCTCTGCATCTATTCCCAGGAATCATATCGACGCTCTTAACGATCCACGATAGAGAGCTGTTGTGGAGGAGGAAATAGTTTATTTGATTTCATTTACCACTTGGAAAAAGGTCTATAGGCTATCAAAGGGTGTTTATTGTGAAATGCAATCAAGATGGGTTTGTTGCTCGGTTAGAAGCAAGGTTGGTTGCTAAAGGATTTACTCAAACATATGACATTGATTATGAGGAGATATTTTCTCTGATTGCCAAACTCAGTTTTGTAAGACTTCTGATTTCTCTAGCTGCTAATTCTAATTGGTATCTTCCTCAACTAGATGTCAAAAATATTTTTTTTAATGGTGATTTCTTTAAAGAAATCTACATGCTTCAACCACCTGATTTTGTGGTTGAGGGGGAGAAGGTGTGTAGACTTAACAAATCACTCTATGGCTTCAAGTAATCTCCTCGAGCATAGTTTAACAAATTAGTAAAGTGGTTTATGAGTTTGGTTTTAAGTGGCATGAAAAAGATCATTCTATGTTTGTTAGACATACTAACAATCTTTTGGTTGTTTACATGGATGATGCCATTCTCACTAGGAATGATCAAAAGGGCATTTACCAGGAAAATGAAAAGTTGTCCCAAGTTTTTCAAACTAAAGATCTTGGACTCTTGAAATAGTTTCTTCGAATTGAGGTGTTATAATCTCAACTTGGATTGTTTTATCTAAAAAAAAAGTATATATTGGACTTATTTGAAGAAACAAGAATGCTTGGTTGTAGCCCCCCTTGACACTCCTATGGACTCGAATATAAAATTGTGTGCATAATCAAAATATGAAGTTGATGTTGGCAAGTTTCAAAGGATGGTTGGTAAGTTGATTTATTTGATTGTTACTAGACCAAATATTTCTTATTCTATAAGTGTTGTCAACCAATTCATGCATAAATCTCAACTTTCTCATTATCAGACTCTTGAAATTTATAGAAGAGTTCAGCGTAAGAATTATTGTATAAGAGCCATGGGTATTTTAGAGGTGAAGGACTTGCATATGCCGATTGGGCAGATTCTCCTGATAATTAGAAATCTACCTTTGGTTTTTATACAATGGTTGGTGGTAGTCTAGTGACCTAGCATAGTAAGAAACAAAGTGTTTTATCTCGGTCCAGTGTAGAGGCCAAATATAGGCTACAACACAAGCATGTGGTGAGATGTTGTGGCTTCTGATAGAGATAGAGATAAACATAGTGATAGATATAAAGATAATGATAGAGATAAATATAAACGGAGGAGCTGTGCACGGGGTAACGACGACTGGGATGTTGGGCGAAGAGGCGGCGACAAGGTCTTTTTTTTCAAAAAAATACCTCCGACGAGAGTGCATAGAGAAAGGGAAAAGAAAATATGGGCGGCAACAATGACCTGCAGCTACGGAGGTTGTTTTCGATAAGGATTTCCAGCGATGGCAGACTGGTTCTGATTAATTGATCGGAAACTTTGATACCATATAGAATATATGAATGAAGAATAATATTACTGTGATTATTATTGATCAAGTGTAAACTATTTATAGAATTACACAGAGAGATTGTAGGTGATTAGGACTCTACAATTTAAGTCTATCTCTAATTCAATCACTACTTATATTTATCTCTATCATTATCTTTATATCTATCACTATGTTTATCTCTATCTCTATTAACTTCATCTTTACCAAACTTGGCTTTCTAGTGGAGACCCCTATGCAACTTCATTGTGACAGTTAAACAACTATTCACATTGCAAAATATCCAGTGTTTCATGAAAGGACAAAATACATTGAGATCAACCACCATATTATTTAAAAAAAATTACAGATATGAGTTATTAGTATGCACTACATTCCTTCCAAAAATGACCTAGGAGACATTTTCACCAAAGCGATTGTAGCAAGGATACTTCAACATTCAAGTTTTAAGCCTGGGGTGTTTAATGTCTTTGCACCACCAGTTTGAGGGGGAGCGTTGAAATAATACGACGAAATCAAGCTTATGTTATCTTATTTTTCCTCTCTATGTGGCCAAGGGGCACTCTTGTAATTTTATCAAGACTTATCAATATAAATTAAGGTGAGAGGAATTAACCCTAATTATGACCTACGGGTGAAAACTCTCTTTCTCTCACTAAAATTTGTGGTCATCCTCTCCTTCTTTGCTCGTCCACTCTCCTTCCTCTTTCTTGCTTATTCTCTCTTCTTCTCCTCCTTTTCTCTTCTCCCTACAATGGATTAAACCCTAGAATCTAATAAGGGTGTCTCACCGTGAGGCCGATGAGTGCTTGTGGGGGTCTTAATATGAGACTGATGAGCATTTGAAGTCTCTATGAGAGGAGAATGAGGATAAGATGAGGGCTATCTAGTCTCAACTCCAGGATGATATGCATTGAATTTTTTAGCAGATGCAAGTAGTGCGTCAAATTTGGTGTTCTTCGTTTCCTCCCTCAAAGTGATTTATTGGTTATTTTTTATTTTTATCTATTTTAGTTAATTAATTAATTATTTGTATATTTTCTTATATATATCATAATTTTATTTTATCATGATTTTCATTTTATATTAAGTAGGGAAAATATAAAAAATAGTTGAATAATATTTTAATAGTAGCTTCTATCAATGAAAATAAAAAATTTGTCGCTGAAAGTTTTAACAAAATTTATTTTTCAAGACTTCTACCAAAAATGCTTAAATTCATTGGCAGAACGTTTTTTAAGTTTTTTATGAACCTTTTCCCAATGAAAATTATTTTTTCACTAGAAAAGGTTTAATTCATTACCAGCAAAATTGAGTTTCCTTGGTGAATTTTTTACTTTTCTACCAACAAAACTATTTTTTTTTCTTTTGTTGGCATAGTTTCAAATTATAACAATAGTTTTAAAAATTCATTAGCCAAAGCTATAGTAAAATGGACTTTTCATTGGAAGAGGATCCACCAACAAAACAATTTGGTAGCATAAGTTTTTTTTTTTTGTAGTAGTGTTTATTTATCAAGACTATTTAAATAATATAATTATGTAATAGATATGAAAATTTTTTAATGGAGTTTTTAAAAAAAAATCAAATATTTTGGTAAGATTATTTTAAGATTTTTGACTTATTAAATAATTAGTGTTAGTACATTCAATTAAAGGGGAGTGGGGAGGAAAAAATAATTACAAATAGTTTTGTCATTTAGCAGGTTCTATTGAAATAAAATTCAGTCAATAATGTTTTTTAGATATAAGCATTTTCTTAAAAGATGTTTGAGATATTTTTCAAATATTTTTATAATAAAAATAAAAAAATGGTTGAAACTAATATTAAAGAGTTTTTATTGCTACATAAGTACATAAACAAATTTTTTAATAAAAATTATTCTTTTGGAAAAAAATGACTGAATAACTGCTAATACTTAGTTAGATGAAAGACTTAGACTAAGGATGACCTAAATCGAGACAGTGACAAGGGTAACATTTTTTAATTTTCCCCTGATTAACACTTTCAAAAATAATATTAGAGTAACCATGAACAAACTTTTAAAGTAATATTCTGATATTTTTAGAAAATGAACTTATTTTTTTATAATTTTTAAAATTATTAAAACTTCGAATCATCACACACACACACACACACACACACACACACATATATATATACATACACAAACACACATGTATAAAAATAATGTACTTATACCAACCAAAAAAAGAAAAAAAAACCCATTAACCCATTTTCTAAATCCCAAATGCAACACATTAAGAAAAAAAGTATCCAATAAAAATTGTATTGGATGATCATTTCTTATCGAGTTAGATTTGGGTTTTCCGTGAATGAGTCCATTTTTTACCAATGTACACTACTAGGCTCATCTTTTTAAAAAATTAATAACTATTTTACCTCTAAATTTAACATATTTTGTTGGATTTAAATAAGATTTGATTATATCTGAAAATAAGACATGTAGATATGTTGCATTTGGAGTTATTAACTTGTGAGAATGCTATATTAAGATATTATTCTTAAATAATTTACAAAGAAATATGTATATTTATTCAAGGAAAAAAAATTATTTTTAGCTTAGTATACCTTTCTATATATTGAGAGAGAGAGGGAGGCACCCTGTGAGCCCCAAGACTTCCAAAGGGGTGTCTAAATATGAGGCAAAATGAGTAGATATACATGAATGAAGGTCAAGAAAATGACTCCCACTAATCATGTTTTTGGCTGAGAAAAGACTTTCACTCTTTCTAGTAAAGGGTACTATATAATGCAGCTTTAATTAAAAACAACCGAAAGGAATGCTTGTAACCATAAAAGTCCATTCCTACTGGAAGATAACACCCAAAAACCTTCTGCACATTTGAAAATACTGCAAAAGATTGAAACCAAAATGGCTAAAAATAAATAAAAGAACCCATTACAAAGGTTACTTTCTGCTTAGTTTACACTCTCCTTCTCCTTTTTCCTGCATGGTGCAATTTAATGCTTTTCTTCTTCCACTACAAATGAGGACATTCATCCCCATTAAATGACCCATTCCATTAATTGCTCTAAGATTGAAGATTAAAAGGAAGGGTTGTTAGACACGGTAGGTCAAGTAGTTCAATCATATATAATTGTTGTAAACTGTTCTTGTTCTTTAACTTTTTTTCGTAAATTGTATCAGTTTTATGTTAACCCTTCCAATTTAGGAGTTTAATATAAAAAAAAAAGTTCTCTGTGATGTTAAGAAATAGTCTCATATGTAGGTCTCCATCCAAATTATTTATATGTAGAGTGACAAAAGAGGAAGTACACGTAAGAGAGAGTGATAAAGAAATAGTCCCACATATATTAGTGAATATTTTAAGAAACGTCAGTCGCACCTTGTTTTGTTTTGATATGGCTTTCCGGAGTCCGGATTCCAACGCCATTAGACCTCCCGCCGGCTCTTCAAGTCTCGGACCTTCGCACGTGAATCCGACTCCTTCGTGTCTTGTATTTGAGTCAAATCTCAAACCCCTCGTTTTTTCTCGCGCTCCGGAGAAATTGAATTCTCGCCAGAAAACCCTGGGCCCGCAGAAACTTTTCCGACATCTGCCCCGAGAAACCCGCCTAATCTTCCCGTCATCATTGACCCATAATTGCCCCTCGTGGGACCACCTTCTCCAATCCGTCATCTCCACGTGGCTTCAAGGGCCCATGCAGCTTGGACGGTATGTTTCCGCATTAAATTCGATCACGTGGCGTGTCTTTGCAGCCGAAGACGTGGGGGAAGCGCAGCCGTCGATCGGACGCGTCGTCGAGTCCGATGTGGTTGGGTTGACAAGAACCGGGCCACAGGGGCATTAAATCGGTTGACAGAGAGACGAGTTCGAAGCGTCCACGTCGGAGATTAAATCGTCCTTGGGTCCAGGCCCAAAAGCCCGGCTCCCTCGTGACTCGGGCCCTCGGGTCCCGATCCCTCCGCTCCCGCTGACACCGACACCGTCGGTCTCCGGTTCTCTCTCATCTCGCCGTCCGTTGCTCCCCATCCGACGGACCAGATCGCCACCCCCACTCTCTCCGGTCGTGTTTCCCGGAGGACAAAACCAGGTTCTTTATCAAAATTTCCGGAAAATTGGAAGAAAAAACCGGCTGTCACTGTACGGTGGGGGTAAGGGGGAAAATAATAATAAGGTAATGATGGAGGATCGTCGTTGAACGAAAAAGTCGGTTCGTCTGGTTAGGGCTAACCGGAGACAGGTGTAGAGTTGACCGGCTACAGCAGGTAGAAAGGAGAGAGAACCATGGGAGTTTTTACAGTACGGTGGTCTGGACTGGTCTTTCTGGAAAAGATTAATATAGTGAAGGGTGCAATTTCTTTTGACAGATGGAATGTTAACGAAACCCTAATTAGAGGCTTGAGGGTTGCCTTCATAAACCAGCCTCACCCCCTCCGTTCTCCCCCACTCCTTTTCTTTCTCTCTCTAGAATGGTTTTCGTTGAGGGGAATGTTGGCTGGCTCGAGGCGTTCTGATGGCAAAGTTTGAGACGAGAAGGCATCGGACCAGGCTTCATTCCCCTCAACGCTTCTTCTGTCTCCTCCTCTCATCTCTTTCATTCTTCATCTCCTTTTACTCTGTCAGAAATTTTCGTTTGATTTGATCTTCTGTTTGGTTGGTCAGGGAGGTGTATTTTGTTAAGGTTAGGTTGTGGGGAATGTTGTCTGGCTCGAGGTCAAGTGGGTTTGTTTTTGTTTCCTCCGAGTTTCAAGTATTGAAACTATGACCTCGGACCAGGCTTCGTTCCCCTTAACCAGCTTTCGCCATTATTATCCACCTCTTCTTCTTCTTCTTCTTCTCTCTACATGGAATTTGATAGCTGAAACTTGTCCATGCACTGTGGGGGAATGATAATCCTTTTTCTTCTCGCTTCTCGTTTAACCGATTTATGTTACAAGTGGACATTGACTTTCTGGTTTTGAAATCTGGTTGGATCTTCTAGGGATCGCCTTTTCCTTTCTCCCTTTTCTCATCCAGACTTTTGCATGTCAAACTGTCTCTTCTTCTTTTAATCTTGGTATCAAGTTTCTTCTTGTGACGTTTTTCTCTTTTCTGGTTTTTTCTTTTGGAGGGGTGAACCTGGGTTTACTCATCCATGGAGCAGGTATGGGCTGCTTTTAGTATAATCAAAGCATGACTTTCTCTGCATGTTTATGAAAGCAAACCCATTCGGCCTGTTAGGCTTTCTCTAGCTAGGTCCTTGACTTAAGCACCACAGGACTAAGGCATCTCTCAGAGTATTATTGTTCTTTCATTCAACAGGTGACTGAATTTAAGAAAGCCGCATTACTGCTCCCTGCAACAGGTAACAGAGAAGAAACTTACTGGCTTTTCTGATCTGACTTTTTTTTTTTTTTTTTCATCAGAAGACGCTTCACCCGCATAGGGTGGAAAGGTTTTTCATAACCTTCCTTGTTTGTCAGTTTGCTAGTTTGGTCATCGGTTTTCTGTAAAATTATTCTTTCTGAAATGAACAATGCAAAACCCAACTGGCCGTTTTTCTTTTTCACATGATTAAACAGTTCTGGCGAGCAGCTGATCTAAATTTTCTCATTGACGGGTTCATTCTGCGTAAATATCATGAACACAGCTTAAATCGGTGATTTCTTTTGAATTTCATGAAAGAACATGTCAGTTTCTATTTTGTTGAGCCACTTGTTTTGCTTCCATGGGAAACTTGTCTCTCCAGTGGATGATGATTTTTCTTTCCAGAAAAAAAAAACGCATTCCTCTTCTGCTGCTGAGGTAAGCTGTAAAGCATAATCAAAGGCGTTTTACCTTTCCAGAAAACACGTTTCTGATTTAATGTCTAATATGGCCAGAAAGTATAAGTTTTCATGGCCATATTTCTCTGCAACTGCTCGTTTTCATTTATTAAGCAGAAAGAGATTGAAGAACCATCACGGGTGACCATTTTTCCTCGTGGGAAACACAACTATCCGAAGGTAATCAGACGTCATTTACCTATCAAACAAAACAGGAGCTGCAAATAAATAAAGTCACAAGTCACTTCAGCTATGTCTGTTTTTGTAGGTTTTCTTTTCTTGCAATCTCAATATTTTCTTTTTGATTTCTTTTCACTTACCATATACATGAAATTTTGTTGCTTACAAGAAAGAGAGATAATGGGTAGTCGCTCATGGTGAGAAGCAACCCAGCAGAGCAGCCGTAGAAGTCTTCAAATGTAACTCCTGAGATATTAAGGGGTTTGTTTTTTTCCCCAGTTTGGGGATTGAGGTAATTAAGACAATGACAGCAGTGACATGTGGAGATGTGAACGAAGATGCCATAGATAGATTTTAACGAGAAAAGAGGGGATTTTGCTGGTAGCCGGATTTCTAGGATCATTTATTTATTTATTTATTTAGTTGAATGAAGAAGACCCAGTTGCAGATGAAGCCGAGAAGCGAGGTTGTGCATTCAATGGAGCTTTAATGGTGACTGAAAGGTTAGTTTCCATTATCGGCAGCTCCTGAACAGGGTGGCTGTGTTTCCAGGACAAATTTGTCATCTGATTGGTTTTTTTTGCTTTTCCTGTTTTCGCCATTTATCTTCAAAACAATTCACTGTAAGAAATATGACATTGTAAATGAGCGAGACTGAGAGATTCCACATTCCAGTGTTGTAACTTGTAAAAAATTAATAAATTTGGATGACGAGGATCTGACGTTTCTTGGAAAATGAGAGGGAGCATCGGCCATGACAATTACTTCGTCTTCAAGAAGTGACCCTCACCTTTTCTCCCCCCAGTTTGAACATCCATTCACCTCATTTATTACCATCTAATCTCAGCAAGAATGAATCACTCTGCGATAGTTCTTCTCTCTTCTCCCTCTATATAGACGCATTAGACAGATGAATGGATCACAAGTACACGATAAACTTTACCTTAGCCCTCTCACTGATGCAAGCATGACCTCTGAACTCCATTTGTCTCCATTTTTTCTTTAAAAACAGGTTTTGTTCATCAAGTCAGTCCGAGTACATCGAATCCTTAAAACCATTAATATACGACTAATCTCTCTCTAATTTTGATGCATGTTTGTCGTACACGAGCAGTTGGGTTGATGCTGATGGGTAAAAGGTCACGAGAGGCTATACCAACTTAGGGGCTACAGTGCGGATTTCACGTAGACAAGTTTCTGACTCATCTTGTTACTCTCTCTTCGCCTCTGCTGTTCCATGACTCCCATCTTGTTCTTTTGTTTCTGACTTTCTTTTGGGCTTTATCTTGGCTTTGCTTCTGAGTCAGAGACTCGATTCGATCACTTTCTGTTTTTTTAATAAATATTTTAATCCTGGTTCTCTCTCCACTCCTGTTTTTCTACCACTACTGCCTTGATAATTGAAAGAAAAGTCAGTAACTATTCTGTCTTCTCTTTTATCTGACTTTCACAATCACTGTTCATGATTTGCCCAGTAGAAGTCAAACTTCTGTGCCTGGGGTGTAGGGTTTGGCTATTCAATGTTATTTTCAAGAAAGAAGAAATCAATGGTATAGGGTTCCTATCCAGTGGGATCTACTTCAGCCTCAAAATTCTAGTGGTGGAAGCTTGTGTGGCCAGCAGGCCACTCACCATCTCCATCCAACGTCTCAACAAGGGTAGAAGGTCATTTCCAGAAATTGACTCCAAATAGCTTAATAGCAAATATATTTTTTGAGGTCTCTTCTCTCTTTTGTTTGTCTCTATCTATATGGATTTTTTTGGAAGTATACAGCCTCAAATATGCTTCATAGGCTAGGAAGAGGGAAAAACCATCAGCTCCAGAGGTCAAACAGTAAGACATGTAAAAGAGTTTGTGATGAACCACAACTGTGAACAGCCATGGTTATATCTGAAGGTCCCATGAACATTCATGGGACTCTCAGAGGAGGACATTTCCCTCTGAGGGAATTACCAGTAAATTGCATGGTTAGGTAAGTTTAAGCCTCTTTTTCTGTCTAGTACAGACAGCAGAAACGCTTACAGAAGGAATGGAAACTCTTTCCTCTTAAAAAGAGAGAAGGAAGATAGAGACAGAAGCTAACTAGAATCTAAAGGAGAAGAAGGCAAGCATTAAGATGTTCACGGGTTTGGGATAGAGAATCTCAGTTATCAGAAAAGATGAGGACTGGCATCGGTGTTTTTGTCTCCTTATCATCTTCCATGTGATTGCTTCGAATGAATGGCCGCGAAACTAATTTTGGAGAGTAATCAACTCATGCTTGGCACTACAATGACAGAGAATTGGACAAATGCTCCAAACAAAAGTTAACGAGCTTGCATGTAGACAGAAACGGAGTTGCTGAATCCCAATTATTGAACTGATCTAAAAAAGTGAAAGCTCAGAGATTTGGTAAAAGGAAAAGTAATAAAAGTGATAGAGATAAAGCTACGGGTTGATCGAAAACTCTGACACCATATAAAAAAATCGGAAGGAGGTAATTTGCCTCTTCAGGTATGTGTTGTAACTGGATACAAGATTTATAGTTTGAGTTGGAATCTGTCTTGAACTCGATCAACCCGTATCCTTAAAACTTTACAAAAAATTAAGAATTTTCAGAATAATAAATTAAAAAACATACAAAAAGAAAAAAAAAAGTTGTATAGTGCCCCACCCTCTTTCGGAAAAAAAAAAAAAAAAAACTCTTTTGGGCTTAGTTCCAAACCATTTCTTTCACACCACATGAATGTTTGAAATTGGTCCCTGACCAGTGAAAGCAATTTTTGGTCATATCTGAAACAACGTGACGTCTTCTGCTCCCCAAATCTAATACAAGCTGATATAGACAAAAAGACAAACGCCAAAAAATTGGTCCCTGATTTGCTGAACAACGATGGATACTTTTTCAACGTCCTGCCGCTCGGGCTAAATCGCCATTTGAGTTTTGAAGAGATTGATTCAAATAATGAAAGCAATTGAGAGGCATCTGTTGACTCAATTGAAAAGACTTCCGAGTTGCCGAGTCTTGCCGAGTTCCCTCGCGTTTCTGCAAGGACCATCTCAGATTTTGTAGTTAATGAGACCGTAGACCAATTCAATTTCTTTACATTAGTTTGCCAAAAAAAAACAATTCAATTTCTTTGACATGATTGTGAAGCTCAATATCCAAAACGACTGCTGCTCCTAGCAAGAACATTTGAACAAGGGATCGAAGATGAGTATCATCCTTCATATTTCTTCGGGAAAAACCTTTTCCAAGAAATCGATGAAACGTTTAGCATAAAACTTGGGCTCAACAGCAGAAATTGTCATTGGATCAAACTGCAATGACTTGCAAGCGTGCTCGATTTTCTTGGTGATGTTGTATTCTTGCAGAATGTCGATTATTCCAAGATAAAGAACAACATCATAAACTTCAAACCGATCTTCTGCTCCTGAATTCGATCCGTCATGTTGAAGCCTCTTAATGGCTTGAGCTGGCATGTTGATGCCAAGCTGTACACGAAGCCTAAGGCAACAAATTGGAAGATGAAAAAAAAACAAAAGTTTTAACTTTGGAGCAAAAGAAAATGCATGAAATAACAGTGCCAGACTTGTCAGGTAGCTACACATTCAGTCCAATTTTTCTTGGTCATTTTTTCATTAAATAACAACCTGATCAAAGGCCCTTGGCTTGTCGCGTTTTCCAGAAATTTACCTTGATTAATTTTCTAGCATACATGGTAGGCACCATTTATGTGTAGAGAAGCACAGATCAACATAAGGTGTAGAAAGTGATTTACCTTCCAGTACCAGGCAGAAGAAGATCAACTTCTTTATCGCCGGTGGATGGTGCTCTCAGTGTGCCACCTCTGATGTGTGAACCTGGCAAGGAGCTGACAGAATCCGGTTTATGGGTGACCAAAAGCAGGCCCTTTGATTGGCACAATGGGTCGAGCAGCAAGAATCCATCTGTGTGCAAAGTGTGATTAGCATGACTTTACAGAGAAATTTGATAGCAAAAGAACAAGCTACAGACATGACGAATATATAGGGCGAACTCCCGAGAATGTTATCTCATCACAGTAGCAGTGGAACGAAGCATAACAGTAGTGGAACCTGGAAATTTTTGCCATATTTAGTTAAATAACATTCCTATTCCTAGTTGTAAAGAAATTTGATTATATATCAAGCAGTAAACATTCACATGAAATAAATGGAGTACAGATTAAACCGGTTGCCCAAGAGTATTTTTAGACTATTTTATTCAAGTCACATCAAAAGGACAAGATTTCCTAACCAAACTGGCATGCTGTATGTCATGAGTGCAGACAAGGATAGCAAGAAGAAAATTTCTACAGTGACTGACACAACCATCTACTCCTTTGTCAAAGGTCTCACAGCAAGATGATTAACCTTGTCAGATGGCAGTTTGATGTAGTACATGGGTCAAATGTCGAAGAAGGAAGTCATCCAAAACAATAAAATATATATAAAAGAATGAAGAAGAACAAGAAAGAAGAAGATTAAAATACTGGATTTTCTATTTTTAAAAAGTCACTATTTCAGAAAAGTACTCTACTCTAGTAATTTCTATCTAGAGAAAGTCGGCATGCTTCCACTTTTATTAGTTTCCTAGTTTGTCTACAGCCCCAATTAGGAGAGTTTTCTTGATTAGTAGTTAATTTAAGGAAAGTTCCAAAGTTAGTCCATTATTAGTAGTTTTCATCTAAATTAGTTGCTGGCATTCTTTCTTAGCTACTGATTTCATTATTGAAAGTCACAATTCAATTTTAATTAGGATGATAACCCTAGGACATTTACATTGTGGTGATGTTACTTATTTTCATTGTGGTGATTCTACTGTAACTTTTAACAAGTTTTGAAGATTAATACATGTTTTTCTTTTTTGATGTTGGAGCACCATTGTTTATCTTTCCTTTTGCTGAGAATAGCTCCTCAATAACTTAGTTACGAAAACCCAACCTGAAAATTTCAATTTCTTCTCTTTTTACTTTGAGAACCAGGTACTCCTTAAGAGTTGAGAAGCTAGTAGCTGCATTACTCATAATTCAGATTTGTCACTGAACTTTATTTCTTTTATTTGGTGGTGTTACATTGTCATAACAATCCCATACAACAGCTAGGATTATGTCAATTATTTCTATTTCTGAATGCCAACAAGGAGTATCCCTCCTTGTGTCAACCCATAATGCAGCTAGTACATGAGCATGCTTTGGAAATGTTTGCCAACCCAGAATCTTGAGTCGTACACTATTGAATTGGTTATCCTGTTATGCAGTCTAGCCAGATACCTTCCCCTCTGCATGCCGTCAAACCATCAAAGTGCAATGTTGCTTCCCCAGCTACCTGCATTTTGTACATAGATTTGTCAATGTCCAATGCCATCTGATCCATGTCCATATCTCTTCGTCAAGCACATGATTCATATTACCAAGCTTGCTAAGTGTATTTATTACCTTAGGCCCAGCAATGTCCTTGAACTCCTGACACTAAATTATGCATTGCTGCCCATGCAAGCCGCAAGAGGCACACAAGTTGCCACCACTTCAAAGTTCAAACTATTGTTTGTCAAGTGTAACTCATGCTAGCTATGCTATGGGTGAAGGTCTCCACCACTTCAAACAACGAACTTCATCATTGAGAGTAGGTCTGAGTGTCAAAACTTGCTTTCAGGCCTTCACACTCATGTATTGCCCACCAGATGACCAGTGCCCCATGCTTGGTCTATGTGATTGTTCACAGTTCACTTGAACTACGACCTCCAGATTGTGCTTAAGGTTCATGCATTCCAGCCCATAAAGTAGCGAGGGAGTTACAATAGCGAAGTAGAAGCAGTTAGTTGAAGGCACTATAGATATTCTACCAGTGCATTCAACAAAAACGAGAGTTTCTGACAATTCTCGGCTTGCAAAGATGTTGTGGTATGTTTATAAGCTTTATCATCTGAATGGCATCCGGGACTCCAATGTCATGATATAGAATATGGTAACTCATATTCAACTCCTCAACAAAAAACACTCATATTTCAACCACTCAAGTGTTGGTCTAAACAGTGTAGGGTTTCTGACATGTTAGCCAATTCAAATTCAACGGATATTACAAAGCTTGAAGTGGTTGGATATGGATAGTCACATCCTAGTACTGTAATCATATTCGGATTACAAAGTATGAAAATTTTCATTGATGCCCTTATTTTGGATTAGAGTTTGAAGAAAAGCTCAAATATTCAAGTTTATTTGGTCTGAAATTAAAAAGAAAAAAGATGCATGAATCAAGCATGCTCTCTACATGGTTTTGGAGATTATGAGCAGATAAAGAGGCGTTATGGAATGAAGTCATATGCTCTAAATACAATTACAATCCTCCAGATTGACTGCCTCCTGACTCTGCAACATGCTGATCATCTTATTTGTGGAGAAATATCTGCAAACTAGAGGTTCAAAACTCAGAGAAACTCTGTTTTCATGCTCATAATGGGCCAAAAGTCACATTCTGGCTTGTCCACGGGGTGGGAACTTATAATCTAGTTTCAGAATTCCCCAACCTTTTCAGACTGGGACTTAATAAAGAATTTTCAGTGGCAGATTCCAGAACAGAAAATCCTGCCGGTTGGGTTGGAACTTTAATTGCTGATGATCATTTAGTGAGGGGGAAATTGATTGCTCTATTAGGATGCTGCTGCTTGTGCACAGCATCTTCATCTCTGGGTTGGGTGATGACAGCAGGGATCTTCACCACAGTAGTACAAGAGTGTGGCCGGCTAAAGTGTCAGTATCTGACTCAAAACCAGCTATAGCTTGGAAAATTGATCAGCTCCCAAAGGCAACTCATTTCTTATGGACAGCAGCATGGAAAAGGGTTCTAACATGTGATGAGTTAACCAAAAGGGGACAACAGATTGTTAATTCATTGTGCAGGCCGAGTAACCAAGAGGAGGAAACAGCCAATCACTTATTTCTGTATTGCAAGTAAGCAATATAATTTGGGGGCAATTCAGGAAAAGTACAGCGTTTAAACCTATTTTCCCCACCCAATTCAGACTTCCCAGGTCAAAACTTAACAATCACATTGCCTAAAACAGGGAGAGACCTATGGAAAATCTCTACTGTAGCCATCTTTTAGCATGTAACGAAAGAAATATATCACCAAACTTTTAGGAGCAGCACTGAGAACATCAATCACTCTTTTCTGTCTTGGGGCCACGTCCTTGACACCCTCCTCTTACCAGCTCATTATTCGGCTGAAAATGGGGCGGGGTAGCAATGCAACCCCCACCCCCCCTCCCCCCCCCCCCCCACCCCACCCACACACACACACACACACACAGATATACCGAACTTTTAGGGCAGCCAGATATCAATTAGAGGGATCACTGAGAACATCAATCACTCTATTCTGTCTTAGGGCCACGTCTTTGACACCCTCCAATCAGCTCATTATTCAGCCGAAATGGGGCAAAGTAATCCATTTTAGTGACCGCCCTCTGCAAAAAAATGGTTTCCCCCCCATATCGTAGGAGCTGACAAAGTTCAAAAGGCAATCCACGGCCGGCAGAGGTCTGATATTTGTCCCTCCTTGTACTTAATTTTGAAATTATTAATAAGACTTACAAGTTCTAAGAGACAAAAAAATTTGTATACTTAAAACATATTATATTTATGTTTGAAGTAAAAGTGTCATTAAAATAAGAAAACAAAATGGAGAGTCCACTAAACACTAAGAACAACAATCAGATACAATATATCCGAATCGGAAAAACAAAGTTTATGATTAACTTTATACACTCTTTAATGCATCTAACAGCTTTCAAACTCCTTATCTTTACGGAGGGTCAATTACCTACATGCCCCAGGACTATCACTAGAACTACCTACATGCCTCTGCTATTAAATTTTCTAAACTTATCACTCTGGACCATATAGACCCTTGATTATTCAGTGTGGACTTGTACTAGTAATATGGGACCTATTTCAAAAAAAAAACTAGTAATATGGGACCAATTTAACATTGCCCCACAAAAGATGATTACTAGGTGGGAATTACATCACTTATGAGGGTCCACATTGCACAGCTAAAATGAACAACATATAAAAGCCATAAGTTCATTGTCATGAGTGTGTCAAAGTTGGAGTTAGCTGGAAGAAATAACAATGGGTGTATATAAGCAGTTTTCTTGATACTATAGGGGTATGTCAGGATTAATCTGAAATTCAGTGGAATGTAGGCATTATGCCAGTTAAGAAGGCTTATTTTGTTTTTTCACTGTATTTATGTGTACTTATGTCCCTCTTTGTTTAGAAGAGTTTCTAGTTTCATTGTAATTGGATTATGTCAGGAATTAGGGAGTACATAGATGTTGATAGATGTTATTGTTATGGGGGGCAAAAGTAGTTTTTAATTTCACTTAAGTGATGAATAATATAAAATTAGGGTCGATTAAGACCTCTAACAAGACTGCCATCTTCTACAGCAGTTCTTCCTCTCTTCTTCTTCTCTTTCTTTCTTCTTTCAACTCTCAACTGTCTTACAATGCCATATTTCAGGGGTATGTACAAACCATTTATTTCAATAAACTTTGGCTTTTCAACTGTCAAATAAACTGCCTAGTTTGCTTCTTTCACTAAAATTTTACCATGGAATTTATTCCTTAAAACTACTTCTATGGAACCAAATGCCTGTATGTTTCCTAGTCTCTGCATGCCATATGAAAGTTATAAATGATAATGTGGGGTGAGGAAATGGCTAACCAAGTTCAGTTTTGACACCCAACATTGAAAGAGATATTACCATCATCAGCAATGAAATCTGTAGCACGCAAAATATCCTGAGGTTCCACAACGGCCTTCAGATGATCAGGAGCTCGAAAGTGTAATCCCAGCAACAGGCTATAGTCAATTATGCATTGGGACTCCAGAAACATACAATCCAGTGAAATTTGTCTGCACATAGTACTCTATAATGATAATTCAGAAATAAGATTTTAAAACATCAATAAAAAGTTTTCAAAGATGAGAAAAGTTTCAGTTTCTTTCTAGAAACTTCCCACAGTTATATTTATTATCTTTTAACATTACCATCTAAACTCCTAAACTTTGTTTGTTCAACCAGGAATTTTTAATGTTAAAAATATTATGATATGAAATGATTGCCAAAGACAAAACATAAGGAACAAGATCACTATCTGAAGGTGGATTCATGTTTTCAAATAAAATTGATGTTTTCAAATATATAAAAAAGACATCTTCCAAAAAATGGCTTTATTGTTATTTCTTCTATTTCATTTTTTATGGAAGACTAGAATTAACGTTTTCCAAACTCAGGAAGACCACAACAACTTACTTGAAAAGAGACTCACGCCAGGATTTTTCCAAACGAAACGCATATGAAAGATCAAGATCTTTCAATGTGGTGGTTTCATCAATTTTACACTTGTTTGTAGATCTTCCCTGAGATGATCCTTTTAAGTCATACCGACGGTGAATACGCAGTTCTGTGCAGAACATATTCCCCATCACTACAAACCGGACCTGCAAGAGAACAGCATAAAAGTGCTAGCAGATTCAAGAAGAACTCACTAGTTAGGACAAATCCACTACCTTTCTTGAACCTCTCAAAGTTATTTGGTGGAGCCCAAAAAATTTTGTTATGAGGGTATTGTCATAAGTTTGGACATGATTGTAATAGCCTGGTAGCATCTTCAGTAGAACCTGAAAAAACACAAATCTTCTGTTGGTCATATTATCCAAAGACAAGGCCCTTTTGCCAATGCTCGGCACAATTCTAAGCATATGAAGCAATCTTGATTTAATTGTGTAGCTGTTGTTAATGTCATTTTAAAGTTGTTGTCTTAAGATAACAGTGAGATTAATAGGTGGGCATTGTTGGAGCCCCTTTAAGCTTATCATTGGTTTGCGAGCGCTGAAAGATTAATTTTTGCTCCCAAAAGATGCAAATTTTCATATTTAAAGGGTGTGGAAGTTGGACCTGTTCCTGCCAACTTTTGGCTGCATTTGAATTTTAACCCCTTGGGAGAGTTATTAACAAGATCATCAACTTTTTGCATCATACTGTAATAATGCCATGATCTTTCCTTTTTTAAGAACGAGCGTCATTATCTTTTTTTTTTATGTTCTGAAAATAAGCTCAGTATTAAAAAAAAAAAAAAAAAATCAAGCCTGAATAATAGGAAGAGTACAATATGGCAAGAATAAAGCAACTAGATCCATATAATGGCTAAATAAAAATGGGTGCATCTAATTTACAAAGACCAGATTACACATTCCTTTTTTCATATGTAACATTATAATTTTTTAAAAGAATGTAAGTCATGACCAAGGCCTGATCTTTCCAGATGGAAATTTTCAGAGGATGTCACATGCAATATATATATTTTATGACTAAGATAAACAAGAATTTGGAAGGTTATGTTACACGAACATGCTTGAAACGGTGAAATGTCCTATATGAGAGTTGAAACCTGACCAAAAGGGTGAAGAAAGGTTATACAATTGAAACCAGCCTCACCTCATGGATAAGAGAGTTGGTCCAGAATAAAAGCAGGATGTGTTAAGGAATAGCCCCACATGGATTAGTGAGTACAAAGATTTTGAGTTTATTAGTTGGGAAATAGGTTTCCTAAGTTGACTAGTCATTTTGGGATAGGGCCTTGGACCCAATTTAACATGGTAACAGAGCAAGTATTCATATGTGAGCTTGCACCTAAAACTATCTACTTGTAGAGCCACAAAAGAGGGCCTACACCTAAAACTATCCACCTGTAGAGCCACAAATGCCTACTCCTAAAATTATTCACTTGTAGAGCCACAAAAGATGGTCTACACGTGAGGGGGAGTGTTAAAGAATAGTCCTGCATGGATTAGTGAGTACAAAGATCTTGAGTTTATTAGTTGGGAAAGAGGTTTCCTAAGTTGACTAGTCATTTTGGGATAGGGCCTTGGTGAGACGGGGGATAAAGCCATGGTGTGGCCAAACACCAAGGCCGAAGACTGTGCAAGTCCAGTGCACAGCAATAGCAGTGACGGCCAAGGCCAAGTGCAATGACACGGCCCAGAGGGGCGCACATATGGCCGGCCCGGAATCAGCTGCAGCGGAAGAAGACGTACTTACGCTTGCCAAACGGATGGGCAAGCAGCAAAGTACGCAACAATCCCAGCAGCCAGCCCAGACACAAGGCAGCACGCCAACAGACACTTCTGGCGGGGCGAAATGGGGTTGCGCGCGCGCGACCTGGACTCCAGGCTGGGCGAAATGGGGTTGCCTGCACGCGACCAGGACTCCAGGCGGGGCTAAATGGGGTTGCCCGCGCGCGACCAGGACTCCAGGTAGGGCGAAATGGGGTTGCGCCCAGCGCAGGCGTGCTCGCAGCAGGACTCCAGGCGCAGGCGCAGGCAGGTGCCCGCACGCGAAATGGGGTTTCCTGAGGCGCCCGCTCTACCAGGACTCCAGCTGCGCAAAAAATGGGGTTTCCTCAGGACTAGGTCGCCAGGCGCCCGCCTGACCAGGGCGCCCTTGATGCCAGAAACCGAATTTTTGAGATTTGGCAATTTCTGGGCGTTTTTAGAGATTTCAAAGGGCCAGGACGGATTCTGAGCCTTCTAAAGCCCATGGAAGGAGGCTATAAATAGGAGGGGCCTCTCCCATTGTAAAGGGAGGAATTTCGGATTCTTAGCATTCTTTGCTCTTTCAGTGTATAGAGAGAGAGTTTAGCCTTGGCCTTCAAGAGTGTTTGGCCACCCTTTGTAATCTTGTATTCTCAATACAAAGTAGGCTTTTCTCTTCTATATCTTGGTCTTTTCGTTGTCCCTTTTGGCTTGCAACTTCTTGTGTGAAGTATTAGTGGGAAGATCCGAGGCTCAAGGAGGCTGACTAGTTCTTCGGAAGAGCTAGGCCGAACAGGGTAGATATTCCGCTGGGCTAGACGGACTTAGCCCAAATCTGACTGCGTGACAACTAGTATCAGAGCAACATTCCATCCATGACATCCACAAGTGGGGAAGTAGCAGCAAGAGGTATGGAAACACTCTCTGAAAACGATTTACGTTTTGGTGATTTCAAGTCCAGGCTTGTTAGCTTGAAAAATCAGCTTTTAAGACTAGAGGAGTTCGTATGTGACATTGCGCATGGCCTACACCCTGTCCCTAACTAGTTCCAAAGGTTTGTGGACAACGTACATAGTGCCATGGCAGTGATGCAAACTGAAATCCAGAGAGTGGACGGAGACTTTAAGACCATCGCAAAAGAAGTGGGGGCAAGACTCACTCTATGCGAGAGAGCCCTTGTGAATGGAGAAGGTTCGCAAGGAGATGTCAAGATCGGTTCTGCTGGGAGAGACAACAGAGAGGTGCCCGATCCGGTGCTGCTTTCCAGGAACTCCTGGGAAAGGCAGCAGGGAGTATTTCCGGTTCTGCTGGGAGAGACAGCAGAGAGGCGCCCGATCTGGTGCTGCTTTCCAGGAACTCCTGGGAAAGGTAGCAGCGAGGTGCCAGTTCTGGTTCTGCTGGAAGAGATAGCAGAGAGGCGCCCGATCCGGTGCTGCTTTCCAGGAACTCCTGGGAAAGGCAACAGGGAGGTGCCAGTTCCGCTTTTGTTGGGAGAGACAGCAGAGAGGCGCCAGTTCCGCTTCTGCTGGGAGAGACAGCAGAGAGGCGCCCGATCCAGAGCTGCTTTCCAGAAACTGCTGGGAAAGGCAGCAAGGAGGTGCCAGTTCCTGTATTGCTGGGAGAGACAGCAACAAGGCGGTAGATCCGGTGCTGTTTTCCAGAAACTGCTGGGAAAGGTAGCAGGGAAGCGCCATTTCCAGAAATTGCTGGGAAAGGCAGCAAGGAGGTGCCAGTTCCTGTACTGCCGGGAGAGACAGCAGCAAGGCGCCAGATCCTGTGCTGCTTTCCTGGAAATGCTGGGAGAGGCAGCATGGAGATGCCAGATCCGGTGTTGCTAGGAGAGACAATAGAAATGCGCCATATCCAGTGCTGCGTTCCAGAAACTGCTGGCAGAAGCAGCAAGCCAACCATGAGTGGGTGGCGTATGGTGATGGTGCGCAGACGAGGACGTCTGCATTATGGCGGTGGGAGTATGAGACGAGAAAATTCTGGCTCGACGACGGATACTTCCATGCTAGCAAGCTCAGCCCAAAGCAAGCTCGGTGGCAAGTTTTCTTGGCCGAGTTTGACTTTGAGATGAGGTACAAGTTGGGGAAAGCCTATGCTGTTGCAGATACCTTAAGCAGAAAAACGGATTCTGCTATGCCTTTTGATGGAGAAAATGGCACAAAGGTATTGGCGCATATACAGCGCACAACACCAGATTGCATTGCTGGAACACGCTCAGAAACAAAATTCTTGCGTGCAGCAGAGGCAGAGGTGCGTGTGGCGCTATGCGAACAATGCTCAGTAACCTCAAGGTGTGAGGCGGCAAGCGGCAGACCCTTCACGCGCGATGCGGTAGCAGCTGTGTGAGACGGATATACGTGCAGCACATGCGTCGGCACTTGCTTCACGCGCACCACGCGCGGTATGGTAGCAGCAAAACCTGATGTGGCGCACGATGCACACATAGATGCAAGAGACATGCGCTTTGTGCAAGGTGTGCTTGTGCACATGCAGGACCATCTTGTCGCAGAAACGGAAAATGCGACTTGGCGATTACGAGTCTTAGCAGCAATTACACATGTTAGTACTTCGTTGCTAGACCGGATTCGCACTAGACTTCACCAAGACGCCCAGACCTTCAGCATTGTGCAAGTTGCAACTTTGGGTGAGAGGAGAAGACTATGGCTTGACGACGGACTGCTCAAGAACAAAGGTAATCGACTTTATGTGCCTAAGTACGATTACCTACGACATGACCGCTTGAGGGAATGCCATGATTCTTGGTGGGCAGGACAACCAGGCCAAAGACGGACGTTGGCCTTGCTCTGTGGCCAGTATTATTGGCTGGACATGGAGAGCGATGTGGAGGACTTTGTGTACACATGTTTTATCTATCAACATGATATGATGAAACAAAGAAAGCCCGGAGGCTTGTTACAGCCTTTGCCCATTCCAAAACGGCCGTGGGAGTCTATTTCAATGGACTTCCTTTCTGGTTTGCGCAAGAAAGAAGGGTTTGGGTCTATCATGGTAGTGGTGGACCAGGTTACAAAGCACGGAACATTCGTAACAGTGCCAAGTGATTGTACAGCAGAGGAGGCTGCTCGAGCATTCATAGCACAAGTGGTGAAGAACTGGGGCGTGCCCACAACGATCATTAGTGATCGTAACCCCAGATTCACAAAAAAATTCTGGACTGAGTTAACTAAACTATTGGAAATTACTCAAAATTTTTCCACTAGTTTTCATCCTCAGATGGACGGCCAAACGGAACTTATAAAGACTGAGAGGAGCACCAAAGGGGGAAACCCCAGAGGACGCAATACTTGGCAAAGTGGCAGGGTCAACCGGAAAGTAAGACAACATGGCAAGACATTGCCGAGTTGTAGCAATCCGAGAAGGAGGTGGTCCACTATGGCCAAGGGATGTAGACGAGGGCGTCTGCCTTATGGCGGTGGGAGTATGAGACGGGGGATAAAGCCATGGTGTGGCCAAACACCAAGGCCGAAGACTATGCAAGTCCAATGCACAGCAATAGACGGCCAAGACCAAGTGCAATGGCATGGCCCAGAGGGGCGCACATATGGCCGGCCCGGAATCAGCTGCAGCAGAAGAAGACGTACTTACCCTTGCCAAATGGATGGGCAAGCAGCAAGGTACGCAACAACCCCAGCAGCCAGCCCAGACACAAGGCAGCACGCCAACAGACACTTTTGGCGAGGCGAAATGGGGTTGCGCGCGACCAGGATTCCTGGCGGGGCGAAATGGGGTTGCTGGCGCATGACCTGGACTCCAGGCTGGGCGAAATGGGGTTGCCCGCACGCGACCAGGACTCCAGGCAGGGCGAAATGGGGTTGCGCCTGCACGCGACCAGGACTCCAGGCAGGGCGAAATGGGGTTGCGCCCGGCAGGACGCCAGGCGCAGGCGCGCACGTGGCAGGACTCCAGGTGCAGGCGCTCCCGCTCGAAATGGGGTTTCCTGAGGTGCCCGCTCGACCAGGACTCCAGCCGCGCACGAAATGGGGTTTCCTCAGGACCAGGTCGCCAAGCGCCCGCCTGACCAGGGCGCCCTTGACGCCAGAAACTGAATTTTCGGGATCTGGCGAATTTCTGGGCGTTTTTAGAGATTTCAAAGGCCCAGGACGGATTCTGAGCCTTCTAAAGCCCAAGGGAGGAGGCTATAAATAGGAGGGGCCTCTCCCATTGTAAAGGGAGGAATTTCGGATTCTTAGCATTCTTTGTTCTTTCAGTGTATAGAGAGAGTTTTTAGCCTTGGCCTTCAAGAGTGTTTGGCCACCCTTTGTAATCTTGTATTCTCAATACAAAGTAGGCTTTTCTCTTCTATATCTTGGTCTTTTCGTTGTCCCTTTTGGCTTGCAACTTCTTGTGTGAAGTATCGGTGGGAAGATCCGAGGCTCAAGGAGGCTGACTAGTTCTTCGGAAGAGCTAGGCCGCACAAGGTAGATATTCCGCTGAGCTAGACAGACTTAGCCCAAAATCTGACCGCGTGACACTTGGACCTAATTTAACATGATGCATAGAAAAGATAGTGGCTAGTGGCCAATAGATTGATACAATTAAGATGGGATGTGCCACTTAATACAATTACTTCAATGGAAGAGAAAACAAGAGAAATTCAGTCGATTTTGTCTTTAATTCATTGTAAGATTTAATGTCAACAGGCATAAAGGACAAGAATACATAGTTGAAGTTTGATGAGCAAGAAGGTAAATCTGCTAAGCCTTTGGCTACTGTTGTAAAAAAAAAAAGTCCAACCTTCAGCTCATACTTCCTCAAAGTCTTTATAATGAATCTTTCATCTTGTGAAAGGTAAAATATAGAACCACTTTTCCCAGGGGATGAAAGCTCTCGAAGACCATCAACACCACATATGGACATCATGTAATCAGCTGCATCTATCTTGAACATTTCCCTCAGATTTCTGAAAAAACTAACAGAGAATGAATAAATCCAAATTTACTACAAAAAACATCTCCTGCAGCAATGAGTCAGTCAAGTCTTAGTACTTGTTAGAACTTCCATTTCACATCTGTTTCTGGTAATATTGTGCACATCAGCCAGAAGCGTGAAACCAAGCATGAGTAACTACCTGAAAACCATTGGACAATAATCCTTCCAATGAAAGCCTATGGAGTTGTGTGCAGGGGTAAATTGTGAACCTTTTCTTGGAAAGTACATGGATATCCTAGCTTGAGGTCCAAAATCACAGAAACGTACTTCACGCATGGGAACTGGTGTAATCTTTCCAACAGTGTACCTGTAGACTAGAAAATAAGTTTCTCAATGTGTTGCAAAAATATACTTGAGGATTGGAAAAAGGAAAACCCTGTCATGCTGAATGTTAGAAAGGAATTCATCATCTACAAGAGACAATTGGATGCATCGGAGTCCGCTATATGAATGCTAGCTACCAGTGTGGGGAACCAAACAATGAATTATCGTTGATAACCTCTTCTCTAGACGACTGGATGTTTCAACAAGGGGCACATAAGTCCTTTCATGAGATTAGAGGAGGTGAAACCATTCCCAAGCTCTGTAACATTCATCTGTTTCCATATCTTTTTCATCCTGCACTAGAAGCATTTGACTGATGAAATAAAAGAACATTTACCTAATTCCAAGTTGCAGATTAAGCATCAGATAGTAGCTACTGTGGCCTTTATGTATGGTTTCTCCGGATCTTTTCACTTCCTTTTTCTGCCATTTTCTCTGCCTTCTATTTCTATTCAACAATTCTGCCACATTAGTTTGAATGGTCTCTGCAACCAAGATCCCTTGCATGTACTCCCTTACATAGACAAGAGCACCCCCCTCAACCTCTTCCTGATCTTTGCCAGAAGCACACGACAATGATGATGGGAAGTCTGGTAACAGAACATTTTTAATAGAATTTGAGTGACTCCAACCATCCAATGAGGCAGACCTACTAGAAATTCGACCAGAATTCCTAAAGAGGGCATTTATCAATAGTTTTTCAGAAAGGGTTCTTCGAAAACTTGGTTTCTTATCTTCACATTTTTCCAGACTGGGTTTACAATCACAATTTTTGTCGCAGACAAAGTACTGGCTCAAATAAGAAAGTTTGCTCCCTGCAGGAAAGAAAGTGCCAAGTCCATCCTTCAATCCTTTGCTCCATGTTCCAACATAGTAGGCCCCATCGGCAAACTTGTATGAACCAGATCCATGTTTTAACCCATCCAACCATAAGCCATCATACAAGTCACCATTAGCCCATTTCATCAGTCCTCTGCCACACATCTTGCCCCCTTTCCAGTTACCAATGTATGTGTTCCCACAGCTCCACTTGTATGTTCCAGTGCCTTCTATCACTCCTTCCTTCCAATGACCCTCATAAGTATCTGAATTAGGAAAAATTTTCCTTCCCAGACCATGCTGTACGTTCATGCGCCAAGCCCCATCATAAACGGCACCATCAGCTCCACTAAAAGTTCCACAACCATGACGGTAACCCCCAGCAAAGTCACCTTCATAGGTGGCCCCTGTCAACCAACTTATCTGTCCTCTTCCAGTCATTTTCCCCTTGTCCCATTCACCTTCATAAACTGTCCCATCAGACCAAGTGTATCTTCCCATTCTATGAGGAAGAGATCCCTCGAAAGCACCAACATAGATGTCTCCATTTGGAAGAGTCATATCACTGAGATTGGAAAATGAATGAGCTACAGTTCATTAAGCAAGCAAATAAAAATTAAAACAGAGAAAAGCAAGCTTCAATATCAACACATAGAATAGTTGAAACTACCACCTAGAACCTAACAAAACAGGAAATTAACATCAGAAAAAACAAGCATTGATAAATTAATGAGATGGACACCACCTCTGGCGTTTCTCCATTGGTCATATCAAACAGTGGAACATGGACCAGCTCAGTCGACTTTGCAGAAGTAGCTTCTTCGGTGATTAATCTCTGAAGCACTAGAAGTGATATCCACATTAACCATGAGCAAAGAGAATATAACTTGAGACAAATTGATCCATGAGAAAAGCATAAGCGCCTCCAATTTAGTAAGCATTTTAAGATAATTGAAATTCCGTTGAAACTGGAAACAGTCGATCCTCATTCCATCTTTTGTCAATGTTAAACTGTTCTCAACCTTCATATAGTGCACATATCAATTCTATTTCCTCTCTGCTAACAGACAACAACAGAAAATGCTGCAAGCAATCCTTTCTCAACCAGTGATGTGGAGGCAGGATAATACGATTGCCAGATAATCCCAAGGGCTTTAAAGAGAGCAATTGGGATAAAATTTGAAGATCAAGCCATTGTTACTTAAACATATATTTTAATTAATAGATCCTAATATGATTTAGGTGGCTAATCATTTACATGGCAATCTCAGATATTAGCCAAGTAGTGCACCAAACATTTTATTATGCAGTCTACATGGACTTGTAAAAGAATCTTGTATTTCTTGGCTTCCATTGAACATCATCCTGCCTTACTCACAGGATGTAGAATATGCCTTTATCAGCCAGTTTACGGATCTTCCAGGAACCTCTGAGGGAAATGAAAGTGATGCTGTGATAAGGGGAAAATCCTAACTTTTTGGATGGATGGTTAAATATTTCTAGACACACATTAAGCATGTTCCTCTTGGCTATAATCAAGTTTCTTTGGTGAATTCTCTTATATATCTGGCTGGATCACAAGATATTTTTATTTAAATATAGTAGAGCTTATCACTAAAATCGCTATTATCATGACTCCAAAACGACCTCTTAGTGACAAAAATGCAGTATGCGGACTGGAAGGTCTAAAGGGATATCAAACACTACATCCCAAGGCTATCAAACTAAATCTCGACGAAAGTACCCTAGGCAGTGAAAGATTGTCCCTGTTACTTAATGTCTTTGCAAGCAAATATCTCAACATGCACGAGTCACTAAATCACTATATACTCATCAAACATGCAAGAGTTCCTAAATCTCCAGATCTTTCTCAGAGTTTCAGTCATCTTCTACTTCAGATATCTAATAAAAAGCCAACTCGAGACTCTCCTCAAAATTACTAGACATTATTCCAATTCATCAGCTTTCATTCTTCATACATCTCATATGCAGAACTCCATTCTGCATGCATCGGAACCTTACTTCAGAATCACAACAGAGAAAACTTCATCGAGATAAAGTCCGATCACAACGAAGGCAAAAAAATTAGTAAAAAAAAAAAAACAAAATAAAGAGCTGTGATCCACCTCCATAATACAAACCGGATCTTGTGCGTGTTGAAAAGAAACTGACAGAACTGCGAGTGAGAACGATCGGAGAACGAGACGAGACGATCAAAAGCAAGCCCTAGAACATTTCAGAGTCCTGCACAGAAAAATCCAAATAGTTGAAGTCGAGCTTCCCCCTACGTTGTCGTTAACTGCAGCAACCAGCAGCGCTGCTGGAATATGAAATGTAAGAGAAGTCATATACCGCCTCAGAGACACGAAATTTTTTCATGCCACTACTCATCTTCTGATTGGCACATTTCTCCGGATCCGCAATGGAAACCAGTGAAATCCTTTTTTTTCTCTACAATTTTTAGCAAGCACTAATTCTAGGTACAATAGTAGAAAAGCAACAAACAGCATCAAGACAAAAAATTCCAGAAAGTACCTCTCTCCACCTGTCCATACTTTCTAGACTTGTCGTCTCCATGGAAATAACACATACGAGCCAGGTAAAATTCGTTTCTTTTGATTTCCGTGTCATACGATGTGATAGATATTGAAAATTGAAACGTCATGCTGACGTTTGTATGTTTGAAATGGTGGTGGGTGGATGATATTATTCGAACAGAGAATCCTTTCGTTAGAAGAAGACGCAATCTCCAATTAATTTAACCTCTTCAGCATCAGAAGGCCGTGACCTTTAGTCTATCTTCTTCCTGTCGGTTCAAAATGAATTGCCATTTACCGGACAATCAATTCAAGGAAAACTACATCAGGAGGTGATGTGATGTCGAAGTTTGAAGCAGGGAGAGGTTCGTTTAAAAGGAGTGATTGGTTCGGTAGATTATTCAGAGCAACAACAGAAACAGAGGATGGTTTCTTAATGTTGTTAATCTGTTCTAGATTTATAAGATTACAAGAAAGGTATCGATTCAAAGTGTATTAAAACTCACCAGAATTGCCCATTTCTTATCTTCTTCTTGGTTTTCTAAACTTGTGCTTTTTTGGAATCTCGCCATGCTCACTTGTCTCACTTCAACAGTCGCTTGCCGACAAACATGTTGGATTTCATCGTGGCTTTCCCTTTTTTTCCTTTTCCGAGCTCCCACGTACTTTTTGCTCTTGCTTTTATTGCTTTCGAATTTTCAGTTTTGATGAATATTTCCGCTTTTGTGTTTTTGTTGCTTTAGATTTTCAATTTTGATGTGCATTTTGTGGTAAAATTGATTTGCCCTCATTAATTTTACCTCAGTGTCCTATTAACGACAAAATGCCCTAATTAACTTGCACTAATGCTTTAATTTGCCCTAATTTACTAGCATTAGTGTCCTAAGTAACTACACAATGGCCTAATTAACTTCCACTAGTGCTTTGATTTGCCCTAATAAAATTGCATTATGCTCTAATTAAGTGCAAAAAGCCCTAATTAACTTGCATTAATGCTTTAATTTCCATAATTAAACTTGCATTAGTGCTTTAATTTTCCCTAATTAAACTGGCATTAGTATCCTACTTAATACAAAATATCCAAACTAACCTGATTTGCCCTAATTAATTTTCATCATGCAAAATTAATAGAGTATCCTTTGTAAAGCTCTCCCCTCACTCTTACAATTTTTAGAAATTTGATGCAAATTTTAAAGGGTCTAAGTTAACAAGCACGAGAAGGTATACCGGTCCAATTCTAGATTAGTTGAAACCTCCCAAACACAACATCGATTGGAAGCAAAAAAATATCGAAGATATACAGGTGAGGGATTAAGGGGTACTCATCTATTTCCAATTCAATTCTAGATTGTTAATTTGGGAGAATTATAGTTTAGGTGGACTACTAATTTGTAATTTTTATTTATATAGTCTTCAGTTGTTATTGTTGTGTTCTTTTTTTAAATATAAATGTGAGTGTTAAATATTGTGAATCTATTGTGGATGGAATATGCATGACTAATGAAAGGAAGATAGTTGTAGTCCAATTTAGAAGGCGTAGTACACTACATGGTGTGTCATGTAATTTTGGAGGAGGTAGAACGAGGGTGATTATGGTAAACATATCGATAAGTTATTCAAAATTATGCCAACTAAACAACGAGTTGGGATCCAAGGGTTCAGGTGGACATGAGAGTTATCAAGTCTTCAATGCGAAGGACAAAACTAATTTGTGTGGTATTTTTGTTGCATTAAGTGAGTACGTGTTTGATGGTGGCAAAAGTGATAATAAGTTTGAAATTACTTAAGGTTGTGTTTATCCAATTGGGGGATATTCTCTAATCGTCATGTAGCGTAAAATTAGTTAATATTGAACAAAATATGATTTTAAGTGTAGTAGATTGGGATTATGAAAATCTTGAAGAAATTGTTGATATAAATGTTGGAGAAAGCATGCGGGATCTTGAATTTGGTGGAGAAGATATGTAAATGATACTGGTTTGACAACATGGAAAGTATAAATGGTGATAATATGGTTTATAATGATGCTTCGATGGATATAGAAGATATTGAATTAGATGGTTATGAAGATATAAATATGTTCCAGGTGAAAAAGATGAGAATGATTGACTTAATTATGTCATAAACGATAATAATCTCACTAGAAATGTTGAATTTTGTATTTTGGAAAGAAATGACTTATATGAGGGCCATATTTTGAAAGTAAGGAAGTATTTAAAGAAATATTGAGAAATTATTTATTAAAGAAGTATGTTGGATCCAAGGTGTCCAAGTCTGGTAAAAATAATTATAAGGTTGCACGAGTAAAAAACGGTTGTCCATGGATGATGTCGGCCTCATTAATTTCCCATCATTCTCATTTTAAATCAAGAAAATATGGTGGATATCACATATACATTAATAAAACCCTTCATTATGGTAATAATAGTGTACCTCAACGTTTAAATATAAACATATTATCCCCACTATAAGGACCAAGTTTACTATAACACCTATTGATATTAAGCGGTCCATCAAATATGTTTTTTGTATAAAAATTTTATAATTAACTACGTGGAGTGCAAAGTGTCTTGCATTAAAGGCGATTCAAGGTGATTGAGCGAAATTCTTTGTGTTGCTTCCATAGTAGTGCAAGATGCAAACCCATTTGTAGATTCCAACGTACAAATTTAATTGGAGAACGAATGTTCGAATGTTCATTTTGGGCATTTGATTCATCTAGTAGAGGTTTTGAGTATTGTAGCCATCTTATTAGTATTGATGAGACACACTTATATGGCAAGTACCCTAGTATATTATTGATTTAACCCTTTTATGCCTTGGGATATAGTGTTTACCCATCTCTATTGTTTACCCATCTCTTAGATTTAACCATCACTATTGTTTACCCATCTCTTAGATTTAACCATCACTATTGTTTATGCCATATTGTAAATAATTTAAGAAGAACATTCAAAGATGAAGAATTAGTTAAGTATGGAGGGTTGTTGAAGTTGTTGATATGTGTGAGTTCAATGTCACTACGGATTTCATTGGAGTCATAAATGAAAGTGCAAAGAAAATGTTAATGGCTCAAGATTTAAACCCATCCCAATGGACATGTGTATATGATGGCAACACATGCTTTACAAAAAAATGACTACAAATATGTAAGAAAGTTTAAGTAGTATGTTAAAATGTGCAAGATCATTACCTATATAGACATTAGTGAGTGCTAGATTTCATAGGTTAAATATTTTTTTGTGAAAAAGATGGATTGTGGGAGAAAAATGCTTAGGCATTGCACTTTAATGTGGACAAAAAATTCAAGGTGTGAACATTGATTTGTCTCAAAGATTATGAATTACCCGATATGCTTATTATGAATTTCAAGTAATTGAACTAAGGCCAATGGGTTCACGTTGATTTGCAACCTTATGATTGCTCTTGTAAGGAGTTTTAGATGATGAGGCATCGTGTCCACATGTCATTACTATGTGTGAGAAGTTTTAGTTTGATTTTCGTGCATTTTGTGGTTTGGTGTACCTCTGCTTCACATAGACAAATGTATGCACATCGATTCTATCCTATTCGAATTAAGTGATATTGGATTGATCTTGGCATGCTTGTCTCCCTCCCTTTGCAAGGAGGTAAGCCGGTCGCCCGTGATCAATTAGGATATTTACTATAATAGATAGAATTGGGCATGTTACTTATGGATGTAGTAGATACAAACAATCGAGATGTAATGACTATATGTAGAAATCAGCCTATTGAATAAAAAACATTGAGGTCATCATGGGTAATGAACTTTGTGCTTAAGAAAATAAAAATTGTGTATTTTATTTCAGTGCTTGAATTTTTTTATTTATTAATATTTCTACATTTGATTAGGTGGTATGGCTTCTCTGAGTGTGTCCTTCCTTGGGTCCTATTGACCCTATTATGCTATATGAACAAAGCTCCCATAGGTCTGAGACTATATAGAGGAGGAGGTATGTATTTTATTTTCTAAAACTATGTTAATACAATGGAATATAGTAAACCGATCAAATGAAACACATTGTAAGAGCTTGGATTGGTTGATTGTTCGGAGTATACATCCATAGAGTGAGGTCCAACCACTTCATTAAAGTGAGTGGTTGAGAATAGATAGACCTCTCATGACTACTATGATTGAGAGATTTCTTAGAGAGACTCAAAAGTTTCACCTACTCCAAGGAGAGATAGGTATTACTCTACAAGATGTAGTTATCTGACTCGGTTTACTTGAGGATGGTGAGAAGATCATGAAGACAAATGTCTGTGACTACAAAGCATTTGCATTTAGATTACTTGGTCATCCAACACCACTACAGGTCGTCAGGGTGGTGTATTCATGTGAAGTGGCTATATCACAAATTCACATGCTACCTAATGATTTAGTCAAAATAGTGTGCAACAACATACATGAGCATTTTGTTATACCTTTTGGGTGCCAATGTTTTCGCAGACACGTTGTCCACTTGTTGTATCTTCAGTTCCTTGATGATTTTGATGTAGCTGGGATTGTTGTATGAGGTGTTGTTGCACTTACTTTTGTGTACAAAGAGATGGATAAGGCATGCTAGGCCGACACTTTTAGTATTGCAGGATATCTTACCATTTTACAAGTATAGTTTATTTTTTATATGAATGTTTTTTTTTTACTTTGTTGTCTTCATTTTTACTAATTTTGCTTGGGTGATAAGTTATGGATTTGAGTGACTTCGCATAGGGACACCCTCACCTCACGGAGGATAGTATTGTCCAAATGCCCCACTAGGGATATGGTGAGTTAAATAACTTTAAAGTACCGTGCTACATGATATTTGAATTTTTTGTGACCAATCATTTATAATAAAAAATTTAGGGGGAATCTAAAAAAGGAAGATGGATAAAAATCCAGGTGTTTTTGGCATGTATCTAGCAGAATTAGACCATCAGAGATTTTATTAGGTAATGTATTTTGTACCTCAATTACAAAAATATATTGATAAAAAATATACACTTGTGTGGTAAGTGATTACTAATTTTTTCCTTTTCATGTAGGTTATTTGGCAGCCTTACACAGATGACTTGTTAGAGAGGTTGCTAGATATATGCCATGAGGGACGTAAAGTCTAGTTGTCTAGGCTTCCATTGGTGTGCTTTAATACTATGGAAATGCAAAGTTCCAAATTGGGTACTCTTATAGTTTGGGTTAGAACAACACCCTATGAATGTTGAGTATAAATATTGTGTTAGTCGTTAGGGTAGAAGAATATTTAACTTAAATAACTAACCAACCTGAATATTTAATCAAGTTTGAAGAGTATACCAACTCTAATACCACTTGAAAAGGTTGTGTTCAAGTAAACCTAGTGGGGGGATAGGTTTACTACAAGTTTCTTATCTTTAAAACTTTGTATAAATACATCCCAACACCAGACTTTTTATAGTAATTTCCAATCACTATTTTAGATTAATACTCCATTCCCAAATAATTTTTGCCCTAAAATTAAAAGAATCACTATGAAAAGCCAAATGACATCTACAATTTAGAACCATACATGTTCAATTTTAGCACCTGCCCAAATACTTTGGAACTTATGGTCAACATCTCTAGGAACAAGCACTTAAGATCCAAAAGGGATTTTTATATAATATACAATAAGTCAAACTAGCCACATTAACTAATGAATAGTTACTTGTTTTATAATTTAGTTCATAGATACTTCCTAATAGGCAAATATAAAATTTATAAGCAGTAGTAGAGTTACACGAAAAAAAATCTTAGATGAAACTACCAATTTAGTCAGGAACACTAAGTTAGATATTAAAATTATTTTAAAATAATACTTATTGAATAGAAGTTTTGATTTTAAAAACAAAAGCTCAAACATAGAGTATAAGCAAAACTTCCGTCACTTTGAGAAAGCATTTAAGAGATATAAAAATGAAAGTCATAATACTTAGTTGTTTGATGATAATCTTTTGTAGGAGTCTTCAACCTCATATTTTAAAAATCTGGGCTCTAGAAATCATTGAATATGATGAGGATGCTTTAAAATTTTTTTGAATCAAGTTGTTCACAACGCTAGAAATGACTTGGATATTTATAGGACAAAATCCAAGTTCAAAAAAACTAGTTGTTGCTTAAAATCAGCCATGCTCCTAGTTCTTGTAAAAAAATAAGTGAATAAATAATTTTTAAAATTATAAAAATACTTAATAAATTCTATTGGTGTTGCTTGTCATTTTTGGTAGTCATTTATGAAAAAATGACGACATACGACTAAAGTTATGGCCTTTGAAAGTCTGGGATTTCCATATTTGTAGTATGCGATCAAATCTTTTGCTTGGGGTGAAATCATTTTTGCACCAACAACTCTTTTAGAGGTCAAATTCTTTGTCTGACTCAAATCCTATGACTTTTGTCTACTACAAGGGTCAAATCCTCCATATTCAAATTCTTCAACTTGAGTCTAATCCACTTGATATAACCGACTCCTAGACAATGATGTTTCCAACAGAGGTCAAATCCTTAAAGGATTCAAAATTTACAATATCTCAGGTTCAACTCCTTATTGCTTGTAGCTAGACACATGGGATCTATTTCCTTCCCATGGGGTTGACTCCTTTTTGTGTTTCAGTGTGAGTTTGATTTGAAATTATTCTTTGTTTGTGTTCGATTTTGTGATCTACTCTACTCCATATGTGCATGTCCTCAATTTGTTTCTTTCCAACTACTTTCTATAATGACTTTTCAAATTCTTTTTCTTGTCACTCCAATGATGTGTGCTCAAGCCCATAAGCATGTGCTCAACTCCTCTTGCATCTGTGAAGTGAAGTAACAGTTTTTGAATTTTTAAAATTTTGAATTTTGTTGGCTTCTCCTTGCATATGTGCTAGACTATTATGAAATGCAGTCAACTCCTTTTTTACTTTTTAAGCTCAAAACCAATCTTTTCATACTCAAAAGTAAAGTAATAAATTTTTATGTTTGTTATCATCAAAGTTTGGATACTTAGAGGAATTTTTGAACTTCTTCCTCCTAATATTTAGCATCAGTAACTATTACAGTCACAGATATGCAAACTAGGATACCAAATAAATGGAATATGTCCAAGTTGCAACAAACTATGGTGATTCTTTTAGATTTAAATTCATTTAATAAACAAAATAAAAATGATATGATGTGTAAGATAGATAATCAAACAAGATTACCTCCAAACGTCAAACAACAATAACAAACATTGATAAATAATCTTGTTATTGGGAATAATCCGACATGCGTTAATGTCAAGAAAAATTTCATGGTCTTAGCATGGTATATATTCTACTGGACCTAATTTTAACCTAGTTTATATTGTCTATGTTGCAACCCAATGTCCATTTGCTTAGGTATGGATGTTAGGAATATTTTCGCATAAGTTAATTCATAAAATAACATGTGGTATTTAGTGTAAAAAAAGGCCTCATAATCTAGTCCATTCATTTTGGGATAGACTTAAACCCAACTTTAACCAAATTCCAATGTTGCAAAACCAATAAGATAAGATGGCCTTGATTCCTCCTAAATAAAAAGTTTTAAACAAAAGTTTATATAGTGTGCCACAATATCATGGAAACAAACTTCGCCAATACTTGTCTTATCTTACAATGTGGCCACTATATCCAAACACTTTTTAATGTTGGGAAATTTGGCCTAATAGGGACATGGGTGAAAAAAGAGAGTCAATACTTCAACTTATATTAGAGAAACATAGTGAAGAAAATTGTTGATAAGATATAGTGCACCATTCATGTAAATTATTTTAGAGAGAAAGATAAAACACAAAAAATATATACCTCAAGATCCTTCTATTGAGCAATAATTTTCATCTCAACGATCTCGTACTATTGATGCATGTAAAAGAGTAAAACCTTTGACTTTTTAAAAACAAAATCATATTAAAGTCAGATTATATTATTTTTTCTTTTCAAATTAAGATAAAATCTTGATCTTGATTTGATAACGGCTAGGAATTGTCAAACAGCACCTATTGGATCTTCAACTATTGCACAACTATCTTAAGAAGACATAAAAAAATATAAGAGAAACCGAGAAGAAACTGAGAAGATGACAAAAATTAGGATTATTTAAAAAAACCTAAACCCCATAAAATATTGAAGTCGGTATCAACAAAACTGACTTTAAGGTTCGTGTCATCAAAACCAATTTTAAACTCAATAGTTGGAAAACCGATTTTAAAGTCGGCATCCACGAACCATCTTTAGAGTCAGTATTCTTTATACCGAGATTTTAGAAAAAAAAAAATCCTTCCTAAAAAGGGTAATTCTAACCCTATCGTCGTCATTAGTGATATCAACTTCGGCAAAAGCGATACAGATAGGGGTGGCTTCGAACCTAGCCGGCTCTCAAGCTGTTCAAGCTCAACTCAATTCCAGCTCGGTTCGATTCGGTATACCTGAATTTCGAGCCGAGTTCAAGATCCGGGATCAGCTCATTTAAATTAACGAGTCGAGCTCGACTGAATCAAGGTTCGACTCGAAAGCTCGCGAGTTGACTCGTTAATTTAACGAGAGGAGCAGATTCGGGAGAGTCGGGATTGGGGAGCGGTACCGGAGCGCTGAGCAGAGCGGGGGGGGTGAATTTTGCACGTGCGAGATCATAAAATGGAAAAAAATAAAATTTCTTAAACTCTCCTTCCTCATGGCTCTTGAAGAAATTAAAAATACATTTTAGTAGAAATAAGTTTCTAGTGTAAACATTTTTTTAATTAAAAATTATTATTAAAAAATCATATAATTTTTTAAATAAGATTTTCCTGCCAAGATGGGCTAAAAAACCGTATAATTTTTTTTTGAATAAGTATAGTAATACTTTTAGTTGAGGCAATTTTCATAGCAATTTTGTGTTTGACATTTTATTTGATTAAAAATTTATCAATAAGTATAGTAATACATTAGATTAATTATTAATTTTTACTTATTTCCCTAGAAGAGGTAAGAGGTCCATTTAACTTTCCTAAGAAAATTTTAAAATATTTCTTGTATTTTTCTAATAAGTCACTAATAGTAATAGGATTTTATTTAAAGGTTTTTTGGGAAATATGTATCATAGGAAAAACATTTCTAGTTTTTTCTAGTATATAAATTTTCAACTAGGGGCACTAAGGAGGTCATAGTAAATTTATGGCCAAATTAAAAAATTATAAAATAAGCAATACAACATTTGGAGTAAAAAAATTAATATTGGTGCATTCTAATCCATTATTGAAATTCAATCCTGAACCTCCCCTATCATTCTTTTTTTAAAAATGTATGCATAATTTTATATATAATTTATTTGGCATATATTTTATATAGAGTATTAAATGTAGGTTAAACTCGAACTCGGTTAAAATTATTAGACTCGAGTTCAAGTATAATTTTAGGTTTGAGGCTAGGGTCGACCGAGCTTGAGTTCAAAATATTTAAATCAAGCTCGGCTTGAATATGGTTCGGACTCAACTGGATTCGATGCCACCCTTATGCCCAATTTTAAGTACAGGTCATTCTCAATTTTATGTAAAATGTATGCATAATTTTATATACAATTTATTTGACATGTATTTTTTGAAAAGTTTTAAATGTATGTTGGAGCTCGAGCTCAGTTAAAATTATTAGACTCGAGCTCAATAACAATTTTAGGCTCGAGCTCGAGTTTGAAATATTTAAATCAAGCTCGGCTTTGCTTGATGCCACCCCTAGATACGGACTTTAAAGTCGATATCACTAGTGTTGATATTTAAACTGAATATGAGACTCGATATGTTGGGTACAAAGTTACACATTGAATCTCAAATTCATTATCCTAGGTACTGAGTTTAAAATTTATACTGAAGTCTGTATCCTAGATATCGAGTTTAAAGTTAACATTAGTGATTCCAACTTCAATAAAAATACTTCAAAAAAAAAAAATGTGACAATGATTACACTACGTTATCAGTTCAATGACATAATGACAGAGTGTGTTGACCCTTTAATTTTCTAAATATTTTTGGTGGACCAAATTTTAAAAAAAAAACTCATTGATTATTAAAATCCCTTTTGTTTTCAATATGTATATCATTAAATAACATTTTTCCTTGAATTTATGGAGTTTTATTCATTGTATTAGCAATTTAGCCATATAAGAATATATGTCATCTAACAAGCAACTAAAAGAGCCAAATTTGAAAATCATCAAAAAACTAAAAATGGCATACTTTGTCTATTATTTGCCTATTTAATGTTATTGGTTTCATTTTTATTTTTAATTTAATTAAAAAGTAAAATTTGAAGTTGGCACCTCAACTACTTCATCTCCTTTATTATACATGTTATTTATTTTTTCTTGAATTTCCCTCCAAACATCTATTTTACTAAACTAATGAAATGAAAAGCAAGAATACCAAAAAATGCATGTTACCAAAATGGGCATAGTCATCAACCCAAAGAGGTGGTTGGATCTAGTTTACCAAACACAATAGCACAAAACTAGGTTTTTGAATTGGTGATAATGCCATCATCTAACATCATAATTAAAAATATTTGATAAAAATATGGGGGGGGAGGGAGGAGAGGATATAAGAGAACAATTACAAGAGATACAAACTCCAAAGGTCATGAGTTACAAAAAAATAGAAGGACTTCTTGTTGCTTCATTGGTTTGGGTCAAGTTAGGCTATTTGGTTTAGTTGGCCAAGTTTAATTTGAATAAGGTTTGATGTCAAGCCAATATTAGGCTTCTATGGGATTCTTGTTTTTTAGAACCCCAATAGCCTTGTGGAGTTGTGATTTTTGGACCATTTGCACTTTTTTAATTTGTCCAAATTAATGATTCTAAATTATAGAAAGTACTATATGATATTATATGTCAGGTCCAATGTGGAACAAATGTTGGGAGTTAATAGGTTTATTTAATTTCTTACCTTTTTTTTAGTTTTTCTCTTAATCTTGAGTTTATTCACAATATTAATTGTAATTCAATATGCAAAATTAGTTTCACAGTTGAAGGAACACATAAACATTCAAACCAAAAACATTACATAAATTTTTATAGTTGTTTACAATTGTATTTTAGATTGTTAATTCAATCCCAAGGGTTTTTCGCATTGGAATTAAAATATTCACTAAACATGGGTTGCCAAAAGGCACTCACAAAAAATTGCATCTAAGGTTAATAAAAATACTGCCCACGAATATTTACGCCACTTCAATTGACCATAACAACCAACTTACAAAAGCTCACCGTTACTTGGGAATATAATAGCCAACAAACTAGATTATCCAACCTAGACCCACAAAGGAATTTTTTATCAGCCAATTAGGTAATCTTGCATTGAACCAAACTTCTATTCGACATGAAATGACTATATATGATAATAAAATGAACCGATGAAACAAGAAAACTTTCCAGATAATGTACTAAAAGCTTCAAGATTCCTGAAGTATGTTATTCAGAATACTCAAATATGGCACCAGTGTGATTGAACCCGCACGATACTTGTAATGCTCTAACATTTTCTTCAAGCTTCACCTCTGTAGGTTCATAGTAGTCAACATCATTACCTTGCCCCTGCACACAATCAAATACAGTACCATCTGAGACTCAGCAATCAAGACTGCCAAAATTCAAATTCTTTTTACTTTTTTCTTCCCATTCTATAGTTGTTATGATTACTGCAGACCTAATAATCTTGAGATAATGCCTTGATGACAATGATGATTGTAGTTCCAGTACTAACTGGTGCTGCATTCTACCAAGTTAGTTTTGAAGTTCCTCTCATATTTTAAGCATTTCAACTACAATCCCATTTTGAGAAACAGAATCACACACTCTGAAATAATAAAAATGCATTGAGATGATCACACAAAAGTTGAAAAATATACCAATTGTCCTCCAGAAGAGTAACAATGATCAGAAAATGTTCCATGTGAACCTCCCCATCCCCATGTGAAAACCCTTCCACCTGGACATCAGCAGTTAAAATAGTGGTCAATAAGCATCCCTATCAGTGAAGGTAATGATTTTAAGTATAGCAATTGTGAACTTTCAATTATTTGTTTATTTTGCCTTGTTGAGTAACGAATAGACCTGCTGAACCAGAATAAAAAGAAAAATGTCAAACAACATGAATGCAGGTAAAAAAGCTAAAACTATTATGTACTTCTTGTTGCTAATCCATGTGAAATTTATTCCAAGGTTAAGAAAGATAAAACATGGAAGTGACAAAAGAAAAAATACTAATTATTCAAAATTACACCAAGGACAACTACTAGCAGGCTTTACAGCACTTACAACCACAGATATTGAGTTTACAACACAAATACTCAGTTGTTCAATATATCTGTAAACCGCTCATAAAGTCTCCTTTTTCACATGTATATGATTATTAACATACATAAGAGTCCTTTTATGAGCAATGGAACCCGCTATTGAAAAATCCATCTGCACAAGTTTCAGACCTTAACTATTCTACAAAGTTATGGAAAATAGGCTCTAAAGCCAACTCTGTGAATGCAAGCCTATGTACTTTTTTAAACCAATCATCGACTTCCAAGACATCTTCCCCATTTAACTTTTTAAACCAATCATCAAAATTAAACAAACGTTTAGAAAATGATAAATAAAAAATTATACAGAATGCATCAAACAAGAGGTACATCTAAAATATGAATTCTGACCCATATACTAGAAATTGCTTACCACAGATTGCAGCTGTATGCTTCCAACCACAAGATACCTACAGCAAAAATATCAAGAAATCATAAGTCACAGGTATGACCCGAAATATCAAGAGGAAAATAACATTCCGCTGAAGTTCAAAATGGATGCCAAACCTCTGTAACATGAAATTTCAAAAAAGGGCCTTCAACTCTTTCAGGTGATTGGGCCACATCTCTGCATCTGGCATGGATGGAAGTCTCAAATTATTCAAGATCAGACTTGGAATAGTAACTATTCCAAAATATATTGACACACATACAAGTATCTGCTGCACAGAATTTTTAAAAAACAAGGAAATAAATCTGTAATACATGGTCCTTGCATATGGTAGTGCATACCCAATGCCAAGGCAACCATTCTCATTTGATCCCCAAGCATATACTTCACCATCTCCTGTTTAAACCACAATAATGGGATATGAGAAAATAATTATTATCTTCAGAACACAACATAAAAAGTTAAAAATAATATAATGATTTTTTTTTGGTAAATAGCAAATTGGAACCTCTACCTACTGACCCACTATGCGGCCAAAAGTAAGTTGCACAGTATCACTGGGATTAATATGTATATAAAGAAATCTTGTTTAGCCTTGCTCACTAAGTTCCAAGGAACTTGAGCTCATCACTCATCATTCTGATAGCTTTTTCCCCAACTTTGCTGGGGTTAGCAATTGAATCCTCCTCCCTTCAACTCAAGTTCTAGTAGTTCTTTGAGCCCGCACCACTTCTAGCGGAGGTATCTTCAGTTTTACTGTATTTCAAGGCAAAATTGCGCTAACATGTAGAAATTTCTTGAAACTAGTATGTTATGCATAGATACCTTGAGCACCCCCTCATGCCTTTTTTTTCAAAATATCATATCTCATGGAAGTATGACCTTGGAAACTTTGCAGTTTAATATAAGTAGGCAGTTTGATAGTAATTTCCAGCAACAAAAGGAATACATAGGAATCAGTAAACCAACAAGTTGCAAAAGTGGGGAAAAAAAAGTGGAGGTCAGTAGGAGAAGAGAAGGTTCAAATTTCACCTTTATGTATTTAACAATAACCGATAATACAAGCAATTGTACAAGAAAATTATAGATTAACTTTACCATATCAAACAAGGAAAGACTAGTCTTGGGTTCAGAAAGTACTTGTGATAACGCAAGTGTGGTAACCACCACATGCAACCTCTTCACAAGAAGGCAGTTCATTGACAAGAGATGGCAATGTGGCATTTTTTGACTGTGAGAAACCCTAACATTTGTATTTTATAATAAAATACATAAATCAGTGAAACTAAAAGTGAAACAACTGACTCGATAAGCCTGTAACAGTATAAAACAGTCTCACTTACCAGCTTTTCCACTGTCCGTTCCCCAAATGCAAAAACAGAACCTTGTTCTACAAAAGACAAGACATACAAGAGAAAGCAGGAGGTAAAACAACAAGATTACACCTAGCTCACTCAAACAAATAACAAGAAGAATAAGAAATTTTCCATCATTTACCATCGATGCAAACTGAATGCATTAACCCTGCTGCAATCTTCTGAACCTATATCCCAGATCATCAAGAAACAGTCACAATGAGCCACTGTTATACTTGCATGGACTTTTAACTTTACTTCAAAGAACATTGAAAGAAAATTTAACAATTCTACAACTCTATATGTGATCGAAAGAGAAACCTCATAATACCTTTAGCCCTTCAAACTCCTTGATAAGTCTTGGTGTATATTCACTGCACAAATAAATAAATGAATAGACCAGATACATATCTTTAGAGAACAATTGCAATTTTAGTCTCATCTAGTAGGTTTATCCCACTTTCTAATTGCAGACAGCTTTCTCAATTGTGAATGGCGGCACCCTGTGTTGCACAACCAATTTTTCACTTAAAAACAGTGTCACAAACAGTATACAATATTTCCTCTGTATTTCAACATTAAGCTTGTTGATAACAAAGCTGAGAATTTAGTATAAAATAAACAAAGTAAACTGAAAGAAGATGCCCACATGAAGGTGTTCTCAGCTCCTTCCCTCACTAACAAATCTTCTCACAGTAAGAAATGAATTCTCTTTTCTGTCCAAATAAAATCTGTGACCACTTAGTAAGACCATACCTTGTGCTTCTTAAAAGCCCCATGATGTTTGAACGATGACCATGACCAAGCCGTCCAGATCCCCCAGCTCCCCAGCTCAAGATATCACCTAGGTCTAGCAAATCGTAACAAATAAGTATAAGTATAATGTAACTCACATCTGAGTTTCAAATTCTGGAAGGTCCTCAATCCTCACCTGTGACAGCAATAGAGTGCTCTGAACCCAATGCTATCATTTTTATACTTAACCCACCCAGAGATTCAACTTTGGTGGGTGCTGAAATTCTCTTGTTTGCTCCTACCAAAATTGCAAGTTACCTAAAAATTCTCAGAGATGCTTATGTAAGGGTGACAAACTCGATACTAGAAATGACATACTCAAGACTATAAAATCAATAAGACCAACAGAACATAGAAGCCAAAGCAAGGGGAATGAAAAGCAGGCCAAATGAAGGCTATTTTTGTACAAGAACAATCTTGAAATCCCTTATGTATACCTAACATGATAACAATTGAACTTCAAATATATGCCACAGCTTTCTTTTATCTACCTTTATTAGTAATAACAAACTAGTCAGGAACAGATTACATAATTGGCCCTGACTTCGCTCCTTTAACACTTTAATTTTTAGTTGTATGAAATAAAACTAGTGAACTTAAATCTATTCGGCACTCTAATTACTGTTATGCCACTACTTATTTACAACTTGACAGGTTCATCATGTAATATATTTTCATACGTTCACAATATAACAAGTACACAGTAACAAAATGTGGATTGGGCCTTTGGCTCAATGACCACATGGGGAGTTGTTCTGAGGGTCAGGTCTTGGGTTCAAGTCTCACTGGGGTATTGGGTGTAATGTGCACGTTATCAACATTCTAAAAACAATGCACAATAACAAAATCGTAAGTGAATTTTGCATAAACCTTAGCCTTTTTTCAAATTTTATCTGGATCCTCAACCAGAACCAAAATTATTGATTGGACTCACAATTAATTTTCTATGGAAACAATCGAGATTCAGGTTACAGTTTTATATCCTAAACTGCGTATGTCTAGCCTTCTTACATCAACAAATCCTTATGGTAGAGATTTGATTTGTAAGATTTTGAGTTACAAAAAATCTCAAATACTACCATCAAACAGGATTAAGTTAGAGAGCAAGATCAGCATTTAGAAGTTATCAATTCCTCTCCTACAAACTTCTCTCAGTATCCCCATTCTTTTTGTGACATAACCAACTTCTTACCATCACTATCATCCTCAAAGCTCTTCATCCAACTATATCTGGATCAGCTCTAAATTCTGTTCAACTAAAAGTTTGGTTTCGTGGTTTCATCATACAGGAATCAGTTCTTGTATCCTATGATGTTCCCACATTCCATGCTACTTCACACCCATGTACAAGTAATTCAGAAGGTATAGGAGAAAAGTACACAAATCTATAGCAAGTCCCCAAACTTCTTCAACATAATTAACATATTTTCTTAAAAAACTATAATTAGAATGACAATATAACAAGCGTGAGAAATCACAGAATTGAATTGAATCCTATAGTGGCAGCAAACAGTACAAATTTGGTTATAATCAAATTATTGGTATGACATAGTTATTAGGAGTTTAAGACGACATTACTTTTTCCAAAACCGAGCTGGCCACTTGAGTTATTTCCCCACATGTAGAGTTCTCCATCCACTACAAATATCACACGATCATTAGTCGCAAAGTCAAAAATAATAATCCATTGCAGCCAACATAAGTAAGATGCTTGCTCACTAATCTATGTGGGACTATTCCTTAACACTCTCCCTCACGTGTGGGCCCTCTTTTGTGACTCTACAAGTGGATAACAAAACTTGGATTATTTCCCCACATGTAGAGTTCTCCATCCACTACAAATATCACATGATCATTAGTCGCAAAGTCAAAAATAATAATCCGTTGCAGCCAACATAAGTAAGATGCTTGGCCATAAATCTAACATACGGTCATGAATATTGGGACATGTGGCCAATATTTATTTCAGCTGCTATCTCACTTCTTTCTGATTGGATACTTTTAATCAGTGTTTACTTTACAATTTCAAAAATCTCTTTTTTTTTTGGGGGGGGGGGGCGCTTCTAAAGTTGTACTCGGATCACCAATTTAAATTCCAGGAGATATATGCATTGGTTGAGGACTAAAACACTCTAAGAGAGAGAGAGAGAGAGAGGTTGAACTAAAAGACTATGAGACTGCCACCACATGATTTATACGTCTTCTCTATACTAATTCAAATACCAATCAAAAGACTCTGAGAAAGGATTTTTTGTGCAAACATAATCAAGTGATCTGACAAGGTCTGGGCCCTCTTTTAGTGCCTCAACTTCTCACCTGTTATAGCTGCAGAATGATAGAAGCCTGCTGCCACTCGGATAATTTCCTTGGAAAAACCAGAAACTTCAAGTGGCTCCTGCAAACAACTGACTGTTTTAATATAAGTTCTTGAAATCCACCAAATAGACTGATTGGTAACCCTAAAAAGAAGATCTATTGAAATTTTCTTTTGATCACTTTTACCAGAACTAAAAATTAAACATGTGTATTCTTTCACCTTTGGGCAATTTCACATTATTACAGTTTTCAACAAAAAAAATGTTTCACCACTGCTACTATTCCAACTCTTTAAAAAATTAGAGATCAGTGACAAATAATTCCAAAGTAACAAAAAAGATTCTTGGTTTTATAGAACAAGGAATAAATGATTGTTTTTAAAAATAAAAAAGGAAAGATGATTGTATTACATAACAAGGCAGAAATGATTCGGATTGAATGTGAAATTTACATCCCTCGGTTGTTTTGCAACAAACTAGAGTGTTGAAGTAGTATGAATGTCATCTCTTGTAATTAAGTGAATATGTGGCATACGTTGTAATTATAGGAGTTTTCAAGTTCTTTTTCCTTTTACTCATGTACTAGGATTTCTACCTTTTTTTTAAAGGATGTATATATATTAACAGAGAAAATTTACAAAGGAAGAGGGAGCAAATCCCTAACAACTAGATATTGTAGGGTTGCTTCCTGCTTGGCAAGCACATCTATTGCCGAATTTGCAGATCACGGAATGTGAGACCAAATACAAGAGAAGAGTGAGGCAATTTCTAGAATCTCCCAAAAAATGTCCCAATGGCGCCATGGGGGAGAGGATGCACAATCGCACCAACCAATAACCACCTTCGAGTCCCCTTCAATGTGGAGCGGGCCACTACTGTTGTCTTCGAAAATGCAAAGCCCATTGAAAAGGTCATGGAGCTCAGTTGACGTTGAGTCAGAAATGCCTAATGGGCCAGCATACGAGAAACACTAATTGCCGGAAGGATCCATGATAACTCCCCCAAAGCCAGCAATCCCGGGATTACCAAGAGAAAAACCATCAAAATTCAAGTTTAGGAAACCAAGCTATGGAGGAGTCCATTCCTGCATGACTTGGACCTTGGTTCCAATCAGCATCTTTGCCATGTTGCTCCAATTATCTCGGATAGAGGAACCCACAAAGGAAGAAAAGGGCTTTTTAGTAAGAAGCCAAGCAGAGATTTGGCCCGACACATGTTCAACGACCCTTACCACAGATTCACATTTGGCATCAAAACGCCTACAGTTGCGTTCATTCCAAACTATAAATAAGAAATTGAGGGGAGGGCATACAAAACTCGAGCTCTCCAAGCCTCCTTTCTCCATCTCTTGCCTCACGTGCTCCTAGTCTCTCTTTCCTAGATTCTCCTTTTCTTTTTTCTTCCTTCTTTCTTCTTCTTCTCCTAAACCCTAGTTCTTCTAATCCAAAAACCCTAGATCTAACATAGTATCAGAGTAGGGATTCTAGGGTTTCAAATAAAGTTGCTCCAACAGCATTAAAAGTGCACAAAGGAAGAGTTTTTCCAACCATTGAAGGAGGCAAAGTGCTGGATTTTTCAAATTCCAGCAAGGTTCTAAATCAGATAATTGTTTTCTAGCCATTGAAGTTCGTTTTAATTCAGATAAAATCAAGTCCTAAACATCCAAAGGATCTTTTAATTTCAGTTTGCATGATCTATTGAAAACTGTGTCCTTTCTTACCCATATATGGCTGAATTCCGAATTTTTTTGTAGGCAATCATTGCTCGATTGTTTAGCGATAAAATTGACGCCAAAACTTCAGTTTTTGAATTTCGAAAACTTCCTCTTGTTGCTGGCTTCAATCTCCTCTTGTTGAATGTTAAGATTGGTTTTCAAATCAATGAAACCCTAAAGTAGGGTTTGAAGTTAATTGTTGAAGAAAGTTATTTGTTTAAGTCAGCCTTCAATCCCACTTTAAAGTTGTGTTTTTCGTTGGTTAATTATCAATTTTTTCCAGCATTGAATCAGTGTTTAATTGCTGGTATTGATTCATCACAAGTTCAAATTCCAATTATGTGTATTTTGCTTCATACATAAATTCAATTTTTCATAGAGTTGTTCATCATCTATTCAGCCATACTTGTGAAATGGTGTTGATTCTAGTTCTGAAATTGTGTGTTTGCTTTGCTAATCTCTTGAGTTAATTACAAAATAAAGTGTTTTTAATTGATCTAGCATGGCAGAAATCTCAAGTAGTTCTTCTTCTTCTTCTTCAACATATGCTGATTTCAGCAAACATGATCCCTTGAGAATTACTACAATTCCTCTCAAAGATTAAGTAACTACTTGTCTTAGTCTCAATCAATTAAACGTTTTCTGATTACTAAGGGACCTTGTTGGGCACATAAACCAGCCTCTTATGCATGTTGATGAGCCTTCCTATAACAAGTGGTTAAGGGAAGATACCCTACTTATCAATTGATCAATAAATAGTGTGGAAGAACAAGTTGCAAATAATGTTATTCATTTGGAAACAGCAAAGGAAATCTGGGATACATGTCTTGAATAATATTCTACTCCTAACAATATTGAAAGGATTAATGACATAATTAGAAGATGTGCATGACAAAGCATAAAGACAAGCTTCATGAATATTTTACTAGATTCAAAGGTTTGCTACAGGAATGGAAGGTTACCCACCATATTCAACTGATATAGCAACTCAAGAAAAGCAAAGAGAAGATTTAGTCTCAGCTATATGCGTTGCAAATCTACAGCCTTATTTGGATATTGCCAAGTCGCAGGTACTTAGTTCTTCAACCAGACCTTCTTTCATTGATGTATGTGCTACCATGCTTAGGATTCCAGTTAAGGGATCCTCAACTCAACAAGAGCGAGTAGAAAATTCAGGAATATTCTCTCAAAGAAGGGAGTGTAACAGCTATGGAAGAGGAAGAAGAAGAAGTGTAAAATCATATGGTAGAGGGAAAGGAAGAAGTGTGAGTGAATCCAATTCTAAATCTTCAAACATTGGTCAGAACTGAAAGTGTACCTTCTATGATCTAAACAACCATCAGGTTGACAAGTGCAGGAATTTACATAGTAAGCCGGCGTTCTTCAAGACCAATCAATCCTCAGCTACTACTATAATAGCTCAACAAGGTGTTACCTCTGATCATCCTAAAGGGAAGATGGTTCTTATAGAAGAAGATTATGATTTATTCAAAAAATTTAAGAACCTGATGGCTCCTCCTCCGAGTACCACTGTAGCTACAGTTGCCACTACTGCTACATTCTCCTTTTTCTCATATTCTAATCCTTAAATCCTAGTTGCCTCTGGACACCTTACCGGCAGAATAGATAACATATCTTCCTTGACCCATTGTACTATGGACCAATTTGTATCCATTGCAAATGGGTCTCAAACAAAAGTTCAGGGTATTGGTACATCCTCTTTATCTCCCTTCGTCCACTTTCCAATGTGTTATTTGTACCTCAATTCCCACTTAACCTCATGTCTATTAGCCAGTTAACCAAAAGGCTTAATTGCTTTATTATGTTTTTTCCTTTTCATTGTGTTTTTCGAGACATCAAGACGAAACAGGTGATTGGAGGCGGTTCTGAGAGAGGAACTCTTTACCTTATGGATCTAGCAATTCTAATAGTTGTAACAGCAACCAATAAAGAAGTCATACAATGGCACAACAGGTTGGGCCATCCTTCCTTGTCAAGTTTAAAATCATTAGTTCCCCCTTTAAAATCTCTTTCTCAATTACCTTGTAAGTTTTGTGAGCTTGGGAAGCACACTGTGTTGTTTTTCAGTCTAGGCAAAACAATATATCGTCTAGTCCTTTCTCTTTAATTCATTTAGATGTGTGGGGACCTATTTTTTTGAGAAAGGTGGAGACTTGTTAATGTCCCGAATATTTCAGTCTAAGTACTTTGTGATTTTTGTGGATACATGGGTTACTTGGTTATATTTGATGCAAGATAGATCTAAGTGTTTACTATCTTCAATTCTTTTTGTGCTATGGTTGAGATACAATTTCAAAAGAAAATTCAGATATTTAAGCCTAATAATGCCAAAGAATATTTTTTCTCTCAATTTTAGAATTTATGCCAACAAAAAGGCATTATCCATCAACCCTCTTTTGTGTACATACCACAACAAAATGGTGTCTCATAAAGAAAGAGCATGTGTCTTGTTGAAGTTGCACGGACACTTATGTTGTCCATGAATATCCCTTAGTTTTATTGGCTATATGCAGTTCTCACTGCTTGTTTTTTTTTTTTAATAAATTGCATTTCTTCTAGTGTATTACATGATAGTACAACATTCTCCAAGTTAGTTCATGACTCATTTGCTTTCCCATTACCACCTTGTGTTGTTGGCTATGTTTCATTTCCTCATAACAGAGGTCCTCACCAAAATAAGTTTAACCCTAAGGCTCTTAAGTGTATTTTCCTACGATACTCAAAAAATCAGAAAGATTATGGGTGTTGTTCTCCTAGTCTCAAAAAGACATTTGTCTCTACCGATGTGACTTTTTTTAAGATCAACCATATTTTTCCGCTAGCTCTCCTCCAACTTTTACACCTTCCGCATGGATACTTAGGCCAGTTGTTACATTGAATCACCAATTTCAGTATAATGGCAAGTCATCTTCGACATCAAAGATTAATCTCTCCTCCGACCAACCACTCACATGTGGAGTCTTCTGATGCTTCTAAGGAAACTCTCCTCCATCTTCTCCTGTTGTATTTAGCCTACCATATGACACCAGACCAATTACGCTCCGTAAAGGACCTCAGACCACTGCTATTAGACACCCATCTACCTCTTATCTCATTGGTAACTATGTTTCCACACACTTTCTATCAGAACCTTGTGTTTCAGTCTTGGCTACAATGTCATCCACCTCCATTCCTCATACATATGATGAGGCATTACATGATCCAATATGGAACACTGCCATGGATGAGGAGGTCTAGGCCATGTATAACAACCATACTTGGCATTTGACTTTCCTTCAATCAACTAAAAAGGCAGTGAGCTGCAAATGGTTGTTTAACCTCAAATATAACCCTAAGGCACCGTGGCCAAGTATAAAATTAGACTAGTAGCCAAAGGCTACACTCAGTCTCATGGTATTGATTATAATGAGACTTTTTCTTCGGTATCAAAGATGAATTCAGTACAATTTCTTATTTCTTTAGCAGCCAATTCTAAATGGGTTATCAATCAGTTGGATGTTAAAAATGCATATCTCAATGGTGAACTATCAGGAGAGGTCTATATGAGCCAACCACCAGGTTATGTGGTTGAGGCAGAGAAAGTATGTCGCCTAAATAAGGCAATTTATGGGTTGAAACAATCCCCTCATGCTTAGTTCAATAAATTTACTATTAAGGTTATTCGACTTGGGTTCACACGATGTGAAAATGATCACTCCGTGTTTACAAAAAGATCTGCAAAAGGTATGATTCTCATAGTTGTTTATGTTGACGACATTATTATTACTAGGAGTGATATTAAGGGTATTCAGCAAACAAAAAATGATGTAAATAAAGAGTTTCAAACTGAACACCTGACTACTCAAATATTTCCTAAGTATAGAAGATTTTCAATCCACTCATGGCATTATCTTGTCTCAAAGGAACTATGTCCCCAATCTATTAAAAGAAACTAGAATGCTTGGATGTAAGCTCTTTTTTTTTTTTTTGAAATGATGTGTATAAACTATAAAAGAGAGTGAAGAGTACAAACAAACCTAACTAGGAGGGTCTTCCTCCACAACAAGGTGTTGGAGTGAAATACCCGTCTTAGCCTTATGTTTGCCAAATGATTGGTGGAGCGAGGAATGTGCTTCCAATTACAATTTAAAGAAGAAATTAAATTACAGATTTCTGAATACATATCCCAATGGCGCCACAGAGGTTTGATAGATTTTGCACACCAGTCGATGACATTCTTTGAGTCCCCTTTGAAGTAGAGGGCCCCCCTGAGCCGGCTAGTGAATACTTTGATTCTATTCAGCAATCCAAAGATTTTTGCAATTATGGAGTCGGAGATACCAAGAGGGCCTGTGAAGGAGAAAAGGAGATAACCATTTGCATCGTGAATGACCCCTCCATAACCTACAGAACCCGGGCAGCCAAGAGTGCTTTCATCAAAGTTTAGCATGAAATGGCCCGTTGGTGGAGGGACCCAGGTAGCCATGATCGGGGGGCGGGAAGGCCGAGACAACCCAACGACCAGCTGCCAATTTCCTCTGAGATTGGAGCTACTGAGGTTTCTGAATTCTTTTCGGATCAGGAGCTAGATAGAAACTTGGCCCGTAATGTTATCAGACAAGATTTCAGTGGGGGAGGATTTAAATTCGAATTTTTTCATGTTTCTTTCTTTCCATAACCCCCATATGATGTGCCCAATGCAGCATGAGAGAAGCATTTTTCCAAGCTTTGGGAGACTAGCACCAGTGAATGAAAGGATAGTGGATGGAAGATTTTGTGTAGCACAGTATTGGAACCCAATTTTATTTAAAAGGTTTGTCCAAACAGTATGGGCATAGTGTCAGGATAAAAGTATGTGATTGGCCGTTTCTGGAGAAATTTGGCAAAAAGGGCAATAAGGATCAGGGACGGTGGTTCCCCGCCGGATTAGGGAGTCTGATGTGAGGATTTTATTTTTGCAACTCCAGATAAAGAATTTTGCGCGAGGTGGGGCAAGGAGGTTTCAAGCGGAGGCCGCTGGGTGGTTTGGCTGATTTGAGGTGGGGTTACTGAGGAAATTGTAGGCCGAAGTAGTTGAGAAAGTACCTTTTGTACAAGGTGTCCAAATCAGAGTATCAGAACTAAATCTAGGTTTGGCTGTGGAGATGCTCGAAACGAGATTAGATGCCAGAATGGCTTCAGAATCTGAGAGGTCTCTTCGGATGTTCAAATTCCAGCCCCCTGTTTCAGTCCAAAGATCTGAGATAGAGGCATCAATATTTCTAGCCAGAACAAAGATAGTTGGATTGGCCTGTCCACCAATCGGACCAAAATTTCATGGAGATCCCATTGCCAACGTAGCACTTAACAACTTTCTTAAAATTTGGGAGTAGCAAGGTTATTTTTTTCCAGGTTGGCGACAAGCAGTAGTATCTTCCTCCCTCAGTCCACCGTCCCAAAAGCTTGTTGATTTTGGCAACAACTAGGGCTCTCAAAATTAGATCAAGGAAAAGATTGAATTTCCATATCCATTTAAGGAGAAGAGCAGAATTTGTAGTGGCAGTGTCTCGAATACCCAGCCCGCCACGGGATTTTGGCTTGCAGACCTCTTCCCATTTTACCAAGTGATACTTTTTCTCACCATTTGGTCCCCCCCAAAGAAATCTTCTTTTGATGAGCTCAATTATGTCTTTAATAGAGGAGGGGCACCGGAACATAGACAGAAAGTAACCAGGGATTCCATGAAGGCAGGATTTTATGAGGACCAACTTACCGACTTTAGAGAGGAATTTCCCTTTCCAGGACGCCTAACCAGGGAAAAGATTGAATTTCCAGATGTAAGCTCATTGATACACCAATGGAACCCAATAATAAATAGTGTATTGAATATGGGGATACATCTGATGTTGGATGGTTCCAACCTTTGTTTGAAAATTAATTTATCTCACAGCCACAAGATCAAACACATCTTATTCCATGAATGTTATCAGTCAATTTATACACCAACCTCGACAATCTCATTGGATGGCAAAGGAGAGAGTACTCCTGTATCTAAACAAAAAATCAAGGTTAAAGGTTACTATATAAATGTCATGGACATACTAATATTGAGGGTTTTGCAAATGCAGATTGGGTTGGTTCTCCTGATGACAGAAAATCAACTTCTGGTTATTGTACAACCGTGGGAGGTAATTTAGTCACTTGGAGAAGGAAAAAACAGAATATTGTGGCTAGGTCAAGTGCTGAAGCAAAATATGGGGTCATGGCTCATGAAGTGAGTGAGTTGTTATAGCTCAAATCCTTAATGATAGAACTTGGGTTGAAAAAAAACCGAGCCTATGCAACTCCACTATGACAATTAGGCAGTCTTTCACATTACAACCAACCTAGTTTTTCATGAAGAAATCAAGCATATTGACAATGACTATCATTTTGTTCGGGAAAAATTGTAAGCAGGTGTCATATCCCTACAAAATGTTCCTTCCAAGAACCAGTTAACAAATATTTTCACAAAAGCTATCCTTGCAAATTCTCTCTTTATTACATGTACTAAGCTGAAATATTTGATGTTTTTGCGCCAGCTTGAAGGAGAATGTTGAAGTAGAGTGGCATCTCTTGTAATAGTGAGTGAGTTGCATAAGTTGTAATTATGGAAGTTTTCAAGTTCTTTTTTCCTTTTACTCATGTACAAGAGTTTCTACCCTTAAACTATAAATAAGAAGTTGAGGGGGAAGGCATATACAATTCAAGCCCTCCAAGACTCCTTTCTCCCTCTCTTGCCTCGCGTGCTCCTAGTCTCTCTTTCCTAGACTCTCCTTCTCTTCTTCCTCTTTGTTTCTTTTTCTTCTCCTAAACCCTAATTTTTCTAAGCATGAACCTTAGAATCTAACATAAAGGTTAACAGTAATATAATCCAGAAACTTCTTTTTTATTGAAATAATCCAACAAAAATACTAGAAACAAGGAAATGCTCTCAAAACAAAAATCATGCCATTGCAAATGAATCAATTTTTTCTGATGAGCAAATGCATAGACCTAAAGGAGCTCAAAGAAACACTGCATAATTTTTTTTATATTTATATAACATTGCTTTGGACACCTGAATTCTGAAAGTTAGTAATTTTGATTCTCTTATAGCTAGAGTCTTTCCATAGCTCTTAATATAGTTTTCAATCACAATATTTTGATTTCCCGCTCTTGTTTGGATGGTACTTGGAATGTTAACTTTAGAAGAAACTTAATGATGATGAAGCAGTCAAAATTGGGATTTCTTACCTCTTTGTTTTATGGCTGATTTATGATGAGTACTGGTAATGATCTGGAAGCTTAGTAGTGTTTTGACAGTTTCATCTTTTTACTTGTTTTTAGTGTCTGAGCTTCCTGCATTTCATACAGCATTACTCTTAGTTTGGAATGTCCCAGCCCCTCCAAAGATTAAGTTCTTTCTTGCACCTGTTTCCCAAAACTCACTTCGGATCAACTTACTAGGAGAGGGCAAGTAGCTGATAATTTAAATTTGTAAATTATTCAGATGTTGATGAGTTCGTTAGCCGCATTTTCAGCTATTATTCCCCCTCATTTTCAAGTTGGGGGGCCTTGTTGAGTGGGTTTGTTTTTACTATGTGTTTTCCAATTTCGTTTTGGGATTTTATGGTTCAATTTTAAAAAGATCATTGTCAATGCAAAGTAGAATTCTGGGGCAAACTACTTTTGCAGCAACAGTTTGAACCCTTTGGAAATAAAAGGAATAATGGAACCTTCAATGGTAAATCCTACACAGTGGGTCAGTGTTTGACTAAATTATTCACTACACTCATTTTTTGGGGTAAATAAGTATTCTTCTCTTGAAGTCCTTCCAAGTTCAACCTCAAGAAGCATTGGAAGGATATAATTGCATCTTCTGATTCTCATATCCCGACTATTGTTTGTCAGGTGCTTTCCAATGAAGGATGTTTGAAGTTAAAGTTTGATGGGCATTCAAGAGGAAATCTAGGCCCTGTTGGAGGTGGGAACTCATTAGGCACCATTTGAGCAATATGATTCATCTCAGGCAGAACTCTATGCCCTTCTATATCGTGTAAGAATCTACAGTCAGAGTTTCATTGATTTCCTAGTGATAGAATATGATTCATCATCCTATCTTTTTTAAAACTAGTTTGATCCAACTTTTGGACTCAAGTTCTCCTTGCAATTTCAAAAGAAATGTCATTCAGAAACGTAAATTGGATATCTAGTAGCAGGAATACAGGTGAATAAGAGAATAAAAAAATTCCTTCTTCAAATGACGGGAGCACTTCTCCCCAAACATGAAGCAAGTTCCAAAAACTACCCTTAACCTCAAAAGCATGCTACTAGAAAGACAAGGGTCATACCTCACCGTGAAAATGAGGAAAATTCATAAGGATAAGGAAACACTGAAATGACAAACAAACAATGGCTTTCCTAACTATTTTGAGCCAGCAATCTTGTGCACATCCAATTAGACTACAGTTTCAAATATAGGGAGAAAAAGCACAAATGTATAGGTGGAGATGCTTACAAGCACATAATTCTGCTCAGACGCTAAACCCAATTGTCCATAATCATTCATCCCAGTTGCATATACGTGCCCCTTTTCTGTCCACAAGACATATACTTGATAAGAAGAAAACACATTTTTGAAGAATTCTACTTTCAAACTCTCAGGAAACATAGGAGATTTTTTTTAAAAAAAAAACTGTCCACTGCAGCAAACTTTCCAGTGCCATGGAAAGCACGTTTACTAAATTGCATTTCAAAGACACCAATGGCAGGCATCAAAGTTAACCGAGACAGATTATCGTTAATTCAGCTTTTTATTGAATTGGTAATTTGGGCAATCAGAAAACTAATTCTTCAAAGGATCTCCATAAATCATACAGAATTGTTCATTAAAGGATTTCCATCATCATCCCAAAATTTGGCCTTCACAATGCAGGAAGGTTGTGAATCATACTCAACTTTCCTAAGCAATACTTCACAGAGTGATAAAAGAAAAAAACTGAATTAAAGTATCTTTTTGGAACTTGATCATTCTCAACTATTCAACTCCAGAAATGTTAAATTCAGAAATATTTTACTAAAATGAACAACATATTGAGAACATGAGGTACAAGGGATAGGAAGGGAAGCAAGTATAAGCGCACCCGTGAGGAAGAGAGTATGGGCCCCACCACAGGCAATGGCACGGGGACTATCATCATCATCAAAAGCAGGACAAACAGCCGGCTTCCACTGTGACTGCAGGCTGCCCAACCCCAACCTTCCGTAATCCCCATTACCCCAGAGAGCCACAAACCTCCGGTGAGTTCCAGTATGAATTCTTCTATGCAACAAAGAAGATAACGACGGTTCGAGACTCGTCGATATTCTCCTCCACATCCCGGTGCAAAAGAAAGGAATTTAAATCCTCCAAGAATTGTAAAAGAAGGAATTGGGGATGAGCAGATGGCTAGAATTTGAGATTTTGGAGAACCTAAAACTGCTAATTTTGTTAGTTGAAACGATGATAATACGAGTAAGAAGACGGTTGGAGTTGTCTGGCAGAAGATGAAACAGCAATGCAGGGAGTGTCGACGCCTCGACGTGGTCAGTCACGGAAAGCTCAGTAAGAAACTGGAAAAGAAAAAACGCGCCGAAGTAGGAACGACGGAGGAGATCAGTAGCCCAATAAATTAACGGTGCCACTATTTAAGTACAATAATCATAGTGTCACCTCTTTTATTTGGGTAGCACTGAGGTCACTTTTTCTTCTGATTTGATCTTGGTCGTGGCACTACACAATCCGCTTCATCTTGACCATCACTTGAGCAACCTCTAAGGGGATGGAAGACTTGATCCATTGACAAGAAAACAATCTTAGAAGTGTTTTTCAAAATGATGGATCATTGCAAGTACTAGAGTTGTGCCTTTGATGCATCGGTGAGATCATTACCACTATGCTCAAGTAACTTTGTGGCCTATGATCTTTTGGAGAGAGTCTTTTTTGGAGAGAATACAAAGGTTTGTTGTTGTCTCTTCTCTTGAAAAAAAAAAAGTCGAAAGTCGGATGGTGGAGAGATTTTTTGTAATGGCATGAGTAACTTAAATCGGCTTGAACAATGGAAGAAGCATCCTTTTTTAAAGAAAGGAGCAAGCATGCGGGTAGGCAATAATTGGATCATAAGACCTCATGTTTGGGCGAGTAGGAGTTGAGTCAGGGGTGTTAACTTCCTTCCCTTTGTCGTTGTCGAATGATGCCTTTTAAGTTGATGATGAGAAAGTGGAGAAGGACTCGAGAAGTAAAAATTATATGGTTTAAGATGTCAGAGGGCTCAGCATATCAACATATTCAATCAAATCATTAGTGATTTGATGCGGGTTAATGTGAAACTTGAAGACGAAGACAAAGCATTGATGTTACTGAATTCTCTACCGAATTCAAATTATGATTACGATTATGACGTGGGAAAAAAAAAACTCTCGAATTGGAGGATATCACAAGTCCTCTATTAGGTTTCTATTAGAGGAAAAAAACCAGGGATGAGACTTCGTGAAGAACTTGTAGTGAAAGATACCCAAGAACGATCTCGATCTAAATCCAGGAAGAGGAATGACAACTCTTGCTCATGTGGACGTAGGCGCGAACCATGTTAAAATCTTTGTGTTCATCTTTCTTGCTTTACTCTTTTGATCATTACTTAAGAGTTCATAAAAAAATTGCCTCACAACAAGCTTCAAGAATGGTAACAAAATAACTATAAATAAAATTCGATGGAGCTTCAAGCACACTTTTGAGTTTTTCTTTCTCAAGAACAGAGTTTTGAGGTATTTGATAAAACGCGTTTTTCTTCCCACGAAGGTGTAACTCCTTTTCTTACCATTTTCCGCCTTGTCTCTTCGGGGCGGGCCTTTCTGTGACGCTATTTCTCACCTCGTTTGTTGACTGAACCTCCAATCTTTTGACCGTTGGGAAATAATCACACAAATCTCAGCTGCTACCATTTCCTTTCAAAATCAAATCTTTCACATAAATTGAAGTGGAAAACAAACCTTGAAGATAAGCAAACAAAAGCTACAAATAGACAGAAAAACAAAAAAAATCAAAAATTGAACAGATTTATATTGTTTGGTTGGTGATTGCAGCTATTTGGTCTTGTAGAAAGAGAGAGCAGAATAGACGGTCTGTGTGAGGGTGAAACCCAGAAGAAAAGCAGCCGCAATAAGAGAAATCAAGGTCCAAGGATTCTTGAAATAAGTATCTCGCAAGTTTCGCCGCCACTCACGCACCCGCCTGCTCCAGTTCTTCATCTCCTCCGCGTAGTGCCTGTTCAGAGCATCCCGCACCTCGCAAAGACTGCTTGAAGGATCAAAGAAGACGTTCTTTGCGATGTCGTTGATCAGCTTAGCGATGGCTTCGTCACTGCCCAGTGTGCCTTCGATCAGTCCGGTAGACATGAGAAACGTGACATCTTTGACGGAGTTCATGAGACCAGACATGAAGGCCATGTAGGAACTCACGTCCCGGCCGGCGCCAGGGTGGAGCCTCTCGAAGGCGATGAAGTTGAGGAAGACGGATTCGGTGCTGTTGTCAACGCTGAAGGGGGGGAGGGTCAGGGTGCCATTACTGAAGTTTATTTCTTTTATCCCAGTTTTGGGGCTCTTCCTGAAGATAATCCCAGCGTCTTGAAGCTCGGAGGAAGAGCGGACTGCAATCGCCGGTAGACGCTGCTCGGGTAATCTTCTGAAAGGGCCTCTTGTGATTCCCTTTCGAGCTACATCCAGGACATGTAAGCCCAGAGGCATCTCCAGCATGGTGTTGGTGTTTGACAGGAACTTGTGCACTAGTTCATTTGTCGGGTGGCCGTTCTGCAATCATTTTTATTTTTTTATTTTTGAAACGAAAATTTCTTCAGACTTCAGAAGACAGAAATTAATTAGTAAATTGGAATCAAAGAACACGGAGTGGCGATTGATGTCCTACCTCATCGTTCATCCGACCATGCTCCACGGCGTAGATCCTCTCGATCACCCTCAGCGGCAGCTGATTCTCGATCATCAACAAGTCCGGAACCATGTACGGACAGATATTGAGAAACCCATGGAAGCTGAAAACAGGATCCATGTCTTCGTAATCCCTGGCGGTGGAATAACCCCTCAGAACCTCATAGAGAAAACACCCATCGAGCATCATCAACTGCAGGAAGGTCTCGCGATCGTCCCACGGCGCCTCCAGCTGCTCATAACTGTCCATGAGTCGCTGCAAGTCCCCCTCGATCGCCCGCCGGAAGTCCTCGATCGGCTTGGCAGAACGCTGGAGGAGGTGCTGCACCGCCCGATGCTTGTGCTCCTCCATGGCGCGAAGATGAAATTCCCCATGGTGGTAAGGCCCCACGGACACCAGCTGGGGGCTGTACGATCTAGGGCTGTGCTCCTTGAGGTAGGCAGGGACTCTGTAGATGCAGTGCTTCTTCCACAGCTCCTCCTGTGTCAAACTCATCCGCCGCCGGAGCTTCTCCACGTCCAGGATCACCATTTCCTTCGCCATCGGAATAATCAATCTTTCTGGGTTTCTGGCGGAGGTAGAATCAAGGTTGATTTTGGGAGTACATTTTGGAAGAACCGAAACCTCCTTTTCTCCCTCTCAAAATCCTCTCCGTCTGTTCGTTCATGGAAACTGCTTTTGTCCTTCTCAATTCCTCTCCATCCGTTGGTTCATGGAAATTGCCAGCTTGTTCTAGATTTTAGTATTTTTTTGGGGAAGGGCGAGTGATGAAGTCAAACACGGCTTTACGAATCCATCTTCATGGAAAGGGCTGGTTCGGATCATTATTCTACTTTCATGGGAATAACCATTTACACTCCCTGCTTCCTTAACGTTTTCACATTTAACTCAGATCGACATTCGCGGAGGCTCCGAGTTCCAGCGGTTCAATCACTGACATTTATAAGATCACATAAAAGAAATTAACCACTGAGGTGTAAAATAACCATAATACCCCCAAAAGGTAAAATGACCAAAATACTCCATGATGTATTTTCTAACACTCTCTCCCCAAAATAGAGCTTATATATCCAGGAGTCTCAACTTGTTGCAGAATGACAGAAACTCTCATTTTTTTAGGGTTTTAGTAAAGACATCTACCAATTGATCTCCTGATCGAAAAATACGGAGTTACTGTCTCATTTTTTTATTACCACATCTCGAATGAAGTAATAATCCTCTTCTATATGTTTAGTTCTCTCAAGGATAATCGGATTATTTATAATAAAGAATGTAGCCTGATTATCACAAAATATACTCATAGGTTTATCTTGGTTGAAACCCAACTCCCGTGAGACTGATTTGACCTACATCAACTCGCTCATCATATGAGTCAACGCCTTGTATTCAACTTCTATGCTAGATCGAGCTACAACATTCTGTTTTTTACTTCTCTAACGAACCAAATTTACTCCTAAGAAGACACAATATCCAATGGTTGACTTCTTGTCCAATTTGGACCCTGCATAATCTGCATAAGAGAAAACCTCTATATTCGTATGCTTTTAGGTTTAAAGAAAATACTTTTTCCTAGTGCCCCTTTCCCTCAAAATTCTTTGAGTAGCTTCTAAATGTATTTTCCGATGACGTTCCATAAAATGGCTCACTACACTTACTACAAAAGAAATATCAGGTCTAGTAACTATTGCATAAATTAATTTTCCCACTAACCTTCGATATTGTGTTCTGTCATTTAATTCTCTACTCTGATCATCATGGAGATCGTGTCCAACTTCTATTGGGGTATCAACTGGTTTGGCTCTCAACAAACCATACTCTTGAAGTATATATGTTATATACTGACGTTGAGTGATCACAACCTCTTCTTTACTTTTTGCCACTTCAATGCCCAGAAAATATTTCAATGGTCCCAAGTCTTTAGTTTGAAAATGTGTAGACAAATGAAACTTGGTATCCTCTATACCAGAAATATCACTCCCAGATAATATAATATCATTTACATAAACCAAGAGCTCCACAATTTTAGAGGACGTCTTTGTCTCAAACAAGGACTGATCACAATGATTCCTTGAGAATCCCATAGATACCACAAACTAGTCGAATTTCTCAAACCAAACACACAAACTCTGCTTCAGCCCATAAATCACTTTCTTAAGTGTACATACTTTATGTGTCTCCCCTTGAGCAACATACCTTGAATGTTGCTCTATATACTCTTATTTAAGATCACTATATAACAAGACATTTTTAATGTCCAGTTGATGTAAGGACCACCCCTGATTCATTGCAATTGAGATCAAAATATGAATAGACAATCAACGAGTAACAGGTGAAAAGGTTTCAAACACATCAATACCAAAAGTTTGAGTATACTCTTTCACAACCAACCAAGCTTTATATTGCTCAATAAAACCGTCTACATTATACTTGATAGTGTAAACCTAGCGGCATCCAATGATAGATCACACAACTACCAAGTGTTCTGATCTATCAAAGCGTCCATTTTAACATCCATAGTTTACTTCCAATGAGGAGACGAAAGAGCCTCCTGTAGTGAAGAAGAGATAGTGCAGGTCAAAATAGACAGAATTTTTTTATAAGAGTTAGATAAGGAACAAAAATACACAAACTAAAATAACGGATACTGCGTACATTTACCTTTCCTGACACCCCCTTCCTGAGTGTAATAGGAAGATGTAGATCATTACAAGCTTCATTGGGAATCATGCAAAAATTCTCGGACTTCTTAAATAATTTTCTTGAGTTACAAATTACAAAAATACCCATATATATTTAATAAATCTTAACCTCCTTAACAACACATCCTATGTACATGAAAATTTAATCACTGACACAATTTAACGTGCAAAATAAGATTACATAAAAAAAATTAACCACTGAGGTAGTAAAATAACTAAATTACCCCTAAAAATAAAATAACCAAAATACCCCTGAATGTATTTTCTAACAAGAACGTTTGTGACCGGTTAAGAGTATCATTTTTTTTAATTTATTCAACAGGCCACCCATGTCAAATTCGTTAAGACATCTTAAATATATCAGCTGACCCCTTTAAATTTTCCTAACTCCCACCCCAACTACTAATACGCCAGGCAAACAAACAGCCCATACGATTCTCCACAAACACCCACCCAGGTTTTCCGACCCCTCCCGTCACCCTCCTGACAAGAAGGAAATTTCTAGTTTCTACTGGCCATCTTTAAGTTAATTAAATGTTTTCCCCACTTCGGAAAATAAATATGTTTTACAATAGATCAAAAGAGATTCTGTAATCTCATCTCATTTCATTTATTCTCTTCTGCACTCTCATACAGTACATCCCCTCATACATGCCCACCAAACTCTCTACAGCAGAAATCAGAGTAGCACACCAGACAGCAACGTCTAGAAGCCCAATGACTCCATGCAGTGAGTGGGAAATGGCTTCAACTTAGAAACCCTAGGAAATCAAAGACAAACAAAATTCCATTATCTAAAGATACAAGATCAACTTTCAGTACGTTCCTCTCTATAGGTCAGTTACTGGCCAATCAACCCCTCTTTATCGCAGATTACTTCAGCGTGTCCCTTGTACACTGAGTGCAAAATCTAGTCTCTGCACTTTCTCCCTCCATGATTTCTCCTTCTCCTTTTAGTTCTTCTACATGAACTCACCGTAATCTGCATGAACAGCAAGCTCACTCATCAGTGATTGATATTATGAACAATCATTACGTTCATATCTTTAATTTTTTGAGCTTCAAATATTTCAGTAAGTAATCATACTCCATACAGAAACAATAATCAACCATCTCCTACAAGACTGACGGCAGATGCAGATGGACTTGATTTGACAAAATATCCTAGTCTAGGTCAGGTAAAACTTCAGAAACATTAAGGGGAGCACCACCCTCTTTTACAAAGGTCCAAACATTGTGTAAATGCATTGTTACACAAATAAAAAGAAGGTACAAATAAACCATTTGACCAAAGAATCTCCAAGCTAATGCAACTTCACAAGATCCTTCCTACAGTGATTCAAGTATGCTGCACAAGTTACCATTGTACACTCAACCGTTTACAGTTGGGCAGAGTCTAGAGCAAACAGAACTAGCAAGTGAGGTTCAACTTTTTTCTTTTTTTTGGATTTCGATAAAAGCAAATTTTTTTCAAGGCAAAGCCAGACAAGAAAAATACAACAAGCTAAATGAGAGGGGGTTATGTTATAACAAGGGATTGAAGAGAAACCCCCATGTTTAGCTTAAGAGTCAGCCAACTAGATGGCTGATCTCGGAATATGATGCCAAACACAAATAAATTAAGAAGATACATCAATAACTTCGTGAAAAACACTGTCAATGGAGCTTTCTCTTTGTTTCTCTTTAGAAAATGGAGGTTCAGCTAAAATTGACCATCAGTTTCAGGAATAAGAAAAGTTAATCAATAACTTTGTTAAAGTTCAAGGGTATCTTAATCATTACATAAGTTGGTTGCTGAGTCCTTAACAAGATGTAGTAAGAAAGGACAGGTGTAATTTTTGTTTGCAAATAAGCTGCTGTGGACGTTAAGTCATGAGGGTTATATTTGTCCTTTTGTAACAACTCACTTAAATGTTTTAATAATAAGAAGTTAGGGATTGAGTTTCTCCCTTAATGAAGGTGCTCCCTCGCTCAGCTTTCTCCTCCATATTTCTCTCTCTCATTTCTTCTTTCTTCTCTTGCTTATATCGATTTTATGCTTTTTCATGGTATCAGAGCTTTTCGATCTCTAAAGGGGTTTTAGGTTGCTGTTTTCTCTCTCTCAAGCCTGCAATCTATCACAAAGTATTCCTCCCAAATCTTGTATGTTAATTGATCTTAAAGGTCAGTATTTTTCCTTTATTTGTGCCATAACTTAAGGGTTAATAACTTGTGCTGCTACAAAAAGCAGTTAGGAACATTTCAAAAAAAAAAAAAAAAAAGTTAGTATGTGTATTTGTGACCCTTTTGATGTTGGATGAATTGTAGAAGTGTTGGATTTAGGATCCCATGATAATACCATAGATAATCAACACAAGAGAAAAAGGAAACCGAAAGTGAGGTAAAAGAGAAGAGGAATGAGAGGAAGGAGAGAGAGAGGAGAAGAGAGAGAGTTTGAGAGAGGAGAGAAAGAGGATTAGGTTAAGTGCCGTACTTAATTCTCCCCCTCAATGTATTTATAATAACGAGCAACTCAATAATTACATCAAAACCTTTTGCCCTACGAAGGGAGAAAAAAGACAAAAATCAAAGATAATTTACATCATGCCATTTTGAGTTTATATTCCAACACTCCCCCTCAAGTTGGGGGAGAGAAAACATTATAGATACCTAGCTTGCCGCATATAGTGGTCTGAATCTTATATGTGACTGGTTTTGTAAGTATATCTGCCACCTGTCCTTGAGATGAAACATGCCTGAGAGATAAAATACCGGCTTGAAATTTTTCCTGTATAAAATGGCAAACTCAATATGTTTTGTTCGCTTGTGGAAGATCGGATTTGAAACAATATGAATGGTTGTCTGGTTGTCACAATATAATTTCATAAGGGATTCTTTGTAGAACCCCAATTCAGTAAAAAAGGATCTAATCAATAGAAGTTCACTGCATGGGTCGTAACTCTGTATTCTGTTTTTGCACTGGATCTCACAACAACATTTTGTTTTTTACTTCTCTATGTAACCAGGTTACATCCAACTAAGGTCCAATACCCAAAAGTAGATTTCATGTCATCAAGTGATCCAGCCCAATTTGCATCTGCAAAACCTTCAATGTTGAAGAGACCATGATTGTTATAAAAAAATCCCTTCCCCGAAGCTCCCTTTAAATATCTCAATATCCTCTCCAGACCTTGCCAATGGGTAAGTAGTGGATTATGCAAATATTGACTAACCACACTCATTGTATATGATATATCCGATCTAATCATTGTGCGGTAAATAAGTTTTCCCACGAGTCTCTGATATTTACCTATATCAACATCTTCACCAAAACTTGCACATAACCGTGTTAGCATCCATAAGAGTATTCATTAATCGACATTTCATCGTCCTTGTGTTCTCAAGTAGATCAAGAACATACTTTATCTAAGATAAGACAATCTCATGCTTTGACTGGAAGACACAGACACCGAAGAAATATTTCAAAAGTCAAAAATCCTTCTTTTTTGAATTCTTTGTATCTTCTCTTTGACTTCTTTTATACTATCTGCATCACTGCCAGTTAAGACAATATCATCCACATAAACCTCTAGCAATACTTTTCCCTTTAAGGTATTATTGATAAAGATAAAATGATCTACTAAGCACCGATTGAATCCAAACTGCAACATGGTGTGACTAAATTTGTCAAACCAAGCTCAAGGAGACTGTTTTAGGCCATATAAAAATTTCCTCAATCTACATACCGACTCCCCATCAACCACAAATCCAGGTGGTTGATGCATTTAGATTTCTTCCATAATGTCATCATTCAAAAATGAATTCTTCACATCCAATTGATAAAATGGCCAAGAGGAATTAACAGTGAGTGATAATAAGATTCTTACTAAATTTTTTTTTTGAAATGAGATTCTTACTAAATTTGACTTGGCCACTGAGGAGAAAGTTTCTTCATAATCTACTCCATAGCACTGAGTAAACCCCTTTGCAAATAGACGGGCCTTGAGGCGAGTTACAGAAACATTTGCATTGTCATTAATAGTAAAAACCCATTTATAGCCCACGGGCTTCTTACCGAGAGGAAGTGGAACCAAGACCCAAATTTGATTCTCATATATTGCATTCATTTCCTCTTCCATTGCCGCCTTCCTTCTGGATGCCTCAGAGTCTCCTGATACAACTGTGGAACAGAGACAAAAGAGATGGATGCAAAAAATTGACAGCAAAAAGAAGACAAACGATGGTGAGAAACAAAATTGGATGTAGGATAAGAAGTAGAGAGTCTGGTACAAGTCCTAGGTTCCATTCTAAGAGTTATGGCCTAGTATCAAATTGTGGACCAAATACAAGAGGGGATGATTCACTTACCTTGGAGGGATCCGTAAACTCCACAAGTGTGGTATCGGCCGATGCTTTAGGGGGCTGAATAGAAAGATCTGCATCAAGTGGCACAATAAGCTTCAAAATTGCTTGAACAAATGAAAGACCCAGAAAAGTATCCTTTGAAGAATAAAATAATGTATCTTCAAAAAATGTGACATCCCTAGAGACAATTATCTTCCGAAGAGAATAATTATAGCAAACATATCATTTTTGGGTACAAGAGTAAACCAAAAAAATACACTTAAAAACCTTCAGGTCCAGCTTACTTTTTTGTGGGGAAGCGACATACACGAAACATATGCAACCAAAGACCTTCAAAGGAAGGGAGAAAGAATTTTCATCTAAAAATAACAATGAATATGGGAACTTATGACCAAGTACTGAAGATGGTAGCCTATTAATAAGGAAACAAGTTATAAGAATCGCATGAGGCTAGTAAAAATAGGGTACATTCTTGGAGTAGAATAGGCCATGGGCAACCTCAAGGAGATGTCAATTTTTCTTTCGGCTACACCATTTTGTTGAGGGGTGTAGGCAAAAGATGTCTGATGGATAATACTATTATCCTTACAAAATGAATGAAATTCTCTTGATAGGTATTCTCTGGCATTACCAGAACAAAGAACTTTTATCTTTTTTACCAAATTAAGTGAAGATCATGGCATGGAATGATTTAAAAATAGAAAGGATTCTGACCTATGTTTGAATAAAATCATCGACAAATATAACGAAATATTTAATTAGTGAGATATTCGAGACATTCAAGGGTCTCATACATCCGAATGAATCGACGCAAAAGGAACAACACCTTTAAGTTCAACTTGATGAGAATATATAGTCCTCTGATGTTTGCTCAACTAACATACTTCACAATTCAGACCAGACAATGATTTTAAAAAAGGAAACAAGCGCTGAGGGATGGTGCTGACGAATGTCCGAATCTTTTGTGCCATAAATTTGCCTCGTTTTGAAAAGAGGAAATTGTAGTGTCACTAGAGGCAAATCCAAATAATAGAGACCCCCACTGTTCATGGCCTCCACCAATCACCTGCTTTATTGTTAGATCTTGGAAAACACAATAAGAAGGTGAGAAGGTAAAAGAACAATTAAACTTTTTTGTTAACTGACTAATAGACAACAAGTTTAACGAGAACTGGAGAACAAATACAACATCAATAAACGGAAGAGTGGGTGTAGCAAAAGATCATTTCCCAATCACTTTGGTTTGAGATCCATCTGCTATGGTAACAAACTTATCTGATAAATATGGGGACATAGAATATAAAAGACTTATTACTTGTAAGATGGATCAAACTGTTGTCTTCTTCTGTAAGATGCGCAGAGGCTCCTGAGTTAATGATCCAAGATGAAGAGGAGGAAGTGGCAGATATCATACCCGATGCAGTGGTGGCAGCAGCAGTAGTAGCAGATGTAGGAGTAGATACCATCAAGGTTTTCATTCTCTAAAATAACTCAAAATCATCATCTGAGACCGTCTTCTTGCCTTTCAATAACTCGATCTTTTCTTCATTCTTTTCATTGCTATTAACCGAGGCCTGGTTGGCAGTAACCCAAGTTGGCTTGCCATGAAGCCTCCAACAAGTATCCACTATATTCAGTCCACAACAGTGAGTGCATATCCGATTATCAGTCCTTGAAGGACCAGAATCAGTTCTACCACCTCTTCCTCAGCCTCCTCTATAATTTCTATCGCACTCTCTATTGGTAGAATTTGTACCCTATTACCTGAGTATATAATAGTTGATACCTCATTCTGAGAGATAGAAGAGGGATTTGGTATCCGAAGTAGTGTGACAAGTTGGGATTTGGCCACCTCAAAATATGGTTTGGTATTGGTCAAACAAATAGAAATTGTTAAGGCCTCTCGCTGCTTTTCTTTAACCGAGATGTCAATGGAGTAAGGTTGAGCAATTTTCCACTCCTGAATCAGCCATCTAAACTGAGCTAAGTATTCATGTAGATTTTCCCCTTGTTTTGTATTGAACATGTTTTGAAACACATCATATAACTTCTATAAATTTTCAGTACTAGAATACAACTTAGAACAAGTGTCTCATATCTACTTCGTAGTCTCAAGGTGGACAACATTGTTAGCCACATGCTCCTCCAAGCTGTTTATTAACCAACTGATGACCAAAATGTCATTTTTGAGCCATTTAACATATTAACTATCTTCCTCATCAACTAGTGGAGCTGGTTTGGTTAAATGTTCTAAGAGGTCTCGAGTGATAAGAAACCTCCTAACCGATTAGGACAAGCTCATATAGTTAGACAACCCTTTCAAGGATATAGTGGTAATCTTGAGAAGTTTACTTTTACCATCTATATAATCTTCACCCATCAAGTATCAAATCAGTAATACTCTTATGCAATATATAAACTGAGTGAGGAAGATTGGTAACCCGAGCTTAACCAATGCTTAATAATCGAGGCTTTTAAGAGGAGAAAACCAAGGCTTAACAAGCCTCAACCATGCACTAATGTACCAAAACCAACAAATCGAGGCAATTATGAACCAACTCAAAAGAAGGAAGAAACAACCCGAGCTTATCTTGGCATTAATCAATTAATCATGCTTCAAATAAAGATTCCTCATGCTAGCTAATATCTTGAAAGGTTGACCTCATACATTTCTCAAGCACGGAAAGTCTTAAAGACATCAAATTTCAAGGTAGCTTAAAATAGAACCTTAAGCCGAGTAAAGAGATAAGAGAGAATCCGAATGCAACAACTATTCTTACTTAATCATGCATTCAAACAAAGAAATAATCATCCCACGTGTTGTCATACCATCTAGGAAAGATTTCCAATCTTCCTCAACAATCTTACACCAAATCAAAACCTTTTCAAGAAGGAAACTTTCCTTCTACGTAAGATGCACCAACTTGTATGCTAACTCACCACCTTGACTTCCTTTCCCTTTTGAATAATTTTAGGTAAAAAAATCCAGGAAATAACCCAACATAGAAGGTTGGATTTATTGATAGATTTAGCACCTTCTTCCCAAAAATGTTTTGCTATCGGCAGTCTCTCAAAAACAATTTTTTTTCGAGCTCTTTAGGAGGCAAAGGAAGGAGCAGCAGATAACAGATTTTAACAACTCAAAAAACCGAAAGAGCAACAAACTAGATCATGTTAATCACAGGTACTATAGCAGAGATGATAGAACTTGATCAGATGTAATTTCTAAGCACAAGAAATCAAATTTATATGCAAGAGAACAACAGCTTAACCGATCTTGCATGAGGGAGGGCAAACCGAGCATGAAAGAACCATGAAGGAACCACTTCCAAAGCAATAGATGTAATATTCAAATTTCTATCCAGATTGAATGAAAATCATCATCCATTAATCAACTTTCAGAGATCAAAACATCAGCAACAATCTCATTAAAGAGAAGAGTAAAGAAAGAGAGCAACTTATCTTGGTGAAGCTCAAGCCTTTGCTTCATCAACAAAAACAGTTCCATGTAAAGCTTGATATCCAAAATTTTTTAATCACCATCTTAATGTTGGGATCCTAAATTCACTGCTCTGATACCATGTTGGATTTAGGATCCCATGATAATACCGTAGATAATCAGCACAAGAGAAAGAGGAATCCAAAGGTGAGGTAAAAGAGGAGAAGAAGAACAAGAGGAAGGTGAGGTGAGAGAGTCCGAAGTTGAGAGAGTTTGAGAGAGGAGGGAAGGAGGATTAGGTTAAGTGACGTACCTAATCTTCCCCCACAATGTATTTATAATAATGAGCAACCCAATAATTATATCAATACTCTTTTCCCTAAGAAGGGAGAAAAAGGGACAAAAATCAAAGATAATTTACATCATGCCACTATATTTCGAACTTATCTTCCAACAAGAAGTAAGGCCTACAGAAGACCTATGCCTGAGTCACCTTCCCCATTGAACAAGTGTGTTTGTCTTGTGCAGAGAGGTTGCTGGTTTTTTAAAGTAATTGTGTTTTAGGCCCCATTGGGTTGCTGGAATTGCATGCTCTCCAAACCATAGTTGTGTATCTGCGTTGTGAGACCCAGAAGTTTCTGCGTAAAGTAGTTATTTTCTTACTATGAGCAGGTTTTTGGTTGATTGTTGTGGAGACTGTTTGATCATATTATTTGCTCTGATTTCTGTTTTGAGGTGTGACTATGGCTGATACAAGTGAAGTTATTACACCCACTAAGATGTCAGAATCTGCAGAGACCATAGACTACATTCAAATTACTTCCGTTAAGCTGAATGGATCTAAGTACTTAAATTCATGATTGCAAAAAGGAAAACAAAGTATACTGGTCCTGTTGATGGGGCGAGGTCGGCAAATTCTCATCAAAAAGAAAAATATTTCTTCCCCATGAAGGATGATCCCCCTCACCTTATGACTAAGGATTGGGAGGCAGAAGATCATCAAATTCAGACTTGGATGTTGAATAGTATACAATCCCATGTAATTGATCAGGTAATGAGTTCTGATACAGCCAACGATATGTGGAGAACTCTTGAATCTATTTTTGCCCAAGAAAGTAACTCTCACAAGCCTATGAATTGTCTGTAAAAAATTTCAGTACGAGTATGGGAAAAAGACTGGTACAGAGTATTTTAGGGAGATGTGTGGAATTTTATAAGAGATTGTGTTTTATCCCTTTACAACAGATCCTACTGAGCTTAGGGAAAAGGAAGGCCAGAGGCAAGTTGCAGATTTTTGGATGGTCAAGGGCCAGATTATGATGCATTGTGTGCCCAGCCATTGGCTGATGACAATGTTCCTACCCTTGAGAAAGCATATAACAGAGTTATTAGAGCTGAAAGTGTTGTATAATCCAAGGGAAGTCAAAGTTTCAGATGTTGCTGCCCTTAACTTGTTATCCACTCCCACTCGGTCTGAGTCATTTCGACAAGAAGGGGGAGGTAGAGGACGTGGTCATGGAGAAAGGACGTATGCACACCATGGTAGGTCCAATGACAGTTCAAATAAGTGTAGGCATAAGTTTGGAAAGCTTGAGCCAACTCCAATGTTTATGAAAGTGCTAATGTATTTCGAAGTTAGCAGGGGTCCGTTAGCACCTCACAGGATGAAATTCAGAAATTGCTTTAGCACTTAGACCAGCTTACCACCACTCCTACATTTGTTCCTCATGTGCCCAACACATCATCCACTACCAGCAACTGTGTTTGCACTTTATATGTAGTTTGCGTCTCCATGGGTTATTTATTTTAGGGCATCAACACATATGCCAGGTTTATCCTCCTTTTGGTGAATGGATCATCCTGATTTGTTACTGGTGAAGGTGTAATTCATCCTACTTATTAGCTTCCCTTCTCTTCTATTCTGTATGTCCCAAAGTTTCCTATTAATTTATTATCAACGAGTCAACTTACCAAATCATTAAATTGTCCCATTGCATTTTTCCCTTCTCGTTGTGTATTTAAGGAATTGTAAATGAGGATGATTGATTTCAAGCATGAGAATGAAAGGTTTTACTACCTTGGTATAGTTACTCAACATCAATCTATTGTGTTGAAGGCTGATGTAATGCCTTTTTGTGGCATTTACAGTTGAAACATCCTTCTCCTTTCAAACTCTATCACTTTCTTCCCTCTATGCCTTCAGATTTATCTTTTGAATGTTGATCATGTCGACATGGAAAGCACCACAGAAATCCATTTCCTTCAAGTAGAATTCAGAGTCAAAATCCTTTTGAACTAGTTTATTCATATGTAAGGGGCCCATGTAGGGGTTCTAATGTGTTTGGCTTTCAATTTTTTTTAATTTTTATGGATGATTACAGTCGAGTTATTTGGGTATACCATCAGTATAGTTTGCTCAATCTAAGACCAATAGAGACACCTATCGAAGTAGATCATAATTTGTTTGATGAGGAGAGTCCCTTATTAAAAGATAAAAACAATGTACAAGAGACTAGTTGGTCAATTGGATTATGCGGCAGTGCCTCTTCCTCAGTTAGTTTAGTGAGCCAATCCTGACAAAGTGTATCTTGAAGCAATTCAAAAAAAATTGTGCTATTTGACAGGACCTCTCGGTAAAGGGTTGTTCTATAAGCCCCATGTACATTTGGATGATTTGGGATACTCTCATGCTGATTATGCTGGTTCCAAAGTAGACAAAAGTCTACAACAAGGTTTCGTGCATTTGTTGGAGGAAATCTCATAAGTTGGAAGAGCAAAAAACAAACTATTGTGGCCTTTTCATGTGAGGAGATTGAGTACCGCCCTATAGCACACTATGGCTAAACATATGTGGACAAAATCAGTTTTGAAAGAATTCAGACTTGCTTCTGAGGATCCTATGGTGTTAAACCATGACAACCAAGAAACAATTTTCATTGATAATAACATTGTATTTTATGTGTTGAAAGATGTAACCCGAGTATAGTGGCAATGATGTAAAATGTCTTTATTTCTTTTTTTCTTTCCTTCCATCTTAGGGTAAAGGGCATTCATGTAATTTGTAAGATATTCAATATTATAATTACATGTTGAAGGGGAGGATTAGGCACATGACTCAAACCCTAATCCTTCTTCCCTCCTTCACAAACTCTCTAGCCATCTCTCACTCTTTCTCTCTTTTCTTTTTTCTCCCTTCTCTCTTCTTTTTTCTCTTCTGTCTCCCTTCTCTCTTCTCCTTTCTCTTCTTTCTTCCCTTCAGCCTCTCATCTTCTTTTGACTAATCAATCCACGTTCTTCATCATGGGATCCTAAATTCAACATGGTATTAGAGCTATGGATTTAAGATCCCGACATTAAGATGCTGATTACGCAAGTTTTATCAAACTTCATGTGGTTTTGTTGGTGAAGCAAAAGCTCGACAATGCAAAGATAAGTTTTTTTCTTATTTCTTTACCTTTCATGAGATGTTTCTGATGATGTCTTGATCTCGGCAAGATGTTTACTAGTTGATCTTGTCCAATCTGGATAGAAGATAAGTGTTACATCTCATGCAAGGTTTCTTATGCTTGGTTTGCTTTGAATAATGCAAGTTGATAAACAGAATGTTAAATGTTCGGTTTAAGCAAAGGAGTTTGATTTTCTCTTCTTGAAAAATATATGTTGGATGAAGATTTGTTCATCCTTTTGCTGTATATGGGGATTATCATAATCAAAGCATGATTGAATTCGTTGAAGACTAGTTTATGTTGATGTTTGTATGTTTTCTCTCTAAAAAGAGCTCTGTAAAGGCTATTTTTTTATTACTGGATGAGAAATATTTTTTTGAAATGGTGCTAGTCTTTGCAACGGTTTTTTGGCTTTCCATTGGTGGTTTTATTCTCTAGATTATCTTATCTAAAAAATTCAAAGAGAAAAGGTAAGATCAAGTTGTGATTTAATCACAAAGTTGGCACACTTTGTATAAAAGGAAAGTTTCCTTCTTGTAGAGCTTACAGAAAGGAAAGTTGGAGAAAAGAAAGTGTTGTGGTTTATCAATTTAAAGGCTTCCTAAATTAGATTATTCTTTGGAATTTCTTTCCTAAATTATTTAAGGAAAGAATGAAGTCAAAGATAGTGATTTGTATTGATAGTTGGCGCAAGTGACATAGAAGGAAAGTTTCCTTCTTTAGAAGATCCTCTAAGTTATCCAAGATCTCTTGAGATTTCACTTACTTTTATAATTCTTTCTTAATTGAGAAAGATTTGGAATTGATATTTTATGATTTGGATTAGCACGTGCAATAAAAATCTCCTTGATTACGTGTATGATTAAGGCCTTGGTTTGGTTTGGCTTGGTTTGAATTGTTGATTACCTCGGTTTGGCTTGGTTTGGCATGTTTGGCTTCCTCTCGTCTATTATTGGTTGGTTGATATAGTGCATTGAAGAAATATGAATATGAGTGGTAAAAGTGACTTATTTAAGATTACAATTATACCCTTGAGAGGGTTATCAAATTACTTAAGTTGGGCCCAATCGGTTAAGAGATTCTTTATCACTAGAGATCTCTTAGGCCATATGACTAAACCAACTTCCACCCATAGATAAAAAAGATAGTTCCTATATCAAATGGCTCAAGAATGACACACTTGTCATTAGTTGGCTAATTAACAGCATAGAAAAAATATGTGGCAAATAATGTTGTCCACCTTAAGACCGCAAAGCAAATATGGGACACTTGTTCCAAGTTGTACTCTAACACCGGGAATTTACAAAAATTATATGATGTATTTCATAACATGTTTAATACAAAACAAGGAGAGAACTTGCATAAGTACTTGACTAGGTTTAGAGGGCTGATTCAGGTAATAAGAATCTTTTACATTCTCTATCTTCATGCTTACCAGATAAGTTTGTTACCATAACAGATGGATCTCAAACCAAAGTTGCTGGGAAAGGATTCTCCTCTACTTACTCCCACACTTTCGCTTACTGATGTCTTATTTCCTTAGTTCCTGTTAAATTTGTTGTTTATCAGTCAGTTAACAAAAAAGTTTAATTATTCTATTACCTTCTCACCTCTTCTTGTGTTGTCCAAGACCTAACAACGAAGTGTTTCTCTTAAAAAAATAAAAAATAAATAAAAATAAATAAATAAAGAACGAAGTGTTAAGTTGTGGAGCCTAATCCACGCCCTACGCGGATCGACCTTCGCGGTAAGATCGTCGTGTGGGGGAATGGGGGCAAAGCCCTCCCCAGGTCCACAATATATTAATTGTTGTTTCATTAAGGGTAGTTTGGAGATTTTACTCTAGTATCGTGGTTGCCCTAGTTTCCTCTTTATATTTGAGGCGCCGCTATTAGGGTTTGATCATCCGAAGAGCATCATTAGTTGCGGCCGAGAGAAGTTAGAGAAAAAACACCTGTGAGTGTGTGCAATTTCTCTCGTAAACTATTTCTTCTTTATCGTAGATTACTGCAGCAGTGTAAGACAGGACGTAGTCTCAACTTGAGGCGAACCTGTATAAATCTTACTGTATTTTCGTGTTTGTTTTTTTCTTCTTCTACGATTATTATTATTGTTCTCGTTACATTTGGAATTAGGGCGTCTAATTCCTAACACGAAGCAGGTGAATGGTGGAGGCCATGAACAAGGGGACCTCTATTACATAGACTTGCCTCCAGTGACTGCAATTTCTACTTCTCAGACAGGCACTATTATGGCACAACAGATTCGGGCATCCGTCAACATCATTACTTCAACATTTGTTTCCTACTTTGAAATTTTTGTTTTGTCTGAATTGTGAAGTGTGTCAATTGAGCACACACCAGAGGACTACATACTCTCCTCGAGCTAAACTTGAAGGTGTTGCTCCCTTTCCTTGATTCATTTAGATGTATAGGAACCATTGAGTGTATCGAACATGTCACAAGTGTATTGAACATGTCTCAAGTTAAGTACGTCATTACCTTTGTCGATGATTTTAGTCGAGTTAAATAGCTATTTTTATTCAAAGATAGGTCTGAAATCCTTTCTATATTTAAATCATTTCATGTCATTGTCTCAACCCAATTCAGTAAAAAGATTAAAGTACTTTGCTTCGATAATGCCAAAGAATACCTATCAAGAGAGTTTCAATATTTTTGTAACGATAATGGCATTATCCATCAGACCTCATGTGCTTACACCCTCCAATAAAATGGTGTAGCAGAAAGAAAAAATCGGCATTTTCTTGAGGTGGTTCGTGGCCTCCTTTACTCTATGAATGTGCCCTACTTTTACTGACCACATGCAATTCTTATAGCCTGTTTTCTCGTTAATAAGCTACCATCCTCGGTACTTGGTCTTAAGTCTCCATATCCCTTGTTCTTTCCAGATGAGGATCCTTTTTCCCTTTCTTTGAAAGTATTTGGTTATAATTGTTTCATTCATGTCACATCCCCATAGAAAAGTAAAGTGGATCTAAAAGCTATTAAGTGTATCTTTTTGGGTTACTCTCATACCCAAAAAGGATATATTTATTATAACCCCTCTATTCAGAAGTTGATTGTCTCTAGGGATGTAACCTTTTTTAAGACAAATCCTTTTATTCCTCAAAGGATGTTCCTCCAGGTCTTTCATATGTTCCTCTGACTCTAAAGCCTATTGTGCCCCTTAATGTGGATTTCTCTATTCAGCCCCCTGAAGCATCTGCCAAAACCACACCTGCGGAGTTTACATATCCCTCCACGGTAAGTCCATCTTCACCTCTTGTATTTGGTCCACCATTGGATACTAGGCTCATAGCTCTTCATAAGGAACCTAGGACTTGTACTAGGCCCTCTACTATTCATCCTATATCAAATTTTGTTTATCACCATCGTTTGTCTTCTTCTTGTTATCAATTCCTTGCATTTATCTCTTTTGTATTTGTCCCACAGTCCTATCAGGAGGCTCTGAGACATCCAGGCTGGAAGGCAGCAATGGAAGAGGAAATGAATGCTTTATATGAGAATCAAACATGGACCTTGGTTATGCTTCCTTCTGGAAAGAAACTCGTGGGTTGTAAATGGGCTTTTACCATTAAGCACAATCCATATGGTTTTGTAGCCCGTCTCAAGGCCCATCTAGTAGCAAAGGAATACACTCGGTGCTATGGAGTTAATTATGAGGAAACTTTCTCCATGGTGACCAAGTTAAATTCGGTATGAATCTTATTATCACTTGCTGGAAATTCTTCTTGACCGGTATATCAACTAGATGGGAAAAATGTTTTGTTAAATGGTGATATTAAGGAGGAGATCTATATGCATCAACCACTTGGCTTTGTGGTTGAGGGGAAATCGGTATGCAGATTGAGGAAATCTTTATATGGTTTAAAACAGTCTCATCGGGCTTGGTTCGACAAATTTAGCCAAGCAATGTTACGGTTTCCATTCAATAGGTGTTCAGTAGATCATTTCGTCTTTGTAAAGAATACCTTAAAGGGATGATATTGTCTTGACTAACAATGATGCAGAAAGTATAAAAGAAGTCAAAGCAAAGATATGCAAGGAATTCAAAATGAAAGACCTTAGACTTCTGAAATATTTTTTGGGTATTGAGATCTTCTAATCAAAGTATGGGATTGTCTTTTCTTAGAGGAAGTATGTTCTTCATCTACTAGAAGACACAAAAATGATGGGATATCGACCGGCAAATACTCCTATGGATACTAACACAGTTGTGTGCAAACTCTGGTGAAGAAGTGGATGTGAATAAAAAAAAAAAAATTATCAGAGACTTGTGGAGAAACTCGTTTACCTTAAATGACCAGACCGAATATATCATATGTTGTAAGTGTGGTTAGTCAGTATATGCATAAACCACAATTTACTCACTGGAGAGGATCCTCCAATATTTAAAATGAGCTCTAAGCAAGGGGTTTCTATATAAATATCATGGTCACTTCAACATTGAAGGATTTACGGATGCAGATTAGGCTAGATCACCTGATGACAGAAAGTCCACTTCTGGGTATTGCACTTTAGTTAGAGGGAACTTGGTTACATGGAGTAAAAAGCATAATGTAGTTGCAAGATCCAATGCTGAAGCAAAATACAGTGTTATGGCCCATACAGTCGGTGAGCATCTATGGATCAAGTCCCTCCTTACTGAATTAGGGTTCCACAAATAAGCTCCTTTGGAACTATATTGTGACAACCAGGCAACCATCCACATTGCTTCAAATTCAGTCTTCCACGAGAGAACAAAACATATTGAGGTAGACTGCCATTTCATATGAGAAAATTTTCAAATTGGCATTATATCTCTCAGGCATGTTTCATCTCAAGGACATGTGAGAGATATACTCACAAAGCAAGTCACATCAAAGATACTAACCACTATATGCGGCAAGTTGGGTATTTATGATGTTTTCTCTCCCCCAACTTAAAGGGGAGTGTTGAAATATGTAACCCGAGTATAGTGGCAATGATGTAAAATATCTCTATTTCTTGTCCCTTTCCTCCTTTCTTAGGGTAAAGGGCATTGATGTAATTTGTAAGATGTTCAATATTACAAATACATGCTAAAGGGGAGGATTAAGCATGTGACTCATACCCTAATCTTTCTTCCCCCCTTCACAAACTCTCTATTCGTCTCTCACTCTCTCTCTTTTCTCTCTTCTCCCTTCTCTCTTCTTCATTCTCTTCTTTTTTCCCTTCGGCCTCCCATTTTCTCTTGATTAATCAATCCACGTTCTTCATCATGGGATCCTAAATTCAACAATGAGAGAACCAAGTATATAGAAGTTGACTGTCATTTCGTATGTGATGCTATGATAAATGGGAAGGTTGTTATGCCAACATATCATATTGGAGGAATGTTCCCAAAGGCCCTTGGAAAATGAGACTTTAGTGTATTAAGCTAGGGTTATTTGATATGTAGTCCTTCCTTGAAGGGGAGTGCATAAGTACAAGGGTATTTTAGTCATTACATATGTGGGTAGTTGAGTCATCACAATCGATTAAAGTTATCTTGTTATAAGATGTAGTTAGAAAGGACAAAGGTGTAATTTTTTTGCATATAAGCTATTGTAGGCGTGTAAATCATGACTGGTATATTTGTCTTTTTGTAATAACTTAGGTGATTCAATAATAACTTCGGTCAAGTTTCGCCCCTAATGAAGGTGCTGCCTTCACTCAGCCTTCTCCTTCGTATTTCTCCCACTCGTTTCTTCTTTCTTCTCTTTCTTCTATCGGTTTTATACTTTTACAAGATTTCATAAAGTGGATAGAAAGCATACCTAAGTCATGCTAATCTTAACACCAAGAACATGGCTAAGCGTCATCAGGAGAGCATCCAATATGGAAGGCAGGGGTGACATCAGAATTTTGATCTTTTGTTTGCCAGTATAGACGATGAACAGGAGGCAAAAGCAGAGCTGAACGCTTATCAATCATCAGGAGATGTCCACAGTTACTGCATCATATGCACATTATCATATGGTAAGGAACCAAGTTCACTCAAAAAAGTATTTGTAATTCCAGTGGACATGCCTACATACCTGCAAACCTTTGTGAATAGTGTTTGATAGCAGCAGATCCAGTGCTGGCAAAAAAGGAAATGCAGGATTGAGGAAACATAAAAGTGTCACAACCCACCCAGAATGAACAAACAACAAAGCTTGATGAAGTACACACAACAATGAGAGTGAAATGCACAAGCAGAAACCACAATGAATGAAGATAATGTTCACAGCATGCAAAATTTCTGCATTACAAGTCAAAAGATCATTTCCTTGGGGATAATACAGGGAGAAATCTATCTATTTGTGAAAGAGAAAGTAAATGTGAATTCCAAGGTGATCTCCTTTCATGCCACCATTAAAATGTATGGATGTGATCAGTAACTGCACAATGTCACCTCACTTCACATAGCACTTTCTAAATACACTAAAGTTCCACCCTTTTGTAGGGTTACTTTTCACATTTTAGTATGCCATCTCTACCCAACTCATTTTCTTTTTAAACTAATCTTTTTAACTGGGCTGTCACATTGCCCAAGGGAGAAAGAGAGAGAGAGAAAGAGAGAGAGAGACCAAAAGGAGGCAAAGTGACACATCGGACTTTGCACCAAGGAAATACTGCAATGCCTTGTCAGCATGTTCCTGCACATTGATGTGAAGAAGAAAAAATGTAAACAAAACAAAATTATTTGAAGCTAGAAACATTGACATGCACTAAAGTGTCTAGGAGAGTTCTTACTGTGATTTGTTTAAATACATGGTAGACTGAAATACCTCTGGCATGGACATAGTTCCCACCCTGTAGAAGAACTTAAATCATAAGAGCCCCGGCCAAGGACTGCAATCATATAATACAGTTAAACGAAACAACAATAATCACCAGAAAGTAAGGGAATGAAGCAAAATTGGATCACTAACAAATGAAATAAAGAAAGAAAGAACAGATAATGGATTCAGCAAGCAATCCAAACCACCACAAGAGTATTTAAGTTTCAAAATCCTGATCATATGTAGATAGGTAACATAACCGCAGCTGTGCATAAAATTAAGAAAAGAAAGAATAGAAGGATTCCCCATTTAGCAGAACTTGGAGAATAAAACAAACCAAACAGCAAAATCCAAAATCTCCTAAAGGGTCTGCCAGTGACCCTGGATCAGCAAATTCTGTGGTTGACCTTTTTGCTAGGCAAGGGACCTCTGATCAATCTCTCATTGTCTCAGGGTCCTTTCTGCCATCTTTTTTTTTTTTTTAATGAAGATGTATAAGCTATTAAAAGAGTAAGAATTACAATACCTAGCTAAACAGGGCCTTCCTCCACAACAAGATGTTGGAGAGAAACACCCTTTCTGCCCTCTTTGTAATTCTGTTTTGTTTGGTGTTTTACCTTAATATAATCTCAACCTTAAAAAAAAACAAAACAAAACAAACAAACAAACTACACACCATAGATCTACTACCTATAGACGAAACCATTATTTGATAGTTGCCATGGAATAACAACAATTTAAGGTTCATGACAAATGCTTCCTTGCAGGCATTTGTACTTTTTGAAACTTTCATGCATTTATTTTGGTGAGTTCACCCTGTTCTGGCCCTAGCTAAGCTAACATACAATTATCAGAACTTGTAATTTCCACTGCTTCAAAATACATATCCAAGGAAAAGCTTGAATCAGTATTTAGAAACCAGTAACAAAAAACTGCTGATGTATTTTTACTGGATAAATAGCCCCAGATTGTAGTATGAACACATACAGCAAATATCCTCCTAAAAAATAGAACACCCCCTCCCCCTCATTCACCTCCTCAGCCACAAGCTCTTTGCCACCTTTTCCTATTAGTTAAATAAAACCAAGAAACAAAAATAGGCCAAAATACCCTTCACATGGCTACTAAATCTATTGATTTGGACTTTTGGGCCCTCTATTCAATCATGAAATCTGGTCATTGGAAATAATATCATAGCTCCAATACAGCTCACTATTTCAATGTGGGCCTATATGGCTGTCTTACATCAAATGTATAGGCCACACCAAAACAGCAGGCCCACAAGTTCACATCCTACAATAAATATGATAGCAGTTTCATAGGAGTACCTTCATCTTTTTTTAATGTTCCAGTTAAGTCAGAAACAGACAAAAACCACAAGGTGCTGTATGTGTTAACGAGTAGGCAGAATGTAGAAAAACTAAAACCCAACCCGTAAACAACTTAGTGAGAATTCACATCAAAATATAGTTCAGATGGCAGAAAAGATATTTCAAAAACAACTACCTCATCAGGTGAAAAAAATGCAACCGCATCAGAGTTTATAGAGCCCGCAGGATGCAATGACACTATCACTCTGAAAACAGAAGGTATAAACAATTCAATAACAGCTATCTGATCAGTAGACACAGCACCAAAGGACCCGTTTCTCGATTTATTTGAACCATCCTTGGATGGATCAACACAACTTGTGCTTGATGATGGAGATAATGATACAGCTCTTTTCAACCAATCTAACCGTTGGTAAGTGAAGACTTTCACGTTGGGTGCCTCCTTTTCCAATTGCTTTAGAACATCTGACAAAGTCCTTGCTTCAATAGGGTCTTCCCTAAGACTCAAAATGGATGGTTGAGAACCACAATGTCTCTTTGCAACTGGAATGTCTCCACTTGAGCTAGTTAGGTCATCATCAAGATGGGGAAAGAAGCGCTTCTTCTGATCAGTAAATGCCTTTAGAGCCAACCTGTGAGAGTTGAAGAGAAATAAAAGTGTAAAACTTGACCAAATAGAAAGCAAGTGTGATACAATGCTTACATGTGACGGAAGAAAGGTGAGAAGCAACGATATAATAGACTTTGTACCGGTCTCTTGGTCATGGGAAACAAGATATGCCTAGCTGGTAACTTGCTAAAATATTAACAACTTTTCTCTCCACTAAAAGGGAAAAAAATGGATCAGGTCGTAAAAACACATTGTGGTCTTATAATTAATAATATGTAGGGTCTATAAAATTGGATTTTTGTAAATATGAAGAAACCTCAAATGAAAGAACCAGAACATGCCCCGTGCTGAAAAAAAGGCACTCCTTTTATAAACAAAAATTCCAATTACCTATCTCTGAGCAACATCTAGATTAGATGAGAGACAAAAATGAGGGAAATACTGTCCACTTTCAAATACAAGATCTTGTTTTCTGAATTTTTTTAAGCTTATCTCAGAACATTAAATAATGGAACCATAGCACGAAAAAAAGCCATAAATTAATGCAACTGACAGAAAAATCCAGCTGGTGATCATAATATAATAGAGCAGTTTATCCATTAAAAAGTTCAAAGCAGTGAATCAATGCAGTCAAACTAAAGGTCTTGGTAAGAAATATACTCACTATTATAGTACTAAGAAAAAAAAGATATGCTAGTCATTTATTTACTCTTTGCACTTTACCATAATTCAGCCATTAATTGACAACCATTCAGAAGTAGAAATAGATAAATAAATTGAATGGAGAAATGGAATGGGAGAAGACTACTAAAAATAAATAGCAGATTATTAAACAAAAAATAGAACCTGAAGAAAAGTTCGCAAGAGATTTTTTTTTTTGGGAAAAGGATAGAACAAAAGATAACTCTCTTTAAAAAGCATGTATCTTATTGATAGCACCAAAATTATAATGTAGCTACACAGCAAGCCCAATGCACTGCCAAGTCTTCTAGCAGATGGGATTGCAGAATACCATTCAGTGATCAAGGGTATGCCCCAAAAGGGAAACAAATGGCTTAGATGACATTTTAAATTGTAGAGATCCCTGTTGATATATGAGAAAAAAGTACCATTTGTGCCTTTATATGTATTGCCATACCTTGTTCTGTCAACAGCAGATGCACCAGCCTGTCCTGCCAGTTGACGTTTCCATGCATAGGCTACGACCGCACCATCAGGACATATAAGGGGCATGTGCAATCCCCATGAATTACCACGAGATCGCATTGATCCATTTAGAACACCAGATGCCTCCAGCTGCCTTCCTAACAACAAAATACCGAAAGATCTATCAACCCTATGGCAGACAAGAATTCGTGCCTTTGATTCGTATTTAAGAAAGACTAAGTCCAGTTCAACAGAAAATTGTTAATCCATACAGGTTGTCTGAAATGCAGCTGAGCCTCATTTCGTTTGTCAACAGAGCCTCATAATGTCAACAGAGTTCAAAAATATATCTGACAAAATTCTAAAAATGTTGAAGCCATCTGAACGTCTCTCCTATCAGACTAGCGATACTCATGTTCTGAAACCAAAGGCAAATCAAGTGCATAGTTCTTTAATCCACTCATCTTCACTAGAATTAGTTCTTAAATCCACTCATCTTCACTGGAATTAGTTCTTAAATCCACTCATCTCACAGCGAATTCCACGGTTTCAGACTCCCCGAGCTATCTCTAACTGAGGGGCACCAAATGTCCTTTGAAAAAATTAACGCCTATTTCCAAGGTTCCCCGGCTACCCTTAGACGGGTCTCTCACCAAACATTTAAAAAACCCTAAACTCCTCCTATACAGATCAAAAGACACAAGGCAAGTGGGGTTACCAACGGTGCGGAGATCTTGAAGGTGTTGGCGCATTGAAGATTCTTCCTTGAGGATGAGATGGAAAGGTTTCTCAGACTGGTGAGGGAGATCCGCGGCGGTAAAAAGAGCTTCCAGGAGGCGATCGGCTCCGAGGCGTATGTCAGCGATAAGTCGGGCGGCATGCGCTAGACGGTCCATGACCAGAGCTACCTGCTTCGGCGGTGCCTCTGCTGGCATCTCACTCGACTCCGGTGCATGGGCCGGAGCTGAAGGGGCTGCAGCCACCGGCGCCGAAGATTGCTGCATTTCCCGCCCAGGCTTCTTTCTGCGTGTACGTTTGGACTCGTGTGAGACCTTAAGAGGGAACATAAATTTGTTTTTCTAGTTTTTTTACTCGATTAATTAGAGAAAGAAAAAAAATCTCGTTTTTTCGCTGCTAGTAAACTGTGATGATACTATCCATAGTGAGAGTAGGTATTGGTGATATTGTCTTCTTTTATTTGATCAAAAACCTTTATCCTGATTAAAGGAGGCTTAATACACTTGAAAAAAAATAACTTAAAAAATATAAAAATAAAAATAAATTTCTGGATAACCTACATTTCCTAAAGAATGTATTGTTTTTCTTAAAAAAAATGTATTGGAATATACTTCTATTAGGTGTGAATGTATAATCGTTTCCAAGGATACTTCCTTTAGGGCTTGTTCAGAACCCACAAAAAAAAAAAAAATGTATTTTCTAATGTTTGACAGTAGAGAACTATTGAGAGAAAATCACTCTCTTAGGGTCTATTTGGAACCCATAGAAGAAAAAAGAATAAAAAGGAAAAAAGAAAATAAGTTTTTTTTTTCTCTTGTTTGAATGCCCATGGAAAATAAGAGAGAAAACAAAAGAGAAACGTTGGTTGCACAAGGAAAATAAAAAAGAAAATAAAATTGGATTTTTATTCAATTCAACCAAGTTGGAGAAGTATTTGGTCAAACTCATGATAGGTAATTTGTTTGATCATATGTAACTTATTTCTTGCCACCAAAGGGATCGACCAATTTGTCTAAGGATCGACTATTACTTGAATTTTGATCATTTTTTTATTTTTTGATCCATCCTAGTTATGGATATTGTATATCCTAAATTTAGCATTTATTTATTGTAGTTTCCTCGTAATGCATAACCAAGGAAGAAGCATGCACTTCTCCCCCCATCGACATCCACACCCACTTATAGCGCCGTCACTACTACCTCCATTTTGATCCATACAGAAACCTACAATTGAGGCCCCATGCTAGAAAAAGCAAAGCTTGAAACATTCACAAACATGTTTTTTTTAGAATGATCCATGCATTCATGGCTATACATGAAGGATTAAAATAATACTTACCGGTAACACTGTGCTGTTCATGTGTTAGGTAGAAAGAAGGGTTGAGCTTTCCTCGAGAAATAACAACGGAAAGGGATGGCAATATTGTGCCACAACTGTGATTTCATCTCGTCCAAATTGACAATCAGAAGGAGGCACATTTCATGACGTCGTTGGTAGTGTGGGCTATAGATATTCATTGGTTTCAAGGGAAGAGATTCACTGAAGCAAGCATGATCAGTGTTGCCTGATTGAGGAAGTACACATTAGAAAACAAAAGAAGAAACTAAAGGCAAACAAAAGAATCATCATTTGTCCAACTCGGAGGGGCCGATGATAATTCAAATATTTGTTCTTTATGTACTACCTTGTAGGTTTTGTTTTTAAATTTAACTCTCCTCACGTCACTGACATCCTCGGTCGCAACGATGCTTCAATAGTGGAGAACTGAACCGGTTTTAAGGCTTGGTAAGATTTTCCTTGAGCAATGATTTTGTTTGGATGGTTTCCTCCCGATTTGCGGATGCTTATGTTGCAATCATGAAACATAACCACTTCGACGTCACTAAAGAAGAAATTTATGGAGTCGTAGATGTCGCATTGTTCATAGAACTGACATTTGAGCTTGGCTTAGTGATTAGAATTTGCTAAGAGAGTAAAAAATCATTAGATTTCATACAAACTTAGGGGGGAAATTAGATTTTTATTAGGTCTCTAAACCGTGAGTTTAATTTACCTTCTTTTGATAAAGGATGAAGTTTATATATTGGCGTAAATTTAGGAAGACTTAAACTTAGACTGACCCCTAAGCTCTTTCTCTTTATTCTCTTCGGCCATTACTGGTTGCTTGCATCCGGAGAACGAAGGTGAGGGTCCATCTGGTAAAAACTGGCGAAAACCAATTAGCATAGGGACAATGCGGTTACAAACGAGGAGGGTAATCCATCCAACTACTCGTTGGTTCCAACTGTGAAATTTAAAAACTTTGCATTTCAGACTTGAGACTATTGTTCGGTCTGTGATTCGTCAATGACTCTGATGAAAATGCAATTGTCGTTGTTAGTAGTACGAGAAAAAAATGAAATAGGAAGCAACCAACGGATTTCGACTCTCCCAAAGTCCAAAAGCAGTGAAGGGATATAACGAGACGTCCCACATCCATCTTTCTGTAGTTTCAACTTTCAATTTTCCATGTGTTCGTCCATCTAACACGAAAGACCCCTTTTCTCTCTCTCAATTTCATTCAGGTTAGACCCGATGTCCCTTCTTTTCCTTCTCTTTGTTCTCGATGCATTTTTTGCCTTTTTGTCTAGAATTTTTACGTTGTTCCTTTTTCTGTTGCAGGAAGCACATCTAATTTGGCACCTTTTCTAGCCGTTTTTCTGCTTTTTCGTTTCTTGTCTGAGTTCTTACTTCCTACCATTTGCTTCTCTTTTTCCTAGTCAGTTATACATTTTTTTTCACTGCTTTTGTTTATTTTCCACCTATTTTCTCTTCGCCTCATTTTTTTCGTCTAGGGGTGTTTAGACTATCGATCTTCCTCCTTTTTTTAATACCAGAGCCCATATCGCTTCTTTTACGATTTGAGTTTTCCTTGTTTTGTTTCTAGTTCCTTGTTCGTAGTCCTCCCTTTTGCCTGCTTCACTAGTTTTTCCAATTCTTCGCTTCTCAATCTCTAAATTTTGACACCTTTTTCAGTTAGGTCTATTTAACTTTATCTTCATGCTTCTTGAAATTTCCTCTTTATTTTCTAGTAGTCCTTTTTACTGGAATTGACAACATATTTCTTTATTTTTCATCGTGTAGTTGTTTCTCTCTCATTTCCTGCCTATCTCACGGCGAGCTCGGTGGTAGGAATTTCATGCTGAGAAAAAGGGAGGGGGAAGGAGAAGATAGAGAGAAAGGGAGGACAGAGAGAAGCTGGAGAGAGGGAGAGAAGGAGAGGGGAGTGACTTCAGATGGGCGAGCATATTGGCATAGGGAGGGAAGGAAGCTTTCAGGCTCGTCGGCTGAGGAGGATGGAAAGGTCAAAATTTTTGAATAAAATACGAAGAGAAGGTTATTTTAATACCCAATGGAGGAAAATATTATAATAAAATACAAAGTGAATAGTACGTATGAGTTTTCGGTGGTCAAGCCAATGTCATTTGACCACTAGTAAATTGTAGTATTAGAGAATTCTTGCATGTATGATGGTTGTGTACTCTTTTATTTGCACAGTACACAACTTAGGTTCTCAACTTCCAAATCTCGTTGCATATGGATTCTTATGTGGCCTACTTGCTTGCCTTCTACATAAGGGAGACCACTTTGAATTTTTGTTGACTGGGTGGCGTCACCGTGTAAGGTCAAGTATTGGGTAGATGGTCTCTCTCTCGGTAAGGTAGATAACTCTATAGTAGCCATACAAACTCACTACTCTTTTGTTAATCACAACTACATGTATTCACAATGACATATATGACTGGAACACAAAACAACTACACATGCCATTTTGAAGGTTAACATAATCTTGGTTTTATAGTGATCTTAGTTCAAAGACATTTTTAATACAACATAGACTTGCAGTCATGATGAATAGTCATGTACCTACTAAACATGCTGCTTTGTGTAATGGGTAAGCAAGGATGTCTACCTCGCTTGACATGTCTTGGATGCAAAGGAATTTCGCCAATGTCCATTCAACACATAACAATATTGGCAATGTTTTAACTTCTTTCAAGAATACATTGTAACACTTTTGATAAGTTTGTTGTCAACAACGCTCTATGATTTCTTTAATTCATCTACTTGCTCTGTTATTTTTATACTCGATATCATTAAATAGTTGGTTCAACTCAATAATTCAAAATATAATGCATCCTACCAAAATAAAATATTGTAATTCTTTATCTTTGAATTTTTCAGAAAAAAATGGAGTACTGACATTTCATAAAAAAATCCACGATATACTTTTGGGAACTTTGTTAACACCACCTTTAACAACCCCTTCTAATTGTTTATTATAATGATCATATTCATAATATCTTGCACCAATAACCACAAACTGGTAGACGAAGGAACCATGTCCTTAGACTCAATCTCAATTACAACATGTGCAAGGGCTATTATGCCTCACCCATCAATACCATAACCTATGAATAAAATCCATGGATATTTTTCTCTTAAATGAGTATAGCACTCATAGTCTCAAATATATGAATCATAATTGTGTAATAAAATTTCACTTCCTAGATTGTATCATAACAATTCTTGTTCTTATTTTGAGATAAGTGTGTAAGATTATTATATGACCCAAGCATGGTTTCCATAAGAATTTAATTGGCCAAGTGATAATTGACTACAACACCTCATTCTTTTTGTATCTAACAAGTAATGCCCTTTACTTGAATGTCTTCTACCCAAGAATATAATCCAATGCATTTTTTTCACAATCCAAATGACTAATATCTTGAAATTGTCTCGTGATGACCTCTCCCTTACACGTGTGTTGATGAATCTTTAACCCTTGAGGCGTGAATTCCTAATTCACAAGTTTCTTTTCTGTACATACAACTAAATGAGCTAAATTTTAACTGATGATGGTATGACATACAAAGTTTTGTTTAATATATTAACAAATACTTGCAAAGACTCATTGTGATGCTTAAAAACCTTTTCCAATTGTAATTGAGATAATCTTTATGATTTTGTACTCAAATATCCCCACAATTACTTTTGACTTTATCTCCATGTCTTCGACAAGGTCACTCCGAACTCTAGATGTCTTGGAAAGCTTTATGTGTATTTGTTTCATTTGCACTATTGTTCCCGATATCAAGGTGGTTTGATGAATCGTTCTCTAGTGGATCCTCATAAAAGTTGACATTGAAGTTTTCATTAAAATTGATGTTGTCATAACTATCTCAAATATTATTGACATTCACATCATTTACTTTAATGGTACCTATAAGTACATATTTGAACTTGAAGTTCATTGAATTCATCATCAATTGTATAATTAAGATGTTGAACTTCGACATATCAATTCCAGTTTGTGAAATAATGAACTCTCTCGACTCTGTTAGGGTTGTAGTCCGTCCAATCCGTAGTAGTAGAGCCCTCTATGTGTCCAAACCCTGGTTTACAACCATGTACAATAAAGTATGTGGCCAATAATAGGTATTAGTGAATTTATATTATATGTAGTTTTGTTCGTTGCCTTCAATTAGCAATCAACCGAACCCTGGATTCGGGTAGACCGAGTCGTCCGATCCACAACTCGCCCGCAAAAGGCGACGATGGAAAAAGCTTTTGATTACCCCACTAACGTCGTCACTTTCCAGGCGTAGCGACAAAACCGCATAATTTCCCTTATTCCTTTCACGAGGAAGGTCGTTAGAGGATCTCCAACAAATCATGGTGGGCCAATATAATCTCCTATGACCATCAAAGGGTCTTGATCGTACCACGTGTAAAATCGTGAATCATTATTTAGAGATTCGCACCTGTCATTTATGGATTTTTAGTGGGTCAATTTGGTCAACTAAAAATCATAGTGGGCCCCTCTTCAGGTAAAAATGTCAAGAAATCTGATTCTGGTCCTAATGATTTCCATATTTGTTGACTGTTCTGGTTTTTCTCACCCTTCCTCACTCTCCCTCTTCATATGGCTTGCCTTCATTCCTTCCCCCATTAGCGAGCTCTGCCTTTTCCGCCCCAAACCCTAAACCTCTTCACCAATGGCTAACCCTAAATCCCCCATTTCCATCTTCCTCTTCTTCTTATTCTCCTTCTACTCCTTCATCTCTACTTCTCTCGGCAAATCCACCATTGAACCTTGCTCTGTCTTCGACTCCTGCAACGCCATGGTTGGTTACTCTCTCTACACGGACCTCAAGGTCGCTGAAGTGGCCAATCTCTTTCAGGTCGACCCCGTCGCGCTTCTCATCGCTAACGCCATTGACATTTCTTACCCCGACCTGGAAAACCACATTCTCCCCTCCAAGCTCTTTCTTAAGGTTCCCATCTCTTGCTCTTGCAAGGACGGGATCCGCAAGTCTTTTACTCGCTACAAGACGCGCCCATCGGATACGCTTGGTTCCATTGCTGATGGTGTTTTTTCTGGCCTCGTTTCGGCCGACCAGATCAGGGACGCGAATGGGATTACTGACCCGACGGTGCTCGACGTGGGGCTCAGCCTTGCGGTGCCGCTCCCCTGCACTTGTTTCAACTCCACCGATAATTTGTTGCCCGCGGTTTACTTGTCGTATGTGGTGAGGCAGGGGGACACTGTGTCCGGAGTCGCTGCGCGGTATTATACGACGGTCACGGATATAATGACGGTGAATGCCATGGGGAGTATGACAGTGAAACCTGGGGATATAATCTCCATTCCTTTGCCAGGTAGTTAATTTTCTTTGTATTCCATTTGGCGGGTTTTTGCAGCTGCTTTTGCTCCTTCTTTTATTCCGTACGCTTCTGGTGTTTGTACCTGCTGGGTGGTGATTTAAACTTCAATACAGCGTTTGCTTGAATTCAATTCTTCATCTGTGACATTGTTTTTGGCTGTTCTGACTTCTTTTGGTCAATATTTTGGAAGTGGGACTCGGTCCCTCTTTAAGACATGTCTGCAGTAAAGCCATGGTTTTGTTCAAATTGTTTGAGTTATTTTCTTTCGGCTAAAGAGAAAACAAAAGGCATGAAGTATGCCGACAAACGAATGGCGAGTAAATGAACTATTTGGACATGAGATTTATGTTTTGGTTGTCTTTTGGTTCTTTGACATCATTATGGATGGATTTATGCTCGCTTATGATGCTTAACTTACAAATATGCTATGAAAGTCTCTAGGAATTTTCCTTTGGCGTCAGTTACAATGTTGTCTCACTAGTTGTACGTGGTGATTTGCTTGTCTCCTTATTTTATTATATCTGAACTTTAAGCTTTCAGTCAAGTAACTATGCGGTAACCATGAACCTCAAGTTCATCTTTTATAGTACAGATACACGTTTGTATCTGATTTTGCTTCATTAGCCAGACTTTCGACTTTTTATTTTTATTTTTTCTCTTCATGTTGTGACATTCATTAACCAAAGTAAAATCACATTCATGAAAAATATGTCTCTCTCTGTATTTTGCAGCCTGTGCCTCTTCATTTCCCAGATATTCTTCAGACTTTGGATTGATTGTGCCAAATGGCACTTATGCCATTACAGCTAGTCATTGTGTCCAGTGCAGTTGCGGGCCTGGGAATCTCAAGTAATTCACAATTCAGGCATTCAGTTGCTTTTAAATAACTTTTCCTGATTCTGATTATTTTATTTTCTTTGAGATATAGCATGTTATGTTTTCTTACTCTGGTCTCATTATTGTAGTCTATACTGTACCCCTGCTTCGTTAGCAGTATCCTGTTCAAGCATGCAATGTAAAAACAGTAACCTCATGCTTGGGAATGTTACGTCACAACCAAGCAGTGCAGGCTGCAATGTTACTTCATGTAGCTATGGTGGGTATGTAAACGGCACAATTATCACCATGTGAGTGTCACTAACTAGCATATTTTGTCTTTTTTCCAATGTCTTCTAAATGGTATGTTTTGGATAATCTGTGCGAGCACCAATGTGTTTTCTTTTCCATTGTTTTTGAATTTGGCAGGTTATCTACTTCTCTTCAACCTCGATGCCCAGGTAAAAAAATTAGAACAAGATTGATGCGTTCGTTCACAATCTTATTTACTACTTTTAAGTTGTTGACAAGTTTAATTAGTATTATTACACAAGGAGCATGAACCAGCAAATAGAACTGCCACTTTGATAATTTTGGTATGAATTATATGATAACAAAGAAAACTAAAACCCAAACCCCTTCCTCATGTGGTCATTTGTTTGATTTTGGGCTTGAGTTGCCTTATATGCTAGCTTATAGTGTGCAACTGTTGCTTTTTCCAATAAGTTTTTTTGTTGGGTCGGGTTTAAATCTCACAGGGGGAATGGGTGTAATCAAAGACCTTAAAAAAGACTGATATGTTATCTTCTTCAAATTTCTAATGCAGGTGAACACCAGTTTCCTCCTCTCATGGCCCCTCCATCAGCCCTCAGTGACGTATCTCCTCTTGCTCCTGCACCTTCACCTTCCCAATCAGGTGGTATTGGGACTCCAACACCAAAATCTTCTACTCCCGGATCTTCAAGTTTTTCTGGTTTAGCTCCTGCAAATGGTCCCTCTGGCAGTGCTTCTAATGCACCTTCCTTGGCAAAACAATTACCTGTATTCTCTATTGTGCTGTTTTCTTGTCTGGCGATTGTTCTAGTGTTGTAGTGGCCACATCTAATTGGGCCAATTTGCTCTTCACTAAATTAATTTGGAAAGTGGGGTATTTTTGTAATTGGAATCATCATTTCTGCTTATTCCTTGTTACCCTGTAATTTCAAGTTTGGGCAATTGTCCTTGGTGTAATCGATTGTTTGATCATCAATGAGAATTCGCTTTGTGGATTGAGTGGGATCCTCTTTCCTCAGCCTGTTTATTACAACTCAAAAGTTGAACAACTTTAAAAAAGTCTCTCTGCACTTGAGGACTCGCAGTGAGCCTTGAAAATCTTTGGGATTCGTCTGGTTATGTCTTGTTGACAAAGTTAATATGGCAATCGGTCTTGACGTCCAAGAAGGAGAGAGACAAGAGAGGATGGATTTTAACTAAGGAGATAGGAATTGAAAATAACCTCAATGCAATGGTTTAGTTAATTGAATTGTAAGCCAAGTAACTATGTTTAACCGCTAGTTAATATTACGATAATGCCATTTAACTTCAAATTTGATCAAAAGAGAGTTATCTCCCTTAATCTCCACTATGGAGGAGGTAAAGCCTGGCCCTCTCCACTATCACTATGTAGTGGGGAAGTCAGAGGATCCCTCCCTCATTGTTGAAGTGCAAGGGGGGAGGAGGGGCATTGAGGTTCTCCCTTCCCTACACAATATGTAGAGAGAGGGTAAACATGGCTTAGTCAACCAGGTTCGGGTTTGATTACATTGGGTATAAATCCTGCAAAACAGGGACTAGCCCAACTGTTGCCCTTTCCGTTGGTGAGAATTTTCAAGTATCTTCGCATCAGTAATCCGAACCTGATCCCTGTTCGACTGATTTTGAACCGGTTTGGCCAGAGTTGATCCTATTCAGTTTCAAGGAAAAGGAAGTTACTGGCGGTAAGAGATGCAGCAGAGGCGACTCGCAGCAGGGAGGCCACAAAATTATTTATTTTCAAGTATAATTCATATATTATATTATAATAATTAATATTAGGTATCTAAGTAATAAATCTTAAACTCTCTAACTTAGTTTAGTTTTATATTTTTTTAGATCTAAATAGTCCAATCCTTCATTGTTACTAATTGGATGGTTGTCACTATCTTAGTTTCACAATCTATGCCATCACCTTCTAAGATGTACTCAAAAACACTTGCAGCAAGAGGTTAAATGTAAGAACAAACTATAAAAAAGGAAAATCAATGGCAAATCCACATCCAAGTATAATATAATATAATTACTCAGATCAGATTCCATATCAAAACTGCATAGATTTGGATACAAAATCGGCCAACCTTCTCTTGCTAAATGGCCCTTCCCTCTCCCTTGAGCCCCTCCACACCCAAGCATGCAAACAGGTTTGACACAGATACTTCTTTTAAATACTCAAAAGAGAGACTTGATGGATCCCTTTGAATGCTGAAAGGGGATTTTCCTGTCTTTTAGGTATTCATCCCTTTCAAATTTCTGAGTGGAAATCTCTTTTGTCGTTGTTGTTATCTGAACTGAAAAAGGAATTCAAGCTCCCTTCAGCCATTTTGTCAAACTACACCCGTCTGGTTAATTTTAAAGTGACTCTTGTTGAATTTAGGAATATAGATTGCTGTGATTATTATTGATCAGGTGAATATTATTTATAGAATTACAATAGAAATAATAGGCGATTACAACTCTATAATTTGAGTTTATCTCTGTTTCAATCACCTTTTATTTTTATCTCAATCATTATTAGAAGATTTGACACTCACCCATTGATTATTTCATCTTCCACCTCCAGAAATTTCTGTTCTTACAGAACAATACCCACCCAGTTCGTCACTGTCTTCCTAAAGCTGCAAGACATGATTAATATATCTCAAAGATATCACTTTCTAATGCCACCCTTCCCATGGTTCAGGGACCTTCTTCCTTACACCTCCACTACAGCTGTTGTAATTCAAAAAATGAATTTAGAAAAACCAGTACCTGGAATAGATTAAACTCCGGTCTCCATCACAGTGTGGACATCTCTCCTTTTGCCCATCTGTCCTCCATCACATTTAAATGAATCAACACTGATATCATTTTTTTCCCCCTTCTTGTTGGAATTCGATATCGTACACATCCCCACTATAAGATGTACTCCGTCAGCTTTTTCTGAAGCGAGAGATATCCCATTGTCCTCACCGGGAGAAGCTAGCGGATGAAGGCGAAGAAGGGCTTTTTGGCCGTGAGGGTAGGGTCGGATGAGGAAGACGAGGGAGAGTTTCGAAGGTTTACCATTCCGATATCTTATCTCTACCACCCAGAATTCCAGAAGCTTTTGGAGATGGCGCAGGAGGCTTATGGGTTTCATGTGGCTGGACCGCTGAGGCTCCCTTGCTCGGTAGATGATTTTCTCCATCTCAAGTGGATGATTGAGATAGAAGCCATGGGTCACCACCATCACAGCGATCATCATCTCACTCATGCCTTATTCTTCTGTCCATAGGTTTTTTTCTGTTTTCTTCTCTTGTTTTTGCCAGTTTCAGGATTAACAACCCTTTTTCTTCTGTTTGTAGTGATATTATTAATCTTTGCTGTGAGATCCTTGATGATGTCGATGGGAAATCCATTTGTGCTCTTGAGAACGTTTAACCATTTAGTCGTGAAATTCAAGTTGACTGACTGTATCGTCTCTAAGCTCATTCTAGAGTTCTCATTCTTTACTTTGCTAAACTTGCTGGTGCATGTTTGAAGAAGAAGAAGAAGAGAGGGATTTAAAAAACTCTCCCACCCGTCAAATCTGATTGTTGTGGATTAAGCTGATAGTTGGTCTCGATATTGATTAGTTATTGTGATTTAAATTATCGGTATATTGTTGTGGACATATAAACGGTGTGACCCTTTAAAACACAATAATGCAAAAATAAAAATTACAAGTGATTTTTTAGGCCTATAGACGTCCTCTTCAAGTAGATTGACAAGTCTCAGAGCATTTTTTTTCATTTTTAGTCTTTTTTTACAAAAAAATTGAGATATCCCAACTCTCAAAGTCTAATTCAATTCCCCTTTAAATGACAAAGGGAATGTACTATTTATAGAGGGGTGAGAGGTGGTTCAAACACCCCACATTTCCCAAATTCAATCTCTTTACTAAGTCTCCAAATGGTGAGATTGCGACATGTAATGGAGCCAAGTCTTCACTCCTTGAGATCGTGACGCATGACGTAGGTAACTCTCCATTCCTTGAGATCACGACATATGGCTAGACCAATTTTTTTGCGTATGTCCGATGATGTAGACAATGTTATGCCATGTGGAGCTCTTGTACTATGTGTCACCTATGTGCCAACTTCTCTTCTTGACAGACAATTAAGTTGCATTTTCTTAAAATTTGATTTTGGTGGTGGCCAAGTACAATCTACTTCATCTTGATCGTCAATCTGGTTTTGATCTCGGTAATCGATCTATATTTTTTTTATCAAATGTCCATTTTTAATAATTGATGGACATTTTGACAAAACCTATATGTTTTGACCATCAAGAGCTTCGACTTTGACCATCTTTCAATCGATGATCAAGTTCCTTCAATCTAAATCATCGATTGGGGTTCTAATTTTGGCAATCAAATTTTCATCCCTACAAATAAAAAAGAAAATAAAAGATTTAAGGATGAAAAATACAGTGAGTAGTAAGTTGATTGATACCCAGTCCATTAAAGAAAAATTACTGTTCTTCCAGATGATTAACGGTTGCCAGGTCCATTTCATACAGAAGCTTAAATGTAGAATAATGAAAAAACACCGACATTGATTTTTGATTTAAGAGTACTTTGATATTGACTGTGGAGTGAGAATTGCTCCGTGAAAGAACCCCAAGCTATTATTTTCGATTACTCCACTGAAGCCACCTATGAACAATCCTGTCCATGAGCAGCAGAAAGGACCTTTGAAGCTCTGAGATGGCCGCACACAGGGATTTTGACCACCCCAACTAGAATCTCTTTCCATCATGAGTCAACTTCGATCACCACGGAAATGGAACCAGAAGGAAAATATAAAACAAAGAGAAGCTTCAGAGCTGGAGAGAAGTTTGTCCAGAAAGGTACTTGCGTCTAAAGATATCTTCTCTGCAGTATCGACATGAACATGAACAAGTCGGCCTTTTAATGGCTTGAATTGGGATTTGTGGATGAAACCAATTCCTTCTTCTGATAGTGATTAGATATTTCTTGCGACATCCTCTCCTTCTCATAAAATGACCCAAAACGAACCCAGAAAAAAAAAAAAAAAAAGGTTTTGGTAGGACCTTTCATGGAGAATCTAATATTGCAGAAGAGACAGAAACACCCATGATAAGATTGTTGACCAGAGCACTGTGAAGGAGAGTGGCAGTGACTGGCTGGGTGGGCATAAGAGAGAAGTTAGTTTAATTTGGAGAAGGGTTTGTGGTGGGGTGGAGACTAGAGTCTTCTTGCACTATAAACCAACTGGAAGCAACCTTTGGTACAAAGATAATGCATCTCATCACTTTGATAAAGTGAAGGGACACTAAACATTGCTCTTTCCACTACTCCTTCCCAATCTTTTATGTCTCTTGTTGACCTCTTCCAAATCAACTTGGCCTTACTCCTCTCTTTCTCCTCCACTTTATCTCATTTAACATCTCTTCATCGCGATTACTACTCTTTATCTCGATTATAACTACAAATTTCTTGGTGACTTAGATTTTTTTTTAAAACTTTTATCTAATAATCGGAAGGAGGACCGACAATATCTATCCCTCATGTGAATAGATCACCTTAATGTCCCCCGTCTTATTGATTAATAGCATGACTTCTTACACAATGGAGATGGAGAGCAATAGGCCCCAACTCTTTTTTCTTGTGGTTCAATTTAAAAGCTATACTTGGAAAACAAAAGTTAAAAGTGCCCAACCAATTGAGAGACAAAAGAAAAGGTGGTTCATATATGCATGGTCACAAATCAAAGTAATGTTGTCACATATGAAGGTGGTTCAATTTATTTGCATTCATGAGAAGATAAAATTTTGAACTTGTCTTGGACAAAGGGAAGCCGTCTTCTACAAATAAATGAAAAAGAAAGAAACGGGTGGAGGATCGAGTAATCAGTACGTACGGATGAAGGTACCTCACTGTAAAATTATTCCACAACAACAGCCGGTTGCCTCTGCCATCTATATAAACCTTCGTCACTTGGGTTTTTCTCATTCAATCCAAGAGGAGCCCTGCAACTTTAATTCAGCTTTGGAGAAGAAGATGAAGGCCAAGAAGGGATGGCTGGCTGTGAGGGTAGGGGCGGAAGATGAAGACGAGGGGTACCAGAGGTTCTTGATTCCGATTTCTTACCTGCATCACCCCCAATTCTTGAATCTCCTTGAGAAGGCGCGGGATGTTTATGGGTTTCATTCCGAGGGTCCGCTGAGATTGCCGTGCTCGGTTGATGAGTTTCTGCATATCAAGTCGCTCATAGAGGGGGATGAGATGAATCGCCATCGCAGTCATCATCATCACCACCATCAACACCACCACTACCACCAGCAACTCTCTGAGACTCTGCCCTTTCTCTCTTGTTAGAGAAAGTTGCTATGGTTTTTTTTTTTTTTGTTTTGTTTCTTGGGCATAATCACACCCTTCTTTCTTCTTTTGTACAAGAACTGTAAACAAAGAAAAAGGTTAGAAATGAAATTAGCTGACTGCAAAAGCTTCGTCTGAAAATTTTATTGCATCTTTCATGTTGGTTGTGCTGAATTTAGCTGGTTATGAAATTACTGAAGGCTTTTCATAGAAAAAGAAGAGGCCAATCCATCATCGGTCTGGTTATCATCACCGTCTCCTGTATCATTATCTTTCTCAAACCAAATTGCCGAAGAAAGCTTCTGCCACAGAGGTTTCATTTCCTACCTTCTTTCTGTCATCCACTTGTTTCTATACGCGGTTAATTTGAAGATGCTGAATGAACTGATTACACATTTTCTGCTATGGGGTGATGGGATTTGAAGATTTGGTAGAAAAAAAACATATTCATCTGTGAGTGTCTTTATGTAGATTTTCTCCCCTTCTTGTGGGCTTTAAGTAAAAACAATTTCTTGTGACCTCAAAAGCGAAGAAGAGAAGGTCCTTGTGGCTATTCAGTTGGTGGAAGATGTCTTCGTCTTGATTCCAGTGTGCCCTTTTCGCGAGAAAGCCAGCAAAATGAAATATGCTGAGCTTCTCCCAGGTGGGAATGTAGTACCAGAATAAACGATGGCATATGTCTTTCTGTGCCTGGAGTAGTAAAGGAGAGAATGGAATTAGTTGACTTTATAAAGTTGAGCCAAACTTTGCAGTTCAGGCACAGAAAAGAAATCAGAGATACATTGACAGGATTGATGCTCTCGTATCTAATTCACATCTCTATGGAGATGTTTTCCTAACTCTGGAAAGTCGAAATGCAATGAATGTGAATTCCTTAAATTCTCCACGTTTCATTAACGGGAGCTACGTTTTGATAGACCAATCTTGTTTCTTAGCAACTGAAACACTATAAACGTGACAATGATTTGGTAAGGAGATCAACAAGTTGGTCAACAAAATCAACATGAGCCACACGAAGTAGACCAAATTGAACATGATCACAGATGAAATAGTAGTCAACTGCTACATGTTTCATTCTGGAGTGAAATACGGGATTGGCGCTTAATTGAGTGGCACCAATATTATCACAATAGACAACAAGAGATGACTACACAGTCACACTGAGTTCAACAAGTAGAGAACACACCCACCAAAGTTCTCAAGTAGTAGTCGCAATTAGCGATACTCGACCTCAATAGAAAAACGAGCAACAATATGTTGCTTCTTTGAACTCCAGAAAATGATATTACACCCAAGATAGATCAAGTAAACACTGGTAGAAGAGTAATCATCTTTATTGCCAACCCAGTTGGCATCCGAGAACCCATGAAGTTATATAGGAGACTCATGATGTAGAAGAAGCCTTTTGTCCAATGTACTATATAAATACCGTAAAATTTGTTTAACAAGTACCCAATGTTTGTCAATTTGTTGATGTATAAATTGGGACATCTTATTGATTACAAAGGAAATATCAAGCCAAGTGAGAGAGAGATATTATAGGTTACCAACTACTGCACGAAATTGAAAAGATCAGAAAGAGGAGAGCTTTAGGTCATGGCGAGTGATGCAGAGTTCGGTGGCAATGGGTTGAAAATAGGTTTAGCATCTTCCATATGAGTTCTTTTGAGCAGGTCTTTGATGTATCTTTGTTGAGAGAGTAATATGTCATTGTGATGTGAAACAACTTCAATTCCATGAAAGTAAGAAAAACAGCCAAAATCTTTTAGAGAGAAATGTTGAGTAAGGTAGATAACAATTTGGAAAATAAGATCATCACTATTACTAATAACAATAATATCATCGACATACACAAGAAGAAACAGAACATGCTTGCCAGTGTTGAAAGTAAATACAGAAGTATTAGAGTGAGAATTTTTGAAACCTGAATTCACAATAAATTGACGTAATTCATGATACCAAGCTAGTGGAGCCATTTTGTGACAAAACAGGAGAAGTTCATACATCAGAAAAAATAATTTCAAGTGGTTATGTAGAGATAAGAGATGAAGTAGAGAAAGGTATCTTATAATTTTTATTGCAAAGGACATGCATTACATGAAAACTCTTTTAGCATATGAGGAGAAAATTTTAAATGATAACTAGAAAGAATATATTTCAAAATGAATAATGAAGAATTGACTCGAGAGAAAACATAGATTTACTAGTCGACTACTCATACACTCCATCTCTATTGTTGCCCGATCAAACAAGTTATCTCCGTGCGAATATTCTTCCCATGAAATGACAATAATAAAAATTCAACGGAAATCTCTAGTCTTTAAAAATCTCATGTTTCATAAATTGGTCTTTCTCAACAAGACTACCTCCGTCTGGTCCCCCAAGAAGTAAGAAGAAGAACAATGGAAACTTGAACCACGATGACACAATCATCCATGACTAGGTCTTGATAAAACCAGAAAAAAAAAAAAAAAAAAAGATAGTGGCATAAAGAGTGGTGGAGAAGAGATTTGAGTTGGGCCTAGCCAAGGATGCACGCCTCTGTTTTCCGTGCATTTTGATCAACTTTGGACCTCTTCCGAGACTAGTTTGCATTTGTGCCTTTTAACCAGTCTAGGGTGGTCCAGATATGTAACAGGGTCAACCACAGTGGACCACTGCCGACCTCCTGCCACACCGCCACTCCACCACGTACGGTAAAACGTGCAAACGGATCTGGGTCGTCCTCATTGCTGGCCCCCGAAATGATTCTAGTGTACCGGCGGGGCTGCCGACCAAATCTCCCCCTGCTTACGTGTCCAACCTCAAACCCAAAATTATTTCTTAGCCCAAACCCGGTCCGATGCTTTCTACAATAAAGGAAATATAATTCCCAAAGCTGAGAGTATTAATTCTATGTAGTGGGAAGTGGTGTGTGAATGCACTATCCTTTTTCATAATCTTCCAAGAGACTCACAACAACATACCCATTTCTTAATTAACATCTGATTAGGAGAAGAGAATACCGATTAGTATCAAATAAGGAAGGCAATGACCCAGATCAATTTGTTCGGCAATCGCCACCGCGATGAAATGCCCGCCGATAACCCAATCTTCCAATTGAACCTGGATCAAATTCTTATTTTCTTTTCTTTTCTGTAATATGTCGAACCAGGCTGAACCAAAGTGATGGGTAGGGGTGTGACATGATTACAAGTCAATGGAATCAAACCAGGCCAAGATAAGTACAAGCACGATCTCTGAATCTTTAGGGTGGGGGGAGTCGGCCTGAGCCATCTTGGCATTGAAAAAGTTGAAACCAGATTCCGTATTCAGTACCGATGAAGGTACCACATTATTTTACTCACTGCCACCTTCACTATTCTCTTCTATAAAAGCTCGCTGCTGCTCGCTTACCTTTGTCTCAAACTCTCTACAGTGACCTTCCAAACTATGCAGGAGGAGAAGAAGATGAAGGTGAAGAAGGGTTACCTGGCCGTGAGGGTCGGCCTGGACGACGATGATGCCGGCTTTCGTCGGTTTACGATCCCGATATCCTACCTCCACCATCCTCAATTCAGGAAGCTTCTTGAGAAAGCACAGGAGGTTTATGGGTTTCACACAACAGGGCCACTTAAGTTGCCTTGCTCGGTTGATGATTTTCTGCAGCTTAAGTGGCGGATTGAGAGGGAAGGAGGAGATGGCAGCCATCATCCCCACCATCACCATCTCCACTCTCTGTCACATAGCTTTTCCTTCAACTCTTGTTGAGTAGTCCATTTTTTTTTTTTTTTCTGGCTTGCATGTTTCCCCTTGACAGTCACCCACTGGTTTTTGTTGTTGTGGTGAATGCGATTTGTATGGGTTACAGAGTTTAGACAAATACAAGTGAAAAACACTGCTTTCATCTTGATTTATTTTGCTCTTATGATCTAACTCGAAAACTGCTCCGCTGCAAGAAGGATCAAAATTTAATCTAAACCAGCAATTTGAATGAACTGTCAAGAAGTCTCAGGAGTATAACCAGAAAAACCATTTTGAGTTAGTTTTTTCTCTGAACTTTGCTTCCAGAGAGAGAGAGAGAGAGAGAGAGAGAGAGAGGATTATTGTTCAAAGTGAGAAAGAGAAAGAGAATCGGTTAAAGTTGATTCATGCATTGTAGGCCGTACAGAGCGATGAATCAAAATTGAAAAAGCAAAGATATATAAATGAACAACAAACAGTCATGAAATGATTGGGGTCCACAAAAGTGAAGCACTAAGTTTTCTTTTCTTGAAAAGAAGTGGCTTCTCTCTCCTCTCCTCCATCAGTGCTTCTTGTTGATAATCTCCTAACTTGGATAGACGATCAATGTACTGTGTTCACTAACCTCAGAAATTCAACAAATTTATATAAGAATTGAAGTGTCAACTCATGAGATGCCAAAAGAAATGACAGCTTCTTATCTGTCATGTAGGTGTTCTTCTTAGCCTCTCCTATCTGCTACTGTGAAAACACTTGTGTTGTACAGAAACAGCTTTTTTTCTTTTTGTTTTTTCACAAATCCATCGATGAGGTAACCAGTTCAAACTCTCAATGATTCTGTCTTAGCACCCAGTGATTTGACCCATCTAGAAGAAGAACAGAAACAGAAAGAGAGTAAAATTTGACCCATCTAGAAGAAGAACAAGAAACAGAAAGAGAGTAAAATTTGATCCATCTAGAAGAAGAACAAGAAACAGAAAGAGAGTAAAATTTGACCCTTCTAGAAGAAGAACAAGAAACAGAAAGAGAGTAAAATGTAGATGTTCTGAAACTCAAGCAGAAAAGGAAGAGAGAAGAGTCCCGCAAGCCTGTAGCAGTGACCAGAATCTTGGAAGAATGTTGGAAATCATGTCGAGCTGAGTGGTGAGTGCCCTTTCTTTCGGCTGGTGGGGTTGGTGAAACGGATTGATTCCCTTCAAGGGTAAGGCTACAGATAACCTGACACAGTCATTCACTTTGGTTCTCTATCCCTTTCTGATTCAACTATTGGATGGGCGGTGCCAAACTCTCACTCCCCCACTCGTTTTTTTCTTCCCTTTCTCTGGTTAATGTTTGGTTTTATTCATTTTCTCATGATCTACATTCTGGGTGGCTTTGGCTTAGACCAACTTTTGAATAAAAACGAAAAATCAAAGTTCACCTGCCTCTTATAAGTGTTCTTCAGGCAGGATTCTCTTACACAAGAGAATTCGAAAAATACTAATTTTTTTGATCTCCTATACCATCTGTAGAGTGAAGTTGACTCTGATAAATCAAATTAATTTCTAAACACAATATGAAATTCAAAATCTGCAAATTGAAAGACTTACCTCCAGTTCTAGAAGCAGAGATAGACTCATCTATTCAGAGGTTCCTCTTTTCTCATCAAAAGAGTAAAATTGTAATTGATGGATAGTTACAACTGTCGACTTCACCTATGTCTAAGGGAAACCACTTCCTAAAAGAAATGGCCAAATCTAAAACGTGTCTAACATGCTCCTTTATTTTGACTCCTTTTTTGTTCGACTGGTTTAATATTTATTTACGGCTTGAACATTTAATTTAAATTTGATGATAAAATTAAGAAATGGGTGTTTGAGTCCATTAGAGGTCAATCATCATGTTCTTCCATCCAATGTTTTTGGACTCACTTCCCTTAGTTGGGGAGAGAACTTCAAAGCAACTAAAGCAGCTTTCCAAAGGGAAGATGCAAGATGAGAGAATATGTCGAATGTGCCAAAGTTCACTACAAAGACGTATCATTGAAACTTCACCATGAAACAACTCCCACCACATGGAATCTCTACAGAAGAATATCACTTTCTTTCTCAAATGCGTTTTTTTTTCTTCTTTAAAAAGTTCACATTATTTACAAGAATACCATTTTTTGCATTATACTGACAATAATATTGTAATTTCTATTTTCTTATTAAAATTAATAAAAACAAGAGAAATCTCAAATAAACATCACTTGTGAATGTGTAGGACTATAAATAAATATAGGATAAGTGAGAATCAAGTTTTAAGTCAATCAATTCAAATTTGATGATGAAATTAAAATTTGGGAGAATCTAGTATACATGGACTAAGGTCAATGTCCTCTTTTCCTTAACTAGTGAGATGATCTTGTTGAAGTTATTGAATGTTTTATAGATGCTAAGGAAGTTGATGCCTTTAAGTTTGGCTAAGGTGATAATGATTTTGTCTACGTTGTAATTTAAATGTTTCAAAGAAAAAATTTAGAAAGAATAAGATCGCAAAAGGTGCCACATGCACCCTTAGGCTCTTTTTAGAACCCATATAAAAGAAAAGAAAAGAAAAGAAAAGAAAAGGGGAGAGAAAATCACGCTATTGAGAATCATTGAGAGAAAAGAAAATAAGAGAAAAAATCAATTCCCCTGACATTTTATGTCTTTTTGGCAGCAAACAAGATCTAAGAGATGTCAATGTAAGAAGAGAAACAAGAGGAGAAAGTGGTGAGAAAGTTAGGTCATGCACTTCTCCTTCATTTATAACATGATGAAAAAGTATAAAATAACAATATTACTCTTGAGAGGGATAAGTAAGAAATAAAAGAAATAAAACTAAGAGACTTTAAACAAGAATATATCTTGATTTATGAGGGTATGCAATGACCATGACCCTTTTCGAAGTTTTCACATACTTTGAAAACATCTTTAATGGTTGATTTGGGGTTTACAATCTCATTCCATCTTTCTTTTTTCTACAATTTAGCATTAATTTTTAAATATTTTTATATCTTTTAGCTTAAATTCATGCTAGAGCTGATCCTAGTGATTGTTATCTATTTGAGCTTTGACTTTCAAATCTTGTAACATAAAACTTTTATTTCTAGTTCATTGACTATCTTTAGCTTTTAATTTGTTGAAATTGATGTTCCTAGACTGTAAAATCGTTTCAATCATCCTACAAGATATTTGGAGTTATATTTTTTAACAATTCATATGATTGAGTTGCACTTATAAGGCCAAATACAGTAGTGCATCTATTTCCAAATCCATGATTTTATTTGAATGATCTCTTACTAAACTTGAGCCATTGAATTTTCAAATTCTTAGTTATAGTTTAGCAAATCTACTTCGGGCTTTTGAATTTTAGATCTATTATTTAACTATTTTCCATAGGAGCTTTATTTTCAAATCATTATTTGGCATTGTAAACTGAACTTGGATTTGAAAAATAATTGAATTTTCTTACCATTGAGTTACTATATATTTTGCGGGTGTATAGGTGGAGTGTATTTTTATTTATACTTTTCGTTGTTAGATCAACCAATTTAAGAGGTTTTCGATATTTTGAAATTTTAACCCTTGTATTATATTGGGTCATGCCCTTTTTAAATTAGATCGATTCTTAACTCATATTCTTGCAAAATCTTTTTTTGCAGTGTCGTCGGGGGTGCTAAAAGTCCCTTTGTCGGTCTAAGCTTATGAAGACTACTTGAGTTGCTATAAATCCCCTTTGTGAGTCTATGTTTATGTAGCCTAGTATAACTATTGTAAAGTACTTGTTGTGGACAATTTTTATAACACATTATTGGTCTCTTTGTTATAAGTGTTGTTTGGTAAATTTACATATTAGACATCAAAGAGTGGAGGCACTTTGACATTGGATTAATAACTTGAGTTTGGGTTATGAGCCACTATAAAAATTCAAAAGGAATACTTTAGATTTGGCCTAACAATTTGAAAGAGTTTGAAAATCTAATAGTAGTGCAAATAAACTTATTCGCCCCCCCTCTAGGTTTATACCCTTCAGGATCTAATAAAACACAAGATTATAATATATAAATAACCACCCTAAGTTTCGAGGATCTAATAAAACTCAAGATTATAATATATGAATAACCACCCTAAGTTTCAAGGAAGTAATAAAACTAGGGTTGTTTTTGTTCACTATCTGCAAGTTACTTTGATGCATTAACTAAGGGTATTTTTGTTATTTTTTATTTGAATTATAATGCTAATGTTCTATTTTTATAATAATGAAGTAGATGATGAACATTATTTGTTTACATTGATGTTGTTAGAATATTATAAATAAATAAGTATGTAAAGGAAAGTCTAATTCAAACTTTTAAAGCCTCTTATTTTAGTAAGAATATATAAAAATAAAATAAAACAATAAGAAGAAAATCAAGATTGGAAATGGAGGAGGCTGAACAGTTTCCCCTTCTTTTTAAAATCTAAGCAAGCAAAAGTGTGGACATGTTTCCACCTGCTCCCCTCAATGGAGACCCCTATCACACCACTCTCTGTCTTACTTAAGAATTAAAGAAAAGTTCAGAAGTATAATTAGAAAGCTTGAGAATGATATTTAGTAGGGGTGACATCAAACTAAGCCAATTCGCTAATACCTCGAGCTCAACTCGGTTAGATTCAAATAAACCCGATCTCGAATTGAATTCAAAATCATGTTTTCAACTCGTTTAAGTAAACAAGCCGAACTCGAACGAGAATTGGTTCGGTTAGCAAGCTCGTGAACCATCTCGTTTACTTAAACCTTGGGTCAGGAGTCGAGATCAAACACCAAACTTTCCATCTATGCAATTTTCAACTGTCACAACCCTAGCTTCCATCGTGCCGATGTCGACCTGTCGACAAACCCATCTTCCTGGCACGACTGAGACAGGCGCTGCATTGGTTGAGCACTGGTCGCAATGTCGATGGTGGAAGATTTCACTACACGTCGTCCGTTGTGCATCACGATCAGAGAGATGGTGAACGATGGGGATGAACATAAGGGATATGGGTTCAAATTAATGTTATTGGTAGGCAGAGGACTTGGACTTGTTCGGATTCTTCAAAAACAGAGAAACACCTTTATGGAGAGCACCCATTGGAGTTCGTTGAGGCATCCCAGCAGTGGAGCCTCCGTCATAAGTTCTTAGCTCTGTAGGTTTAAAATTTGTGGAGGAAATTTCTATTTCATAGGTGTGCCATCATTGATTATGACGATGGTCAGCGTCGAGGTGGTGACGAAAGCCGACATAGGGCTTGAGGTTGAAGACGATCTCCAGGGTTCGAACTGAGTTGATTCAGGCTCACCCGTTCGACTCGAAAATCCTAAGAAAAAGCAAAACAAATTTTTTATTGTTGAGTGTGGGATTGACCTCAACTTAAAATTTAAGAAAATGACCTCTAATCCATCTCACCTTGAGTGATATCTTTGGATACATTTAATAGATATTTGAAAAATCAGTATATTTGTGTTGTATGTTATTTCTCATTTACTTCATACTAATTGAATATGAATTTATAAATGCATATTTATGAAAAAAATTATTTAAGCTTTTATCCATACTTAATTTTTTATACATATTTTTGGTTGACCTAAATACAAGGAATTAATAATTGGCATCAATTTTAGTTAATTATCTTGATGTCACATTTTTGTTTACATTTGAATAATTGAGTAATAGCCACAACATTCTTAATTATGAAAATATTTAGTGACATTAAACTTAGTCACATAAAGTTAATGACATAAAATTTTGTGATTAATTATGAAGTTATAATAATTTGACCGGTCCATGACCAAAGAGACCGGATCAATTCTCGTCACATAAATCATGTGTAGCCCCGCTGTTGGAACAAAATCACGAAATCTATGTGGCCCCTGGTAGTGGTCCCGATGTGCAGACATCCCTTTTGCACCTTCATAAATCTCTGTCCTTGCCCGCAATTCAAAGCCAACTTACAGTGCGGCGTCTCCGGCGCGTATCAAACTACTCGCCACCAGCGATGCTGAAAGCCCCAGACCACCAGGTCGCCGGCCACCATGCGCGCAGCGGCGCTCTTGGCCCCCTTGTCGACGGCTCCGGCCGATTTTACAAGCCGCTCCAGACGGATGACCGCGGCCAGCAGGAGCTCGCCTTCTATACCTCGTTTTCATCTAACCCCCGCGTTCCGTCCCACATCCGCCGCTTCTTTCCTCTCTTCTTCGGCACCCAGCTCCTCGACGCGTCCGACGGATCTGGTCTGCATCCCCACCTCGTGTTGCAGGACCTTATTTCGCATCTCCCCCGCCCCTCCATTATCGATCTCAAGATCGGGTCCCGGACCTGGTACCCTTCCTCTGGGGAAGACTATATCCGGAAATGCTTGAGCAAGGACCGTGAGACCACGAGCCTGCAATTGGGTTTTCGTGTCTCCGGCTTGCAGGTCGGTTATGGGGATTCTGGATTTTGGAAGCCGGATAAGAATGTTGTGAAGGGCTTCAAGGTGGCGGATGTGAGGGTGATTCTGAGGAAGTTCGTCTCGTCTAACCCGAGTTCGGGTCCGGACTCGGAACCGGATTGCGCTTTTGCGTCGACTGTTTATGGTGGTTCTCAGGGAATTTTGGCGCAATTGCTTGAGCTCAAAGCTTGGTTTGAGGATCAAACTATTTTCCATTTCTATTCGTCGTCGGTTTTGATGGTGTTTGAAAAAGGAGAGGTGGAGGCAACGCGGGGTGGGGCTCAAGTGAAGCTTGTGGATTTCGCGCATGTTGTGGAAGGGAATGGTGTGATTGATCATAATTTTTTGGGGGGTCTCTGTTCTTTGATTAAACTCGTGTCTGACATCCTTACTGGTCCGGCCGAATTTGACTTTGCTAATGGTTTGAACGGATCGGAGAGGCACCCAACTGCTTAATAAATGGGATCAAATAGAAATTTTTGTTAATTTTTTTAGCTTGGCAACGTTTCGTCTTCAATCACTGTTCGGGGTTATAAAGGTAGCAAATTCTCATTTATTAAAGACATGGAATGATTTGATAAACCTACGAGAGCCTCTTTTTGTATCCTTGTACTGCTATTCTTTCTACCCTGTTTATCATGGCTGAAACTGGTTTTGTAATCTCCATTTAGGCTTGTTAAAAAGGACAAGAACATTCTTGTCTTTCTGACAAAGCTGATTTTTAGATGCTTAGACGTGGATTAACGAGTGAAAGCTGATAATGCAATCAACATGTGCGGCGGGTCTTCATTGAGTTTTGATTTGTTTTGTTTCTGACACGTAAATTGCAATGCCAGAAGTGAATGGAGGCTGTTTCAAGTGTTCTGAAAGAATTATGCTGCATGAGAACTGAGATTTGAATGGATCTCATAGTGCTGCTGTTGCTGAAAAGATGGGAGTTATATGCACCACAGGAGAGAATCGTCTTCTTCTTTGCAGGTCTGAGTCATCTTTTAATTTGTTTTCTGCGGTCAATTTGATTAAGTTTTGTTGTGTTTTCCAATTGTTACTTGGATGCTGTCTATCAGTTCTTCCTTTCCAAAAACTAGCATACTCCTTATCTTTCAGTCCATTATAGACTTTATTGAGAAAAGGAGAACAGTTCTGTCCCTTATGGCACCTGGAATATGTGAGTAACTGGCATAGTTGAAAACAGTTCACTCGTTAACATTTAAGGAAAAAAATTCATTCCTTCGTATCTTAAACTTGTAGATGCAGTCCAATGACTTCTCCATTCGTTTAATCTGACCTGCAATGATTAGCTGTATGAAAGGAGCCACTTGCATGAATAATTTTGTGCCCAACCATTTTTTGCTTACTTGACTCATCCCCCCCCCCCCCCCCCCCCCACAAAAAAAATAAAAAATAAAAAAAATAAAACACTCACTTTGAAATCTGCTTAAGATGTCTTTTTGTTATTCAGAGGATTTTAACAATACCTGGGAAAAAGGCAAAAAGTACATGACTACTACAGTAGTGGATGCTAAATGTGAAGTTTAGATATGGGAACCTGAGAATCCTTTCAAGTTCATGTACTGTCTGGCATCGTTGTGATGGTATTTCTAGTTGACATAACCAATTTGTTGTCATAGTCCCTCTTGTGTACCACGATATTAGTTTGTTAATTTTTTCTTCTTGTTCTTAATAAGATTTAAACATTTTTCTTAGATCAAATGGAAGTTTTCCAGCAGGGTGTTACGACTAGAAACAGGGACTGACTCAGGCTCGTCAAATTTCACATCCAACTGCCCCAGTTGAATCTAGACATATTTGAAAGGCACCGCTCAAAATTTTCAATAACTGGATCCAGAAGAGATCTTTTAACTCCATGGTTCAAATACCAGTTGCAGTATAACATTATAGTACATAGAAACTCAAAAAATAGTTTTTGTTCTGTTGCTATTCAAAAACTTTTACTAGATAGTTTTGTTTCTTTGTACCTGAGTTTTTCTGTAGACGTATCAGTCTGAAACTCCTCTATTGTAGAAAATTCCACAGCTCTCATTTTATAATTTGATTTCTCTGTTTTTGAAAAGGTCAATTAAAAAAAAATTCAGCTTAAAAAAAAATGGGATTACAGGGAGCCCCTTTGTAGGGGAATTTGAATTTTGAAAATTCTGAAAGTAGAGGATCTACCTTACTTTACTGGACCAGACCACTTGAGCCAGCTGGTTTTCCAACCAAACTGGTCAACATGTCTGCATCTGCCATCTTCGACAAGAAAACAGGTTTCTGCATGTAATATCTGGAGTGAGCTCAGTACCAGCCCAAACAGATTTTATCTGGCCGCTTCATACTGGTTTTTATTTTATTTTTTTGAGTAAAAGGTGTGTATGTATTGCAATAGGAAAAGAAAGAGAGTACAATACTTGGTTAAAAAGTACCTTCCTCCACAACAAGATGTTGGTGGGGAACGCCTAATTTAGCCTATATATCCACTAGGTGATTAGCGGATCTAGTATTTCCAATTACGTTGCAAATGAGAAATTAAATTACAGATATCCTTGAACAAATCCCAGTGACGCCAAGGAGGTTTAGAAGACTTCTTGCACCAATTGATGACAATTTTTTAGTCTCCTTCAATTCAAAGAGGGCCCACCAGCCATTGTTTGAAAAGTTTTAAACCATTATACAACCCACAAAGCTCAACAGTAGTTGAGTCAGATACTCCAATCGGTCCAACAAATGAAAGAAGAAGATTCCCATTCTTGTCATGGATGACCCCTCCAAATCTAGCAGGCCCAGGGCATCCAAAAGCACTACCGTCAAAATGTAACTTGAAATGTCCCATTGGGGGTGGAGACCAAGTTTCCATAGCCGGGGGGCGAGATGGGTAAGACATTTCTGCTATAAGTCGCCAATTCCCTTGCAAATTTGATCCTTTTAAAATTTGAAATTCTTTCCGCATGAGTATCCAGGAGGATACTTGCCCCACAATTCTATCAATCAAGATATTCCTTGGAAGAGTAGACTGGTTCTTATCAACACTGGTCTGGACAACCATTGTCATTTGCTAAGCTATTGTAATGGAAAACTAAGTCTCAATATTGACTTCTTCATTTGGACCTTTTTATGCATTACTTTCATGTTCAGCTGGAGGGTTTGAGTAATGGTGCTATGAGTATCTCTTAGTCAAATCCTTTGTTGATTTATTCTTGGTTTTGCTAGAATCTGTTTTTTGCTCTTACTTTTTCTTTTTCTCATTTTTGTAGCCGGAGAATGCTTTTTCATATGGTGACCTTCCAATGATCAATCAGCATGCATTATTCCAACTTGGAAATATAATAAACAACGTTAAAAGAAAGTTACAAACATTATCAATTCTACTAAATATTCCAGGTAGTTCAATTTCTTCAAAATCTATGACTCGTATTATGATACATGAAATCTTTAAACAAATCAAGAGAAAAAGAAAAAATGACCTTTAAGAAAAAATTGGTTTCTATGCTCTCTAATTCATGTGGGCTGAGTGCAGCCACTCACTCAGTTCTTGCGATGCCTATGGATTTACATCTACTCTACATTCTTCATTATGTCTTTCATGAGTGCTAAGATGGGGCTTCAATTCTGTATACCGGCTGATCTGCTATCTTTTAGTAAGTTGCTTGTTGGTACCTCCTTCCCTGGGCTTGGAAAACTTATGGTCTCTACCTGCATTGGCTTCATCTCTTGGGGGATTTGGAATGAGCGCAACCGCAGACGTTTTGAGGCTAATGTGATTCCGCGGAGAGAGTAGCTGAACTTGTCTTGGGTCAAATCTAAGTATGGCTTCTTACCAAGAGACCGTTCTCCTCTTATGTGGGCACCTCTATCCGCGAAAGTTGGAGCGCAATGGCAAGAATAAGGTTTGCTTCCAAGGCCCAGTCATGTAAGATTGGATCCCCCCAAAGCACGGTTTCCTAAAGTTGAACTTTGAAGGTTCTTCGCTGGGCAATCCTAGGATCGCAGGTTTTGGGGGAGTTGTCCCAGACCCCTCTAGCAACCAGCTTTTCTCGTATGTTGGCCCATTAGGCATTGCTGATTCCATGTCAACTGAGTTTCAAAGTCTTCTTGATGGGCTACGCATTTTCAGAGACAATTGCAGTGGCCCTTTGCATATTTAAAGAGACTCAAAGGTGGTAATTAGTTGGTGCGAGTATGTTTCCTCTCCCCCATGGCGCCATTGGGACTCTTTTAGGGAGATTTTCGAAATTGCTTCTCAATTTTCTTGTATTTGGTTTCACATTCCAAGATCTGCCAATTCGGCAGCAGATGTGTTTGCTAGGACTGGAGCAAATCTACAATCTCTTGTTGTTAGGGATTTGCTCCTATAACTTCTGTATTTTTCTTGTTAATATATATATATACATCCTTTTAAAAAAAAGTAGAATTATGCTATCTCCGCTAATTTTTATTTTCTTTTTTCCAGATAATACAGCATATTGCCATTGTATATCTGTCAAATTTCTACTTGACGTTGCTAAAGATAGACCTTATTGTGGGTACGTCTTCTTTCTCCATTACCAAGATGATTACTTTGTATTTATTTGAGATTTTCTATGTATCTGTTGTAGTCTGTACTTATATTCTTCTCTAGTGTCTCAAAAGTACAGAAGTAACCATCTTGTTTCCAAATTTTCAAATATGTTTGATCAAACTGTGACTAATATTACACATGTTGGTCGGCGACTCAGTGGGGGCAGATACAAGGAGAAGTCAAACAACTCTTTCTCATTTGGCAGAGGATGCATGGCAACGCCTACCATTTGAGCATTTGCTCGATGATGGTTCTGTTGCCAAGTTTGTGTTCGAGTCAATTTGGCCAAATGTTGATGAAAGATGGCTGGTACTGCCAGTTGTGAGTGTTGATTTATGGGGAAAGATCCTCGAGGTAATACCTCAGTTTCCTTTAAAAGGAATATTTTTCATATATATTGGAATCTTTCACTTGGTAGCAAAACAGGATGATACCTGCATTTTAGATGAGGTGCTTTGGTTTATTAACTAGGTATTCTAAAGACATTTATGCTTAAAACCATTAAATTAAGACCCTTACATTTCTTATGCTTAAACCTTGAATTGGTATTTGCTAATTTAAACTGCAACAGTATTACACCATTTCTGAGTTTATATGTTTTGTACAGTTGGGAACAGAGGTGAATTAGGCTCTAGGAACTGCACCCATCACTAAGCTGATTGGATCCAGTTTAGAAGCAAAGATTCATCTTCACTCAGAAGATGCTGCTTTCTCTAGTGCTTTACAAGAACTGTCTGCCTCCAAGCATGACATAGACAAGCTGCATCGCAAATTTATTACATCTGAGGTATGTGTTTCTTTTTTCTACACTAATTTTCTCTTTTGATCATTCGGGTGTAGATCGCTAAAGACCACTATTGATCAATGGCCTCCACAGGTGGAGAATCTCTCTTTCTCTTGGAGATGAATTACCCGCAAGTATTTCACACTCTAGAGAATATATAATTGATGGAAAAGGCAAAGTTTGGATTGGAGTATCTTGTGCAGATGGTTCAAAATGTGAGAGATGTTATAATTACTCTTCTCTAGTTGTTTTATTTGCGGAGGAACAAGAAAGGAACGGGAAGGAATTCATTATTTTGCAGTGGCAAGTCTACTGCTTAAACCAAAATAACTTCGTGGTTTGGCCTAGAATGAAGTGAAGCTCTGATAATAGTCTTCTCAATCAAATGGAAGGGAGTATTCTTTCTGATAGTAACAAATATATTACCTGAAAGCTTTGGCCTTCTTTCATTTGTAAAACTCTAAAGTGATAGTCGATGTATACAAATGATTATGTAAAAATTGAGGAATAAGAGTGATTGAAAGAGAGACAAAGAAAGAGAGAAAAGATCTCTCATGATTAGGGTTCTAGTAGGCCCCTAATTCCTTTTTATAATTTTAGAATATGTATAAGGATAATTATTTCCTTATTCACTTAAACCCAATTAAACCTTTGTAACTTTTACATTACACCTCTTAATTACATGAAACTTGAGTTACATAAATTATCAAATATATTGATTAAGATAAGACTATATTTAGGAGGTGCAAATAATGAGAAATTATCAAACTACCTTTTATAGTATTTTCCAATATTCGAAATCCATTCTTCCTTAGTGTTTTGGTGAACATGTCAACAATCTCATCATTGGAATGAATATAGGGAGTAATTATCTTTTTCATAACTGTATCTTTGACAAAGTGATAATCCACGTTTGTGTTTGGTTTTATTTGTGAAAAGCTAAGTTTCTAGGCATGAAAATAGTTGTTTGTTCTTCTTAGTATATAGTCATAAGCACATAGTTTTGTAGATTTAACATGCATACAATAGTTTTCACTCACATCAATTCACATGTTGTATGAGCCATAACTTTATACTCAATTTTGACATTGGAGTAGTTGTCATATTTTTGTTTCTTACTTCTTTAACTTATTAGGTTTTCACTTAATAACACAATACCTAATAGTTGATTTTTTTTCCAATATTCTATGTTAAGATGGTCATGAGGCTTAAAAAACAACCTTTCAGATATCTTTGTATTCTTTGAGTGGCTTTTAGATATCTTAGTATTCTCTGAGTGGCTTTAAGATGTATCTTTCATGGCGATCCATGAATTGGTTGACCACATGGACTGAGAATGACATGTTAGGACGACTAATTTTAGTTTTCCAACTAATCGGCAATACACAGTTTTATCTTTGAGTTTATCATTGTTATTACTGTGAAGATTATGACCCACTTATATAGGACTCTCTACTAGTTTTGCTCCTAATAGACCAATCCTGTAACATATCTGTGACATTTATTCTTGGAGTGAGTACAAGTCCTACCTTACTTTAGGTTTCTTTTATGCGAAGGAAGTACTTCAAGGGACTCATCTTTTGTCTGAAAATATTATGAGAGATATAACTTTACTACTTCAATCCATTTTTATCACTCTTACACAAAAATAATATTGTCCACATACACTAGCAAGACAACAACACCAGATAATATCTTCATTACAAGTAGAGAGTGATTACAATGACTTTTGAGAAATCCATACGATATAATCACCTGACTGAATGTCTCAAACTACACCTTCAAACTCTTTTTAAGTCTATAAATTGTCATTTTGAGTTTACATAATTTCGAGTCTCCCCTTGAGCAACATACCTAGAAGATTACTCCATATACACTTCATCAAGGCCTCCATACAAAAAGGCATTCTTGATATCAATTTGAAATAACAACCAACCTTGGTTAACTACAATAGAGATTAGATTACATACCGAAGAAAGACGAACCACAAGTGAGAAGGTCTCGAGAACATCCACTTCATATGTATGTGTATAGTCTTTAGCTACTAGTAGTGCCTAATATCGTTCAATAGAACTATTTGCCATGTATTTGACAGTGTATATCCAAAGGCACCCAACAACAGTAGCTCTTGAGGGCAAGTCACACAACACCCATGTGGCTTTATCACTTAACTCCATTTCAGAATCTATAATTGCTTCCCACTAAGTTGTTAATAGAGCCTGCGAGACAGAACATGGAACATTACACGGGGATAAAGACAGAGCAAATTTTTTGTATTTGTGAGATAAGAAATCAAATGAGACAAAATTGGAAAATTGGTGTCTAGTGTACTTATAGACACCTTGTTGAAGGGTAATAGGGAGGTCAGAGTCACTGACCTCAGGATTATCAAACGAATAGGATTATGGGTCCAGTAAAAGAGAGGGAGCTTATGCAAGATGCTCAGAAGTATGTGTTTTATGGTACAACTGTAGTGGTTTCTCTGCAGGAATAATTGATGAGTGGGTAGGACTATTATCTTCAAGAGTTGGTGTAACAACTTTCAGATTTGGAGTGAGAGGATAAATATCTCTAACATCAGTAGAAAAAAAAAGGGATACTTTCAAAGAATATCACATCAGCAGATACAAAATATTTGTATCCGTTTTGTGTATGAGAGTATCCCAAGAAGACACATTTCACAACACAAGAAGATAATTTATTTATGACTGAACCAAAAACATGTGTAAAACTTATATACCCAAAAACTCGTGGAGTCAAGGCATATTGGTAAACCGATGGCATAAACTCTTGGATGGAAATTTCCCCCAAGGATAGAAGAAAGCATTTTGTTAATAAAGCAACTTGCTATCAAAACCTTATAGAATGAAGGAGTATAGTATGAGCAACTTTCAACATGTGGTAGTTTTTATATTCAGCTACCCCATTATGTTGGTAAAATGTATCAACCTTGTGATTCATGTACTCTAACCATTGTTAGAGTGAAGGATACAAAAAGATGCACTAAACTAGGTCTTTATTTTGTTGTAAAAGTTTTGGAATACAATGAATACTTCATATTTTTCTCATATGAGATATACTCAGGTATATCTACTAAAATCATCAATAAAGGAAAAAAAGTATATATGACCAAAGATGTTGGACAAACGACATGGAATACATCTAAGTAAACAATTTCAAATAAACTTGTACTTTTTGTTTGGATTAAGGGGCACATACTTGTTTTATGCTTGCCTAGCTAACAAGAGTCACACTGAAAAGATAAAGTGAAAGGAAAATCTAGAAATAGCTTAATCAACTTTTTTGAAGAAGGATGTCTTAACCGTAGTTGTTACTAAAGTGGTGATACTATAGTATGTAGAGCATGTAAGAGAGGTTGTGAGTGTCCCTCCAAATGATAAAGTCCACCCTTCTCACAGTCAGAACCAATTGTCCTCCTCTTTGTAATATCGAAATACACAATAAGATGGATAAAAGGTTATTGATCAGTTCACAGACTTTGTAAGATGACTTATTAATACAAGTAAAAGGGAAATTTAGAATCAAGTAACACTGACTTGAGGTGACATAAAAGTAGTAGGAACTAGTGTACCCCTTCTCCGAACAGATGACCACTGATTCATTAGCTATGAAACTTGACATCATGAGACTCTTTTGAAGTAGAAAACATGGAAAACATATCTGACATGTGTGTAGAGCAGACATACCTGAATTAGCCAGTGTAGCTATAGGAGAAGAAGACTAAGCCGTAGAGGTTGAAGAGGAGGCAACAGTCAATTGGGACATGTGTTGAAACAACTCTTGCATTTCATCAAATGCTCTAGGTACAATATTTCACTATAGGTTGAGGGGGCACATCCGTGGTCTCATGAACAAGAGAGTTGACCCATGTGGGTTTAACAAATTTAGCCCAACACTTGTTAGAAACATATGGGTATGACCATAATGAGTTTCTGTCCAAACTAGTATCAGCTCTTCCTCCACCTCTAGTACTTCCACCTTAGCCCCTAGATGACTCTTAGGAACCCAGAGTATTAAATACTGATACATAAACACTAACCACATCTTTACTTCCCTAATCTACAATAGCATTCTCTACTTGTAGTACTCTGCGAAAAGTTGTCGATAAGGATTGGACATCTTTTGAAGCTAATAGTTGTACCCGGATAACATCAAATTCTGGTCCTAAACCGTATAGAAATTTTACAATGTGCATTTGTCTATGTTGTTTTCTTGTTTCCCTTTTATCCATAGTAAAAGGATGGAAAACACTTATCTCACGCAGGACATCATCCAACTCACTGTAGTATCCCGTGACAGACCTCTGACCTCTCTTCAGGCTAAACATCTTGGCTAGAGTTCATAAATACAAGACAAGTTATTCTCCCGAGCATAAACAAACTCTAAAGATATCCACATTTCCTTATCAGTGTCACAGTTCATAACCCAATTCCTTCATTTGGAATCCATGCTGTTAATTAGACATATCATAACCTAATTGTCCTCAGCTTGCCAGTCGTTGTTCAAAGGGATAGTAGGGTCATCCTATATGAATTTAGACTTCTTCTTAGCTTTTAAGTATAGTTTAACTAATCTTGACCAACTCAGATAGTTCTGATAATTCAGTCTCTCAGAAGTTATCATAATTGTATCTTTCCCTTATGAGTTTTCAGAATCCTTCGAAGGGGTAATTACCTCACTAGAATAAGTCGTCGAATTAGGATACGATCCAATTCAACCCTAATTTCACTTCCCACACATTTCTACAAATCACAGTTATGTGGGCCCCATTTTAAAAATTAGGATAGGGCAAAGATTTCAATATGCGCCAACCACAAAAGTTCACTAATCCACTTCTATGCAATTAAAATTGCATAAGCCACAAAAAAAAGTAGTGTTGATGTCAATAGGGTTCAAGATGATGTAGGCAAAGGACTAAATATGGGTTGCACACAATGCAAAAAAAGAGTGTTTTTTTCACTCAATAAACCCTATGGGGCAGTAACTAATCTTAGAATTGCTCAAACATGAGTAGAGATCATCAACTCTAAGGTTATGGCAAAACCAGAACATAAATGTTCAGATTTTTATCAACCAGTGAGTGCAGATTTCAAACTATCCATGTTCTAAAAAATCGCTGGATTCAATTGAAGGAAGAGAAAGGCTTCATGAGTTGGTAACCATGCCTTATTTCTCTGATACCATGTGAAAATTATGGAATAAGAGGGATTGAGAGAGAGAGAGAGAGAGAGAGAAAGGAGGAGGAGATGGCAACAAGAGAAAAAATCTCTTGTGATTAGGGTTCTGGTCGACTCCTAACCTTTTTTATAACTTAAAAACATGTGCAAAGATAATAATGTTCTTACTTATTTAAACTCAAACCTTTACAACTCCTACATTACACCTCCTAATTACATGAAATTAGAGTTACATAAACTATTAAACATACTGAATAAGATAATATCATACCTAGGAGGTGCACACAGTAAAAATTACTAATCTACCCTTTACAATATGTTCCTATTGATGATTATCATTCCCACCTTACTGTCTGATAATATTACTTATAGGTATTTGTTTTTCATTTTTCTTTCAATGTTTAGGGTGTGTTTGTACCAATCAAAAAGTGTATGAATTTTTTTCTTTTGATTGTTGTTGATTCACCTAGCTTTTAAGAGATGCTCAAATGGAGAGGAAAATGAGTTTCCTATTGCTACAATAAAAAAAAAATTATGGGAAAAATAAATCAAGAAGTTCATCATTTTTTCTTACTTTAACCTTATTTTTTTACTATTTTATAAAAATTATTTTATTTCGAGTGTAAACACAAGCATCATAACTGATTTTTCTCTTATTTCTTAAGTTGAAAGTAAAACCCTTGCCCCTTGAAGGATTCATCACATGATTCATCGAGTTCGTTGGCTAGGACCAACTGGTTCAGCAAATCCAAATTCAGCGAGATCAAGATCCATTTTTTTGGCTGAGGTAGAATTTTGGGACCTGCTTCCACTACATTTGATCTGATAGCAACGCTCTAATCATAATTAGGTTTCTTTCTTTTTCATCCATGTCAATTATGCCACATGCAGCTATCTCGAAACTTTTTTCCAGAAAACAAGACAAGAGCTTCTTTCTTCAGAAAGACCAGCTACAGAGATATCAATGACGGTCTCTGAAGTACAAACAAAGCAAAGGCCGTGTTTTCTTGGCGGTAGCTTTAGTTGGTAAGCAATCATATCTTGCTTCAGGAGCAAATATGTCACTGTTTGGGCTCTCGTTTGAAGCGATCGATATAGATCAGGAAAAGCGTTTCTTGGATTTTCAGGTGTCCCATCCTTATAAGAACGAAGCTAATCCAGTTCTTCTTATTCTTCCTTAAGAAGCAAAAATGATCCTGGGATTGTGGTCTGTATGTATCTACTCAAAACAGCATTTCACGCGTAGAAGATACCGGCTAAAGAAACAAGAACAAACGATTATAATGGATAAAAATTCCAAACTTCTGTCCTAGCTCCAATCAATATAGACATAGTTTGTGATCTCAATCATAAATCGTAAAAGGGGTAAATATATAATCCACAAAAGGATAGCAAACGAAAGAAAAACGGCAGTTTGCGGATTACAACTGGGCACACTTGGTGGGAGCAAAGGTCAGCGTCTCTTTCGCTAAATCATAAAGGATTTGCATATTCTGCTGCTGCATATTACCTAAGATCGATAACCCACTCGAGTCCATAATCATCAAACACAGCAAACCACTGCCTGAGTCTAATATCATGTAGTTGTCAGCCGGCAAATCCAAATCACTCCCTTCGAAGTGGAAAACTAATTTTGGGACGGCCAACGACGTGATTCCGGACGGAGTCGAGAAGCAAAGATCGAGTCCAGTCGAAGAATCATCAGCAACCGGAAGGTTGAGTTGATCCACAAAGGCTTTTCTCACAAGCTTGTAGCCTGTTTCTTCCAAGTATGTGATTGTGGTTCCAGAGTCTATTATGAAGCCACCACTCCCATCTGACTGCAACTCAAAGGTAGATTTCGGGATGTTGAGGCGGTTCCCTCCGACTGAAATCCCTTCCAAGCTAAGGTAGTAGAAGGATGGTTGTGCAGAGTTCTTGATTAGTGGAGTGGAGATCACTCCAGTTTGATTAATGGAAGCAAGAGATCCAAACAAGAGAGGGCTTGTATTAGTGTCATCAATGGAGGTTAGACAGTATGAAAACTTCCCTGATCCAAGCTGAGAAATCAGTGACAAGGGTCCACGCCCAAGACCCACTAGACCCCCTCCTTGGGCAAACCCACTGCCCTGGTTTGATTTGCCACATCCAAACCCAATTTTGGGTACTGAAACTTTGTTGGATGAGGACTCAAAGGTGAAGGTTTCACTAGCCAAAATTCCTTGGGAAGAAGAGTAGTCACCATAGGAGTAAACATACTCACAATTCTCACTGCAAGTTGATGTTGGTAAAGCCTCACAAAGTGGACTAGTGCAAGGGATCTTAGAGAAAGAAGAAGATTTTGAAGGATCAAAAATGGGAGTTGGCTGCTTATAACAATCCTGACATGGCTTGCACTGGGTCCAGATTAGATCACTTCCAGTGTCTAAGATAGCTGAATATGCTAGAGGTGGACTGCCTACGGAGATGCTCATGAGATACTCTCCATTCCCAGCATGAGTTGGAACCTGAACATTTTCATTTCCCTCTTCTGCTGCTAGTACCATAGAAGTGGAAGCTCTCAAGTCTTCAACCCGCCGGTGTCCGCGCTTGATCCCACGTTGGAGAAGTTGGATTTTGGAATAGTTTTTGCCTGCATCTATGTGAATTAGATCAACCCGAATCCCGTCTGGAACAACTGGAGTAGGACCTCGCCGTGACGTCGAGCATACCGGTGGGACAAAAAGGGAAGCTGTGATCAGGAATAGGATCAGCTGTGGAGGGGATGGAGGAGGTGTAGGCATTGTGAAGGCACAAGATGGAGATAAATTCTTAGCAAAAATGGAAGTTGTTTTGAAAGAAATGCAACAAGTTGCTAACAAGAAGACATGAATATATATTGAGAAGCTACAGGTGGGGTGCCTGAGATCAACCAGAAGGAAGTTGAACCAATGGAGAAGAAAGACAGAAACCGAAGTCCCTTTTTGAGTTCGGAAATGTGTTGTGTTATGATAGGAAAAAGCTGGTTGGTGGACTACTCCTTTTGCTTAGAAGATGGGAGAGTCAGAGAAAGAGTGTCGACTGCTTTCGTTGCTCACACGCTTTGTTCAATCAAATACATGGTGGGTTGATGAATTGAAAGATTATTCGTTTGTTAGGTGTGGAGTCTCCAACTATCCATATTTCTTCATCATCTACCTCATCATTAATATAAGAATAAAAACGATAACAATAAGATTAATCTTGGCTCCTACAGCGAAGGATCTCAATCTTGTTTTAAAACTCCCTACTTTGTTTAAGATCTTACGTGATATCATGCTCGTAAAATATGCTGCAGGCCTGGTTAGGTTAGAGAAAAGGCAAGAGAAAATATAAGAAAATGAGAGATTTCTACCTTTCCTAATCAAAAGTTTTTGTCACCTTGATTTTGAATAATTTAATGTTAGTACTTTGTGTTTCCTCTTATCTATCTTGGTGAGTTTTGAGACTTAGGAGGCCGGCTTATCTGCCCCTTGTGCCATCACTTAATTCTTTAATCTCTAGCACCCAATCAGTTGCTTCATCGACAGGTTTTACATAGAAAACCTCTGCAACGTTATCCACCAGTGAAGTTCGAATTTAGACAATTTGGGTAAACTAGGTTTTGGGTATTTTGATGAAGAGGTCAGGTAATCCTCACATGTCAGTTTTTGGTCAAGCATTAGCTTTAAGATGTTGGTAGGAGCGGACATATCAACCGATACTCGGTATTGACCATTATTATTCTAAAAAATAGTTAATAAAAATAAAATAATGATCAAATTCTTGTTTTCTTTTCTTTTCTTTTCTTTCTAGGGGTTCCAAACAGACCCTAAGGAAGGTAGGGGTTCCTCCCCCAACAATATTAGAAAAGGGGGAGGGATGCCTCACCCTTTCGAGGTCACAATGGCAGCGGAGGTGGAGCATTTTCCTTATCTGATGATGATGGTTATAATGTTCACCCAAAAATACCCAACTGCACAACCTAACAAAGTCAACACAAATAAATTTAAAGGTGTGATCAGGGACTTTAATCTCTTATTTGAATATGATTGATTGGCCCTTATTTGGATTTTACTTATGAATTTTGCCAATTCTTTTCGTGGGGTAGACGTCTTGAGCATCCAACAAACTCAGATCTTTAGGGGAATAAGATATTGATTGTCCCCTTACAGAAATAATGTTATAAGAGTAGTACATGAGAGATGTCTCAGCTTATACATCCAAAATATCCCATATTTGAAACACCCACCCCTCATAAATCATTTCCTCAAGACATCCAAAAAGCATCACTGATTGTGAGAAAAGAGCTACATTATACCTAATACCAAGATGAGACTTGACCTCAAAAACCTGAAACAACATCCCTGTGGCCATTGAGCCAAAGCCTTAATCCACCAGAACAGGCTTCAGTTACCATCAAAGTTCTATAACATTCACACTTGAAATCCCCATGGCCGGAGCCGACGTCCAGCTCTGTATCAAGACATAAACCACCTTCTGACCCCCTTGGTAGCTTGTTTACTGCCTTCAGTTCTATCATCTTTTCGCTGTGAAAACTTTGATTTGTACTGTTCGATTAGATGATCGAGTTTGTCTTCCAGCTCCTTTCTTGATGATTTCTTCTCTTTTTTCCTCTTCTTTTCCAAACTTGTGGGATCCTTTTGGTTTGACATAGCATCTTCGCGTACCTTCCTCTTTCTAAGCACCTTCCCTTCTTTCTCTGTGCCAACACTTGCATTCCCCTGCATCAGGAAAAAGGCAATCAAAATTCAGTAAATCCTTGGTACAATGATCGCAGCTCCTTAAGGTAAGCCCAGTAAGGGAAAGAAAAGGGAAACCATGGTAATTCATTCATCTTCTGTTCCAGCCCAAGGGCAATCAACATAAAGTCAGCATCTGGAACATCCCCAATATGCATAAATACTTAATACAAACATTTAACAGCTACAGAATAGATAATACATACCACAACTTGTTTTGAGACTGGAGCTTTCAGAACTTCTCCTTGACTATTTTGTTTCTTTGCTTTCTTCTGATGCTTTATTTTGGAAGGAGACTTCATGTTTCCCTTTTGTCTCCCTGGCAGGCTCTCTTCTTCAGTTGCCCTTTCTTCATCTTCTAGCCTACGTTCAGCTGTCTCAACTAATTTATTTTCTTTTCTGCCCTTAGGAGTTTTTTGGATCTTGTTGTTCTTTTCATTTACATAAACATTTGCTGTTTGTAACCCTGGATTTCGATGTAAACCCATGCTTTGACCCAGCCTCGTATGGTCACTTTGCTGAATCTTCGACTTGCTTTCTCGCAATTTCATTTTTCGAATGTCATCAAGAGCGAACTCCACAATTGGCCGATGTTCAGGATCAAAGGTTTCTGTTCAAACAAAATTATAAATCAAATGAATATCTTATCGGAAATTACAATGCATGGCCCTTTCTTGGTCCAGTTTCATTATCCACTCCCCTCAAGTATGTTTTACATTGATAAATGGATCTGACCCAACCTAGTTGTTCTACAAAACCCAGTGTCAAGCCAACCTAACCTAGCTGCCCATGTATCCAATCAAGAAAAAAAGAACCTGACTAAGCTGAAGCTAACAAGTACTGCAAAAAATAGTTCAGGAATCAAAATAAAGACCAGAATGGGAAAATTTTTACAAGAGGTCAGAATAGCCTAGGAACTCCTAATAGATACCCTCAATGTTGAATTAGCCTTAAGAACAAAATAGCCTAAAAGAGTGTCTCAAGCAGAGGAGTATCAGCTTCAACCTGTCAATTTTATGCATTCTAAGAACAACATAGTGGTAGTAAGGTTCATACAAACTATTTCAGTAGCAAGAGAACAACAGTAAGACCACCCAATTGGTGGGTTAGAGACAAATAAGTGATATGCACCTCAAGCTGATTACCACTCTTAAAATTCCTAATTGTAGATCATAAAGAATAAGAACACAAAAAGTAACGAAAATTTTACCAGGATTATTGTTAAGCACCCTCAGGGCCACTAATGCATGCTCATGCTCGGTGAGCTCCACAAAAGCCACCCCACGTGAATAGTTTTTAGCAACAAGCTTCCCTTGCTTGACATCCTTCAAAAGTTTTATCTGAACGCAAAGCATATAAATCAAGAATATATTTGTAATAGTCAGCATAAATTTTAAGATAAATTCCAATACCTGTCGAATCACAGGACTTTGTTTGCAAGCTCGGGATATTACAGCATCAATACAGAGCTTCTTAAGTTCTTTCTCTGTCATTGACTTTGGCAAATTGTATATAACAAGTCTCGTTCTTGAAACATGCCAATTTGGTGACTGAAGCTTGACCATCTTTTTTTGTTCCAAACTATTAAACATGCAAACCTCAATGTGTATTTGTCAAAAGAATCAAAGTCTTTTTTAAATTTCTCTTTAAATGGTACAAAACCAAAAAGGAATGGAGAAAGTTTACACAAAAGTTAAAGCACATTCAGAAGCACGATACCAAAAAATCCCAAGGCAGCACAAAGAATAAGAATTTTACTTTGACATTCCCTTCAAATCAGAAACTAAGCCTAGTCAAACCAGATTGGTCATACAATTTGAAAGGTTGAATTTATTAAGCCTGAAGGCAAGAACTACAAAACAGAGGGGTCCCTAACAATGAGGGATTGGAGGGAAACCCCTTCTCTAGCAAGAAAATCAGCCACTATTAGCTGCTCTAAGAACATGATTCTAGCTACAAACAACAGATTTTTTTTTTTTTGAAATAGTGCTGAGAATTGTATTAAACAGAGAAAATAACATAAGGAGGGGGGGAGACCATCCCATACAGTGAGAGATTGGAGGGAGGTCCCAGATTTTGCTAACTTGTAGGCAAAAGAAATTGCCGAATGGATTACATGGTTCCAAGAGCATGAAATAAAATTTACAATATTGAAAATGGACTGCAGGGAAGACCAATGGCGCCAAGGGGGGGAAGCCGATCTCGACCCCCAGCTAATAACGACACTAGAGTCTCCTTTAATGAGAAGATGCCCGGAGAGCCGTTCCTTGAAAATATTCAGACTGTGGAGGAAAGCAGAGACTTCGGCTGTGGGGGTGGGGGGAAATCGATCTCGACCCTTAGCTAATAACGACACTAGAGTCTCCTTCAATGAGAAGATGCCGGAGAGCCGTTCCTTGAAAATATTCAGACTGTGGCAGAAAGCAGAGACTTCGGCTGTGGTAGAGTCAGCAAGATCCAATGAACCCGCATAAGATAAGATGGGCTCCCCCAAGAGTTGTGGAAAACGCCTCCAAATCCAGCCAGGCCCGGCCAACCCAGGGCACTACTGTCAAAGTTCAGTTTAATGCTGACAGGAGGAGGGGGGGGACATTAGACTACAAACAACAGAATTTACAAGACCCATGATTTCAAAATAACACTAGTGATGCCAAGGGGGCATTTTCATCCTAGATCACCGATTGATCACACATTTTGAATCACCCTCAATGAGGAGAAAAACTTGAAATTTGCCTTTGAACAATAGAAGACCATGATGTAAAGCTTGAAGCTCAGCAGTTAATTGGTTATGGAATCAGTAAAACCAATGGGGCCTGCGTAGGATGCCAAAATAACACCTGCTAAAATTCTGAAACAATCGCCAAACCTAGCAGGACCCAGAATGCCAAAAGAAGAGCTGTCAAATTATGCTTTGTAATACCATAATCTGATGGCTTCCATGCTTCTATTATGGGAGGTCTGAAGTGAGATAGCGAGAAATCTGACACCAACAGCTTCAAACAAAATCAGTCCCAGGCTCATCAATGAGGGAAAGAGTACCAAGCCAAGTAACTATCTGCGAGAGAGTTCTTTCAGCAACTTTCTGCCAAAGTGATGCATCATTCTGGACAATCTTCCTAGCCCTCTCATACCATACACTCCAAGGAATAATGGTAAGACAAGCCCGATACAGGATCTGGCCAAAAGTAGGAACTTGAGGCCCTCCAAACTGAATGAGACGAGAGAGAGAGGCAGGAAGACAAACTGGAGTTTCAAACCCATTGAATAAGGAACACCAAATATGCCAAGAGAACTGGCAATGGAGAAGATGGACGATTGATTCATCAACAAGTTGGCAAAGGGGGGAATTCTTGTGAAGGACATGGATTTCGCAGCGAATTAGATTATCCATAGTGAGGATTTTTCTATCAATAGCACTCCAAAGGAAGAATTTGGATTTGGGAGGACTCGTGAATCCATGAAATCACCGCCGAACATGGAGAATTGTGCATTATTATTAATGTTGCATAGCTTGTAGCAACAGTGTATGAACCCTGGGGATCTGGACGACATATAAGCCTGTCTGGATGGCTATGCATTAGGAATTCCTGGCTAGGTTGTTACTTAATTCAACAGTCTCCCGATCATTGACCTACATCTAAAAGCAGGCTTCAATTTAGTGTCACTGAATGAACCATTGATGAGAAGACTGGATAGAAGTGCATTCGGATGTCTGTAAGATTGAACACAAGGGAAATTGATCTTTTAAAGGTGCAGCACGAGACCAAATATTGAGACAAAATCAAATGCCTGAGCCATCTTCAGGAAATAATATGTGAGGTGAAGTGACTTAATGTTTTATGGATGTACCTCCAAATAGAATGAGAGATGAATAGAAGAACCCTGTCCGAGGAGCCAAGGTTCAATTATGCCATTTTTTCAGAACTAGGGGAACTTGGGGAAGGTTTTGCTGAGTGTTTATTCTTCAGCACCATTTTGTAAGAAACGCCACATTAATCTCTCATATTTTTCTCATTCCTAGGCCTCCTCAATTCTTCTCTTTGCAAACATCGGCCCAGCAAACTAAGTGTTGCTTGAATTATTCACTAGTGCCTCTCCACGAGAATTTTCTCATTAGCTGATCTCCTTGACCATTTTCACAGGGCAATGCAAGAAAGAAAGGTAATATGCTGGGATGCCCACCAAATAAGCCTTGATCAAAGTTATCTGACCGCTTTGGAGATCATCTTGCTTTCCAAATATATAGCCGAGAGCGCAATTTTTCAATTACAGGATTCCACAAACTTCAATCAATCTGACCATTAAATAGAGAAAGCCCCAAGTAGGTTCTAGAAGTGATGCTGATCTACATCCCAGCTGAGTGGCCAAAGTATTCACAATGCCTTGTTCGAGATTAAACTCAAATAAACTTGATATTGCCTAATTTATTTTCTGACATGATATGAGCCTGAATCTATGAAATAACACCATGATACGAATAACCTGTTCAACTGGACCTTCTCCAAATAATATCGTGTCATTCGCATATTGAAAGATTGGGTTCTCAATCCAATCATACGAAAAGAGAGGATGAAGCCTGTCAAGAATCCATAGCCAGCTTAAAAGGATTTGAGAATCCTGCTACAAGGTAAACTAGAAAGGGAAAAATAGGATTCCCTTGTCTAATGCCCCTTGAACTCCAAATATAACCACACACACAACTATTTATGAGGATTGAATCGAACAGAGGAGATGCAGCTATATATCCAATGATGCCATTTGGTCCCAAATGCCATGCTATCCAGCATAGAATATAGGAATTGCCAGCTAACCCAATCAAATTCTTTTTCGAAGTCTAATTTCAATAAAACCTGTGGCTGAATGTTTTTTCTTAAAGTTGTCGATCACTTCATGTACACTTGTAGCAGCACCCAATATGACCCTTCCCTTCATGAATGAGCATTGTTTTTGACTGATAAGATGATGCATGACAGATTTGAGCCAGCTTGCCAGGATATGAGAGATTAACTTCTAGTGGCTAGATATAAGGCTAATGTCTAAAATCAGCAACTGTCTCAACATTCTCTTTTTTCTTTTTCTTTTTTTGGAATTAAAGATACCAAGGACGCATCAATGCAATGAAAGGCGACGCCATTGTTGTATAAATCATTTAACATTGTCCAAATATCATCAACCTTGACACACCAAGCTTGTTGGAAGAACTCTCCATTGAATCCATCTAGTCCTGGGGCCATATGAAGGGTATTAAAGCAATTGTATCTTCAATTTCTTTTCTAGTGAATGGCCTCTCCGACCAAGCCCTTAATCTCCCCCTCATTCTACCATTCTTCTATTAACTTTATACAATTCTTATCTTTTTTTTTTTTTAATGAGGTGTATAAACTGTAAAAGAGAGTGAAGAGTACAAACAAACCTATCTGCAATTCTTATCTTCCAACCACAAATGTTCTAATCTAAACGGTTTCTTTCCTCAATTGCCTAACTTGGTGTCAAGGATGATAGGCAAATGGTCAGATACAACTTTCCCTGCAATGAAAGCATAAGCATCATTATAGATTCTAAGCCAATCACCAGAGCCAAGAAAGCAGTCCAATTTATATAGCACTAGACATGGGACACTGTTGCAAATTCCTTCTAGTAAATGATTTGCCAGAGGTTGGAATTTCACCAAGCCATAAGCACCACTGAAATCACTGCAAGAGGCCGGATGGGATTTCTCACCACAAAAAATTGATTTTATTGAAACCTCCAGCAAGAAGCCAAGGAGATGCCCAGTTCTCCATGAATTGAGAAAGCTCCTCCCACAATTCAGTCTAGTGCTTGTAATTACTAGGCTTGTAAACACCTCCCAAACATCAATAGACCCAGCCTCTCAATCTTTGAATTTAACAGCGACAATGAAGTTTCCAATCTTGCAATCCAGAGCTTCTAGATTGGTAGTATTCCAAGTAACAAGAATACCAGCAGCACCACCACAAGCATCACGAGCAACCCATCAAGGTTGGGTAATAGTGTAGAGGTCCCTGACTAAGAAATCTGCCACAGAATCGATTTTTTTTTCTTGCAGAATAACGATGTTATCCTTTACAGAATCAAGAAAGGCTTGAAGTGCAGCTCTCTTTATTGGGTTTCCAACTCCTCAGATGTTCCCAAAGCCAATGATAATTTTTCCCTTTCGTTTTTTATTTACTCCTGGCTTTTGAACCTCCTTGTTCATGGTTGACGAACTTTTCTGCAAATTCTAATATCTTCTCCCGAGTTTCACTGTTGTACTAATCTTTTTGATTGATGATTGATTCAAACAGGGATGCTTGCTAATGGGTTGAGAAACTTCTGAGTTTTCTGCTGGTATCGGAGCAATTCCTTTGCCTTTCCTCGCCTTACTTGTTGCTTCCTCTAATTGCTCTATGAAATTATCCCTTTCAATTTCACCAAGTGCCAGGTTAAGAGCACTAGTAGTTGATACTTCTTTTTTTTAACGGTGATGATTTTATTACGAAGAAAAGCAAGAGAATACATCAAGGGAGGTCTCCCCTAACAATAAGATTGCAGGGAGGGACCCAATTTAGCACACGAATCAGCAGCCGAATTGGCTGATCTAAGAACATGGGACCAAGTACAAGAAGTAGTGGAAACTATGTCCATAATATCAAGAAAAAGTTGTTAGTGACACCATGGGGGGAAGGAGGCGGTGGAGCACCAGCCAATGATGACTTTGGAGTCACCCTCCACGATAAGTGGTCCTTTGAAGCGATCATGGTAGATGTGAAGCCTGTGGAGAAGGCTAGATAGCTCAGCAGTGGTCGAGAATTTAAACAAGTTGAACTCATCCCTTTTGATGAAAAGGATTTCTTTTTAGAGGATTCATTGCTTTGGGTTGGGTAGGCATCCATAATGTGGCCTAGTTTTGTATGGGGAGATGGATTTGATTGATCTATGGGTGGTTTGGTGATTTCAGGAGAGTACTAATTTGTACATTTTTTCAGGTATAGTTAAAAGAGAAAGCTGAAACGTTAGGTGTGATTAAGGAGGTGTTGGTAATTTTCTAATCATGTGTTTCTAATTGGGGAGTTAGGCGTTCATCCGTTTCTGATACAAGGACTTTATCAATGGTTTGGATGTCACGTGATGTGTTGATCAGTGTTGAAAGAAGAGTTATTGGGTTATTATGGTGGTTGTCGGGGTGGTTTTTGGATTTGGGTGGGTATTTAATGCATTGGAGGATTGGACGGAAACATTAGGTGAAGACAGGTTTCTCTAAAAGTCTTGTCCATTTTGATCAATGGGTAAGTGAGGATTGTCTGCCAAGACAGGATGTAAAGTTGTCGTTTCTACATTAAGGCCAAGTTGATAGTTTGGGACAATTTTTGGATACCAAATCAGGAATTGCCTCCAAGGTTTTGAATCTTGAATTTAGCTCTTGAAGATGAATCACACAATGAGACAAGGACGGGAGAATGACTGGGTCCAAGACTCCTTCACCAGGTGTTGGTAGACTGATTCCATCATGATTCGCTCCAGCCCTTTCCGTTGCCAAGCTCCGCCAATTGTTGTGCTTCCTCCAGAGACTAGAGCCAGATTTAGATGAGACTAAGACAGCAATGTTTGTCATACGTGAAATATCCAAGTGAGTTTTGGTGATGGTGAGAGAGGGATGAATGTCCAATCGAGCAATGTCAAATCACAACTTCGAACTAGTGGAATCATCAATCTTGATGAGCTTGCCAAACTTTCTTGCAATGGCATGAAAAACTTCATCATTCCAAAGCTCAATTGATAGATCGAACACCTTCAGCCAAATTCCAAAGGGCCCTGTAGGGGTAATTATATGCCACTCTTCAATGTTGGTGAATGGAATCAGACATTCGGTACTCCAAGTAGAAGAGAGGATTTCTTGACATTCATTTGGGCAACACATCTGAATAAGCCATTTACCATTGGCCAGAAATGAAGGTTTGAGTGAGTAAGACAGCTTCCCGTGTTTTGAGATTTAGTCTCTCAGAAATTCTGACTTTCGTAGACTCCATTTGATTGATGCAATCAAACAATGAGATCATTTTTTATCTTCCTTCAAGAGGATATTGGGGGAGATGAGCAATTAGCTGGTATGAGGGTGATGAGAGTGATTCTGATAGGAGGTGATGCGGATGGCGTGGATAGAGATGGATGATATTTCTCAAACCGGAGCTTCAAGTGGTGGTTTTTGGATGGTCTGTTTCACCGAAATTAAGGGGGATGGCAAGAAGTATTGTCTATGGTGGTTTGCAAGGTTTAGGGAAGGAAGACTTTAACGGCTATTAAGAATTAGTGCCAACTAAAGCCTTCATCGATGATCTGCGGAATATAAATTCGAGCAAGTACCTTGTTTGCGCAAGTGGATGATTTTACACTATTCTTCGGAAGTGGAAGACAGAACAACATATTGTGAATCTCGTGAATAGGCCTCCTTGCTACGAATTCTTCCATTGGTAGCACGAAAGAGTGATTCCATCTGTTGATATAATAGGTGACCAATGTCCAATGGAATCAAAATGAAAGAGAACTGGTTCCCATTAGCAACTGAAATTTTGATCTTCCTTTGATTCTTCAGTCCTACCTCCTCGATCTTCAAAACTATACCTTCATAGTGAAAAGTTTTTCTATTTGTCTGCCACAAATCTTTCTTTCTTCTATGTCTCCTTATGACCACATGTCACCCATTCCTTTCATCCTGCTCCTTGTCAAACTCGGGCATGCTAGTGCCTGAAGAAAATCCATGCGAATCAGCAGCTCCTTTCTCTCGATCTCCTCTTGGACACCTCCTTGAGAAACTTCATTTTCTTCCCCACTCTCTCGTTCATAGTTCTCTTGTTGCTCTTGCTCTCGCTCTTCCCTATACTCTCTCACATACCTTCCCACCCTTGCTCTTCTATTCTCACTCGTTCTCCCTTAGTCCCTCACTCTCTCTTTCTCCCTCTCGCTCATTTTGCTCTCCTTGGACTGAAAAACCTTTTGAAAAACCTTTCTCCCTAACATGTATATTTACTATTATCAGATTGGTCATACAATTTTTTTTTGAAATAGTTGATTGGTCAAACAATGGCCATCCATTAAATATAAAAACTGAGACTTGGCTTATGAAAGTAGACAAGTCAACCATGTTCAGTGAAATTTTACCTGCTTTGATAGATTAGATAGTTTGATAAGACAATCAAGATGGAATTGGAAATATTCTCACAGTCATAACAGTCAAAAGCTCAGGGTCCCTAAAAAGATGCATAATTGCGATCATCCAAAAGAGAATACAAACCACAACATAGCTGGGGCAAGACTTAGACAATGAAGATTATGAATCAGAACCTTGTCGTAGAAAAATATTGTAAACATTATGGAGGAAGCACCTAGCCATGTATTTAGTACAAGAACCATTGTAAACTACTATCTCAATGTTCAAATGTTAAGATAGAAGCATACCTGGCTTCAGACATATAAGTTGTTTACAAGGAAGCAGAATAAATAACAAAAATAAAATACACAAGATATAGAAACATCATCGCGACAATGATGGTCAAGGGAACTCCTGACAGCAAGATGTTGCAGGACTTGCACACCCAATCAGAGTCAGCCAAAGTGCCTGGCTACCCTCAGCCTGTGAATCCAGGAGATTAAAAGCCTGAGCAAATAGTTCTCTCCCATTCTCTTCTACTACCCTTGCTTTGTGTTCTCTCCCATTGTCTTCTTTCTTCTTCCGTTTTTTGGTAGCAATTGCCTTTATTTCTTATGCTAAGAACAATCTCCTTGTTTTGTTAGCAATTGTCTCAATCTCTTATGCTAAGAACAATCTCCTTTTTAGGTAGCAATTGTCTTAATTTCTTATGCTAAGAACAATCTCTTTTTTTAGTTATACTAGCTACTGTGGTTACAGAACAGCCTCAAGAAGTCTTGAGTTTTACCCACTAAACATGAGATGTTGGACCCTTACATGGTTGAGCAACTACTAGAAGTGGATAGTTGCTGACTTTCCAAATATGGGGAAAACTAAAATAGGCTGTTCTTCTTTATTCTCCTTCTTGTTTTTCTTTCTTTTTTTTCTAGACCTTTATTTGTTTTACGTGGTTCTGACCTTGCTCATATTCTTCAGCTATCAGTACCACATTTGAACTACTTACTGCATTCACTTTTTAAATGCATTCATTGCGATTCGATGTTAAAAGAGGAGGATGGAAACTGGTCGAAGACCAGTTTAACTTTCAACGGTGAAGCTTCAAGATCCCAGAGGGTTCTAAAGACTGGCAAGTGAGGATGGGGTGTATGACTTCAACCATCAAAAAACATAGCACTGAATGGCTTGATCTGATCCCAGATATCTATGAAGTACCTATCAATTAAGATAGCATGAATCCTGACAACATAACAAACCTTATGTACAAATTGGATATGGCATGAAGTACCGTTTCAAAAAAACAATTGGATATGGTATCAAGAAACCTAACAAGAATACTTTTGTCATTGCAAAAGGATCTTAAAAAGTATTTTATCTGCTCGTCCTTGGATTCTTATAATCAGACCTAGAAGCAGTAGCACAAGGTGAAAAAGTCACTTACTCTTGGCGCTTTGACATATCACTTGCTGAGACACCTTCAGCAGCTGGTGATCCCACAACAACAACACCTTCCTATCATGAAAAAAAAAAAAAAAAAACGTGTAAATGCTGCCAAGTAAAAATGCATGTGAATGAAGTAACTCATTAGACAAAATATCTAGAAAAGATTCTGAGGTTAAAAGGTCTAAAGTAATGGACCAAAAACCTGAACTATCAATAGGATGTAGCCAAACTGACTCAGGCAAAAAGAACGTTTAATAGTTGACTTCTAGGCCATCTTTAAAAAAAAAAAAATAGTAATGATCTTATTTAGAAGAGGCAGAGAAGGTCAGAAATAGCCATACAGCAAGAAAATAAAATAAAATGGCCGCCTCCAATTCATTGAAGGTATAAACGAAAAACAAAAAAACAGAAAAAGGAAAGAAAAGAAAAGAAGAAACCTTGGCCAGGTAGAGGTTACGAGGATCATCATTTTCACTCTTTTTTTTCTCCTGCTCTTTCTCAAGAGCCGATTTCTTGTCCAAAGCCTTCAAAACAGTGAGCGTCCTCCCTCTGAGTATAATCCCTAAGCCAGGTGCAGTGTTTGCAGCTGCAATTGCAGCATCAGCAGCAGCAGCTGAAGAAAACTTGAGAAATGCAGTTCCCCTAGGCCGCCTACCCACAAAACAAGGAAAAAGATTATCACTGATTGAGAACTTGGTATCACAACAAAAAAAACTTAGAACAGTTAATCGGTTGCTTAGTCATTCTGAAAGTGTGTGGACTGCCTATCCACAAAACAAAGAAAAATTTATAATGGATTAAGGACATGGTATTTGTTAAGGAATAGTCTCACATGGATTAGTGAGTACAAACATCTTGAGTTTATTAGTTGGGAAAGAGGTTTCCTAAGGTGGCTAATCATTTTGGGATAGGGGCTTGGACCCAATTTAACATGGTATCAGAGCAAGTACTCATATGTGGGTCTACACCTAAACTATTTACTTGTAGAGCCACAAAAGAGGGCCTATGCCTAAACTATCTACTTGTAGAGCAACAAAAGAGTGCCTACACATAAACTGCTTACTCCTAAATTATCCACTTGTAGAGCCACAAAAAATAGAGTCTACGTGAGGGGGAGTGTTAAGGAAACATGGATTAGTGAGTACAAAGATCTTGAGTTTATTAGTTGGGAAAGAGGTTTCCTAAGGTGGCTAGTCATTTTGGGATAGGGGCTTGGACCCAATTTAACAGTATTACAACAAAATAGGCTTAGAACAATTAATCAGTGGCTCAATTATTCCAACAGTGCATAGAAATTTCTCACTAATTAAGTCCTTTATTCCATTATTTGAGCTCTCTAGGCAATGCCAAAATTCTGTTGGCTAACTTCATATTTTGGATACCCACATATACAATAGTGTCCAAGAGAAAAGGGCATGGGGGAAGCAATTTTTTCTTCAAACGTACAATTGTGTTCATGCAAGTGAACACACCCAACTCCCGGACTTATATATCTGTCCAATCAAAATGAAGTGAGTGGACCATCTTTGGTGTCATTTTTAGATATCTTAAAATAGGTCTTCTCTTCTCTATGCAAATTACAATATAACTTACAGAACAGATAAATCCCTTTTTGAAGAAAAACAAACAACTTAAGAGGAGTTAGTTCTCCATACTTGGTCACTGGATGAAGAACTGGAAGACACGATTTCACTTCTCCAAACAGGGAAAACTTCTGCTTCACTTCCTCGCTATCCGCATCAAATGAAAGGTTGCTGATGAAAATAGTTCCATCCAAATTATCCTCTTTTTCAACAGGTTTCAGATCATATGTTTTGGATTTCTTCTCTTTAACAGCATGACCTTGCTCCCCAGGCTCAACAGATAACTTACTGTTGGCAACGTCCGACAAACTTAAATCATGATCTGGTTTAGCAGCTTCAAAAGCATCAGCAATATCAGAATGGGCTCCTTTAGCAGATGAGTGGATCAAGTTATTAAGAACTTTCTTCATAATATCTGTCTCATCAAAATCTTCAGTCTCTTTGACACCAGGTTCTGGAATCATATCACTTTCACCATGAGTAACAGATTTTCTGGTACTATCATCCACATCATCTTCCAGGTCTATATCTTCACTACTGTCATCTTCCTGTGTGTCATTCTGTTTTTCTGTAGAACAAAACCGATTAGATGTGTCATAAAAAACAAAACCAATTCCGTTTGGTATTGGTACTGGTATCATTGCTCATTGTTGGCATGTATCAAATGTAGCATTCAATCATTCCAAGACAAAATGTTAACTTTGGAGGTCATAGGCGAAATCACATAAGCACAAGATCTTGTTTTAACTATAATATTAAATAATTTAACATATCAAAATGTATACCATATAAATCACAAGAATAAAGATAAAATGTGCATTTTGCATATCAACGCAATCCCTTTAAAAAAATGGACAAAGCAATCTAACCAAGTTGGCTTTGGTTTTGTCACTAATAATAAAGATAATTTGACAATAATAACTGGAAGTGGGAATAATCCCGCATAGGCTAATGTCAGGAAAAATAGTTAGCAAACGACATCTAACTTCAACAAGCCTTTTAGGAATAGACATAGACCTAATTCTAGTATAGTATTAGAGCAGAATTTCAGCACCTCTCCTGTGCTCCCTCCACACCAACTGGAAGGTGATTGCTCAGATGTCTACTCCCACCCTATCCCCTCGGATGGTAGCTTGGTCCCCCCCCCCCCCCCCCTCATTCAAGCTCAACTTTGATGGGTGCGCTCTCGGATGTCTTGGTTTGGCGGGTTTTGGCAGAGTGATTTTCGATGCTTGTGGTACCGCTATTATTTCCTACTCGGGTCCTCTTGGAATTGCTGATTCGACTACGGTAGAGCTATCTAGACTCCGTATCTTCCATGATCATTTCAGCAGGTTACTCATAGTGGAAAGAGATTCTCGGGGCCGTCATCAGTTGGTGCTCCTCCACCTTCCCACCCTGGCGTCATTGGCAAAATTATCTTGTACCCTCTACTCCTTGTACCTGGTCCCATGTTCTCATATCAGCCAATTCGGCTACAGATTCTTGTGGAAAATTGGGTCCCTCCCTTCAATCCCTCATTGTAAGGGAAGACCTCCCTTAATGTTTCTTTTTCTTTCTTGAATTAAAATCATCATCACTTCATTAAAAAAAAAAATCATGGTATCAAAGCAGACACCTATTCTACAAGGCCTAGTTGGCGCACCATTTAGTTTGTCCCTCATTTGGGTTTGCCCAAGTCTCAGGCTCATTGTTCACTTGTGAAGGTCTGAACGTGGCAATGTGTTAGTAGGAATTGTATTACATAGGATAATGTCAAAAAAGATGAAGTGGTTATTAGGGGGAAAAGCCTCTAACTTCAGCTAGTCATGTTGGAATGGATTTTGACACAACTTTAACAATATCTAAAAGAACATAGGTCTCTATCAGTCCCTAAAATTTTTCTGCTTCACTCTATTTAAGAAGCATAGTACGTGTTAGTGCTCACTATCTTAAAATCTTCCAAGATAAAAAATTTAGCTTCTAGCTTATTTTCTATTTTACATCTAAACTTGTTATAGCTTTTCTTTCTCAGGACAAGCATCTTAGTTGCTACAAAACCTGGTCACCAAGGCAAGTCGCTGAGAGCATTGACATCTAGCAAACTTATTTACTTTTCTCTTCTTCTTTTTTTTTTTTTTTTTTTTTTTTTTTTTTTTTTGTGGGTTGGTGGGGAGGTGGGAGTACTTTTCTGTTCAAAAAAGAAGCCACAAAATCAATCATGAACCTTCTTTCTCTTCAGAAAAAACTATTCACTGATGTCATTCTAATATTGAATATGATAAGCAAACAAAAGAGTCCAAGAAACATATGAAGAGACTCAAAAAAAAATACAATTTTTTTTAACAGTCAAAAGTATAAGGTATAAAAAGAGGATTATTCAAATCACCTTGGCTTGCAGCTATCTGAGAAGCTGAAGCAGTTGTGTATGCCTTCTTTTCAACAGCCCAATCAACTGCAACAGGCCTTTTGCCAACCTTTTGCCCATTAACCTTCTGAATGGCCTGAGACATAAAAAAAACTTTTTTTTGAATGCTATATAAAAGAACATACCATCGCAAGAATAAATCTGTGATGGAATTCAAGCGCCCATACATTTTCAGCATCTTGCTTACACGTGAATGAAACAAATGCAAATCCCTTGCATAATCTGTTGAGAAATAGAAATAAAGAAACTTTAAGGACATATCAGAAAGAGCCAAAGGAAGCTGGACTCGAATCCAGCCAATCATGGCTGCAAAAAGTTGTTTTATTACAAGAATGCTATTTACTTCATTCATTTACAACAAAACCAATATCTCCATTTTATCATTAAAAATTAATAAAAATAAGAAAAAAACTCAAACTGACATGAATCATGAGTGCATGAGATAATAAATAAACATAAAATAAGAACTAGTATTAAGTCATTCAACTCAGATATCATGGTTAAACTAAAAACAGGGTGCACCTAACTTATATGGACTAAGGACCATATTCCTTTTTTTTTCTATTACAAATTTGAACAAGATACTGGAGATCAACAGAGACATACCCTTCATTGGACATATGAGGAATAAAGACTTCCCACACAAAACCTGTAGGGGCAAAGATGTTTTTAATATCTTTCAACGTAACCTGCACAAGATTTGACACCGTTGAAGGAGCAAATAGTTAACATAAAAAAAACATAACAGACAACAGATATAACAGGCACAAGCAATACTTCAAAAAGAAAATTAGGCGAGCAACAGTAATAGTGTTACTGCACTTGGTGACCTTGAATGGCAGGTTTCTCACTATAACTCTCCATTTCCTTGTTTTTGAGCCCTGATACAGTGGTGCCAAAAAAAAAAAAAAAAAGTTATATTAAACCCCAGAAACATCTGAACAAAAGTAAATAACAAAGTTTTTTTCATAATAAATGAATAACAGTAGTAATAAAACAAAACGTATATAATGGCCAAAATAAAGAAACCACACCTCCCCGCCTAACTGGCGAGCCCAAACATTTCCCCCCTTTATCTCTTGCTGATGCAACAAAGCAACAGAAGCCCGGGCTGCTTTAACACTTGCATAAAGCACAGCACCAGCATCCATTTTGCACCCATCTCGGCCAAGTCCTGCAGCAGTTGACATAATGGCAATCAACTAGATGAGAATCGGAAAGAAATTATTATAGATGGACAGGTGAGTGGGTGAGTGAGCACAAAGAAAGAGAGGGAGGGGAGGTGTGGGGAGGGGAGTTTTTCCCTTTTTTACAAAATCATCCTACTAACCAGATTGCACATGATCTAACATGTTTAAACAAAAATGTCATTTTGTAATTCATCATTTAAAAAAATATGAAAACATATAAATATACTAAAGTGGATATCAATCTTGAATAAATAGATAAGAAAAAAGAGAAGAAAGAAAAGGACGCAAAGAAATAAATCTTAAGCCATTAAATTTTAATAGCCAGATTATAATAGTAAACAATTGTAACATCAACAAATACTAACTAATAAGTTCTACATAGTGAACCATAAAATGAAAGGATGTTGCCCCAAAACCAAAATTTCACAATCTTTCAAGCAGCTCAAGGTATTTTGGATATGCACATGGAATGAAACATAAATTTTTTATCACATCATAACACCTTGAAGCGGATCACTTTGGTCTCCAATAAGTGTCCTGTCCCAATAGAAAGGATAATGGGGAAAAATCATGTTGGTAAAAGCTCTTCCTGCAAGGTTCATGAGAAAAGATAGTAGGGCAATGGCGAACTTCCTAACTGATTCTGTTGAGCCTCAAAAGAACAAATATGATGAGGCCTCCGAGAAGATGATGATGGATTTCGCTGAAAGGCTCTAGGCTAATGCAAAACAGATTGATAAGAAGCAAGGAGCAAATGCAAAAAAGAAGGATAAGAAATGATCATTGTATTTTGGAATGTTAGAGGAGTTGGTAATGCTAAAAAGAAGGCATCTACAAGAGCACTTATGGAAGCGAAAAAATCTCAGTTAGAAAATGTGTGACAGACGAAACGCTAATCTATGTTGGATTCCCTTGTTCGAGACTTATGTTCTATCCCTCAGCCCGACTGGCTTTCATTAGATTCTTGTGGCTCAGCGGTGGCATTCTGATCATTTGGGATAAACCTGTGCTTGAACAACTGGATTGTAAGATAGGAGAATTTTCTCTTTCAACCAAATTCAAGGATAGAGAAGTAGTTGCTAGTTGGTGCCTTGGTGGTGTCCATGGGCGTATTGACTATAGGCAGTGGTCAAACTTTAGAGAGGAGCTATGTAAATCAATTCATGATTGGAACTTGCCATGGATTATTGCAGGTGATATCAATACTATCTGTTTTAGTATTGAAAAGCAGCCTCCAACTACTAGTATTACATCGTCCATGAGGAAGTTTTGTGACTTTATTGGTGCTGATGGTTTAGAGGAAATTCCAACGTCGAATAAATCTTGTACTTGGAGCAACAGCCAGCATCATCCAATTCTCACTAGATTGATCGGTTTTTACTAAAAAACAATTAGCTGCAAAATTTTATCATGATGCTTCTAGGAGCATTTTGGGGAAGGTGGTTTTCGACCACAAGCTGATTTTCCCTGACACAAAGACTAGCATCTGAATGCGTAAATCTTTTAGGTTTGAGAATTATTGGCAGGAAAATAAAAATTGTTGTCAGCTCATGGCAGAATGGTGGAAGGACAACTAAGTGGCTGGTCGGAAAAGGGCTATTCTGGAAATGAAGCTAAAAATCCTTAGATTCAAACTGAAGATTTGATCCAAAATAAATCTGGACTCCCTCTCTGCCCATAAAGATGCTTTGCACTTGCAAGTCAAGGCTCTAGATCTCCTTGAGGAAGGTAAACCACTCTCCTGAATTTTCAAAAAGAATTACTGCTTCTGTGAATCGTCAAAATTTAATCAATCATGATCAAATCAACGAGGTATCATTGGTTAAAAGGAGATGACAACTCCTCTTCCTTTCACTCTTTTGCTTCTGCTTGTAGGAGGTCTAACAAAATCAACTCTCCTAATTGGGGATGACCAGATGTCTGATAGATCTGCTATAACTAATGAGATTTTGAGCTTCTACTCAGGGCCATATAAAGAGGAATTTCATAGCAGACCCGTTCTTGACCTTCCTTTAAAGATCTCATCAACCTTACAACGTAAAAGTCTTGATAGTTCTTACACCAAAGAGAAAATTGAAGTTGTTGTCACCCAAGTGCCTCTAGATAAAGTGCCAGGGCCAAATATAGGGCAGTAAACTAACCGGATTCGGTCCGAACATTAGACTCCCAACTCCAATTCGTTTGAATATATTCGAATATCCAAAATCCAAATACCCGGGAAACTATCCAAAAAAGGATAATCAGAATCCTATCAATCGGATAGTATTTGGATTCGGATAATATCCAAATCTGTAAAATTATAACAGGATATCAAATAAATATATTAAAAATGCTAAAAATTTGAAAAATTCTATAAAAAAATAATAAAACAACAAAATATTGCAAAAAAAACTGGTGTCAGGGTCAGGATTGGGAGTCTCGGCACAGGTGTCAGGGTCAGGAGTCTCACAACTGGGGAGAATTTCGGGGGAAATTTTGGGGGCATTACTAGGTTCTGATTCCGGATATTTACGAATCCAAACCTTTTTTATTCCGACTCCAAATCCACAACCTTTTATTTTGGATCTGGATACCCAACTAGATCCAAAATATCCGAAATTTTGAATATTATCTGATGTTTCAGGTTTGGATCCAGATCTTATCCGGATCAGTTTACAGCCTAGCCAGATGGTTTCAATGGGTAGTTCTTCTGAGCAGTTTGGCATTTCATCGCAGATGATGTCAAAAGTATGGTGAAGGATTTTTATTTGAATGGCATTACATTCAGAAATATGAGAGCTTCTCTTATTGCCTTACTCCTGAAGAAAGATAATGTGGAGAAAGTATCTGATTTTCGGCCCATTAGTTTGACATCTAGTGCTTATCAGATTATTTCTAGAATTTTTGCTAATAGGTTGAAATGGTCCTCCTTCAAATCATCAGCCAGGAACAAAGTTCATCCATGAAAGGCAGAGTTATTGTAGATGTGGCTATGCGGTGCGCGAAGTAATTGACTATTTTAAGGGCAGCACTCAACCAAGAACCGTATTAAAACTTGATTTTAAGAAAGCATTGGTCTGGTTTGCTGGAAGTATTTGGACCTTATGATGGAGAAAATCAATTTGGGATCAAATGGAGGAAGGGGATTAATAGTTGTATCTCATCAGCAATGTTCTCTGTTCTTAACAATGGCAGTGAATGTGGTTTCTTCAAAAGTTCAAGAAGTTTGCCCCAAGGTGACCCCATCTCTCCATTGCTATTTAATACTATCGCTGAGGAGCTCACTGGTTTATCCAAGTTAGCCAAGGATATGAACTGGCTGCATCCTATCTTCTTGGACAATCAGTTGGAAAATCCCATTGTCCAATTCGCAGACTATACAATGATCTTTAGGGACAGTAATATGGATCAGCTTCTTCTCATCAAGGTTTTATTGAATATTTTTGAGCTTATATCCAGTCCAAAAGTCAATTGGCACAAGTCTATGCTCTATGGTTTTAACATTCAGCAACCTCACTTGCTCTCCATGGCTGATAGGCTTGCATGTACTTTGGTTTGCCTCTTTTCAATGGAAGAACTGATAATACCCTTCAGAATCCAGTTATTGAGAAGCTTCAGATTCATCTATCAACCTGGAATGGTAGGCTGATTTCCAAAGCTAGTAGACTAGTGTTAATCAAGTCTTGCATGGCAGGTATCCCTGCATATTACCTCTCTTTTCTTCATTGCCCTGCAAGTGTGGCTAACCACATTGAGAAATTAATGAGGAACTGTCTTATGAAGGGGCAGCTCACATGGTTCTGGTTAGAGCGTTCTAAGATCAGAGACCAATTTGGCTCTCCTACCTAAATGTTGCTGGCAGTTGAACATGTACTCTACTCTTCCCTGGTGTCCTTTTGTTCAGAATAAGATGGGTATGCCTAATGCTTCACAGTGGTTAGGGACTGTTCATCTAGCCGACTATCGTTTAATTGGAGGCATATACAATACACATCGGGGCTGTTTGCATCAGTGATTTGTTACTCTCCCCCACCCACCCCGGCAGAGCAAAATCACCTGCAAAGGCAGGGAGAGCCTGCCCCTACTCTTTGCAGAAAAAGGTTGGAGTCCTCATCATCGCAATAGCAATAGCATTTCTTGCAAATTCGAGGTGAGGCTCTCCCATCCGGCAACGAATCTCTCATTCCCCAAACAAGTGTCTCCACGACACCAACCCTCTCCTGTTCCTTTTCACTGTAGCAATGAGAAAAAGATTCCCACCACAGCAGAGCATCCCTCACCTCATAGCAGAATTGGTGCGGAGGAGGAGAGTAGCCCAGCTGATCTTCCTTTCATTGCCAACGAGGGGGTAGAAGCCACCCTCCACTTTCGTAGGAGGGCAGGGACCCTTCCAAGTAGGTAGATGAAAGGGTGAAGAGAGGGCTCCACCCCCACCTCATGTAGATCATGGGAGAACTTGTCCCCACATTCTTTTTTTATAGACTTTCAACTTTTTTAAAATATGACATTTGATGACATCAACACCAGTTCAACCAGACCCTGGTCAAGTTTATAACACTGTAGCACCCCCCACCCACATTCCATCCTCTTCTTGTAAAAGCAGTAGCAGGGGCCCCCTTCCCCTGCCTTCACACATGACCAGAGAGCCTCCCCCCGCCAGCACAAGGGCAGCATTCTCAGCCATCGCAAGGAGGAGGAAGCCCCCAATTGAGCCCCCACACCTGCATAATACAGATCTTGTACTTCTCACTCTTATTTAAATTAATGAATTGTAATCATGTCTTTTTGCATACCAAAATTGACGGAAGTTTGCTTAAGGGACTTGTAGGCATTATGGTTAAGATTAAAGACATGTGAGCATCATTTTGAATCCCAGGGGTATATAGACAATTATGCCATATCCTGAGAGCGCATAGGCAGTAAACCCTAATATATGGAGAACTGCTCCATCCAATTAATTGTTTCAAACCAACAAACAAGTTCACATAAAGGAGACCAGGACAAAGAGCTAAGAGGAAAACGAATATCAAAGCAGACCTGGACAACAAATGATCAGTGGCTGATACATGATTTTTAGGATCCAGCTCCTAAATTTATGGAACCAAATGATAGCATCAAAGGAGTCACAACAGTGTAGTGAACAAATATAATTCAAACTCAGAGAAGTGGAAATTTCATTATCAACAAAATGACACAGGTAGATAGACATAGGCTATGTGTCAAGTTAAAAGTATTAGTTTAAAATTTGGTAAAGTTCTTAGTAGGATTCAAAGAGATATGAGGGTTTAAGTTGTTGCAAAACCTTCAATTCAGTTCTTTAATAAGAGAAGGGGGGTTGATTTTTGCCTCCCAATTGAATGATTTCTCATGCACTGGTCTCTCTATTTCTCTCTTTCTATCTTCTTCTCTCTCTTTCTTCACAAAGTTCATATTTTCACTCTGTGTATATTTTCCACACTCCATCACATAATAAGCAGGCGTTCTTCTCAAACTTTCTAGATGTTTATTTTCCCATTTGAGTAAAAACGACATTAACACAGAAACTGCCCAGTGGAGATAAACTGACCAAGCATAACTTAGGAAGAGAACAGTAAGAATAACTAACCATGGAGATTAAGTTCTTCAGCAGGAAGAGGGTACTTTATAGAACATACACCACCATTTTCTCGGGCTCGACGGAACACTTCGGCTGCCATGTCAGCATTCAGAAGACTGCCAAAAACTACTGTTCTAGCAACCCTATTTAGAATCATAAAGAAATAAGAAGTCAATGCTAATCACTTCTAAGTTTCCTAAATCAGAGTCATTAACCAACAACAGGATGAGACAATGGTCTTCGGAGGGGAAAATCCCAAAAAAAAAAAAAAAAATCAAATCAGGAAACAGTTAATAGAACATATTTCCAATCGGTAGTCAGATCCTGTGAGAATACAACAAGCTGAAAGTGAATCTTTAGAAATTAGAACCACATACAGAAACTGCAAAAATAACCTTTCCTGCATAAGCTAACAGTAGCATGACCAAAACAAAATATAACAGTTCCAAACAATCACAGGAAGTAGTTTCCTAGAGAGAAGCATCTACTTCAAAACTTAAAAAAGCCAGTTCTTTTTTTTGGGGGGGTAAGAAGAAGGTATGTTTTTGTTGCATCTAAATACAAGGACTCGAAGTCGCAGACACTATTAGAAAATAATTAGCTTCAAGATTCCTTATTCACACATTTTTTTATTTTTTTTTGAAATGATGTTGAATTTCATTTAGAGAGCTCAAACGAGCAGATTACAAGAGGGGAAGCCTTCCCAAACAATGAGAGATTGCTGGGAGGTTCCGAATTTTTCCAATTTATCAGCCAAAGAATTGGCTGATCTAGGAACGAGGTTCCAATTACTTATTCACACATTTCAAAAAACAATCTTTAATCATTATTAAGGAATAGTCCCACATGGATTAGTGAGTACAAAGATCTTAAGTTTATTAGTTGGGAAAGAGGTTTCCTAAGTTGGCTAGTCATTTTGGAATAGGCCCTAGACCCAATTTAACATAGTATCAGAGCAAGTACTCTGCTCCTAAAATGGTTATGGAAGTTCAATACCCATTCTTCAAATTTGGAAGGAAATGGTTCATGTCAAAGCTTGGTGGTGACACTCATTGGTGGATGTCAGAGGTAATCGGAGAGGTCTATCTTCAATAAGGAGAGCATTATACCTATTGCTTCCAAAATGTTCCTCTGCCAATAGATTCTATGTTGGAAACGGCAGATCCCTCAAGTTTTGGGATGATTTGTGGAGGGGGCAGGCGCCGCTATAGATTGTTTTAAGAAGTCTTTTTCTCCTCTCTACTCATAGAGAGACATATCAGTAGCCAATGCTTTTGAGGGGGGTGGTACGCGCCTACACCCTAGAAGGGGTCTTTCGGATATTGAGGCTATGGAGGCCAGCCGTTTGATGGATTCTGTAATATCGGTTAAAATTCGACCTTCGGAGGCAAACAAGCTCATTTGGTGGCCAGACAAAAGAGGCACTTTCTCTGTATCATCTGCATATGGATACATTAATGGCTGGAATCCGTCTCGAAGGGAGCATGAGATCTATTTTGTATAACGTCTCTGTGCTCCTCCAAAGATAAAATTCTTCATGTGGAGTGTCTGTCAAAGCAAGATTCTCTTGGCAGACATGCTTAGAAGAAGAGGTCACCCCTCAATCGACCCCCTGTGCCATTTTTGCACCACTGAAGCTGAAACCACAAGTCACATTTTGCTACAATGCATACTCTCATGGAAAGTGTGGACTTCCATTCTTAGTATGTTGGGCTACAATTATGCATGGCGGCTGATCTGATCTCTTTCAGTAAGTCGCTCATTGGTACACCTCTGCCTGGCCTCGGAAAAGTGATGTTCTCTGCTTGTGCTAGTTTCATTCCGTGGGGGCTTTGGAATGAACGCAATCGAAGACGATTTGATGCAAAAAGTGAATCTTCAGATCGGGTTGCAGACCGAGTGGTGGGACATATTTCTACTTGGCTTCTAACTAAGAAATCTTTCTCCTCACTTGTGGGTACCCCTATCCGTGAAAACTGGAGAAATTTGGCAACGATGCACTCTGGGACAAAGGTTCCGGTTTTGCAGGAATGGATCCCTCCTGAACCCAGTTACCTTAAGTTGACCTTTGATGGCTCTTCTCTTGGTAATCCCGGGATCTCTGGTTTCGGAGGGGTTATTTCGGATCATTCCGGTAAACAGATTTTCTCATATGCCGGTCCTTTAGGCATATCCGATTCTACGTCAGCTAAGCTTCATGGCCTCCTCTCCAGGCTCTATGTTTTCAGAGACAAGTGCAACGGTCCACTTCGTATCGAAGGGGACTCAAAGGTGGTCATTGGATGGTGTGAGTGTGCATCCCCTCCCCCATGGCGACATTGGGATATGTTTCGGGAGATTTTAGAAATTACCTCACTTTTATTTTGTATTTGGTCTCATATTCCGAGATCCGCAAATTCGACAACCGATGTGCTTGTCAAGCAGGGAGCTACCTTACAATCGCTTGTAGTCAAGGATTTACTCCCTCCTCTTTTGTAATTCTCTTGTTAACATAAATACATTTTTATCAAAAAAAAAAAAAAATACTCGTATGTGGGCATTCCATCCAAATTATCCACGTGCCTACACGTGTGGGCCTCCACCCAAATTATTTATTTGCCTACACGTGAGGGGGAGTATTAAGGAATAGTCCCACATAGATTAGTGAGATCAAAGATCTTGAGTTTATTAGTTGGCAGAAGAAGATTCCTAAGCGGCAAATCATTTTGGGATGGGCCTTGGACCCAATTTAACATGGTATCAAAGCAAGTACTTGTATGTGGGCCTCCACCTAAATTATCCACGTACGTACACGTGAAGGCCTCCACCCAAATTATCCATGTGCCTACACATGAGAGGGTATGTTAAGGAATAGTCCCACATAGATTAGTGGGTACAAAGATCTTGAGTTTATTAGTTGGGGAAGAGGTTTCCTAAGTTAGCTAGTCATTTTGGGATAGACCTTGGACCCAATTCAACAAAGTTGCCCCTCTTCAAGAAATCCTTTTTCTCTTCTATTTTCTCCCCAAATCACCTATTTTTCATAGTATCAGAGCAAGTACTCGTACGTGAGCCTCCACCCAAATTATCCACGTGCCTACACGTGAGGGGGAGTGTTAAGGAATAGTCCCACATGGATTAGTGAGATCAAAGATCTTGAGTTTATTAGTTTGCAGAAGAGGTTTCCTAAGTGGCTAGTCATTTTGGGATAGGCCTTGGACCCAACTTTACATGGTATCATAGTGGTGAAAAATAACAACTTAGTTGAGCCTGAAACATGATATTACTTGCGTGATGCTTTGACAATGACATTTCCAGTCAAGGCATTTGTGTCAGTAGTAGTCTAGGCTTACAATTCTCAATACCGTACTTGGCTAACAAAAGAACCCACATAGATAGAAAAAAGAAAGAGCACAATGCAGCAACACATGATTAGCATATACAATTTAAGATTCTCATCAAAGATTGGTGGTGGATTATAGCAAAAGCAAATGTCTGAAGCAGCCTTTCAAATTCATTCCGGTAAGTTCTCACGTAGAGTATCAATATAGGTTTTCAATTTTACCATAAAAAAAAGAATCAGAGATTCGTGGCTCATTTCACCATCTACAATAACAAACCTTTCATGTTTTAAAATTCATTAAGGTTAATGTTTTTAATAACATTTTTCAAGGTTAAAATTCAAAAGCATAAGAACTCATTAAGAAAATGTAGAATAAATGATAGGAGTGAAAATAAAATACATAAGAAGAAATACTCTTACGAAAGGAACAACTTGAAAAGCTCATGCACATATCAAATAAGACACGTTATCTTTTGAATTTGCCTTTTTCATCTGCTTTCCATCAATTTTTTTTATAAAGTTTCAATTTTTTTTACTTTCCATCAATTTTAATAGTTATGATTAATATATCCACAGAAAAAAATTCAAAGATCATGCTACTGACAGTTTGACATGCTTCCATTACTGCCTCCCACTTAGTAAAAAAAAATTTCCCATGCTTCGAAAGATAAGGGTCTAGTACCTTTGTTTTTCTGAAAAGTCCTCTTTATCAGCAAGCTCCGTGCATAAAGCACTTTGATTTCTCATCCTCTGCACTTTCCCTAAAGTTTTATGTAAACAATAACATGAATAAATATTTCTTTCAATAATGATGAATTTTTATTTGAAAAATAAAAAATGATCAACATAAAAAAAACCACCAGAAACAATTACAACAATCAGGAGATTTTCATTTCAAAAACAACCCATAGGCCCAATGACTACATCAAATGTCTGAGACATGACACTTTGTTTTGCACTACACCTCTAGAAAGAATTGGGCACTCAATATGCAAACAGACAAATATTAGCATGATTCATTCCTTGAGATAGTTGTGATGCGAGTATGTTTTTAACTAATGCCAAGACACCACATTGACAGTACTAGATATAGCCATGAAAAAGGGGAAAGCCACAACTAGTTTTTGAATGATATGCATATACCTATTTCTTGAGTTTGTGAAGCATTCTCGTGTTTGACTTCTACATGAGAATTATCATCCTTAGTCTCAGCATCTTCAGCACCTGTCTCCAATAAAAAAAAAAAAAAGGGATGAGAGGACGAATATACTCATCTAGTAACTGAAATTTATATGGAAGCCAACAAATAAGAAAAAAACAGAAAGGGTAGTTGTAGATACAAAGGGTAGTTGTAGATACAACAGAAAGAGAAAATACTAACCTTGGTTCGGCTTTGACTGTCGTTGTTCCAGAGGGCGACGATGCATAGCAAGTTTAACTCCAATTTTTCTTCCATTGACAAGATTACCATTTTTTGATTGAATAGCTTTTTCAGCATCCTCAGTCACAGCACTGCAAATAGAAAGAGTTAACAAAGTGCCAAATTTGTTGCTCAAGAAGAAAATTGTACTACTTCAACAACTATAATGTTTCCATAGCTGTATTTTAACTTTGTAGTGTGATACTATATAATGAGGATAGCTTTCCAAACCTAATCTGAACAAAAGAATTTCTGTCAAATTTAAGATGAAATAGTACATAGAGGAACCATACAGTTTATAATTTTCGAAACTTACAACTGGACAAAACCAAAGCCACGGTGTTCACTTGATCCTGCAAATAAAATGATTAAAGAAGTATAAGGACACCCTGAAATCTCCCAAAACTACCAAGCAAACTAATGAACTATAAATAGCACCAATAGACTAACAACTCCAGGAGGTAGCAAAGGTGCTCAGAAAGCCAAACCTCGGATAGAAAGATTAACTATATGGATCTTCAAACTCTATTGCTAGTAATTAAAAGGCTTTTTCATATGTTATGCCAATATCAATCACCTCAATAAAAAGGTATGGAGCCACTTCCATAATTTTTTAGTCCGGAAAATAACCTCAAAGAAGCACAGGCTAGGAGTCAAGGGGCATGGAAAGTTGTCAGGAAAGGGAACTTATTGCAGCAATTTGTGTTGTTAACCAATGCAATGCCCAATTCTTTCTTAAACATTCTCTGTGGTGATGCTGGGCTGGAAATGTCTTGAGGACAACTTTCCTGCCATTACCTTTCCCACCTCTTTGAAACCAAATTTTCCTCCATGACATATTTAAGAATATTCCTTTCATAACCAAACAATCCTATTGCACAAAAAAATTTAGAGAATGGAACCAAATGACTAACAGTTTTAAAATCCAAACCATATTCTGAACAGATAATATTCAATTCAATATTTGAGACAGAACCATACTTTAGAAAGACATCAGTATCTATTCTCTTTCAAGGAAAAAAATAAAAAAAGAAAAAAGTGGACACCACCAAGCTAGAAAAACAAGCTAGAGTTGAGAGCAATCCATAGTAAAGATCCCACTCCAGCTATCCAAGCAAAACGAAAAAAAAATTAAAAATGAAAAACAGATCACAGACTTGGATATTAAATTAAGGACCATAAACAAGACAAACAACAAACCAACATGCACATATTAGAGAAAAGTGGAAAAATCTTAGGAGAAGTATATACATATTCAAACAAATAACAGATCTCCATGAACTTGGTAAATTTTACAGTAGTCTTACGTGTCCCCCTAAACTGAGAGAATCTCAAAGAGTTTCCGTTAAATTTTGAGGTTAGAACAGTTCCCAGCACAGATTGTGTCTTCGAAGGAAGCAAAAGAAATCTAATCACCCCTCTCATTTTCTTTTTCTTTTGCATTTACATATACTCTTTTGCTTGACAACTTCACTCAATAACACTTGGACAAAAGACACTTCAGACTTTAACAATATACATTTTGTTTAACAGTAACAATTTAGATCTTTTTGGTATCTAGCAAGTTTTGATAATGAAAGTAACACTATGTCATTGGGTGCATTCTCATTTTTGCATGTCATTGAGCTGCATCAGTGAGTCTCTACTTACCCTTCTTTGTGACCAAGAAGCAGCGCCTTACTGGTCCCACTTCACTGAATGCTTCTTCCAACTGAATTCACAAAATAAAATAAATAAATGAAGCAAACTGTCCCAACATGGAGCAGATAGAAGCTACATGATTTCCACATTGTTAATGAAATCAAGATCATTAAAAGAAGAAAAAATACCTGAGTAGACGTGAATGAGTATGGCAAATTACTGACAAAAACAGTTGATGGGCAATGCTCAACACCTCCCTTCTGATTGATGCTACCTTCACTAATCGTTTTCCTTTTCCCCATTTTTCTTCTCTGCAAAATGAAATAAATTGTATTGAAAAAGTATGAAAATTATTAAAAATAACAAAATAAACAAGAACCAGAAACGTTGAGTTGAAGAATATGTAGGATAATAGCGAACTCTTAAGACAATGCAGGGTTGTACAGTCAATGAAACCTATACAGCGGAAAGTGTTTGTAGAAGAGTTGGTCCTGAAACTAGATATTTTCCTAGATTTCATATGCAAGATAGGTACGAGATTATGTACGATTAGAGAAACAGGATTTTCAAAGTCCACGAAGGTTTATAAATCCTCATGAAAATTTTATAAGTGTAACGGATTTGGGAAGTTAGGTGTTACTGAAACTAAATTAAGGTGACTTGAGCCTTTGGCTCAACATACATTGCATAAATTAAGATACATTAAACAAGATATATCGCACAAAATGTTGATAAAAACAGCAAACAGATTGTTTGTTTAAGAGAAAAACAATAACCAAGCTACAGAAGAATTAATTAAACACATTGCGTAATTAAAATAATAAAAGAGTGACTTGGGCATTTGGCTCAATGATCGCATGGGTTTCTAGTGTGAGGTCTCGAGTTAACCGAGGGTAAGAGGTGCATGCGTGTGTAATCAACATCTAAAGTACAAATAAAAACAATTTTATTATTCTTATTATTATTATTATTATTATTATTAAAGAATAAATATCAAAAAGAAAAAAAAATAGACCATAGATTCCGAAGGAGGAGGAACCTCCCCATCCCAACGCAAGGAGGATGGAACAGCGAGGAGAGGAGACTCCCCAGTCCCATCTCTTTTACAGACGGAAAGGCCTCTGGGCCCCTCCGCGCTGCCCCTTTTCTGTGCCGAAGAGGGAGGGGTGATGAGCTGGGGAGGTCATCTCCCTCCCCATTTCCGTAACAGAAAGCTTCAGCACAGAATTGGAGCCTGGGGACGAGAAATACCCCCGCCTACTGTATTCAATGGATGTAAAAGAAGAGAGAGAGAGAGAGAGAGAGAGGGGGGGGGTGAAGGAAGTCACCTGAGATGGTTGGAACTTGGATGAAGAGAGCCGAGAGTCTGAAAAAAGAAAAGAGGCAGGAGAGTGGCCAAAAGAACCAGAACAAAGAAGAAAGCAAGTTAACGAGCCGGATCCTAAATCCTAGTACGAAATCCTAGAGGGAGAAGCGGATCCCTAGCTGACTCTTTTCTTTGTTGGATAGGAAAAGCATCATTTTATAAACCTCTATTAGTTTATAACCTATATATTTTAAAGAAAGAAAAAAAAGGAGAACTCAATTTTCATTTTAAAAATCTATTTTTATATTTATTTATTAATCTCTATATTCATAATTACATTTATTTGATATTTTTAATTAATTTTATATATTAAAAAAATATCAAACTAATTTGTACAATACTTGTAGTCCCAAGTCTTGTTTTCTTCTTTTTTGGTTGAGTATGGTGAGGTCCCTTAGCTAGCATGACAATAACTCCCTTCTCCTCCCTTACATTTGTCACCTTATATTATAATAAAAGTCGATGAAAATGGTAGAATTATAGTTGTAAACAAGTGAATATGAGACATTTTTAGTTATTCCATATTAAACTATAATTATTATTTTCACTGTTAAAGGAATTCTCGTAATTTTGTAGATCAAACGCATCTTAAGTAGTTAGTTTTATTAAGGGAACAATGAAATCGTTTATTAGAATTTTTAATTAATATATATTCAATGAAATCTCAACAATATTTACTTGGATTTGGATAAATTCAAATCATTCATAATATTATACAATATGAAGGGGTCTCCCTTGCATCGACCTCGTAATCCCACACTGTGGCCAATAATGTTTTTCATAATCTATGCAGCTCCTGGGTGATGAGTATACACAATAGATAAAATAACACAAAACAATCAAGATAAAGTTATAAACTCCCACTTGAGGGGGAGTGTTGAAAAATAGATATAGTAGAGTCTTACATGACTCTCACAGAGTCAGAATTAATACGATGGAGTCTTACCGGATGAGGTTCACAAAAAAGTCTCAATTCATGCCAATGCATAGAAAGATAATAGGAGAGAAAATAGGAAAAATGAAATATTTTTTTATAGAACTGACCTTTAATACTTATAATATCAATATCTCCCACAATATATATTAGAATAACAACCCATTTATCTTCGAAGAAACTAGAATCAAAGAGCTTTAATTTGATACCTAATTTGACACAAAAAACTTCATTCTTAAATCTGTTATGACCTATTTATTTTCTTCATTTTATAGTTTCATGATTGGTGACTCCAATGCGAGGGCATGAAATTTTTTCATTATGAAACAAGACTTCAATACATTTCATTGAATGATATATTTCTTCATAAAATATACTTTTTTTGAGAGAATAAATCTGATAATTTTTGGACTTTGTAATTTGCCCTAACTGAGTACTTTTTCTTCTTTGGACAACATGACCATTGACTCTTCCGAAATTGATATCTCCATTTTGAAAACTCAGATTGAGAATTGGTTTAATAGGTAAGAAGATAAACTTATAGTTCTTTTTTTTTTACATATAATTTTCCATATAAAGTCTCATTCTTGATGGCATCAAATGCCTCAAAATTTGAAGGTTTCTATTGGTACTCGAACTTCTCTTTCTGTTTTGCCTTTGTTGCTTCAAATATTGATTTCTCTTTGTAGAAAACTTCGATTTCAAAAATTCTTCTTGATTTGAAAATTAGATTTAAAGATAATTTCATCAATATATAATTTTCAATATGAAGGTTCATTATGGAGGTGCAAATGCCAAGAAAACAATGGGTATTGGAACAAAAAAGAAAGAAAAAAGATAAAATATAACCTAAACTTCACATTATCTATATGGATAGACCATGTCAACTCACAACACTCACTCTGATACCATTTTGGATTTATGGAAAAGATAAATAGTTTATTGACTTGTTGTAATTTGAGTATAATGAGCCTCTATTTATAATAGAAAAAACAAGTAGAATCCAATTATAATTAAACTATCTTTATCCCAGTTACACCCAAAGTTAAACACTAAAATATAAGTCATAGAACAATTGAACAACTGAACATAACTAAAACACCTTCAATTCAGACTATTTTGTGAGACCTCCTCCTGTGAGGTTCCTATAAGACTCCACCATATTAATTTTGGCTTTATGAAACTTCTCACTGTGAGAGTCATTTAAAACTCTTCCACATATGTTTTTCAATAAGGTTGAACCTTGATGAATATGTCAACAAGAGATTAATTTCTGTCACAATCAAATCCCTTGGTAAACAAGTTTTTAATTGATCATTGATAGAACAAATAATGTTTGAATAGTTTTGTTCTCAATTTGTTGATAACGAATTAATGGGAAATTTCAATATACTCCATTAACTCGTGAAACCTCAACTATAGTACTACTAAACCTATATTCAACTTTAGTACTCAATTGGGCCATAATGCATTGTTTTCTATTTGTCCAAGAAATTAAATTGGGACCTACGATGACACAATAATAAAAAATCGACTTTTGTGTCTCAAGCTTACCAACCTAGTCCAAATTTAGGTAGGCAACAAAGTCATGACAATAACAAGAGAAGATGTACCTTTGAAAAAGGAAATCTCAAGGGTTGGGAGAATGAACTGCTTGTTAGGAGGATTTTGGTCTCAAGGTCTCATTTTGTCGAGTTTTAATGATAACAAATACCAAGAAACTAATCTAATATGTTGAGATATTTTGGATAGCATTCAAAGCCCATTCAAAAATTGGCAAAACAAATGTATGAATTGTCGGCATGGTCCAAAATCTTATAAAAAAAATCAAAAGGCAACTCAAAGTAGGCAACACTCAGCTTGAATTGCCTAGCAACACCTGTTCAAATGATTAGCTGAAGAAAAAATAAAAAGTTCTCAAGAAGAAATCATCTGTCTCAACGACTAGAAAATCACCGAACATAATAAGTGAGATTGGGGCAATCCATCTAAATAACCAGGAGAGTGAAAACTCTCTATTTGGATCAATTTGCCCAGATGTTCAAATGCCTAGCCCAACAAAGGTTGTAAGAAGAAGAAGAAAATAGTGCATTGTCAAGGAGACCGCTCGATTAGAGAAAAATTATCCACACAACATGAGATAATAAGAGAATAAGCCTCTATGTAGAGTCATCTAGCCCATCATTTGGATGATTGAAGAAATTGAAAGAGCAAGTATTGAAGATCATTTGAATGGACCATCAACAATTGAATGACTTGTCCTGGAAAAGTTATGGATGAAGATTCAAAGCTTCGTTTTGGCCACTACAGGTGTTCAAAATCACTAAGTATCCTATTATTGTGATCGATAGATAAGAACAAAAATATTAGGTACTTTTCATAATAGTTGACCTTCAATTTGGCCAATTTTACAAATAGGAAAAAAGGTCATTTTTAAAACCTAATGACTCTATTTCATGTTAGAATCGATCCTTGTTATTGTTAAATCATATTCCATTGCCTAGCAGGGTTATTTGAGTTTTTATTTCCAAACCTTGTGTTGATTAAGCTGATTTCATATACTAAGCAACATAGAACCCTTATTTTTAAATTATTGGTTGCCTTAGCTTTTAGCTTGTGTTGGTAGTGATATTCCTAATTTATAAAATTATTTGCAATCATACAACAACCAAGCTTGAGCCTTGAATTTCATATTCTCTATTTAATTGAAGTTCTCTAGAGAAATCCTAGTACCCTTAGAACTCTTATTTTGAATTGTTTACTAGTACTTGGAGATTTTCAAGTCAACTTATGCTTAAGGCTTTAAAGGGCAATTATTTTCAAATAAATCATGATTTAGGCTATTTACAATTGATCTCATTCTTTGACAAGGGTCATATAAGAATGGGTGTAATTATTTGTTTGTACTTGTAACTTTAAAATAGGCAAGAACTTCCCTCATCTCGAACCCTAAACCCTAAAGTTCTCTTGCAAGTTATGGTTGAAGATGATCTATTGACAAAGCCCTTGGTAGGTCTAGGTTAACGTGTTTAGTTGATTTTTGATAAGCTCTTTGTAGGTTAAGGTTAGAGAGCCTGCTTGGCTACTTATAAACCAAACCCTGTCTATGCTATTGAGCTTAGTTGGTTATTGATAAGCCTTGTTGATGACTTGAAATCCCCTTGAGGGTCAAAGTTTGGGCAATTAATCAGAAATCTGGTCAGGAAAGATCCGTTCGCAACTGAGAAAAATTATCTTTGCAGTGCTGCCACTTCACCTGCATCATTGAAAGTTCCCAACACCACACTGAAACATTGCAGAGAAAGGAAACAAGTATTAACTCACAACATGAGTAGCCAAGATATAAAAGAAATAAAAAAGCAAGATAGAAGTGGAAGCTTCAGCCATTACCAAGAGTAAGGTAATGACACCGATACCCCTGATCAACGCTAAACACAATCAACAACTCCAAACTGGAACTCTGCTCGCAAGAGGATGTAGTGCTTAATTTTTATAATTATCAAAACTAGCTTTGTCATGAAAAGATCCATATGTATCGATGGCTCACTGAAAAGTCACAATACTAGTTTAATACAGAACACCAGAACAATCATAGAAATCTAGCTCCTGCAAAATGGTTTCTGCTGAAGTTTCCGAGAGAACTGCATTATCATACACGTGAGAATAATAACATTAAAAGAAATGCTACTTACAGCAAGTGCATCCGCTCAATGCAGGGCTGAAGCAGCCATGCATTTAGAGGCTCCCCATACCCAACAAAACAACCTGTATTTCCATTTTGAGTGAAGAATGGAAATTTAAACATATCCAGCAAGTCCTGAACTGTTTGCCGAACCAAAGAAGAACCTGTCACCCTACTCCTCCGGCCCCACCCAGTCACTATGTCAATCCTAGTTGGCCCAACACCTGATGAAAGCAATCTTTTGCGCAACCACGCAAGTGTCCTAGAAAGTGCAATGACTGCAGTACCATCGGACATCACATGGAGATTGATGAGCCAATAGCAGGAGCTTTTCTCTTTCACTGCATCTGGGTAGACATTCTTTTGTGCCACCACCTCCCACACAGAGCCTGCTTCTTCCTTCAGGCCTGCCTTATGAAGGAAATCTATAACAGCATCTACTAGTCCTCTCTTGCTCTCCCTATTCTCACTATGTATTAAATCAAAAAACTCACTGGCATGAGCCTGGACATTCTGCCCATCGGGTCCGGCTGCAGGCATAGTCAATAAGAATCTATGGGCTGGATGCCCAGTAACTGCCATGAGTTCACAGCATAAAACCATGTCACCATGATAATGTGCATCTGTACAACAGCTCAGAAGAAGAGTATACGTCTGCAAAGAAGGAGAAAGACCCAAGCTTATCATGTTCTGCAACAGACCATAAGCCTCAGAAAACAAATTTCCCCGAAGAAAAGCACTGAGAAGAGAATTGCAGGTTGGCACATTGGGCTTCAAGCCTGCCCCAAGCATTCTCTGATACCATACTCTTGCCTTGATAACATTCCCAGCTTTACCCCATAGATCTACCAAGAGGCCATATACAGGTTCATCAGGAGCATGACCTTCGCGTTTCATCTCATCAAACAGAGCTTCAGCTTCATTAAGGTATCCACAATGACCAAGGACTTCCATCACAATACTATAGGTCACTTTATCAGGGTGAAATCCTGCATTTTGCATGTCTCGATAGAGCTTCAGTGCACAGGGGTAGTTCCTGGCCTTGGCTTGCAGGGCTATCATTATATTATACGTAATCAGATTAGGAATACAACCCTGAGATGTTAGCTCACAGAACAGCTTATATGCAGAAGAGAGATGGCCAGCTTTTCCTAGACAATTTATTATGACACTATATGTGAATGTGTCGGGAGAAAGACCGACTTGCTGCATCCTTTTGTACAGATCCAAAGCCACTTCAAGAAACCCTGCTTTGGCATGGATATCAATTAGTGTACAATAAGTCACACGGTCAGGCACACAACCTTCTTCTTGCATTTCATAGAAAACATTCATTGCCTCATCAATGTAATTTGCACTCCCATAACCATGAATCACACGGTTATATGTAACCACATTAGGCTGGCATCCATCCCTGACCATCTCATCAAGAAGTCTCTTCACAGCACCAAACTGTCGTGCCTTACCAAGGATGCCAATCATGGTGGTATAGCTATGCCCATCATGCTTGAAGCCAGGTTGACGCTTCAACCAGTAAAAAAAACCAAGAGCAACTGAATGGTCTTTAAGCATTTTAAGAACCTGGTTTGCTTGATAAGCATTAACTTTACAAACAAATTTTGAGAGAGCTTCTTCAGCAGCGGCTCCCCACTTCAGCTGAAGCAAAATTTGATGAATTTCATCCATCAAGCGGCTAGATGGGGTAAATCCTCCTCGGACTTTGACATATTTTGCAGGCTGAGGCCCCTTCTCCACACACCTAAAGTTGTGACCAGCTTTCCTTTCAGATACCCTACCACCAGACCTTGAATTTGCAGCAGGGGATGGATGATTCGTAGCTCTCTGTGGAATACACTGCCTGAATTCCTGGTAAACCGAATTTATGCTCCCAGTAGCTTCTGAAGAGCTGACTTTAGTAGTTGAAATCTTTTGGAGACAGTCTTCAGAAACCTTGTTTCTAGAACTGGAGAAATGTTGAGGACCCGCTTTGGTATTCCTAGCTTTTGTGCTCTGCCCAACATCAAAACCTTGTTCTGAACTCCTACCTCTTGTACTTGACACCTGTTGAAATCCCTCTGCCAAACTCGAGCTTCTTGTTTTACTTTTTGGACCATGATAATTAGTATTGGCAGAATTTGAGTCTCCTTCAATCGCAAATGATGACTTTGGACTAACTTTCATAACATGAGCTCTTCTCTGGGGCTGTTGACTTAGAATAGTATCAACCACATGATTTTGGGATGTGGCGACTACGCCACCACCATCCACTATTGGAAGCTTGTAGTTTACAACATCAGACAAAAATATAACAGTTGCAACACCGGCCTTAACCAAGTGGTCAGTGATTGTCATGGATGAAAGACCAGGACCGTTTGGATCATCATTTGCAGGTCCAACACAAACTGACAGTAAAGGAGATTTGGAGAGAGGAAGACCTTCCGAGATAGAAGAGTTGCCGCTGTTTTCAGCTTTGTGGTCACCAGTAAGCTTCGTTCCAAGTGGTACAACCATAGGCACCACATTAGAAGATTCCTTTTGACATAAAATTGTTGGCTTCTTAGAGATGCAGGATTCATCTTCTGGGCAAGCAGTGGAAGCACCATCAGCAGTGCCACTCCGTGAACCACCTAGGAAAAATGACCGAGCGCACTGTGAAAGAGTACCAAGCTGCTTTGTTTTTAACATTATCTGCAAAAGCCCCAGCCATATAACATCAGTAACATTAAAAAAACTTTCATTTTTTTTTTTAGTAAAAAAGAAAAGATTTCAACTTGAAGAGAAACATACACAACAAAAATGTATAGCAGACTGTCATTTGAGAACGCCAGTAACTAACAGCTCTCAAACTGAGAAAGCATAATTGTTATTCTAAAACAATTGAGTAGCTTCCAGACACGAGATTTAAAGCACAAGTGGAATCATCTCGATCCAGAGGAAAAATTCTAGCTCAGCTACAAACTTGAGAGATCTGAGTTACCGCAAACAGAACCTCAAAAGTAATATCTCCCATCATCATTGTCAGCATTATTAAATGACAAGAAACATTCACATCATACATTCCTATATATAGTAAAGAACAAGACAGAAATGAGTCTAAAAAGAACCTAACAGCCAGCACGAAAAATTGCATTGTCTACTTTCATCTAATAAAAAATCAGTAGATTCGGTCAAAACTTATTCGATGATTCACCGCAATCTACATGACAATAAAATTAATATACACAAGAATGTTCATCTGGCATGCCTCGCAGCGAAGCCATCAAGCCAGCGTCCTTTCATTTATTGTTCAAGACACTAAGATTGTCATGTTAGCAGCCATGAGAGACATGGGAAAGCATAAGCAGCAGATAAACTGAACAAAATCTTTAAAAGAAATGAACTAATTAAAGAAGAGACACGAAAAACACATCACAATTCCAGAAGATCAAAACATGATATTAACTCACTGAAAAAAACCCCGAAAACTAGGACACTTACATGCTACCCAAACACACCCTCAAAGCTTCCGCAAAATTAGACTCTTCTCCACGCTAAATAATCTACAAGACCCACAAAAACTACAGTACAAAGAAATTATCTCCAAAATATGAAAAAATACCTCGACGATAACACGAGCACAATCACACAAAAATGGGTACGACAGCTTCTGCAAAACCCCGACTCCAGCAAGTTTACGCCACCCAAAAGAAGGCGATCTCTCTTATCTCCCAATATCAAAGGGAAGAAAAACAAACAGCCGCATGTCACTAAGGAGCGGTGCTGTCTACCGTAAGGTGGAAACTTTTACCTGAAACGAAGAGCCTCCAGCGTTGAATACAGGCAAACAAACAAGAATACCGAAGAAGAAAAAGAAGGAGGTTGAAAGAGAGGAAGGGTGGTCAGAGAAAGGAGCTTCGGGGACGGTGTCGGCTGTCCCGGGCTCAGCTCAAGAGAGTTTCCAAGCAAACGGGGAGGCGTTAGAGGGGTTCAAAGTGCGGCGGAGTCCAGGGTCCAGGTGGTTAGCTCAGCCCTACCCCTTTTTGATTTATGATTTTTGAAAGATTTTTGACCTTTTTGAAGTTTTATGGAATCCACGCTTCCAAACTCTGAACGACGAACCCATTGGAGGATGGCGTTCCGAGACGTGGATCGAAATTTACGAACAGCGGTCAAACCTATTGAAATGGACATTTTTATGGATAAAGAGAAAAGGAAAAAGTTAACATTCTAGAGAGAAAACAAACGAAGCTTGCCGCTCAAGCCACATTTTAAGTCCAACAAGGTTAAGAGTAAGAAGCGTATGAGACGCTTGTTCATATGAGCACAAAGTGGTACTTTGAAATTATACACATTTTAATAGGGAATATGGCTCTCTCATGAGTCATGAACATGCTTGGTCCGGGTGCCATCTACGAACCGGGTCCTTCTCCAAATCCGGTTACGTTTTCTGACGCTTCGACCGGGACTGGGCGACGATTCTTCCCGACCCGGTGAACGTGGTGCTGTTTGGAGTTTGGGAGTTTGGAACGATCGCGTCCGAGCGGAAATTTTGAACTTCGTAAAATAGGAGTTCCGAAGTGAGAACTTTTTCTTGCTTTGAAGGAGGGAGAGATGTCGGAGGCGCAGGACGTGGAAGAGCTGATATCCCGCGGCTTGCGCGAACGCGTTGACTATTTCAAAGAACAGGCAGAGTGAGAACCGATTTTTTTGGTTTCTGCGTTTCAAATTATTTTCTTTCGTTCCTTTCATATTTTACTCTGTGCGACTGATTTTGTCCACTCTTAGGTTTTGAGACCAGTGACTGGTCATTCTTTGGTTTATCTATGTAGAAGTTGTATTTCCGAGACAACTCGTGACTTTTGTTATGTTTGAGACTTTGAGTACTTCAGGAGTTAGTATCTATCCTTTTGTTTTTTTAATGTTGTGATTGAGTTGGTGGAGCGTTTGTTAATCGGTGCTTGTCAATGTTTGTACATTTATTTAATATATAGATGATTTTCTGGACTTGAGAATTTATTTTGAGAAATCTGGCTTTCTTGTGATCTGTGAATGATGAAATCAAATGGGTCACACTTATGGAGAAAATTTTCCACGGGTACCGTTCGTGATCCATTTTTGGCAGTTGCTGAAGAAACCTTTTTCTTTTTCTTTTTAAGGACAACTTTCTAGAAAAGACGTTCTCAAAAGAATTTTGAGAGACAGTGGCCTGCTTTTCAATTTCATTGATTACTATTGAGGTAACATTTGTCTCCTTATTGCATTAGAACAATTGAGTTTTTTTAAGTCAATAATTTAGTGTTTCATTTCAAAGAAGGACAGGCAACGGTTTAACCGTTAGACTCTAATTCTGTCAAGAGTTCCTGTCGTTGAATATGTGGCTTATCATTCAAAGGAACGCGTGGTACTTTTTTCCCGCATTAATCACGTTTTTGAAAGTCTTAATTCGTTTTCCTCACGAGAAATTCTAAAATTGTTGTGAAACTCAAGAATGTGTACTTGTTTTCAAAAGAATCTTTAAATTCAATTTCTAATGGTAAACATTAAATACAACACACATTTAACCAAATACACATATAAATGCTAAACATGAAAAGTAAGAGTGACAACATTTAATTTAATCATAAACACTATACAAGCATTCAACTTTAAAAATATGACTGATTCTTGGAAGCTGGTGGTTTTCCATACGCAAGAATCAGTTCTAATTGATGGTAGGAAATTAAGGATAAACACTCAATCATAGATGCAATTTCTTCTTCCTTCAGGCAACTTTTGGGAAATCACTAAACTTAGGAATCTGATACAACGTCTTTATTGGTTTGAATGGACATATGCTATGATTAATGCAATGTTTTCTTTATTATATTATAGGAATAAAACATTCTTTAGTCTTTTCCAGCATTCTTACAGAACTTCCTGTTGCAGAAATTGAAATCTTCAGTATATTGTAGTAGGTTTGTAAAATATTTTAGATTCTCTGAACTAGCATGTTTATATTTATGAGTGTTTTAATAGTTAAACAAGTTTTTGGTATGGTTTAGAATGTTTTTCTGTATCATAGGTGTTGTTCTAGTTTCTATATTTTCCCTATTAACCGATTACAAAAGCATAAAGAGTAACCTTTACTTGAATGTAAATAAAAATAGGATTACTATCATCCTTTAATTCATTACATGTTTATAATCCTTTTCTTGTGACTACTCGGAGAGCAATGGGCTGGGGCTTCAGGTTTCTCTGTTTTGGGACTTTTTGTGAATGAACTAACTACTGATGGTATAAAGAGATAAGCTTTGGATAGATCCTGTTTTTGGATGATCTGCCAATTGACAACTTCAAAAGATGGTCTAAAATAGTAAACAAGCTGGCATATGTTAAAAGATGAAAAAATGTTGGCACAAGGCCTTAGATTTGAAGAGCTCCAAAATTGGCCAATCTACAACTAAATGCACATTGCAACAATGGTGGGCAAATTGTGGATGTGAGTTCTGTGCAGATTGAGAGCTAAGCTATATTAAAAAGAGACTCTTTCAACTCCACGTGATTGGATGATCTATAGGCACGGAGACATTTGAAGAACATGTAAATCATGAGTAAATGTTGGATGGTTGTAGTGGACTTTTTTAGAGAGTTATTGTATATGCATCTGTGGAAGGAGGTGGAATGCAATTTTATGATGCAACTATTAAACCCAAATTTAATACGAAGAGGAGTGTCAAGCATTGAGAAAGTGATGTATTCACAACTGACAAATATTATAATATTTAGATGAATTCGTGGCAACAAGGGTGGCTAAATAAAGGAAGAACAGATGTGCCCCACTTAGAAAGTTGCACAAATAGATGAGAAAATAAGAGAGCACTCTAAGATGCATCGATTTGTTCAACAGAGCGTTTTTTGTTGACTGTCGGTGGATTTAACAGGGAAGCAGTACAGGGTGCCAAAAAGACTTGAAAATCTGCGTAGTCATGGAGATATCAAATGATAGATGAGAGTGGTAGATACTTTATTTATCTATCAACCTTCTGCATATTTAGAACAAGGCTTTGATGATGTTGATGATGATTAGATATCTAGAGCACAAAACATGGAAGTTACTGAAAATGCTGTAAAGTTCTATAAAAAGGAAGTTGGGATTATGTTTATCGTATAGCGGGTGGGTTATTGGGCCTCCGCTTCTGGCTTATCCATAGAAACGATGGAAAAGTGTAATTGAGAGATGTAACGATTGTTTGGTTAACATCTTGTTTGTCCTTTTGAAGGTCAATTTACCTTTTATTTCTGTATCCGAATTTGCTTTAAGTGATCTGGATTATTGGATCCAGCACTATCCCCATTGAGTAGATTTGCATGCCATGTTGATGGGCAGCTTAACCGTAATCTTGTGGTAATGGGATCTGTGCAACCTCACTTCATACAGTTGTGAACATTTGTGCAGAAAAAATAAAAAAAAAGAAAAGAAAAAAGAAAACAACATGTTTTGAGTGTCCTGTGCTTTTTGTCATGGTCTCCAGTAATGAAAATTAGTCTTGAACTTTTGACTTTGGGTATAAGCTAATATGTTTTTATTCTTATTCTTTTAAATTACATCAGTAAGCTTAAGAACTTATTTGTTTTTCTTGTTTCTCTATGTTGCAGTTCATTGACTTTGGAAGGGGTTCGACGGGTTTTGGAGAAGGATCTTGGGTTGAAGAAATTTGCATTGGATGTTCATAAGAGATTTGTGAAGAAGTGCTTGGAAGAGGTAATTGTACTATCCTGTAATGTTTTTTAAATACATTGGTGTTGTTAACTAGTTTTCAAGTCTTTGTTCTTTTTATCAGTCTTTCTGAATGCTTTATTTCACTAGTAGACAATTAAGCTGCTTGTGTTGCAAAGGGAGTGGGTGGGTGGGGGGATGGATTTAGTGTCTAATTTTGGTTTTACTATGAAGAACTTTTATGTGGAAGAATTTTTCATGTCGCCCATCATTGTGGAAGGAGATTCAGCTGTAGTTATTATAGTTGCCTTACATCTTTGGCAGAGACCTTTGCAACTTCTTCATTTTTATGATGAGGTTCATTCTATTTGTCAGGGACTTTCATTTACTGGGAATCATGTTGTGGAAAGTGCTAATAGTATAACTGATTCATTAGCACATCTCGGGTTTCTTTACAGCAGTTATTAATTGTGAGAGATTCTTTCCCCTTGGATATAGGTTGTGCATCCGTGGGCATGAATCTGCTCTTTTTTGTTCTTTCTTTTGTATTTTCTTCTTTTTAATTATTTTTCACACTTTACTAATAAAAGTTTCAAACAGTCAGTTTGCCTTCACCAAAGTGTTTTTTAGCCCTATCAAGAAAACGGTGTCTGACCTGTGCCTGAAAGAACAAAAGGAAATTTGCCGTTCTTGTCCTTGACTTGAAAACTTCTCTCTGAATGAATAATGTAAACATACTGCAAATTGCTCTTGCAATCTAGGTTTTGAGTGGTCTGACTATTTATATTCTATTGATTGCTGTCTTGTTCTTTTGGCAATTACATAAAACTAGTGCTTTGCTAGTCTTGGTGATGAAAACTCCGCCAAGAACACAGGGGAGAAAGGAGAACAAGCTGTCACTGAACCGGAAAAATCAGAGCGGAGTGTTGAGCCACAGAATGAAGAAATGGAAAATAATTCTATAGATGATGAGAAGGTGTCGCAAGCTTTGCATAAGGAGGTTAAAACTGAACAAGAAACTGTGGAAACAAATACTGGAGACATCATTAGTGAGGACACAGTAAAGAAGGCTGTGTATGACCGAGCTGCATATTTCCAAGGGCATGCTGCGTATGTCTCATTTCTTTTTATCTAAATTTGTCCTCTATCAGTTGCCATGGCCTCATGGTAGTGCTTAAAGGTTTGAGTTAGACCTTCTTGTAGCATGGACTTTCCCATTCAACATTGAGTTCTTAACAATGCCTTTGAAGTAATAATATAATCATAGCTTTTCAAATATATATATTCGTGATATACAAATTTGTCCTGCTAAGAGGGGTAGGTATTTACTTCAACACATGCAGCAGGCTTCTTTTTTTGTTTTTTGTCTTTATATGAGTTTGTAAGTTACCTATGCGACATTTGAAGTCCTCTATATCTTTAACTTTTTGTTCATTTAGAATTTATCATTTTATTATGTCTGTAACTGGTGAGCATAGTGATAAGACTTACGTGGATAGAAGGGATTCTCAAGATCAATACTGATAGTGCTCAAACTTAGTTGATCGTGACAATGATACAATGAAAAGAAATTAATGTGTTCTTAGTTACCTGTTAATCAAGATGGACAGGTATCTCATCTTCCCAAAAAAATGGTGACAGATTGGGTCATCCACACATTAGATTGTCCAGAATATAACACTAATTATTTTTGCATTCAAATTCATTTGGTGTGATGAGCCATCTCTAGTATGTTACCTGAATAGTGATTAGATAGTTTTCGGTTGCTCTTAATAGGACACACAGATGTATATGTGCTGCCTCAGGACAAATTTGATGCTTGTGTTGTCTTGTGCTACTCAAAATAATGCATCATGTATACCGCTGCTCTGTCTTGTTGCTACTTGAGCACATCATGGACCCCTCAAGGAAACTGTGTACACTATCTCACTATTTTTTTATATTATTTTTGAAAATTTCAGGACAATTACAATGGTTGGAGTCCGTCGGTTGTTGGAAGATGATCTTAAACTTGAGAAGCATGCTCTTGATGCCCATAAAACACTCATTAAGCTGACAGTAAATGAAGTTCGTGCATATTCTCCAGTGTTTTTCTATTTACTCATTTGGAAATAGCAGTTTTTTAACTTTAATTGCAATCTATTTTGGTTTTTCAAGGTAATTGACGGTACTCAAGCTGAGGACAAAGAAGTTGATAAAAGAGACGGAAGTTCAGATTCTGAAGTCCCTGATGAAAGTTCCTGTGATGAGGCAGAATTTGAAGATGAGATAAAACCTAAAAGACCAAAAGCTGCTAAAAAGGAAAAGGCTACAAACTCTGAAGGGCAGAAAAAGCGTAAAAGGTTGGAAGAAGAAAAAGATCCATCTAACATGCAAAAGAAGAAGCTGGTGGCTTCAGAGATGCAGAAAACTGATGACTCTGAGAAAGACAGTTCCCAAATGTCTGATGAAGATCCAGTCAAGGTCTTTTAAGTGTTTAACACTTTTGTTGACATTAATTAATGATCTTTTTACTATTAAAATTTTGTTAGATATGTTTTTTTATCTTCAATGCTTTAATTTTTTGTTCACCTAAAACATGCTTTGATATAGTGCAAAATTTGTGTGTTTATTACCTACTTTGGTCGCAGAAGAAAAAGGAAGCATCAAGTCAAGTGTACGGAAAACGTGTGGAGCACTTAAGATCAGTGATCAAGGCATGTGGGATGAAGTAAGTCTTTTTTTTAGGAAAATATTTAATACACCTCTCTATAAATTTTTAAATCTAAAAAACCCATTGACTGAATTTTATTTCAATAAAATCCACTACGGGACAAAATTTAACCCCTTTTTTTAACTCAATCCTCTAACACCATTTACTTAATAAGAGAAAATACCTAAAATGACCTTATTAAAAGAACTAAAACCCAATTATAATTTTTTTACACAAAATAAGTAGTTAAATATTTAAATACCCTTGATTAGTAACTAAAAAGATAAGATTGTATTTAACTATAATTTGTAGTTTTACCTCTTCTCAAATGATTTTTTTGAATTTAAATGGCTAAATTTATGATAAAATGTTATAATTAATAAAATAATTATAAAATTTTTAGAAGGAAGTAGGAAAGTATATTGTTATTTCTTAGTGGGTATCATGTGATAAAATTCGCTAAAATAATTTTTAGTTATAAATATTCTATAATTGGATTATTAAATATTTTAATAAGGCTATTTGAGGTATTTTCTCTTATTAAGCAATCGGAGTTAGTGGGTTCTGTTAAAGAAGGGGTTAAAAGAAATTATTTTATCCTTTAGTGGATTTTATTGAAATAAAATTTTGTCAGTGAGTTTTTTAGACATAAAAAAATTATATGACGGTGTTTTAGATATTTTCCCTTTTGTTTTTTCCCCACATGCAGATTCTCAAAAGTTATTGATCAATGGTCTTAGTGTGTTCATGTTTCTCAGACCCACTCTCTTTTTGTCTTTTCCAGTGTTCCTCCGTCAGTTTACAAGAGAGTAAAACAGGCTCCTGAAAACAAACGTGAGGGCATTCTTGCAAAGGAGTTGGAGGAGATTTTGAAAAAGGAAGGCTTGTCTACTAATCCTACTGAAAAAGGTGATACTTTTTTGTTTTCTCTCTTATTATTATAGGAAAGGGAGTGTATATCTCAACTCTGGACCCTGATGCCCAGTGAGCTTTTCTGTTCCTGGCTTGTATAGATTCTTCCTGTTGTTAATAAAATCTTTGCCTCATTTGTAACCTACTTCCCACCCCAAAAAGAAATTTTGTAAAAAAGATGAGCCTTATTATGATGTTTCGTTGATAATATCCACATGACTGTATGACACTAGAAATATTTTGGCTAAGGTTAGCCTCGGTTGGCTTGAACTTTTGAGATTTCATGTATGTTTAAAATTCCTTAATAAATTCCTCGGTTGGCTTCTACCATTTTCTTAATAAAGTCACGAATTTTCTTTAATTCATGTCCTGAGTCTCTTATCTATGTTTTTACTTAGAATCGTTTTATGTTTCATACAATCAGTTGATATGTGCAATATGAAATGAGTAAGTTCCTTTTCTCCCCCTTCTTTTAGAAATCAAGGATGTGAAGAAGAAAAAGGAAAGAGCAAAAGAACTTGAAGGCATTGACTTGAGTAACATTGTTTCAAGATCAAGGCGGAGGTCTACAAACTTCTTCACTGTGCCACCACCACCACTATCACCACCACCGAAAGCCAAAATTCCAGATGAGAGTGGTGAGGAAGAAGAGGGTGATGAAGAAGAAGAGTCTGAAGAAGAAAATAGTGATAGTGGAGAATCAAGTGAAGAGTTTAATGAAGGTAATATTGTTGGAACTTGAGAATTTTCTATTCGCCTGTCTTTTAATATAATATATTTGGTGAAAATGGAATTAGTGAGACTGAAATGAATTAACATTCCAATATTATACTGCTAAGTATAAGATGTTGATAGCAGTTAACCTCATAATTAGTGGTTGGAAGTATCTCTCTCTCTTTCTTTCTCTCTCTCTCTCTCTTTCTTAACTTATATTCTAGCTTTGTTTCTTGATCTCTTTATTATTTGAACTTGTTATCAGAACTAAAACCTTCAATCTCTCTGTCCAAAACTTTTATTCTAGCTTTGTTTCTTGATCTCTTTTTTATTTGAACTTGGCACCAGAACTAAAATATCCAGTCCCCCGATATTAGAGCAGAAAAAAAAAAAAAAAAGACATTCTCTAACTGTTTAAGCAACTAAATTTTTTTATTTTGAAGTAGTGGTTGCTGAGCAATATACACCCTAACTCCCATGAGGTTTGGAACCATGACCAGTAACCTCCCATCCATTCCACAAATTACTGGTAATTTTATGAATTTATATCTTTTTTGGCAGAATGACTTATGAAATCATAGTGTAACTAATTTTCTACCTGTCCTTTTACTTTCTCCTTTCTGTTCTTTTTTCTTCGTGCCAAACTTGCGGAGGCGTTCTATTTCTTTTGTAGGTAAAAACAAATTTTTAGATTTTTGGTGAATGAAAAGATGTCATGCTTCCTTTCAAAAAAAAAAAAAAAAGCCTTTAAAAAAATGTTATGTTACTTCAACTTTCTTGTTTGTTGCAACCGGCTGCATCATATTGTTTGCTGCAAAATTTTCTTGTCTCTGAGGAGAAACTAACATATTGTTTGCTGCAAAAATTTCTTGTCTATGAGGGGAAACTAAAAATTGGCCAAAAAAGGGGGGTAACTAAGAATAAACCATAAAAAAATAAGTGAAATCTTTCTCTGTCATATTTAAAAAAAAAAAAAAAAAGAAATCTTGTCTATGAAGATTGTTTTTGAGTTAATCACAATGCCTATTTTACAGTTTAATGTTCTTCAATCCAATTTATGCAATTTTATTTTTATGGATCAGTTTAAACTTTCTTATTGTTGAGATTTACACCATCAAGAAAGAGAATACTATGCTTATTTCATGTTTGTGATAAACCAGATGCCGATGATGAAAGCGACTAAGTCTATTCAACTCCGGAACCAAAGGCTAAGAACTGCTTCCCTGTGGCCTGATCTTGTAACCTTCTAGATCATGTGAGTTTAGTGGTTTGGTGGGTGATGATCACTGAGCAGGTAGATGGAATAATATAGTAGCTTCTTATATTGGTCTTGGTGCCTCCCCTTGAAATGGGTGTGCTAGGCACTCTTCTTGCCCTTTATTCAGGGTATAATATATCTTAGTCCTGTGAGACCCATTCTCTGAAGGAAATTGTACTATTCATGTGAGCTGAGCTCAATTCCTCCAACATTTTTGCTTCCTATGAAATGAAGAAAAAGTACCATCTTTGCTTGGTATTGCCGGAGACAAAAATTAGCTTCAAAGCCAGCTCGACTTTGAACGAAGTCCCAAAGGACCATTATAAGGTAAGAAGATCACTGACAACACAAGAAGGTATTATAGGGTACGAGAAAAGTCCCAAAGGACCATTTGTTCTGAAGTATGACTAAAAGAAGTGAATTAACACCATAAACATTTGTCATTAAAACTAGTCGGGATATTAAACAGAGTATATATAGAAGAGATGTCAAGTCGCCTGATGATCACTTGTAAAGAGCCTGCTTTCATAATACATGAAAAAATAAAATAAAAACCCTCAGCCTGTGCTAACAGAAAATCAAAATTCTTGAAACCGCTTTGGAGATAACGAGGGACCTTTGCAACTTTTTCCTCACAAGAGTTTAGTCCAAGATCCATGATCTTCAAATTGCGTCTTCCATACTTGTTTAGCTCATTCAACGGTTACCTGGAACATTGTGTGAAGTCCACTGCTGGAAACCAGAAAGCATTTTAAACAATGGTTATGCCAATTCCCCTGTTAAAAGTAAACATATGTTGATGTAAGATGTCAAGCTTCAGGTGTCTTCCTCTTACGATCCAATGTTGATGTGGCATCTAGATGGGACTGATTGAAATCGGACCTGAATCATCATCAAACCAACAGTTTCAATACTGGAGAGTTACATATTGGTGCAATGACCGTAGAAAGCCTCAAAACTAGAGAAGCCAACCACAACTTTTTGCTTCATCTCCATATGTCACAAAAAAAATGTAAAAATAATCACACTGAAGAGTCTAGGCAACATAATGGGGTTTCTGAGATTGAAGTACATGGTCTTGTTATTTCAAATTCTAGTCTGAGGAACGTGTTTAATTTATTGTGTCAAACTAAAAATGTCAGTAATACTATATATCACTAAAAGTTTGCTACTGAACTTTCTGCTCCAGCTGAAAGGCAATAGGATGAGGATAGGGTGAAGAGGGAGAACATATGTCCTTATTGTGAGGTCTCTAGTTCAACCTTCACTAGGGGTTGCTTATGCCAATAGGAAGTAGGAGGGGAAAAGTACTAATGGAAAATTTTCTAATATTTGTGGTGATTATGGAGGATGGAAATTTTTTTAGCTCAATTATTCTTGCTCTACAAAAAAGTAAAAAGGAAAGGGAAATGGATTTCCTGTTGCTCCAATGGAAAACAATATGATAAATAAACCAAAAATACACAAATAAAAACAAACCAGTCAAAAGGGAACAAATTTGCCAATAGAAGAATTTCCAAAGGGAAAATTAGTTACAGGGAGAATGATTTTCACATCATTTAATTTTCCCATGAAATCTGAAATGGGGTGCAGTATGTGTAATAAACATTAGAAAATTTCTACTTATTTGTCTGAGCAACTGTATTTTAAATGGTACTACATATACGCATTCTGAACCTAATGCTCTGAGCATTAGTTTCCAATGCAAGATACAGAGTAAATGTCAAGGGATATAATTTTTTTTAAGGAAAAACTAGAAATAGAAACAACAAAAATCTATTCAGACAAAGAAAACTAATTAAGCTGCTTTTTTTTTTTTTTCGGAGCCAGATAAAGCATTTCGGTGAAGAGTTAATATTCATTTATCACAAGCAGCCCTGTCAAAGCAGCTCCTCCCTGCATACCACTCCTTTTCTTCAAAGTCATCATTACTCGCAGAAAGATTTCAAGATGAACACATTATTCTAAACACAAAACTTTAAAATTAGCAATGCAGTTCTTTCCAGCAAATATCCTTGGGGACAAACTATTTCTCCCTTGCTTCCTCTCAAAGAAAAGCATCCATGCTCATATGCACAGAAGCCACTGATTTTAGATAAAGACAGCAGACAGAGGAACCAACCATGGAATACAGCAATAAACCATACGTTTTAGCAAAGAAATTTGAGGGAGCCTGATCTTGCTCATCGTTTCCTCTCTCAGGCATACGTTATAGTTTAAAAATCAATGCTGAGAGTCAATTGTGACACAATGATGATGCATAGCAACACGCATCACATCGAAAGAGACAGTAACATACAAAGCAACTTTATTAAACAGAAGAATTCTTAAACATAATATCAAATCAAATCATCTAACAATTCCATAGGTCAGAATAGAAGAATGCTCTTAACATAACATAAACCTCGTAAGGTCTAAAGGTACTGACCCACAGGTGGAACATTTTCCGTGATGCTTGCAAAATATTGATAAACACACTGAACATATGTATCCCATATCAATGGTCTCCTTATGACAGAAACACCTGCAAATCATGGTTGTTAGCAACCAGCATGAACTGTCCAAACTGTATATCAAAGAGTCTTCATTTTCTATTGATATTGGTAACGATGATGATGATGATATATTTCAATGCAGATAAAATAATGGCAGAAATCAGGTGACAAAAAATCCTGGGTGAGTGGAAAGTTGAAGATCAACACTGTGTTCAACAAGATTAACCTGGAAACAACCTGGATTGTTGTGAGTCCATAAAACCAACTAGCCAGAATCTGGGCCAAAACAACCAAAATATAATTTATTGAAAAAAACAGTGATAAACTACTTTTTCTAGTGTTTCTTTAAGATCCAAACTCAGGTCAGTGTCATATCAGTTTGATATTTCCCTAGTCAGTCCATGAAAACAAAGACGAGAAATAAAGGATTTAACCCACAACATTTAAGAAGAAAAAAATCCTCTTTTCAGGGTTACAGGAGACCAACCCAGCCTTGTGGTTGTAGACTGCAGAATTAGCATTAATTAAGTGCTTTAGTTACATATTATGATCAAATAGTTCTGGCATGTGAAGAGGAACTCACGATGCACGGAAATCCACCCCAGGAGGCTTTGGAAGTCGTAAGAAGCTACGAGATTGTAAATCAGTAGCAAACACTGCCTGCAAATAAGATACATGTATCTAAGGAGTGCTAAAACACAATAAGAGGCTCCAGAGGCCCAAATCCACATTTACAAATGGAGTGACATAAAAGAAATTAAAACTAAAAAACAGATTTTTAGAAAACTCTATGCTAAGTTCAACTTTTTTCTTCAAGTGGCAGTTAATGGAAAGTGTTAGCATTGGTAAAAAGTTCGACATCTAATCATTTTGGGATAGAACCATGCCGAAACTTAACAAAAAGAAATTCATTTCAATGTAAAACGAGAAGAAAAACTTATTTTTTGCTTTAAGAGGGTGGATCAGGACATCTTTTCTTGCAATTAATTTCCACTATTATCTCTCAAAATTGAAGAAAAAGCATTTGGATGTGGTGAAAGCCAAGCTAAAGAAATTAGGTTTATGTGCTGGAGCAAACATATAATTTAAGAGAACATAAGCATCATATTTGCTAGTCCTCTCTGAGAAACTTTTTACCCAAATGTAGAAAAACAACAAATGGCACCAAACTTACACACGTTAGAAAGAGATAGGAAACCAAAGCTAGTTATGGAGAACAGACTCTCCTCTATATGGCTTTTCATGCAAGGATGTCAGATAGTGAACTGGATATTTCTAGTGTTACTAAAAAAAAGCTTTTTTTTTTTTTTTTTTTTTTTTAGAAAAGTCAAGTTTTATTCAGCAAACAAAGAACAACAAGCAAGCTAGAGGAGCACACCCTTTACAACAAGGGATTGGAGCTTAACAAGCAAATCAGTAATAGAATTTGTAGACCTAGGAATGTGAGACCAGGTACAAACAATATGGGAAGGATATCCATCATTTCATTGAAGACATCCCAATGCCGCCGAGGCAGAGCAGAAGGGGAGGGGCACCAACCAATCACCACCCTGGAGTCACCCTCAATATAAAGGGGGTCGCTATGATGGCCATGCAAGACAAGGAGTCCATGATGGAAAACCTAAAACTTGGAAAGGTGGAGTCAACAATTCCCAAGGGACCAGAATAAGTAATGAGCTGAGTGCCTGTTGAACAACAGAAGACACCACCATAGCTAGCCTTGCCGGGGTTACCCATGGAGCTTTCGTCGAAGTTAAGCTTGAGGAAGCCCGACTAAGAATGTAGTCATTCCTGAATGATAGAGGGTCTAGAGGGGATGCTCATTTGGGCTAAAGCTCGCCAATTGTTTCGGAGAGAGAAACTCGAAAAAGGAAGCAAATTCCTTCCTCGTGTGGAGTAAAGAAGAAATCTGACCAATGATGACGCAAGTGATCCTCTCAAGAGATTTGAGCTTTCAATTGCATCTTCTGTTGTTTCTTTCCTTCCAAAGTTCCCATGGAATACAAGCAGCACAAGTTGAAATAAGCAATTTGCCCATCGCATCCTGTTGGCAAAGATGAGGTCCAAAGGAATACATAGCTGAAGACCAATTTGGCTGAGGATGGATGACCACACTTGCCAAAAGAAGGGGCAAAAGAGGAGAAAGTGGTTAACTACTTCATCCTCAGAGCTGCAGAGAAGGCAAAGAGTGCTCACATTATGATTACCATGTCTTCTAAGATTGTTTGCAGTGAGAATATTGTTGAGGCAGACATTCCAAAGGAAAGATTTGCCCTTATGAGGGGCGTTGAGATGCCAAAAAATGGTTGTATCGTACTTCGTACAACTAGGGTTCCAATCCTTGATGATGCTATAGGCAGAGGAGACCGTGAATGTGTTGCTCATGTCTGGCCACCAAATCTTGTCACTCTTGTTGTCTTTGAGCCTTGTACATTTAAGATCCTCTAGCAGGTGAGAGGCATCCAAGGTTTCAGAAACATCAAGCCCTCTTTGAAAATGCAGATTCCATGAACCATCTCCCCAAGCATTGGCCACAATTATATCTCCTGATTGGTAATTCCCAAGAGATTGTTGAAGGTAACCTTTAGGGGCCCACTACCAGTCCACCAATCATTCCAAAAACTGATTTTCTGACCATTTCCAACATGATATTGAATAGCTGAGTTAAAGGTTGGGAGGAGAAGAAAAAGGGATCTCCAAATCGGCGAAAGGCAGCCACTTCTCCCTCTGAGGTCCACCAATGATCTCTCCAACGGAGTTTCGAAGCAATCATGGATTTCCATAAGTTTGTGGATGGAGAATTAAATTCCAGATCCACTTGAGGAGCAATGTCCAATTCATGTCTTTAGTGAGACAAATTCCCAATCTGCCCCGAGACTTGGCAAGGCACACATCATTCCATGCCACAAGATGGTATTTGAAATCTGAGCTAGTGCCCCTCCATAGAAATCTCCATTTGATTTTTTCAATAGTCTAGCATATGGATGCAAGGCACAACATAAAAGATAGGTAGTGTTTTGGACTACCAGCAATACATGATTTGAGCAAGGTAAATTTGCCAGCCATTGCTAATAGTCTGCCATGGCATGTGGCAAGTCGCACTTCAAGCTTTCAACCATCGTGAGGTTCTTATTGAGGCAGCTGATGATGAGGGGGAGAAAAAGTTAGGCGGTGAGCGGAGAGGAAAGTGAGCAGCCCAATAAATCAGCCACAAATCATAGAATATCAGAGTTGATGTTGAAGCCCATCAGAGTGTTCTTTTGCAGGTTAACTTTTTGCCCAGACGCCATCTCAAAGAATCCAAGGAGAGCCTTAATCTTCTTAATATGCTCGAGCGTCACTTCTGTGAATATGATTGTATCATTGGCAAATTGGAGAAGGGGAATATCGAAAGCCGCGTGATTACTAACTGATCCAAGCCAACCAAGGTCTCTTGCCATGTAGATCATGGACGATAAGAACTCGAAATGATATTGAACAACAAGGGAGAGAGGAGGTTGCCTTGTCTAATTCTTTTATTACCCTTGAAGAAGCCACAAACAGTACCATTTATAAGGAGAGAATATGACGCCGAGGATAGACAACTTCTGATCTAGAAGCGCCACCAATCACCGAATCCCATATGACAGAACGAATCATCCAACAATTTACCCGGTCGAAGGCTTTTTCAAAATCAAGTTTGAGTGCAATCCATGGGGCATTGGAGCGATTGAAGTGGTCGAGGAGCTCATGAGTAGCCATAGTAGAATCTAAAATGTCCCTTCCTTTGAGAAAAACACCTTGACCATGGTGTATAACAAGGGGGAGGAGAGCCATGAGTTTGTGGGCAAGTAGTCTTGCAATAATCTTGTAAATAGGGCGAAAATCTCGAGGATGCTCAACATTAACTTTCTTTGGCATGAGGGTGATAAAGAAAGCACCAATATTGTGGAAAGTTAAGCTATTGCTGTAGAAACTTTGAACCATAGCAATCACATCTTGTTCAGCCACCCTCTCCTATAAAAACCACCATTAAAAGCATCAGGACTAGGAGCTCGGTCACAAGCCAACACCAGAACTACATTGTCAATCTCTTTATTGGAGAAAGACAACTCCAAGAAAGAAGCGGCCGTAGAGGATAATCTAGCAAATCGAAAGTGCTGAAGTTTGGGCCTGTTATGACATTCCTCGGAATATAGATATTGAATTTCTAGAAAAGAGACAAACTTTTTTGACTTGATGTAATTTGAGTACAATGTGCCTCTATTTATAATAGAGGAACCAAGTAGAATCCAATTACAATTAAACTATCCTGGACCCAGTTATACCCAGAACAATTGAGCAATTGAACATAAATAGAAGACTAACATAACTAAAACGCTTTTAACAGACACTCTTTTGTGAGACCTCCTCCTGTGAGATTCCTGTAAGACTCCACCATATTAATTCTGGCTCTGTAAGACTTCTTATTGTGAGAGTCATGTAAGACTTCCAAATCTACTCTTCAATACTCCCCCTCGAGCTGGAGTTTATAACTTCAACTTGCAATGAAAAGATTTTTGGTCTTCAATCTTCATTGTCTAAAACTTTTTTATAGATGTTGAATTTCATCATCCATTCCTCATTTTCTTGAATATTTTGGGCACATAAAAATTACCACAACATGTAGAACAAAATACCTCTTTCTTGTACTTCTTCTTCTACTGCTCCCCTTCTAGTTGAGGATAAAAAGGACATAGAAACCCAACTTGGACAAAACACAATGTGGGAGAAGAAAAATCACTCCTAGCCTACGACAAAGCTCCATACACTGGTCAAAACTTTCATAGTCTGAAACACACTCCGTTCAATTTTAAAGGTAAAAAAAACAACCCAACTTTAGGGCTTAACAAAGAGACTACTCACTTTTTAAGTTAAGTTGAAACACAAATCATCTCTTGGGTGAATAACAAGACTTAACTCAAGCTGGATGTTTGGCACACTCCTATACTTTTAGGTAGTGGGTCTAGGCATTGCTCAGTGATAAAAACACAAGATGATAAACTAAAGAAATACTAGAGGAAAACAACTTTAATTGGAAGGAGGCGACTATACAATACTCATACTTCCAAAGTGATCTTTTTTTTCTCAAAACTAGGGGAGACTATAATGGTAGAACTTATAAATTTGACCAAGTATAACTTTTTGGGGTAACCACAATTTTTTAGAGTTAACTATGCGGAAGATACACAACCAAGCAACACAAACGCAAAACTTGAAAGTAACATCGAAGCATGATACATTGCATACCTTGAATGAGCATACCATAGAGTGATTAAGTTTGACCAAAATTCTCTGATTAGAAGAGAAATTTGAATAAAAAACTCGGATTTTAGGAGAAAAAGAAACTCAATTCATGTCAATGCATGGAGAGATAATAGGAAAGAAAATAGAAAAAAAGAGAGATTTTTGGCAGAACTGACCTTTGGTACTTCTAAAATTAATATCTCCAAAAATATAGCTCATAATCACAAACGGTTTGTTGCTCAAGGAACTAGACTCAAATAGCTTTAAATTGATACCTAATTTGACATAAAAAGTTTTGTTCTTGAATCTTTTATGACCTTTTGATTTGCTTCATGTTGTAGCATGACCTTTGTCAATTCCAATGCGAATATCTCCTTAAATATATATCAGATTGACATGAAATTCTCTCCTTAAGAAACTAGACTTCAATACCTTTCATCCAACTATAACTTTTCTTTATAAAATATACTTCTTTTGAAAGAAAAAATCTGATAGGTTTCGGACTTTGTAATTTGGACAAACTGTACTCATTTTTCTTTGGCCAACATGATCATTGACCCTAGCGAAATTGATATCTCCAACTAGAAAACACAAATTGAGAATTGGTTTGATAAGGTAGAAAATAGATTTACAAACTCTTTCTTTCGTCATATAAATCTCCATATAAAGTCTCATTCTTGATGGCATAAAACGGTTCAAAAGTCAATACCTTTTTTATGTTGCTTGAACATCAGTTGCAATTTGACCTTTGCTACTTCAAATATCGATTTTATTTGTAGAAAACTTTGATTACCAAAATTCTTTTTTGATTGGCAAGTAGTCTCAAAGACCTTTTCATCAATATATAAGATGCAATATGGAGGTGCGAACGCCAAGAAACCAACGGGTAGTAGGACAAGAAAGAAAGAAAAAAAGATAGAATACAAACCTAAATTACTAGAGATGATAGATCAGAAAGAGAACACATTATCTCTACGGGTTGACCCAGTCAACTCATAGAATCCGTTCTGATACCGTGTTGATTTTTTGGAAAAGAGAAAAACTTTTTGACTTGATGTAATTTGAGTATAATGAACCTTTATTTATAATAGAGGAAACAAGTAAAATCTAATTATAATTAAACTACCTTTATCCTAATTACACCCTAAGTCAAACACTAAAAGCCAAGTCTTAGAACAATTGAACAACTGAATATAAATAGAAGACTAATATAACTAAAACACCTTTAACTGAGACTCTTCCATGAAGCCTCCTCTTGTGAGACTCATATAAGACCTGCCCCTTATTAATTTTAGCCTTGTGAGACTTCTTACTATGAGAGTCATGTAAAACTCTTCCATATTTGCTCTTCAACAATAGATTTACATAGAATTTGAGCAAGGCATCAGTAATGGAGGCTCTAACTAACGCTACTTCATTATCAATGCATAATGAGGTAATTCAGTTAGTTCTCCGCCTTGTCCAAGCAATGGCATGAAAAAAATTGCATTGGCATCCCCTTCTGCTAACCACCTAAATCGAGCTCTTTGCTTCCATTAGACTCTCCCGTTGTAAAATAGATTGAAGATTGAGTTGGAGAGTAAATCTAGAGGAGAATTCAACTTTTCTCATTACAAAAGTGAATTGAATTGAAGTTCCCGGCTAATAGCCAAGGGAAAGTCCAGCCCAGAATGAGATCTAGGAGTTCATCCCAGAATCGATTCCTCTTTTGGAACCTTGTGGGCCCATATACCCCAGCAAGACACCAGTGACACCTAGAAGCACAATCAAGAATTTTCAGCACAATGGAGAAGTTACCAGTGCAACAATCCAGCATATTAATGCAATTTGAGTCCCAGAGAATTATCAAGCCACCCGAGTGCCCGGTTGCATCAATTGCATGCCATTTAAGAGAAGGACATTGCCATAGATCCCCAACAATCATGTCATTCATATTTCGACATCTAGTTTCTTGCATAATTACAATGGAAGGCTTGCAAAGGGAGAGAAAATGACAGATTGTAGCACATGTTCTCAGAGTGCCAATTCCTCTCATGTTTCATGATACAATGATCATTGCTGGCTCGGTTTGTGGACTCCTAGATTCTTGTCGCTGCCTGGCAAATAGCAACTTTAGACAACACCCATGATTCAAGCAAGGTTCATCATCTGTTGCAAAGTCTCATCATCATATCGATGACGTTCAGCTTGAAGCTCCTTGACAAGCCGATGTGATCTCTCATTTGGCAAAGGGAATTGAATACGCAGGTCCAAAAAAAGGATTTTTTCTTGCACCTCAACTTTTGAAAATGGCCTTTCAAAATATGGTTAACATTATACACATTCCAAAACAACCATTGACCCAACCATGAACCTGACAGTTTTGCTGTAAGGCATGCAAGTTGAAACATAATGTGAAGAGCACATCTTCATATGTCAATTTAAATGGCTACATAAGCAACATTTAGCCATAAAAAGACACCAAGAGCAAGCACTTTGACCAAAAAAAAAAAGTTTGTCTTCTATTCAAAAGAAAAGAACAAGCTGTAAGGAAATAAGAAACAAACCGAAAGATATTGGAACAGTCCATCAGGATATGCCGGTTTTTGATAGATACCGCCTGTTATGTGAGAAGCCTGTACTTCAAAACAAGGTGGCTAGTAAGGAGCAACTATTTTGAAAGCTCATATATGACTATGCTTCACATTAATTAACAGCAATACCGAATTATTTTTATAAACCACCTGTTGAAGGAATGCAGAGTTCTGAGTTCCTAAAACACAAGAATCTATTGGTACCTGCATATTTTGTTAAATCATGCACAAGAAGTTAGAAATGAGAAAAGGGGACTGTTAAAACTCAGATGAATGGGATACATACAATTAATCACTAAGGCACATATGCAACAAGAAGCATTCTTTGAAATTAAAAATTCATTCCTAACCAGTTTGTTTACATAGATTAAATAATCAGATCACTGTGGAGTTTGTGAAAAAGCTGTTGACTAGATTTAGTAGCATCATTTTAAAAGTATAAGCACAGTACCATCGTATCATTTTGTACTCAGACAATTTTTTTACTAGTTTGAGTATTCAACAAGAAAATCCTACGCCAAATGGCAAAGCAAAATACTAAATACAAGTTTGAAGACAGGCTTATATCTAATGCCAAACCTTCCAGACATGAGAAACCCCTACGATGAAATTCAATAACCAAATGGAAAAGCACAAACATAACATAATTATGCCCTGCAGGATTATTTTAATGAATGTAACTTAGAAGAACAAGGGCATAGATAAAACATAAGAATACTAACGTTGTCCTTCAAATTTATGACACCTTACCATGGAACGCTGAGCTGAGAATATGGCATTCATTATGGCTACATATCTGCCAAGTATAAGCTTTCAGAGTGGAAACTCAGTCTTAAGAAGTTGCAAATGTTGTAAACTAAAGATAAAAACATACTGTTCTGGTCCATCTGGGGAACCCTGCAGGCATAAAATCTGTCATAGATGTCAGTAAAGGTCGCACCCAAAATAAAATCCCATGGTCAGTGGGGCAAAATCTGAGCCAATTTTTTATTTTTAATTTTTTACTAACGAACAGCAACAAAACAGAGGGATACAGATTCTACAGGCATCTAAAGGTACTGTCTTTTGTTTCAAAAAGTCCATACTCAGCTAATTAAGCAGACACCTCATCATCAAATAGATAAGAAAACTAGTCATTGCATGTTTTCTTTCTAAGGTAACCCATGTAAGAGATTAATCAAAGAGGTATAAGTGTCAAGTTAAAGGAATGGATTCCATAGTGATTGTCAGGCAAGACAGGTGACCCCAAAAATCAGATGACAGGTTGTATCCATGATTAGTTTCATAATTAGTAAAAAGCGAATAAGAACCTCTGGTTTATCAGCATATTTTCCATGAGATTCATTTCAATAATAAGATAAGAGAGGGATTCGCTATGGTTGCAAGATATAACCATTAGCATCACAAATGGTGCACTATGAGAAGAGGAGTTTCAAGTATAAACCTCAAAAGGAACAGATAACATAGTATTTTTTTATTTACAGCGGGCATATGTTGAGCAAGTAGGAGTAAAAAATGGAAGGCTAGATGAAGAAGCTAAAGTGCCTGTCAGCACATAAAATATCTCTCGTTGAAGAAGAGAAAATAGAGAAACCAAAGACCCTTGTTAGATACTCTAAGACAGCAATGGAACACGGTTCAACAGACGTTAATGTTTCAAGGGGATGGTGAGGATAATGGTTGACATGATGTTACTTGATCTTCTCATAGACAACACGATATTTAAAGAAAGTATTTAAAAAGAAATAGAAATTAGGGTAAAAATTTAGTTCGAATATAAGGTGCAAAATAAAAGCTACGCTATTATCTCAACCTCATTGGTAGTTAGTGAGGCCTATCTAAATTTAATTGGTTTATCTCAACTTCATGGGTGGTGCTTTAATTATGAAAGCACAAATATTACAAATATTAAGCAGAAAGACACTAAACACTCACTCTAGGCTGAGGATGGAGCGGCCCAGCACGGAAGACCCTCTGTATATCTATAGTCGTGTTAAAGAAGCAGAGATACCTCAGAATAATCATAACATTGGTGCAGATAGATGTTAGTTAAGCAGAGCCGGATTGGAAAAGGATACAGCAAAGGGCGAGAGACAACGACCCGGATAGCAGTGACGAGATCCTTCCAGAAGTTGGGTCATTTTTGGCCAGCCGTTGATCTTTGCTCACGAAATCTTCCAACCTCGTGAGAATTTTCGAATAGAAAGCTGGCATTTTCTCATTAGCAGAGGGCGGGTTAGGCAGAGAGGAATCATATATGTAATCGCACGAATTCACGCCAGTGGAAATTAAAACAACTTGGTTGAGCTGATTGAGAAGCAAAATTGCGTTCAGAAATGGAAGAACCTGCGCGAGAAGAGAAGGAAAATAGTACAGAAACAAGCATTTGGTAGAAAGCGATAAAGAAGATAAACATTCTTATTATACAGAAAAGAGAGAGAGACAGAAAGAGCATGTACGTGGTTAATAAAATGGGCAAAGGTCAGAGAGGTTGAATTGTTTTCACTGGTAGTCCAATAAAAAGGGTTAGTGTCGATCAGGACAACGACAAGACTAACATCGTCTGTAGAGTAAAGAGAGATGAGTGGATGTCAGTTGCGAGAAAAGAGATGCTGCAGAGCTGAAGGAGGAGTGAACGAGAGGAAGTACCTGAATAGAGCTTTGTTGGAGCTGCAGACGCCATTGAAGAGCTACCAGGCATGAGCGACTAAATTAGTTTAAAGAACACGAAGGCGGGTAAACGAAACGGATTCCCGTTTAACCACACTAAGATCCGATTAAAGGAACACGAAGGCGGGTACTCCGATAAAATTTCGTTATTCTATTTATGAGATGGAAGGTTGAGATGTTTTTAAAAAGTGGGGCCCGTAATTCTGCTCCTCCTCATCCAAACCCTTCCTCTGCTTCTCTAGTTCTCTGGTTCTCTCGTTCTGCCACTTCCAAAGCATCCCTGTGTCCTCTCCCTCTTGTTCTCGTCCTGCTCTCAGAGACAAGATTCGCAAGGTATTCTTTTTACCCGTGTTCTAGGACTCTGGGGGGTTGGATTCGTCCGAATTTTTTCTGTAAAAGCTTATTTTTTAAACATTGCTTTATTAATGCAGTGGGAATCAGTTTGTAATTAAATGGACGCGAAGTTGTTCTCTCCCCGGTTTATCACGTTATTGGGAGGTATATATAGGAATCTCTTGTTCGTTTTGTTTCACTTTCTTGATTTGCTAGAAGAAGTGAAGGCAGAATCTCAGTCTGTATTGTATGCTGTACAGGGGAATAGTCTTAGCAGAGGAGTTGGGACGGGATAATTTATTGGTTTTGTGGGTTGGAATCCGGTGCAGGGGTTTTGATCGATCGGAGATGCCTAGGTCAGTCTCGCGGTCACCGTCTTACAGGAGGCGGCATTCGCCGTCTCCGGTGAGCCGCAGGTACAACTGGAGAAGCAGACGGGATCGAAGCCCTTATTCGTCTAGTCATAGCAGGTGATAATCGCTTGGACTTCCCTCTGAGTGTTCTCAGTTATCGGAGTTTCTTATGGCTATTTGAGTAAATTTCAGCTACAAAGTCTCCTTTTGTCTTTCATTTCTACCTTTCCTGGTTTTAGTTCGAAAAAATATCTTTGCTTGTTTTTCCACCTTTTGTGAGTTAGCCACCCATCTTTCGAGCTAGTTATGTCACAAGTCTGTCTTTGTATCAAGACGAAACGTATATAGTGTTTTGTTGGCCGTTCGAAAAAGGAAGTTCTTTGTTTTTCTTGCCTATAATATAGATAGTCCATTGTTGATTAAGGAAATTGTTATCTTTTTGAAGAAGCTGCTAGAAATCAAAAGTTTCGGAAGAAGGTAAACATTGTTGAGGTTTATGTTCACTTATTATTCTGATGGGACCGTCTCTAAAATGGATGCCTCAAGTTTGAAAGAAGGCCCAAAATGATGCAAAGTGTGTAAGCCTCATATGATGCACTCCTACTTTTTTTTTTTTTTTTAACTAGCAAATATTGCTTTTAACTTAATAGTGGCTGCTTCAATGTTACTAAAGCATCACATGGAGTGTAGCTTTCCAACTATCTGATAAGAGCCCCTGATAAACGGGTGGTAAGCATATATGCAACATCCAAATTTTTATTATTAGTTTTTGCAAGTGTTGTGTGACATCCAATTGAAGGAACTTAACTTAATCTGTTGGATGCTTGTTTTTCAGTGCTGTTCTTGCCTAGAAACCACTTATCATTTAGTTTATGGTCTTCACAGTGTTTCATTGCACATGTCCTCAACAGAGAAAGAATTACTGAAACTGTATCAGTTTAAGAGGCCTGGAGTGACGTAGTTGATTGTTCTGCTTTTCACTTATTAGTTCATATTGACAGCATATTCTTCATTTTACTCTTCTTGAATTTTATTTATTTTTATCATTACCTCACGTTGTAAATTTTTTGTTTGCTTGATTTTTTTCATTTTTTATGTTAGAAAGAATCAACAAGATTTCTGCATGTAGGGTTCGCTAGGGAGCAGGACACTTGCAATTTACTTGATTTTCAAGTCCTTTATTCAGTCATCAGAGTCTTCTCCTGTGTACATATTTATCTTCATAGTAATTCCTCTTAAGACAACAAGCTTGAAAATTAATTGTTCATACAAGTGGATGGGAATTTAGCTCAACATAGAAAAGTCTTTTTTAAACACTCGAGCAGCCTGAAAGATTGGCGGTGGAATGTTTCTTCTTTGAGAAATTAAGAAATGTAAGTTGTTCCCATCTACTGGGAAGTAAGCTGATGATGGCTGCTGATGATTGTTCTTTACTTGCACAATTGCGACATTCATGATAAAAGATGGAGCACAGACAGGTTACAGTAACTAATATATAAGGTAACTTGTACATATTATATTGCAACAAAAGTAGCATGATCTGTCTACTTGGTCAGGTAACCAGACAATTTTTTTTGATAGTTTTTATTTTCTCTTTTTAATGTTTTTCTTATTTGATTTCACTTTATTATACAGGCGGAAAAGTCGTTCTATCTCACCAAGACGACATAAAAGTCGTTCTCCAACCCCTAGACGACGAAAAAGTCATTCTCCATCACCTAGGAGACCCAAGAGACAGAGAAGTCGGAATATCACAAGGTCTCCTATTGAGAAGTCTGACAGTCCAAGTCTTAGTTCAATAGAAAGAAAGAATGAAGCTGAAAAGTTGAGAAAGGGAGAAGAAGAAAAGAAAAGGTAGAAGCCACATGTTCCCCTGCTTCTTTTTTTGCCTTGAAATTATGTTGCTGATTTATTTATTTGGTTTGTCTTTGTGCAAGTGAAAATAAGTTTTGCTTTGTATATTCAATCCTTCATTATAACTATAAAATTTATCATTATAACTGTTTAGAATAGCTTTATAAGAATGGATGTCTAGGAACTTCAAATCACTGTTCTCTGAATTATGTAGCAGTTGCTTTAGCCAAAGAGGGGGCTGGGTGTCAATCTCTTGTTGTTAGCCCATTTCCCCTCCCCCTTCTTCCCTTCCACCTCTTGTTCTTGTTTTTTAGTTTTCTGTCTTTTAGGCAATGTCATCCTCTGCCCCAAAAAAAAAAGGAATAAAAAAAAAAGGAAAAAGATCATTTAATAAAAATTCTTTTGTATGGGAGGGTAAGTCATCCTTACAGTAACTTTTGAGTGCTTTAGTGTCTCAAGTTATTGCCGTGCTTTTAAATTATTTATGGATAGATTTAAGGAGAAGTAGAAATGATCTCTGTTGTTTTCTGTAGCATAATTATTAATGAAAAAAACTTCTATTATCTTTTGACAATTTTTTAGGAAAGCTTTGTGAGTCACGATAAACCATTTTGGCTTATTAGCTATATGTGTTTAGATTCCATGATCTGGCCTTGTCCTTGATTAGTAGGGATGCTAGCAGAATGTGTCTAGAGTTTTCTTAAAGGGACCCATTCTAGGTGAATGGTTGTGGCTGGAGTAGTAGTTCATTACTTCTACGGAGTGCAACTTGCAAAGGTCTTGGAGGAGATCTAGATGAATTAATAATTTGTTTGAAAGGGATATGTGTTTTGTTTGCTATTGGTGGTGGGGCATTTGAGTCTCACATGTTATACTGGCAATACTTTAGTTGCACTATTCCTAAGGTGCAAGGCAGTCCTCTCATCATTGCAGTTAGGGCTACAGTGGCTTTTTTCTAAATATATTTCATTTGATAGTGTTGTCTAATGTATTTGTATTGCCTCTTTCCTCATCTGAGCTTGGGAGTCTTGGACTCTTTGAAAAGTATGGGCAAATGCATGATGTAATCTATTAATTAAAAAGTTATGTCATACTTACCCTTTGGGTATGCTTATAGTTTATTTTATTATATGTGCATTTTGGGTTTGTGCTTTTTCTTTTCTTCTTCTTCTTCTTCTTCTTCTTCTTTTTCTTCTTCTTCTTTGAATAGCTTGGGTTTGTGCTTTTGTTGATAGTGTGTTTGGATAGTCTCATTTCATGCAAATAGGTATCTTGGCAATTATTTATACTTTTATAAACTAGTTATTTTCTTCAGCATAGTTTTCATGAGGCAATCTATTTTGGCAGTTGGGTACTTCATTTACTCGCCAAGAAATTGCTTAAGAGTTTTGCCTTGTAAATCTTCTAGCACGTGTTATTGTTTTCCTTTCTTCCCTGCAGTCTATAAGGGTCTTCACATCTGCTTCTTTTATGATTTTGTTTTAATCGTATGTCATAATTATCTTCCTATTAAAAGCTAGTGCAATCCTTTATTAGGACCGCATTATGTGGATGATAGAAAAGAATAAGAAAACGTTGGTTGGAAAATTTTCCTGAACTAAAACTAAAATATCTTTAATTTGACGTGAGTAGTTGCATAACTTGGAGTTCAAATTGGGAAATTAGTTATGGGGTCCAGTTCACCTGTCTCTTTTTGTTGTTATTATGGGTATTATTAAAATAAACAATGTTATCAGCTTAACAAGTTGGCTTCGTCGATGCTGATTTCACTGAATGTAACTTGTTTTATTACGAATTTTGATGTCAATCTAGCTTATAGGTGTATGAGTCATTTGTTTTTTTTATCCGTTGTGGTGATTTTAGCTCAGAATTGACATATGATTGCTTTTAAAGTAATCAAACAAGTTAGATATATGTATAGTCAGAAGTTCAAGTCATGACTTTCTAAAATGGAACTGAAACTAGATGACAAAGATGAGTTCAGAACCCTAAAAAACGTCACACAGTTTATAGAGCTATACCAGATAGCATTAGGGTTGTTTATCCTGTTTATAAGCTTATAACTGATGAACTGATTCTTCAATTAGATTCCCACTGATAAATTATTTAAATCAGCTGACAAAGCAATTAAAATTATGAGTTGACTCGAAAGAAAAAAAAAAGGGTGAATAAATCACTTGCAAATTAGAATTTTTTCAGGAAACTCACACATTGGCATGAGGTTTACTTGATATTCAGCAACTTTGCCTCCATTTTGGAGCAGTTTTTCCTAATTTGACCATATCTCCTATATAGATTATAGAATAATGGAACTATGGCATTTTCAAAAAAGAAAATAATGGAACTGTGGCATTTTCAGAAAAGAAAATAATAGCACCGTAGCTCGCGGGATGGCTAATTAGATAAGATTTCCGGTTGGACCCAAATTGATTCTGAAGCATTCCTGCCATTTCTTAATCACCGCAAGAATCAACTGACGAACTTGTCTTTAACTAGTAGGAGATATCATTTGCACAATCGGATTGTACCTATCAACTGTTGTATTCTTCAAATTCATTCCATAGTTTAGCCTGAAGGCTAGTTTTTTGTTCAATTCAAAATTTTAAATTCAGGAAAATTCATTACCCTTTTTTTCTTCTTTGCAAATTCATCTTCCCAATTGAGAGTGCATTTTTACAGGCATGTGTTCTTGGTTATGGATTTATGGACAGTTGGCAACTTTCCTGTAAAATATAAATGAGATTCTTTTTTAAAAATTTCTTGTTTTCTCAAGCAGGGCTTTGATTTTTATAGTATTTTAAAATTAGACTAATTTTGGACTTCTTTTTGGTGTGTAAGGTTTTAATTTTCTTAATTAAAGAAGGTTTTTTTTGTTCTTTTGGAGGAGTACTGTTAGAGAGTTGAGAAAAAAATGCCAGTCTGCCCTGACAAAAGAATCTTAACTTAATCAATAATCAGAATGAAATCATCTCATGTCAAATATCTGGTCAAGCAAAAGATCTTTTGCTTTTGCAGTTGAATGATGATTCTTATTTATTTATTTATTTTTTGGGTTGGTTTTTACAAAAATCATTACTCAATCTTACAAAGATTTCATTTATCCTTTTGACCTTAGTGATGTGATCTCAAATTTACTTGGGCCAAATATTGTAAATTACTATAGTGAAAATCCAAGTCTTGTCTATAGTAGTTTATGTCGAACTTGAAGCTTTGATTTCAGTGAAATTGCTCATTTACATTGGATGGCTAATTCATTGAGAGTGACAGATTCTGCTGCGTGATGGGTTTCTATTTCAAGTAGGTCTTAACTGGTTTGTGGCTGTTCAACTGAGAAGTTGAAGCTTCACTGGGAAACTGGCCTTACTGTTATCCTTAACTGATATCACTATTTTTATTGGGTCATTTTATCTTGTCGCCAAAGATTGTGATCTTAACATCGATAGGCAAAACTTCTCTACTTTAATTGACGTTAGAGTTCATGGATGTTTATGGAGTGTTCCTTTCTGTGTGGGCTTTGCCCCTTCGGATTGTGTTTTTATGCCCCAAATAATTGATAACTCCAATTATCTGTGATTTGAGTAGTTTTGAGATATCTTGTGTCAAGACTGTCATTTAATGTGAGTTTGGTGATTAGTTTCAAACCTGCAACAGGTTACTCGACATTTCTCTCCACAGGCTTTTTCTGAAGGGAAGCTCTACTGCTATAGTTCCAACTTGTTATATTTGATGATCCAATTGGGTGCCTGCTTTTTGTCTCTACTGTTCAACAAGTTTGAAAACTTCATTTGTTTCGCTCTCAAATCTGTTAGAGGTATGCCTTAAAAGCATAAGCCTGTAAATTTAGTCTCTTTAATAGATGAAAAGAAAGGATAACAGAAAAGGCTTGTTTGCATTGGTCAACGACCGAATTGTGCTCAGTAATCTAGCATTGAAGGCCCTTCTGAACTCAACATATTGCAGTATCTTGTTGCAGTTCATTAGCTAACTGTAGTTATGATACACCAGGCGTCAAAGGGAAGCAGAACTGAAACTATTGGAAGAGGAAACTGCATGGAGAGTGGAAGAGGCCATACGCAAAAAGGTCGAAGAGAGCTTGAACTCTGAGGAGGTCAAACTGGAGATCCAGCGAAGAATAGAGGAAGGTAAGAAGAAGTTACTCGATGATGTGGCTGCTCAACTTGAAAAGGAAAAAGAAGCTGCTCTTGCTGAAGCCCGGCAGAAAGCGGTAATCTTTTAGATGTATAAGATCACAATGTTTTGAGAAATTTCAATTGACTGATCTAATTTGCATCCTCCGCCATGCTGCAGATCCATATTCTTTAAACAATTGAAATTTCCATGGGACTCTCAAGATATTAAATTTAGTTCGGGAGAGGCTCTTTTAACTTTTTTTGGCAGATGTTTTACATTTCTATTGGTGGTTAACATGACTTTGATATGGGCCACAGGAGCAAGCTCGTAAGGAGAGAGAAGAGCTTGATAGAATGCTGGAGGAGAACCAAAGAAGAGTAGAAGAATCACAAAGGAGAGAGGCTCTAGAGCAGCAGCAGACAGAGGAGGAACGCTACCGGGAGTTGGAGCGGCTCCAACGACAGAAAGAAGAAGCTATGAGAAGGAAGAAACTGGAAGAAGAGGAGGAGCGCGCCAAGCAGACGAGGCTGCTGGGTAAGAACAATTCTCGACCAAAACTTTCATTTGGACTTGGTCTGAAATGATAATAGCAAGAAAAGGCTCATGCTTTCATTCTTTGGAAGCTGTATTAGGTTGTTGGACCTGTGCCGGTATGAAAATGCGTTATGGTTTAAAATGTGCAATCTTTATTTTCACCGTCTGCCTTACGAATTAATTTGAGAAATGCCTGTACTTCCATCTTTTTGTAAGATCGAAGGTATTTTTGTAATTTAATTTTATATAATTATAGAACAGAATTCCTTTCACATCCGTAAAAGAAGATTGGTTGAGCACACAAATGATTCGTGCTATTCTGTACTATCACCAAAATACGGGAAATGAACAATTTCTGTACAAATGTTTTAAATAAAGAAGAACATTATTTACAGAGATGCAGCTTCTGCTTCCATTGATCCAAGAGAAAGGCCAAAACGAATACTCTCAAATAGCCTTCAAAACAACCTTGCTTGTTGTTCCAATCCCTTTAGCTGCAGCTTTTAAAATGGCACGATGGCGATACAACCTAAAAGAGCAGCTACATATTAGCAAACAACTAGTGATTTAAAAGTTCAGTTAGGTTTCCTTCCGACTGCAGCCCCTATTATTCATTCTGGATTTCAGTTCACTGAAAAGGTACCTAGGAGTGATCATAACCCCCTACTCCTCGGCTCATGGGTAAGCATTTCATTTCAAAATGGGGTAATTGTAAGAGTGCCATACTAGGGTGGGTTTGTTGGAAGAAGGTTCATACGAGTAGAAATTTTGGTAAAATCTAAATTTATCAAGAGACGACTCACCCGGCGAGAGCAAGCCCCCATGTTGACAAGGCATAGAATATCTGCCCAGCATGCCATAGTTTTTCAAATTTGTCCCACTTGCTCAGTCCACCCAAGGCTCTAGCAACAGCTGCATGTTTCAGAGCATCAAGATAAGTTTATTACTTCAAATTTACTAACTGGAATGCATTAATCAAGGAAAATGAGAGGAAAAAACTAGAATTAGAAATGAAACTTTCAATGCCTCCTCCATGATGGGGGGAGAAACACAAATCAACTTAAAAACGTGCAAATATTACCATTAGAATTAGGCGTCGGTCTTTCAGTAGTTAAAAAATTGAGAATGACCTCACAAAGTTAGTACACATCCATCTGCTTGATTGTATAGGGATATTAGGTGCATCAGTTCCCAGACGACCCAATGCAGTTGGTTACAACATTGACCTAGCTTGGTTGGGATAGAGCTAGCAACATGACCAAAACAAGCTAAAGAGTTATTTATTTGTTTGTTTATTTTGGGAAAGCCAAGCCTACCCAAAGTGATTTTTTTTTTTTTTTTGGAAAGCCAAGACAAGCTAAAATTAAGCCATGTTCTAACTCACCTCAATTTGAGCACCTCACCTGCTTGAGTTGCTGATGTTTACTAACTGAAACGATTTATCTTGTTCCCAAAATAATTTAATTTGTAGATACCAAAAATAATAATATGTCATTTTAACATGTATGGGTCCCTATAGCCGCACTTAGCAATGCTCCTATTAAACAGACCCAGCTATCTAAATGAATGCATCGCACCTACTTGGCAACAGACAGGAAAAAATGCCATGTTTACTACCAACTAATATAAAACAAATTATCTATCAGGTACAGCCGGAGAGGGGGGTGGGGGCACATAGGTTTCATGTGGTAGACAAAAATTCGATATGTTAGAAATGATATGCATCCCTAATGCCTTGAATGGCCCTGTAACATGTAACCTCCGAAACACTTGAAGAATAGTGTTTCTAACCCCAAAACAACTTTAACGGGGGTAGTACCATTGTACCATTATGCCCCCTTGAAAACCAGAGATGCTTTGGACGATAAATGTACATGCTGATATGCTCACAACTGAAAGTACAGTGTAATGCCTTTTAAGTAAAAACTCCACTTCAGAATGCCTGCTTAGAAGTTTTAAGAAAAAAACTTACTTTTATGCAGCTCCTCTGGTGACAACTTCTGCAAGTTCAAATCAACACATAATGAGATCCACCTTTTTTTTAAACAAATAAAACGGTTAAGATCCATTGAAATGAAAAAATAGACACCGAAATAATAGAGAAGCATGTCCAAATCAACATTTAAACCTTGTTTTAAACAAATAAAACAATAAAAATCCACTGAAATGATAGAGATCAAAGTAAGAAGCTTAAAATCACTATACCTGTGCTTTGGGGTTTGAGATGATGCATCTAGCAACAAAATTTGCAAGCCCATCAACCACTTGATCCATATCAACAATCACATAACTTTCATCATCAATTCCACTCAACTCTTCAGTTGTAGAAGGAACCATTTCATGTGTAACCCACACCCACAAACTAGGTTTATCTTGATCAGCATTGATTAATACTTCAACTAAATGCAGATCAGCCCCTAAAATAACCAAATACAAGAAGTATTCAAAGATAAGTTTCTATTACTCTTTCAGTAGAAGAGCTGTTAATAAGATAACTTGTTATATTACTTACCTTACAGCTTTGCCAAATCTTTTAAGTCCTAAAACCTACACGTGTGGTTCCATTCTATGGTGGTCAAAGATGAATGAATTAAAAATGAGTGATGAAGAAGTAACAAATCTAGACAGTGGTCAGGATAAGCGCTCTGTGCACAAGAGATTACCACATGTTTGGGCAACTGGAATAAACTACTTGCAAATCAGATATATTCTAATTACAGAGAGTCAGGCCACAGATCCACCTTCTCCTTGAAATCATTCAGATGTCAACATATTTGATAGAAAAAATATGGGTGTTCTAAAAACAGCTCATGTTTCTTCCACTGTCACAGCTTTGTCAGGTATCGGGTTATGTTGTTCCACTTTATTCTCTGGATCTTTTCTTTAGAAGCTGAACACATGGCATGTAAGATAACAAATCTTGTAAATGGAACCGTGCTACGCATAAATATTACTCCTGATGACTGATCCCTTCCCTTCTTTCACTTCTCTTTGTATTGTTAATTCGAACAGAACTATACATACTAATTATCTACTACATCTCATTAACAAGAGGAAACTGTATTGAAACTAAGGCCAACCCAAGATTATCTGCATAGAAGGGGGAGTAGAACAAGAATGCCGCTTGCAAGTTTTGGCAAGGTGGAGAATGAATCAATTGAGCACCTTTTAAGTTGCTTCTTTGCTCATCGGAATAGGGTTTTATAATCTCAAAGTTTGGCATCAGCTGGTGTCCACCTGCTTTATTTAAGGATCAATTGCTTAGTTCATTAACATGCCCTTGCAAAGCCTAGGTGAAACTATGTGCATAATTGTCCTCTGCTGGCTGCTTGACATATTTGGAAGAAAAAGAACCACTGGATTTCTTCTGGTAAGAAATGCACCACAGGAAGCTTAAAAATTTGCTTCACTCAGTCCTCTCATGGCTCGCCTAATCGACAAGTTCAGAGAAATTCCTTGTGCTCATATCTAAGGGAATTGAAAACATTTCACAACTCTCTCTTCCATACAAGTTACCATCGTTGTATTGTGGATCCTTCCATCTCAAGATCATCTTAAACTAAATTTTACGGAAATTTAAAAGGAAATCTTGGTGTTGCCAGTGTTGTGGATTGATTAGAAATTTAGACAAACATATTTACTTGCTTACAGGTGTACTCAAGGTTCCACTCACTGAAACGAAGCTCAGATAAGATCCTTGCTAGCTGGAATTCATCTCTTTAAAAAGAGGTTCTCAGGTTCTTTGATTATTGAAAGCAATTCTGGGGATGTGATCTATTGGTAAATATCTAATGTCTAATGCTGATGATCTTTGGAGACTTTTGAGAGTAGTAGACAAATTTTATGCCATGACTACAGTTTTTTTTTTTTTTTTTTTTTTGAGACAACAGATTGGTCTGTCGTATGGTTCATACCCTTTCAGCTAATGGTCTTGCAGATAAACTTGTGAAGGTAGAGCAAACCAGCAATTTCCTCGATACCTGTGATCCAATTCCTAGACACAATGCATCTCTTGTAATTAGCTAGGCCCTAGATCGGTTATATTTGTTTATTGCTTTAAATAACAAATCCACCTTTCAAAAGAAAAACCCAAAGGCACCATGTAAGACCATATGAGGCAGTCATAAAAGTAAAAAACTAGAAAGCAGCAAACCTGTCGCTTTTGAGAAAGGGAAGTTGTTGTTTGAGGAGATTGTTGATGCGTGATTTTCTAGTTGACCCAAGAACTTTGAAGAATTCACTGCAGCTTCAAGACGAGAATAAAGCTGCAAAAGCATAAGAAATTTATATGGACTTTCCCTAAAAAGCATGACCTATAACGCCTACAGTAAAACAAATTTTTGTTTTTTCCATACATGTTCAACAGTTTCTTAGCCACCACTAAATGGCTAGTGTATAATGTGATTAAAACAAGTAATAGTGGATCCAGACACATGTGACAATATAAATATATGAGTAGTCTTAGTTGCTAAAGTGATTTAATTAGTTTTATAGCTTTCAATTGACATATTATCAATTTTGGAAAATTATCAGTTCTTTAAATTTGTATTTGAATCCGCCAACAGTTAGCCTAACAATAATCTGTGCCAAGGAGCTATGCTTAGCAACCACTCCTGCTGCGATAATTAACTAAATTTTGAATTTATCACTTTTCTTCGTCCCCAATTCGTGTTTTCATTGAACTATAACAATATTCTGAGAATCCAAGTTGCAGCTTTAGATTTCAGAAGAGTTATACGAGAATGACAGTTGCCAGGTTTCGCTATTAAACAAGAATTGATCCACTGCACCGGAAGTTTTGCAACACAAGTCTCTTCATGCATAATCCATATTCTAAAAAAAACATGCACAATCCATATTCTAAACAAAAACAAAATAAAATGCATAATCCATATGCTCAGCTCAAGCATCAATACTAAATAATGGTTGCAGTCCTCTAATTTTCCTATTAAAAAAATTTAAATTTCCATTTCCCAAGTCCTAGTTAAACCGATAATGATACTTCCGAAAGCGCAAAAAGGTAATTATAATCTCAAACTTAACGTACATCTGGAGGGCAATCTTTGCGAAAAGCAGGAGATCCGGAGAGCTCTTGGAGCAGATGGAGGTTCTCCTCCAACAGAGCTCGTAAACGAAGATTCTCTGACTTCAGGCAATCGACCTCCTCGCCGTCCGGCAAGTGCTTCGATTCGCCTGCGGCCTTACGATGGTGCTCCATGGCGTTCCATGTCAAATCAGCAACCTCCAGAACGGTCTCCACAACCTCCAAGGGGTGTTTAATTCCATGAACGCCGTGCCTCGCCATAATTCCCTCTTAAGTTGGATGAGTCGCGCTTCTGTGAATTCAGATAACCCTAGCTAGCTTCGGAAGAGGAGAAACGTGTCGGAAGAGAGTCGAGTCGAGATGATTGCGAGCCGACAGCCTGAGGCCGTAAAGTTATATAAAAAAGGGAGCTTTACTCTGGCCAGCAGGGCCGACGGTTCACAACACGGTTGCGTATATTAAAACGGGCAGTTTTATACTTCGATACCCAGGTTCCGGTGGCGATACGAAGGTCTGTCCGGAACCCAAGAAAATATATATTTTTAAAATTAATTATTATTATTTCTAAAAATAGTTAGTAAAAATAGATAATGATAAAAAAAATTTCACTAATTATTTTTTATAATAATAATGAATAAATTCTCTTTTTTTCTTCTTCTTTTCTATGGGGTTCAAAACGTACCCTAAGGATTGGACTCGAGATCTCAATTCAGAATAGGATTTCTAGCCGATGATCACTCGATTCGAGTTCATCTAATTCTAGGCAAATTCCCCCAACTCACTCCTACCTATTTGTTCAAAAAGGGGCATCCCTCTTCCTCTTTTTATTTAAGATGGTGATTAGCAGCAAAGGATGGCTTATCTTTGGACCTCTCCATCATTGAACTTCGATATGGTTCTTTTAACAAAGACAATCACAATTCCAATTAGTCAAAAGGCAGATTCCAACCTCTTTAAGATGTCGATATTTTCTTTTTAAGATATTATTTTGTTGAGGTGTATAAACACATGAGGATTGGTGAATGATCCATTTTTTTTCTTGTAAAAAAATTGAAAGGTAGAGGAAATATATTCTTTTGTGTTATTAGACCAAAAGATTTTTACCCTGATGTTGAATAAATTTTCCACTATAGCACAAAAGAGGTGAAAATAGAAAATACTTTTGCCCTGTCTTTCATCAGATATAATCATGTACCTCTCGTGTAATCATCCATAAATTTTAAAAAAGTACTAGGATTGTGAAATATTCGGGATATTAACAAATCCCCAAACATCTGAATGAACTAAAACAAAATGAGTAGAAACAATATTGTTTTGCCTGGGTTGAAAGATAGAGATTTATGGTCTTTTCCATGCTCACAAAACTCACATGACAATTGTGAAATATAACAAAAGGGAAGGAACTAAACATTTTAAATTTGCTAAGTCTTTTGTTTCTCACCTAGGAGGTGATTTGTGAAGTATTTCTCTTTTCCAGAAATTGAACAAACCAGAATTCTAATGGGCCAACAATCACTGTTAATTAGCCAATCATTTTTTTTATATATACAAGCTTGTCAGATGAACAATTTGGTTGTTGCCACATCTTGTTTGAAGTAATTATATTTTATGGTCTATATTTTCTTTATTGAGTTTTTGTATGAGGATCAAGACAATATCAAGGACTTTAGAAAAGGCAGAACTATTAATTTTTGTCTCACTGCTCTTGCAATTTAGGGTAATAAAACCCTCTTTATTACTTGCATCATCTTGGAACACTTGAAGTTATTCGCAATCATTTGCTTAGGATCTTCTTCAAGTAGATATCCATAAATTTTTGTTTAATATGAAACATCATATGAGTATGGTTGTTTCCATCTTCTTTGCTTATCTTAATGAATAGATTATTGGTAAATTATCCAATCAATATTACTTATATTTGAACCTATTAGAAAATAATGTGAAGGGTAGTTTGATCATTTGTACAGTATACACCTCCTAGATATAGTCTTATCTTGTTCAGTATGTTTGAGTGCTTATGGAGTTAAACAATTTTATGTAATTTGAAGGTGTAATATAGGAGTTCTAAGAGATTAAGTGTATGAGGGTATATTAGTGTTTGTATTTTTTTCACTTAAGTTATATAAGTGAGTTACGGGAGGATTTAGAACCCTAATGAGAGCTCTTCTTGCTCTCTTATAGCAGCCACCCTCTCTCTTTCTCTCTTTCTCAACCCTCTTTCTTACCTTATTTCACATGGTATTAGAGTAGTCGGACCTGGTTACAAGTGAGTGGAGCCCATCTTCTTCTCATTGCAGCCAACGATCTCTCACGATGGGAAAATTAAGGTTTGATTGTTGCTGGTTGACAAAAATCTAATCTTTTGTGCTCTTTCTCTATTATAACCATAGGGTTAATGATTACTGCTGCCCGTAGAACAGTTTGATGATTGTTTAATACCCTAAAGAGGTTATTAACTTGGGACTTTTCCCATCCGCCTAGTGTGCAACCCATTGTTGGGCTCCTTTTCCCTACATCACCACTAGATTGTGACTGGGTTAATTGATGTCCCATTGTATCGATGACAATGTATTGTGATAATTAGACTATCATATTTATTGCTAGCAACCCAGAGTTTCATGAAAAAAAATCAAACACATTGAGGTGGATTATCATTTCGTTCAAAGTCTAGCAATGAAGAAGGAAATTGATACTCCTTGTGTAGGTGATCAACTTGGTGATGTATTCACTAAAACATTAAGCAGGTCAGAGTTTGTGACTTTCTATAACAAGTTTGAGGGGGAGTGTTAAATGTATTGTAGGGTAGTTTGGTCATTTTATAATATTTTGATTGTATCTAGAAAATTAGCAATAGATTTAGGAAGTTTAGGAGTGCATATGGTCCCATTTGCATGAGTTTTTTTTACCTGTATATAAGGAGATATAAGGTGTACATATTATATGAGTAGAGGTGTCTTTTCCTCTTAAGGGAAATTAGGTAAGTTATGTGTCGACTAGAAGAGGACTGAGGATAGCAGAGGAGAGGGCGCATCAGGAGGGTAGCTAAATTCACAGGTAGAAATCTTTAATTAATAAATTTAATTAAACTTTTAGCAACAAATTTTTATTTATCTGGTAATGATTTTTATTAAAAAAATTAAATAATTTTAAATGTTTTATTATTTAAGATTAAAAAAATAAAATTTTAAATGTACAAAATTAAATTAATAAAAATAAATATAACAAGAAAATATACAAAAAAAAAAATTATAAAGTGTAAAAAAAATACAAAATTGCCCAATAAATTTGTCCTAGAGCTAAGACTGCATAACCCTTATCTTATCCTGATACTCCTCTTGTAGAGATTGCCACCGCTCATTTATCACATGGGAGACATCCCTCAATTGTTCTTGAGTCGGACTTAAAACCTCCCAAGTCTACCGCAACTTATCCTCCATTTATCTTATGTTCATCTTATATTCACATTATGTTCATCTTATGTTCATATTATGTTCACATTATGTTCATATAATGTTCATATTATGTTCATTTTAGGTTCCAATTATATTTGTATTATTATTAGGATTAAATTCGGCCAAACCTAAGAATTAAAACAAATTACCTTTTTGGCTTTTGTAATATTATATTCGTCCATTTAGATGCGTTTTTCCTCTGGTTATATTGTGGTGGCATGCAGACAGCCACCAACCACAATGACCCACCACAGCTCCATTATCAAAAGTTTCAAGAATCACACGATATACTTTACCAAATCGAAACAGCATTTGCGATCACGAAGCAACCAAAATTGAAATGGATCTCATCTTCGAAGCTTCAAAGTTGAGAAATTTACACGACGATCTTAATTCATAAATCCACCAACATTAGATAACAATTGACACAAGCTAAAGTTGAGCACAATCACAGAGATACCAGATTCCATACAGAAGAAACACATTCAAGACGGATGCACCTTCGGGGGAGTCAAGGAGAGACGCTTCCGAGCAGATTTCATGGAAGCAGTTGCAGAGGACAAGGCAGCTTCGATGTACTTGTTGGAATAGGTACTCGCAGCTTTACCTATCATTTCGCCCATCTTCTTCACCGCACTGGCATCACGAACAAGCCCATCCAGTTCAGCCTTGGACTCCTGCTCCGCTTCCTTTTCCAGTTCCCGGAAATCCTCCATGGAAGACTCCAACAGGGACTCGAGGTACTCTTCAGCGTCTTTCAGAGAGATCTCCGCATCGTCCACGGCTTTGCGAGCTTCTGCGTCCATGAAATTCCACGAATGATACACCTCTTGTTCGAAAAGCTCCATTAATTGTTCAATAGTAGCCGGATCGAAGTTCTTGTCTTGCATAGCGCGGTCGGATAGGAAGGAGAATTGAGCAAGGAGGGCTTCCATCTTCATCTAGGGCTACGCCGGTGGCCGATGCTATTGCTTTTATATAGAAAGAGGGAAGACAGGGATGCCGCAGTCAATTTTTTCTTTACTAGGAGGGAAAAGGGGTGCTTGGAACTTTGAAGTACCTTTGAAGCACCAAAATAGAGCGGTGAAAGAAATTTTTTACTTCAAAGTTGTAATGTAATTTAAAAAAAAAAATTATTTGAAAGTGTTTGTGTAAAGAGTAGCCACCAAAGGAAGACATGACAGTCACAAAAACCGTTAGACTAATGGTAAAATCATATTCGTCGTAATTATTTCGATGATATTCAAATTGTGTTACTAATGGTGTTATTAGTGTATTTTAGACACAAACCTTTCGATACAAATATTATGAGGTTTTGATAAAAAGTAAATACGTAAAAATTATCAATTAAGTTGCCAAGTCAAGTCCCAAAACAAAAATTATGTGTGAGGAGAAGAAGCTCATAAACTTACAATAATCAGATTTTGATGATAGCAAACATACTCATTTGATGATTTCACTCAAGTGTGAAGAAGACAATTCAATAGGAGTGGACTCTACACTAGAGGAGTCGAACACATATGTAAGAGGAAACTGCTCCAATTCAAAATTTTAAAGTTCTAACACCTTAAGGAGTTGAACCCAAAATATATGAAGTCGAGTACATTGTAGTTGAACCTAGACAGAAAAAGGTAATAAATCAAGTTTGCAAAATCATTACAAGCAACAATTGGAGTTGAATGCATATTGGCATGGACTCAGAGTACACCCATATGGAGTTAACGACATACACAAGGAGTCAAACATACAAGCAAAAGTCAAAGCTCAAAAATTCAAAATTTTGAATCATATTTCAGCAAAATCTCCAAGAGGAGTTAACCCATAAGGAAGGAATCGATCCCATATAGTCAGTGACAAGCAATAAGGAGTCAAACCCGAGTTACAAAATATTCTAATTTATTTAAGGAGTCAACCCTTGTAGAAGTTGCTTGATAGAAGAATTCAACCCTTGCCAAAAGGAGTGGACCCCTGTAGTAAACAGAGGATATAGAATTCAAGTCAATCAAAGGATTCAAACCTCAAAAGAGCCTTTGCAACACAAAGGAGTCAACCCCAAAGCAAAATATTTGACCCTAAGATATAAAAAAAGAAATTCAAGATGTGCCAGAAACCATAACTTTGGCTAAAAGACTCCAAAATAAGTGACCTATCAAAAGGACAAGCACCACCATGAGAATTTAATAAGTATTTTTTACAATTTTGGATTTTTCTTTCAAATATTTTTTACGAGAGTTAGGAATGAGCCTAATTTTTTCCCACAACTAGATTTTTTTAACTTGGATTTTTGCTATAAATACTCATTTTTGTAGCCTAAACAATAGCTTCATCCACAAAAATTCCAACCTTTCTCCGTCATATCCAAATGGTTTCAAAGGGTCTGCGTTTAAAATTTGATTGTCATATATCTTGAATATTATCTCCAAGTTATCTGAAGTTTTGATTATTATTTTATTGAGCTTTTATTTTCAATTCAAAACTTTTATTTTGATTAGAATTAATTATTTTATATCTGCAATAGTATTGCTAATCAATTTTAATAGTTTCACCTAGGATTCGTTGTGTAATTATATCACTATTTTGAATTTGTATATTTACCTTTTAAAAAGGTGTTGTAAGGCAAGATCTTCTTGCTCTTAAGTCAATTGGTGTAGGTTGACTTACTGTTTTGTTGTAAATCCTTTTGTGGATCTAGGTAGTTGTACTTAGAGCTTTTGGCAATAAGTCCCAAAGTGTGTTGGATAGGTGTTGTAAAAGAACTAGTGAAGTTCAAAGTTGTAGATATCGTTTATGTCATAGTGGATCATTTAACTCCAAGGCAAGAGTTCTCTAGGAGTAGAGTAACAATTTGAAATAGTGGTTATGAACCACTACAAAAATCCTGTAGTGAATGTGTGCATGAATTTTGTTAAATTCTAAAAAGGTGTAGTAAACCTATTCACCCCCTCTAGGTTTACTTGAACAATATCCTTTCATGAAATATTTTTCAAAATCATGTTTTTAATTATATATAAATATTTTGGAAACTTCTAAAAAAACCATGTTTTTAATTATATATAAATATTTTGAAAACTTCTAAAAAAACCATGTTTTTAATTATATATAAATATTTTGAAAACTTCAAGACCTCATACATGGCCAAAATCATGCATAGAACTTATTTTGTATTCTATTGATATGCATGATCGATCATCATTTGTATACATGATCAATCTTTATTTATATGCATGATATATCATCCAGAAGGCATCCAAATAGGATTTATAATGAATGATCATTCATCCTTTATATAACATGATTAATCATAGAATGCTACTAGGCATGATTTATAAAGCATTATCGATTATACTACAATGATTGATCATACAAAATATTGTCAAACACATTTATAAAGGATGATCAATCATTAGTTTAGAAACACGATCTACCAACCAAAATGCAAAGTGTCGCAAAATGGTTGATTGGTGTCATAATTGATCATATGATCATAAGAACTAAATAAATATACCCCAATGATCGATCATCCCTTGTAGATTTTTGAAAATGGTAAAAATGAGTTTGCCAAGAAACTTATAAATATGAACCCAAACTTGTCCCTAAGCGAGAAATGAGAATATATTGGAAAATAATGAAGAGGATAGTGATGACTATGACAAAGAGGGAAGATCTGGTGATACACCCACCAGACGACGTTCTCTCATGAACTTAGAAATCTCAGAAGTTGAGCCTGAAATGAGAAATGAAGAAAATGAGGCCAAGGTAGATAGAGCTAGAGAAGGGCAAACAAATCAAATTTTAGGAGAAGAGATGGACTATACAATGGAAGGCTCTAGGGATGAAATAGAAAGAGTAGATGAAGTTATTGACAAAATACGTAGGAACGCAAATATGAATGAAATAGAGATCAAACACCTTGCTAGTGATTTGAGCACTAACCCTCTTGAAACCTCCATTTCAAGATTTTTAAAAATGATGTAAAGTAATGTAGGAAAGGGCTTTGAAGAAAAGGAAGTTGAGGGAAATGTGTCCCCAAATAAGGATGACAATCAAGGTAGCACGCCCGGTGAAGAGAACGGGCGCTGCTGTCGCCCAAGGGCCACAATAGTGCTCCTGACGGGCACTGTTGTCGCCCAACGGCCACGACAGTGCTCCCAACGGGCGCTGCTGTTGCCCAAGGTTCCTCCGGTGCCCCTCCCCTAGTCTCTTGCTGAACGTCGCTGCTACAACACGGGTTTTGTTTTTTCATCGCTCCTTTCCCCTTCCAACGACGGAAAAATGCTGCCCAACGGACAACATTTTGCCCAACGGGTGTTGTAGCGTGCCCTAACTTCCTCCGTGACCTCACCCCCTTTTCTGTCAGACGTCGCTGCAGCGTCGGACGTTGCAGCTGTTTCCGTCACCCTCTCTTCCTGCTAGACGTTGCTGCAGCATTTCCCAACGGACCCTACAGCTACGCGCAGAGAGGGGGGGGGGGGGGGGGGGGGGGGGGGGGGGGGGGGGACGACCGTTGCTGCAGCATTTCCCAGCGGACGCTGCAATGCGAGCCTCAAATGTCGGACATCAGCCTCCATCTTTTGACGGCGACGGCGACGACAGATGCACAGCCCCGAGACGAATTTCGTGGAGAAATTAAACTTTTCTTCTCCGTATCGCTCTCCACGGAATTAATCCAGAAATCCTAATAATTTAACAGGACTGCTCTAATACCACTTGATAGAAAAACAGTAGTAAATCCTAATCTAGAATTTACAACATGCCAGAAAATTAGGATTGTGATAAATACTTCGATCCATTCTGATTTTTTCGTCTTTTTGTTGCGGAATCACTATGACGAATGATATGAACGGATGAATAGTGTTGTGATCTTCCTTAGCTAAATCTCCTTATTTCTCAATGGAACCATAACCATATTGTGTCTCCTAATATAGGGTTCCCATAATTTTCTATGGTATCTACTCAATTGGCCCATATTCATGACCCATATCCATGGCACATTCCTTAATGGGCTTAACAAAATTAGATCACTTAATTTCAGCCCATTCCATTAAAAATAGAAAATATAATTACATAATAAATATGTTACCTAAATTAGAATAGGAAATGTGAATTTCCTAACAAAATCTACTGGCTACATTCTATAGGGATTAAGAAAAGGTAAAGAAAAGGGGGGAGAAGCTGCATATGATAACATAATAGGTTAGATGAGAAAGCACTTGAAAAATTGGTTCAAATACTATGTCAAGAACTAAATGAAGTGATAGTTTTTTTGGCCTAGAGTAGGAGAAGGAAAACAATATGGTCAGTCCCACACAAGGGACTATCACTTACTTGGAAGATGATACCAATCAAGATAAAGGTGGAAATACATAGTTTGTTCCCATATCTATAACAAGGCCTAGTAAGAAAAGGTTAGCCAAGACGAAGTTTTGGAGAAAGAAAATACCTACAAAAGAGCTTGCACCCATTTAGAAAAGGATATAAGTAGAAGATGGAAAAAGCAAAGAGAAAGAAATCATGCTCCTAGAAATCTATCGATAGAGAATCCCTTATTCTTTTTAGTTGACTCATCCAGAACAAACACCAAAATCCATTAATAGAGAATCCCCTATTATTCCATTCTACTTCATGCCTACCCCTCTTAATTTTCCTACACCCACTAACTGAATTGGAGAAAGAAAAAAAGCCTAGAAGTTTGATTTGCTTGCTTAAGGGAAAAATTTAAGAGAACAAAAGGAATCATTTTATGCTATTGAAGTCGCCCGATCGGACATGTACAATCAAATAGGAGAGTTAATTTGCCCCACTAGCTAACTGGGCTGAAGAAAAGAGAACAAATGCTTTATGAAAGCCATTAGACCAAACCTTAGCCATCTAAAATAGCTCGTTGGAGAAAATCGAGAGAAAAATTTCTAGTGACCATTATCATTATCATCTCAAGGATTTAATTAAACATTTGTGCCCTATATTGTTATCCAAGTCTATTACACTGAGAAATAAAGCTCTCTCTACATCCTTAGAACTCTATGTTTTCAAATCAATTCGAAAGTGTCAAATCAAGAAGCTATTTTGAAAGAGCAAAGTAGTTATGTCTATGATTTTGAAATTTTAGTTTGTGCTTGTCATTTTTCATGTTAAAATTAATTGAGCTTATTCTGAAATCATTAGATTTGAGTTTAGTTGGTTGTAACTCTACCCTTGATTTGGGACATTTTTCACAACTTTTCAAACTCAGACCTTCATACACATTGAAATCATTTTTGTTAGGTTAAATTGAGCTACTAAGTGTTGAGGTAGAATCACCTAGGATAGGGAGTACTCTTATGTGCTTTGTTACTATAATATCTTCCTAAATTAAAGGCTTTGAGCTTAAACATAAACCAAACAATCCATTGTTGTATCATAAACCAATCAAGACTTGAATAAGGTGATTGATAGCTACTAAAAGTCTATTGTAGCTTGAGGTACCTAGTTGTTGTAGACCATACCTCCAAAGTAGGGGTGGCTTCGAACCGAGCCGGGTCATAAGAGATTCGAGCTCGGCTCGGTTCTATTCGGTATCTCTCGAGCTCCAGATCCAGAATTGGCTCGTTTAAATTAACGAGCCGAGGTTGACCGAATCCAGGTTCGGCTCAACGACTCGCGAGCTGACTCGTTAATGAGCTGAGTCGGGAGCGGGAGCGGGAGCGAGAGAAGGATATGGGGGGGGGGGGGGGGGGGGGGGTAATTCTTCCTCTCACCGCCTCTGTCGTCGGCCGTTTGACTTCTTCCTCCCCTTGCCTTCGCCTTTGTTTCCGTCGCCGTCGCTTTCGTCACTGCCACCTCAGTTGCAGCAGCCGCCGTCTCCGTCGCAGTCGCTTTCATCGTCGTTGTCGTCATCCCCGATGACACCGGCGCCGTAACTCTCCTTCCTCATGGCTCTTGAAGAAATTAAAAATAAATTTTAGTAGAAAATAAGTTTCTAGGGACTATTAGTGTCTCATATTTTTGTAAACATTTTTCTAATTGAAAATTCTTATGGGCTAGAAAATCGCCAAGATGGGCAAAAAAATTTTTGAATAAGTATTTGACAGTTGATGTTGTAATACTTTTAGCATAAGGCAATTTTTATTGCAATTTTGTGTTTGAAATTTCATTTGATTAAAAATTTGTCGATAAGTATAGTAATATATTAGATTGATTATTAATTTTTATTTATTTCTCTCGAAGAGGCAATAAGAGGTCCATTTAACTTTCCTAAGAAAATTTTAAAGTATTTCTTGTAATTTTCTAATAAGTCAATAATAGTAATAGGATTTTATTTAAAGTTTTTTTTAGAAATATGTATCATAGGAAAAACATTTATAGTTTTTCCTAAAATATAAGTTTCAACCAGGGGCACTAAGGAGGCCATGGTAAATTTATGGCCAGATTCAAAAATTACAAAATAAGCTAAACAACATTTAGAGTAAAAAAGATTTATATTGATGCGTTTTAATCCATTATTGAAATTCAATCATGAACCTCCCCTATGATTCTTTTTTTAAAATGTATGCATAATTTTATATATAATTTATTTGACATATATTTTATATAGAGTATTAAATGTAGGTTAAGCTTGAACTCAGGTAGAGCTCGAGCTCGAACTAAGTTAAAATTATTAGGCTCGAGTTCGATTAAAATCTTAGGTTCGAGGCTAGGGTCAGCTCGAGCTCGAGTTCAAAATATTTAAATCAAGCTCGACTTGAACAAGGTTCGAACTCAGCTAGATTCAATGCCACCCTTATGCCCAATTTTAGGTAGAGGTCATTCACAATTTTATGTAAAATGTATGCATAATTTTATGTACAATTTATTAACATTTATTTTTTGAAAAATTTTAAATGTATGTTGAAGCTAGAGCTCGGCTTGAACTCGGTTAAAATTATTAGGCTCAAGCTCGATAACTATTTTATGCTCGATCCTAGCTCAAGTTCGAAATATTTAAATCAAGCTCAACTCGAACATAGGCAGGTTCGGGCTCGGCTAGGCTCGATGCCACCCTACTCCTAAGTGTTTGGTAGGTGTTGTACTTTGGACCCTTTGAGTTTGTTACTATAGATGTCATTAAGTTGATAATTAGTGGATTCAACTTTGAGGTGTAAACACATTGGGAGTGGACACAAAACCTGATTTTAAGTTGAGAACCACAATAAATTGATTGTACTTATTGTGTAGATATTTTTAATGTATGACTTGATCATTATAGTAAACTTAAAATTTGAATTTAGCCATACAAAGTTTATAACCTACTCACACCCACCTCCCAAGGTTTATACTTATAAAACCTAATATGCCAGGTCCAATATGGAAAAAACCTAGGGGGGGGGGGGCGCGCTAAGATTGACTCATCTCTATTTTAATCTTAATTTTATGTGTATTCAAAAAATTTATTTGAAATTCAATGTGAAAAATCAATTTAACAATCAAAGGATCATATACGAGCATTGCAAAGAATATACAAAATTTTATAGTAGTTCGTAGTCCTATCTTAGATTACTAATTCAACCCCAAGATGTTTTGCATTGGAGTTCCACTCCTATGTTTGGGTTGCCAAATTGACACTTACAACAAAACCCATATACGGTTTCCCATATGTTACTTTTCTTATTCTCAATTTATTTTCCCATTGTTTCATATCGATTAGAGGTTCCCCGAGTCAAGTCGAGTTTCTCGAGTTTGAAATCCCAACCTAGGGCAAGTGTGGGGTGACTTAACGAGGACAATGGTATCTCACCAACAAAGTTCAAAACTGAAATATTTGAGTAGATGATTAAGTGTGAAATACTAATTGCTTGCCAAAAAGGAGAAAGTGCAAAGAGATATCATGAACATAAAAGTGCAAAAGAAAGGAAGGCACTGATGAATATACCTACCTTGAAAGATGAAAGTAAAAGTGTTTGTGGAATTCAGAATCATTGTGTCATCTCATTTGAATGAAAAACAAAAAAAAAAAAGCCACAACAAGATTGCCAAATTCATTGTGAATACCTTCATTTCAGTATTTGGAGACTTGAAAGACTATTCGATTTTTTCTGTTGTCAGATTCTTGCTCCTCATATAAAAAGAGGCGCACTAGATGCTGGAGATTTGATGACAAAAATCAAAGTGTGGCTACTTTCTTGAAGTGGGTTGTTGGCAGGTTTCCCCACCCATAAGACAAAAGGGATTTCTCATGTGACAACAGTTATAACTTTTGTTTGCCATGCCCTCAGCTTTTGTGAGTGGAGTATTACTAGCTTTCCATGGTTGAGAGACAAGGCCTTGGAACTCAATTTTGTGTTTCAGCTTTTGTTCACCATTTGGCTTCATCTGAACAGGAAGTGGCACTCAGGAGGTTTCAGGTGGAGACGGAGACGACACTAGCACAATCTGTATCAGGAAATAGTTACTACTTTTCCACCAAGTCAGATCAAATGCTTCATTTTCTTCTCTTGATCCCACTAACCTGGTTTGCTCTCCTTGGTTTTCAGCCATGGGTCCATTTGATATCAATCTAACTCACGGCCGATCTAATATAAAAAGTTATTTGGTACGAAACACGGGAAACGATTATCTCAGCCGTTCGATCATGATCAAATGATTGAGATAACCATTGATTGGATGGTTGAGATAGTGTTTTACATGTTTTGCACCAAATATTTTTTCATATTGGATCAACCCTCCTATCCAACTGGCATTAGCCTGATCTAATTATTCATTTAACTTGATTTGAAAATTATTCAGAATAAGTATTATCATCATATTTTTTAAATATTTCTTCTTCTATAAAAGATGAATATATATTTTTATTCTTATTCATTTCTTACAAGTTTATAGATGATTCATAGAAAAAATTCATCATTTTATGGTCTTTTTTTTGGGCAATTCGATGTTATCGATAAGTGTTATGAAATTTTTTTGATTTCTAAAGTTAAACAATACGTTTTCAAAGTGACCGATCGATTTGGAGTAACCAATAAGGCTATCTTAACATGACATTAGCCTTATGTTGCTAAGGTAGCACATATTCCTTTTTATTATATTTTTAAAAGTATCGACAATCGACAATAAGACTACACTATGTCATGTGTGCTACAACTTAGGCCAAGGACTTGAGTAGGGTCCATTTGCATAGAGGATCAACAAGAGTTCATGTGCAAATCTCAATTCCCCACAAATATCTATTATCTTACAAATCAAAATTACAAGTTGGTCTTGTGGCTATAATTCCAAACATCATTTTACTCTCACTACTCACTCATCCATGTAAGATTGAAACAAATTGGAAACATCGACTATTTAGTTATTTATAAAACCAAAAAGAAAACACTTCCAAGATGTAAAGCAGATTTGCATGAGGCCATACACAATTACACATCACTTCCCACTCGGTGACCACAAAAACAAAAACATCTCATTTGGGAAGCACATCATTGGCTCCCTTTGCCGGAACCTCATGCGTCACCACCCCATTCAAAGTGTAATCTTCGCTTGAATTTGTCTTCTCCGAGTTCATCGCTGTCATGGGAAGCTCCGACGAACCTTTCTTCTTGTCAATTGACGGCGACTCCGGCGACCCTATGGGATCCTTGCTCTTGCCCCACACCACTGCGTAGAGGCCGACTACTATGATAACTGCTCCAATCACCCTGAAAGAAATAGGAAACCGAATCACGATCGTGAAACCCGATTCATTTTCTTAACGAAATTACCACTTATATACATACCTTCCTAAGCTGATCTCGTCGCCTAGTATGATGGATCCAAGGAACGCCACGATAATCATACAGAGAGGATTGAAAGCTGTGACAAAAACTGGGCCTCGTTCCTTCATTACCATCCCTTGCATGAAGTATGTCAACCCAGAATTCACTATGCCCTGATAAAAAAAAAAAAAGGAAATCCTTAAATAGACTGACAGATTCCAAGGAGGACAGACAGGTATCTGGATTTCGGGTACCCTCAACTCAGGGTGGTGTTGAAAATCTTACAACCGGAGAAGATGACGGAAAAGAAGAAGATTGTACCGAGTAGATGGGAGCAAGGAGCCTGGTGTCCCAGCCAATGGACCATGCAGCAGCATTCCTTTCCATGACAAGCGCCACTGCACCGCCCTCTACAATTCCCATGACGCATACTAATGCTGCCAGAGAAAGCTCCGCGGGGTATGAATCCAGTGTGAAAGACTAAACCAAACAAGTAGGATCGGAATCGTCAGTGGCACTGGGTAGCTAAGAGAAATCCGTGTGTTATTAATTGATGAAATCAAAGGTGGTGGTGGTGCTGTAAATAATTTTTACCTGAACAATGAAGAAGACGGCCCATGAGAAGCAGCTGGCGAAGAGCATGATTGTCCCCTTGACAAATTTGTGTCCGCCGCCACCACCACTGCTGCCGGTGATGTGGTGCGTCTGGCCACTGGACCACACCAGGTCCAGGACGGGTCCCTTGTAGAGAGTCATTAGCATGGCTCCACCCAGGGTCACCACCGTGCCCAAAACCTTAGCCTGGCTTGGTATCTTCTTAATCTGAATCGTCTCACGCCTGTACACGAGAAGACTCAGATATTCATAAACTCGTTCACGTTGCAGAGATCATCAAGAACTCAATAAAGGTAGTAGCCAGGGTTAGTTCCCAGGATGACCCACCTGAGAATGATGGCCAGGATGAAGGTTATGGCAGGGAGGACATTGTACATGGCGGAAGCAAAGGTTGCAGAAGTGTACTGCATCCCGACATAGTATAAATTCTGATCCAGCACTGGCCTACAGATTGGGTTGATGGTTAGTCACCGGTAACTGTAAACTGTAAAAAAATTATTGAAAACATTCTCCAGTATACGAGTCTGAGCAAGGGGTTCAGAGCATTACTCTAGAAAGCCAAGGATTGCAATCTTGATAAAGATGGACAGTGTCATCTTGGGCCTCACTTTCCTGCAGAGAACCGAATGGAAACAGTCAGAACATCACTCCTCCGGAGACTATGAACACTGTTAATTTTTTACTCGTCAGCATGCATGCATGCAAGCAAGAGAGAAAAAAAAAAAAAAACCCATCATGCTCTTCGATGGAAAGAGGGAAAAAAGAAGAAGAAGAAGAGAGAGATGGGATCACTGGACCAAGTTCCTCTACTCCAGTCAATCACCGGGCCGGACATGAATGAAACCTTATACAAGATCCGTTCAAAGCTGGCCAGACGATTGGCAGGGTTTTAGGAGTTTCTAGACCAAGTAGTCCTGGAAATCCATATTCGAAAGAGAAGGGTACCTCTCCATGAAATAGGCGAAGGGACCAATGGCAATGGCGGCAGCTACATGCCGGTAAACAACCAGGACATAGTGACTGAGGCCCTTCTTGAGACACAGGGACGTGATAACGTACATCCCTGCAAACCCAAACTGCAAGGAGATCATGGCAGCATAGGGTTTCGCCTTGCTCATGAACTTCCCCATGGAACCACTCCCAGTCTGGCTCTCCATCTCTCTTCAGCTCCTCTTTTCTTCACTTGCACCATTAGCCCCAGAAGAAGGCTTGTTTATATAGGCGGAGCAGAAGCGATGGCCACTGCCCCTGCTTTCCGACTGAATCCCACCAAGATTCCCTTATCCATTAACGAAGGGCGAGCCTCCTGACCCACAAAAAACCCTTTCAGTGTATGGCTATGAGATAAAGAGGCCTATTCTCGTATTACGTCTCGCGTTCTTTTCATTAATAGACTAACAAAGGAACCCGTCACTCTAATGAAATTATCAGGGTTTTAGTGCATGCTGATGTCTTATACTTGGTGCAGTTTGGCAGGTTTTGGCTGGTGCGCTCAAATTAGGATCGCAAGGTCGAATTGGCGTAGCTGTTGAGATACCACCTTATCCGACATAAGAGTTGGGTGCGCACATAAAGAAAGTCCCTTTAATATTTCTGTGGCTCGCAATATTCTCTCCATTTCTTTCCCTTCAACTTTGTCACTCTCTATTGTAAAATCACACCCCGGGACATGATCTGTGTTTCACTCCTTGTGTTTCTCTCCATTTTTTGACTTCCCGTTTAGTGTTATCCGACGAGGAATCGAAATATTATCGAATGCTTTGCGAAGTCATCCATTGGATTTGATTTTGCTACACTCTTCTGATGATTTGGTGCTACTGTGGCGTGCTTCAAATGAAGAACATCTTAAATTCTTAATTTTAGTTACTTACAGAGCTTGATCATGATGACTATGACTTGCTGGTTATCTTCATTTCATTTCCGATTCTTTTGAAAAAAAAGATATAAACATGATGGAGACCTTGTTAAGAAACCAGTTCTTATAAAAGTTCCATTGGTACAGCGACCTTAAAGTTTGTGAAAGACGCCATTGATGGAGGCGTCGCTTTAGTGCTTCCAGTTCACCTCCATGGCGGATTGAACCCTAATCTTAATGATTCAGTAGTATTCAAATATAGAGACATTCTCCAAGCTTAAAACCTGACTAAGCCGCCTGTGGGAGGAAGCATTAACTTACCATGTCTTTATCGTTTCTTCTCCAAGTTGGATGAGATTAGGAATGTCCAGTGACGAAGAATCGAATGACTATGTCAATCAGGAACAGATTCTTACAGCTTCAGTTCGTATCATCCATGTCTGGATGATTAACTGAGTATGGGAAATCGATCTCTATTAATTACATAAAGGACTCAATCATGATATTGTTCCCCAGAGAACAATTCTGAGAATATATCATCGGCATTCTTCAAGAAAGGAAGAAAAGACACATTCAAAGCATTGGAAATTTTTATAAAACGCCATGAAAGTGTATGGTCATGATCGTATTAAAAGAGTAGAATTGACAGTACTTGAAGATAAGCTCGAATTAAAGCCGAGAAGGTTATTTTCACAGTATATCTTTTGAATTAGGAGACTGTGATCGATACTGATATAAATGGACGGTTCACTCAAAGTTGAATTATTGATTCTATTTTCTTCTCAGTCGTCCACTTGTTGGAGGCTGATTGAACACTTTGAACACCCCTTTTGTACGATTGCTATGTCTTAGACCCAAATAGTTTTAGCTCATATATAAATGTTGCATTATCAATTTTATCCTATTGTCCATGTTAACAGTACTTTTTAAAAAAGTGGAGACAACTGCAACATAAAGCTCAATCACTAGTCTACTACATGCTAAAATGGAGCAACCTTTCACAATAATAATGTCAAAAAGAGGATTGACCAGTCAAAGACTTTTTAGAACTTTTTCTTCCTACAAAGATCTTATCAGAGAACAGCTTTGATTGATGTTTTTTATTTGTGAAAAATAACATCTTTGAGGCTCTAATGAGTGGTCTTTTGATTGCTATCTAGGGTTGTTCAGCTTAATTCTTTATCATTTGTATCTAACTAACGATTTTAATGGTATAAATGCTTTTGTTTAAGAGATTCAGATCAGAATGGAGAAGCTTTCTCCCCTTGTTCTATAGATGAAGCTCACTAATTGAACCACATTATTGAGCTCTTTAGAATCTCAGTTTTTGCTTTGATTTATGCATCTCTACACTAACATTAATTCGACATGAATTTCACCTTTCTTCTTAATAATTTTTTTTGATGAAATCGGTTGTTCAATCTAGTATGCCTATCGAGGCTGCACTCAACAATATTACACAGTTCCGTGTTTTGAATGGTTTTGGTCTGAAGTTCCATTAAGGGTCTCTTTGAAATCCCATGGAAAAGAAAAGAAAATAAGAATTTGACTATTATTATTCCCAAAAGACCAGCACTACAAGCCCTGGTGGCCGGTGGCACTCTTGTCCTTCCCCAGACACGATGATTTGTGAAATCTAAAGCCTTAAACACAAAGCAAAGAACGAGATATTCTTCCATTAATTAAGTGGTAGACACATGAAAGTAAAGGTATTAAAATAACTCTTCTCCGCTAATTACTCGTTAATCAGATGACGTCCAAATTAAAAGTGGCAGCCTCTAGAGAGAGCCTTTTGGAGGTACATCACCTTAAAGCTAAAGGAGAAGCATTCTGTTTGGGCTTTTCTTGCTTTTTTTCCCTTCCCCACATTGTGACACTTTTAAGTTCCACGCATAGGACACATTTGTAGCTGCCATACTGTCAATTTAATAACCTTTCCTAATCTTTTAGAGGCCTCAAATGGGTTGGTCATAAAACAAAAGCTTACACTGACCTCTGATGTCAACCGTTGGATCAAAGCTATGGCAAGGACCATGAGAGCTGAAGATAAGGTGAGAAGAGATTGAGCAAAGACTCACTTCTCTTCTCTCTCTGTGCTTTACTTTAGTGCAGGAGGACTAGTTCAAGATGTCTTTTAATGGGATAAGTAACCCAAAAGTTTGAAAAACTCTCAATTTGATGGCGATATAGTAGCAAACTTGCCGTCTCAACAGATCGTAATGCCGGTTAGTGACATTGAACTTTGAAAGTTAGTTTATATGGGATTCATAAGTTTATCGATTTTTTTTTTTTTACCGACTTATTTGATCCTTTGAAGTTTCATGTTAGTAAGATTAATTTGTACTTAAGAACTTCACAAATTTTGTACTAGTGAGACATAAAACAAAAAGGATACCGTGTCATTGATTATTATAAATTTATTAAACCCTAGAAAATAAACTAAACTTGGTGGCTAAGAATTTTACACAAACTTCTATCATGATTGAGTGTTTGGAGCATTGGGCACCCTCAGAATCCGGTACCATCGTCTAAAATGTACACAGTCTATGTTGATTTTTTTCCCACTTTTGGTGCAAGCAGGTAGTACAGAGAAGAAGACATGATCCATTTCCTTTCTGTCATTTCCTCTGAAGAACTTTATAAAGAAACCCACGTAGAGAACCTCAAACCCAATTCTTTGCTGTCGTTTCTGTAAAATCTAACTTTCTTCACAAACCCTTTCTGAAGTTCCGAGACAACTCTATAGGGTATTTGACACAGTGTGCTTTCTGACAAAATATTCGTTGGGAATAAATAAATTTCTGTGCATCTCCAACCAGTTGCCTTGATTGCTCTTCTTTCGTCGAGTTCATTCTTTCCAGAATCATTCTCTGTAATATTAAATGTGTGGAGTGGATAACACCATCAGTAAAGGACCACTTTCAAGATTTCAAGGACAGTCCCATGCAACTGTTGTTATAGTTCCGATCCTTAGTCGTACAGAATTTGTTCTCTTCAACAACTTCTTCGCCTTTCTTTTCTGTTTCATTTTTATTTACCAGGTTCATTGTGTAGTTGGCGTCAGTGCGTTTAAGTGTTGGACAGTGCAAGCTTTTTCCAACCAAAAATTATGAGAGAAGACGCAAGATCGCACTTGCTTGCACTTCTCTCTCTCTCTCTCTCGTTTAACTTTCTTTCCTTCTCCACCTTTTATACCTTCAAGAGCTCCCAATTCAGTGACAAAAACCATCATTTATATCTTGATTAAAAAACTTAGAAATATTATAACCACAATCTCAAACAAACTAAGGAAATTTTTTGAAGAGACTGTTGCAACTTTTTAGAATGAAATGGCTAACTAGAAAGCTGATCCGGTGGACGAACAACTATGGAGACGAATTCGATGCTGTTCAGGGGTTTAGAATCAGTTTCAACCTTTGGTAACTCGAGTGATATGGGTTCCTCTTCAATTTCTGGTGTTGAAACCTTGGAGTCTTTGCTCTTTCCCCATACAACGGTATATAGACCGATCACTATAATAATTGCTCCTATTACACTGTAAAAGAGTAGAGAAAAGAAGCTTGAGATCAATTAGAAAGCAACTGATCAAGATATTTTGTTAATGAGGATTATGGCTGTACCTTCCCAAAAAGATTTGCTCTGATAAGATGAAAGAACCCAACACTGCAACTAAGATCATGCTTAAAGGACTGAAAGCTGATATAAAGACAGGTCCTCTTGTCTTCATCACCACACCTTGAACATAATAGGCAATCCCTGAGCAAACTATTCCCTGTCCCATAAGCATTAAAATGTGTTTATTTTAAGAAATTGGTTCTCATCAATCGTCACTCATATCTGGAATAATCTATTCTTGAGAAAGTGGTAATCTTATCCAAAGGCTCATGCGTCTACGCCCTGTATATATCTATCCTCACTGGATTCTAGTGGAAAATGGCATTCGAATGTGTTGCTGCTGATCACAAATCCTACTCCATGGAAGACACCAGAAAATTAATGGAGTTCTAAGTACTTACCGCATAAACTACTGTTAAGAGCTTTGCATCCCATCGGATAGACCAAACTTTCTTGTCGCCGCGCTCCATCACCAGTCCCACTACTGCACCTTCTATCGTCCCTGCTAAGCATACTAGGGCTGTAAGCGACAGTTCTGCAGGATAGCTCCTTAACGTGAAGGCCTAAATATCCAAAAACAAGATTTAATTAGCAGAAAGAGGAAGAAAGAAGCAGAGAAAAAACCTGAGAAGGCAAAAATGCTGATGAGAAATGGCTTATTTACCTGCAATATCATGAAACAAGCCCAACAGAAGCAACCTGCTGTGAGCATGAGTGAACCCTTAACCCATTCTTTTTTAACCAGCTCTCCAGGTTGAGCCCCGACATGTACTTTTCTTTTGGACCCCATTAGATCCAAGGCGGGGCCTTTGATCAGAGTCATGATCATTGCCCCTGCTACTGTAACTAGAGTACCAACCACCTTTGCCACACCGTGAGCTTTCTTCAAGTTCACTTTTTCCAATCTGCAACACCATTACCATACCAAGTCAGTACTAACAGATATATAAACAAGTATTTGAGCAAGAAGATGTGGCTTACCTGAATATACATGCCAGCAGAAAGGTTAGGGCAGGGAGGACGTTACACAAGGCCGAGGTGAAGGATGCAGACGTGTATTTAAGACCGGCGTAATATAAGTTCTGGTCCATTACAGGTCTGTGGACAACATAAGATGATTGTATTGTTAGTCTGTTTAGATAAAATATTCAAAAGGGATGCATAAAGAAAGGTCCGATGAGATCAGTTAGGAATTTACTCCAATAAACCAAGCCCCAATATCTTAAAGAAGGTGGAGAGTGACATCCTAGGCCTGACCTTTCTGTAAAATGAGGAAACACAAAACAATATTAGTTTGAGAGAGAGAGAAAGAGAGAGAGAGAGAGAGAGAGAGAGAGAGAGAGAGAGACCTCTCAAAAACAATAGCAAAAGGAGCCATGACAGCCATGGCAATAACATGGCGATACACAACGAGAACATAATGGCTCATGCCCTGATTCAATGCAATGGTTGCAATGATGTTCATGCCAGCATAACCAAACTGTAGCCATATCACAGCCAGGTAAGGTTTCGTCCTTTGCATGAACCCAATTGCACACGCCCTCATTTCACTAGAACTGAGAGTTAGCTTCAAAAACTACCCAAAAGACAAAGAAAGTGAGCTTGAGAGAATGCAACAGCGATATGCAGATCTTATATACTTGGCTTTTACGATCAAAATCCATCTAGCCAAAACCCATTTGGATTACAACTGATTGTGAATCTAGGGACTCCATTAGTCACCCATTGGATGATGGTTGCAAACCCATTTTCTCAAAAACCAAAACACGGAGCCTTCGCTGCTTGAAATTGCCTGTCAACCTCCATTGTGCAAACTCCCACTCGAGCTCTTAATTTGTTAATAAAGTTCTGCCCACTCATAGTTTGTTACTCTTCTCTCTCTAAGTGTCGCATTTGGTCTGTGAACGAATGCAGTATCGAAGGTGTTCTTGCTTTAACATGAGTATCTAAAGAAAATCATTGCAGAATTTTGTATATTTTGCTCTTAGATAGTGCGATAGAGCAACTCGCCGCCGCGAATAGGATTAGAATAAAGATGAGTTAGTGACATCGATGTCAAAAGGAAGATGAAAGAGAAGCACTGGCCAAGCTTTGCAAGTATTTGATGTTGACAATTAACAAGTAACCAATGAAGCTTGGCCAGCAACTGTGTTATAACCTTGTATTGCAACCTGCAACTTTTAAATAGCTTCTACCACCTTATTTTGGTTCTAATCTGGACTATTCCAACCCTATTATTCTACAGTATAGTTGGGGCCCTCTAATATGCCACTACCACTCATCCTGACATTAGCTACAGAGTAAACTTTGTCGCCCAATTTATTCATAAACTGTCAATTTTTCGTTGTCAACTTGATAAATGTATTCTTCACTACCCATTCACCCATCTTTTACTTTATCTAGTTCTAAGTATGCCCTGGTCCCTTACTCTCATGCTAACTGGATAGGGTGTCCTTCAATCTATAGGCCTGTTCATCAGTTTTTGCTATAATTCTTCTAATTTTCTAGTCCTTCAAGAAGCAACCTACTATTTCCCAATCCAGTATCGAAGTTGAATATAGGACCATCGTAGCAACCTATCTCGGGTTCTATGAATTCAATACATTCTACACGATTTGTACATCCCTTGTGTTAAATATCTTATTTACCATAATTATTTGAGTGTGACTTTTCTTGCAGTCTATCCAATGTATATGTATCATGCTAGAAGCAAGCACATTTAAATTGACTATCACTTCATTTGAACTTATCACTATTCGGATTTTCAATAGCTCTAAAAAAATTGCATTTTCAAACTTAAAATTTGAATAGCAACACTTCATTTGAACTTATCACTATTCGAATTTTCAATAGCTATAAAAAAAATGCATTTTCAAACTTAAAATTTGAATAGCAACGTACTTCTAATATGAACTTTGATTCTTTCGATGTTGATATCTCTCTGTGGAAACAATGGGTTGGGAAACAGTTTACTGGGTTAGAAAATAAAGTCAAAAATAATTTTTTTGACATCTAATTCTTTATATTAATTTTTTCGTATTAATGGCATAAAATGTCTCAAAAATTGAAGTTTTTTGTTGTTGTTCAAAGCCTTCCTTCTACATGACTTGTGCTATGTCAAATATCGATCTCTCTTAGTAAAAAATTCAATTACCAAAATTCCTTTTGTTTTGGAAACTAAACTAATAGATATTTCTATCAATATATGATTTGAAATATGAGCAATGTGGCATAATAGTTAAAACTTCAAATAAAATGGGTATTGGAAAATTATAAGACAATGGGGAAAAGTGAAATATTTCTCCAATTCTTTTTCTTTATTTTCTTTATTTTCTTCTTCTTCCCCATATTTTTTTTTCATCTTCTTTTCTTTTTCTATTTTGGAGTCTCACTCGCTATTATACCATGTTAAATTTCAGTGGATGAACATGTAAAAAAGAGAGGAGAACGAGAGAGAGACAGACAGAGGAAGAAGATGATAGGCACATTGGATGGAGAGAAGCAAGGGGAAAACAATGTGTAATTTCTTTTGTCCTTGTTTCTATGCTCTAGACAATCTTAGTAATAAAAAAAAGTTTCCTAATTACAATCTAACATCAATTTTTTCAGTCACCCAATCACACCCAAATATAAGTTGCCAAATTAAACATAAAGAAGGAAAATACAACTACGAAACATCCTCTTTATTCCAATTTTTTCCTTTGAGTTTGCTTCTCTTGTGAGTCTTGTCTTTTCATGAGATTCACCTCAGATTGCATGAAACTTGAGAGATGTTTTGCATGAGTCTCGTCTTATACTCTTTTATATGAAATATTGTGTATTTTTTCATTGGGGATTTCTTTGAAAAAATCATTGCGTTTTTCTACGATCCCCTATGAGAGATCCAGTCAATTAGAATGGAAGTTAGACGAGCTCTTTATCCTTGTTGTGTCATTTATATGGAAGTTAGAGGCCATTCCCTTGACTCGTATAAATGAGAATTTTAGGGGGGGGGGGGGGGGGGGGGGGGGTGGTTTAGTCCACAATGAAGTGGAATGAACTCCCCCTGTATTATCTAGTTCATAAAAAAATTGCGTTAGTGCAAAAAGAATTGAATTGAAGTGAAATTATACCATTTCATTCGCTCAGGTAAAAACGAGGGAAATTGATTTCTACCTATTTTGCGAATCATCAAATTTCATTGCGCGACGCACGTTGCTTCTTCCCCTCTGAAACGAAAAATTTCTCCTCATTCACTATTCTCCTCTCCCTCGGCCTTCATCTCCCGATGATTTTTCACCCCATCTTCTTCCTCTGTTCTTCACTCTCTATACTCCCTCTCGACCTCCGTCGTAGAGCACAGGAGGCTGACCATCTGTCGTAGAGCCTCCCGGCTTCTCTTCTCTCTCGGCCTCTCGGCGTACCATCGTAGCGTCGCCTCCGTTGTTGTTGCCCGCTGGCCCGCCGTTGAGGAAGACGAAGACGATGTTTAATTTTTCCTAAGTTAGGAAAATTAAACCATCGTCATAATTGGTTTAATTATCCAACTAATTAAACCATTAGTTTTTCATTTTTTGTTAATACATTATTAATTAATAATATGTAAAATATATATTATGTTATTGATAAATTCACATATTTATTTATTTATTATGTATTTTTATTTTGTATTAAAATAGTGAGTTTTAATATTAAACTATATCTTAAGTTATTACAAAATAACTTATTTATTTATTATATTCACTTATGTTATTTTTAACTTTTTTATATATTTTAAATAATTTATTCTAGTCACACGTAATTAGTATATTAATTTATAATAAACTTTAATCATTAATTGGTTTAATTATCCAATTGCTATAATTAATTAAACCATTATGTTTATTTATTATATTCTCTTATGTTATTTTTATTTTTTTATTAATTTTTTATAATTTATTCTAGTCACACGTAATTATTTTTTTAATTTATAATAAATTATAATCATTAAGTAATATAATATAGTTTTTCATTAATTAGGATATTAATATATTCTAATACTACACGTTAAATCACTTATAAGTGTAGTGACCACGTTTATTTTGGTTAATTATATATTTATGTATATGTTCTATTTAAGTATATTATAAAAGGTTACTCATTTTCTTCTTTATATCATATTTTTTATTTGGGGGCACTAACGCTGAAATCTATTTTCCAGCCACTTGAACTTATTTACACTAACACCCAAACATGAGTTGAAGTTGAATCAATTCATTTCACTTCAATTTAAGTTCATTGTGGAGTAACCCCCCTCCCCCCCTTAGTCCACGAGAAATTGAACAAAAAACTGCTGAATCGGCCTATTTCTTGTGCATTTTGAAATGAATTGAATAATGAAAGCTTTCCCAGTAGGAATCCCCTTTAATGCCTCTAGTATTGATTTGATTTTGGATGGTTTTGAAAATTTATCGTTTCAATGTTTTTTAAACGAAGTTGGAGATTTTTTTATTATGGTTTCAATTAAACATTTTTGATAAATTATTTTATAAAAATAAAACAACCATGACTTTATGGGTGTGGCTTCACATCTAGTAGCTTAGTCAATTAACTATTTAGTATAAAAAATAATAGCAAACATATCCTTTTGGAAAGGCGGTTTAGTAGGTTCAAAATATAATTTTTGAAAAACTAGACAGTTTTCTAGAAATTCCTGTAATTTGATTGCTATGATAGGAGGTATATATCTTGGCTTCCGCTTTCAGTTTTTATGAATTTTAGGGAAAATTAAGAATAAGTGCTTCAGATGATTAAAAGATCAATTGAAAACCAAACACACATCCCTATCAAAGTATCATACAATTAAACAATTGGAAAAACCATTGGAAAAACATCAAGGTGTTCGGGCTCTAATAGCAATTTAGAGTAATTCCTGTACTGTGTATACAGCAGAACCCACAGAACCCCCTTTCCAAGGAAGCTCGATCATAATCAAGGTAGCATTGGTGGCAGATTAAGCTGAGGCTTCAAAAGGATTCTTTTACAGGAAATAGGTGGCTAACACTGTCATCCTGTAATCTCTACGAAAGTTCCGAATTACTCCGATCCAAGCTCCTACCACTAAGAGCCACAAACTTGTCATTGTATCTCAGCAAAGGGCACTTGTCTATCAAATGTGTTCCATCATAAGCTTCTTTCAGAAAGACTGTACTTCGGGCTCCCTTATTTGTTAAATAGAAAATACCATGATTCTTTACCAAACATAGCAACAATTTACACGGTAGCTGGTACTCAGCATGGAACAAATCTAGCTGAGCAGTGGTCAACCTTTTCTCCATTGTTAGACTCAAGAGTTCATGAAGGACAGCTACTGCTCTTTTCCGAGCATCTGGCTTAGCAGGATCAAATCTCCTTGCATTCAAATATGGAGATGGAAACGCCATCTTCTGCCATTTCTGTATTTCCTTAAGATAGTTCATATTTGGTCTGAAACTGGAGGGGAGCTTCATTTTGAAGGCAAAGTCACCTGAATAATTACCAGCCATGGAGATTGTTCTCTCCTTCCGACCCAGAATCTTGTCAGATCTTTCATTTAGACAAGAATCAAGATTCAACTTTTCTTCACGAGCTGTGATTGCCAAGGATGAATCCCAGCTTTCTAAGTCAAGATAATCTTTCCCATATATGTCTTTCACTGAGAAAAACTCTGGGTACTTAGGAATCAAACAGTTTCTGAAGTTCTGATCCAGACCCAGTTCAGAATGTATGTACTCAATCTTTTCCAAAGGAACTCGGCAATCCATTGACATCATTAATAACTTCCTCAGGTTCCTCACCGCAATAGGTTCCATCAATTGTTTTACAAATGTCTCTTCACTAGCAATTTTGTTGGCTTTCTCTGTAAGTGTCACCATAATCGGTGCTGTTTTTCCTCCACTAACTCTGAATATTGATGGATTTTTCTCAATTACAGACATGAAATTCCATTTCTGAACAAAACCCACTTCTTTTTCGAGGTCCCTGAGTAAAAGACCATTTTTTTGGCTCAATATGATCGTTTTGAGTTTTAGAATGAGAGAAGGCTTCTTCTGAAGGTCCATGACTTTGTCTAAATCTTCAACTCTGTGATAGATCTTTTTCTTGGGTCTGCCATGAGAGGATTTTTGCCTAGTTTGCAACAATAAAGGAACAAGCACAAAGTGACAACTTGACGAAAAGAGGACCCCTTTGTGAATATTCAGCATTGTTAAGTCTTCGTTCACTTGAGGAATTATAAGATCAAATTTCTGGCCCTCATGAAAGAACTTGAAAAGCCAACAGTTTGCATTTTTGTGCAATCAGTGATGGAAGGTACTTGAGTGCACATGAGCTCCAAGTGCTAATTTATCAAATATATAATGTCCAAATCCCAATCTAATTTGCACCAGATGTGCAAACTTAAAATATTTTAAAAGCTTTTGTTCAGCAAACTTCAGCATCACACTGGGTTCTGGGCTGCATCATGACCTTAGATTCTTTATTCCATGAGGATATTCACGATGGAACTTTGGGCATGGATACAACTGTCAACATCCTTCAGTCTCTTCTTTTCTTCGTGTGGCTGGAAGTACGCCAGAAAAGGACATTGTCATCATTAAAAAGAAAACGTCAACTGAACATATAGAGAAGACGGCATCAAGTAAAATAGCTTTCCAAATTACAGATTGAATATGGACTCCTTAGTCTAGTTGCCTTCAAAATCCAACCATACCATCATCTACTGTGAATGGTCATCTCCTTGAAAGTAACTCCCACTCATGTAACTCCAACAATGGACAAGGAGACTATAGCCTATATAGAGGAGCAGTCCAACTTCGATGAGTTTCACATCTGAAGGCAAAAGCAGCGAATAGGCATTTGAATTGTTCTCAGAAAGGAACTTTGATGCATTTTAACTGTACCACAATCATTGCATAACTCCTTGTGCACTGGAAAAAGACTTTAACAGATATCTCCATGCAAAGCAATTTTCTCCATCCAAAATAATTTTGACAATGATGACTAGTAAAATGACCTATTCGAATTGACACACGCATACACACAATAATAACCTAGCTCCTAGAGGATGGGAAAAAAATTATAATAGATATCCGCATCCAAACAGTTTTGATAATGATGATGAGCGTAACGGCCTATTTGAACTGACATACAAGAGCACACACACACCACCAAAGCAGCCCACTCGATTCATTAACTCTAGCTACTCATATACGCTTTTGATTCATTGACTTCAGTGGCCTTCCTGTTATGAAGCAGTTGTTAGATTACATTTTTTATCAACTGAATGTGGTTTGAACTGCAGGAGATCTTGGAGGGAATATAGATAAGAAGAGAACCGAACTTAATTCACCAAATACTATGCAATGAAAAATAAATTCACGATACATACACTGAATTATTGCTTCAGAAAGAATTATAACTCTTAGCAAAAAGAAAAAAATAAAACCCATACCTTGCCATCAAATTTGATAACAACATAAAAGGTCCCCATCCCTCAAAATGGCAAACTCTGCTATCTGACTTCTTTCTTAATCCCCTTTTAAATGTTCTGGAGGAGCTAAAAACTTGGTCATGAGTTTTTATGGTCAGTTGCTATGAGTTGTCTTACACAACCTTTCACATTTGATACCTGACAAATATATAATCAATAGATACCTTGAAGCCACAATATTGACAAAAATCACTTTTCCAGATGAGATAAGAAGCTGCCATATCCCTGATTAGTTCTAGCATGCCCACAGAAGTTCACTAAGTCATCATCCCTAACATCTATTAAACAACTAGACCTGTTTATAACAAAACTGAAGAAAGAGGGAGTTTTGTAAGAGTGTAAAAAAAATCCTTTTGCATTTGGCAAAAGGAAGAGAAGGTACTCTGAAGGAACAATTATTTGTTGCCAATTAATGAGACCTTACAATAGAATTTCACCTTTTTAAATGTTGTGAGTTGGTTGATAATTGAAAAAATATGTTGGTGCATGCTACACACCTAGAATTAGGGGGACACTAAATATGTACCAGTAACTAAGACAACTATAAACATGAAAACATCAAGGATATGATACTTGATCGACATCTTTGCCACCGGAACTGTAAAATTCTTATCTTCAACAGGAACCCTATCGACCCTTTAATCCTTTTTTCTTCTTTTTTTTTTTTTTTTGCAAACAACCCTTTAATCCTCTAATCCTTTGATTGTTTAATTTCACGAAAGCTAAGAACACGACTTTGAGGCATTTCAGCAAACGGTCAAGAGACATTACAATGTCAAACATCTACATCAGTACAAATCACCAAATGAAGTAATTAGCACAAAAAAAAAAAAAAAAAAAAGCATAATATGAGCACGGTAGTACAGATAACTAAAATAAAATGTAGCATCCATGCAGGAAGACGAAAGCCACAAAGGGAAAATTCATTCGTTAGAATGAATTACACGACCAGTTTCTCATGGCACAAGCTACACAGAAAAAAAAAGAAAAAAAAAAAAGAAACAACTCCCAAACTTCGAAGGAGTGTTCAGAAAATTCAAACGGCAAGAGATAGTTCTTACCTCTGAGACAGAAGACGATAAGGCTTCGAAGCGAGACACCAGTTCCACAATGGGAGAAGCTTCGTTTGGCACTCAACAGAACTACTGGTTACTGGGTTTAAACCGATGCCATCATCTGAAGTCTGAAGAGGCCTGAATGGGAATTTGCAGCTGCGCTAGTACTAAACTGTTAATGAAAATTTTCGTTTAATTATTGCAATGGACCAATGGCAGATGAATCAGTAGTAAAAAGTGTTTCGCATGGTTAACTCTTGACTTAATTTAACTAGGAGATGCTAATTGAATTTCCAGACCCTGTCTGCAGGGAAATAGGGAGAAATCCTGTCAACTCTGTCAAGTAATTTGCTTTTATATAATCTTTTTCTCTACCTTGTCCTCATAATCCCAACCCATCCCCACTTTGGTCGATGACTCAATTTACCATTTATTAATATTATAAAATTTTAAAATAATTTGTGTAAAAATATTATTAATATAAATAAAATAATAAAAAACTCATAAAAATTAAAGAATTTTTTATTTTTATTTTTAAAGATATAGGTATAATTATAATTTTGAAAAGTGTATTTAAGTTATTTTTCCATGGGGTAAAACTTAAAACCCATTCCATGTCGAGTTTTTCTCGAAACTTGACCATGGCAATCCCCAACTTAATTCTTCATCCTCGAACCTGGTCTCACCGGGGTGTTTAACATAATTGTTGTACGTCGAAGACTATGAGCTCCATTGTATCACATCTATCAATCTATCAACAATCTTTGACACCAAAATGGGGAAAATTATTCCTTTAAGGAAAATTGTTTTTGCACCTTGGAGATCCTTATTCATTTTGTTTCTAAGTACTACTATGTCATAAGTGCCAGGGGTACCAAGTTACAATTATCTTTGATACTACATTGTAATTCAAAATAGTATGCGATTATTACAAGTGTCATGCTCCAAATTACAACTTTCCCATTTCATCTAGAAATAATCTTATGAAATTGGAAGTTACTATGTTAACAGTAGAAGCAATACTACATTACTTAAGGAGACGATACTAGGTTATTGAAAATTGAACAATCTCCAAAAGTTGATTGACCATTGAAGTTTTTAGCCATTTCCACCCATAAAATCCAACAATCTTCATCATCAACATATTTTCTTCACTTTGATGGAACCAATAATACAAGTTGGGCTGACATGATGAAGTTTCTCCTCATTGCCTTGGAGATCTCATATGCATTGGATTCCAACCTTGAATCACACTTTTCGAACCAACAACAAAATATACAAGAAATATGAAAGAAGAACAAAAGAAGAGAGAGGATGTCTTGCTATGTGGAGGCCACATCTTACAAGTAGTATCAAACCAACTCTTTGATCGCTACTCACAAATGAAGTAAGAGAAAGAAATATGAGATGCTTTAATTCAAAGTAGAAGAACAAGATATGGACAAATACCTTATCTCTAAGTATTTTGAATTCAAGATGGCCGATGACAAAGTTGAACTTGAACAATGCCCTGGGATTAAAATTTTAATAAACCAAATGAATGTTCTAGATATTAAATTACCAGAAATTTTCCAATTATGGAGCCATCATTGCCAAGTTACCCCCCTTCATGCAAAAATAATCAAAAGAAGATTATTTGGAAGACCAAAAATATCACCCTAGAGGAATGTCATCTAAGAGATAAGAAAGATGATGAGCTTGTTTTAAAGGCAAATATGATAAAAAAAAAAATCCATGGAGTAAGCTAAGAAAAATATTTGAACTAAGAAAAATAAAAACCTTGTTTTATATGTGGAAAAGTTGGACATTTTAGTAGAACTAATAGACATCAGAAGAAGGATACAAATATGGTTGAAGAGTCTATTACCATGGTAACTGAAGTAAACATAGTGGATTCAATTTCTGGTTCGTGGTTGGACAAGGTTTTAGGGTTCATATCTACAAAGATAGGTTTTATTTTAAGATAGGTTCAAATGGGAAATAAAAATTGGTCTAGAGTCATGGAAAAAAGTATATTGGATCTCATTTTCACATTCAATAAAAGGCTTACTCTTGTACATATTCTCCATATTCCTAAGATGAGAAAGAACTTGGTCTTCTTAGAGATGCTATATAAAAAGGGTTTTAAGGTAATATTTGAGTACAATATACCAATATTGTTAAGAATGGGGTATTTCTTGTATTATAATTGTAATGAAATGTTTAAGTTGCATGAAAAATATAATAATGCTTCATCATAGGAGACTCTTGTAGTTTATGGATGATGAAATGCAAAAGTGTGATATTTGCATTCAATTCAAAATGACAACGCTCACTTTGTTGTCATGCAATCTCATGTAAGTTGAGATCCTTGCCAACTGCAAGTCTTTTGTTTTTTTACGGTTGCAACTCCAAGGCTATGATAGAAGGGAATTGTTGTAGGAGCAAAGAATGAAACTTGACTGAACATGGGATGTGATTATCTACCCTATCCTCATTGTTGTGTGGTAATGAATTATATATTACAAATATTGCATATGCCATATATGTGAGATTTTTTTAAACTTAAAGAGAAAAAAAGAAGGGCATTGTGAGGAATTAATTCTCTTCAGTTCATTAACCTAACTTGGCAATTTTTTATCAAAGGGAAAGAATTCAAATTGGTGTAGTTACTAGTGGTAACCAATATTTTATTGCATTTATAAATGATTTTTCTAGATACATGTATATAAATCTGTGAGAAGAAAAGATGAAACATTCCTCATGTTTAAGGCCTGTAAGCTGAAGTAGAAAACCAAAAGGAGAAGAAAATCAAAATTCTCTATAGTGATAGAGGTGGAGAATATTTTTTATTTGAGTTTCAAAATTTTTATGAGGAACGTAGTATTATACATCAAATGACAGCTCCCTATTCTCCATATGAAAATGGTTTAGCAGAAAGGAGAGGCCATACTTTAGTTAAAATGGTGAACTCTCTGATTCTTAATGCAGATTTACCTTTAAATGTATGGGGAGAAAGTATATATTTATAATAGAATTCCCTCAAGAAGACTCAAACTACTCCTTATAAGGAGTGGAAAGGTAGAAAACCAAATGTATCATACCTTTTGTATGGGATTGTTTAGCTTATTATAGGGATCTAACCTGAAAATATAGTACCGTGGTCCTAGAGCAATGAAAATATTATTTTTAAGATATGCTCAAAATAGCAAAAGCTATAGGTAATAGATGTGAAATCTAATGTGATTGTTAAGTCTAGTGATATTGAGTTTCTAAAAAAAAATTTATGTCGGATACCAATGACAGTGAATATACTAAATGTACTAAGGATAATGTTTTAGAAGATGATAGTAAGAAAATATAAAGTTGTACATCTAGGTTGTGTCTCCTCTCAATCTATAATTTTCCAAGTAGAAGAAAATAGAGAAAAAGTACTCAATAAAACACCTCTAGTATTAAACATAGATAATGTTCCTAAGACATTGAGAGGCAATGACTTACAGAGATTCAATTTTTTTGGAAAAAAAAACTATTAATGATGAAATGGAATCTATAATGTCAAACAACATTTGGGTGCTGACCGATTTGCCTTAAGGTTCTATAGCTATTGGTTGTAGATATTTAGAAAAAAAATGATCCCAATGGACCTTGCAAACGTTAAAGGCTAAGTTAGTAGCCAAAGGTATTTAAGTAAAAAAAAAAAAGGAATTGATTGTTTTGATACTCATGCACCTTTAACAAAAATTACTTTTATTATAATTCTTTTTGTGTTGTCTATTGGTTGTCTATATCATTTACATATTTATCAAATAGATATTGAAATTGTATTTTTAAATGGTAATCTTAATGAGGAAGTATAAATGGATCAACCAAAAGGATTTGTTCTTCCAGACAATGAAAATAAAGTTGGTAAGTTAGTAACATCATTTTATGGTTTAAAACAAGCACCCAAAAAGTGACAAGAAAAAAATTGGTGTTTTTATATTATCTTGTAGTCTCAGATATAATAGTGCTGATAAATGTATTTAAGTAATGTTTGTTGTTGAAATATTTATTATGAGCACCAACATGGTTGGGGTGGTTGAAACTGTTAAGTTGGGTCCACGGCCTATCCCAAAATAACTAGCCAACTTAGGAAACCTCTTTTTCAACTAATAAATTCAAGATCTTTGTACTCAGTAATCCATGTGAGATTATTCCTTAACTCTTCCCCTCACGTGTAAACCCTCTTTTGTAGCTCTACAAGTGGATAATTAGCAGTAGGCAGTTAGCTGTAGGCCTTCTTTTGTGGCTCTACAAGTGGATAGTTTAGGTATATGCCCTCTTTTGTGGCTCTACATGATAGTTTAAGTATAGGCCGTCTTTTGTGGCTCTACAAGTAGATAATTTTTAGGTGCAGACCCACATATGAGTACCTACTTTGATACCATGTTAAGTTGGGTCCAAGGCCCATCCCAAAATGACTAACCAACTTAGGAAACCTCTTTTCCCGCTAATAAACTCAAGATCTTTGTACTCAGTAATCCATGTGGGACTATTCTTCAACAGAAACTATGAAGTATCTTACTACTATGTTAAAAAGTGAAAGACTTAGGTGAACTGGATAATATCATAGTTATTAAGGTGAGAAAGCATATTGAGGTTATGATTTCAATCAATCACACAACATAACGAAGATTATCGATAATTATACTCACTAGGGATCTAAATATTATAATACTTCTTATGATACGAAGTTGAGCATAAATGTTGTTAGAGCTACAATACAAGTCGAGTATGATAGTGTTACTGGAAGTTTAATGTATGTTATGCATTTATACTAGAAAAAATATTCTTATGATGAATGTAAATTGAATAGATACATTAGTAATCCTAAAGTTGCACATTGGAAAACAATTGGAAGATCATAAGTTACTTGAAGTTAACCATAGGGTATGAATTAATTTAAAAAGACATCTAAAAGTATTAGAAGAATACTTGAATGCCAATTGGATGACTAGTTGTCATGATCTACAAGTGGATGGATATTTACTTTAGGTGGTTTTTTTTTTCATGAGCTTGCACCTCACATTCAACTATGGAATCTGAGTATATTGCCCAAGCATCAACTAGACAAGAAGTGAAATAGATTAGGAATTTATTATTAGACATAAAAGTATACCCTAATCCTATGCCTCCTAGGCAACTTTATCTAGAGAGTATAATTCTATTTATAATTCTTCTAGTGAGTCCAAGGTTCTACACTTTAAGCACAAATAATTGATTGAATTGGAGTTGGTACTAGGATTAAGAATTTGACAAAGGATTGAGAAAATTGAAAGAGATTTGGAAATTAGAACTCAAAACTCTCTCTTTTCAAAAACTCACTCAAAAGAACTTTTACAAAAGGTTTGTACAGGAATGAAGAGCTTAAAGCTTCTAATTGATACTTAAACATGAACTCTAAACCTTATTTATAGGTTTTCCATGCCCAACTAGTTGTTGCTAGGGGTGGCTTCGAACCGAGCCGGTTTGCGACCCGGCTCGGTTCGGATCGTTTCGATTCGTTATTTATCGAGATCGAGCACCGAAATCGGCTCGTTTACCTTAACGAGCCGAGCTCGACTGAAGCTAGGTTCGGTTCGTTGGCTCGCGAGCCGGATCGAAATGAGTTGGATCGGTATGAATCGGTAATGGGATCGCGAGAGAGCGGGGGAGCGGGAATGGGAGCGAGAACGAGGGGAGGAAACGGGATTGCGAGCGAGTGGGGGAGCGGGAGCGGGAGCGAGAGCGAGGGGGGGAAAATTTTTTCCTCCCCCTCGTGATCGCCGACCCCTCCCATCAGTTGTTGTCGCCGCCTCTACCGTCGTCGTAGCTGTTCGCCGGCGTCTATACCGTCGTCGCAGCTGCTCGCCGGCCGCCTCTGTGACCAGATTCAAAAATTACAAAACAAGTTAGACAACAATTGGAGTAAAAAATATTAATATTTGTGCATTTTAATCCATTATTGAAATTTAATCCTGAACCTCCCTTATCATTATATTTTTTAAAATGTATGCATAGTTTTATATATAATTTATTCAAAGTCACCCCTACGTGCGAGATCATAAACAAGGGAAAAAAAACTCTTTGTCCCTTCTTCATGGCTCTTAAATAAATTGAAAAGATATTTTAGTAGAAATACGTTTCTAGAGACTATTAGTGGTTTTTTCAATAAATGTTGAAAAGACATTTTTAATAGAAATATAGGGACCATTAGTGCCTCATATTTTTTTAAAATATTTTTCTAATTATAAATTCTTTTTAAAAAATCATATAATTTTCCAAGTAAGATTTTCTTGCCAAGATGGGTTAGAAAACCATATAGAAAAATTTTGAATAAGTATTTGACAGTTGATGATATAATACTTTGAGCATGAGGCAATTTTTATAGCAATTTTGTGTTTGACATTTTATGTGATTAAAAATTTATCGATAAGTATAATAATATATTAGATTAATTATTAATTTTTATTTATTTCCTTAGAAAAAGCAATAAGAGGTCCATTTAACTTTCCTAAAAAAAAAATTAAAATATTTCTTGTAATTTTCTAGCAAGTCTGTAATAGTAATAGGATTTTATTTAAAGGATTTATAGTTTTTATTTGGGTGATTGTAAATTGATAGTGATATTTTATTTAATTTTGTTGTGTTTGATTATTATATGGAGTTTATTTATAATTTTATGCAGTGTATGGAGTGTTTAGATTATTTTATGGAGTGTATAAACAATTTCATGAAGTGTTTATGGAATGTATAGACAATTTTATGGAGTGTTTATGGAGTGTTTATGCGGGTATTATATATATTGATTATGCCCAATTTTAAGTAGAGGTCATGCCGAATTTTATACAAGTATTATATATATAGATTATGCTCAATTTTAAGTAGAGGCTATGCCCAATTTTATACACATATTATGTATATAAGTTATGCCCAATTTTATGTAGAGGTCATGCTCAATTTTATGTAAAATGTATGCATAATTTTATATACATTTTATTCGATATATATTTTTTGAAAAATTTTAAATGTTGAGGCACGAACTCGAACTCGTTGGGCTCGAGCTCGATAACAATTTTAGGCTCGAGACAAGGCTCAGCTCGAAGCTCGGCTCGATGCCACCCCTAGTTGTTGCAAAACATTGGAGAAGAGACAACACTTTTTGTGCTTGGGTTATTTTTTGAAATTCTTTAGCATGTTGATCGATTAGATAAATAAGATTGATCAATAAGGCTTTGTGTTGTTTGCTTGCAACACTCTGGATGATCGGTCACTTTGATTGGATTAGATCGATAATTCTCTTTAGGTACCCAACTTCTACATTTTGTTTGATCGATCATGCTTTGTGCAGAAAGCTTTGCTACTTTTTGTTTAATTGATTGTACTTGACAAAATGATCGATCATATAGTTTGCAATTGTTTAAAGTCCAATTTTAAAACATGAAATGACTAAACATATTTTATAAAATATTTTCAAGATGATATAGAGTTGGTTTTAGAAAATCATTTTATCCTAAAGCTCAAAAATTTATTTTTTACCGAAGTACCAGAATTTTGGATGCCAATTCTCTAACAGCACTAGAGTTTTTGAGTACTTGAATTTTACTTGGACTCTACTCTTCAATTTCCTTATGTTGGAGTCTTCTTAGGTGCATCTTCTTCAAGTGACTTGTTTTTCCTTATAAGCTTGAACTCTTCATGAGGTATTTTTTTTTCGATTCTTTTTCATAGAGATTTATTTATGTCTCTTGAAGGTATGGGCATTTCTATTTTTCATGAAAGGCTTGATATGGCATTAGTACATTGTGCTTATGTTTTGTTATCATCAAAATAATGGTGATGGTCAACTCCCCCCCAATTTTATGATGACAATAGCTTTGTAGAAAATGAAAAGAGTTTATTGCTCCCCCTTAATATATGTATGAACGTATCATTATTTTAAATAGTCCCTGATAATCTATCAATTTTCTCTTCCCCTTTTTGCCACATATAAAAAAGTAGATAGATGAGCACAATAAGAAAGTCATTGTCATTTCAATGAAAAACTTACATTCAAGTGGATTCAAAAGCTTACACCAATTGGATCTTACATTCACGAAAATATCAAAGTACACACGGTGTTAGAAAAGTCAACCTAAGGGAAAATAACAATAAAAAAGTACAGACAAGACATACTCAAATGACAAATCTTGGTTTTATTATGAAGCAATCATGGCACATACTCAATCTGTTACCAATAATCATAGATTGTCCAATATTAAAAATTCTTAACAGTCCAATTGCATATAGTCGATGCACTGTTGATAAATTTTTATCTCCATTAGTATTGGGAAAGCATAATATTGCCGATGAAGAAATTGTTCCCGATGGGAAAGGGTATAATTACTGGTATTATGTCAATGTTTGTTTTAAAATGTTTTATTATCATAACCCTTCACATCGACATTCTTGGTTTATGACCCTCAATGCTGAAATTAAGAAGCACAAACAAGAAATGATACCCATTCCGCTATTGGTATACTAGTGGTGGGCCAAATTTGGGCCGCCAATATCAATTCTTTTTGAATCACTTCAGGAATTCTATGGTCAATGACGGGCCATTATTCCATGTATTCGGGATGTGAAATCCATTATGAAAGGATTAGATACGTTCTTTTTCTTTTTAGAATTTTTCATTCCTTGGATTTGGAAATGGGATTGTAAAATTGCCTTTAATGAATTACAACTACCAATCTTGCAGCGTACTTTTCATGTAAGATGGTGGAATAAGTACCCCACCTTAGAATAAAATTGTAAAAATTAAGTATGCTATTCTTCAATTTCAAAATCAAACTCCCAAATTTGTGAAGAAAACAAATATGTTAGCCTTTGACATAATCAAAGCCCAAATCAAATCAAAATTTCCAACAACTTTTGACGTCGAATTCTAATAAAAACCTTAGACTCAATTAAGGAGTCTTTCTTAACTGAATTTAATAAAGGTAAGAAATATGGTAACTGTAAAAATATGTCGATCTCTGCCTAAGGTTCTTCCAAAGAAGGCTCCGATGGTAAAGGTGATAATGACAATCACGATGAAAAAATCAGTTTTGTCCCTGACTCTTAGCCAAAAGATGAAGATGCTAGTATTGCCGATTATTGGGATGTAATTATTAACCAGGTGGAGAATAAGTCTAGAAAGAAATAATTATTTCTACAGAATAATGGAATATGCCACAAACGCTACTATCATTTTTTTTTTGCTCAGTCTACATCGTTTAGACAAGAATGTTAATGTTGAATCCCATCACTGAATGAAAAGCTCAACAAGCCAAACGCCATGAAGAATACACAGTTGGCTTGCCCATATTATGGACAATACAACAAAAGATGAGTCATAATTAAAAAAATAGATTCCCTTACATATCACAACAACTGAAAGCTGAGTTTGGCAATTGGTCGACTTTGGTAAAAAAGGACAAACAATAGACACCTCATCATAGAATCTTATCTTGAAGTCGGTGTCAAGAAGCTCAACTATGACTTTGAATGATAGTGCTCAATTATTGGGGCACATGTTGTAATATGATTAGTGGATCTCAAAATTTGGTGAACTTCATCAAATTATTTTTCTTTGTGTGTAAGGTTCTGTCCTCTATAAATATGGAACCATCTTGTGTTTAAGGCATCAAATGGAAGACATTTGAGTATATTTCTAAGGTTGTTTGTGTATGCTTGTAAGTTTTTCTTTCTCTTATAAAAGTTCGAATTAATATTTTCTTTCAATTATATAGTCTTGAGTTGTTGAAATTTGCATAGTTGTAATAGCAACCTCTAGCCATCATGGCTCTGATACCATTCACAGACAACCTGGGAGACAAACTTAGACAACACCCAAGTGATACCTTAAACTCAAGATGGTTCCATATTTATAGAAGGTGGAACTTTACATATAAAGGAAAGTAATTAGAAGGAGCTTACAAAATTTTGAGATCCACCAATCATATTGCAACATGTTCTTCAATAATTGAGCACTATGATTCAAAGCCATAATTGAGCTTCTTTACACCAACTTCAAGACAAGATTCTTTCATGAGATATCCATTGATAACACTGAATTCGTCATTTTTGACCAGTGTTGGCCAATTGTCAAAGATAGCTTTTAAGTCGTTATTGATTTGTCATTCAACGTGATGTGTCGAGGAATCTACATTTTCAATTGCAACTACTCTTTTGTTGCATTGTCCATAATTTGAGCAAGCCACTTGCGTATCTTCATGGCATATTGCCTTTTCAACTATTCATACAGTCGTGGGGTCCAATATTAACATCCTCATATGACGATCTAGACTAAGCAAAAAATTGACAAAAGCATATGTGTCTTATTTCCTCATTTTGGAGAGATAATTATTTCTTTTTAATCTTATTTTCAACTTTCTTAATAATTGCATCAAAATAATCACCAATGAAAAAGAGTTTCATACAAGATACATGGATTTCCTTTTGAGCCCCTTTCTTAGTTGTTTCTTTTGTTTTTTATATGGGTAGCCAAATGGCATTGCATAAAGACGATTGAAGCTCTCTCATTCAGTAGGATGAGGATTTTAGTTATTTTTATAATTTCTTATATTGTAATAATTTTATTAATTATTTATTCATTTACCCATTTTACTATTCTAAATATATATATATATATATATATATATAAAGAAAAACTGTTTTTATATATTTAACATCAATGGAGCACCTTCGCCAACATAACATACCATCATCTCATTGGAACATTGTTGTTGTGCTGCCTATTCGTCCTCCAATCTTGTTTCCTTAAAGTATGGCTCTGGTTTTTTAATAAAGTTTTATTCTCCTTTTCTCCTTATGCACCTATATGAGATTTGGCTTGAAGATTTTGATCCTCAATTGATAATATTGGGCATAATGACGTTTGTTTGAGAGTTTTGAAAGATGATTTTTTAAGAAATAAAAAAATATTTTATGGTGGGAAGTTGTTTGGTATGCATTGTTGTGCTCATATTCTAAACTTAATAGTCCAAGATGTCTTAGTGAAATTAAGAATATCATTGATAATCTGAGATAAGACTTCACACTTTTTTTTTGAATCTTTGCAGCAATTACAATTATGTGCAAATAGGTTAGTCATTAATTTGTCCAACTTATTGGAACTCTACTTACGACATGTTGTTTACTGCATTAAAATTTAAATATGCATTTCCTAGATTCTAAGATATAGAGTCAACTTTTGATTATTTACCAAGTCTTGATGAATGAAAAAAGGTTAAAATAATGTGTTAGATTCTAGAAAATTTTAATGTAGCCACTAATATCTTTTGTGGGAGTGACTACACTACATGTAATTTGTACCTTAGTGAGATATATAATAAAAAGGAGTTTTGAATCATTATTCTATAAATGAAAATATTTTCATTAGGACAATGATTAGTAAAATGGAAGAAAATTTTGAAAAGTATGGGGTGAATGCAACTTGTTGATGATTGGATCCAAGGGTTAAATTAATATCGATTGAAATGTGTTTTCTAGTTTTGGAAGCTAGAATGAATGTAAACTTAGTTTGTAGGACCATATTTGAGATTTATGGTGAATATGTAGTGATGTGTAATGTGGGAATTAGTAATGAAAAAATTGTTTCATATGTTAGCTCTTTAGGTATTTCCACAAGTTATTGTTCACATTTTTCATCAAGTTCAGGTTGGTCAAAGTTAATGATTTATGTGAAACAAGTAGAAATGGTGAGTTCACCAAAGTCAAAATTAGATAATATCTTGAAGAATGTGAGTATATTTGTGAAGAAACTTCACATTATGATTTTGATATTTTAGAATGGGAGAAGTGAACAACTTGAAACTTGGGTATTATCTGAAATGACAGTAAAGATTCTTGCAATTCCCATATCTATAAGTAGCCCCAAAGTATACCTTTAGTATCGGTGGTAGAGTAGTAAATCCATATTATTCTGCCTTGGTACCAAATACAGTTCATGTTTTGATTATATTCGGGTTCTTTATGGTATAAAAAAATCAAAAGGTGAATTAATATTGCTTAATTATTATTATGTTTTTTTTATAGATATTCTTGTTTTATGTAATAAATTTTTGTTTGATGGTTGTAGCCAAAGAAGAAACCTATGAAGGTAATGCTACCCATTACATGATTTTTAAAATTTTTCTCATCTTATATTTTCCATTACATAAAGTAATTAGTAGTAGAAGGGTATTTTTTTTATCAAAAAAATAATAAATTTTGTTCTTTTGTTTATTTTCATAGGTGTAGACTTTGCTCATGCATTTGAGGGAACAAGAACATAAAGGCATATGGTTTTCTTGCACAAAGGGAAAGCGCTAGAGTGTTTCTTTTGATTTTGGTTTTTTAGGAATGAGTTTCCATGCTAAAAATCAGTTTAGTATTGTGATTGTGAACAACAAAAATACAAAATTTTGAGCTTAATATTTGGTTCCTAGTTTTTGTTTGGTTAATTCAAATATATACTTGATTTAAAGTTTTTGTTCGAGTGATCAAATTAAATTTGATAATGCTATTTGATTTGATATTTTGTGTTTGGGATTAACAATATTTATACACAATTTTATGCATAGTACATGCATAAATTACTAATAGTTTTATGTATAGTTTATTTGACATGGTATTTTATTTAATGTTTTCAATGTAGGTTGGAGCTCGAGCTTAAACTCAATAGAGGAGGAGGCCTCCCCATCCCCTTTTTTCGTAGTTGGAGGGCAACTACTGTCCCCTCCCTTCTCCACACAACACTGTCCCCTCCCTTCTCCACACAACAGGAGAAGCACACTTAAGGATGAGCATAGCCCACCTTTGCAACGTTTTACCAAAAGCTAGATTGAATCCCAACAACCCCCAATGAGCTAAGGACAAAATGTGCTCTCTCGAAGCCCTAAGGCATTGTAGACTTGTGTGTAGGGCTAATAGTGCCTTAGGACTTGTGCACTAGTTGCCCCCTTAGCCTTTGGGTAGGCCAAGAGTCAGGTTGGATATGGGTTGGACCCCCCATGTCTAGGTCCTCTCTAGATGAAGTTAATTAATTTTGATGACAACAAATATTTAAGAATTAATTATAAATTTTAAATAAGTAACTTGTGTAATTTGAGTTCAATGTTGTGATTCTAGTATATTAAGCTTCACATTTAGACCATCCCACAGCTTTTGAAACTCCAAATTTTGAGTTTTAGAAATCTCATTGAGCATATACTTTAAAATTATTTAATTAAAATTAAATTGAGTTACTAATTGTTGTGGTAGGATCACCTAGACTTGGGAGTACCATTTATCATCTTTTGTTATTGTAATATTTTTCCAAATTAGATGGTCTAAGATGTATTATAAAACAAGTAATTCTTGTCGTGCTATAAATTGATCTATGCTTCGATAAGTTGATTAGTAGTTCTTGCTGAAAATCCTTTTAAGGGTCTAAATACTTGTACCTAGTTGTAGTTACCCGTAAGTCTCTAGTGTTGGATGGTATTGTAATTTTGGGCCCTTGAGTTTGTTGCTTTAGATACCATTCGACTTTTACTAAGTGAAATGTTAACTCTCAGTGAAAAGCCATCGAAAGTTTCTTACTTAGTTCTAGACTTATATAAGTTGATTGATAGTTGTTGCTGAAAATTCTTTTATGTAAACTTTGTGCTTGTACCTTGTTGTTGTTGGCCATAAGCCTCATGTGTTGGATTGGTGTTGTAATTTGGACCCTTTGATCTATTTGTAGTAGATGTTGTTTGACTTTTACCTAGTGAAATATTAACTTTAAGGTGAATAGCTATTTACTCCTTTTTTTTTTATAGTTTTGAACCCTTTCCAAATGTGTTGCCTTAAGATTGGGTGGGTCCCTTATTGCTCTTTGTATTTGAGTTCAAATATGCAAAAATGCAATAAAGGTGCAACACTACAACAACCAATGACATTTTGCTAAATAAGAAAAGTTAGGTAAAAAAATCACGTGAGAATGTCAAGTGTGAAAAAGCAGCAGATAAATTGAAATTTGGTGAGCTAATTTAAATGTAACGAAATTAAATTCAAAATACCTAAGTTCTAAATGGATACCCATTTTTAAAATAAAAGTACCTAAGTTTTGAACAGATAGACAAGTTATGACAAAACTTGGGTATATGCCAAATTCATTTTACTCCACTTGATTCAATTTAGCTTTGTTAGATTCCATTTACTGGAATCTTGGCTCGTTGATGGTATGTTTTTCAAAAGATCCAAGTTCCAAATGGAGAGCAAAATTTTTAATAAAAATACCCAAGTATGAATGAATACCCAAGTTTTATCTACCAAATTTGTTGATAAGAACCACGTCAACCATTGACGAAACCTGATACCAAATCTGGAAATTGTCCCCAAGATTTTTCAAGTTTGATTGAAACCGCGACCAGTTGCTTAGCAAAGCAAGAACCTTGGTATGGTGAAGACGCCACACACGGGGATGAAAAATCCGTTTGATAAGTCGGTTTTGAATGCCATAAGGAAAACTTGATAAGTTCAGAAAAGTGAATAACTCACAATATGAATAATCATAAAAATACTTTTAACCAAGTCTTCTATTTATAGTGGAGGATGTGGTAGAATCCTAATTACATTCAAAGTTTAACTCTTAAAGATAAACCTATCATGATAAGATAACTCAATGTAAACTAGAATTCTAACATAACTCAAACTCTAACTCTCTAAGATAAACATATCTTGAAAAGATGACACAATCTACTAGAGATCTAATATAACTAAAATTCTAACTCTTTATGAAGACTCTTCTTGGCATCCCACGATTTCACGGTGGGTTCCACCAGCTCGTGCAACCATGGTGGGTCCCACAATGTAACAGAGTAAAACCAGCCTTTGTTCACATCATTTGTTTTAGCTCTACTAATTCAATTTAACTTTATCAAATAAAATCTTAGTTTTACTTAAATTCGTTTTTAATATATTGATTTTTGGGACTCCATAGATTTAGCGCATGGAGAAAAGGAGAAACGATATGTTGGGACAAAACAGAAAGAAGAAAAAGGTTATAGACTTATGTCCTAACCCTCCCCATGAGGCTCTATTTGTAAATGAATTAAACCATAATATTAAAATTATGCCCCTAAAACTTAAACTAATTATATCAAAATCATATTTATTAGATGACTCTTTATTTACCATTATGCCACCACTATGTGGGTTTTCTCCTTGGTTTGTGGGTTTGAACCCATCTTCCACCTCTCTTAAGTGTGTGAGTCTTCCTTGACCCATCTTCTAACACACTTGGACATGTGGGTTTTCCTTAGTCATATGGGTTTTGACCCATCTTCCTCAAGCTAGGGTGAGAGAACATCATGAATTCCCAACTTGTTACAAATGGTATATATGAACTTCTCGTATAAAATGACAACAAATAAAATAGATAATAAGGGCACAAAGAAGAAAGATAAAGGAAAAAAAATTGAAAAGGAAAAAAAATTGGAATTCTAAAAAGAAACCATAGCTACGAGTCTTAAAAATCAATGCTCTGATACAATGTTGATTTTCAGGACTCCATGGATTTAGCTCAGGGAGAAAATGAGAGACAACATATTGGGAGAAAACAGGAAAAAAAAAGAGGTGATAAACTTATGTCCTCCCTTCCCCCTTATGCTCTATTTTTAGATGAATAAAATTATAATATTATAATTATACCTCTAAAACTTAAACTAATTATATCAATATCATCTTTATGAGATAACTTTTTATTTACCATCATGTTACTTCCTATATGGGTCTTGAGCCCATCTTCTACCTTTCTTAGATATACATGTATTTCTTGGTTTGTGGGCTCAGGTTCTCTTCTAACATGAGATGTGGGCATATTGAACTTTCCTTGATTCCCCGTTCGATACATGAGATACTGTTATAGGTGGGTCCTTCCCTTTTTGGAGTGTCTGGTTCTTGCCACGAATTCCGTCTCGGTTCAGTTCAGCCGCCGTGGTCTCCGCGCCTCTCCGCTTCAGAGAGCCGTTTCCAGGCAGAAAAATTCTCCCACGCAGCCGTTGGTTATGCTGACGTGGGCGTCGATTCCTTTCCCAAATGCCCAAGACCTTCAAATGCTGAAGCCATTCGGATTCAGACAGACGCGATTCGGCTCCTCCTTTTATCGTAGTCCCTGCCATTGGAAGAGGACAGTCGCCAACTCCACCAGCTCTGTTTCCATGGCGACCGCTTCTACAGTCTCCACTGAGAAAGAAGCTGCTTCAGGGTCGGAACAGCCTACGCAGAAGACCCCTTTGTCTTTGCAGGTAAGTGCACAAGATGTACTCATGCTGTGAGCTCTGGATTTTTGGGCAAGCTAGTCTTTTGAAAAGGGTTTTCCGTCTTCTTCCCTTGGACTTGTGTTCAATATCTGATTGCATGTTGGTTTGGTGTGTCTAAGAGTCCTGTTATACATTTTGAGTAAGGATGCGTTTTTTCGGTTGTTTCTACTCTTCAGGCCGTTCTTTTTACTTGTGAGCATCCTTCGATTTGACGCACAGATGGATTCTTGGTTTTCAGTTTTTAAGAAAGATTTTTTTTTTCTTTTGCTCTCCATATTTCATATTAAGAAGGCCAAGTATGCAATGGAACTAACAAATGATAGAGCGGAATGGGGAGATATTCATATAGCCTAGGTAACATAATTAGGAGAAGGCTCTGATGAATATGAATGAATCAATAAGGTTAGCTTTTTCTTGGTGTGCATTTTAGTATATTAAACCATTTTGTTACCTTAAGAGCTGGAGTTGGCTTTCAAAGTGTTGTTCAAGAGTGAGATCTATATAATCATTCATTAACTTCTACTATCCTGTGTGTGGCATGTGACTCGTCATCACCGAAGCACAATGTTACCTGAAGAGGATATCACTTATTCCTGATAAAAAGGAAGAAAAAGAAATCCCCTCCTTAGTATCAATTACTAAGGATACTCTAATCTTGCGTGGGTTAGACCTTTTTCTCTTTCGTTCAAAACCCTCTGATTTGAGAGGTAGACATCAATTTGAGTTCCTGACCACATCAAACAAGTGCTACAGAGCCACCCTTTCTTTGTAAACATATTGGTTTCGTACGGAAGAGATTGACCTTGAGAAAGTTGATCTTTTTGGCTTTGTATTTGTAATTGCTGTTTGCGAAGGGAAAGAGGAGCCAAGAGTGAAGAAGATTTGGATTGTCAACTAATGCATATTACTTCAACTAAATGACCTTCTGCATGCACTTCTCAGTGAACCTCTGCCAGATAATTGGCTGTTGCCTACATCTGCTCAAATCTTTCCTTGAGCACATCAGCCAGTTTTCGTCATTAGTTAGGTCAGGTCTCTGGTGATGATGATGATGATGATGATGTATTAATATATTAGTTGACTGTTAAATTTCTTCATTCAATAGTTTGCATGAAAGAAGATTTAAATTAAACACTATTAAGGGTGATGTTTAGTTCAAAGAAACAGACGAAAGCACAATTATTTGGTTAAAAGTAATATTTAAATGAACAACATTACTTTTCCTCTCTAATATGTCTAGGTAAAGATCACTTGGAAACTACTTGTAAATCGATTCAAAAGTTTATTGCTATAAGGTGTGGATGTGGACTTTTACAACAGCTCAGATTGCAGGGGCCTAAAAGCATTCCTATTAAAAGAGCATGTGATGTTATGGATGTTATTTGGAAGGATGTTTAAAAGTTGATCTCAGCTTGCTCTGAGAAAAGCACCTGATGCATTTGGTATTATCCAGGAATTTTTGGGTGTGTTCTTTTCTTTTCTTTTTTTTCCTTTTTTATTTTCTTTTTGTTTTGAAAAGTTGCATGATTGGATGGAAGAAAGGAGAAGAGCAAGAGAAAAGAAAGATCTGAGAGATGGAGAAAACAGTAATGAAAGCTGCATTGAATAAGGGCTCAGAAATCAATGAAAGTTGAAAACTAGAGTCCTAATATAAAATCTAGGTGGTTGTAACTTTATGAGAGATATACAAGTATGCAAAATAACCAAAATACCCCTACATCAGTATTTTAATACTCCCCCTCAATATGGGGAATAAATGTCAAATAGAGCCAGCTTGTCACAAAATACCAAATGTTCACACTTTCCAAGGGACTTTATAAACACATCACCAAGTTGTTCAGATGCATTCACATATGGGTGACAACCTTCCCTTGCATCACGACATCTCTAATGAAATGGCAATTGACCTCGATGTGTTTTATCCTCTTGTGGAAGATTGGATTACTAGCTATGTAGATGGCTGTTTGATTGTCACAATTCATAATCATAGGGTTTGAAATGTGAAATCCAAACACAATAAAAATTGATTTCACCCGCATGAGCACTAACTGTCTTAGTCATCGCCTTATACTTTGCTTCAAATCTAGAGTTAGCCACTACAACTTATTTCTTACTCTTGTATTTTACTAGGTTACCTCCAACAAAACAACAATACTAAGTGGTGGACCTCCTATCCATCTTGCACCCAATAGAGTTTGCATCAGATATCCCAACACATCAATCTTTTAATCAGCTATGCATCTAGTTCAATTCATGCTGCCACGGTGGTCAAATTTTGTGCCTATGCATGTAGAAGGAAGTTTGAAATCAGTGCATATTCCATAAAATGCATGCATGTTTTTCAAGCGTTTGGACATATATTTTATGACATCCTGGTGGTTCTCTATGATTTTTTTTTTTTTATCTCACTTTGGGGACCAAGGTGGTCCTGCTCTCAATTTATTGAGTAATATGTTTTTTCATAACATAAGGAAGCAAGACTTACATCCTTATGGTTCCTACACTACAAAACTAATGCACCCGTAGAGTTCCCTAAAAGTATTTTTTGGAGAAGGAGAGCACATGTGCGCATGGCACGCCACCTTAATGTGTCTTCCTCTCGTTTTTCTTAAAAAAAAAGCAAAAAACTTCCACGGGAAAAGAACATTGTAAGTATCACTGTTGGTAATAAGTACTGAACATCTTTCCCCACACATTTTGAAGTTCTCCATTAGGAAAGAAAAAACTTTGATTCTCAAGTTTGATCCTGTAGATGACAGTTCTAATTCTTCTCAGTAGTTATCTGATATCTCAGAAAAGATTTTTAAAGCTATCATGGTAATAGTGGTCAATCATATGCAAGTTATATCCTATTGCTCATTAGGTAGTTGTTATACCTTCAATACCAATGTGGTCTTACTTAATGGAGCCTTCTTCTGGCTGGAGGAGACCTTCAACCCATTTTGCTGCATCCATAACTGAGATTGATATTCCTCCGTGCTGGATAGCTCCTAACTACTGTGTTTTATGGTGCATACTGAACAGTTTCTTTTTATTTGTTTTATTCTCTTACACTGGAGCTCCATTAAGTGGAGCTATAGAAGAATTAAAGTCGTGTTGCTGTTTGTTGTTACAGTAATAATTTTCCACTGAGCCACCTACTATTATAAACATGGTTTTTTTACTCACCGAGTTGATCCGTGACGTGGATGGTTGACTCGAATTTGTGACTGGGCAAGTCAGGCTGGGGGGGGAGGGATCAGACTCGACCCCTCCATAATGGGTGGGTCCCCCCTGGCTCAGGTGGAATCCGACCACCAGACTCGCGAGACCTGGTCCTACTTGCCCAATCCAACTCAAAAAATCAGGATCTCAATTCCAATTCAGAAAACCATGTTTCTAAATTTTCTATTCTTTAACAAGCTCAATATTATGTGACAAAAATGTCAGTTGAGGAGAATACATGTCCTTTTTTCTCAGGTCTCAGAGCGATTGGAGAAGTTTAAGACCACAATCTTCACCCAAATGAGTTCTCTTGCCATCAAACACGGAGCCATAAACCTTGGCCAAGGCTTTCCCAACTTTGATGGCCCTGAGTTTGTCAAAGAAGCTGCCATCCAGGCAATCAGAGAAGGGAAAAATCAGTATGCACGAGGTTATGGAGTGCCTGACTTAAATTCTGCCATAGCTGCTAGATTCAGAAAGGATACGGGCCTTGTGGTGGACCCTGAAAAGGAAATCACTGTGACATCTGGGTGCACTGAAGCTATTGCGGCCACCATGTTGGGCTTGATAAACCCTGGTGATGAGGTGATCCTCTTTGCACCATTTTATGATTCTTATGAAGCAACTCTTTCAATGGCTGGGGCTAAAATAAAGGCTATCACTCTCCGCCCACCTGATTTTGCGGTTCCTCTTGATGAGCTCAATTCTGCAATCTCAAAAAACACCCGTGCGATTCTGATTAACACACCTCACAACCCGACTGGGAAGATGTTCACAAGAGAAGAACTTGAAGTCATTGCTTCTCTCTGCAATGAGAATGATGTATTGGTTTTCACAGACGAAGTTTATGATAAGTTAGCATTTGAAGCTGATCATATTTCCATGGCGTCTCTCCCTGGAATGTATGAGAGAACTGTGACTCTTAATTCTCTTGGGAAGACCTTCTCTTTAACAGGCTGGAAGATAGGGTGGGCTATTGCACCTGTGCATCTGACATGGGGAGTGAGGCAAGCCCATGCATTCTTGACTTTCGCCACCTCAACACCGATGCAATCAGCAGCTGCAACAGCTTTGCGAGCCCCAGATTCATATTACGAGGAGTTGAGGAGAGATTACTCGGCCAAGAAAGCAATATTGGTGGAGGGTCTCAAGGAGGTGGGCTTTGTGGTGCACCCGTCGAGTGGGACTTACTTTGTGGTGGTGGATCACACACCTTTTGGGTTGGAGAATGATATTGCATTCTGTGAGTACTTGATTAAGAGTGTAGGTGTGGTTGCAATTCCAACCAGTGTGTTTTACCTCAATCCTGAGGAGGGAAAGAATTTGGTGAGATTCACTTTCTGCAAGGATGAGGAGACTCTGAGGTCCGCAGTCCAAAGGATGAAAGAGAAGTTGAGGAGAGTGTAAACTTTGTTAGAGTTATACTCTCTGTTGATTAAAGTAGCACAATAAAGTGGATCATGTTACTTTGTCATGAGGGAAGTTTCTGAACTTGTGATCTTGAATTTGATTGGTAAACATTGTTTTTCAAATGAAACTAGTTTGGACTTTAACCTGCTATGTCATTCAAATGATCAGTTTATACTACCGAAAATTCTTGTGGAAACTGCTGTGATAGCGTGCAAATAAATGTCCGGACAGTTCCACCCTTCCAAGAAGCTTTAACTGTCATCGTTTATGGAGAGGTTGCTCACTGCAATCATCTATTTACAGGCAGTTGGGGGGTACTCATTAAAGCTGTGTTTGGCAGCATGGAAATTGAGGAAAAGGAAAAGAAAAAGAAAGAGAAAATGAATAAGATTTATTTTCTCTTGCTTAGAAGTTGAAATAAAATATGAGAGAAAATAGAAGACAAACAATGTTTCTCTGTTCAGGTGAATGTGAAAAATATAAAAGAAAGTAGGAAAATTGAAAAGCCACTCGTTCCCTCCAAAAGCAGGAGAGCCAAAATTAGGAGCAGAAAGCCAACCGAACAACAAGAGAAAGAAGTCCTGTGAATGATTCACTTCCACTATACTAATGAGAGGAGAAATTAGATACAAGTGTGGAAAGAAGCATCAAAATGGCTTGTTTTGAAGGACGGAATTGAGAACATGCCAAAATTATAGAGAGAAGTAGAAGCTAGGGAGGAGAAACGGAAGGGAAGAGCAAAAATCGTGGCATGAGCACATGTGTAGCTCGAAATCAACACGGGCAGTGCTAAAAAGGGTATATAAGCCTGAGTGGATCAAACAGTGAAAGCCAAGTAAAGAAAGAAGGGAGCCAAAGTCAGACTGTGAGAATTCTATTCGGAGTTTTGAGTGTTACTGCTTCCTGAATAAAGAAAAAAGTTACATGCCAGAATAATGATGTTTTCAAATAAGTGTTCAATTTGGTGAAGACGGAGAGAGGCAAGGAAGCGGAGGTAGAGGAGAGGGCCCCAGCCTACCCTTTTCTTTCGGTTCGATGGAGGTGAGCCGGACAGAGCCGCCGGTGGAAGTGGCTGCCTCCATGCCAGCATGTGGGCAGGAGAGAGCAAAAAGATGGAGCCCTCCTTGTCTTTCTTTCTTTTCTCAATATATTTTCCTATATTTTTCTAAAACTAATTCTTATATTTTTCAATTTGAATAATATAAAACTATTTTTTTTTTCATCATTTGTAACATGTCTCAAATACAAGAGAAATAAAGAAGAATCAAGCCAAAGAAATTCTAGTGAAACATTATGATCAATAAAAAAAATGTTTTTATAGCATTTTGTTACATGTTCTTATTGGCACAAACACACCCCATCATAATATATATGTTATGAAATGTAGGCTTATCGGAGAAATACAAAGAAACGCACCTTCCCGATTCAGTCGGTGTTACCATGTGAATCCCCCATTACAACGACTCGTGTGCCTACATACAAAAGAAGTAGAATTTCAAGAGTATAAAGTATTTACATATTTTCCAAAAATATTGAGGTATTTATTTTTGGGGGCATCATAAATAATTAATAGAGTAAATAATTAATGAAGAAACTTTGAGGTGGGTGATGTCAGAGTAGTTCCATCTACTCTTGTATGCGGTAGTTTTTCGTACCTAACAGATCGGTGTGTTGGGTATATTGGCTAGCCGTTATCATGGTATCAGAGTTGGGCACGCCACATCCCGTGAGAGGCGCTCAAGAATAGGCAGGATGGGTGTCAGAATGGTTCCGTCCATTCTTGTAGGCGGTAGCTTTCAGCACCTAACAAATCGGTCTGTTGGATGTATTGGCTAGCCGTTGTCAGGTGGGCTATATCAAATTTGAGGGGTCCTAATACTAAACAACTCTACTACCAAGTTCAAAGCTCAAAGACGTATAGAATGGTTCACTTGGTGATCAACCCTCTTGCCATGCATCACATGACATCAATGATGTCATTCTTTAATAATAAAAAAAAAAAAAATGAAGGTTAGAAGAGCAAACTTCTCAAAATGAGGTAATGGCCAAACCATTTTGGGCTCCTCCCACTTGTTTATGCCAATAAGGGGAGTAATCTCCCATGAAGGGAAGGGAGTTATTAATAAAATAACTCCCACAAGAAAACATAGGTTAAAAGTTGTCAAATCACAAAGTTGTATTTAATCCCCACCACCATCACAAAAACACTCCAAATTCTCTTACTCTTCTAAGAAAACATCCAAACACAAACACTCATAAAAGTACTCTAAGAAGCTTGAGGAAAGAAAACTTTTTTATAAAGTGCCTACTTATCTAACATGAAAGATTATTCTCCTATGCATGTTCCATACCAAATGAGTACACCACACTCCTGACCAAAATTAGTGTAACTTGTTGTATCGATATATTTTTTTTCCGACTATAGAATCAAAGGTACCAATTGGCGAAACTTATCGATGTGCCAAATTCGAAGGACCCCAATATTTACATGTTGCACTAGGCTAGGGTCATAACTGGTGTTATACAAGAACCAACAAATTGTGGCTATCATGTATTTTATTTTACTTTTTTAAATATTTTTAATGTAAATAATTATTTTTAAATATGAACCAGAAAAGAGTCACAAGACAGTTTAGACTTTACTTTATAATTATATATCATCTTATTTTATTTATTTATTTATTTATTTTGGGGGGTGGGGTGGGGTTTTTGTGAAAAAGTTTTCATAAACGGAATTTGGAAGTGGACCCAAGGGCCCTTTCGTGGAGGATCCGGTTTCAAAATCCGGACCGCGGATGCTTTCTTTTAAAGCAATCCAACGCTACACGTGCCGAACAAGAAATACAGTACACTGCACCTACTAAACGGAAAGTGTTGCCGGACCCACCACACGTTCTGTCGGATCCCAGATCCGATGACCGGATCTTCCAATCTAAGGGCGACTCATTCTATGCGAGAAGAAAGCCGCCGGGGACTTGTATGACGGTTGATTTAAAGATCGACGGTGCACATTGAAAAGAAGCGGTCCGTTGAGAATCTCGCTCGCTCTCGCTGACTATAAAACCCGGTTCCCTAAACAGTTCGTGAAATTTTGTGTCCTTCCACTCCTCCGGTTTCCAGTTCCGTTTCTACTCCTCTGAGGTTATCTGCTGATCTGTACTTGGTTGTTCATATCTTTGAATCTGCTGCTTCTGTTCCAAGAATTACCGTCTGGGTTTCTGCAGAAGATGTCAGTCATAAGAATCTCTCGATACAGGTCCGGGGACTAAGTGAAAGGAAGAGGGGGAGGGGAAAATATCGTCATGGAAGGGAAAAGCCCCAGCAAGCTGACGAGAACTCAGTCGTCCCTTCTTCGCTCACCTACTGTTCGATCATCCATTCATAGCCTCTCGTCTATAGACGAGGAGTCGCAGGCCTTGGAGAAGCCCAAACCCCATAAGCCTCTTTCCTTCCCCGTGGGCGGCCATGTCTCGGTCGCCTCCGCCCACCGCGCTCTGCAGATTCTTGCCGGCGCTGCCTTCTTGGTTTTCTTCTTCTTCTTTTTTACGGAAGAAATACCCGTCTTCCCCAACTTGTTAGTTCCTGCGATTCTTGTCGCCGTCGCGTTCCTGGCGAAAAGGGGTTTTGCTGTTAAGAACTTTTGGGAGGATCGGAGCCGGAAGAGGAACGGTCTCCCGAAGGGGGTTTCCGTTGATTGGACTATCGGCGGGGGTGGTGATTCTTTGTCGTTGAAGAAGGATCGGAAGAAGATTGTGAGGGAAGGGGTGGAGTTTTACAGTAATGGGGATATCTACGAAGGCGAGTTTCACAAGGGTAAGTGCAACGGAAGTGGAGTTTACAATTATTTCTTGAATGGGAGATACGAAGGGGATTGGATTGATGGGAGATACGACGGATACGGGATTGAGAGCTGGGCTAGAGGGAGTCGGTACCGTGGCCAGTATCGGCAGGGGTTGAGACATGTATATGGAGCCTACCGGTTCTATACAGGAGATAGTTATGCAGGAGAATGGTTCAACGGACAGAGTCATGGAGTGGGAGTTCAGACCTGCTCCGATGGAAGTTCATATTTTGGCGAATTCAAGTGCGGAGTGAAGCATGGCATCGGCTGCTATCACTTCCGGTGAGTGCGTAACCTGATATCGCTTAATTCTTTTGCAATTGATCCCGTAGAGGATTGTTTTCCCTCTTTTTTTTGTTTTCCGATTCCAATTTTGGATTTCTCTTTGTTCTTCCAGTAAACCTTGTTTGTTTTCCTCACCTTTTCGCCGTTACTTCAGTGTAATTCTCTTCGTTTGGGGAATAAAACTCTGGGTTTTGATCTTCTTAGTTTGCGTTTCTTGCTTACTGGGGACCCGGAAATTCGTGGGTGGATTGGACAGTTAGAATTTACCGTTGATCGTCTCTGGGTTTTCTTTTTGGGGAAATTTTTTAACCTAGTAGTAAATACTGTCCTACCAATTTCTTGTGACTTTTTTGTCTTGGTATTTATATCTTGCATGGTTCACTGTTTGTTTCTGTTCATGTTCTCTGGATCAAGATCGGGTGAACAGTAGAGTATCTTTAGGCTCTTAATTTCTGGTTCATAGATTTACTCACTGAAATCTGCATGCTTTCTGAATCATTTGATGTCTGTAAACTCTCTTTTGATGGGAAAAATAAGAGAAATAAGCATCTCTTGTTCAATCTGCTGGGTTAAGATTAAAGCATTCTGAGGGTCGCTACTCAAACCTGAAAATATCTTCTAAAGGTAAAATTAAACTCTTGCAGGAATGGAGATAGATATGCAGGGGAATACTTTGCTGATAAAATCCATGGATTTGGAGTGTACCACTTTGCCAACAGCCACTGTTATGAAGGATCATGGCATGAAGGCCGGAAACAGGGCTTTGGAATGTATACTTTCCGGAATGGTGATACACAGAGCGGAGAATGGGACTCTGGAGTTCTAAAGAACTCCTTACCGCCATCATCTGATTCGGTCCTCCGAGCTGTTCAAGTACATCCTTAGTTCATTCTTGCTCTGAAATTTTTATCTATTCAGTAACCCGGATCTCTAATTGTTTCACTGATCATTCTTCTAGGCTGCGAGAAGAACAGCAGAGAAAGCTATTAGAGTTCCTCGAGTGGAAGAACAAGTGAACAAAGCTATAATGGCTGCAAATCGAGCAGCCACTGCTGCCAGAGTTGCCGCCGTCAAAGCTGTCCAGAACCGGATGGACGGAAAATTTTGCAACTTGGATGTCTAAGAACAGGCTCGAGTCGCATTGTATTTTTTTCTAAGCTATGTGTGCCCCTGTACTGCAGAGTTAGGTGCCGGACCCGGCTAGCAAAAAACTCAGCAGCCGGATGTCCAGCCGTGTTTGTAACAGAGAAAGGTGAGAATGAGAAAGAAGACTGACAAACCCCCTTCGTCCCCCTGGTGCTTGGGTCTAATTTTGTTAACATGCTTCATAGAGAAAAGTTGGTCATCACTTCTGTAACCTGTAAATAAACACGAAATGTAGATCAATTGAATATGATTTTTCCAAGCTTTTTCATCTCATGTTTTGTCAGTATGGAGGAGGGGGGGACCCATGTGCTGCTCTTTCTCTTCACCAGCATGAGTGGATTTTTTGCTTTCTTTTTGCCAAATGGTATCACTTTCCACTTTTGGGTTTCGAACCCATGTTACAGTGATCCGCGTCTGCCATTTTCATGGAGGAATCTGGTCTTCACTTTCTGTTTTTTAATTCAAATTGCTACAGATCTTGAATCCAAAACAGGGATAGAATAACTGGGTGTCCCCCACCTCTTATTTTTTCTTTGCTTTCATCTCTCCTGCCAAGTTCTTCAACCACTCCCACCTACATCTCAGAAACAGAGTGATAAACATATCCAGGTTCAGGGGACAATAATGGATGGTTTTGTCTGCTTTTGACTCCAACGAAGAGCTTGGTGTTTTGGTTGTTATGAGAAGGTTTTGAAAATCCCAAGGGGGGTTTGGACTTGAACTGGCCTGCCATTATCGGGAACATGCTATCTTCTTCATAAAGATCCAAGACGGGAGATTAAACAAAGCAAACTGTGTTTTTTTTAGTCTTACCCTGTGTCGAGATGTTTCTGCAGTGCATCACATAATGTGGCATGTCAGTCCAACCTTCCCTTTGAAAATTAAAGGCTACTTCTGCTTTGGGCATAAAGCTTCTCCCATTATAATATTAAAACTTTTTCAGGAGAGGCTTTTCAAAGGAAACCTTGTGCGTGAAGAAGGGAAAAGGTTTGATTGGTTTTTTCTATTGGATACGAAGATCTTCACCATTTGAGATGATCTTTCTTTCTAAAGAGAAGTCTGGATCATAGGAAGATAAGGTTTTGCAGGTTTTCTGAGGGCCATGGGTTGAACCCATGAGAGTGTGCCATGTCTGACCAATTTTCAAGTAGGGGGCAAGTTGAGAACTGAACCCCCTCCAAGATCTCTCTTTTTGGTTCAAAATCAAAGTTTTCAGAGCAGATCAGGAGTTCAAATTATTCAAAGCTTCAATGCCTTAAGAATGAGATATTAGATGGTGTTGAGGGGAATTATGGGATGAGGTTTCATCATTAAGGCATCTCAGTGGAATTAATTATTGGAATATTTATCCACTTTGCATATCTTAATGACATTATTCATGTGAAAATGAACTTGGCAAAGAAATAATCATCATTATCTGCAAGTTTACATGATCATGGTGAGCACATGAGAACAATTGACTTGAAGTTTATTTGAAGAGATGACATTCAGCAGAAGCAATTTATGCTGGGATTTGCCTGGTGGCCTACCTAAGCCACACTTCTTAGGTATTCTGAAGAGAAAATTATATAAAATGGTTGATTGACATCAGAGAGAAGACTTCTCTCCCCCTGAATGAGTCTATTTTCTCTCTCCCCCTCTGACAAATGCTACAAAACTTTTAAACAGGGCAAGGTGGCATCTCAAATAGGCTTTGGCTTCAATGCAGATGAGACTTAGATGATTTCCCTTTGACAAGGCCTCCAGTTATGAGTCTTTTATCTCTCTTGTTTCCTTCCTCCTGGCACACTTCTGTTTGGAGATCTCACTTTTGGGATTACTTAGCTTAATGAGAGAGAAAGCAAGAGCTATCAAGCCACATCATGTTGATTTGTTTTATTCAAAAAGAAAAATAGGATGTTGATGTGTTTGTTTGCATTAACAATATAGTGTATGATTTCATCATGAAATAAAATAAAAATAGTTTTAGTAGTAAGCAATTGAATATGACATTTTGGGTAGGTTTATCTTTCTGCCAACCAGGCTTGTGCTTGCATGGGAAAGAAAATACTCCTTTTGCCTTTAAAGAAAATCATGAATGGGATAGCACCGACCTCCACTAATGGAGTTGATACATTTGCTAGATCCTGAACTGTTGTTTAACAATATAAAACCTACGCTTTGCTGTTAACCAGAGAGGAGGAGAAAAACAATTGTTGAATGTCCCATGAGATAGTAGGCAAGAAATGCATAGGACAAACTTTCATTCTTTGTCCTCATGGGTGGCCTCCAACTTCACTATAAAATATCTTTAATCAATTACCAATTGATTTGGCAAAAAAATAAATATGAATTTCTCCATTCGCTCATTTGAAATACCACAACACCAAGCTAAATCGGTTCGCAAACCGTTCGAGATCGGTTCAGTTCAGTTTGTACTTGAGTTCAGGTCGAGTTCAAACTTGAAATAAGACATGTTAAGTATAACAAGCCAAATTCAAGATTTTTCAAGTTCAGCTTGTTAGTTTATGAAAATACCCTTTACTCTAATTGCTCTTGTCAAATCCTTCTTTAGTTGGTTGATAGTTGCTTTTATTTATCTCAAACCTCAAAAGGGTCGATTGTTCAGCCCTTTTGGGTTCCTTAACCTCTAATGTTATTGTTTTCCAATTAAATAAACACTATTGATAGAGGTGTTTGCTCTTATTAAACTGGTTATTATACTTTAGTATGCTCCATCGCAAAGTCTTGGACTCCTTTGTGATACCTTGAAGTTCAATAGTACCATAGCCATCACTATACTTTTTTTTTATAGTTTTAAATGTAGGCTGGAGCTCGAAGTCGGCTCGAGCTTGGGCCCCACAACCCCACCCCCGCTCTCTCTCTCTCCATAAAACCGATCTAATCTCGGACCATTTGTGCCCCGTCCCCTTAAAACCCATCTCTGACTTGTCCCTCCCCCATTTTTTAACCTCGTCTCATCCCTGTGGGTCGGGTTTGGTGAAACCCCTTCTCAACCTAAAACTCAAGGGGTTTTTGTTCCCCTTCCCCAACCTCGACTTTCGGGGATGAAACTCAAAACCCAAACTCGGGGTTTTCAGGTGAGGTTGAGGTCATGTTGAGTCAAATTTCCATGAAACCAACTCGATGCCCATCCTTACACAAGAGAGAATTTTAGGCATGTATTCTTAAAAAAGGATCAAATAGTTACATGTGGGCCATGCATATCACATATGTGACATATGGGGACCAAGTAAGTGGATGCTTTTACAAATTGATTAGAATGATTTGACCTTGGAGAAGATGAGGATCTTAATAATTGATGAAAATGGTTATAGATCTGAATCATTAGATTGACAATTACTGAACTAACCGGTTATATTAAACTATCACTAATCTGAACCATTAAATGGACGGTTTTTAGTCTAAATGATCAGATAAAATGGTTATTAATTTGATTGTTAGATGAAGCGGTTACATATCCGAATAGTTAAATAAGACAATTATTGATCTCAACTATTAGATCAAGTGGTTATAATCTAAAAGGTTAGATGAGGTGGTTACTGATCTAGATAGTTGGATCATGCAGTTATAGATCTGAATGGTCATATAAATACAAAGAACTATATAAATAGACCTCTCAATGATGTGAGATAGATAAAATGGCATACACATCTAAGAAGGCATAAGATTTGTTACATCTTGGGGAGGGATCTCTAATATTTTGTATCAAGTCTATTGAAAGTACTATTTTGAAAGAGATTCCATTTTTGAAATGTTATAATGGAAAAGTCCAAGAATATAGTGAACAAAACACTAAAACATGAACTTTTAGATGGAAAGAACATTACTAGATGGGAGGACATTAGAGTGATTGTAAATGAACCTCCTATTAGTAACTCTGAAGACCATGTATCAGGAAGATCAGACACTAAAAATAAATAGTAAAAATAATTATTATTGTGTAGTGGATCGATTTTTGGTGTTCTCAATAGTAGTTTATATGACATCTACTACTCAGATGCAAAAAATAAATGTGAGATATGTGTCCAGTCGAAACAGCCTAGGAAGTCATTTAAGTCAATAAGTAGAAACTCTTAAACTACTTGAGCTTATATATAGTGACATTTGTGATGTGACTCGTATTTTTACCAGATCAGGAAAAAATATTTTGTTAGTTTTTATATTGTAAAAAAAAAGTGTAAAAATTGTTAAAAAAAAAAAAAGTGTTGAAACTATTCAAGTATAAAAATTGTAAATTAATTAGCATACCATATAATTTTAGCATAAAATTTAAAACGAATGGTGGTGACAGTGCTTCTCAATTGAGGTATTCTCAAAGTATTGAAAGTTTAATATATTTATCAAATTGTACTAAATCATATATTTCTTACATTGTAGGAAGATTGAGTAGATATACAAGTAACCCTGATAAAACTTAATGGGAAGTTATTGAAAAGACTTTTGAAACATCTAAAGATATAATTATTGTTTATCCGGTGCAATATAGGAGGAGACAAATCTCTTTCGAAGACAAAATAAACACCTCAGACCTACTAAAGGTATTATTTAAATTATTTATTTTTGTGTGATTGGTGAAGCAGTTCGACAAAGAGGTAAGCATTGACACCACCTTTATTATGTTGGATTTATTTGTCTTATTTAAGTTATGTGAGTGATTATTTGTACCACCATAGGAATTCAAAATGTTGACCAATTTTTTATTAAAAAATTTCCTTTGATCCATCTTCTAGGACTCTTATGAGAGCAATACATGACCCATTTCTTTATCCTCAACATTTTTTAAAGGCAAGAGAAATTAAGAGAAATCATGTTAAAATCCTTTCATCCCAAATATTGGCATAAACAGCTAAAAAGTTTGGTTAAACAAAAAAAATTAATTAAATTTATATTCTAAAGAAAATGAAGAGGATGGAAAAGGTAAAGGGAGTAAAATTTTTTATTAAAATATTTATTTTGATTTTTTTTTTTTGAAAATGCAGACATTCATTAAGAACTCCATCAATCCACCTATAGATATTGCTAATCAATATGACAAATAAACTTAGTCATGAGGTGAGTTGCATTGAGGGATTGTCAAGTGGTCCATGAAAGTGAAGCTTCCTTTAATTTGTATTAAATGATGTTGTCAATGGTTGCTTGAAGTTGAAGCTTTGAAAAGGTGGATTTCTTGAGGCCCCAAAGTCAAGTTAGGAATGAATAAGAGAGAAATTTATGTAGGAAGAAGGTACAAGCTTTTGAACAACTCTTATGAATTATGAATGGGGGGTGGAAGGAAGGCAAGTGTGTATTCAAAGCTTTTTAGTTTTTCTTCCAGCTATTAATGATTCTAGCATGGTCATGAGATGATGATTCCTTGGGTGGGACCTCTACCATGGTAAAATATTTTTACCTTAATGTTAATTGATTAGTTTTAATTAAAATTAAGTAAGGTGAATTAGTGAAGGAGATAATGAAATTTATTTATTTTTAAAAAAATTAAGGTAAAAGAAAAAAAAAACTTCCTTGCTTTCATTGAGAGTTGAACTCAAGACCTCCCGCTTACTAAACGGGTGCTCTAACCAACTGAGCTATGAAAGCTTGGTTGTCTAAAGTTTCTTCTTTTATAATAAAAAAATGAATTCAATAAAAGGACAAATTTGGTAATTTTATCGATTTACTCAATTTTTATTTAACATATATTAAATAAAAAAAAATTTATTACTCGAATAAGCACATCGATTATCGATTCTACCATCTGATAAATAGATAAATGAATAACATATAGAACAACCTATTCAATATACCAATAATATTTTTGATTACCCGATTATCGATAGATAAATGAATAACATATAGAACAACCTATTCAATATACCAATAATATTTTTGATTGCCCGATTATCGATTCTACCATCTGATAAATAGATAAATGAATAACATTTAGAACAACCTATTCAATATACCAATAATATTTTTGATTACCCAATTATCGATTCTACCATATGATAAATAGATAAATGAATAACATTTAGAACAACCTATTCAATAAACCAATAATATTTTTGATTACCTGATTATCGATTCTACCATCTGATAAATAGATAAATGAATAACATTTAGAACAACTTATTCAATAAACCAATAATATTTTTGATTACTCAATTATCGATTCTACCATCTAATAAACAGATAAATGGATAACATTTAGAACAACCTATTCAATAAACCAATAATATTTTTGATTACCTGATTATCGATTCTACCATCTGATAAATTGATAAATGGATAACATATAGAACAACCTATTCAATAAACCAACAATATTTTTGATTACTCAATTATCGATTCTACCATCTGATAAACAGATAAATGGATAACATTTAGAACAACCTATTCAATATACCAATAATATTTTTGATTACCCGATTATCGATACTACCATCTGATAAATTGATAAATGGATAACATATAGAACAACCTATACAATAAACCAATAATATTTTTGATTACTCGATTATCGATTCTACCATCTGATAAATAGATAAATGAATAACATATAAAACAACCTATTCAATATACCAATAATATTTTTGATTACCCGATTCTACCATCTAATAAATAGATAAATGAATAACATTTAGAACAACCTATTCAATAAACCAATAATATTTTTTATTACCCGATTATCGATTCTACCATCTGATAAATAGATAAATGAATAACTTATAGAACAACCTATTCAATATACCAATAATATTTTTGATTACCCGATTATCGATCCTACCATCTGATAAATAGATAAAGGAATAACATTTAGAACAACCTATTCAATAAACCAATAATATTTTTTATTACCCGATTATCGATTCTACCATCTGATAAATAGATAAATGAATAACATTTAGAACAACCTATTCAATATACCCATACCGATAATACCAAATACAAATAGAATTATATATAGAATAGCTTATTTTCTTCCATTTATATACCTTTTGCAACTCTACCATTTGCAACAAAATAGTGGGCAAGGAAGTAGAAGCTTGCCACTTTCCTATTCCTTCTATTGGTGGATTAAGAGCCAATCATCTCCTTTGTTAACAGGGTTTTGGCCCTCTCTTCTGTTTTTTTTATTTTTTTATCTCCTTTTATTTTGCGATTTCTCTGAATCCCTCTTTCCATGCATAATCTGATCGGCAATGGTGGTTTTACTTTCTGGAATTAGTTACCTTCTTCATTCTGAAATTTCTGATTCTTGAAGAGACACAATACAGAGTAGTTTCTGGAATTAGTTTAGGCATCACTCATTCCTTCCCTCCTCTCTGCTTCTGACTCCGCCGCTCCTAGAAGAATCGCTTTCTGCGAAGCCGAAACCATGCTTGGAGTGGGATGTTTTAATCGAGAGAATAACTTTGGGATATCCAGAAAGCAATCCCCATTTCCCTCTCTCCCTCCCCTCCTCCCTCTGTATAAATCACTTTCCTCTTCCATCTTCCTCACGTTTCCACTTCTCCAAGGTTACAGATACAGGAACCCAGGAAACAACCACAACCCGTTCGAGAAACAGCTTCATCCATGTCTCAGAACCCTCCTCGTATTCTTAGAGTCAACCTTTTCAGAAACTTCCACCTCTATTGGTGCTACCAGTGCCAACGGACGGTCAGAATCTCCGTTCCGGCGTCGGATATCTTCTGTCCGCGCTGCTTTGGTCAATTCATCGTCGAGCTCCAATTCCCTCGTCCCCGCTACGTCGTCGAGTTTTCCAACATTGAGGCGTCCCCCCGGGACCGCCTTCTTGAAGCTCTCTCTCTCATGCTTGGGCCTGCGCCACCGCGGCTTTCAGATGAAAATGCCAGACCTCGGCCGAGGAACGAGCCTAGGTCCTGGATCATCTTCCGTCCTATAGACCGCGTTCGCCCCGCGCCGCAATCGCCGCCTTTTGACAATCCCATGGGGCCACCCGCGGCGGGTACCGATCCCAGAAACTACTTTTTCGGTCCTAGGTTAAATGAACTCATCGAGGAGATCACCCAAAATGACCGCCCCGGACTGCCTCCTGCGTCCAGTTCGGCGATTGATTCGATGCCAACGGTGAAGATAACCCAGGCCCATTTGACTGAAGCTTCAAATTGTCCCGTCTGTAAGGATGATTTTGAAATTGACGAAGAAGTGAGAGAGATGCCTTGCAAGCATGTTTACCATTCGGATTGTATTGTTCCTTGGTTGAGGGTTCACAATTCATGTCCGGTTTGTCGGCTCGAGTTGCCGAATTCGTACGTCGATGAACAGCAGAATAATGAGGCCCAAGCCAGAAGAGAAGACGAAGAGTTAACGGGTCCCCGTCGACTGGGAAGATGGAACCCGTTTGCTTTGTTATGGCCTTTCCGATCTAGATACGGCTATCGTAATTCTCAGGTGGATGACATTTCCAATACTAGTCGTAATACTTTTCTTAAAACATGGAATCCTATCCACTGCAACTACTCTTCTTCATCTTCTTCAAAATTCGCTGTCAGTTTTTTTTTTTCTGAAATCTTCTTCTTTGCTCCGGAGGTTCTTGAATTTCTCTGCAATAAGTTTCTGTTTCTTGCTTAATCATTTGTTTGATCTGACTGTATCTGCGTTATAACTATCTACTATTTCCAGCATTTAGTTAATGGTGGCGGTCTTGGTTACCTCTTTCCTCCTCTATAATCTCGGCGGCTGGTTTCGAAGCCATGAAACTTCCCACTCAGATTAAGTTCCCATGTAAATTCTGAATTTGAATGAAGCTGGTAATATCTTCATCTCTGGAACCTGCATTTCCATTAATTTAGCTTTGATCTTGGTATTAATTTTTTCAGCTCACCTTACACCATCGTGAAGCAGGAGGGAGGGTTCTGAATCTCTCCATTAATCAGATACTGAAGCTTCGGTCGCTGGGTGTTCACTTGATGTGGAGATTGAAACAGCTTCGTTTGTATAAATTATTGTTCTTCTATGTGAAAATCAATAATAATTTACGATTTTCTTGTTTCTTCCACATTGATCCCTACATAAATAAACGTAGAAGAAGAATAAAACGTGGATCAATCGTAACCGATCATTTAAACTAGCAAATCGTAAAGTAGTTGGCACAAAGTGGATAGCTCGAAGTCAGGAGAGAGGAGCTCTGCAAAACCTTTAACACCCCAGTGTGCGCCGGAGAGGGGGAAGAAACTCAAAATGCCTCTGGTCAACGCGACCGTCCGCCACTGGCTAGTGGAGCACCCATTGATCTCCTCCTTCGAGTGGATCCCCGGCCGGACATTCGGCGCCTCACCCGAATTCCTCGCGGCCGTCGTCCTTTCTTACCTCTCCCTCACACTCATCCTACGCCGTCTCCTTCCCGCAAGCTCCCTCGTCAGTCCCTTCCTCTTCCGCTCTGTCTCCGCCCTCCACAACCTCATCCTCCTCCTCCTGTCAGCCGTCATGGCCGCGGGCTGCTCCCTCTCCGCTTCAGCCGTCCTCCCCACCCTTCGTCACCTCTTCTGTCTCCCGAACCCCACCCCCTCCACCGGCCCTCTCTTTTTCTGGGCCTACGTTTTCTACCTCTCTAAACTCCTGGAGTTCGTCGACACCCTCCTCATCCTCGTCAACCCCAGCGGTAAGCGCCGGCTCACCTTCCTCCACGTTTACCACCACGCCTCCGTCGTGGTCATGTGCTACCTCTGGCTCGCGGCGGCGCAGTCGCTCTTCCCGGTGGCGCTCGTCACCAACGCCAGCGTACACACGGTGATGTATGGGTATTACTTTCTATGCAGCGTGGGGCGGCCGCCGAGGTGGAAGCGGGTGGTGACGGATGTGCAGATCGTGCAGTTCGTGTTCAGCTTCGCCGTCTCAATCATGCTCCTCTGGTACGAGTTTGCTGACAGAGAGGGTGGCGGCTGCTCCGGGATAAAGGCCTGGTTGTTCAATGCGGGGTTTAACGGCTCGCTGTTGGCGCTCTTTGTTAATTTCCATTTGAAGAGCTACGGATCATCCAAGAAGGAGAGGGAAAAGGCCACGTAATTCAATGGCATTTGGGATTTTCTTGTCCTCTGCTTTTCAGCTTCGGTTCAGGGCAAAAACAAAATTATGTTCCAAGACTACCAACTGTCCAATAATTGCAGCAAATTTGGTGAGACGTTCTTAATGTTTGATTGATTGTGGATCCTATTATGGAGTCACTTTGCCTAGTCTGTGAAGTGAAAACACTCAAAAATGATTAGCCGTTACTTTAATTGCCATAAATTACACTAAATGGACTATCATGACTCAGTTGTCATAAAGATAATGCATTCAGATTACTACCAAGTACCTAGTATCGATCCGAAGCATTCCAGTATCTTCAAAAGAAAAAGGGCAAAAATCTCGCAGAGAGGCTTTGCTGTTGACAGACAATCAGTCATCAATTGTAAATAACAAATGAAGATTGTAAAGACATTGAAACACATAAGAAAACTCAATTTGGATGTAAAATTATTTAGCAAAAACTTGGGAATTGTGCTTGTCCAAGGATATGGATGTCCCTTTATCATGCACAAGCTGCACATCAGCAGTGAAGGCTGGGAAGCTTTGTCCAAGCTTTGCCTATCCCAAACCCTTACAATCGAATTACTCAGAACCCATGTTCACAACCACAAACCACCTCATCAATGAGATTATATGTAGGAGACAAAGAGTTTATATTGGGCAAAACCAAACGAAAGTATAGATTACAATTAGTGCATTTCTCTGACAGTGTCAATATAGCATCACAGCATTTTACTTCTGTTCCTCATCAATAACTTTACACCACCCTCCCATTGATTGAGGAAGATAAACCAAACTTTAAGATGGTCAGTGAGTTTTCTAGATTTGAGCATATACAGAATTCATCAAAATTTTATATTCCTACCTTGTCTCTGACAACTGGAAGGCTTCTCTGTTATACGTTGAATCCTCAACCCAGTCCAAGTGCTGGGTCATGACTGAGTACTCTTGATTCCGTATCACCTCGAGCTGTTCCCACTCGGCCCATCTCTCAGCCAATCCGACTCCTTGCAGCATATTCACCACTTCTGTCATCTTGGGTCGATGTTCTGGTAAGTTTTGTGTGCATAGTAAGGCCACCTGAACCATCATTTCCACTTCTTTTGGATCATAATCTTGATTTAGGTTACTATCCACTATGTCTTGAAGCCTTTCCTCCCTCAATAGTTTTTTAATCTGTTGACAGAAAAGGCTGTAAAAGATTCAGAACCCACGACATGGAACCTTTTCACCTTTTAAGCTTTGTTTCTTCTTCAATTAGTACACCATAATTTTCTCTCAGCCAATAAACAAGTAAAATGTCATGTATGTGACTTTGACTCTAATTGGATTACTGAGTAAAGCCAATAAAGTAGATAGAAATCTTTCCTCACATCTTCATAGGTTTTCCCTTCAAAACATGTTAAAGACTTCACAGGCTCATGTAAAGAGTTGAGTTCTTGAAAATTTCAGTACGCTGTTTAAATTTCTTCAGGTTGAATGGGAGAAGCCTTCGAGAATCATTGTTGAATAATGGAACATATTCTAATATTCTTCTGAGCAATGTTCTTAAATGCTTTAATCAGGAATGCAAAACTGGCAAGATTCATGATGTAGATGAATTGGGGAACAGAGATCAGGAAACAGCAAAATTTGAATGTAGGATTACAGTGGTGAATTTGAATTTAAGGTTAAGAAATTAAACAATGTAAGAAGAGTAGAAGATGATATGCATTGGTTTCTGTCTAACTAAACAAGATCAAATGGCACATGATTTAAATGCATTTAGAGGTAAACAGGAAGAGAATCTCAAGAATATTAGGATCCTATCCTCCATTCTGTTCCATGATGACAGAGATGGTTCAGAAGCATGGTTGGCACATTGCCTAACTGTGGCTTCTTGCATACAAATTTTATGTTGCCTCCTTTTGTTTATGCTAGGCCCAGAGGGATACTCCATGAAACACTCTTATGTGTTCATGAGAAGATCATAAAGATTGTAAACAGTTACAGGTTAATGACTGGGTTGATTACTGAGAGCAATTGTTGATGCCTGAATAGAAGCATAGTTAATACTGTCTGAATAGGGATCATTGAGTGACTATAATGTGTATCCCTTCTTCGTGGAACCACCTCGAATAAGATTCTCCTCTCTTGGAGACATGCGTAGAATCTTATTGGTACCAAATATCTAGAAAATAAGCATTTCAGATTATTATTAATATTTTTTTTTTATAATTAGCATTCCAGATTTAACCAAAATACATAGAAAAAAAATATTGTCACCTACAGTATAAGAAGCAAAAAAGCATGATGAATGCATAAATAATCACAATCATGCTTGGTCATTCTTACAAATAAATAGCTACAGGAAAATAAATAAACAGAGAAAGATATACATACATGATCAATTAGTAGAACATCCTCCTCCTCTTCTAATCTTGAAAGATCTATTGCACGTTGCCCAGTTACAAGCTCCAAGAGAGTAATACCATAACCAAAGACATCTGTCTTCTCAGATGATTTTCCAGTAGAAAGGTACTCTGGGGCAATGTGTCCCATTGTCCCACGAATTTGGGTTGTAACATGAGTCATTTTTGTGTCAATCAGTTTAGCTAACCCAAAGTCTCCAAGAACTGCTTCAAAATCTTCATTTAGAAGGACATTGGCAGCCTTCAGATCTCGATGGATAATCTTAGGATTACAGTGCTCGTGGAGATACTCCAAACCATGTGCTGTGCCAAAAGCTATACGTTTACGTGTGGGCCAGTTCAAACCTTTCTCCCCAGGTTTCAAATCTGCCAAAATGCACGTAAGACTAGCAATGTGGAAGTACCACGAAAATCATCAGATCCATAACATATCATCAGAGATACACAACTTCAAAAAGAGAACCAATTTTTTTTATAAAAAGAATGATAAGGAATGTCCATATAAGTTCACCAAGAAATCACTAAGTTCTCACCTAGAACTTTGATCAAGTGGGACAAATATGCCAATTAGAGCTACAAGAAGTATGGATCACAGCTTACTCTCCTAAGCATGTATTTGTTGGTAACTTATGCTGGTTATTATGTATCAAACAATTAGCCTATCAAACCCCTTTGAGTTTTATTCAGCCTCAAACAATTTAATGTTGCCTCTTATGGTATCGAGCCTCAAAACGTGGAGAATAACTAAACTTGAATATGCTGTAGTTCCCAGAAATTTACACAACTCATGCAGATGAAGTCTAAAAAAGAATACCTGTGTTAACTTTATACACCTATAGAAAGCAGGGATACAATTGTTTTTTTTTTTTTTTTCTATGATCCATTACCCATGTTAGAGGATGCTGAATCTGGGGAGGAAAATAGACAAACCAAGAAAAGTGGCCCGCACCCTCATAGTTCATGATAGAGTAAATTTTGCCTTGATGGTTAATCTTTCGATTTCTATTGGAGCATCTTAAATGATATGATTTGGGGTGGCATCATCACTAGTCACAATCCATGACCTCTTATTTTCACGTTACTAAGAGAGTAACAGAAAATGAAGTACATTCCTTATAAGAAAGTAGATCATCTATGAATTCACATTCTACTCAACTTTCAAGGATGTTTCCTTACTGTTCATATGTACTTATGATGTCCAGTACCGTAAAAATGCTATTAGGAAAGCAATAATTTCATTGTTAGAGTTCACATCCAAGGTAAGGTTTTACTTTGGATCTAGATATAAAGCCAACTATCGTCTTCGAATTGAACACCACACTCTACTAATATTATTTTCATTTTTTTATTGCTTCTACCATCTAATCTTTGCTTATAGAATTTTGTCTTCATATCTTATAGTCCTAGTATTAGTTCTCAATGTTTCTTTAATTTTAGCACAGCTACTTCTGTAGTTAAAGTGTAAAAATAATGCAATTTACTTCATTCTTCTTCACCACCTGTGTCCTATACTGTTTGAAATAATATCATGTTCATGCACATACCAAGAGTAGTGCAAGGTAGTTTTCAGTTTCTTTTTTTTATTTTCCATAATACTTTTTTTTGAAATAGATTTTAGATACTACTTTCGATCATGTTATTTTAATAACTTTACACATTTATACAACTAGCACAATTTTTTTGTAGGGTGGGATGAGATTTCATTAAAGAAAAGAGAGGTTAGAATAAACGAAAATGCCTCTAACAACTCAAAAAAACAACTGCTAGAAGAAACAAAGAACCAAAATTCAACAACAACGAAGCCTAACAAATGACAAGATCAGCACTAAAGATGCCTTCCTTGAGAGGCTGTCCACAATGGCATTGGAGTATCTAGGCAGGTGGGTCCAAGTGATGTCAATGTGTTTGATAACTTTACTGATTTCCTCCACTTAAAGTAATAGACATCAGAGAGGAATGGTGCCATTCTTTAACCAACTAACAAAAATGAGAGAATCTCCAGTAATGAGCAAAGAAGACAATCCATCAGTAGCAACAAAAACACCATGAAGGAGGATCTGAGCTTCCACTAAAGGAGAGTCACCATGACCAACAGGACCCAAGAAGGATAGAACTTGAATGCTCTCATGATTACAGAACGTCTCAGAACCTGTAGGGTTGGCATTGCCAACTGTACTCCATCAAGGTTAAGCTTTAATAGTACCCCCAGAGGAGCATTCCAAAAAATAATGACCATCTCACAAGCCATGCGTAATGATGCAACACTAAACATAAGAGCATGGGAATTGAAAAAAAATCCTTGTAAATGTGAAGCCAAAAGTGAGATGAATAATGTTTTCTGTGACTTGCTCACATTCTCCTTGTTGAAAAATATTATAGAAGGGTAATTTGATAATTTTTCACTGTCTATATCTCCTTGGAATAGGCTTATCTTATTCAGTATGTTTGATAGTTTGTGTAGTTTAAGTTTCATGTGATTAGGAGGTGTAATATAGGAGAGATAAGGGTGTAATTGAGTTTAAGTCTTTCGTCCAGTGACTTCTTCACCACAACGAAACTCTTGGCATGAGACTGAGGACAAATGATGAGAGGCTAACTCGTCAAGTTACATTGCCTAGTTAAAGCCTGATCAAGCTGACCTGTGAGTAAGGACATTATTATCCTTATACTTATCTTTAAGTTGTAAAAGGTGATTAGGGGTGGACCAGAACCCTAATCACGAGAGATCCATCTCTCTTTTACCTCCATCTCTTCTCCCCTCTCTCCTCTTCTTCTTCCTCTCTCAATCTCTCTTATTCCATAATTTCACATGGTATCAGAGCAGTAAGGCCTAGTTACATGCACGTGAAGCTTCTTCTTCCTACCATTGAAGCCTGTGCCTTCTTGAAAGGAGGAATTTTTGAAAACTGCTTTGACTGATTGGTAAAAATCTGAAATTTGTTGGTTTTTCTGTGACATAAACCTAGGGTTGATAGCTACTACTATTTGAGCAGTTTTGAGACTATCTACTGCCCCATGAGGGTTTATTGAGTGAAAAATCACTCCTTTCTGCATTGTGACAACTCATACCGGGATCCATGCCTGTGTTTCCTTGGACCCTACTAATGTCAGCACTAGTTTCTTGAATATCTTCATGGCTTATGCAGTTTTAAGAGCATAGAACTTGATTTGTGCCCTAAAGGGATTCTTTATTGCAATATCCTCCCATCTACTTGTTGTGCAGCCCATTACTGGGCTCAGCTTGCCGGCGTCATCACTGAGTTGGTTAATGTCAGCCTTAAAAGTTGAAGTTTTTGTGGGATTCTTGAGTTTTACCTTCAACAGTACGGGACTTTCGTTGTTAGGGCAGATTCTAACTCCCAATTGATAAATCCCTAATCTTTTTGAGAAGTGGGGCCCACAATACCTGCACAGCTATTGATGTTGTGTTGATTTGGGGCTGTCTATTTGTGGCATATATGGCTGATTCTGGTGAGGTTATTACTTATTCGAGGGACTCTAAGAACTCAAAAGGGAAAATACTATTATGATTACTTCTGAGCGACTAAATAGCCATTATGTATTTGAGTTAATGTAATGCTATGATTGTTGCAGAAAAACTAGCGAAGTATCAGAATTTAGGTTTGCCCTGCACATATGTCGACCGAACTTCAAACTAAAGGAGAATTAACTCAGCTGATTTTTGCACCCAACATATTTTAAGAGAAGATTTTTTCTTATGGAAGGGTATTTTAGTCATTTAAAATGTTCTGTATTAATCTGTATGAGTGTTAACAAGATTAGGTATTTGTTAGAAGTCTATGGTTCAGATTACGTGTTATGCTGATGTGTAGTTAGAGAGTTACTGAGTTTTGAGTTTTGAGGGGTAGTTATGTAAATAGACATCAAGTCACTCAAGTAATTAATAAAAGGGAAAAAGGGGTCAATTTTCACCCCCATCGAGTGCTTCTCTCAATGCCCTCCTCTATTCTCTAATTCTTTTTCTCCTTTCTTCCTCCTTTCTCCTATTTTTGCATCCTTTTACACTACTAATTAACAGTGCATTTAATAAAAATGACATACCTCGTAAACGATAAGCCACACTCAAGTTTTCCATAAATGGGTAAACAAGTATCCTCTCAGAAGGAGTGGCACAAAGTCCAATCAACCGAAGAAGATTTTTATGAACTGCTACACTGATCAGCTCAACTTCCCTGAGGAATGCAGCCTCCCCACCAGGATTATGATAATCACATAATCTTTTAACAGCTATCTTTGTGTTGTCCGGTAGAACACCCCTGTAAACTTTTCCAAAGCCCCCTTGTCCAATGACATTACTCTCATTGAAATAGTCAGTTGCAATTTGCATTTCGCGCCATGAGAATCTTCTTAATTGCCCAAAAGAAACTTTGATGTCATCTTCACCTGAATTAAAAGAGAGTAAAGCTTAATACAACTGAGGTTCGTCTTAATAAGATGATTGCTGAGAATAAAGCATGTCTTGCTGTCTTGGACAAGACACAATCAAGAATTACTGGCTTCATAGTTGGCAACAGATATTAAGAAAAGAGGCCCTCGAGTGATTTGCTGGGCCAGCCATCTCTAGTGAATAGCAAGTCAAGAACGTGCTTTGCATCGTTTGGCTCAAGTGCCGTGTAGCATAGTTTGCACTTAAGTGCCTTGGATCCAGAAATGATCAGCAATTTACTCAATGGTCAGATGGCTTTATTGCATGCAAGTATGAGATTTTAAAAGCAAGGTAATGAAAGGACAATAAAATAGAGTATTGAGAAATTTAATGATAAAATGTTTCTGCTACATTTTTTAAGTAAAATGCTTCTACTACTTTTTCTTTTTTCTTGAATGTCGATTACACACACATGCACTAACCCAAAACCCCCAGTGAGATTTGAACCCAAGACTTCATGGCCAATGAACCAAAGGCTCAATTTGAGTAAGAGTCTCAACAGTTGAAATTGTGACATAATATTATGATTAATAGCAAGTAAAGGATACAAAATGCCTCCTGCTACAAACTACACCTAAACATAAAAAAATTGCAGAAACAGGTAGAGAAGATTGAAGTTTAAATATATGTACAACACGTATAGAGAGAGAGAGAGAGAGAGAGAGAGAGAGTACCAGTAACATCGACGAAAATGTCATGTTTAACACCATGCACATGGTGAAACCAATTCATGAAGAGTACCCCAGCTACCAGAACTAAAAGTAGACCACCTACAGCCCCACCAACTACAACTCCAAATTTTGACTTGCTAAAAGAGCCTGCAGTTGGAATAAAATTCTGATTTATAATTCAAGAAAAAACAGGAGACAGAAACAGAGAAGCTACAAAGACAACACCTGATGTAGAGGTTGTTGACACACAAGGCTTATGAAAGTTGGACCCACAATCAAGATGTGTTTCTGCAAAGCTGAGAAAATAACCTTCCTGTTTAATGGTATCAATTTGACATAGGATGATATCGCTCAAAAAAAGAAAAAGAAAAGGTGTAAATATAAGGTGTCATTATTTATAGTTAGAAAATGTTAACCTGGCAACCACTGTTACCAGTAAATCAAACTTCTATATAATGAAGTTGACATTTTTCTAAAGATAAAAGCAAAAAGGGAATTAAGAAACAGTGACACATAAACGTAAGTTTAGCTTGCTCTGCATAAATGATAAACTAAAGGATAACATGAGCAAGTGTTCATACTTATAATAGGGAATTGAAAATAACTTTGTTGGAATTCTTCCAATTATATTGTTGGACGAAAGGTCCCTGTGAGGAAAAAGAATGAAAGATATGTCAACTAAACATTGCAATCAATATAAAATTCCACTAGATAAACTGCTCGAAAGATTCTTACACTTCTTTCAATCCACTAATATTTGCAATTGAGTCTGGAATGGCTCCATTCAGCCTGTTCTGTCTGAGGACCCTGTACCACATGCAAAATTTTAACTTCTATGACAACACAACAGAAGTTATACTAAGAACAGTTGTCAACTGAATCTTCACCTCTAGCCATAGTGACATTATACTTTCAAAACAGGTTTGTGGATAAAGGAAACTCCTAAAAGAAAATTTTTCATAAGGATTCTCACAAATGCTTAAGTTCTGTGAGTTGACCCCATGAACTAGGTATAGACCCACTGAAGCTGTTGTTTGCCAGATTTAGATACTGCAGATGGTTCATGTTTGCCAGGTAATCAGGTAACGTACCATATAAATGGTTATTCTGCAACTCCCTGCACAAAATGTTTATTTGATGAATGAGGAATCAACAAATAATAATAAAATCCATCCATCGCTGAGAACTACATCTATAACAATTAATCAACTACTTAAGGTAAGCAAATCTTCCTTATTTTTCATTAAGCTTGAAGTTGCTATGCCAGAGTAGTAAGTTTTAACATTCTTAAGAGATAATAGAGACAATTTTCAGTGCAAAAGAACGTAGATAGTCAATCATGGACAGTAACCATCTCTGACAGACATATGAAGATCTGCTACAGCCTGACTGATAAACTTGCTAACGAGAGGGTTAATCTTCAATACCTTATTTTACCAAGTCTAATGAGTCTGTTATTCAACTTTCTCTTGATGTCGATGTTTGTGCTCCTAGTCCAGTGGAGGATGTTCCTAGCACTAAATGTAGTGTAGCTTAGCTGAAACAAGCCATTGCAAGTTTATCAACACAGCAAACCTTCCAAATCAACATCACAGATTTCCTCTCCTCAGTCCTTGCCAAGGCCCCTCTTCATCTAGCTCCTGAGGTACTTGATTTGAATCTTCCCATTGCCATTCAAAGGGTGTTTGTGCTTGTGCACAACATGGTATTAGACACTCTATCTCAAAGTTTGTTTCCCTTGATTCTCTATCTGGTTCCTTTAAGACCTTTGCCTTGTCCTTATCATTTTGTACTATTCATTCTACTATGCAAGATGTTTGTTGTTTCCATAGTGAAAACAACCATAGATGTGAAGATGGAAGATTTACATGACAAGGGTACTTAGACACTATGTGGCCCACCGGCAAATGTTGTCGTTGGGTTTATGCTGTGAAGTAGAAGGCTGATGACTCCATAGAAAGGTAAAAGGCTAGACTTGTGGCAAAAGGGTATACGCAGAGCTATGTTGTGGATGTTTTTTAGACTTTTTCACCAATGCCTAGGCTGACTTAGATTCAAATTCTGATTTATGTGTTTGTTCAAAAAGGTTGGTCCCTGTTTCAATTGGACATAAAAAATACCTTCTTGTATGGAGATCTGGAAAAAGAAGTATGTATGGAGCAACCTCCTAGGTATGTTGCTCAGGCTGATACGCGATAGTGTGGAAGCTGAATAAAGGAATTTATTGCCTCAAGCAAAGCCCAAGAGCGTTGTTTGATAACTTCAGCAAAGTAGTTATGTGCTCAGGGTTTTCAGAAGTCACCGTGACCACTCGTTGTTTGTTTTGAAGACGTTGTCTGGTGTTGTGGTGTTAATTGTGTTTGTGGATGACATAGTGTTGTCAAGAAGTGATGTTAAAGGAGCATCTTGCACAATATTTTCAAACCAAGGATTTGGGCTCCCCCAAGTATTTTCTTAGGATTGAAGTAGTAATGGATCTACTACAAAGGAAGTTTTTTTTTTAGTAAAAGGTGTAAATGTCATTAAAAGAATGAAGAGTACAATACTTGGCTAAAAAGGACCTTCCCCCACAACAAGGTGTTGGAGTGAAACGCATAATTTAGCTTGAGTATCCGCTAGATGATTAGTTGATCTAGGAATGTATTTCCAATTACATTGCAATTGAAAAATTAAATTATAAATATAAAAAAACAGATCCCAGTGCCTCCAAGGAGGTTTAGAGGACTTCTCACACCAGTTGATAACGATTTTTGAGTCATCTTCGATGCAGAGAGGGCCCACCTGACATTGCTTGAAAAGTTTTAGTCCATTAAATAGTCCAGAAAGCTCAGCAATGGTTGAGTCAGATAGTCCAATTGCCCCAACGAAAGAGAAAAGAAGATTTTCATTTTCGTCATGGATAACTCCCCCATACCCAGCAAGGCCTGGGCAACCAAATGCGCTTCCGCCAAAATTTAATTTGAAGTATCCCATCGGAGGAGGGGACCAAGTTTCCATTGCAGGGGGGCGGAATGGGTCTGACATTTCAACTACCAGCCGCCAATTTCCTCGTAAGTTGGAGCTTTTTAAATTTCGAAATTCTTTACGCATGAGTATCCATGTGGAAACTTGGCCCACAATTTTTTCAATCAAAATGTTACTAGGAAAAGATTTTAGATTGAATTTTCGGTTATTTCTTTCTTTGCATAAGGCCCAAATGATATGACCAATGCAGCAAGAGATTAATTTTCCAAACTTTGGGAGATGAGCACAAAGGAAGTATGTTACTAATATCTTACAAGAGTATGGCTTGCTAGGAGCAAAGCCGGTTGAGACACCTAAGGAATAGAATCACAATTTTCACACAGATGATAATGCAGAACTCAAGGATAAGACCATGTACAAAAGATTATTAGGCAAACATATTTATGCCATAGTGATGCGGCCAAACATATCATTTGTTGTGAGCATGGCTAATCAATTTATGGAGCGTCCTTAGAAGATGCATTTTTAAAAAAAATAAAATCCTTAGAAGATGCATTTTTAAAAAAAATAAAATCCTTAGAAGATGCATTAAGAGGCAACACAAAAGATATTGAGATATTTGAAAGGGGCACTCGAAAAAGGATTACTATATGAGCCACAACGTAATTTGTAGATTGGGGATATTAAGATACAAATTATGCAGGGTCTAAGTTGGATAGGAAGTTTACATCTGGTTATTGTGTATTTGTTAGTGGAAATTTAATTATCTGGAAGAAAAAGACAATTTTTTTATTAAAGGGGATTTCTTTCAAGCAAAGCAAGAAACAAGAAAAAAAATGTGGCCCGCTCTAGTGCAGAAGCAAAGTACTAAGCAATGACTTATACAGTTAGTGAACTTTTGTGGCTGAAATCAGTGTTGGAGAAGGTAAGGCTTTTCTACCAAAGTTATATGAGTGAGAGCTATGAGGGACATATTTTTAAACTTAGTCTTGTAATCACTTAAGTGAGATAATAAAAGAGGGAGGTCAACTTTCTCAGCCTCCAACGAGTGCGTCTTCTGCACTTTCTCCTCTCATATCCTTATCTTCTCTTTCCTTCAATCTTTCTTCCTCAATTTCTTCCTTTTTTACAATATATATACTCCAGCAGGAGGTGTTGAAATACATGTAACAGGGTATTTTGGTCTTTTAACTCTTGTCATATTGTCCCTTTTAGAATACCACTAAGTTTGTCTTCATATAGGAGTTATATGGTACAATTCTTATTTAATTCAGAGATGTATTTTGGGAGTTACAAGAGTTTAAGTATAGGAACATTTATGTAACTTTCTCTTTTTCACTTAAGTGTATATATAAAGGAAAAGGGGTTTAAGTTTTGACCCCAATGAGTGCCGCATCTATAGAACTCTTGCTCTCCTTCTCCCGTGCTCTCTTTTCAATCTCTTCTCTCTATCCCTTCAACAAATGATCATGATTTGAGCTTGTCAGAACCATTTACAAACTGGCTAATTCTTTGTTCACTTAAACACTCAAGAAACATCTAGTCTGGATTAAGACCACAGATACAACATCCAGTGGGGATTAAGACTATAGATATATGAAAAAGAATGAGAATCATACAATGTACATGTCTATATAAGAACCCCCAGGACATACGACAATAGTGTGTGTTAGACGATTCTTATTGACAACACAAGTGACAGAATCTTCACATGAGAATTAATAATATGAATGCAAAATATATGTACTATAATCATCAAAAGTCTAATACAACGGTTCCAATGATTCATTTTTTTTAAATAAGTCCCAATGATTCATTGAAAGACTTCACAAGACATTTCAAATGAATCTTTACAGAAAAAGATGGAAATTATCCAAAACCTCCGTATACAGAACTCTGGCAGAACTAGTTTTCATTGAAACTTAATTCCAGCTGCTTCTGCATGTACATATGTGTAATCTAACAAACATGAGTATCGGTAGACACTTTGTATCTATGAAAAAGTAGTAGATTTTTAACTGTTGGTGGGGAGAGAATGACCAAGTGGATGATGGTACAAGTTCTACCTGCTGTTCACTTATTTTTTAGGTGATGAGCTATAGCAAAAAGAACACTGCAGCTTTGAACAAAATTTCTGACTCCTACAATTTTTTCTTCACCATATTACTTGACCACAATATTGAGCTTCTCAGCATTTAATCCTGAGTCCATATATATTGCAGCTAAATCTAATGGGCTGAAAGCAACATGAACTAATAATTTGACTAACATTAAGATTGCATTATAGAAATCTATGTTACTCAACCATGAGAGCATCTTAGATTGGTAAAAGTTAATAATAATGAAAGATAAGGCTTATATTATGAAGGTAGAAACTTACAAGCTAACCAGAAACTTCAATTTCGTAATCGAAGAGGAAAGACTTCCAGAAAAGCCATATGATACTAAACTCCTGCAAATGGGCAGTCACACACTAACAGTACTGCAAAGATGCACAAATGGAAAAAGGAAAACAGCAAATCAATCAAACATAGAAGCAATTTTGAATTTACATATCCTTAAGCGACGAGTCATGAGAAACATACATAACTGCAAAATTTCCTTTCTGTAAAGATGAACTAAGAAGAACTTACAGAGACACAACATGTTCATTACTGCAAGTGATATGAGACCAGCTATCGCAAGGGCTCACAAGATTAGCATCCCAATCATCAATTACATTGTGGGTATCATTTAGAGCCATCTTAAGTGCAACTAATGCTTCACCTGAAATGTGATGTTCTGACAGTAATAAGTAAGACTTGCCACAGGCAGACTATAATAGAACTGAAACAAAACAAAGTAGGATGAGAGTTTATCAATCCATTTCCTACTTAAAGCAAGCAACAGGTGTTAGAAACAAAACTTGAGTATCAGAGTTAGAAAATACATTAAGTCTAAAACTGATATCTATTGGCACTTGGAAAATCATTGAAGGTTTTATACTTCACGGAAGTTACTAGCTGTTGGAAAAGAAGTTTCATTTTACTTTTCAACCAAATAAGGTAATACAATAAGAGCTGTACTTTAATGGATTATCAACAAAGATAAAACTTGGAAGTCCAAAAATTCTACGGAGAACCATTAGGATACATAAACAAAGAGCAGTGACAAGTTTCTTCTTACGTTCATAATTGGGCTCCGATGAAGAATAGCCAAACTGGGTGAGCTCGGAGAGAATAATCCATCCAATTAAAACCAAGTGGATGCCCCTGCTGCCGAGAACTGAAAATCTAAAACTGAAGCTTCCTTCCAGTAACGTTTTACTAACAGATAACTTAACCAATTTGCATCCTGTGGGAAATTCCATGTGAAAGTTATATCATTCATCATATCTTGCAAAAGAGAGGAAAATAATATTCAATAGACACATATGCCGCAATATAAACAATAATTAATCATTGTTAAGAAAAAAACGATACCATTAATTGTCAAGTTTACCTATACCTACAATATTAAGTATTTTCAGAACTATAGAGGTCAAGATATCCTAGCATTTTTTGTTTTTTATCAGCTTAAGATTACTTGGCATCAGTTTTGTATTACTAAGTCTCAGTTCTTTATGTTTTTTTCTTGTGAACGTGTAGTCAGCGGAGTTGTCCTGCCTAGCTTACCCAAAAGACATCTGGTTTGACTAAAACTACACACGGCACACTCAAGACCATTTGAAAATTTCAGTATCGTATGGCACTCATAAACAGACGAAGGTTTAGTCTGAGACGAGTTGACCGTAATTTTAAAAGAATACATCCTCTATAAATCATGCCTTGGCTGAATTATAGCTTAAGACTTTTGCTTCATATCAGAAATCACTAAACAACTTCAAACAGATGTAAAACTGCCAGCAACTGAGAAAAACAAGACTCGTAAGACGGTTAAACATTACGGAAATTACGACAAATCCAAAGAAAACAAGAACCATCATACGAATTCCATAACCCTTTGAACCATTGCAAGTGTCACGCAGAAAGTCCAAACATCCAATAAAACACCCTGAAAACAGCCCAACCGACATGCAAAACATTACCTTCTCTGGCCATTGCGGTTGCAGACCAAAATGGTGAAACACAATGGAACAAGAGAAAAGACGAGGAGGAAGAAGAAGAAGAAGAAAAGCATTGCAAACGTCCCGTCGTTGAGCACTAGTTGGTGGGTTCCACTCGCCCATTCAAAAAATCCCGGGTGGCACAGGCCTCGGATCTTTGCCGGGGAATGAGACTCCCACTAACTAGTTTTTATTTTATACCGATTGTGTTTGCTAAATGATGACGGTCGCTATGATGCCTTTCCAAGACCATTGATGTGGGGGATGATTGTTGCCTCACAATTAGGAAGCCATCGAGTTTTTTATCCAGAATGGATCTACATCTGCTTGCCAGTTGATTAATAATCGCTCCCTTTGTGTTTTTGTTTTTCCAAATGGTTATTGTGCGAAGAATTGCTTTAAATTTTAAATAATTAATTTAAGTTAAGCTATAAATATTTTTATTTTTATTTAAATTACTGCACTTATCATATGATAAAAATTCAAATTTTAAAAATAATATATATTTATTCTGTTTAAAATTTAATAAGTTATTTATTATTATAGAAATAGTAATATTTTAAATATTAACATAATCATGAAACATGAACATACTGACTTTTATTATTATTTTTAATATATTTGAAGTTAATTATATTTTTTTACAATAAACTTGAAAATATATTTTTATTTGTTTAGATTAATACAGCCATTTAACCAAATTAATATAAAAATTAAATGTGTCATTTCAATTTTATTTTATTTATATATTTATTATAGATAAGTTTTAATTTATGTAAGTAAAATTAACTTTTAATAAGGTTAATAATGGTAATTTTTATATTAATACAAAATATTAGGTTAAGTAAAACTATATAAATCTATTTGTCTTTATATAAATTAATTTTAAATAAATATAATATTTAAATTATAATTTCAATAATTTACTTAGTCATTTCATACAAATGACCAAATATTATATTATTATATTTAAAATTTTGAATAACAATAACTTCTTCATAAGTTTGAAAGTAATAACTTTTTTACTAATATAAAATATTTGAAATTTTAATAATATTAATATAATTTTATAATTATTATAAATGTTAGTCATTTGATATGTCTAATTAATTATATTAATATATTTTTATAAATATATTATAGAATCTCATATACTAGTAAAGGAATTACAGTCTAATAATTCTATGAAAAATAACACTAACATCACCTAAACCTTAATAAAATTTAAAACACATGGCTATTGTCATCATACCCAATATGGTCCAAGCATGAACCAAATATTTATTTTGTACACCTCCAATAAGTAATTGTCAGTGATGACTTTGCTAGGCCTAATTACTGATACATCAAGTTAAGTACTTTTGTGACAGGGTGTTAACAGCAATGAATGAAAAAAAAAATTTTATTTGTCATTAAAATTATGATTTTTCCTCTATTCTACAATGAAGGATTTTTTATTTAATGTATTTTTTGAAATTGCATGATGCATATAATTATTAATTAAAGTATATACTTGCATATCAATTTTTTAAAAATGTAGATAAAAAAGATATACTCTCTATTTCAGTAGGATAGTAAAGTATCTCTTGTTTATTGGCCCTAAACCCTAAAGTATCCGATAAATAGTTTATTGGATATGAAATTTTTGTAGATGGATTCCTTAGATAATTTAAATCCATAGTTTCATTTGGTTTACTAAGGTTGTCTTTGGAACACATAATGTGGAGAGGAAAGAAAAGGGAAAAGGTTTCGTTTATCTTGTTTGGATGTCAGTGAAAAAACGAGAGAGAAAATGAAAAATAAATATAGTTTCTCTTGTTTGGATATATGCTAAAAATGGAAAATAAAAGAAAATTGGTAATATTTTAAAATTTTCTCTTAAGTTTCTATTTCTTTTATTTTCTCCCCAAATTCCATCATTTTATGAGAGGAAATTTGTTAACTAAGAGAGAAAGTGACTTTCCCTTTTATTTCATTTTCTCTCAACGATTCTCTGCAGCCAAACAACTGAAGAAAAAAACAGTAAAACTTTATAGAAGTCTCCTCTACACATTTTATGAGTTAAGCTCTGATTACTAAATTCTCTTTAATTGTGTTGCAGTTCTTCTATATCTCTAACCAAAAAGCATGGAACATCCCATAAATAATTCCTTTTTAAGTTCCTTATTCACTTTACTACTTTATGGCATCTCTTTTTTGTTTGTGTTTCTCAAAGAAAAAGTCTCTCTTCTTTCTGTTGTGTCTCACGTTTCAAGTAATTTGATCAATATTTAATCAAAGTCCCCTCTTCTCATTCAAAAAGTAGTGAATAATAGCTTCCCACTCAAGTTATCCACTCATCTGCTTTACTTGCTGATAGGTGCAAACTACTCTAAGCACTAACATACTAAAAGTTTGGCTCTTAAAGTTAAAGAGGTCTGGCAGCAATGGGTCAATACACTTGTTGGGGACAAACAAACCATCTTCTGATCCAGAAGAAACCCAGAAAACTCAAAGAGGGACCGACTTCAATGTGCTGTTCATCATCCATATTGTTGGCCAGGTTATGATAGAGATAAAGGATAACGGATGAACTCAAATCAAATTGTATCCAGTTACAGTACGTAGCTGAAGAGTTGTAAACACTACGGCGAACTATTTTCTTCTTCTTCCTTCTGTTTGTTTAATATGGTATCAGAGCAGGCTCAACCGTTTTCATTGTTAATCTCGTGCAGACTCAACAGCAAATATGTATCAGACAATATTTGGTCTAGTTCCAGGACCTGATTGTTGGGTTGTTTTAGGAAATACCCATTTGCTGGCCACTAACCCAACAACTGATATATCCTTCAAGAAGGAGCTTTCTGGCTTTATGACCATGAACAACCAATTACACTTCACCATATCAGTGGTGAGCACAAATGGATGGCTCAAGGAAAAAGGGCAAATCTCATTTGCTGGCAAAAATATGGGCAAATCTTTTTGCTGTACAGATAATAGGCAGAGATGAGGGTGACAAAAGGAAAAGAGAAAGAAGAAAGAAGATAATGGATAGGAGGGAAGTGGAGAATTATAGAATTCCCCAAAGTGGAACACAATATGGAACCGAATCAGAGACTCTTTCTTTACTGAAAGAAGTGGCCATCACAATCGCCTTTGATTAAGGCCAACACCAGGATTATACTTCCACCTCCTAATGATCTGCTTACCTTTGCATATATACCTTTTAATGGTGCCTTGGTGCATCTGATCCAATCCCCATGTCTGATGAGTTGATTGTGACTTTGGTGCTTGCAAGTGGGTCCAGAGTCTCAGACTGTTTTTTTTTCTTACATATTTGACCCAGGTTTGAAGATTTAGTGATGCATTTCAGAGCTCGGGAGGTCTGTTCATGGACTGTTAAGTGTTTGACTATGATAAAATACTGAAATGAATTAAAGGTACTTTGATAGTGAATTTCTTCTACAACTAGAGTTATGATTATACTGGTTACACTTGTCACTTTGAGGGAAGGACCATCATCATCATAAGGAAAAAACACATTGCTCCACTATTAAAACCTAGATAATGCTGAATTAGATTTCATCTCAAGAATTTTCCACAAGGAAACATGGTTAACTCGGAAGGATTAAGGATCTATTTCGAACTCCAAGAAAAGAAAAGAAAATTGATAATTTGATAATTATTATTCCCAAAAATAGTGCATGAAAATGAAATAAAGATTATTATCTCATTTTTATTAACTATTTTTGGAAATAATAATGATCAAATTTTTATTTTATTTTCTTTTATTTTCCATGGGCTCCAAACAAACCCTAAGTGTGAAAGAACAAGTTCACGGTTGGTTTACCCATTACTTGCTTTTGATGGTGTTAATGGTCTTTCTTAGATTTTATTATGAACAAATGGAATTTCGATGAAGGTTTTGGAGTCGTAGTTGTCTTTTTTCTATTTCTTTCTTTCAGAGCGGTTTCCCTTTACTATAAGACTTGATAGATCAAATTTTCACTATGAAGGCTTTGTTCTCAATTCATGAATTGATTTCATCTCAAGAGGTTAATTGACTCAAATCATCTCACATAGGGTCAAATGCATGTGAGAAATAATCATACTAGCTTTGTTGAGGCACTAGATGTTGGGCAGCCAATCAGGCATTTAGGATATATTCGGAACCCCATGAAAAAGAAAAGAAAATAAGAATTTGATTATTATTATTCCCAAAAATAGTTAACAAAAAAGAGAATTTGATCGTTATCTCACTTTTACTAACTATTTTTTAAAATAATTTAATCAAATTCTTATTTTCTTTTCTAGGGATTCCAAACAGACCCTTAGTGTTACCTTCTTTCTAGGCAAAAGATATCAAAGATCAACTGTATCATGTTATTAAAAAATTGGAAAGAAAGCTATCCACATAGAAGAGTAGGTTTTAAATCTAATTGGTTTTGCTGTCATTTCTTAAGTTGATCCAAAGTGTGTCTACCGAAAGATAAAGGGGGTCTAGGTATACACTCCATTTGCCAGATGAATCAAGCCTCACTACATAAATGGTTGTAAAGATTTGGAAAAGAAAGAGTCTCAATGTGAACTTGGGGTTCCAAATAGACCAAAAAAAAAAAAAAAAAAAAATTTGACCATTATTGTTCCCAAAAATAGATAGTGAAAATAAAATAATGATCAAATTATCCTTTTCACTAACTATTTTTGGGAATAATAATGGTCAAACTCTCATTTTCTTTTCTTTTCTTTTCCATGGTTGTGTCGGAAAGCAACATTACCTTTATTTCAAATAAATCTAATCACTGTCCTGGAGTAACAATAGATAAATCCGAATTCAGATACGAAAAATGTTCCTAGACAACTTAGGAAACTAAAAAACATGATTAAATATGAAATGGGTTTCCTACAAGCATACAATGTAGATAATTTGGTGAAGTAACCTACCAAATCTCAAAATATAATTCCTCTTGAACATGAGAATGGAGGTTACTTATTCAACGATGCACTTTCTCTGCCGGCAAGAAACCCTTGTGTGTAAGCTGCGTTCTTGAAAATCATCTGCCCCGGAATGCCAACAGCAGTCAATACCAAGTGAAATCAAGTGAAAAAAGACACTAGATGGAAAACTTTCTACCATTAGAACTCAATACTTACTGCAACGTTCTCCAAATCCAAACCGATATGTTTCCTAACACCATCCAAGACAAGCTGATCATTGGGCACTTTAGGGGATTCATTGTTCACCTGCAAAAACAAGTACCAAATTCAAACCTTGGGGAAAAAATCCATACAATGGGTTTTACATTCAAGCAAAAGTATTTTGTGGGAAACAATCATCATACAAAGCCATCATGCTCACCTCTGAGAGGACAGCCTTGGATGTTTTCTCTATGATGTCATCTACAAATTTCTTTACATCAGTAACTGAAGCTAAGGAAGCTCTGCCGCAACTGGGCTTTTCCACAGATCCTTTTGCTGCAATTGGCTGCACCTTAACTTTCCCTGGATATGAAAAGAAATAAAAACAATAATAATCATAATTTACTCCCCGCTAAAAAATAAATTAGTTCAGTAACAATTATGACTAAATTAAACACTATATACACATAAAAAACCAAAACTTGCTATAGTGCATCAGACATCTGTCATAACATTTTACTTTTCTTAACTGTGATAGCTGTTGTTAAGTTGGGTCCAAGGCCCATCTCAAAATGACTAGCCACCTTTGGAAACCTCTTTCCCAACAAATAAACTCAAGATCTCTGTACTCACTAATCCATGTGGGACTATTCCTTAACATTCCCCCTCACATGTAGACCCTTTTTTTGTGGCTCTACAGGTAGATAATTTTAGGAGTACATAGTTTAGGTGTAGGCCCTCTTTTGTAGCTCTACAAGTGGATAGTTTAGGTGTAGGCCTTATTTTTGTGGCTCTACAAATAGATAGTTTAGGTGCAGGCCACATATGAGTACCTGCTCTAATACCATATTAAGTTGGGTCCAAGAGGACTCAACTTAACAGCTGTCATAATTTAGATGGTTTGCTGGTAGACAGAATAACCACTTTAACACAACCCTTAATGCTTAGAAATAGACTCAGTTCTGCAATAGAAATATTTATAGAGGGTAAAAGACGAACTGGACCATTAATCCAGTCAAGAGCTAGTCACTCAAGCAGAATCTTGGATTCACTTTTCAGGTCAGAATATCCAATTCATATCAGCCAATAATACAATCCTACTACACCGAAGCGGTGAATCATATTCTTGCTCTGTGCTGGAAGGGAAGACAGTAGGGATTATGCTGTTATATAATACCCATTGACCGGTTTGAAATATGAAGCAGAGATGCACTGCCGTTAACTGCACTCAGGCATTGATAACTATCTTTCAGAGATGAGGAGTACCTTTGACTTCAGCTGACTCAACATGGTTGTCAGAAGGAATTTTCATTTGAGTCTTTTTCTCCACGGGATCTGACAGAGCAGATGCACCAGAAGGTACAAGAGCTGCAAGATCTGGTGCTTGGTCCTTCCCTACGACAGGATTAGCCTACTACAAAATCATCATCAATACTCAACTCAATGTAAGCACTAATCAGAAGCAAAAGACCCATTAAATAAACAAACAATACGTCACCTGCAAGTCAACGTATGAAGGTTGCACTCCAACGGAAATCAGAAATTTGTCAAGATCACGAGCTGCCAATGCTGGAACATATGCAGAATAGCTTCATTATAAATTCAAGCATTCATGGTGAAAATTGATATCTCACCCAAGTCTAAAACCGAGGCATACATAACAAAGATGAAACATGCTTAAAATTGAAATTTAACAACATACAGACATCCAGAAGGAAATGCCATGTCAAAATTCCAGAAAGAACCCTATGCCAATCATATTGAGTTTTTTCCTTTTTTTCCCCAAAGGCATCTTGAGTTTTATAGTATCACTTACTTTTTAAGCAGGCATGTTAATAAGTAGTACAGTGACTATAATAATAAAGGTTGTAATTCCACACAACCCAATCCACATACTATATTGTTTATTCTCTAGAATAAGACCCTTTGCCTACAGGGATTGCAGGTGCCAAACTCTCCAGTTCTACATTCATGCATCTTGTTCTGAACAATAGGGCGAAACACTGGTGGAACCCAAGCTCAACTTAACCAAAGCAGATTTTAAAGTGCGACAGTTGAGTTCAAGTCAGTTTATTAGAGGCATGTAGCACAGAACATATTTCAACATTTTTTGTTCATCAGAGGCATATAGCACATTTTGACAAAGCCTAGCCATCCGCTTAACATCAAAAGACGCTAATATTTAAGCCGATTCACTAGTTCACAGGAGACCAATGGGCAGTCTCAGGTACTTCAATGTGCACTCGTTGTAGTACTTTCTTCCTTTCAATTTTTTCTTTGTTTGCATTTCTTTGAAAAGTGAAAGGCTTTTTTTAAAGAACTTCCTTCTTTTTTTTTTTTTTTTTTGGAAAAGAAAAAGAACTTCCTTCTTTCTTTTCTTTATTCACTTTTTATGTTTTAGATATGTATTATTAGTCCTTCATAGCCTTCCCTTCTTTTTGAAAAAAAAACTAATAAGCCCAAACATATTGTTAGCTGCTTCCATTGAAAATATTTCAAGTACATCCACTCAACTTTTTACTTGAAAGGCTTAGACAAGAAGAATCTTCACATTTTTCTTTAAACACAAGAAGGCATCATACAGTATCTCTCACATTGACTAGACAAAAATATAGTCCAGATTTCTAGAATTAAATAACTTATCCCATCAAATATTGCATATTAAACAATAATAAAGTGCCAGTCTCTGATACAATTGAACCAGCCAGTTGAACTGGGTTCGATCGAGCCCAGTGCCTTTTCCATGTCATCTATGTGCAAAACCTAGGGGAGGCTGAAACCTGGCTGAGCTAGCCTGGTTATCCAGTTTTTTTCAGAGAAAGCCTGGTTATGCAGTTAAACTGCTGAAACATGCAAACTGGTGGGCCAGTGTGAATAGGTATCCAAGAAGGGCGGGAGTCGAGACCAGAGGAATTCTTTTTCATCGCCTATGCAATTTGGAAGCAGAGGGGGGCACCAGCCTCCCTCACTGTCATCCGGACTGATTGGGATGGGGCCCCTATCACCCTCTCCCCTATCACAGTGTCCTTAAGGTGGAAGGAAGGGAACTGGGTCAGAATGGTGGTGTGGGGTTCCCACGTGGCCTCGAATTCAGGAAGGTACTTCCACTGGACAAGTACCTCATAGGTGCCATCTTGGGGTTGCTAGGTACTGAAAATATGAGCGGGTTGGACAGAGAGTACCATGTCATCTGTGAGGTACTGAGGGAAGGGTTTGCTGGAAATGGGAGGATGAGCCAGCTTTTTTAGTTGGCTGCTGTGGAAGATGGGGTGGATGCGAGCAAATGATGGGAGGTCAAGTCAGTATGCCACTTCACCACCTTTGGCCAAAATTTTGAAGGGTCCATAGAAATGAGGGTTGAGTTTCTCATTGGGTTTGTGGGCCAAGGAATGGAGGCAGTAGAGCTGTAATTTCAGGTAGACCAGATCTCCTACATGGAAGTGTATGTCCCTTCGTTTAGTGTCTGCTTGCATCTTCAATCTAGCCTGAGATCTATGTAACTTGAGCTTGTGTTCCTCTAGGATGGCATCACGGTCCTGAAGTTGTTGATCAACTTCATTTATCTGTGAGGTGCAGAGAGAGTACCGAAGTAGTGTCGGTGGTCTTGACCATATAAAGCTCAAAAAGGTGTCATGCCCGTTGCTTGGTGGAGGTGGTGTTGTACCAGAATTCCGCCCAAGCTATCCATTTAGGCTAATGTCGAGGGTGGCTGCTTAAAAAACAGCAGAGGTATGTTGATAGGCATTTGTTGACCACTTCAGTCTGACCATCTGTCTGAGGGTGATAGGCGGAGCTCATGCATACGTGGGTACCTGACTGCTTAAAGAGTTCTTTCCAAAAGGTGCTACTGAATATTTTGTCTCGATCTGAGATAATGGACCGCAGAAATCCACGTAGACGTATGACCTCTCGGATAAATAATGAAGCAACTTGGACGGTGATGTAGGGGTGATTGAGGAGGAAGTGATTGTACTTGGTCAACCTGTCCACGACTACAAGGATAGTGTCGACCCCATGAGCCCTTGGTAATCTGCCAAAGAAGTCCATGGAAATGTCTTCCCATACCTGGTTGGGGATGAAGAGAGGCTGGAGTAATCCAGCTGGAGTGAGCGCGCTATACTTGTTCCGTTGGCACACCTCGCAGCTAGAAACAAATTTCTGCATATCACATTTGAGGCCAGTCCAGTACACCACGTTAACTAACTATTTGTAGGTCTGGTAGTAGCCTGAATGCCCCCCCGGAAGGGGTAGAGTGAAACTCTTTCAATAGTCAGGAAATACAAGTAGCGGAGGACGGCAACCAGGCGGTTCTTATACATCAAGCACCCCTTGACGATATGATAAGGTGGGTGGTTGTTTCTATCAAGTAACAACACTTGCTGAATTTTGTGAAGCTCATCATCCTTATGGATCTCTTGCTCCCACTCTTCTAGTCCAGAGGAACAAACTAAGGATACGACTGATACCTCCATAGTTTCCTCCTTTCGTGACAGCACATCAGCAACCTCGTTGTGAGCACTGGGTTCATATATGATCTCGAAATCAAACCCCAGGAGCTTGGTGACTCACTTTCGTTGCTCCTCCCCCATGAGTCACTGGTCCGTCAAGAAACGTAAGGTATGAATGATGAAGTGCCGACCAAGAAGGTAGTACCAACATTTTTGGACAGTGAAGATGACTGCCATCAATTTCCGCTCATAGACTGATTTGAGGCGGGCTCTGGGTGAAAGGGTCTGACTCAAGAATGCCAAGGGGCATCCTTCTTGCATGAGGACAACCCCAATATCCTTGCCAAAGGCATCTATCTCCAAAACAAACGGCTTAGAGAAATCAGGTAGCGCTAGCACCGGCACCGTGGTCATGGCCTGCTTCAGCTCGTCGAAAGCTAACTGGGTGGCATCGGTCCATTTGAAGGCATCCTTTCTGAGCAATTGAGTTAGAGGTTCAATGATCTTGTCGTAGCCTTTGGCGAACCATCGGTAGTATCCAGTGAGGCCTAAGAAGTCGTGGAGGCTCTTGATGTCAGATGGAGGTGGCCATTGGAGCATGGCTGCGATTTTGGAAGGATCAGTCAAGACTCCAATTGTCGAGATCAAATGCCCTAGGTAATTCAGTTGGTGCTGACCAAATGAGCACTTCTTGGAATTCACCACCAAGTGATAATCTCCCAATAGTTGCAACGCGGTCTGCACATGAGACAAGTGAGTAGTATGGTTTGGACTATTTATCAAGATGTCATACAAAAGACCAATATGAACTTATAGAGGTGGGCTTGGAAGATTTGATTCATCAACGCTTGAAAGGTAGATGGAGCATTGGTGAGACCAAAAGGCATCACCAAAAACTTGTGATGTCCTTCATGTGTGCAGAATGCCGTCTAGTGGGAATCCTCCTCCTTTACCTGAATCTGGTGGTATCCCGATTTGAGGTCCAGCTTGGTAAAAACTTGTGCTCCTCCCAGCTCATCCAAGAGTTCCTCAATCATGGGGATGGGAAACTTGACTAGTATAGTTATCTTATTGAGTGCCCCGTAGTCTACACAGAATCGACGTCCTTCGTCCTTCTTCTTTACCAGTAGTATCAGGTTGGAGAAGGGACTGCTGCTAGGGTGAATGATCCCCACGGTTTACGTCTCCCTTACAATCATCCCAAGTTCGGTCTATTGGTAGTAGGGAAACCAATAGGGTCTGAAATTGGGGGAAGCCTCGCCTGCCCTGATGGGAATGGAGTGATCCTGAGGCTATGATGGTGGCAGGCCTAGTACCGGTTCAAACACCCGAGGGAATTCCTTGAGGAAAGAGGCCAACTCTGGTATCACTACTTCTATCTGCTCCATGGTTTCATGGGAAAGATCAAAGGACTCTATGAGGCATCCTTGTCTTTCTCTCTCTAAAATCTTGGTCATGGTCTTCATCGATACCCCTATGCTGCCTAGGGTGGGGTCTCCCGGAATCGGACCTTCTTCCCCTGGAAGATGAACATCATGGAGAGATTTGTCCAATTGAGATAGACATCTCCTAGCAGACGCAGCCAGGACACTCCCAGAACGACGTTAGTAGCTTCCATAGAAAACAGATGGAAGTGTTGTTTAATGGCCACTCCTTGGATGTTCAAGACTAAATCTGGGTACATCCCCTCACCCTTGATACAGTACTCGTCAACGTCCTTGACTCCAAATGGTCTGCTCTGGGTGATTAGAAGTCGCAGCTCTCAGACAAGGGAGGCGTTGATGAAATTGTGGGACGCACCACTGTCAATCAGAATGATGACGTCGCACTGGTCTATGGTCCCCTTTAGCTTCAGTGTCTGGCTGGAAGTGATGCCTTCGTGAAGAGCGTTGAGTTATAGTGTGACCAACTCGTGCTAAGGGGTTCCAATTCCTCGGCAGGGGCATTGTCATGGTCCGACTGAGGGTCCTCTCCGTCGGCGACGATCATTATGTGGAGTTGTCGCAGCTTGCATCGATGCCTAGGTGAGTACTTCTCGTCGCAGTGAAAGCAAAGGCCCTTCTCTCTCTTTGCCTACACTTCAGTGTTAGAAAGCCTTCGGTATGAGAAGTCTTGTCATGTCAGCGTCGTTGGAGACCTTTCTGACAGTGGCTGGGGAGGTCGTTAGGATGTCGTAGCTAGAGAGGAAAACCCTTTCAATTTGGGGCATGCCGAGGTCCGGGATGGGATCTGATCCATCGATCCCGCGATTGACATTGTCCCCACATGCCCAGGCCCATGCCACTTAAACTCGCACGTGCGGCCCCACACCGAGTTGGGCTCGTCAATTCGGTGAGTTGTTTCCATCAACACGATGAGCGACTCGGGCGGGTTGACTCGGAGCTCGACCAGTACATCGTTCTGAAGGCCATTGATGAATGCTCCCATTAAAAGCTCATCCGCTCTTTGACCAGAAGGGCTGACAAGAGCTCGAACTGCTCCTTGTAGATGATGATAGTGCCGTCCTACCGGAGTGCGAAGAGGACCTTGTACAGGCCCTCGGTTTACGACAGATTGAAGTGTTGTAGAAGAGTAGACCGGAACTGCGACTAGGTACGCATCGAAGCTCTGGTTTCTACCATCTGGAACTAGTTAAAAGTTCATCCTTCCATGCAAACGATGATGGATGAAATCTTGTCTTCCTCTTCGATGGTGTTGATTGCAAAATACCGGTCAGTGCAGTAAAGCCAACTGTATGGGTCTTCGCTGAAGAAAACAAGTAACTCCAATCCTCTTCCTCGCTGTTCCATGGTTATTTCTCCTCGATTTCCTCCTTTGAAGTGCCACTCCTCTCGATCTGCCGATGTCTCTCCCATCAACGACTTATCTTTGGGTCTCATACCATCCTGAAATTCTAGCAGAAGCTCACGAATCCATTGCAAGTCGATTTTGTGTTCTTCCTAGGGGTGGCATCGAGTCAAACCAAGCTCGAACTTGCATATGTTTGAGCTTGGCTTGATCTGAATTTCGAGCTCAGCCTCGAGCTTAAAATTGGACTTGAGCTCGAGCCGGGTTTGAGCTCCAACCTACTTTTAAAACTACAAATTTTTGTTTTTTTTTTTTTTTTGAATGAAGATGTATAAATATATTGATGGGCTTAGTACCATTGAACTGCATGTAGAGGAGTCCAAGACTTTGCAATGGAACATACTAACATACAATAGCCAGCTTAATAGACCTAATAGAAAGAGCAAACCCCTCCATCAATAGGGTTTATTCTATTGGCAAGCAACAACATTAGATCTTGAAGGACTCAAAAGAGTTGAACAATCGATCGTCTTTGGGGTTTGAGGTAAATAAGAGCAATCATCAACCAACTAAAGAGGAAACTGATGAGAGCAATTAAAGTAAAAGGTATTTTCTTATAAAAACTATACTATCGAATCGGCTCACAGGCTAACAAGCCAAGCTTGGAAAATCTTGAGTTGGGCTTGTTATACTTAATGAACCTTGTTTCAAGTTGAGCTAGAGTCGAGTTCAACTAAAAACTAAACTGAACCAAGTTTTTTTTTAGCCGAGCTCGACGGTTTGCAGACCGTTTGGCTTGGTGCCACCCTTAGTTCTTCCATTCCAACCTTCAATTCCGAAACCACCTTTTCCACTGATTCAATTCATCCTTCCATCTTCGATCCCACCATATCCAGCCCGACCTCGCTTTAATACCAGAGTGTTGAAGACCAAAGCTACAGTAGGCATACCTGCTGTCACAGAGGTGATGAAGACGATCTTTTCCAGACTTCGAGAGTCTAGAAGCCTCCCTTCTTCAATTTTTTTTCTCTCCCTCCTCTCTGCTTGCTTCCTCCTCTTTATTCCTTCTTCCAGTAACTAACTGTCCTTAAGGGACAGTCCCATTGTTGCTGCTGCTAGGTGGATTTGCTACACTGGTAGCTGAGTTGACTCCCCTCCCTTCAACCGGATTTGCCCTTTTCTTTCTGCTGTATACCCGCAGGATTGGGGGCCTATCATATTCATTCATTAGTTTTTGGTTTATTTTCACCCTTTGTTCACCTGAGGTTGGGAATGCATGTCGTTCTTTGAACTGTCTGATATTAGTGTGTTTTTTTTCAATACTTAGTCCGGCAAAGCCTCTCCCACATTTAGATAACAGGGAGATCCTCAGCTCCCCAAGGCCGAGGGAGGAAACACCCCAGACCAATTTCTTTTTATTTAAAAATATAACCTGTTCAACCGGTTAAAAATCTGATTGAATTGGGCTTAACCAGACCCAGTCACTTTACCGAGTCAGTGACTGGCCTGTGTTTATTAACATTGGTGTCAATACAAATAGAAATAGAATAATCTTATTGAGAACAAAATCCAAGTAAACCAAAACCCTATCTGATAGAAAAAGACAAGAATCCTATGGGAAACAAGCCACACTCACATATGGTTGTGTCATTTGAAAGCGGATGGAATAAGCAGCGCTCTTGGGCTTTGAATCCTTGATCCAGTAACAGGGAAACAGTTCTTCAGAAGTGAGAAACAGGAGAGTCAGACCTCCAATCAACAAAAAACTAAATCTCAATGATTTACAGACGTACACATCAGGGAGTGCAAAGCAACTCAAAATAACTAGGACCAAAAATGTGCAACATGGGTAGGATATAATCAGATGATTATAAGACAGCTCGGTTGGATGGACTTCCTTAGTCAAGGAGAGTTATAAAGAGGCAAATTAAATCTCCAAGGAGAAAGCTTAAAACAATATATCTCACGCACACAAGATGCGGCGGGTGTCCATGAAGCACCAAAAACAGCTTAGCAAGCATTCAGTTATAGTTTTTATCACGGAAAAGAGAAGATTAGAGTGATCAAATACCGAGCAGACTCATTAATTAAGGCAAATGGAGTAACACATCCCAATGGCACCTGCAAAAACATGATTCAAAGTGACTATAGTTCTCATTGACCATGGAGCAAAAATAGTTAAAAATTGACTACAGCTTTCATTGACCATCTATATATCAACAGTCAAGAAACTTAATAGAAAATATAAGGATGCTAACATCTTGATGGGGAAAACAATTTCAACTTTTTTCTAGGAAGATAAAAAAGAAAAATTGCTATCAAGCTCAATGAGAAATTTACAGCTGAAGTTTAACTCTAGTCAATGTAGGGACTGAAGTTTAATTATGGTTGGGGGTTTTAGTTATAAATTTCGTTTTTTCTATTATTTGATTTACCCTATCTTGGATCAACTTAAGGCCAAACAGCGTTCCTTTTTATATCTTAATCTTTGTTATTTGTTTTTAGTTCATGATGATTATCTGGCTCTTTAAAATTTAGGACATTATCTCCCACTAGAATTACTCCATGGTCCCCTCCTGAAAGAAGATGTCTTAAGCTTAATACATTGGTGAATTATCAGAGACTACTTTAGTAGAATGTATATGGATTCCAAGAAAGCTGAATGTTGTGCCCCCTCTTGCAAGGACTGATATTTTTCTCTCTGCAATTTAGCTTGCCAGTAATAGTCGAAGGACATTCAGCAATGTCATTAGTTGGATTAAACTAAAACAACCTCCCCTCCGCCACCCCCCGCCACCCAGTGTACAATGGCAACATTCCCTAAGATCTGCCAATAGTACCTCAGATTCCTCAGCTACAGAGGACGCATAAAGGAGCTCTCTATTAATTGGGAATTCTTTTCCACTTTCTTTCAAGGCATAAAGATTTTCTTCCTCCATAATGTAATTATTCATGCTTTGAAATAATAAAAACCCAATAACTTCACCTTCTCCAAAAAAAGGACTAGTAGATATATATTAAACAAGTTGATGAATTAGAATTACAAAAACTTTGCTTTTGGGCACTGTGTGAAGCTTTTTGCAAGCCAAGTCCAAACCAAGATGTCTGGTCTTCCTTCTCTTCTTTCTTAATCTTTACTCTCTCTTTATCTTTATATTTCTGTTAAATGTAGTATAAGGGGTAGTTTAGTCATTTTATATTACATGTATATTTCAGTGAGTGTACTGTCATGTTCAGAATGTTAGGTGTGTCTTTGGTCCAGATTTTATGTAGTTTAGAGATGTGGTTAGAAAGTTATAAGGAGTTATATGTAAGAGTAAATAAGTAATTATTTCTCAAAATCACTTAAGTTAATAAGAAGGAAGAGGGGTCAATTTTAAACCCAAACGAGAGCTCTCTCCTATGCTCTCTTTCAGCAACTCTCTTCTTCTTTTCTTCTTCTTTTCTTCTTCTTCTCTTCTCTCATTCTTCTATTTCTCATTTCTTCTCACTTTTCCTTCCAAAACTTGTCTCAAAATAAATAAATCTAAAGCAAACATCAGTATAGAGCACAACATTGTAGCGAACCATTCTAATGTGCACTACAGGGGAACCCTTAAATTTAGAGATTCTTTTTTTCTCTTTGCAACCCAATTTCTGTGATTTCAACCATGTTAGAATTAGGTATAGGCCAAACCCCAAATGAATAACCAGGTTAGAAGGTCCCTTCCCAAGTAATAAGCACAATGCTCTTTCTTATTGTAAATCTAAGTGGGACTATTCTTAACAAGCATCCTTCTCTCATTAAAATACCTTTGTTTAATTCTTTTCATCTTTAAACCTTATTTCTTTGGTTTTTAAATTAACATCAAATTGGCCCAAACCGGAAAATTTTAATTCCTACCCTTTCCCATATACCATAATGTCTTAATCTTGCAAGCAAAATCTTCAACCCCTCATATGCATGAAAGATTCTTGCCTATTAGGTAGTTTCTTCTTCACTAGTATCTTATTAGATGTGCTTGTTTTTTTTTTTAAAAAAAAGGTGTGAATATATTACTGAGAGAGAAAAAAATACAAACCATACTAAACAGGACCTTTATTAGATGTGCTTGTGGTTATTTGGTTTAGTTTTTTTAGTTTAAATTAATTTTCCTATGAATTAAGCATGCAACAGAATTGTTCTTTTAATCTAGTAATTGATTCTAATCATTCATGTTAGGTAAACCTATCTAAAAAGAACTACCTTGCTGTCCTATGTTGCATCATTTAGAAAAATTTCCCAACCAAAATTAAAGAAAAGGCAGACCTGAAGTAATTCTTTCAGAGCTTCTTCAGGAGCCATGCGCAAACCACCTTTTCCCAAACCAAGCCTCTGCGACAAAACTGTTCAGCTTAAAAGTTACAAAAGTTTGAATTAAAATTTGAGGAAAAAAAATTGCGGAAACAGAAATGCTATCACAATTACAGCTCTCCAAGTTGAACAAACAATTAAGTTATACCTTTCAAATCCACATTTGTACTCGCTAGAGCAGAAACAACATAGAATCTGTGTTTTTTGTCCTGTATTACACAAACAATATGTAGTAGAAATTTGACTGCACATAAATTGATAAAGAAAATATAATAATATGTTGCTAACAGAGGATAATCGTATGATAGCCTTAAGTTGACAGGACTACTATTAGTTACGCATGCCTGTTACTAAGTTGATGGTTAGTGGGCATCGCTAGCTAGTTGTGGAGTAAAAGTGAACATATTTCTTAAAACAGTTTTGGGATCTTTTTCGGCTGCTGTCCAGTTAAAACCTTTGAGCATTACTAGCTTCTTCTGTCTATAAATACTCAATCATGTGACATAATTAGAGATGCTCTCGATAGCTTCCATGTATCTCCTTCAAAGAATTATATTTCCTTTACTCATCTAGCCCTCTTTTATGAACTCAATAGCAGGCCGAGTCATGCAAAGGCGCAGTGGCTAAGTCATTTAGTATTGAGTTAATTGTTTTTCTTTCTATTTACTTTTACTTCATTTTTATTTCAATTGATGAGTTAGTATGCCGCAGGGGCATTATTGTAATTCTTTCTCTTGAACCCTTGTTAGCGTAAACCCTACTTAAGGGGTGAAAGGAATGAGAAAAGGTAAATCTGAATTTAGGTTAAACAAAGGGTTTTGTGTTCTCCTAAACGAGCACAGGGTTGTGTGTTCTCCTTAACAAACCTAGGGTTTTCAAGCTTCCCTTCGGCTTGATTCTTCTCTTCTCTTTTTCTTCCCTACGAATTACTGTGTTAGATCAGGGACCGTAACAACTGGTATCAGAGCGGGAACAAAATGAGTGATTCTTCAACCTGAGAGGAAATACTTGCCCTACTCCAGGATATGCGCAAAACAGTATGTAAGATGCATTAAGATATGCGCACAACAGTATGTAACATGCATAAGGAGATGCATCAATCTTCCATTAAAATGTCCGAGGAATGGGCCGCAATCGAGACACATCTTGCTAAGGCTGCAGAGAGGAAGGTCATTTGACTTCAAATCTCCGAGTAGGGAAATCCAGAGCCAAAGTCCAGAGCCTGGAAATCCGAATTCGTGGAGCCTGGAAATTTGAAATCAGAGGATTATTATGCAAAGATCTCGTTGGAACTTCCTGATTTGGGTTCGACCTCAAAACCCCCCTTCTCACGGCAAGCAAAACGTCTCCCAGAACAGGAGAAGGAAAAATTCCAAGCGGCCTCTGTCTCGGCGAATCATTTCGGCCGTCCCGGAGAGGGTCGACCTAACTTCTCCAAGCTTCTCCGAGTGGAGAAGCACCATGTGGCTACTGTTCGCCGTCGGCAACAAGTCAGGTTCGACTTTGTCATGGGGCATAAAATAATTTCTACCCAGTAGATTCATTTTTTTCGCCGTTGACGGTTTATGCAAACCGAAAGGCAAAAAAATCCAAAGACTTCGATTTCGAAGCGGAAATTGTTGCCCTGGCGGAAGATAAGAAGTCGGGACCAGTGGGTTTCGATCTGAAATTGCTACCATCGTGCTGCAGCCTCTCGCTCTCGGCCTCCAAGCTGGAAACCGACTTGAACAAATTTTGTGGTATGTTTCTAAGCAGATTTTCTCCGAATTTTCGCTTGTTCATTCTCCAGTCCCTCGATTTTGTAAGAAAAAACTCTACAATGGTGTTGAGAGTGTTCAGTTGGGCTGAGAACCAGAAAGGTTACTCACACGGTTATGCAAAGTGGGGTAATATGGCGTCTGCAAGGGTGCTGTTCGAATTAATGCCTACACGAGATGTTGTTGCTTGGTCGGCCATGCTATTGGGTTATAGCCAATCAAATAGAATAATTCGTCTTTCTGGAATAATTGACAAATTAAATTTCCAACTGAAGAGGTCCTTTGGTATGGCTACAGTCAATTTTTGTTTCACCACTGCACAATGTTCCAGCAGTATTGAAGGTCAATCTGCACAAAAACTACATTTTCTGATTCAGACCCTTAGCAGAGATGTGGCTCTTAGACAGCCTAAGAAATTTAGAGATACATCAGATAAAACATCGCAGCCAGTGGCATTACATGACCAGAAAGAAATCTTCTTGCTACCCACAGTTCAGATAACCAATCTCTTGCAGTGGGCTAATCTTATACTTGATGAAATGCCTACAAAAGAGGTGGAGTCCTGGAATTCTATAATTAGAGGTTATGTGGAAAAGGGGAATGTGATGATTGCTGGATATTTAAATGGCAGACAGTCCTGGCATTCTATAATAAGAGGTTATGTTGAAAAGGGGAATGTGATGATTGCTGGATATTTACACGGAATACACCCAGGTCATGGGCTGAAGCTGTTAGGGAGATAGAGAAGTTGGGTGTTCCAGGACCAGCTACTTCGATGGGTTCTGGAAATTATATTGTGGACGATTATGAAATGTGTGGTGATGTTGCTGTGGGCAATTCATACAGTCCTGTGCCAACCTTAATTCTGGGTTTGGCCATTATTATAGGTGTGCTCTCTGCTGGTAGTCCCACGGGTTTGGCCGATGAAGTTACAATTATTGGTCTGTTATGTGCTTGTGTTCGTGAAGGATTCATGTCAGAGGGCCAATAGTATTTTAATGACATGTAGACTATGTATGACAGCAGCCCCAAGTTTGCACATTTCTGTTGCATGGCTAATTGTTGTGCTCATCTTGGTACTCTGGAGCAAGGGAGAAAGACGCACCAGTCTGATGTCCACAATGTCTTGGAGTTGTGTTTGGCCTTGAGAAACTCCATGATTGACATGTATCCTACGTGTGGATCCATAGAGGAAGCTGCTGGTTTTGCAGTACACGAGTTATGCAGAGATTCACTTGAATTGTTTGGTAAAATACAAACTCATGGAGTTGGACTAGATGAGGTAACTTTCCTGGGTCTGTTCAGTGCTTGCGCTCATGGTATTTTAGTACAGAATGCTGGGCAATTTGATGAACATGGACTGGCTCCAATGACTGAAAACTATGCCTGCAGGGTGGCTGTTCTCAGTCGAGCAGGTCAGTTCCATGAGGCGCTTGAACTTAGTGACCAGTTCACTCCAAACTCTTCCAACAAACCAAAGATGTGGACTAGTATGATTGCCGGGTATGCCCAGAACAGGCCACCTGAAGAGGCTGTTGGGTTCTTCAAAAAAATGATGTCTGCAGGTGTTAAGCTAGATGGTGTTGCTGTTATTTCAGTCCTCTCAGCTTGTGCCCAGTTGCAGCACTTAGATATTGGTCTGTGAATTCATGACTTGGTTCATAGAGACAATATTCCTATGAGTAGCAAGTTGGTAGTGACCTTAGTTGACATGTATGCCAAATATAGAGAGCAGGTACCAGCAAGTTCTACCAGCATGGAATGCTCTCAGTGCTGGTTACTGCAAATTGGGGAACCTTACCAGTGCTCGCTCAATCTTTTATCAAAGGGACAAGAAGAAAATACTGATCTCTGCCTTGTGTTGGAATTTTTGTGGAGCCATAGCAGCTATGTATTTTTCAGCTTGTGTGCTAAATCTTCATGCAGGTGCAGGGTTTCTCATCTTCTTTGTGGTTGTTCTCATGGTAGTTACATTGACATGGCACTATGGAAACATGAAAGAGTATGAGTTCGATTTATACAATAGGGTCTGCATGGACTGGCTAATTGATCTCGGTCCAAGTCTTGGAGTTGCTCGTGTCCCAGAAATTGGATTTATATACACAGAATTAGTCAGGGCCGTAACCAGTACTGCTGCGGCTGCTTGTGGAGTTCAAAACGATATGCAGAGTGATCCTAGAGCAGCAATTTATGTACAGAAGAGTGAGGGTACACTGGAAGAACTTGGGCAGACAGCAGTAATTATGAATGTTTGGATTTCAAAAATCAGAGTTGTGTCTCAAATTGAAACTGCCCAACCACTGGTATGTAAGGTGTATGATGTTGCTCACCAGTTACATGACATGCCTGTGAAGGCACTTCAGGTGGATGATACTAGAAGAGTCTTTGACCAAATCTCACAAAGGAATTTAATTTGTTGGAATGCAATGATGGGCGGACACTGTATTCGTGGATGTCTTGCAGCAATGGTGGGTTTATTCTCACATGGGTTTCAGAAGATTATGGTGGAACGTTGTTGACAAGTCATGGTCTTGCCAAAATGGAGCAGGTGATAGTTCAGACTGTTGTTTGGTTGCTTGACCGTGTGGTTGGTTGCTGCAGCAAGTGATGCTCGCAATGTTGGATTCTCACCCAAAAAAAAAAAAAAAATTCTGGTGGAACATTCTGCAAACGGGGGCAACCAGTGGAGGGTTTTGGATACAGCAATTTCTCTGTCTGGGGTGTTACATTGGAGCACTTACACCGCTTGTCTCGCCCAGTGGGTTGACACAGATGCCACAGATGTTACTTGGGAAGATGTGGAGACGTTTTGGCACGCATACCCTACCTTCGAGCTTGAGGACAAGCTCTTTCTCCAAGGGGGGAGTGATGTTATGAACTCAATAGTAGGCCGAGTCATGCAAAGGCGCAATGGCTGAGTCATTAGTTAATTGTTTTTTTTCCTATTTACTTTTACTTCATTTTTATTTCAATTGATGAGTTAGTATGCCGTAGGGGCATTATTGTAATTCTTTCTCTTGAATCCTTGTTAGCATAAACCCTACTTAAGGGGTGAAAGGAATGAGAAAAGGTAAGTTTGAATTTAGGTTAAACAAAGGGTTTTGAGTTCTCCTAAACGAGTTCAGGGATGTGCGTTCTGCTTAACAAACCTAGGGTTTTCGAGCTTCTCTTCGGCATGATTCTTCTCTTCTCTTCTTCTTCCCTACGAATCCCTGTGTTAGATCAGGGACCGTAACAGTAAGGTGAAGGAGGCCTTCACTTTGTTATTTTTATCACCTTCTCTTCACCCTTGGACAAAGACATCCAACTGAGATGCTCAAGTTTGAAGCGGAAAACCCTCACCCAAAATCTTAATTATAAGTAATGGGACATTTAACAACAAATGTGGTACTGCTTCCATGGTACCAACTCCCCCCCACTCCCTTCTCTCCCACACTGGCCCCTTATGAAAAAACAAACAGAACATCCACTCCACTACCATGACAAGTATCTTACTCAAAAGCTCAATCTTATTGCAGAGAGATCCCAGTGGAAGTCTTGATGCTAAGTTGAGCACCACTTTACAACTAACTTGGTTCTTTCTTGAGTAACCCTCTCTATTGAACCATGAACTATTATTTATAGTTTTAACAAAAAAACCCATGACCTTGTTTTTTTATAAAAATCATGACCTACTATTTTCGAGGAAGGTATAGAATTTCAGTTAGACACTTAAAATCTATAAAGAAGTGATGAAAAATCAAGAAGAACCAACCCCGTGCAACAGAAAAGACTAATGTCACGATTAAGTTTTTGGTCAAATACAGAAGAGAAAAGTCCCACCATGTACAAGGAATATTCTGATCCTCAAAAGGACTAGGTGTAAAAAGTAAGAGAAATTGAGAAGAGAAGAAACAGAGCAGAAAACAAAAAGAGAAGAAATTTCTGAAGTGCTGCAGTATGTAGCACACTTCTTAGAGGTCAAAATTCGACCTCACTATTTATTAAATAGGTCACTTAAGTGAAAACTTAGTACAATAACATAAATGCCCCTCGAAACTCAATTACTTATATCTCCTAGTATATATATCATATAAACCTGAAAATTTAACCCAATGTACATCATAAATAGATGAATACTCTTCTCTTAGAAGGGAAAACCAAGTTTGTGGAATACCCAAAATACCCTTGACAGTTACTACTTTAACACTAGGCAACCTTAGCAACCCAACAATTGGTCTGATCTTTTGCATGTAAAGCATTAGATCACTTGTCTCACAACCATTCATCAGATCTCTCATTTACTTGCAAGTTGTTAAACAATGGAAAGATTCAATTTGTAGATAACAAAATGCAACTCCAAAAGGTGGATCCACACAGCCACCATATACCAGCAGAAAAAAGTCCACCCACTCTAGGACCTGTCAACATCACTGCATTATAACAAATGTTTTTTTCCTTCTTAATCTACATCCCTAAAACAAGTAGATTGATAATCGCAATATCACAAAGCCCTTCCCAAATTTGTACCAAATGAATATACTTTTCTTTCAACACATAACAAGGTACAAACACTGTGGTTCTCATGCACATGCATATCCAATAACTACTACTCAAAGTTTATTGTTTAAAATTTACAAAGACCTTACCTTCAAGATCAAATTTTTACTCAATGCACCTCCTAAATGTCCAACATACTTTGCCTGCTATAAAAAAAAAAAAAAAAAACTCGCTCACTACATCAAACTAATTCCCTTTACATATTTTAAGTTAATATATGGAAAATAAAAAAAGTAATATAACCACATTTACTTACCTGAGCATCAACAGTCAGCACAACTGGATGCTCACAGATGGCATATTCAATTTGTAGTTCCTAAATGCACAACAATAAGCTGGTGAGTCCTTAACTGTTACAACCTGACATCATCTATCAAACACCTTGAATTGTCTGCTCCAATCAGACATTTTTTTTTTTAACTGGAACAATCAATTACTACAATTTTCATTTCAGAAAAAATAAACTGACAAAGATTTTTTTTGAATGTCAATTACGAACACAAAGATAATCCTGATAATCCTAACCCGGGTGAAACTTGAACCTGAGACGCAACATTAAGAACCATCCCATGTGGTCAATGAGCCAAAGCTCCTATGCACTTTGAAGTAAGATAATGAAAATCCAACCTTTCTCAGAGACTTCTCAGATCCCATTGAATTAGGTCAAATTCCCAATGAATGTGCTCAGACTGCAGTTCATAACAATACAGTATCTGAAGCTGAAAGAAACTTTGTACTGAGAGGAAGTAATGGTTGAGAAATTTGCATTCTCTGGACCAAGAGAAGATAACTAACATTTTTTTTAGAGGTTAGGAACCTTTGGGTTCTTGCACATGAAGCATTTACAGACCAATTTTTGAAGGAAGAAGAAATTAAAAATAAACATAAATAACTTGTCAGCTTTTTCATGATTTGAGGGGGACAGTGTACTTCATTTCATTCTCGAAGTGACGAGTCTGCATCCTTCTAAATATACAGCAGAATGATTGGATGACATTCTTTATTCATAGTTTATTTGTTATAGGAAGCAAACACCTGTCATTTTCCCATAATGATATACCAAATAAAAATTGAATACATGTGCACATTTGACATTGTTGAGACCGCCCAGAATCATTTTATAAGTTTTAAAAGATAGTCAGAGATGGATTACGTGAAGCACAAACAATAGAGTAGATCATCACATGCTTTTTATGAGTGTAACTCCTTTAGGTGAACTCCTTAAGAAGATAATTGTCTCTGCCCCTTAAGTCTCAACAAATAATAGAGTAGAAGGACTACCAAACCATTTAATTTTTATTTTTAAATGGCAAACCTTTTAATAGTTTCCAGTATAAAACCCGGTGCACATTTAAAAATGGAAAAAAAAAACAACTCCAGGTAACTGTAACCCAGGGACTACTATGAAATACTAACCAAATTTTATGAAGACAGGATATTAATGGAATTAGTAAAATGAAGAAACTTTGAGATGCAAAGGATTACTTGACGCATTATTACCTGGCAACAGAAACGAGTTAGCATCTACTGAAAAATATCGTTGTTCTGCAATAGAGGTGTTCACAAACAAACCCACATGGCACATATGCTATCGTAAAAGAAAACTTGTTTACTTACACATGCACAGACATCGTCAAATACGCAGCAAATGGTCTGAAGCTAAAACCACCATCATTAATCTTTGATACCTTTTTAAATACATTATATAAATTCCGATATATAAATAAAAATACAATTGAAAATTGAAGGTAAGGGTCATAGCCAATTTCAGTAAAGTACGCGCAGGTGCAGCACATCGAAGTGAAAAAAACCAAACGAGTTTATGTAATAAAAACTATGGAAAGTAAGACAGGTTGGTAAGAGAAGAAAACCTTTAAACGAGTAAGCAACTCCTCCTTGGAATAGCCCATCCTCTTTTCGCTCCTCCGTCGACAAATTCACGAAAGTACGGACGAGAGAGGGAGAGGTGAGGGCGAGGGCCAGAGGAGGTTTTAATTTCAGCCTGCGAGGAAGAATGCTAGTGGCACTCGCAGGGCACAAAAACGATCACCCACAGGAGGGCGTCAAACTTGAATCGAAATGAGACGAAATCAACCCATAATGGCCCATAATTGGCCCACATGAGATATGTGAACTATTCAAACCTTTGAAGGGTTCCTTAGAATCAAAATTGTTAGGTCCCATGAGGAACAAACCAAAGGGAATTGAATAGGTTTATGCACTTTATTGCCAAAATTTAAACTCCATTTTCTAGATCTTTGTGCTTCCTCACTTTTGTTATTTATGAAATCCTGTTTTACAATTTTGATTTTAACCTAGGATTAAATGCAAAAGCAATATACAGACAAGATTTATAGAGGTTTAAATGGCCTCGAGTTCCGAAGGCTTATCGGTTTGCTTCGATATTTCTACGCTAGCTGAGCATTTGGATGTTGGAAATCTTTGGTTGTTCTGCTTTTGCTCAATATTCGAATACCAGTTAAACATTATTTGAATGATCTTCATACTTTAATACACCTTTTTGCTTCAAGTAGAGAGCATAAATTTTTTTTACTTGAACATTTGAACGTTCTATCAATTTTTCTTTTTTAATTGCATCACCATCTGAATATAAAAGATTTATTGCAATAATCAAGTTTCACAAAGCTTTTGGTTCCTTCATCTCTTTCTTTTATCATTCAAACAGGTTGAGCAATTCAGTTCAAACTCAAATAGAACATTCCAATGGTGGATTCATGTCAACAGAACAAAGTGTTTCCTACCAAACTCAACCTTTTTATATGAGGGATTTTACACACTAGGCTCACTAGCTTAGATGCACATACAATTTCCTAGCTTACCAGTCACTTTTTAGTTGGGAGTACCTAAAGGGAAATTGGCATGTTGACATGTATGAGCCAAACACACCATGTGTGGTTGAAACATGGATGAAAAGAAAATGTAGTCGATGATGCATTGTCCATTTATTTACCTTACCTGGTTATCAAGGGTAAATGTGTAGATGAATAAAGTTTCTAACATATAAGGTATAATATATGATAAATTTCTAAAAAAAACTAAAAAAATAATGTTTATATATCAAAATATATAAAACTGCAAGGTAATGGACTCCAAATTACATCCATATATTAAAACCTTAGTTTGAGGGTGGGTACTGCAATCCAGAACCTGTTCTTGAGCTCCCTTCTTGTTAAACATTGCTTGGTTTTGCCTGGTATAGTGTCTTGTTTATTCCAAAAGCAACCCTAACAATTGATGAGAGATTAGTCTCCCTTGAAAGGTAAAATGCTAGGGTTAGCAAGCTGTGTATTGTTATTTCTGTTAGTCACTGGGTGAATAAGAGATTGGTAGATTGTGACACTGACCATCTCGGCTAACAGGAGTAAATGATAAATAACAGAAATGGGCAATCATATTACTGCAGATATCATTTCTTGCTCCTCCCTATACTCATTTCTTATCCTCATTTTCCTCACACACAAAGTGCTAGAGAACAAAGAGGCACTGCTCATTTTGGATGAGAACTTTTAACATGCAATGTACAACATGTTTCAATTCCAAAAAGGGGATTCTCATGCAACAACAAAGTTTAAGTCAATGATGCATGATGTCTGTGTACCTTGTGACCATCTTGAAAGTGATGTTGCTCGCTCCAGTGGCTTCAGTTGCAGACTTCCTCGGGCAAAGGCTCTTCACATCATCTTACATTGGGCACTAGCAGGCACATGGCAATAACAACCTAGATGAAACTTTCCATTTCCCGTACTAGGTAAACAGATTTTGAAAAGAAATAAATGGGATATCACAATATCCAGAGAATCTAAGGATAAATACAGAAGGAGAAAAATGACAGGATTGCCTAAGGTTTGCTAGAAGAAAATTGCAGTGTACTATGCACACACGATTTAAATAATATGAGCTTCTGTTGGAGCTTTCCCGATGACCATAGAATGCAAAAGTAAGCACTACATACTGAGATGAGCTTAACCATAACGTTTTCTAAATAGCTGATGCCTTTTTGCTGGATCTTTTGGCTTTTTCACCTGACCGTGCCCAGCCTGCTTGCCCCGTCCAGTGCTGTTGAAAAGGAAAGCGTTTCTTAGGTTAAACAAACCAAAAGAGGCAGAACTAATGATTCATAACTAACTATAAAAAGGTTGAATGCCCTTGACTAGGGAGTCCTTTTACATTGGATGCCATGAACAAATAACTTCTACTAGTAAAAGTATTTGCGTCATTGGACTCATCAATAAATTAGTGGCTTGCCGAAAAGACAACAGAACATGTGTAAGCAGGTCCTAGATCACAGCAATAACCCCTAATCCTAAAGAGGAAATGGAATGAATAATACCTGTACTCCATGTAGACCATGCCTTTTGCACCAGACATTGCACTCATTGAGCCCACAGCTCGGCGGGCCTTAAGGAGAGTGATATCATCAGCGTCTTCTTCTAATTGCTCCAAACCAACTGCATCATCGCCGGCATTTAAAACCTGTGACAGAAACCAGCTCTGTGACTCTACAGTATTACTTTTACAAGTTAAAACTCTATATAAACAAAAAAGAAGATAGTGGCAGGAGAGAAACCTTAGTGAGAAGTGCAAGTTGTTCATCAAGTCGATGATAATGGAGTTCAGCTCCAGAATCAGGTGGAGGCAAGCTTGTAATGATCTAGAATGATTTTGATCACTCGTTCGTGAGATACCAAAGCCATATAAATCTAAAAAAAATTCTTTTTTCCCTGAAATTTAATTTATCAAAGACAGAAAACAGGTAACAAGAGAAAACCCAGGCCATTAGAATGGGAAGGAGCTCCAATCAATAAGATGTTGATGGGAAACACCTTCTTCAGCAAGCTTATCAGCCATCTAGAACTTCCAATAACAAGATATTTACAAAGAAAAGATTTATTCGATCTGGTGATCCAGCTTCCACTTAGAAGAAGCATTTTTGCTACAACAAATTTCTCACTCATGAATAGTGTCCATAGTAACACAACTGATTGGCATAGAAGACTCACAACAAGCGAGTTTCATAATCCTCTTATGAATGAAGTGAATGACTGGCACATGATAGACATCATACCTTGAAGCTATAACCTTGGTCAATCAAAAATTGTTGCCTTTTAGTGGAGTAATACATCTCCTGCATCAGAAAGGGAAGGAAATAGGATAATGATAGTGTAAAAATAAAAAAATTTAGGAGAAAAAGAAAGAAAAAGAAGAATAATAGAGAGAAGAGTGTGTCTAAACAGCACTTGATGGGGGAGAAAATCGACCACTATTCTATGTAATTACTAAAGTGAAAGCTAATGAAAGTTACAAAATTACCCTTCATCACTTAAACTCATTACTAAATACTTCTCAAAACATTATGAAAACTGAACCTTGTGCTTCTAACAAAATACCTAACTTACTGCTTCTTCTAGAAGGATATACTAGGAGGATAAAATGACCAAAATACCCTAACATGAATTTTAAACCCCTCGCGCACACACACCACCCCTCCAGCTGGAGTGTATATTGAGAAGCACCAGTTTTCTACAAAAAATCCTGAATTTTCACCAAGCTGATTAGTAGATTGAATATATGGAGTGTCCGTTGCTCCACTCATCATTGCGTCAAGAATGAAGTAACAATCAATTTTTACATGTTTAGTTTGTTCATGGAATACGAGATTGCTATAGTGAGAAAGTTCAACTCCTATAATACAAACCTATCCCACTTAAGTTCATTAACTGTATGCGCCATAGCTTTGTATTTAGTTTCTACATTAGAGCGGACCCCCACATTCTGTTTTTTACACTTTCAACTAATTAAATTCCCAAAAAAAAATGCATAAAAGCCTGTAGCAGATTTCCTATCCAATTTGGATCCCACATAGTCTGCCTCTAAATATACCTCAATTTTTAAGTAACCATGTGGCTCATACAAGAAACCTTTTCCTGGTGCCCCTTCAAGAATCACAATAATCTAGGAGTTTCCACCAAATGAACTTTATGAGGGCACTCCATAAATTGACTAACCATGCTTATAGCAAATTATACATTTGGGTGTGCAACTATTAAATAAGTTTACCGACCAGCCTTTTATACATGGTCTTATCCTAGAGTTTAAATAAGATTTTTAGTCTTCTACTTGGCCTTATGATGGATTTGAACTCATTTTGACCAGTTTAGGTAATTCTGGCCATTCAATTTTTTGGTAAAAAATCACAATAGTATCCTTTCCATCTGAATTTCCAATCCCTCTAATCTAAGTAAACACTTTCAGCAAAGTTAGCCATAATAAACCAGAATAATTAGATCGAATAACCACAAAAAAATTCAATGAAATGCCTACGCAAGTTATGTGGCCTTGCACTAGATATTAGGGCAACTAACAATTCCAATCCAATCACAACTATCCCATAAAATGAGCAGCAAAGACAAATGAATTTCAACATACCATAAATTGAAAAAAATAAGGATGGTGTCAGCATCCAATAAGGTGATGCAGGCGACAGGTACAAGTCTGGTGACCTGTGCCAGTAATATTTGGGATAATCCCAAAAAACACAACCCTTTTGGGGGCACAAATCTCAATTGAACTGCTCAATTGGCAATAAAAGCCATCAATCTTAAGATTATGGTACAAAAGAAAAGGAAGAACATGACCCTTAACTTCAATTAGAAGGAAATCCTAGAATTCCCCCTTTTCTTGAGTATGCATAAACTTAAGAAAAAGATAAGATAACGCCAGAGAAGCTCCACAATAGAATCTCACTACTCTTATATATATAAAAATATAAACTTCTTGAAGAGCAGGTATGAAAGAGTCTCACATGACTCTCACAACAAGAAGTCTTACAGGGCCAGAATTATTATGGAATGAGGTCTCATAAAAGAGTTTCAGTTTAAAGGTATTTTAGTTATGTCAGTCTTCTATTTGTGTTCAGTTGTTCAATTGTTCTAGGACCTATCTTTTAGTGTTAAACTTTAGGTGTAACTGGAATAAGGGTAATTTAATTGTAATTGGTCTCTACTTGTTTCTTCTATTATAAATAGAAGTTCATTGTACTCAAATTACAACAAGTTAATGAAGTAATTCTCTTTTCTAGAAATTCAACATGGTATCAGAGTCACACATATAATGTGATCCTTTTCTGATCTATCATCTCAAGTAGTTTAGGTTCTTACTCTATCTTTTTTCTTTCTGTCTTGTCCCAGTACCCATTGTTTTCTAGTTGTTCACCCCCCCCCCCCCCCCCCCCCCCCCCCCCCCCATACTAAGCTTTTCATAGTTCAAATTATATATTGACGGAAAGGTCTTTGAGTCTAGTTTCTAACGCAAAAAGAATTTTGGTAATCGGAGTTTTCTACAAACAGAAATAGATATTTGAAACCGCAAAGGTCAGACTGCAAGAAAGGTTTGAGTAGCAGCATAAAACTTCAACTTTTGAGCTGTTTTATGCCATCAAGCACAAGATTTTATATAGATATTTACATGTCAAAAGAAAGATCTGTAAGTCTATTTTCTACCTTATCAAACCAATTCTCAATCTGAGTTTTCTAGAGGAAGATATAAATTTCGCAAGGGTCAATGGTCATACTGGCCAAAGAAGAAAATAGTACTTAGTTTGACCAGATTACGGAGTCCGAAATCTATCAGATTCTCTCTCAAAAAAAGTATATTTTATGAAGATATATTATACTTGGATGAAAGGTATCGAAGTCTAGTTTTAGAAGGAGAAAATTTCTTGTCAATCTAATCTATATTTAAGAAAATATTTGCATTGGAGTCAGCAAAGGTCAAACTACAGAACGAAGAGAATCAAAAGGTCATAAAAGATTCAAGAACGAATCTTTTTATGTCAAATTAGATATCAAATTAAAGTTCTTTGAATCTAGTTTTTTGAGCAAAAAACCTTTTGTGATCACGAGCTACATTTTGGGAGCTATTGATATCAAAAATACTGAAAAATAGGTGATTTGGGGAGAAAATAGAAGAGAAAATGGATTTCTGGAAGAGAGGCAGCTTTGCTGCCTTGGAATTCGAGCCAGAAAGGTCCTTCCTGCTTCTTTATAATCAAGGTTTAAGTGAAATTTTACAATAGGACAAAAATGTCCCTCAATACTCAAAATTACATATCTCCTAAAATACATGTCTAAATTGAATGAAAATTTAACTAGAGATAAAATAAGACATTCTCTATCTAATAGCCATATTATAAGAGAAAAATGTAATATTGATATTCTTATAAATGACCAAAATATCCCTGAAATTATATTTTAACACTCCCCCTCAAGCTGGAGAGTAAATATCAAACAATCCCAGCTTGTCACTAAAGGATACATGTTCACGTCTCCCCAAAGGCTTGGTAAATATATCTCCCAACTGTTCTGAAGACTTTACATAAGGAGTTACCACCTTTCCCCTGCATAACTGCATCTCTAATGAAGTGGCAGTCAACCTCTATATGTTTCGTTCTCTCATGGAATACAGGGTTGCTGGCAATAAAAATGGTTGCCTAGTTATCACAATTCATAGTCATAGGGCCAGGTAACATAAAACCCAACTCAAGAAGCACAGACTTAATCCCCATAAGCTCACTAACTGTATGAGCCATTGCTCGATACTCGGCCTCTGCACTGGACCTAGTCACAACTGTTTGTTTCTTACTTTTCCAACTTATCAGGTTGCTTCCAACAAAACAATAGTAGCCTGATGTAGAACGTCTATCCATCTTACACCCAGCATAATTGGCATCAGAATACCCCCAAGTACATCAATTTTTCCATTATGAGTACACAAAAGACCTTTTCCAGGTGCCCCTTCAAGTACTTCAAAATCCTCTGAGCAGCTTCTAAATGGACTTTTTGAGGATTTTCCATGAACTGGCTCACAACTCCTACAACAAATGAAATATCCGGCCTGGTAACTGTAGCATAGATCAGTTTACCTACTAACCGTCAGTATTGAATTTTATCCTTGAGTGTAGGACCCTGGGTGTCATGTAGATTATGATTAACTTCCATGGGGGTGTTTATAGGTTTAGCATCTAATAAACCATACTCCTGTAACATATCCAATATATATTTTCTCTGAGAAAGAACAATACCTCGCTTGCTACGAGCGACTTCGATGCCAAGGAAGTACTTGAGAGAGCCCAAATCCCTTGTCTGAAAATGTGTGGCCAGATATTGTTTAACTTTTGTAATATCATCAAGATCATCACCAGATAACACAATGTCATCTACATAGACAACCAAAACCACCATACCAGTCTTCCTTTTAAGTAAGAACATAGAATGATCACAATGACTCTTATAGAACCCAAATTGTAGTACCACATCACTAAACTTTTCAAACCAGGCCTGTGGACTCTGTTTAAGTCCATAAATAACCTTCTGCAGCTTACACACCTTTTTCTGTCTCCCCCTGAGCAACATACCTAGGACGTTGTTCCATATACACTTCCTCATGTAGATCACCATATAAAAAGGCATTCTTCACATCGAGTTGAAAGAGAGGCCAACCCATATTAACAACCATAGATATTAAGATACGTACCGAAGTAAGTCAGGCCACGAGAGAATGTCTCAAAGACATCAACTCCAAAAGTCTGCATATACCCTTTCACTATCAGTCGAGCTTTGTACCGTTCAATAGAGCCATCAGCATTATATTTGATAATATAAACCCAACGATACCCAACAATAGCTGCTCCTGTAGGTGAATCACATAGATTCCATATTCCTCGAGACACCAAAGCACTCATCTCATCATCCATAGTTTGTTTCCATTCTGGAGAGCACAAGGCTTCCTGCACTAAACAAGGTATATGGGAAGTAGACAATGACATAGCAAACGACTTGAAGGATGGGGACAAAAAATCAAGTGACACATATTTGGATATCGAATGAGAAGTACAAGACCATTTACCTTTTCGTAGACTAATAGGCAGGTCCAAATCAGAGACAACAAGATCTGCAAGCAATGAGGAAGCTAGTGGATCATGAGAAGAGAGCTTTGTAGAGGTAACTGCTGGAGGCACTGCAGGAGTACGGAGCGACGATTGTAAACCCAAAGAGGCAATGAAGAACTCGATGACGCTGGTACATCCAAAACTGCAATAGGAACAGGACAGTCTGAAGGAGACTCAAGTGATACAGGAAGCTCAATAGATGATGAAAAATATGGAGTATGTTCAAAAAAGGTCACATCGGCTGACACATGTTTTCCGTCGAGTAGGATCATAGCATTTGTACCCTTTTTATTGACGAGAATATCCCAAAAAACACATTTGACAGACCGAGGTGACAACTTATCGACTGAAGTTCCAAGCATATGAACAAAACAGGTACATCCAAAAATACGAGGAACCACACCAAACAATTTACAATTGGGTTTTAAAATCTGAAGTGGAACTTGACCACTCAAAACAATTGAGGGCATACGATTACCCAAGTAGCACGAAGTTAAAACTGCATCTCCCCAAAAAAATTTAGGAACATTCATATGCAATAATAGTGTCCTTGTAACCTCAAGGAGATGTCTATTTTTACGTTCAGCCACCCCATTTTGTTGTGGTGTATAAGGGCAAGATGTTTGATGGGTAATACCATAAGAATCACAAAATATTGAAAATGTATGGTTAAGATATTCCAAACCATTGTCAGTACAAAGTACATGAACACATGCACCAAATTGATTTTTTATTTCATTGAAAAAATTGAGGAATACATCAAATACTTCGGACTTCTCCCGTAGGAGATACACCCAAGTGACTCTACTGAAATCATCAATGAACGACAGAAAATACTTAAAACCAAATGGGCTAGGAACCCGACATGGACCCCATACATCAGAGTGGACTAATTCAAACAACTTGGTGCTTTGACTAGAACTAACTGGGAAACTGGAGCGACGATGCTTTCCCAATTGACAGGATTCGCAATCAAATGAAATATTGGCTAGCAGAGAAGGAAAAGACTGACACAACTTAGTTGGTGAGGGATGTCCCAAGTGCAGATACTACAAATAAGAAGAATTTATAGTAGTGAGAGCTATAGCTCGAGAAACGGATACATCATCCAGCATGTAGAGCCCTCCCTTCTCATGTCTTGAACCAATCGTCCTCTTCGTCTGCAAGTCTTGGAAAACACAAGAAGTAGGATAAAAGGTTACTGAACAGTTTAAGGATTTAGTTATATGACTCATAGACAAGAGATTAACTGAAAACTTTGGTACAAATAAAACAGAATCAAAGGATATTTGTGGAGTAGTGCGAACTATACCCTCCCCCTGAATGGGAGAGGTGGATCCATCAGCTAAAATAACTCGACGATATGAATGAGATGGACTAATGGACTGAAATAGAGAAGGCATATCTGACATGTGTGTAGAGGCTCCTGAATCAATGATCCAAGAGGGAGAATGAGACACATTTAGTGCATTCATACCTGTACTAGCCATCGTGGCACTTGCTGAGGAAGAAGGAGGAGTCTCGGTAGTCTAAGAAGCAGTAGATGAAGCACAGTTAGTTGACCCAGTCGTTGTAATAACTGCTGAATTTCCTCATACGATCCAGTGTGTGAGGATGCGTCCTTATCTGTGATTATAGAATTGGCCCAGGTAGGTTTACCAAATTTATCCCAGCATTTCTCAGAAATATGATTAGTCCTACCACAATAAACACATTTTTAATCCCCCCGATCATTTTGGCCACGACCACAGGTTTTTTAAGAGCGACTTCTACCTCTATTATTACCATCATGAAACTGACCATCGGGCTTACCAGTAGAAGATTGAAGCTTAAGAGCAGTTGCTTCTGGGAGGGCTCGACCTGACTCATTCTTATTTACAACTACACCTTCAACTCAAAGAACTCTGTTAAAAGCTTGCTCAAGAGTGGTCACATCCTCATTAACCAACAATTGGGCTCTAATAGCATCATACTCATGCCCCAAACCATCCAAAAATCGTGCTACTTGAATCTGATTTTCTTTCTCACGGATGATTTCAACATTCGTATTAAAAGGATGGAATATACTAATCTCCTGTAGTACTCCCCTCATCTCAGTGAAATAATATGTCACTGATCTATCTCCACGCTTCATATTAAAGAACTTCACATATAACTCATAGATCCTTGATAAATTACTGGAAGCCAATGTAGTCCACATTGCCTTAGCAGTATTGCAACTCAAAATCTTATCACTAAATCTGGATTCCATACTATCGACCAACCAGGTCATTACTAAATTATCTTCTGCCACCCAATCTTCAGTAATAGGTACCGGGGGATCATCATTTATATATTTTGCCATTCTTCTAGCCCTCAAATACATCAAAACTGATCTAGACCAGTTTACATAATTCGATCCATTCAACCGGATAGTAGTTATCTGAATAAACTGAGAGAATTTCACATCTGAGCTCTCAGCAGTCCTTTGGACAGCAGCCCGTGTGCTGGAACCAGCCATTAAATATCACTAAACACCACAATTCAGTACACTAGAGCGTCAATTAACCAAAGGGAAGCACTTTTCCCAAATTTCAATATTTGTGTAGTCAAGTGGGCCCCACACCGAATTCATTTAGGGCAATGCAGCACCCGATTCATTCAATTTAGAACCAATAGTGATCAATTCCAGCAATTGAGGCCATAAATCAATGAAAGAATGACCTAATTGCAAGAAATCAAGATGGCGTAGGCTATATGGATGATGACGCAAACATTAGATTGACGATGCAGGCAGATTTGAGAAATTACCTCAAATTGGGATCATTAAATACTTCTAAATCCCAACATTCAGTCAAATAGAAGCAGTAATCAATAGCCAATAGGCTAAGATAGGCAGAAAAAGAAAAAAAAGAAAAATTTTACCCTACCAGTCCAGAAATGTGGAGAAAACCTTCAAGGAGTTGCTAAAAATGGAGAAAAGATCCACAAAGTTCAAAGAAACTTGCCCAAGACTTGCGTTACTGCTCTGATACAGTGAAAACTAGGTGATTTGGGGATAAAATAGAAGAGAAAATGGATTTCTGGAAGAGAGGCAGCTTTGTTGCCTTGGAATCTGAGCCAAAAAGACCCTTCCTGCTTCTTTATAATCAGGGTTTAAGTGAAATTTTACAATAAGACAAAAATGCCCCTCAATAATCAAAATTATATATCTCCTAAAATACATGTCTAAATTGAATGAAAATTTAACTAGAGATAAAATAAGACATTCTCTATCTAATAGCCATATTATAAGAGAAAAATGTAATATTGAAAATCTTAGAAATAACCAAAATACCCCTGAACTTGTATTTTAACAAGTACCAAAGGTCAGTTCAAACAAAAATTTCTCTTTTTTTCGTTTTCCTTCCCTATTATCTCTCTAGGCACTTACGTGAATTGAGTTTTATTTTCTCCGAAAATCCAAGTTTTTTATTCAAATTTGTCTTCTAATCGGAGAGTTTTGATCCGACTTAATCACTCTATGATGTGCTAATTCAAGATATACAATAACTTGCATCAATGTTGTTTTCAAGTTTTGTGTTTTTGTTACTTGATTGTATATCTTCCACATAGTAGACTCCGAAAAATTGTAGTCACCCCAAAACAATTGTAGCACCCCACATAGTCAGCCCAAAATTGTAATTCCCCATTAACCTTTTACTTGGTAATCTTTCTCCTACCATTTTTTTTTACTCTTGTTTACCGCCTTTTTTGGCCAACCATTTGGTATGTTGCTTTGGTTGGTCCTTTTTTTATATATGGGTGTTCTTAAGTCTAGTGAGATTTTTTTATTGGAGCCCTTGGGTTTTTTATCGCCGTATTATGAGTGACAAGCATTACCCACTTTAGTAATTATTATTACTATTTTTGTTCAAAATCCTTTGAGGTTGGTTTCGACTTATGTTTTTATCACCCATTTTTTACTTTTTGAGAGTGTGTCCAGTTTCGTATTTATCCTAGGGACACCTTGATGGAGGAGATCATTACTACAACTATTTTACTTGTTTCAAGCTAGGATCATTGCCATTACCTCCCAGCTTGAGGGGGAGAATAGAAGGAGAAGTATGGGGATGAGATTGGAAGTTGAGTGCTACAGTGGTTGCGCCTCCTTTCGAATTCCATGTTTGAGAAGTAGTATAATCTACAATAAAGAATTCTACTTCTTATGGTAATTTTTATGTGACCAAAATATTCAAGAACAAGATGAGAACAAAATATGAAGTTTTTTACATCTTTGAAAAATTGCATTTGTGAAGAATTTTTTTTTCTGCAAAAGAAAATTGAAAACCAAAAATCCTTTTTATTGCAAACTGAAGTTATAGACTCTAACTTGAGGGGGACTGTTGAAGAATGGGTATGGAAGAGTCTCACATAATTCTCAAACAAGAGTCTTATTGGGCCAGAATTATTATGGAAAGAGGTCTCATAGAAGAGTTTCAATTTAAAGGTGTTTTAGCTATGTTAGTTTTCTAGTTGTGTTCAATTGTTATAGGACTTATCTTTTAGTGTTTAACTTTGGGTGTAACTGGGATAAGGGTAGTTTAATTGTTATTGGTTTCTACTTGTTTCCTCTATTATAAATACAGGCTCATTGTACTCAAATTATAACAAGTTAGTAAAGTATTTTTCTTTTCTAGAAATTCAACAAAACTTGTAAGATTTTTTATTTTTTTTGATAAAAAGAGAAAAGAGTGACAAAGAAGAAAAATAGAGAGGAGAAGAGTGTATTTATCCAGCACTCAATGGGGGAGAAAATCGACCACCTTTCTATTTAATTACCATTGAAAGTCACAAAATTACCCCTCAACACTTAAACTCTTATAACTTATTAAATACCACTTAAAATATAATGAAAATTAAATCTTATGCTTCTAAAATAATACCTAACTTATTGCTGCTGCCAGAGGGATATGCAAGGAGGTTAAAATGACCAAAATATCCTTACATGAATTCTAAGAAATAAAATCAAAGCATGAATAGTAAATCTGATTCATAGTGGTTGAACTGCCCAGCTAGTTCATCAATGCTCTTCTAACTATGGCAACTGGGTGTAAATATCAGATGAACCATTCAAAAAGGGTCATATTCCAAGTCAAGAATGTAAACCCAATCACATGTCACTCATAGACTTAGGCTCATGTAATGGGAACATACAGGAAATAAACATGCATATTAAAAAGATACTAAAACACATGATACAAGAGATAAACTGGCACTGCCTGGACAAATGACAATGGAAGAACTGACCACACCTGTGTGTCTGTGGATACCAGTGAGTAGAAGAAGGCATTATACTCCTCTTTACCTCCTGCCAGCCGATCTTGAAGTTTACCCTATCAGTCAGATACAGATGGCATGAATAAATGATGACTAGAGTCACCTTATGTAATCATAATACAAAATCACTACAGATCTAGGTAAAGGCCCAGCTTCGTTAGTTCAAACCACAGATACAGGTTATGATGATGATGTTGAATATTATTAGGAAAAGTACATAAGAGTCCCATTTTATGTACTTTTCTGTAATATATATGGCTTAATTGCCAACATGCCCCTGAAATATAACAAAACAGCCCATGTATCCCTAGGGTTAAAAATAATGGATAAATACCCTATAACATCATCAAAATTCTCTACATCACTCTACAATTAAATATAGTTAGTTAACTTTAACTTTAGTATGTAAAAAGACGAAAGTACCCTTACAAAAGATTATTCTTCATCTTTTCTTGTGTGCTTATGAATTATTCAATGTGCCTTCCATATGAGTCAGGCCAACTTAAGATATGCCCCAAAAAATATGTGAGACCCACCAATAGGTTCATTTATGTAGGCTCATATGCATGTTTAAAAGAGAAATTGATTTTACAATTTTTTGTCATTTTACATGCTAAAGTTAAGAGTTCTCTGATTTTGTTTGATGGTTGGGGTATTGATAGGCCTCCAGTCTTACAGGTATACAGCAGAAAAATGGGCAAATCAGGTAGAAGGGAGGAAAGACAACTCAGCACCCAGAGTGGCAGATCTCACTAGCAGCAGCAGCAGCAACAGGACAATCTTAAAAGACTATCCCTTAAAGACAGTCAGTTACAGGAATAAGAGAATAAAGGGGAGGGAACTGGCAGGAAGCGGGCAGAGAAGAAATTGGCAGAGAAAAGAGAGGCTTTCAAACCCTCGAAGTCTGGACAGGATCATCATCATCGGCTCGGTTGCAGCAGGTAAGCTTTCTGAACATCGGTCTCTATCAGGTATTTAGGCAATTTTGGTGATAAATAGTAATGTAGGGATATTTTGGTCATTTTACATACTCATATGTCTCTCATAAAGTTACAGTAACCTAGACTTCATATTAGGACTCTAGTTTTCAATTTTCATTGAATTCTGATTTGTATTTGTGAAGTTATGAGAGTGCTTAAAATGAAGGGCAGAAATGTCCTTTTAATGTAAATTTTATTCGAGAGGTGTTATTAAAAGGAGAAGGCTCGATTTCTGAGCCCTCATCCAACGCAACCTCCAAAGCTGCTTTCTCTCTCTCGTCTTTTTCTTTTCTCTCTCTCTTCTATTTCAATCTTGCAACTTTTCAATATTACTTAGGGGTATCTAAGCATTAGATTAAAATCCAATGTTGTGTAGGCAATCATATCATTACTACAATATGTTAGGAGTAACCCTATATTCCAATATATGAAGAGAGACAGAGAAGGAACTCAAGCACGGCAACCATTAACTGCATCCAAGTTTTTCACATTTTAGAAATCCAAGACATTAAAATTGCATGTCATTTCGTTGTATCTAAATCTATCTCTATTTTATCATTAAACAATCTAAGGAAAAAATAACCAGAATGGACATCACCTATGAACACACATGAAAAGCAAATGATACTTAATAGAATAAATTATTTTTTTAAGAATGATATGAATTTTATTGAAGAGACAAAAGGACAGAAGTATAAAATAAAATATAAGATTTAATGGTTGGTGGGGACACCAGTATGCCCATTGGGCCCAGTGAACCCACCAATTATGGTTGAAATTATTTTAATTTTATTTTTAGTTTATAATTCCTGATTTTATTGGATTTGATCAGATAGTGATCTAATCTATTTTCAATTTTCAATTTTAATTTTAGTTATTTATAATGCAAGGAAAGGAATGGAAAAAGTGGTGAACTTTTCAGAACAAGATGTTGAATTCGGCTTTGATAATAAATTATTAAAATCTCTTTGTTTCTGGTCTCTCCCTGTTTCCCTCCCCTTTCTTCTTCTTCATCTTCCCCTTCTTCTTTCTTCTCTATTCTAATTGATGGTGAGACCGGTATGCCCATTGGAACCCACTGGACCCACCAATTATGGTTGAAATTATTTTTATTTTATTTTTAGTTTATCTTTCATGATTTTATTGGATTTGATCAGATAGTGATCTTATCTATTTTGAATTTTAAATTTCGATTTTAATTTTATTTTATCTTTTATGATTTAATTGGATTTGATCAGATAGTGATCTTATCTATTTTGAATTTTAAATTTTAATTTTAGTTATTTATAGGCTGTCATAGGATATTGAATTCAGCTTTGATGATGAATTATTAAATCTCCCTGTTTCGAGTCTCTCCCTCTTACCCTCCCCTTTCTTTTCAATTCTCCTATTTCTCATTCCCAATTATTCTTTCCTTTTCTCTATTTTTTTCCTTTCTCTTTCTAATTCCAGCAATTAACCAATACTCGCATACGACGATTAAAATCGTGATTCGTCCCGTATCAGTTTGGTGTAGAGCAAAAATCCTGCCTCTTCCTTCTCCTCTCTATCTTTTTTCTTTCTTTCTCTCTTACGGCAAAACCATAGCTCCTCCCCCTCCCCTCCCCCCCCCCCCCCCCATCACCTATGCTATATTTCCTTCTCTTGGCTGCATGCGCAAAGACCTCGCAGTGCCAATGATTTCAACCCATACACGATTGACGCCCCAACCCTCGTTGACGGCCATTCTCCACTGTCCCATCTGTCATCAATGACACACGGTAACCAACCGACATCCCTCAGCCATCATCATGTCACAGATGCCACGACATTTTTTTTGAGAAGAAAGTGTGAATGTATTACTAAAGAAAGATTACAAACCTTGAAGTTATAAAGACATTTCCTCCACAAAAAGATGTTGGAGTGAAACGCCCTTTTTGCTTGAGCATCGGCTAAATGATTAGCCGATCTTGGAACATGTTTCCACGTACATTGTAAAGCAGAAATTAACTTACAAATTTCATCAAATAACTCCCAATGACGCTAAGGTGGTTTGGATGGCTTTGTGCACCAGTTGATAATGACTTGAGAATCTCCTTCAACTAAGAGAACACCTTCCTTTTTTTCCTTGAAAAGTTTCAGACCGTTGTACAGCCCATATAACTCCGCACAAGTAGACTCAGAAATACCAATTGGGCCCGCATATGTGAAGAGAAGATTAGCGTTTTCATCGTGAATTACACCGTCATATCCAGCAGGACCCGGACATCCAAGAGCACTTCCATCAAAATTTAACTTAAAATGCCCAGGAGGGGGTTTAGACCATTCAACCATTTCAGGGGCTTTTGTCGGATAAGACATACCTGCAATATTTCGCCAGTTTCCTCATATGTTTGTCCCCTTTAAATTGCAGTATTCTTTTCGAAGGAGAACCAAAGAGGTTACTTGACCGATAATTTGATCACAAAGTATTTTCTGATGGAGAGTTTTCTGATTGAATTTTCGATTATTCCTTTCTTTCTATAAATTTCACGCAATGTCGCCCCCTTCACTCAGGCCTCCCCACCATCATCTCCAATTCCCGTCGAACTATCGATTGAGCCATCGCTAATGATCTCTCATTCTTCTACCATTGCCTAACATTCTCGACCCCGCCAATGCCACCTACCACCACCGCCGTCTCTATCGTTAGTTCTTGCCTGCGTTGTGCCGTGTCGAACTTTCCCACACCCCCTCCCTACATCGTCTTTGCCACATCATGTAATGGACGAACTAAGCCAGGGAGAGAAATAACACACCCCCCCCCCCCCCCCCCCCTAACCCCAATGTTCTTTGTTCACACACACGCAAGAAAGTTTTTTCGAAAACAAAAATGCAACAACAACAGGTGCACCAAACTGGCATGGACTTCGTATTTCATTTTTCCTATGCACAGGTACACATACATCTATATTAGACATTTTGGGTTTATCATTTTTTTTTTTTTTTTGATAAAGATGTATTGTATTAACAAGCGAAAATTTACAAAGGAAGAGGGAGCAAATCCCTAACAACAAGATGTTGGAGGGATGCTCCCTGCTTGGCAAGCACATCTGCTGCCGTATTTGCAAATCTCGGAATGTGAGACCAAATACAAGAAAATAATGAGGTAATCTCTAAAATCTCCTGAAAGATTTTCCAATGCCTCCATGGCGGAAGGGAAGCACACCGACACCACCCAATGACTACCTTGGAGTCCCCTTTAATGTGGATTGGACCACTGCATTTATCTCTGAACACCCAGTGCCCATTGAGAAGGCCATATAGCTCTGCAGACGTTGAATTGGAGATGCCTAATGGACCCGCATAAGAAATACACTGATTGTCAGATGGATCCAAGATCACACCTCCAAAACCTGCGATCCCCAGATTGCCAAGAGAAGAGCCGTCAAAATTCATTTTTAGGTACCCAAACTCCAGGGGAGCCCACTCTTTCATAACTTGAAACTTGGTCCCAAAATGCATCTTTGTCAGGTTTCTCCAGCTATCACGAATGGAGGTGCCCTTGAAAGAGCAGAAAGGCTTCTTTGTCAGAAGCCAGGTGAAAATTTGACCCGTCACTTTTTCCACTACTCTTGCCTCAATTTCAAATTTAGCATCGAACCGCCTTCTATTACGTTCGTTCCAAAGCCCCCACGGCACAAAACTGGCACAGGCTGAGAGCATCATTTTACCGAGCCCAAGAAGGGGATAGCCGATGATCGACTTGCTAAAACTGATCAGATCCGCAGATATACATAGTGTAATTACCAAAAAAGCTATTGGCAAGAATATTGCAGCCCCAGCTGCCCATTCATGCTAACAAACAAAAAACAAATCAATTAAGATGTTTCCAACTGAAAAATTATGTTAACGTCATTGCATATTGTCTTCACCAAGAGGTCCAGGACTGATATCCAGTCCTCGATCTCTACACTTTGCCACCCTAGAGAGCCCTCTAAATAGAACCCTCTTTCTCATCGTTATCGTAAAAAAAGATATCAATGTAACTCTTCATATACACAACAACAGTCATATAGCAGTTCAAGGGCATAAACAAATGATAAGGGCACATACCTTTGCTCTCAGAATACGGCCAAGTCGCTGGGCTTCTTGACGCCGAGAACCAGCATGAGATGAGATCTGGATAATTACATTAGCCTCAGGAATATCTATGGAGTTATCTCCCACCTACAAAGAACCGGAATGAGCATTACAGGGTACAGAAGTCAAATATCTGTAGATGAGCACAAAGATGCACCTAATTTCCAAAAAAAAACAGATCAACAGTAGAAAGGAAAACAAGTTGAAGAGAAAATGGTCAAGCCTTTTAACAAGTCCAGCATGGATATGGCAAAAAAAATTACTATATAATTAACTACTGAGGAAATAATGCTCTGAATCAAATAGATGTCTTTTCAAAAAAAAATTAATGTAGTCTTGTTTTCAGTCCATGGAAAAAAATCTGACTGAGACTCAAAAGAATACTGTGGAGCCAAACTACACAGCCAAAGATTACCTTGGAGAGAAAAACAGTGTTTACATCAGGACTATGCTTGAATGCATAGAGGATTCGTGTCCTCTCATGGTGGCTGAGCACAAAAAATAGTTAGTATTGCAAAAAGGAGAATGAATGAATATCAACTTTGGCACAAAATAATAACAACTAGACAATAATTGGGACAAACCTGGTTGCACCGTAGATCATTGGTTTCTTGAGTTTCATAGCATATTCAGTAAGGGCAAAAAGATTATCAGCAAATACGATAATCTTGTCACCACGCTGTTGTTCATGAAACTGGATGAGAAACTCGCATGCCCGGAATTTATTTGGGTTCATTACATACAAAGCCTGGAAGGAGACGACACAATTCAGTAAGGTTTAAAAAACCAAACTTTGACCATATAGAGAAAAGGGTCTTTTTTTATCCTAAATCCATGAGAAAAGTGTTCACTGACCAAGTAACAAGTTTTAATAGAAGGAACAATTCCAAAAGATTACATCAATCACCTGCTTTTTTTTAGAATTTTCCTTTTTTAAATATTCTGCGAAAAATTCCTTTGTCATTGGACACCATACTTCGGCACACTGAACATTTGCAATGAACCCTCCCTTTACAAGATCCAACCAGTTTGCCTCATATAATTTGGGGCCAATGAGGAAGTTCAAATCTGTTATACGTTCATCCTCTCTGACAAGGGTTGCTGTAATACGAAGTTGGAAGTAAGTTTCTGCAAAACTTAGATAATGTCACTTAAAGAAGGCAATTGGATTTCAATAAAGACCAGTTAGTCCAAGTTTGCAGTGAGATTTGGTGATACTGATGACCTTTCGAAACATATGTGCAGGGACCACATGCACCTGCAAACCCCGAGTGAGCCAAAATTAAAGTAAGTAGTCGATAATCTGGTTCAAATACATGAAAGAATGTTAATGTGGTAAAAATAAGAAAGTAAACAATAAAAGTAGAGTTACAACTGAGTGAAACTTCCACTTCAGTTGCCCAAGTTTCACGGATACACATGACACCTACTCATGCTAAATACATCCACTACTTGATTGTCAGACAATAGATGGAACCCACTCGATGAAATCCTCATATTTCTTAGGGACGCTCTCAAAACCACTTGAGGGCAAAACATGAATGTGTTCCCAGAGTAAATATAATCTGCTAATAAAATGGGAACTAAGGGCTGAAGCTTTTCTGAGGGCAACTCGACAGAGGACATTAGTTGGACCACTCAGCAGTCTCCCCACTAGCCTCCTACAATACCCACTTCAATGACATGGAGGAACTTTTGGCCTTCCTGGACATCACCAGGCCCCACATCCTGAGGGAAGCCAACCACTTGGCACTCCCTTGCTGGTGGTCAGGCTCTCAACAACATTTTGTAGTCGGAGATGATCAGGCATAGTGGCCCACCTGCATCAGCCTTTGCTTTTTCTTGTAGCGTTTGCTCGTTTGAATTCACCCTAGTTGGTCCTGTTGGTATTCTTTTTCCTCTTTAGTGAAATTTCTTCCCATAATTAAAAAATAAAATTTCCAGACAAGTAATGTCACTTGAACACTTCTTTGTATACATAGTACACTTTGGAAAAAAAACACCTTTTTTTGGACTAGTGGGTTATATTCATAAGGCATAAAACATGATAACATACAAGATGGGGAAGATATAATGATTAACCCTCGAAGCACTTTTTTGAGAATGCCAACCACTAAAAAATCTGCTTGTGCAAGAGGAGATGATCGTGGCTAGATTAGTACTACAATTTCTCAGAGTTTATGACCATTCAAATGTTTGTATGGTATTTTCAGGCCACCAATCAGGCAGCTAAATCATCCAACAGGTAAGATTGGTGGATGAGACATCACACCCAAATACAAATGACTTTTTTTCGTTCTGTTTGTCACTACTGCTCTTGTACCTCTTCACTTTCATTTTACCATTATAAGCATATCAAGAAAAGAGGACAGAATCTTGATCAGACACAAGAATATACCTCATCCATTAGAAGTAATCCCCATTCCCGGTTTCTCATCTCCTCTATGATCTTCTCAGATTCCTCAGATCGTTTCCCACCAAATGCAACCATGTTGTAAGTTGTCACAACCACCCCAGCGTTGCCACGGAACCTCTCTTTACTTTCAGATGTGAAACGGCAAATTTGGTCATCTCGGATGGTGGACCACAACTTGAACTGGAAAGCCCATTGGTCCACAGAAACGGCATTTGTCGCTAAGCAAAGGCAGCTCTTTCGAATTCGACAGGCTGCAGAAACACCAACTAGAGACTTCCCAGCTCCACAAGGGAGCACAATAATGCCAGATCTTGCTCTACCTGTAGTTTGGCAGCTCTTAGAACCTTATGTGAAGCTACACAAGGAAATGGAAAACTTGTACATTTTCACAATCAAATAAGGTTTCCCCTGCTAAGTTCAAAAAAAAAAAAAAAATTGCACCTGCATTTCAGATACAGTCCTGATTATGAAAGCCTTGACCATACAACAACCTTAGGGTTCTAGGATCAGTCCCTAGTAAGCGCAATTGATATATGCTACTCTATTCGGGCTTAAGCAAATTTAAAGCTATTGTGAATCTTTTTCATTGTTGTGAACCCTCTGAAGAGGATCAATTTCCAATAACAACAGTTCAATACGAGAGGAAAAAAATGTCCATGCTGCAGGCCACCAAATTGCAAGACACCATTTCAACAGGTAATGTCTGAAACAAAATTGCATTATATGCATGCAAAAAAAAAATTCTCATGATGATACAAATATGGTCAACTGATCACTAGATCTCACAGACTTCGGATGGATCATGATAGATAAAAGGCCACATTCTAGATTCGTAGACAAGTATGATTTCAGAAAGGTTACTTGGTAGATCCATAACAAATCAAATGGCAGAGCAAACACAACAAGAGACCACAGATAGAAGATAAATCAAACTTTAAGAAATAGGGGGAATACCAAAAAAAAAAAAAAATTCAATAAATTTGAGTTTTATAACATGGCATTCATGTAAGCATCCATAGAAGCTAGCTACATTTATTATTATTTTTTAAGAGAATGGTAAGAAATGCATTAAGAGAAATTGTACAAATAAAAAGCCTGAAAAGCCACTTTCACCTCAAAAAATACAGAGAATAACAACGGGCCAAAAGGAAAAGAGTTAGTAATGAGAAAATCAGGAAGATCTACTCCATCTCTTACTAACCAATTAGCTGATGAATTAGAGTTGTACGGCTTATGAACCCACTTAATCTCGAACTGTCTACTAATTCTATGATCTCATAAAAAACATGAAGAAGTCTCCAAGGAGAAGATTTCCCAAAGTGAAACCAAGAAACCACCACTAAAGAATCACCCTCAATCACTAAGGGACCTGAAAAGTTTCGAAGAAAGACCTTCACATCACATAAAAGGGCCCGAAGTTCTGCCTTGATCAAATCACTATGACCCAATGGTGTAGAGTATAGCTGGGGGCCCAACCTGCATACTTCCCAATAACAAACAGAGCCGAGATTTGCTCTTGAATTCCCATTGAAGTTCAACTCCAGCCATCCTTAGGAGTTATAGACCAAGGAACAATAGTGGGAGGGAGATTGTCAGAGGAAGCAACAATGTCTCTCTGATGCATTCTTAAAATAGTACTAAGATGATGAACCCTTAAATATTTACTCAACTACAAGTTCGTGTAGTGAATAATCCTCTACACCCCAGCCAAAGACCTTGCCTACCAAGAAAAATTTTTATTGTTTATTTCTTCCACAAAGCCCAAATTATTGTCACAAAAGCAGTTTGCCATAATTTTCTCTTTCGAGTTGACAACGTTTAGTTAAAAGCTGAACCATAAAATTTAAAGAAAGCATTGGGAAACACATGGAAAAGCCAAATTTAGATAATGCAACACCCAAACCAAGAAAAAAAAAGGACAATCGACAATATGACTAGTTGACTCCCCTCACATTTACAAATTTGCAAATTAAATCATCTATCTGGCCCCTTCTAACTAGCTGATCAGTAGTTAAGATTTTTCTTTTGGAGGCACACCAAATGAAATGTTTAATATTAGGAGTGAAATTTTCCATGTTAAAAACCAATGTTTATGAAAAACTGGGGGATCAGACATTAAAAAACATAAAATGAAGAACCTGAAAAAGATACCAAAAGGGGCTGCATACATTATTTTATTTTATTTTTTTTGAGTAAAAGGTGTGAATGTTAATAAAAGAGTGAAGATTACAATACCTGGCTAAAAAGAACCTTCCTCCACAACAAGGAGTTGGAGTGAAACGCCTAATTTAACCTGAGTATCCGCTAGATGATTAGCTGATCTAGGGATTGAGTTGAAGGGTCATGGCTAGATCTTAAATTTGTTTGTCTTCTGAAATAAGTTCGAGAGATGGGTAGCCTTAGAATTTGATCTCTCCCTCTCTTATTTTCCCAAGGTCGATTATGAAGGGAACTAGTTGAGCGCATTCATGGGAGTAAGCTCATGCACTGGCTAGAATTGGTAGATGGGTTGGGTTGGGTTGGGCAGCAAAGGGAAAATTGACAAAGGGATTTTCACTAATGTAGCAAGTGAAATTTTGGGAGGGGGAGCTTAACAAGGTTCAAGTGGTAAAATTGACGGGGTTGAAACAAGGATTGCGGAGAGATGGGTTTTGGTGGTCAGAAGAGGGGGTGAGAGACTAGAGAGTCACCAATAGGCTGTAGGTGTGGCATTGGTTTGGTGGAGTGGGGGAGTTGTGGGAGGAGACCAACGATCTTGGTGGAGGAGTCCTAACGTGGTTTGGAGCTGAAGCTTGAATCATTTCTGGGAGGTTTTTGGACGGGGAGGAGGGATGGGGTGATGGTCACACGCACGGAGGGGGTCTAAAGCCACGTAGGGAATATCAAGAAAAGAAAAAAAACAACTGTTTCATAGGTAGTATATGGAAAAGTAGTGGGGATGAGTTGGAGAATTATGGAATCTTGGTTTAGCAAGAAGTTGGATTCCCCTTGGAGGTTGCTTGCCCAATCTCTCTCTCTCTCTCTCTCTCTCTCTCTCTCTCTCTCTCTCTCTCTCTCTCTCTCATGGACCCACATTCCTAAATTGGTGAATCGACAGCAAAAAATTGGCAAATGATGGGTCTTCCCTCTCCTACTTGGCTCTATTTGGTCCTCCATAATCTGTTTGTTTTTGGAACAGTTTCTCCTAATCTTATTTAGGTGACCCCCTGGCCTGTGGGGGACTCCTCTCCTTTCACTATAACAAAATTCAGGCTATTTCCGTAATAAGATATCCCAATGTGGTCAATGAGCTAACAACTCAATGTAATTTCTTCCATGATTTCATACTTCTTTTTGGGAGAAAATTCCTACATTTTTATGGATAAACACTCCCTAATTGTCATCAACTGGAGCAGCAAGTAGAATACAAATGCGTGGGAGGCTGCGGCATCTTTTTTTTAAATCCTTGATCTTGCAGATAACTGCTTTGCTAAATCTTTTTTTCCAAAAAAGGGGTCTCCTTCCAACCCCTCATTGTAAGAGCCTCCCTCTTCACATTTCAAAAAAAAAAAGGGGCTCCCTCTTCCATTTTGTAGCTTTACCTTTGGGCTTTCATACAACGACCCTTTAACCCAAAAACCAAAAATAATAGATAAACATTCTCATCATTTTCATAAGAAAATCAAGGATAAACATACCTATCTAAAATTTCCTGTCTGAAAATAAGGTTTACCAATTACAAACATGCATACATAATTAAAAACCTCTTATCTCAATAAGGTTTACCATTTCCAAACATTTTACTCAAACTCTTTTCCTGGTATGGACGGGGTTGTGCCTGAGGCTTCAATTCCATGTTCAAATCAGGGTTCACCTATTAAATGCAGCATCAATCAAATAGTATTCTTATCTGCCAGAGCTCATAAATAAATCTTGATGAAACTTTAGAAGGAACAAGTCATACATTGTCATTTCTGAAGTCATACTCCTCCAACATAGGATAATTTAACGCATTTGGTAAGCACCTTTGCTTTACATTTTCTACCTGTAAAAGCATTTAAGTGTAAGAAATTAGCACAATTAAGTGCTCACTGTAGAAATGTGTATCATTGTTTTATTCCACCTGAGCAGGGTCAATTTCAAAAGCATGAGTTTCTTTCTCTTCAGCAGCAGCTGCAACGTTAGCTCCTTCGAGCAACTCCTCATGCCCGCTACTTTCTATTTCACCCAAAATTTTGCTGACAGAAAATGCATCACTTCCTTTTGAACCCTAAACAGAACAAATGGCATCACAACTAGAAATATGTCAAGAATGTTGTGTCAAACCTGAGAGGAGCCATTTCCAAAGGTTCAACTAACACTAAGAAAGATTTTATCATATTACATGTGTGCTATTACTCAAAATTGATTTTACAATTTTGTTTCACATTAGAGCTAGATTTAGTGATGCCTCTTTATATCTGAAAAAAAAATTGCTTTTTCTGTTACAAAGCTTAACCGTTTATCACTCTATTTGAAATGACAGATAGCACAAGTTCTTTCCTTACACTGTGTCGAGTAAAAAGCAAAACTTTGTTCTAATCTTAAAAGAGTATAAGTCAGAACTATGTCAAAAGAATGAATCAATCAGAGCATAATTAATATAAAGTTGATTTACTCTTATGGTCAAGAAATGACTGATTAAAAAAGAAACAATATAATACATGCCTAGTAAACATATGGATAAATATTAGCTGTTGTGAGGAAACGAAAGAAAACAGATGTAAATTACCTCATTGGAATAAATTCTTGCCTTAGATATGACGTCATCCCTAAGCAAGGTCTTCAGTACCTGCATGTATCATACGAATGACGAAGGATTTCATTTATAGATACAATCGAAGAATAGTGGCAAGAGGGTAAAGGGGATCACACCCGTACCTCAGGCAAAGGGGATTCCACAAAGTAACGGTTCTTCTTCAACACAAGTTTTACTTTCCCGTAATTGGAAGTGGAAGCATAAATAAAATCAATCATCTCTTTTGGGAGTTTAGTCTTTGATAACTTATTCAAGACGGCAACTATCGTTTCAGTTTCAAGCCCAACAGAGACAGCAGCGTACAAGGAATGGGGCGTCAAGTTATACTCGTGCATAGACTCAGGCCTGTGCAAAATTTCCAATCAACTGAAAGCGATCAATCGAGCAGAAATAAAGAGTATGATTCAATGTAAAATGAGAAAAAAAGTGAAGGTAGAATATGTACCGGCAAACGGGTTCGGCAATGGCAATGAGGAAATCATACGCTTGCTTGTACAATGGGGAGAATGTCTCGAGAAAGATCCTGCCATCAGCGCAAGCCCACAGAGGGCGGTTTCCATGATCGGGCTTCAGTTCTAGCTTAGTGAAATCTCTCTTCTTCGGCTCCGTTTCATCTTAAAAAAACCACGCCAAAACACAAAATTGAAAACATTCAGCTAGAGCAAGGATGATAACTAGGTATCTGGAAAAATGAACAACCAGAATACCTTCGCGACGAAATTCATCAAAATCTTCCGCGTAATCCAGATCATCGTCAGCAACAGCATTTCGGTCATCCTCCTGCCATGAAGAGATAGTCAGGAAAATAATAAATACATGCTCATCAAAATGGGAGATTCGAAATCTGAAGGGGTTAAATTCGACCTTCGAGAAAAACTTGAGCTTCTTACTGGGACGACCTTTTTCGCCTGAAGATAACAAGGAAAACAAAACAATCAGATCGTTTCATTCGTGGTTGTAAACCTAACATTGGGAAGTAAAGCGAAAGAAGAATTCGGTACCGTGACCCGCCATGTTCAACAGCCGAAAGAACCAGACGTCGATGAGTTCCGTGCTCTCCTTCACGTTGGTTGCATCGCGTAATTTAAGAGCTATTTTTCGACAACGGGGTCCCAAAGTTTCAAAAGCTCTGTTTGTTTGTTTGGTTTTTTAAATGCTGCAAAAATAAAAGGGGGCACCGAGCAAAAAAACAGTTAGGCTCTGTTTAATTTTTATTTGAACTCTGGCTCGATTTCAAACTTAAAATAAGATTGTATAACACGCCAAACTCCAGATTTTCTAAGTTTATTTTCTTAGAAAAATAATTTTTACTCTAATTACTTTCATCAATTACTCTTTACTTGATTTATTGGTTTTCTTATTTACCTCAAACTTCAAAGATTATCGGTAGATCACCCCATGGAATAAACACTATTGATGTAATTGTTTGTTATTTTTTTGAATAAAAAAGATAGCCTCTTTGGATTGATTTCCTTCCTGAGCTACTTACATTGAGAAAGAAATATTTGATCATGTAGAAAAAAGAAAAAAAATTGAAATGGAGTCAATCCTTGTCAGTAATCTCTCCTACAATCGAAGTTAATCAATGAAACAATGTATGAAATCCATGTAAGAAGGAATTAATCAGCAGAAGCTCCATAGCCGGATATCGCCGCCTTCTTCGTCCAACTCGTCGATCATGGGGGTCGCAGGGGGAGCAAACAGTAGACACCCGGTTAGCAACTGATCGTACTTTGGCGAATGTAGTTCATCGAATTCCATCCATGGGTTTGGCAATGGCTTCTCATGGGTGTCGCACGTGAAATAGCTTTCCGGTGTGAAGATCTCCTCGTAGTTATCCGATGACGAAGATGAAGACGATGAGCAAGAGGTTGAGGGAGGAGGCGGCGATGGGGTGGCATTGGCTTTGGCATTGGCATTGGCAGCGGCCGCCGCAGCTACTCTCTGGATTGATTTAGGAGACAGAAGCGCATCGTCGGGGAGATCTATCAACGATGTGCTAATGGGGAAGTTGAGGGAGGCAGAAGAGCCCTTGAGGCATAGGAGTGCAGCATCATAGGCCCTGGCAGCTGCCTCAGGAGTGGCGTAGGAACCCAACCAGATTCTAGTCTTTTGGTTTGGCGCCCTAATCTCAGAGACCCATGAACCCCAGCTTCTCATTCTCACTCCCTTGTATTGCTTCTTCCTCAGGGAGACGGAAGATGTGGTCTGCTTCGAACGGATCCTGTCTGCAACTCCGACGGTGCTTTCTGGGTTACTGCTGTTTTTGCTGATCTTCACCATTGATGTCTGATAGCCCAAGAAATAAAAGGACGAACGAATGTTGATGATGAAGATATGGTGGGTGGTGGTGATATGTTGATGATGGAAGAAGAGCTAAATACTAATGGCTATTTATAGACAAAGGAGGTGAATGACAGAACTATAAACCATGGGAAAAGAAAATACAGACCCTGAAATTGAGGGAATATGAGGTATTTCTTGGATTGAGTGGTTGGTTTCTTCATGCCCACTGCTTCTAACAAAATGAAATCTGTGTCCTCTTCATTTTATTTTTTTTGTTCTTTTCAAATGAAGAAACCCAGCAATCTGTATTAGTATTCAACGGCTAGAAAAGGTTGTTTGGATTCGAAGTTCTCATCTGCATTCTAGCAAGCACATGATGGACACAGTTTTCTTCCTAGCAGGTGCGTCTTTTTCAGTTTCAGACTAGAAATTTCAGAACAACGCGTTGTCTTTGTTACGTCGGAAAGTTAATTTTTCTCCATTAAATAACCGTTTCGTCTTCTGCAAAAGATAAAGCTCCATTTCTGCAAGGCTGGCTGAGCGTCATGAGCAGATACTCTTGTTTCTTGCATGGCAATCTTCATCTATTATCATTAAAGGCTTGACCCAAGAAAAAGCTCCTTCTTCCCCCCATCGTCAGAGGCAGCGGCTCTCTGCCCCACACCCCACATGCTCAAACTTTTCAGGATGATACGGGCATTAAGATCATTAACAGGGTTATCTACTGAAACGAGCATCTTCTTCTTCGTCTAAATGATAAAAGAAAACACATTTAAGCATTAAAAAAAAACAGAAAAATAACCATGGCCGAAGATCGAAAGAATCACAGGATGCTGATAGGCAACTTCCGGGGACTTGATGAAGGGTCAGACTTCGAAAGGCGGTTATTGGGATACACAAGCGGAACAGCAGAGTCAGGCCAAGGCGTAGCTAGCTGTTTCATCACTGTCTGGCAAACCCAAAACGCGTCAAGACTCGCCCCTCAAGGGATTTTATTAAAAACCTGCAACTAACCCACCAAACGCTTTCATACCTCCATGGATTGGGTTTTACCTCATTCTAGCCATTTTCCTCCCTCTCGGAGCTCGACTTCTGGACTTTCGACTTGTAAAACTTAAAACACTACTTAATCAACTCTTGGGAATCTACTCCACAGTAGACCCACCTGATGTGTATCTTCCTCAACTCATTTTTTAATGTTTCTCACTTCATCTTCCCGGGTCTCCTCCTCCCATCTCCATTTCATTTTAAACGTATCACATGACCTGGAATGTATTGGGGTTGGTAAGATCCAGCCATCAAAGCCTCCGATTTACCCTTTTTGTTTAATTCCCAATTGGGGTTTGATTGATACCCTCAAAACCGAAAAACAATCGCCCAATCCCTCCTCTCCTCTCACATTTTGACCAGTTTCCTATTCATTTTACGTTGCCGTGAGAAGAGTGTCGTCAAGCCGTATTAACCGTACTAGGAATCTCTCACACGCTATGCACAACTGGGGAAGAGGGCATCTGAAAGGAGCCAAGCGCGATGCTTCCCACGAAGGTTTAAATTAAGCAACGGAGAATATTAAAATTCTGAAGCTCACATGTCGCCAAATACGCGAATAATTGCAGCGAGGTGGAGATAGAACGAGAGAGAGAGAGAGAGAGAGGCGTAGCTATTACTTGGCCTCGGAGGCGTGTCGCTCTGTTGCATTGATATCTTCGACAACCTGAATAATGAATTCAGTCGATAAGATCTTATTTAAGCTTAGATTGATTCTGTAAATGTTTCTGTAACTGTGTTTGAGCCAAATGAATTTTCTGTAGCTCTGTCAAAGCCTTGGAGAAATGACTCTTTTTCTTTTCTCTCATTCAAGTTTCAACTTTTGTTAATTCTATCTTCCAATTGCTGGACATATTTCAAGTTTAAATATTAGAAATGAACTGCACCCTTTCAGTCTGATACCCTATCAAAACCAACTTGACCCAAAAAGGAGTCCTCAGCTTCCTAAACAACTCACACACACTGCCATTGATGATCTGAACCAGTCGTATTATTCTATGAGAAAGAGTGACAACAAAAAGATAATATATAATAGAGAAGGACATCAGCATGTGATGGCTCACGCAAGCCTTTCTGCATGTTTCTCTCTCATGGAGGTTCTTTCACACTGGGTTGAGTGGGAACGAAGATAACAAAAATGGGTTTGGAATTTGGACACTTGAGTAGAGGTACCATGTCACAGGTGATGGCTGGCTTTTCTTGACTTTGACTCCTCTCTCTGCACTTACGCGTTGTGGCCAACCTCAACTGCCTATTTTTTTTTTTAATGAATTTCATAATCCAAGGCCAATGTAATGAACAAAACATGTTTATTTAGTGAAATAAAACTATTACAAAAAATTTCATTCTTCTTTAATTTGGTTGAAAGGAGAGAAGACATTCAAAAAAACAAAAATTAGAATGTAGGGTTTATACAAAAAAATTGAAGTAATTAGAAACTGATCTATCCTAGTAATGGAAATCAAGATATGGGGTTTGTTGGTCCATTAATAAACAAATTAGATCTAATCAATAGATGGGTTGGACTTGTCTTAAGGTAATATCACACTTTGGTAAGATTGATAACTATTGTACATTTTTTGAATGCTGATTTTTTATTAATATGTTATATATATATATATATATATATATATATATATATATATGTATGTATATATGTATATATGAAATTTTTTTTCAGAAGGGGGGGATGTGAAGAGCCGATTTGTGCCACTACAAGAAAATAAAACGATTGGAAATTCATTTTTCCTTTGGTTAATTTTCTCATTGGGTTATTGGAAAAAAATTCCCTTTGATTAGTTTTTTTTACGTTTTTTCTACCATAAAAAACGACGTGAAAATCAATAATGTTGTTTTTATTTATATTAGTAATAAATTAATTTATTTTATAAATAATAAAAAATAAGGTTAAAAGTAAGAGTAAGTGATCAAGAACGAATTTAATGCTTCTTAGTTTAACTTTCCTATAATTCTTTATTATAGGAAAATAATTATTATATTATTATAAGTTTTCTTATTTACTTAAAATTAAAGGAGAATTTGATCATTATCTCATTTTTACTAACTATTTTGGGAAATAATAATGGTCGAATTCTCATTTTCTTTTCTAAGGGTTCCAAAGAGACCCTTAAAAGAGAAACTTGATTTTAGTCAAATATAACAGGTTTGAAAATTTTATTTTTTCAACCCTTGTCTTTCTTGCACAAACTAGGAACAGTGACAACACTGTTCAACTCCAGTTTTTCACATCACCCTCTCCCATTGTTAGCAACAACAATAGTATTTATTACATAACAAAATTCATTAACCCACCCCCCCCCCCCCCCCCCCCACCACCCACCCACACACACATCAATGACAAAAGCAACCTAACCACTCAAGTTACAGGACTAACCTCCAAAACTACTCAAGGCACTGATCACTGATTCATATATTTTAATGCCCTTCAGGAAAACAGTCTCTTCCAGGTACTGTAAAGAAGAAAAGCCAAAAGATAGTTGAGAAAAGGAAAGAAAAATGATAGCAGAAAAGCCACACATGACATGGAAAACTGGAGGTACAAGCAACACACCTCATTATGCTCATGGAGGAGGATTGGAGTATTCGACATTGGTGAAAATCCGAGAGTAGGAATACCCCTTTGCCGCAGGAATCGAGCATCAGTAGTGGAAGATAATATTTCAGGCTTTGCAAGTTTTCCTCCTGCATCAATAATAGCTTGCTTGAAAACAGACCACCAAGGGTTGGTCTCATCTGTTGCAGTCATTATAGGTCCTCCTCTATGGTCTCTGGCGGGTCCTGGCTCAATTAGCTGAGTGGAAAGAACTCAAGAATTATTCAGGTTTCAGTTTCAGTGGAACTAAAAGCAAGGATATTTCATATATAGAAAGAGGAATATGTAGTATTACTTCCCAAAAACAAAAATACTGAACAAAATATGTCTGTACAATTTCCACCATCACTTGAATGTGCTATCATCATCATTTAGCTTTATCCCAACTCTCTTGGTGTCAGCCATACGATTCATCTTCACACATTCTGCTCCATCCATAACTAATCTTATGGCTAAAGTTACAGTTCTTCATGTCCTCTCACACTTCATTATTGCTGAAATTGTACAGAAAAAAATAAATGTGCTCCAGGTAGAAATATTTGTTATTTCGAATGGCTTACATTTCTGGTGTAGTAAGTTAAGCACATGGTAATTGTACATTTTAATTGTGAAATTCACTTCTGGCTGGTTAATGTAATGACCAACCTCATGACTAGCTCCAAGTAGAATCAATGACACTCACATGAAGAGGATCCAAAAGGAGGAGAGGGTCATACTTCCCTTGTTTGTTTAAATCAGGGCTGCTAGAGTAGGCAAAATTCATAAACGTGAAAAAATGTTCTAAACTTGCAGTCGGCGATTGCTGATTGAGCTCTGATACCAAATAGAATACGAGGAAGAGGGAAGTAATAGCTATATATTCATTGATGGGGAGTAAGGTATTTATAGAGATTTACAGAGACTCCGATTGCAAAGATTAACTCTTCAGCTATGTGTGGTAACTGGATACAATATTTACAGTTGAAGTTATCTCGAACTAACTCTTATCTTTATCTCTATCATATACCACCTCCTTTACTAGGCCTGGAACCAGGCATGAGATAGTAACTGTTACAGACTTAATAGTGAATTAGTGAGTGCGGTGTCACTTGAACAAAACTATTCATATTTTCAATCTGCATATTTGCAAGTATTTCACTGTCCAGAGTAACAGGCTATCAAGTGCAACTATATTTTGATTTAAACCTTTGCATGTTAAGTTTTAGAATTATGTTTTGTCTCTGATTTACTTTCAAGTTTTTGAAGACCTCAATCAACTATTTCAAGTTACAGCATCAAACAGCAGTTTTATCGAACTGCAACCCATAAAAATAAAAATATAAAAATTAAAAGTATGACCTGATATGACAAGTTCCTTCCACTGGGTACCCATTCATCCAAAATTCTTTTCCTTAAAAGATCTGAATCTTCTGTGGGAGGAAACCGAATGTCAAACCCTGCCTCTGCTTCTGAAGGTTGCATATTCATCACAAAACCCTGCAAACCTTACCATTTAATACCATCTGACAATTGAACACATCCAAATAAACTAAAACCTACGCATAACAATATGAAATGCGAAGTATCATCTTATATAAAAAGAAGAAAGCAAATGTCTCTACAGATGGAAGAAACCTAAAAAACTAAAAGATTGCCCATTGCTCTTTATCACAATTAACGAACAACACTTCTGAAAGTACAGTCGTGTTAGCGAAAGAATATTCTACAATTGAAGGGATAATGTCGCAACTGCTCCCTGTAACTTGCCAACCATAGATAAACAGAGAAAAAAGAGAGATTTCAGGACCACTATAGCTTTTCCTTTGCAATCACCAGGCCAAAAGAGAAGTGGACAATTACAGAAAAAAACTGATAAAAAAATGACAAAAACCTAAAGATTTCTTTGTGTATACCCTTCTATCAAAGTAAAAAAAATCATATAAACCGTTTCTGCAATTAAGTTTTCATTTAACAGAGAAGGGAGATCGTGGTCTTTCGAAGACAATGTTATGTAACGTATGCTCAGTTTGCTAAGTTGAGCTTGAGTTCAGAGGAGAATCTAAGAGCGAAAGAGAAAAGCTAAGAAATCATCTTACAGTCGGAGAAGGCGTTCCAGCTTTTAGATACACCGGATTCACCGAAACAACTTCCGAAGCCGGCTTCTCTCCACCCTTCACCTTGTCAAACTGACACTTCCTGAAATTCCCAATTACCTCCATCGTCTCCGCCAAGTTCTCCATCGCCATACCGTCAAACATCCTCGACCCGTGCGCCGGCGATCCCACCGCCTTAACGATCAGTTTCCAAGGCACTCGATCAGCGTAAAACACCCGAAACTCGTCGTTTACGCTAGCTTGCCCTTCATCCAACGCGAACCCAACATTCATCTCTTCAAACTCCTTCGATCGCACGAGTTTCTCCGCCCCATCAACTCCTCCAGTCTCCTCATCGGGGACGTAGGAGACGTGGATAGTCCGAAGGGGGGAAAACCCAGAAGCCTTGAGATTTCGGAAGGCCTCCAGGTACTGAATGGCGATACATTTGTCGTCCTGGGAGCCGCGGGCGAAGATGCGGCCGGCGTCGTCCTTGTGGGCTGCGAAGGGCGCGTTGACCCAGTGTTGGGGCTCTGCGGGGACAGAGTCAAGGTGCGAGTTGAGGAGAAGTGAAGGGAGGGATGGATCACGACCGAGCCAAGTGAGGAGCAGAACGGGTTTTCCAGGGGCGAATTCTAGTACTTTCGATAGGAGACCGATAGCACGAGCCTCCGCGGAGAGAAGAGAGATGGCGGCGGTGTAATCGGGATTAGGATGATCGGTTCGGATACGGAGGTACTTCTGGAAAAGAGTAACCGGAGAGTGATCGGAAACTTGATTCCCTGAGGCTTCGGCGGCGACGAGGAAGATTATGAGGGAGGAGATGAGTGTCTTCAGTTGGCGACAAGCATCCATGGTAGGATTGCAGTTCGACTGAGAAGAGACTCTTCTGTGTGATAGAACCGGTTTGGTCCCGACTAATATTGAACCAACGTCCTGGCCCAGAGAATAAGACAACGGTTAGAAAGAGAAAGTGAGACCGGGAGAGAGAGAAGCACTATCTTGGCAGCCTCTGCCTGGCTTCAGGCCACTCCGGAAACCGCTCGGCTACCTTCGGAGCCGGTGGCGCGATGACGGCTTTCCCGCGAGTGCAAATTCCAGTTCCAGTCGCGGACCTGCTCACCACTTCCGCCTCCCTCCGCCTTGGCCATCTCCTCCACGTCCATCTCCGCCGCAACCGCATTGTCCCTCTCCTTTGCTCGTCCGTCCAGGTAAACGTACGATACTTACGTCAAATGTTACGACAGACTACATCTTGATTCATGTAAATTCGTCAATTCTTAAGTGTTCCATTTTAGTTTTCCTGTCATTTACTTGAGAAATGAGAATTGCTTGAGAAACACTTCTAATTATTTAGAAGTTCATTAATCGCTATCCAATTTTTTTGTGGGGTTAATATTTGTAGTTGAATGGGGAAATAATACGTTCCATTTCATCTTTTGTTGTTTCTTTGTGTAGCTTGAATTAGTCTCTGGTTAACAGTGTTACTGCTTTAAAGCTTAACTTGTGCCCTATTTGCTGAGGTGTAATAAGTATGAAGTAAAGTAGAAGACAGTGGAAGTGGCATTTGTTGCGGTTAGGTTTTTCTGTTTGTTTTATCATGCTATGAATCCTCGTCAAATTTATGCTGTGGGATAAGAAGATGTTAAGGAGAGATGATAGTCTGTTCCAATTTTGTTGCAGATCGATTAAATCAAGTGGGGTATGTGCATGGGCGCGTTTGTGCTTACATGCCTTCTAAGGTTGACATGGACTTTTTAAGTAGAAAATAAACAATGTTAAGTACAAAGAAAGTGATTTACATGTTCAATATTTGGCCAGCCATCCCAGAGAATTCCAAGCATTAACTCTGTAATGTCAGATTTTACATTATTTGGTTGTTATGCAGCTGTGGCAGTGGAACTGAATCCTGAAACATGTTTTCAATTTACTTTTGTGTCCCAGTACATTTTAATATGAATAAAGTTTACTGGTTTTATTTTCTTGAGAAAAAAACATTATGGCAGTGATCATGAAGAACCTGTTTGTGCTTCAGTCCGTGCATGCATGCATACAATTCCTTTTCTGTTGCTCACTTATATCCTGAACTTAACAGGAGTTCTGTAATTCTAAACATAGACTTGGGATCAAGATTCTCTGTCATGAAAGAGCACTGATGTCAAAGAGAGATATGTTTCTCAAAGCATTGTTTGGTGTATTCTCAGCCACAAATAAATCTTGCTTATGTGTCTTTGGTGGGAGTGGATCTGAAACAGGTGATAAGGGCAAGATAAAGTCTAAGATTTTGAGCAGAAATTCTTTCAACGGCAGGCTTTGGACCAATTTACTCCTTGCTATTAATGTTTTGTAAGTCACATTTTTTCTTGACCACCACACATAAATCTTGGCAGGCTTTTTTCTTTTCCTTTTTTTTTTTTTATCTGTAAGTTACGTTCTATCAGTGTTTTTTTTACTTCTTTTTGCACATGCATGTGCTTGACAGGATCAAAACATCTATTAGTCTAAATAAGCAAATCTGCTAGATACCTGCCAATATACCAAAAAACTCTATAACTATAGAAAGCGGAATGTTAGGCCCTTAAATCGATGTTGTATTAGGCTGGGCTAAACCCAAACTGATACTCCAAGTTGGGCCCCATAAAACCATAATAATCCACCACACTTCCATGTCGACGTATACAAGGGCTTTACTCTAGCATCGATTAGTCCTTTTAGTAGGATGCCTTCTCTAGGATTCTAACAAGAGACTTAGACCATGAAATTTGGCAGCCACAAAAAAAGAAAAAAAAAAAAAAAAAGGGGCAGATAAAGCCAATAGTTGTTTTGAAGTAGAGAATCATTGAGAGAAAATAAAATAGAAGAGAAACACGTTTTCTCTCTTAGTTATGGTATTTTCTCTCTATAAAACAAGGAATTCAGAGAGAAAAGAAAAGAAGGAGAAAAGGAGGAGAAAATTTATTGTCCACCCTTTTTCTCTCCCTCTCAGTCATCTTCTTTCTTTCTTCTCCCTCCAACCACCCCGACAGATGTAGCTTGAATTTGAAGTGGAGAAAGTTTCCCTGACATAGGTGGAACAAGTAAACCTGGCTTGTGACAATTGCTCCTTCCTCCCCAGACCTTGCCACTGTTTCCTTCACAACAATGCCAATCACCATGGTGGCTGAAGCCATGATTACCATCATTCCTCTATAGGCCGATACTACTAGCAGAACAAGAACAAGCAATATTTCCTGTTCTGGGCATCCATTGGAAAGATGGAATTGTGAACAAGAGCTCACATTTCTCTCTTCTCTCTTCTCTCTGCCAAAGCACCTAGTCTACTCCCCAGTATTCCTTCAATGCTGCATGGGAACCCAGAAAGGATAGCCTATTTTCCCTTTATATCCCGAAAATCAAACCCTAACCAAGACCAACAAACCTCTCTATTATTCCAAGAAAATCCAGTAACGGAATTGTCACAGTTGCAGCAACTAAAGCAGCAACCGAAGAAGATGCAGTTGCAGAAGTGGCAGAGCTGCTACCAAGTCTAAGGAGGAAGAGCTGGAAGCTGCTAAGGGTGTGTGCAGATGTTGAGGTGGGTGCTTTCAAGAGGCTGGCGAGTTATATCGGGAGAGATTTTGGGGAGTTTGGTCCATGAGAGGAAAAAGATTTAGGGTTTAGGCTTTGTGAAAGAAAATGAAGAAGGTAAAACGAAGATTGTAAATAATTTTCTTCTCATGTCTTGTCTCTTGTTAATCCCTCTTCTCATCTCTACCCAACTTGCATTCATCGCATTCTTTTGCGTCTGTGATTCTGAAGTAGAACTTTAGTCCTTACCCTATCAATGTCGGGGTGCTGATGACTCTGCCCGTGGTAAAGCTGTTACACTAGATGAAACTATAAACTATGTTCAGTTGTTGCATTACCAAGTTGAGATATTTTCCAATAATTCTGGTTGCGTATCACCAATTTCAGTCTGTAATTCTTGTTATATTGTTGAAGTTTCTACTGTTTCTCACAGTTTCTGTCTATGAAAGTGGCCTGTGTGAATCCAAGATTGGATTTCAACAAGGACGCACTGCTTTCAAAGGATTTAAGTTTGTGAGAAACTTACATTTATCAATCGTTGTCTATTTTGCCCACAAATCCCTTGTTCTTTGGCCGTTGTTTCTTTACACTTGATCCAAGTGCTTCGATCACAGAACTCTTTACCATGAACTGGGTATACAGTAGATTCGTCAGCGTAGGCATTCCCCTACGGTCATCCAACTCTATCAGGATCCATTCAGATTGTTTAATATTATAAGATGGAATTTTTTTATTGTATACAGTTTAATATTATGTTATGCAAATATTTTATACATTTAAAATAAATATTTTAATAAAATTTATATTATACTATTGCAAATTCATTACAACACATGCGTATTTATTTATAATGAATTTATAAATGATAATCCCCTGATTGTTCTAAATTTTGATTTTGAACTTAAGATATTATTAATTCTCCTTTTCTTTTGCTTTTTCCATGTACATCCAAACAAGAGAAAAGAAACACCTTTTTTTTTCTTTTTTTTCTCTTTTTTCTTTTCTCCTCTTTCTATGTTGTCAATCACAGCTTAATGCTTGCTTTGAGACCACATGTTAGGTATCAAAACAATATGCCAAAAACCTCGGAAGTAACATGTTTGTCTTGATAACGGTGTGTATGATGCCTTGGCTAGAATGGGTATCTCTCATCAACACCTTGTTGTCGGAGCTCCTTACCTCTCAACTAGAGATTCATTCTTGTATTTTTGCGGGTATTCGTTACCTGTGTCCTTCGTTTTCAATTTTTATTTCTTCTTCAACAAATCTCCTTCTCCTTGTTGTGTGTATATAAATTAAGAAACCTCCTGAACTAATGGAAATCAGAAACTAAGCTCTTAAATTGTTCTCATACAAGACTGGTTGGCTATTTGAGAAAGTATATTTCTGTGGAGGTTGTTTTTGTTATAGCATCTTTGGGTATTAGATTTCCAATCTGTACTACTATGTTATTGTACAAGGAGTTTGTTATTTCAGACTCTTAGTTTCTAATAGGAGTTTAGAATGAGTTATACATGTTTTGTTAGAGTTGTTAGTATCATGGGTAATTTTGTCATTTTACATACATATTTTCCCTCTAGGAGTTGGACAGTGTTTAGCCAGTTATGGTGGATATTAGGGTAAATTTTCAGATTTATATGCCTTGTATTCTAGGAGATATAAGTAGGTTAACCTAGAGTGGCATTTCTATATCAGTCACTTAAGTGAACTATTTAATGAAAGTAGGAGGTCAAAATTTTCCTCAGAAACAGTGCCACACTTTGCAGCACCCTGAGCACATTTATTTGATGCAACTGTACAAGTCTTTTACGTGCTGTTTAAAGGATTTAAAATTTATTGTTATACCTGAGCACAGTTATTTGATGCTACTGTTAGTACTAATCTTAACATCAAGAGGTGAAAGTCTTTATGCAACCATTAGTATCAAATTTCTTAAGATGGAAACGATTCGCTGTGATTACTTGGCTGAGAAGGTTCTACAGTTCCTTCCAGCCTATAAGCACCAAAGGTAGCAAACAAACATAGATTGGCTTAAGAATCTTTTCCATCTTTGTTTCTGTTTTCTTCATTTGTCCTATACTTTGATCTGGTATCTCCTGGTAATTTTATATCGAAAAGCACTTTTATTTTTTGCTCATCTGGAAAGTTTAAATCAACAAACAAAACTAATTTCAATAAAAAAGTGTCACATCTGTCATAGAACCAAGATAATGTAAGAATTATTAAAGGGTGATGTGTTTCCTTTGTGCCAGTCTTTTGAAAAGTCAGTAATCTTTGTTGAAGAGGCTCTTTTGTTGCCTCCTGTTTCCAGGGTTTTCAGTGCTCAAATTGCAACCAGAGGGAAAATGACAATGTGGGGGGCCAAGGTTAGAGTTGTAGAGTTCTGTTGCCTTTCTCTTACCAGCATTCTGCTTTATGGGCCTAGCTGAGTAGTTTCTTCTGTTCTGCAGATCAATAGCCTGATCGATCAAGGACAATTGTGGAGATTGCTTACCTCATCCTTTTTGCATGGAAATGTTGGACACTTATTGGTCTGAATTTTATTCTCTTAATGGCAACATGGGTGTAATGCATGGATATCATGGTGCTTTTCTAATACTTTACTGTTCAGGTTAACTGTTATTCATTGAACTCTATTGGTCCTGGCGTGGAGAACTTCAGTGGACCCAGAAGATTTCTTGCAGTTTACATCACTTCCATAATAGCAAGTACTAAATTCATTCTCTTTGGTCAATGAATTTCGTCTACACAGTTACATTTCTGATTAAGTTGGTTGTGAAACAGGTTCTACTATGAGTTACTACTTCTGCAAATCGCCTTCTGTTGGCGCATCTGGAGCTATTTTTGGACTGGTAATTCTTAATTTCTCATCAGAGTTTAAATTTTATTTTTGGGAAAAATGTCTATAACAATGATACTTTTTGTCATGAGTGTAGAGCCCTGTTTGTTGAGTGAAAACTGCAATTCCTGACAGATCAATCTCTGGATATTATTTTACCCTATCATACGATGCAATTGATGGGGCCAAAATCTTCAAACAGCTGTTACCAATCTCCATTTTGTATCCTGAACAAGTTTTTTTCTCATGGTTTAATGGTGTCTTTTTCCACTTTAATTGACCATATGGTGCATTATTTTCCCTAGTTTACTTGTTTCCTTTGTGGATTTATTCTTTGGCTTGTCTGACGATCCTATGCATAGTGATCTTGATTTTTTATAGAAGAATCCACCTACTCATTCTGTGGTTTATCCATCATTAGTAGCTTTCAAAATATATGTATTTTTACATATGGCTGCAAGTCTTTTGTTGCATATGGTTGTTATATTTTTTTAGGTATTCTTGTATTTTTTCAAAACCTGAAAATCAACTACCATAGTAAACTGATCATCAGGAAGACTGGTGGAAATTAAACTTTCTTTCTCCTATGACATGCTCTTTGTACCCAATGTACTCTTGGATTTCAAAGTGAAAATTTAAGATACTACAAACGATGCAGCAGAGCAATGCTTCAGTTGCCACCTCCATGGCTCATTTCTTCTTTCATTGCCTTAGTTCAGGTAGGTTCCACTGCTGTGTTTGTTTGGAGGCACAGAAATCTCACTGGAGGGGGTACAGAAGATTTACGGCATATAGCAAATGTGGTTGCGCTAAACATGGTAAAACCATCTCTTTCCAATCGAAATTGTTTTCATCCAGTATATGCTGATCCCTAACAATTATGCTTCTGCAGCTTGTTGGAGTTCTATTCAAGGGAATTGACAACTGGGGCCACGTAAGTGTAGTGTCCTGGTTTATTTATTTGGTTTTGAAATCATGATTTTGATATAAGATTCGAAATTTCAGATGGGAGGCTTGCTCGGTGGAGCTGCTATGTCATGGTTTCTGGGCCCTGCATGGACGTATCACTCTAAGTCAGTAGTTGGGAAAGCAATCTATATTGATAAGGCTCCAATATTCTACCTCTTTGACAGGATAAGGGGAGCACGCTGATTGTTCTTGTGTTAGGATTGGTCATGTGAATCCTATTCTTGGGACTTATGAGATGTGATATTGGTTTTATGCTGGAGATCCTTCCACCTGACACAAGCCACACAACCCTCCATCATTAGGACTTGATACCAACAATTAAATATTAATCGGGACGATCACATTGTTTTCTTTGGTCTAAATTATAAAATATTTGGTATTTGTTTGTTATTTTTTCTTTTATTGGAAATTCTGCACCTCTCAATTTCTTAGTATCCATATTGATTCTTAGCTCACTGTGGGATGCTATTATTGGGAGTCTCTGTTCATGACCTCACATAGAACCATAGCCTACAAAGGATGCCACTAACAGAGGTACATTCAAGCCTTGCTATGTTGATTGAGTAAAAATCCGTCATCTAGAAGAGTAAAGCATCCAGTGGAGTTGTAAATAAAGGGAACACCATGATGAGGACATTATCCAAGTTGACTGCTTTACTGTTGATCTCGTTATACAACTCTGTAGAATTTCTCTATGTACATGCTCATACTACATCTTGAGCAATATCTTTCTTTTTCCCCTTTTTCTTCAGAGAACAGTATCTGTTTTAGGGTGTAACTTCAATAAGTACTTGTATACCATTTTATGGTCTTATAGATAATCTTTTTCTCTTCTGATGTAGTGTATGGGTGTATTTCTTTCTTTAAGATCTCTTGTACTAAATGAAATAAAACAAGAAAAACTTTTTTGCCTATATGATATATAACAAGGGATACTTTTGTGCCTGAAATGGGTATTAGAAAGCTGAACTTATAATCATGGAATGAGCTCTATAACACAGTTTGAGTCCATTGACAGTATATACGATGCAATTTTATTCCAATTTTAAAGACTTTTAATCATTTTCTTTTCTTAGATGTAGTAGATACTTGGGGGCATATAGGAGGAACTTGCATACTGTAGTTATGTTAGCTGACATTCATTTACTTGTTTTAGTTAATTAAACTGTCACCTCTGTGATTGATTCAATCTTTTTAATTGCAACAGTTGTACTAGTTCAATTACTTCACCCACCCTAAACATTGTTTGTAAGTAAGATTTTTCAAGGGATAGGACACAAAAGCTTCCTCTGGTTTGGATTTTTGTTAACACTTTGCTCTTGTTCTCTTGCTATTAAAGCATGTCTATGCAAATCACTGGAATGGGTTTCTAAGTCATGTTGTAAGAGTCTTGTAACATTCATTTCTTTGAGAAGACTTGTAAAGAGTCTCGTAAACATTGCTATTAAAGCATGTGGTTGCTCTTGTAAAGAGTCTTTTCTGCCTAACATTCATGCTCTTCAGACTGGTACAAGGTCTGCCTTTCCAGTGACAGATGATTTTGAGAAGGCTTTTGTCTTGAACCCATGGTATCAGCAAGCAATGGCAACAGTTCATCCTCATATGATTTGTATAACCCATGGTTATTATTTGTGTTAGGCTCTTTATGATCAGAAACAACTCCTCATGCATGGTGAGTTCAAACTTAATATTGATTTTCATTAATCTGTTTTGCTTTCGAATGCTCATTACGTTACTCTTTTATGTAGATAATTTGATTATTACTGGAGCTTGCCAAGTGTTTTTGAGGTGAAACAGTTTGTTGCGGTTGACCATTGTCTCAAGGATTGTCTCCTCTCTCAGCCGATGTTGCTGATGTTATTGAGCTTGTTTTTCAAACACACACAATGCTGAAACTTCTATTGTATTCAACATGCAAAATCAGATACTGTTCCCATTTGGTAGTTAGCATCGTTTCACAATTCTTATCAGACTTTCTCCAACCATCAATTAGAAGGAAGCAATTCTTTAATATGAATAGCAAGCCTGACTCGACATGTGAAACATTGAAGAATTGAAAGTAAATTACTGTTCTAGTTGCAGTAGTCCAACAGAATATTACTCATTTGATTGGTCATCATCTGTCGAACAAAATTATAATAACAATACAGTCACCTTTTTTTTTAATTTTTTGTTCAGACTATCCTTTCCCATGGAGCAAAGTCATGTCATCAGCCAATTCGCCCATTTCTCTGTAAAAGAGCAAATGCTGCAAGCAAATGGATACCCCCCAACAATCCAAGCACTACCTTTTTAAGGATAAACGACTCTTCTGAACATTTTTTACTTCGTCTGCAAATAGATAGAACGACCAGGAAAAAAATGATTGGACGCAAAAGATACTGCACACATGGGAATGGAGCATACAACTTAGAGCATATAATTAGACGTGGATCGGTTTATACAGCTGCAAAAGGACCAAATGAGTGGATTCTCAATACTTCCCCCCCGCCCTTGGGGGGCAAAGCCTTCCACATTCCTGCGCAGGCTAACAACAGAGGCCTGCCACCTTTTTGTGGCTTTGACCTGCAAACGTCTTCCTATATACACATTGCCTTGCCTGTCCCCCCTCACTTTTCTTTCTTTTTTTGAGGGGCCCAGTGTACATACCAGGGACTCCAGCATTTTCGGTACGAGATAGGTTGATGAGAGCAAAACTGTATTTTGGGTCTCTGCCCTTGCCTTCTTTGGCTAAAAAGGTTGTCCAAAATCTGGTCCAAATGGACAAATGGTATGAGCAGCATTTTAGGATCACAAGCAGGTTTGGAGCACAAGATGAAATGTAAAAGCCACTAGTAGACCACTTATCCACATATTGAGAAAGCAAGGGCCTGCAACAGAAGCTGCAACATATGCAAAGACTCTTAAATCAGTGAGACTGCTGAAATGCTATTGTCAACGGAAAACTAAAAGGCAAAGATTAATCTAAATAGTCCCACATGATCAGCTTTCAAATTCAGAGCCAATTGCAGTTCTATGAGTAAGATCCTGTTCTCTGTGTCAATCACATGGAAGTATGACATCTATTAGGCAGTATGATATTGTGCCAGTGTTGAATAGAGCAGCCACGAGCACTAAGCAAACTAATATGAGGTATATAGAGGATATTTAAATTCAATATCAAAGTCGGTAAAGGTTTAAGCACTTAGGACAATAAAAGGGAGGTTCGCTAAGCATGAAAGTAAATCATGAACTCGAATGTCACAAACAGTATAACAGTAAGAGGCTACATGAAAAATATTTGTTTTAAATGGTCATGAAAAAAAACATTTAGTAGTGCTAGAACAGGTGCAGGCCAAGGAACTCACACCACAGAACATATAGCTAGCAAAGTGATGGATAAAACTTACAAGTTGGTGATGGGGAGATTGGGGAAGATGCCACAGCTTTTCCACTTCTGTCATTCTGGTGCGGAGCTGGACTAGAAGGTAACGGAACTGAAGGTAATAGGTTTGGAGCCAAATTTAGACTGGGAGGTTGGGCACTAGGAGGTCTGCCACCATGCTTCAGAAAATCAGGAGCAGGAGAATCTGCATGAGGCTTGGGAGAGGATTCTGGAGAGACTCCCAAACCAGGGCATCCCCCAGAATGAGAAGGTCCAGGAGATATGTAAGGTGAAAAGGGTCGGGGTGCCCAATGATTTGGGGTTGGTGCATGCTGAGGTGAAGAACTATATGGAGAGGGGGTATCACAGTTGGCACAAGGTGAGAAATTAGGGGGGTCAGCTGAGGAACCTGAAGCCTGAGGAGGAAGAGGATGTACAGAAACAGGTGGCACCAAATCAGAATTCTCTCCTGGAGAAGGAGATGGAGATGGAAGTGAAGGTGGAGGTGGAGGTGATGGTGGAGATAATGTTGGAGATAATGATGGAGAGGGAGAGGGAGAGGGAGAGGGAGAAGGAGACGGGGAGGGGGAGGAACCGAGAGAGTGCTGAAGATATGATGATAATTGGATTTGTTTTACTTTGCCAAAGACAGAATGGTCAAGGCCAAGGTTCTTTGCCCGAGATCCTGCCAGTGTCTCAGCAAGCTGCTTCAGTCGCTGAGGCAAAAGACTTGGACCCCCAATATCTGATAAAACTGAAGCCTGCACAATAACTGGGGGGTCTAAAGTGGACCCTACCAGATTTGTCACCCCCACGAACACATTCTGCATGCAACCACTGCAACGTTAATATATAGTTCCCAGATTGAAATTTCAGAATAATTGACATGAAAATTACCTCATAAGGTCTCAACTGCAAGCCATATTTTAACTGACCCTTCAATTGGCTAAGGTTGTCCTGAATTTGAGAAATCGAATTGTTTAATGTGAAGTTGAAGAGTATCTGCGTTTTCTGAAAAATGGAACCTGACTGAAGGGGAATTACAGTTATTCCCCCTGGGAACCTTAACAACCCAAAAGAAGAGGCCTGCCCAAAGGAAATCAAAGTGAAATTGAACTGTTTGAGAACCAGTCCAAGCAGAGATGATTTCAGTACACTGAGGACCACAGGTGGTATTAGAGTGTCACTCGGATCAGGAAGAATACCAAACACAACATTAGTCCAGTTTGAACTGGTTGAAGAGTTCAAAGAAGTAATTGAAACCTGCTCAAAAAAAAATATATATATAATAAGAAAATTATGTAAAGTGCCTGCATAAGATCTTAAAAAATAAAAAAATAAAAAAATAAATCTGAATAGCACCTGTGTATTCGGTAATCCTACTTCCTCGAAGATATCATACTGCAACATTTCAATTTGCTCAGAGAGTAGCTCAAGTGGCTTGTGTAGTTCGAAGCTAGCTTGGATTGGGGCTGGGGAAAAAACCATCATCAGACAAATGCCAAGTACCCAAAATGATCAGATCATGTATACAAGCAAATTAAAAAACTGATTAAAGCTCCAAATATATAGTTACATGGTTTCTCGTTTTTTACCTAGTAAACCAGATCCCACAAAAATTAGCCATAACAGTCCAATCCAACATGCAATGATAGGTGAATTGTCCAAGAAATACAAAATCACACATGATCTTTCCACTACATAAGCTGTTTCCCGACTACCACACAGGTACTAACTTTAGCATCCTACGACAATTCTTAGTTGAAATCATCTACTTCCAAACCAATAACAGAACACAAACATCAAATGGCTGCAACAAAGCTCCACATGACAAGGAAAACGAGATCATTGAGAAAAGAACATTTTCGATCTGAATTTAACCTAATTATTACAGTTGGTTTCCATCTAGTATGCATAATATTATCAGCATATCATAGTACAAATTAAACTAAATTGCCATCTGGAAAATATACAGCTTCATCGAGCCTTAGGACACTTCTGCCAATTCTGGACAAACCATAAAATGGAGAAGCCAAATCCCTTTAGTTTCCCATAAATAGAACAACAAAATCATATATCAGTAGCAGCAGAGAGTCACATCAACCATCACTACAGAGTCTCAGGGAGTATAATCAGCACGGGAAAGTCCTGTGACTCACTAATTCCAGTGGACACACATCAATGCTTTATCCTCCTGACAGAAATGTGGTCTGGTTTTCTCAGAAGTAGAACTAAATTGTGAACCACAAGAGACTTATCAACAGTTGGATGTAACTTTTGGTCTCCCGTGCAACACTCACATAAATGCACCTTCAGAGCAACTTATCATTTGAGAGATGATTGTATGCACATCACTTCCATCTAGAAAGGATCATCACTCAAAATTAGGAGAGTTACCAAATGGGTGAAAGATGGCTATTCAAATCTTGTGAATAATAAATATAATGGACCTGTTAAGTAGGGCCTGGTTCTATCCCAATATGACTAGCGATCTCATAGGGATTAATACCAAACATATGAACATAAGAAAATCTCAAGTCATACCAGATGTGGGCCTTTTATCCACACTTTTGTGGTCACCTTTAATGTGTGGAGATGCTGTGGAGATAAGAATCCACAATTAGAACAGGTCAGTGTGTTATGGAGAGCCCAAAAACAATATATACAGACATCAGCCATAAATTGGTAATCTGGTGGTTTTGAGTGAATCTGTATTCTGTTGTGTAGGAAAACATCTTGAAAATTGACCATTTCAATTTATCAAAAGAGACATAATTTCTTCAGAGTGATGCAACAAAAAGATAGGTCCTTCTCTACAAACTCTTTTTGGAACATAGGCATCATTCCATACAAAATAATAAACCAACTAAAAACTGCAGCTCAAGAAACCAGACTTGGCAACACCATGTCAAGAGGGACTCTAAGACATGTATCTTGAGCATCCAAAAGACAGCATTCAAGAGCCTTATACCCTCTACAGCACTGCATTTGACAATCTTCTGCAGGTAAAGCCCGTGATATGGGAAGCATCCTTAGTAACTGATAAAGGGACTGTAATTTTGGTTATAGTTCTGCTATAAATAAACTAAAATAAAATTTTGATTGTACAAATAACTGGATGAAGTAAAAAAGTTCTGATGTTGTAATCTCCATGAAGAGAGGGATGATTTCTTTAAAATATAAATTATATTGCATCTTTTAAGAAAAGAGATCTTTACAGCCTTCAGGATCCCATGTCGTTTGCCTTTTTAAACTTTGAGAGAAAAAACTTAACTTGTCAATAGGAAAACTCAAGTATCTAAAAGCAATCAAGCAAGAATAATAGAGAAATAAATGCAAAGAAAACAGACTCCATGACCACATGCAATATTGTAAACTAACTGTCTCGTGAGAAAAATGAGCTCACAAGAGCCTAATAGGTCCCTAATATTATCAATCTTTTTCAGTAAACTTGCTTCACAAGAGACAGGTGCCTCCCAAGAAACATCAGATAGAAATAGTTGAATCACCTTCAACAATAAGAGATTGTACGCAACACTACCTGAAACTTATAAGACATGTGAAAAGGAGACAGCCTCCGCATTAGGAATGAGAATCCCCAGAAAACCAAACAGAATACAAAGATTAGGTAAAAGGTAGGTAATTCAGCAATTCCTTCAAAAGAGGACACAGATTGCCTTTTGACCACATTTCTCCTATCCAAAATTAAGAGTCGCATCCATGTGTATGCATTCATTTAGGATCAAATACCAAAACTCATGCAAAAACTTTAGTTCACACAGCGGAAGCTTCAGTTTCACCATTAGCTGAAGTCGGCCCAAAGCCACAAATCAATCTTTGGGTACCATCTATAGAACTTTGAATGGTTTCAAATAACTAGCCACCCAGAGCTATCTCAAATGTTAATCAGCTTTTATCATTCTGTCAACTATTGAGAAGAGTTGAAAAATAAGAAATTAAAGAGCCTTTTTTGCACCAATAAAAGATCAAGTAGATGCAATTTAGACAGAATTATGACTTCTGCAAAAAATTCTCTATATAACTAGTATTCCTATATTCATTGCAGCCATGTTTACTTGCTGACATAATCCAAAAACACTTGTTTTATTTTGAAATCTTGAAGCCCCAGAGATCATCCTACACAGAAACAACCTCTATTCCACTGTTTTAACTTAACTGTATTAGATGCAGAACAGAAATCAACCCACCATAACTCATCTCAATCAAGATAACAGCATTGTCAATTATTCAGTTCAACTCCAGTTCCTTTTACATGGAGATAAAAATACTAAATATCCAAGTCAAGGATAGAGTAAAAGCAGAACAATCACTTTTTTTTCTTGAATGTAAATATCATCTATAGCCTATTATCTCTTCTGGGAGAAACCCACCCCCCTTACAGTTTTGAGAAAATTTTGCACTCTGACAGGACTAATCAATCCTTTCTATTCCACTGAAACTGACTGGTACATTTTGGCTAATGATGGTCCCAATCACCACAAAGAAACTGTAAATACTGATACATGCCCCTGTAACCATCCACTCATCTTTTATACCTTGAGGTATCCAACAAGATAAGTTACGCATTTAGTAAAATTGCTCCAAGCGCATGTAGGCAGAAACTTTTATTTCCAGTTAACAATCAGAAAAGACTTCACCTATAGAAATTCAATACCATTCATATAGACTGCAAACAAAAAAAAATAGTGAAAACTGAACTGAACAGACCAAGACTTTTTCCATGTTAGGATCCAATAGCGAGAACCTACAAGCTCATGACAGGTAAAGTACACAGAAACATAGAGAGCCAGATATCCTTTCCAAGTTAGCTTCTAAATGTAAATACGGTCTCAAGAAAAAATTGTCCAATCCAAAAATAGCTAATATAAGCTCCAGTAAAGTAACAGAAAACAATAATTAGCAAAGAAATACCCATCCTCAATTTTATAGATTGGATGCCGCAAAAAAAAAAGATGGACGCATACCAATGAATTGACGATGGGACACTACTTTTCCAAAACAATAAGAAAAGGGGGGATAATTCCCCGAGACGCGAGAAGCATAATGCAGCAAAACATTCTCCGATCAAATCGCAACCTTAACATTAATAAACTACCAATGACGAAGTACACAGCAACAGCACAGATTCTCGATTCTCTTAACTCAATACCCATCCGCAGACATAAATCGAACATTCAAAGTTATAAATCAAGTGGATCCAGAAAGGGGTTCCAAGAAAGCAAAAAATCGACAAAATGTGGTAGAACCAAACGCCTAAATAAGCAACACTAAGAAAACCCTAATTACCTTCATTGCAGGATCACATCAAATCCTGAAGAGGCCCATCCTTTTTCCCATTATAAAAAAACTAGGAGAAAATATCAAAATCGCATTCCTAAAACCCAAAATAACAAGATGAGAGAATAAAGGCAGACATTCAGAGCGGAACCCACTTCCCAGGCCCCGTCGAAACGCAGTATAACCAAAAACCCATTTACCAAATCAGAGCCAAAACACTCACCAACAACATTGTGGGAAGCCCCGCGAGCCGATCCAAAGGGATGAAAAGGCGGTAGCCAAAATATCGCCGACAAACAGACGCAAGCACTGAGAATTAACACCAAAACGCATCTGAGAGTTACAGCTCCGAAAATCTTCTTAATAGTCGCCGACAGTCCATCACAGGGGGATTGAGTGGTCTCCAACTGAGAATCCTGAACCGGAAGCTGTTCTGCGATTTTCCCCATTTCCAAAGCATCTGGAAGCTTTCCTTAAGGGCTTTTTACAGGTGACGAGAAATGAAGAGCAGGGGATGAAGAACCAAGAAGGGGGAAGAAGATGAAAAGAGCAGCGCTTCTTCTCCTCATGTTCCTCCAGGTTCTTTTTTGTGCTTTTTGTTTTTTTTTTTTTTTTTTCTCAGCAGTGGAGCGTTGAGAGGAAGCAAAGGCAAGAAGAAAATTGAGAGCTAGACGAGAGTGCAGAATAGTATAATAAATCGGAGTATAATGATGCAGTTAATAAATCTAAAGGCCACCCTCTCTCCCACTTCTGTCCAGTCAAATTGCTTCCACTCTCTCTCCCACTCCATCTTTTCCCTTTGTCTTTATGTTTTCTCCATTTTTTCAAATTTTAAAATTTTGCTTTTTGGCCTTTGCCCTTTGCTGGCGAACGGAACCGAAGTGTGGCTCAAGTAAACTTTTTTTTTCTGTAATAAAGTCTACTCCTTGACACCAATTCAACCAAAAGGGCTCTTCACTGGCAAGTGGCAACCGCCTCAGAAATTACAAAACCTGCCACTATCTCAAACTTCTGGTCCATTTCTTGGTTGATTTATCGGTTAGCCCCCTAAAAGAGACCCACCACCATTCCGGTAAGATCTTATCCACTCAAACCCGGTCTATCCGTTTCCAGTCAAGGGTCTCGATTCTCTGTTCAAAAGAGTCGAGGCGACCCCACAAGATACACGGCTAGAGCAAGCGCGGTGGGCCCAACTTGTCAATCTCTGCATGTGAAATGATAATGAAATGATCAGCCTTGACTAATCCACCAAAAAAAAAACAAAAACCCAAGCAAGACCAAAGACGTCCCTCTCATTGGCCCCGTCTCCTGTGGGCCCCATTTTTGCCCAAACAAGCTTAATCCTAAGTAATTATGGCATTGTTCTTAAGAAACAAAATCATCATCTAATCTGCAATTTTCATCACACCGACACCCTTAATCCGAACCCGGGGGTGGGCCCGGGTAATTTTAGTGGATTTGTGAAGAAAAGTGAGAGAAAGGGAAAACGCAACCATGTTTTTGGTGCAACCGTAGGAAAATACCAACTACTCACCAAACAGCCTGACGTGAACCCTTGGTGGTTGGATTGTTGAGCTATGAACTTCCCATTTTTTTCTTCCTCTTGTAATTAATTAAATAAAATTAGTAATAATTCTATTAATTGAGATTAATTGGTTTCTTACGAAACCGACGGTTGCGATCGACTGATCAACAGTTTTTTTTTTTTTTTTCAGAAAAAGGACAAACACAACATGTGAAAAGGAAGATTTTGGGGCACCTATTGAACCTTTGTAGGGTATGGGGGGTCCTAATAAGAGTTGTGCTAAGGGTGTCATGTGTCCTTTTGGTGAGAGTACAAGAACAATAATAACAACAACCCTAATCATGTTATATGACAAAGGAGCATATTGGGTCCTTCATGAGAGATTCAAATAGAAGATGAACATTGTATCAATCTTGAATGATTTTTTTGTGCTCTATTTATCATATCCAAAGTTTATATTATATTGGGTCTTTCATAGTCTATGGTTTTATGTGTCTATAAAATGTCACACAAAGAAAGAAAGAAAGAAAAAAAAAATTCAACTTTCAAGAAGTTTTTCTCTTGAAAGATTGCTAATGAATGAGATTAGTCTTTTGAGTGAGTTAATGTGTATTGGGTATTAATGAGAGATTATGGAGGAACATTTAAGGCATGAAGGAGGAGGTCTTGTTTGGTCTCCTAATGGGGGGTGGACTTGGTTCTATTTGGATGAAAAGACCTCATTCCAACCTTAGGTTTGCTATATATTATTGGTCAAAAATAGCTTTTTGTTAGTTTTCAAGAGTAGTGAACTTGAATTAATTATGCCCTTGTATTTGTCAAGTTCATGTCTCTTTCAAAATTTACTACTTTTTACATCTAGCATTCAAAATTATTGAAGCTCAATTAGTACTCTTTTCACCAAAAATCAACTTTTAGAGAGTATTAATGCCTTCTCTTTTTTAAAAAAATAAACACATATTTCTTTGAAATTTTCTACCCGAAAAATAACCTAATTTTTTTTTATTGGAGCATTCAGAATTTTTTTTTATAATGTAAAATATGGTACTAACTATCGTGTATTATGATAAGAAATTATATGATAAAATTTAAATTTTATATTTTTAAAATATTAATTATTAAACAAAGTTTCAAATCTTATATTTAAAATATAAATTATTATATTTAATTTTATCATTCAAATAAGACCCCAATCGATGGTCCTGACATCAATCAATGATCTAGATTGAAGGAACCTGATATGGTCAAAGTTAAAGTTTTCAAAAGTCAAAGTGTGATCGAAGCTCAATCAACGATCAAGATGAAATAGATTGTAACGTGGCCACAACGAAGATCAAATCAAAGAAGAAGGTCATCTAAACACCAACTAACTGTTACCTAAGCAAATGAGTTCACACATATGTGACATGTGGTATATTGCATAGAAGTGTCACCAGAAAAAAAAAAAAAAATAGTATAAACCTAAACTACTAAAGATGATAACCCGCTCTAATACTATGTTGGATTTTAGGAGAAAAAAACTTCAGTAACTTATTGTAATTTGAGTACAATTAGCCTTTATTTATGATAGAGGGGAAAAATATAATTAACTTATAATTAAATTATCCTTATCCCAGTTACACGCAAAATTAAATACTAAAAGTTAAGTCGTAGAACAATTGTACAACTGAACATAAATAGAAACCAACATAACTAAAACATTTTTAACCGAGTCTCTCCTATGAGACTCCAACATATTAATTTTGGCTCTGTGAGAGTCATGTAAGACTTCCATATTTGTTCTTCAACAAAATCAATACTATTGATAATCTAGGTCATAACCTAACTATCCTCTGCCTCCGATTCATCATCTGGAGGAATCAGAGGATTATCACTTATGAATTTTGTTTTCTTTTTACCATTCAGATACATTACAACTGATTTAGCCCAATGAAGATAATTATGCCCTCTCAGTTTCTCATATGTAATCATGATTATATCCTTTCTATCAAATCCTGAATTCTCTCTAGATAGAGTATAAACTTCTCTAACATCAGCCATATTATTGATATAGAAGCATAGACCAATTAATTCTTTCAAAGTTATCACCAGATTGGTCCCCACTCGCTGAATTAGGGTTAGGGCGTAAAACTAGGATTGCACACTTCAACAAATTAAGAACGAACATAATGCATCAAATTCACTGAAAATATTATAAATTAGTCCTCAATTAGGGTTGACGTCAACAAATTTTAAGATGATATAGGCACACTAATAGGAATGAGTGACGCACATCCCAAGAACTTCCAATAGAACCCACTTAGGGTAATTAAATTAATAAAAACTAATAACCCTAAGATTATGACAGAGAAAAAAAGGAAACCTTAAGAACTTCTACAAACCATTAATCGAAGAACCTATAGAGCCCTTCGTCTAAGAAGTCGTCCTCTTCAAATCTTATGGAAAACTGTAGTATGATGCTCCAAGAAATGATTTGGTGCTCTGATACCATGTAAAAATTAAGGCTTTTGGTGGGTGGTGGAAGGAGAGAAACCAAATAATTAGAAACCCACTATGAAAGCATGGTTAGTTCCTATGTTAATGTTGCTTGATTAATTAAAACCGTGTTTAAGTTTATTTTGAAATTACCAAGATCGGACGGCATATCACAAAGCATGGTTAAAGTCCATTTTTTTAACGGATGGGAATTTGGATGGCCCACCGCATGGCCTATTATTCGGAGTCCATAACCTCCATTATCAGATTACATGTCCTTGATCCTCCCTACGCTCTCTTCGTCACCTCTTCACTCCCCCCTTGCCGGAGCTAGCGGTCGCCTTTGCTACCTCCCTCACGGTTGTCGACATCTTTCCACTTCTTCCACTCTCTGTGCTCTTTCCCGAAAGACAGCGACCAACTAACTACACGAGTTACAGCACCGACCTCTAACCCTACCTGAGGTCGGTTCTTTTACTGCGTCACCTGAATAGTTCTCCTGTGCTTCCCCTTCTTTTGGTTTTGATCTCTTTTTTCGCTTTCTCATTTCCTGTTTTCTGTTTTCGGGTTGTTGGTTGCCTCATTTTACCCCGTGTTTTTATTTATTTTATGGTGTGGTCGTCCCAATTTGCTGCTTATCATGGAAAATTCACCGTCTTTAACTTTATGATTGATTCCTTTCCTCTTCCCTGATAAGTGCACTCACTGTGATTATGCCCCGTGTTCTTATATGAACAGATGCATAGGGATATTAATAAGAAGGATATTTTAATGACATAACTTTTGGAGGCATATCTTAAATTGTTTGTATTTTTAGTCTAGAGTTCTGTTATTAGAACTGTTATATTTGCTACATTCTCGAGGCCTGAACAACTTTTTATTTGATAAGAATTGTTTTTAATCATTAATTTGCTATTGCCTCTCTGAATTAATTTTTCTAATTGATCGTTCTTTTCTTTTCTGTTGTCGGTTCCGCGCTGCCTGAAGGTTAAAACTTTCTTAAAAATTATCTGTTTGTTAAGCTTCATTTTTTTTTACATCATTGTTCTTTTTCTCATAGGGCTCGAAAGGGCTTTTTGTCACTTAAAGGAAGAAGCTTGAAAGTATGGAAGAGCAGTTCATACTTCGTGTTCCTCCAGACTTGGCCGAGCGGATTGATCAACTTTTGAGTGAGAATGCATCATCATCAGAAGATGCTTCACTTGATATATCCTTTTCTGGTATGAAATGGTTTCTTGCCTTATTTTGATGTAACACATGGTTGTGATTCGGATTTGCCATTGTTCCATTTTTATGATCTTTTATGGATATACCTGAACGGTTGTTTGGATTTAGTTTTTCATGGAATAAATTTAGTCTGAAGCAGTATTTCTAGTGATGGAATCTTGGTGAATATTTATGTCTACAGGAAGACTTTTCCCCCTTTGTTGCTAACACTTTCTGAGAGAAATTATGAAGAACACAGGAAAGGGCTTCTTCTTTCTTTAAGTCGATGAGGATGCTTTTCAATTTAGAAATTGATTAAAAACTTCAATTCTCATTGCGATACAATCAAAGACTATGATGCAGATGCTGTGTATTGATGGCTTGGTATCCAGACAATGCTTTTATTTTTTTTGACTCTGATCTCTACTTCTGCTGCATTATCAGACAAGGAACCAGTCATCAGCCCACCCCCACTATCTCTCTTTGGCTGAACAAGATTTAATATTTTCTTACTTGACATCTGTGGAGTTTTTTATATTGTATCCAAAAATGACTAGCCACACTTAGAAGGCCTATTGTTCAACCTTATAACCCATTAACTTTTCTTCTCATTTTTTAATGTGAATTTTTTCCTACTCAACACTTCCCCTCACATCTAGGCTTACACATAACAGGACTGAGACTTGGCAGAAACCCTCTAATCGGGTACACAAACTACTTCATGGAGCCCACAACACACAAATTCCTACCTTATGTAGCTCATAATACACAAATAACATGGGGAGCACAAATTGGGCCTTAGCCTATATACATAACCTACTTTGATACCATGTGGAGTTTTTTGGGTTCAACCTGGTTTTATCCCAAAATGACTAACCACTGAGGAGGTGTATTACTTAACCTTCTAACCTATTAATTTTCCTACTCATTTTTCAATGTGGGACTTTTTTCCACTCAACAACAGCATTATGTGTTACTCCTATACATAATCAATTAAAATTATGTAAGTATATTTCAGGAGCATTTTCAACAGATGACCCTGACAGGCACATGCTTAACACAGTCCACTTGCATCTCCTACATCTGTCTTGGTCATTTTGATCAACAGTTGTTGAGTTGAGATAAACTCAGATTAGGAATAACAAGTTGAGATAAATTCAAGTTGTTAAGTTCAAAATAACCAGTATGCATGTTTGTTTCTTTTTCCATTCCCTGTCTGTCCTATCTGTTTCTTCTGGTTTGCTGTCATTTACAATAAGAAGTGAGGAGTGAAGAAGAAAAAAGTTAAATGAGAAAAAACCAGCGATTGACGCAGTGGTGAATGTTGCCAATGCTTCTACCACACCACTGCTTTTTTTGCCTTCTCCTGAAAAAAAGTCGGGGCTACAACTGCAAGAGTGGTGGATTCATCAGGCATTCCCTGTCTGCCCAATAGCAGTATCTTGTTGAACACTACTTGTTTGCCCTGTTGCCCTTCTAAACTGGGTGGAAGTATGCATGGATATTGACTGTTGTGATAGTGCCTGATTACTGGATTTTGTACTAAACATCAGGGTACTTTAACTTTAATCTAGTGTAAATTGCAAGAAAATGTGTTGTTTTAAGTAGACATTCTTTTCTTATCTATATTTTAAGATTTAACATTGTCTTTTGCTTTTACTGGAGTAGATTTTCGTTCTTAATTGTCTCAAACTCTTAGTACCTTTAGCACATTATAATGTTTAGAAACTTATTTGTAGAGGATGGAAGAAATGGCACCTTTACTATTGGAAATGATAATTTTCCTACCTCTCTGTTGGATCTTCCCTGTGTCGTGGAATCATACAAAACATATGATGATAATGTGCTAATCAAAACTGCTGACATTGGCCAGGTATCACATTTTGCTTACCAATTTTTAGTGTTACGGATGCTTCAGTTTTTCCCTGCTCTATTGTTAATTTCGAGCTTTGGTCACTGGATTTACCTTATATTCAAGATTTGAGTTTCAGTCAGGTCAGGAAATGGAGAATTTTTACCAATTTCTTTCTTTTCAAAGTAGTTGGTTGTCTTGTGAGCTTTGCATCAACACTCACATATTCAGGCTGTAATTTACAAGAAACTGAGTTGCTTATCTAACAGATTTCCTGGTTCAATTCAGCCTAGTTGATCTTCTATATCCTTGCCCTCTTGGTGATATAATTTTAGTTGTGGGCTTTTAGCAGATAATCATGGTTAGAGACGGCAGCGATCCAGCACCAGATGGAGTAGAATACAAGCATGGACTTACCCCTCCAATGAGAGATGCTCGTCGGCAACGTTTTCGTCGAGAACCTGATCTAAATGTATCAAATCATCACTAGTAGAATGCATCCATACTAATTCAGCTAAAGAAAGCGAGAAAGCAAAGTGCATTATTGATCTTCTCTCTAACTTACTGTTTTCATTATGGTAATCACGTGGACCTTCTGTATTTGCAGCCTGAGCTTGTCCGACGTGTGGAGAAAGATCTTTTAAACATTATGGCAGGTGGAACAGCAGAGAATGTCGATATCCTTTTGTGTTATGCTTTTGTTTCGCAGTTTAAATGTTTGTCATACACCCCACTGCATGATTTAGTGCTCACTGCGTGAGACGTGGAATGAAGCCATGCACTTCTTTCATATCCTGTAGATTAGAAATCCTATCTTATAGTTAAAGCCATTAGCATGATTTGAGTTCATGGTGTTTGAGCTCGTCCTTCTTGTTGTTTGACTTAAGTTCTTTTGATTAATAATTCCCTTTGCTTGTTGAGAAGCATCAAGTTATGCTAGCAGCATTTTCAGAGAATGAGGCTGTTGTGTCTTGAGATATGAATTGTTAATTACTTGATATTTTAAGCCTTTTGTTCATTTGAGATAACCAGCAATACCTGTCAAGCATCAAGCTGTCTTTGTAAGACATCACACAGATTCTGTATTCGATAATGTGGGTAGCAGTAGCTTTCGTCCACTTCAAATTCATATAGTGCTTGATATAGATTTTAAGACATAGCTCTGCTCTTTTGATTGGATCGAGATCTTTAAATGCTACTTATGATCAAAAGGGTCATAGGTATGCTACAATGATTTTCAATATTTTTCCAGTTGTTCCTTGACTGGCAATGCATCCCACATGCTGAGGTGGTTGGATCTAAGAAAACTCCTGCTAAACCAGCTAATAAGCCTGAAGATGTTCCAGAAGTTGCAGCAACAAATACAGGCGAGCCTGATAGAAGTGAGAGTGATGATTCGGATGATTCCATATAGAGTTTGCATTAGTGACCTTATACTTTGTATTGTACACAAATTGTATTTTATTTGGTGGATACAAATGGATTAGTTCCTGCTGTATTAAAGCTATAGCCTGTTATAACTTTAGACTTTCACACTAACTGTTTGTGATATAAGAATGCAATTTCTTGAATAGCTCTGTTAAAATTCTTTCATTTTGATTTTTCAGAAAAAAAAATTGATTGTGGATATCAACTTTCTGGAAAGTGTGGTTAAAACTGTATAGGGACAGAAGATTGAGAAGGTCATTTCCTCGCAGGAATCACTGCAATGAATAGATTGAAAATGCATAATCAGGCAGTCTGGCACTGGCGAAAGTTACAATGCCCTAACATAGATAACATTTGAGAATTTTATGATCAGGGAGCCTGCACAGTATACTGGAAATATTGTCTGTGGAGCGTTGAAAATTTCTGATCATCATCATTCTTTGCTGTGATGTTTGAACTGTGAAAGTAATGTTTTATGGATCACTATGCTGTTTTTCCAACTAAATTGCAAATAAGGAAGAAATATAATGAACAAGTCGATGAAAAGGATTGTGAAGCTCAATTGTATAAAGAATGATCTGTTGGATGTTAAAAGATCAATTTCATTGAGAACAACTGCATCTCCAACTATATGGGTCGTAAATTAGGAGTTAAAATCATCTAATTAAGTTATTCAATCTGGACGACTCCCCGGTTCATTAGTCCAAATCTGCATATCTCTTCAAAGAAATCATCAGCACTGCTGTGACAGTTCTTCATTTTAGATACCCGAATCACCATTTTCCGCAGTCTGGTGCTGTATCTTAGTATGGAATCCAGAGTGCTCATCTTCTGTTCCGCATTTAACGGGGAACGCACCGTGATCAATACTTCTTCCAAGCTGGGAATAGTAAATTTTGAATCAAGCTGAAAAAAATTCAAAAACGAACCGTTCCTTTTGTGAGTGTCAAAGAAGGCATAATTAAGCCAAGTGAAGTTGTGAACTGCTGCGAACTTACATTTTTCAAGCTGTTTCTTTGGCACAGAGCAGCAAACATGGCTCCGTGAATTTCAAACGTTTGCAGCTCTGGGTGGTTATTGCAGAAATCAACCAAGTCAATCTCTGGAAAGGGTTGCAGCCGATTGGAGTCTCCACTAAATTCAATCTTCATAACCAGGTGTTTGACCTCACTTGCAGATTGGAGAATAGAACTGACTGCGCTCCAACACCACTGAACCCCTCGGATGGACAAGTATTCAAGTGCAGGAAGTTTACCAAAATCTACCATATAGACCTTACCTGACAATTTGAGCAAGACAAGAATCATTGCATGATGGGTCTCGTAGAAACTTCAAAATGAACAAATTAAAAAACGTATAAGAAGTGCCTAGGAGGTTTGGATTTTTACCTGCATTGTTAGCAACAGAGAGATTCCTTAGACAATGGTTCTGCTCAACACGGATCCAACTACAACCTTGAACATCAAGAAGACTCAGCATGCAATCTCCCTGACCATAAAAATCCAATCTGCACTCTTCCAGCTGCAGTAGCTCGATTGAAATGGATCTCAGTCCATCACAGCTCAGTAATGACAGCTTCTTAAGATGCGGGCATGCCCTCAAAGTATCACATAACGCACTATCGTTCAACCTTGCCCCAACTATCTGAAGATTCGTGAGCTTCTGAAACACACCCCATTTGGGAGACTTACTCACTAGAACGCCCCACAAACTGAGCGACTCCAACCGTGTTGCAGCTCCAACGTAGTCAAGCTTGTTAGGAATTTCTTCAAGCAGTTTGGTGGAGTCCTCTTCCGGTGGTCTCTTTTCGTTCAAAGTGTCCATCCGGAGCTCCAGATGGCGAAGTGAGTTGCTTTTTGTAGAAAGCCACCGGGCAAGGCTTGAAGTCGAGAAGGAGCAATAGACGATGAGTTCCTCTAGCCGTACGGTGGACATGATCATTCGACCCACAGCAAGATCAGGATCTACGGGGCTGTTATCGAAGGCGTTACGCGGAAAGAATAAGCTTCTGACGTAGGATGTGGAGTCTTTCCACCGTTTCGAGACACAATTACAGGCGGCAACATCTCGAGCATTTTTCATATGGCTCAGGACGTATTGGAAAATGGCATCAGGTAAATCGTCGAAATGAGTAGTGGACTGTTCGTACATTTCTTCGTCGAATTGAACCATGCCTGATTTCTAATGCAGTTCTATTGAACGAGGAGTACAAGATTTGAAGTTTTAAGAAAACCTATAAATTGAAAAAAAACAACAACAGTGCGTTCGATTAGCCATTTGGAAACTGATTACGCAAGGAACAAACAAGATGAATGTCAAAATCGATAATACAATTCCACATCCAGTCCAGCAGAAGTAGGATGTGGATTAAAAATAAATAAAAGGTAAAAAGTGGGACGAATCGAACGCAAGATCTGATCTTGAAGGGTTTGATTAAATCTATCCTCACAAGTTCCAAATCGTTAACCAATGTAAGATTCATACAACAACAACGTAAGATTCGAGACCCACTATCAGTAAAAGTGAGCAATCAAAAACCATGTTGAAATTCACTCAAAACAAACACCACAAAACGGTACTTTGCATCTTTTGAAGAAAGGCAGCAATCAACCAAAGAGGAGTGGAGGAAGAAAAAAACTGAGGGAGATAATGAAGATGAACCCATGTTTCACCTGATGCAAGAACACCAACAAGAAAAACTTCAGACGCACCAGAGATTAGGACTTGAGGAATGAAGTAAGCTAAAGAGAGTAAAACCAGGCCATGCTTTATTAATTCCGGAGAAGATCTCTCCGGGAAAAAGAAAAAAAAACGAATGACGCCTCCAGATTGTAGTGGAGAAAAATGGCGAAGGGGAGAGGGGGAGGCGGCGGCGGGCGAAGTGTATAAAAGAAGAGCGCGTGTGCATATTTCAAAATTCGAAAAGCAGACTGGGTTTGGTGACAGAGGCCCGCTTCTTTTTGAAAGTTGAAAATTTCGACCGTTCGCCGGAGAGGGCAGATTTGAAAATTTGAACGGCGTAAGGGTGGTTGCAATTGGCTGAGAAGAGTTTGCTCTGGTTTGGTCAGGCATTTCAGTTGAAAAGTAGGTTTACTCCACATGGGACACCAATCCTGTTAAAGAGTTTCGAATAGTAATTCTATCCTGTCCACCATTAAAACAAGTGTCAATTAGAGGGAGCTCCAAGTGTAATGTTATGTTATTGTTTTTTAATATTTATTGTTTCTTCACATTTAAAAGGTTTTAATTATTCTATCCAATATTATGATTGGTGTTTGTTTATTCATCTATTTATTTTTAAATTTTATGTTTATTTTTAGGAGTGAATTAATGTTTTTTATATTAATTTTTACTGTTCATGTTAAAATATATAACCAAGGGTGTCATCAATGTTATAAGTTTATGATATTTTTTCTTTTATTTACACCTATTAGGGTGAAGGTTATAGTTATAATTATTATAATCACTCGTTAGTATACTTACCCAGTGTAAGTGAAGTGAAGGGGGGGGGCGGGTTCGTCCACAATGAAGTGGAATGAATTTCCCCTCACTTCATTCGCTCAAGCAAATATCGGGGAAAACTAATGCATACCTATTTTGTGAATCAACCAATTAAAGCGTGTGATGCGCGTTGCTCCTTCCCCTCTCCCCCCGTGATCTTTCAGAAAAGTTTTTTTTTTTCTCCTCCCTCTTCCCCCAGCCCTGTCAGCCTTCCTCCCTCTCCTCTCCCTCTTGACCTCCGTCGCAGAGCACGGGAGGCCGAGCCTCTGTCACAGAGCCTCTCGGCCTCCCTCTTTTCTCCCTCTTTTCTCCCTCTTGGCGTACCGTCGCCTTCGTCGTTGCCCGTTGGCTCGCTGCTGAGGAAGACAACACGCGCTAAGTAAGGGTGGCTTCGAACTGAGCCGACTCAAGTTTGGCTCGGCTCGATTTGTTATCTATCAAGCTTGAGCACTGAAATCGGCTCGTTTACCTTAACGAGTCCAGCTTGACCGAAACTAGGTTCGGTTTGTCGGCTCGCGAGCCGGCTCAAGGTGAGTCGGGATCGGGAGCGAGATCGAGAGCGAGGGGGGGGGGGGATTTTTTCTCCCCTCGTCACCGTCGAGCCCCTCCCATCGGTTGTTGTCGCAGCTTTTCATCAGCCCTCTCTACCGCCGTCGTAGTTACTCGTCGGTTGCCTCTGTGGCCGTCTGTTCGATTTCTTCCTCTCCTCGTCGCTGCTTCCATCACCGTCGCCTCTGTCGCAGTCGTCATCCCCGACAACAGGTCCTCCCCGGCACCGTAACCCCCTTTCCTCCGCGTCGTCTCGGTGGAAAACCAGAACCTAAGTTTAGGGGAGAAATAATCTCCCCCCTCCCCCGCGCGAAGATGATCTCGCACATGCGAGATCATATAGTAAAAAAAAAAAAAAAACTTTTTCCTCTCGAAAAAATTAAAAATAAATTTTATAGAAATAAGTATCTATAAAATATTAGTGTCTCATGTTTTTTTAAACATTTTTCTAATTGAAATTTTTTATTAAAAATTATATAATTTTCTAAGTAAGATTTTTGTACCAAGATGGGGTAGAAAACTGTATAGAAAATTTTTGAATAAGTATTTAACAGTTGATGTTGTAATACTTTTAGCATGAAACAATTTTTCATTGCAATTTTGTTTGATAATTTATTTATTTAAAATTTTATCGATAAGTATAATAATATATTAGATTTATTATTAATTTTTATTTATTTCCCAAAAAGAAGCAATAAAAGGTCCATTTAACTTTCCTAAGAAAATTTTAAAATATTTCTTGTAATTTTCTAATAAGTCACTAATAGTAATAAGATTTTATTTAAAGGTTTTTTTGGGAATATGTATCATAGGAAAAATATTTTTAGTTTTTCCTATAATATAAATTTTCATCTAGGGGCACTAGATTCAAAAATCACAAAACAAGCTAGACAACGATTGGAGTAAAAAAGATTAATATTGGTGCATTTTAATCCATTATTGAAATTCATTCCTGAACCTCCCCTTTCATTATATTTTTTAAAAATGTATGCAAAATTTTATATATAATTTATTTAAAGCCACCCCTACGTACTAGATCATAAACAAGGAAAAAAAAAACTCTTTGTCCCTTCCTCATGGCTCTTAAAGAAATTGAAAATATATTTTAGTAGAAATACGTTTCTAGAGACTATTAGTGGTTTTTTCAATAAATGTAGAAAAGACATTTTTAGTAGAAATATAAGGACCATTAGTGCCTCATGTTTTTTCAAAATCTTTTTCTAATTATAAATTATTTTTAAAAAATCATATAATTTTCTAAGTAATATTTTCTTGCCAAGATGGGTTAGAAAACCATAGAAATTTTTTAAATAAGTATTTGACAATTGATGATATAATACTTTGAGCATGGGGCAATTTTCATAACAATTTTGTGTTTGACATTTTATGTGATTAAAATTTTATCGATAAGTATAATAATATATTAGATTAATTATTAATTTTTATTTATTTCCTTAGAAAATGCAATAAGAGGTCCATTTAACTTTCCTAAGAAAAATTAAAAATATTTCTTGTAATTTTCTAGTAAGTCTCTAGTAGTAATAGGATTTTATTTAAAGGATTTATAGTTTTTATTTGGGTGATTGTAAATTGATAGTGACATTTTATTTAGTTTTGTTGTGTTTGATTATTGTATGGAGTTTATTTATAATGTTATGCAGTGTATGGAGTGTTTAGACTATTTTATGGAGTGTTTATAAAATGTATAAACAATTTTATGGAGAGGTCATGCCAAATTTTATACAAGTATTATATATATAGATTATGCACAATTTTAAGGGGAGGTTATGCCCAATCTTATACACGTATTATATATATAAGTTATGCCCAATTTTATGTAGAGATCATTCCCAATTTTATGTAAAATGTATGCATAATTTTATATACATTTTATTCGATATATATTTTTTGAAAAGTTTTAAATGTTTGTTGAGGCTCGAGCTCGGCTCGAACTCGTTGGGCTTGAGCTCGATAACAATTTTAGGCTCGAGACGAGGCTTGGCTCGAAGCTCGGCTCGAAATATTTAAATCAAGTTCGGTTCGAACATAAGCAGGTTCGGGCTCGGCTCAGCTCAATGCCACCCCTAGTGCTAAGGAAGACGATGTTTAATTGTTCCTAAGTTAGGAAAAATTAAACCATTGTCATAACTGGTTTAATTATCCAATTAATTAAACCATTAGTTTTTTTATTTTTGGTTAATATATTATTAATTAATAATATGTTAAATATATATTATGTTATTGAAATTAATATATTTATTTATTTATTGTGTATTTATTTATTTTTATTAAAATAGTGGTTTTATTGTTAAACTATATCTTATGTTATTACAAAATAATTTATTTATTTATTATATTCAATTATGTTATTTTTAACTTTTTTATTTATTTTAAATAATTTATTCTAGTCACACGTAATTATTGTTTTAATTTATAATAAACTATAATCATTAATTAATATAATATAGTTTTCATTAATTAGGATATTAATATATTCTAATACTACACGTTAAATCACTGTAGTAACCAAGTTTATTTTGGTTAATTATCTGTTTAGGTATATTCTATTTAAGTATATTATAACAGGTTACTCATTCTCGTATTTATATCATACTTTTCATTTGGGGGCACTAACACTGGAATGTATTTTCTAGTGCACTTGAACTCGTCTACACTAATACCCCAAGATGAGTTGAAGTTGAATCAATTCATAGTTGAAGTTCATGACCAACATGAAGATCATCTTTGCACTTGGTGTTAGTGTTAACGACTTCATGTGCACTCGAAAACAGTTTCTAGTGTTAGTGCCTCAACATGAGAAAAACATAAAAAACAAGAGAATCCTTAAATCCTTACAGTCCACTTAATTACAACAAAATCCTTAAACCCCAAATTAGGTAAAACAACCATTATTACTACAAGAATAAGTTATTTAAAGTATAATTAAATATATTAATATATGTACTAATTGAATTAGACATTTTAGTGTGCATTAATGTGGTAATTACATGAGCCAATGAAATATGCACATGATTAATTACAAATAATAAATAAATAACGTTATAAATTACAAAAACGAAAGGAATACATTGAGTTATTAATTTATTAATAACATAATTTATACCTTAACCTAAAAATAAATAATTTAAGAGAAAAAATTGATCTAATCATAACTTTAACACACTATATATTTGTACAAAATATATTCTATGTATTATTAATTAATAATGTATTATCACAAAATTTAAAACCATTGGTTTATTTAACGATAGCAATCAGATAATTATGCCAAAATAATTTATCAAATATTTATTTTTAAAAATATTTTAATTATGACTATTAAATCACTATTTTAATATAATAATTATAAAATAAATATATTAAATAAATAAAAATATTTATTTTTATAAATTAATGATTTTTATGATGATAGTTTATTTTTTCCTAAGTTCGGAAAAATTAAACCATCGTTGTCTTCCTCAGTGGCGAGCCAATGGGCAACGGTGACGAATGCGGGCAACACCGATAGAGGCGGTGCTCCGACGGTACGCCGAGAGGGAGAAGAGAGGGAGGCCGAGAAGCTCTGCAACAGATGCTCGACCTCCCATGCTTTGCCACGGAGGTCGAGAGGGAGAGGTGTGGGAGGATGTCCGACAGGGGGGGAGGGAAGAGAGGAACGCCGAGAGAGAAGATAAGTCGCCGCCGAGCGAGGAAGGCCTTCCTTCCTCTCCTCTCCCTCTTGACCTCCGTCGCAGAGCCTCTCGGTTTCCCGTACTCTACAACGGAGGTCGAGAGGGAGAGGCACTAGACAGGGAGACCAGAGGGGGACGGTGGAGACGAGAGAGGGAGCAGAGAGCGCGGGGTTTAGGGAGACGACAGAGGGGCTGCGGGAACAAGAGAAGGGCGAGGGAACGAAATGAGCAGAAATGAGCGAGACGGTATGTGCCAGAGAGAGCTCCGCGCGTGAGTCATGTACATGATTTTCAAAATCAGACGAAAAGCACTTTCCGTCGTTTACTCTTGGGACATGAACTCCTGAGTCATGGATGATCATGTACATGACATAAATTTTGGCGCTCCCTAACGACATCAAGACATGAACTGAGTAATGCGCATGAAGATCATATCTTGAGTCGTGTTGACTAACCCCCCTAAGTTCAATTCAATTCTTTACTTCAATTCAAGTTCTTTGTGGACTAACCCCCCGTGAAAGTGAAAGTGAAATCTTGTTAATGTGGTAGATGTAAAGTGCACTGGAAAATATTTTCCTGTGTTAGTACCCACAAATAAAAAATGTAGTGTAAACAAGAGAATGAATTACTTTTTATGATATTCCTAAATAGATCATATACCTAACACAGATAATTAACCTAAACAAACATGGTTAAAATATATTAATATACTAATTAATTAAATAAGATATTTCATTAATAAATTCAGATAGATTGCAGTTTAGTCTAAGTTAATACAATAATTACGTGTGACAATTAATTGGTGCACTAATTAATTATAAAAACTAGATAAATAAAAACTAAAAAAATAACAGTAATGAATATAACAAATAAATAAAAATAATATTTTATTAATAACATAAGATATATTTTACGTAGTATAAATTAATAATTTATTTACACAAAATTAAAAATCTTTAGTTTCATTAATGATAAAAAATAGATTTATTTTAAAAAAATACTTATTCAATTGCTTACTTTTACAATATTTTAATTACCTCTCTTAAATCACTAATTTAATATAGTAATAAATATAATATAATATTTTATTAATAACTTAAGATAGATTTTACATAGTATAAATTAATAATATACTTCCACAAAATTAAAAATCATTAGTTCAATTAATGATAAAAATAGAATAATTTTAAAAAATACCTTACCAATTGTTTACTTTAATAATATTTTAGTTACCACTCTTAAATCACTAATTTAATATAGTAATAAAAATGGATATAATGAATAAATAAATATAATATTTTATTAATAACATAATATAGATTTTAGTAGTATAAATTAATAATTTATTTCCACAAAATTAAAAATCATTAGTTTAATTAATGAAAAAAATAGTTGATCAATTGCTTACTTTAACAATATTTTAATTAAATGAGTAATTTAATATAATAATAAATATAATAAATAAAATATTTATTAATAATTGAAGATTGATTTTTATGAAGTATAAATTAATAATATATTTCCATAAAATAAAAATTATCAATTTAATTAATTATAAAAAATAGAATAATTAAAAAAAAATATTGGATCCAATGGTAGCTTTAAAAATATTTTAATTACCACTATTAAATAACTAATTTAATATAGTAATATAAATAATGAACATAATAAAAAAATAAAAATATAGTTGCAAGATTTAGTGTCAAGGTGGAGCTATGGCACATGCAGTAAGCGAACTTTTATGGATTAAACCCTTCATATCAGACTTGGGATTCAATAAAGGGAGTCCTATGGAACTCTATTGGGATAATCAAGCCTCGATCCATATTGCTTCCAATCCAGTCTTTCATGAGAGAACAAAACGTATCGAAGTTGACTGTCAATTTGTTAGAGAGAAGCTTCAAGTAGGCTTTGTATGTCTCAAACATGTTTAACCTCAAAGGTAAGTTGCTGATATACTCACAAAACCAGTTAGCTCAACATTTCTCTCCACTGTACGCACAAAGTCTAAAATATATGATGTATTCTCACTACCAACTTGAGGGGAAGTGTTAGAAAATATAATCAAGCTTGGGTGTCATTGATGTAGTAATTTATGATCTTTTGTCTTTTATCGACACTTATTAGGGTGAAGGGTATGGGTGTAATTATTGTGTTTTGATAACAATAAATAAAGTTTAAGGAGAAGGATTAGGGCAATGACCTCACTACTCAAATCCTCTCCTCACTTTCACCAACGAGCTCTCCTTCTCCCACACTCAACCGTCCCTCTTCTCTCCTTCTCTTTCTCTCTTCTTCTTCTCTTATCTTCTCCTTCTTTCTTCCTTCTTTCTCTACTCTATGTTGACGTCATCAACCATGGAATCCTGAAAATTGCAGTTCATGATTACTTTTTTCCTTTAATGTTCATTTATTCATAGAAAGCTAAATAATTTTAGTAATTTATAATTGTTATTTTCTCTTTTAAGTTTCATTTTACAATTAATTAATTTCACTTTAATATTTTTTAAAATGACTAATTACTTTTGTGAGGGATACTGGTTGGAAATGATTTGGAAATAGAAGAAATTGCAAAATCGATTACAAATAGTTGTCAGTCACTCAACTACTCATTATGTAGTACCTATATCAATTATGACTTAAAATTACTTGGCTCATGTTCAAAAAGTTGAGATCTAAGTTTTTAATAAGGATTTAAATGATCAAGCGTTAGAAATATTTAGCTCAATAAAGAAAATTATCGATTTTGGCTTCATTTCAAGCTTTGGAGGGGGAAAAACTTCTTAAATAATGTGTGAGAACTTAGAAGAATGTTTTCATTGTGGAGAGGGACTACTTTCATTTGAGGCAAGTTTTGGTTAAATAACACGAACTCCAATATTAAAAAACAAGTTGTTATGAGTAGATAAGGTTATTTTTGGTATTTAGCAAAATAAATAAAAACAGTCCAAAATTATGAATAATAATCAATAAATCCTATTTTTGCTTCTAAACATGTTGATAGGTCACTTACAAGATTTAAAGACCTACAACTTTTGGATTTGGGTCTAACATCAAAAAATTTAAATTTCTACAACTAGTGGTCAACTACTCTCCCTGCATTCGTCTTCATTTTGTTAAAATGGCTTGATTCTATGTGTAAATCTTGTTGATTCCTCTCACAATGGTCAAGTACTCTTCTTTCTTTGCCAAGTTTTGTTGATGGTAGTTATTGATTACTTTTAGTTTAAGTTGTCGACTACTTTTAGCTTAAGTGGTCAATTGCTTTTGAAAGTGGTCAACTATTTTTTTCTTGTTTCTTCATGTAGTTAACTCCTTTGCCAAGTGGTTGATTTTTTTTTTGTTAGAAGATGGGCCCAAACCCACACGACCAAGGAAGACTCACATACCCAAGTGTATTGGAAGATGGGCCCAAACCCACAAGACCAAGGAAGACCCACATATCTAAGTGTGTTGGAAGATGGGCCCAAGTCCATAAGACCAAGGAAAACCCACATATCCAAGAGTGTTGGAAGACAGGCCCAAACCCATAAGATATGAGACCTACCATGATCATGTGAGGTGGCATAAGAAGTCGAACAGAACCACAATTATTATGGAAACATGTCTCATAGAGGAATTTCGGTTTAAAGGTGTTTTAGTCATATTAATTTTCTATTTATATTGGGTTATATAATTATGTCAGGATATCTTTAAGTGTTAGAATTTGGTGTAATTGGGACAAAGGTAGTTTAATTGTAATTGGACTCTGTTACCTTCCTCTATTATAAATAGAGGTTCATATACTCTGATTACAATAAGTCAATGAAGTATTTCTCTTTTCCATAAATTCAACATGGTATCAGAGCAGGTTCTGTGAGTTGACTTGGTCAAACTACATAGGTAATCTGATTTTTTCTTATTTATTATCTCTAGTAGTTTAGGTTCGTATTTATCTTTTTGCAGTCCCTATACCCGTTATTTGATTTACGTTTTCACCTCTATACTGAATATTGCATATTATATATTGATGAGAAGATATTTGAGTCTACTTTCCAAGGAAAAATGATTTTTTGCAATCGATATTTGAAGCAATAAAAGTCAGACAAGACTTTTTTATCAAACAACAAAGGTCAGACAGGACCATATTGGTTGACTCTTTTTTTTTTCTCATTAATACTCCTTTAGCCTATTTTTGGGTTGACTATTTTGACTTTTGGGTGGATCGTCTTAAACAAGACCTCTTCTCTCTCTTGTTCAGTCAAACAATGCTTCAAGCTGTTTTGAAGATGTGTTTTTTGACATAAAATGCTTGCTCACTCTTTTCTATATGAACCGTTTGGCAAGGCTATGGCATTTTGAGCTACAAGATACACTCAATGTACACCATTAGTAACTTAATGTTAGTTATCATCAAAACTATCTTAGTAATGATCTTGAGACCAATAATCGACTCCTTTCTACTTTTGGTTCTATGTTTTTCCTAATGATAGGGTGGATCAAATTTGCATTTCTCAAGGTGATGTAATTGGCTCTTCTACCTAGGGTCCACTCCGTGTGCCCATTTTATTGTTGCCTCTTATTGGCTTGCTATTGGCACACAATAGTTCTCTTTCTCCCTTTATTTGGTCAAGAGATATTGTTAAGCCGTTCATAAAATGTGCTTTATTACATGAGCTATTTGTCCCATTTTGAATATGGGATATTTTCATCGAGATAATTTTGATGATAACAAACACTTAAGTTATTGATAATGTGTATTATGTCATGTATCTCAAACCCCCCCTCAATGAACCTGACTTAAAACCCATTTTCATGAAACCTATAAATGTAAAAACCTAGTAGTAGATGGGAATGAGGTGAGGTTAGATTTCCAAACCTGTAAACCTTTCCCCACTAAAACCTATTAAGAGGTGGAGATGGGGTTGGATTTCTAAACCTATGATGGATTATGCCAAGGAAGAATGAGTTTTAGGTTAGGTTCACAATGTGGGGATGACTTTCAAAAACCCGATCCATAGCCACCCTTATATAAATAAAAAAATGGAAAATGCACAAGAAAGTACTTTCTTGTGTTAGTGCCCAAAATGGAAAATTTAGTGGAAACAAGGGAATGAGTTATTTTTTATAATATACCTAAACAACTAATATACCTAAACAAATAATAAACCCAAACCAACATGATTACTTTTATAATTAGTAATTTAATATAACATTAAAATATACTTACATAATAAATAATTAAGTTGAGTATTTTTGTTTAAAATAAGATAGACTATAGTTTAGTCTAAATTAATAAAATAATCACGAGTTAAAACCCTAATTATTAATTGAATTAATTATAAAATATAAAATAATTAAACAAAAATGTTTACTTTGATAATGTCTTGATACTTGATCAAATACTTGAATTAACTATGGGTTCTTGTTACTCAAATGGGTTTATTGATGTTCGTTGATGCCCATTTATCAATCAAGTTTCATAGCAGAAAACTGCAGCAAAAAAGTGAGAAAACTGCTTCCTAATCGTCGCACAAATCCAAAATCTTCGGCCTTGAAGTTCATTTAAGAGTTCTTATTCTTTCTTATCCAGGCGACAAATCATCAGGACTAGAAGCAAAAAAGTACTTTGAATTTTATTTAGAACGACGGCTCGTTTTTTAAGTTCATTAACAATATTATGCCATTTGGATTTGGTTGGTTCAGTTCCATGTCCAGGACACTGTAGCCATATATCTATCATGATCTGAAGACGTAATAAGAAAACGGAAAATCTTATACATTATAGATTTACACGATTTCCTCCTCTGATCTCTCGGAGGAGGAAATCAAACAGCAAATACAAACCAAAATGCCATTTGGCATCAAATTCCTTTGACAAGTTTTTTTCTTTTCAATTCAAGATGAAGAACAAACCCTAAACAAAAGAGTTAGTATAAACAGATCCACCAGACCCAGGAGGTGGCTTACCTTATTCAATTGCCACTTGTAGTTATTTGAAGCAACCCCAGAAACAAGTAGAAGCTTCTCTTGGGTCTTTTTTTTATCTTAGAACCAGCCTACCAGAATGCCAAAGTTACAGGCATGGAGTTGACCCACCAAACCTCATCATATATTATATGTTTCTCTCTTCCAAACTGGTAATGTTTGCCATTCTTGTCAAATGAAACATCCTCTGATTCAACCAAGCCAAATACTGTTTGAGAAAGAAACAAATCAAGTTTCAAAGAAGAAAAAGAAAATCTGACCAGGCTGTGATAATCCCACAAAGAATGAAGGAGAACAGCAGGCTGATATTCATGGTTTTCAGAAAACTTGTCAAAGTGGGCTTTGGTGCAAAGTCAATCCAGTAAAGTTATTCTTTGGTGAGACGAGATTACTTGACGATGGGATATGAGAAATTTGTTTTGGTAAATTGGTCTGTAATGGGGGTGGGTGGGTGGGTCAGTGGGAGAAGATTTGACTCTTGAATTGCAAACAGATATGACCAAGAAATAACTGCAAGTGGCGTCGAATGAAAGGTAACGACAAAGGCGTCAATCTGAAATTCACATCAAAGACGGCCTTCAACAAAATTTCACCGGATTCATTGGGAGAGTCTCCGTCTGCAACTAAATTCTTCAGGTGGAAACACAGAAATCAATGTGAAAGAGAATTCATTGTTTACAAACGAAACTTCTGATGAAAAACCCATGTTAGGACAAATCTTTATTCATCATAGAAGGACAAAAATCAAACATTAACGATCCAGATTCCAAATTTTTGTTAGTTCTTGACGTTGAACTTAACAATTCTACAAATTTTCTTTCAAAGATGAGGTCACCCGTTTTTTCTCCTAGAAGAAAGATTTCCGCCAAAATGGAATTGTGGGGTTAGTGTAAGAAGGCAAGTTTGACTCTAGTTCTAGCAGTGAATTAAGAGATAATTTTTCTTTACCACTGTGGTAATAAACTTTCTTGACCACCTAACAAAACCATACCAGCAATCTTTTCAACCGGATAGGTAAGAGGTGATTCGTTTCTTCCGCGTCGGCCACAGTGAAAATATTTCTTCAATGACACGCAAATGGAGAGTAATTCATGAAAAAATTGATTACAAGTAATTACAGTTAAGTCAAAACCTTGGGCAGCTTTGCTTTCATTCCATTTATCTGGACATAAAGCAGCCAATATCACAAAAGTCACATGGATTACTTCTTTTTAGCACATTTTTATAACTGGGTTGTCTTGTTTATTCAAAATTTCAGTTACCCATTCAAAGTTTTTTAATCTTTCATTTGTTTTTCTAGTTTCTTATGGTTTTGGCTTTGTGCATTATCTGATCAAGACTTGACCTGTAGCCTTAGTAAAATATGGCAAAAGATTATTTTACTCCGTTTTGTTTCCTTTCTCGTCTTTGAAGAAGTCTTTCTTTAAAGTAGAATTCCTTGTATGAACACCACCTTCGTATCCTATATATAGTTATCCATCAAACCTTTCTCTCCCTCTCATCTGCTTCATTTCAGATCTTGCCAAGAGCTACAATCTATTTCTTCTCTCCCTCTCTCGCTGTATTTCTGTCTGTCTATCACCCTTCTGCAATTGAGGTAGCTAGTTTTACATAATGAAGAAAGACAACAGCCTCGCCATTTGCCTGACATTTTTTTTAATCTTCTTCCCCTCTTTGATGCCAGTGAAATCTCAGGAAGTTGGTAAGCACTGGATCTAGCATTCTGTAATCTTACAAGCCTGTTTCTTTCTCTTCAAACTGGTTCTTTCTTGTCTGACTAATCTTTCCTTTTTGTTTTCAATGTAATCAGAGGATGAAAGGGAGTTTAGCTACATTGAAGGCAGTGACAATGGACCCCAGCACTGGGGCGAAATCCATGAAGATTGGGCTGCCTGCAACAAGGGCAACATGCAGTCCCCAATCGACCTTCTGAACGAGAGGGTGGAAGTGGTTGAGCATCTTGGGAGGCTCAAGCGGAATTACAGGCCTTCCAATGCGACACTGGTGAATAGGGGTCATGACATAATGGTAAGTTAGCAGTGCCTCAAGTAACTATAAAGATTAGAATCTCATGTAAATTTCAAAGAGAAGAAACATGGAAGATAAGCAGTCTTTATCGACTTGTTCAAATTCTCATATAAGTATTTTTTTTCTTCTTTTTCTGTAGATCGACTGGACTGATGGAGCAGGTACAATCACTGTAAACGGGACTGAATATGTCCTCAAACAGTGTCACTGGCACTCGCCATCGGAGCACTCCATCGACGGCCGAAGGTACATGGGAGAACCAATATTGAACTGATCACAGAGTGAATTATACTGTTTTCTCAGAAATATGCGTCTCACACATTTCAAAACAATTATTGTTTCTTCAGGTTTTCTCTAGAGGTGCATTTGGTTCATGAGAGCGCAGACAAGAAGATTGCAGTTTTTGGGATCATGTATACAATTGGCAGACCAGACCCATTTCTCTCTGAGGTGTCTCACTCTCTCGCTATCTCTCTCCTCCATGCTACAGATTTGAAGTATTCACCGAGACTTGTCTACGTGAAAATACAGATTTTAAACCATGTAGATGACATTAAGGACATGGAAGATGCAAGGAAGAAACTGGGCATCGTGAATCCAAGGCATATAAAGCTGGGAAGCAGAAAATACTACAGATACAAGGGCTCTCTCACAACTCCCCCTTGCACTGAAGATGTCATTTGGACCATCTTAAGAAAGGTTTACCAACTCCCAGATGTCTTACATTCAATAGTGATTCTACAAAGACAAATGCAGAATCCGAAATCTTAAAATATGATTACTGTTCCATCGTTGTCAAGATCTTGGCAGACTTTCAAAGCCTCCCTATTTGCACTAAATAATTGTTAATTGCTTGCAGGTGAGGACAGTCTCCAGGGAGCAGGTGAAAATGCTGAGAGAAGCGGTTCATGACGTGAGTACCATATTTTACAAAGTCATTTTTCGTTTAAAATAATGGGAACTCCATTTTTCTCTAACTGAATTTTTTTTTTTTATTGTTTCTCATTAGAACAATAGGAAACTCATCTTTCCCATCCGTTTTAGTTTTTTGTGGGACAAACATCATTTTCCTATCTGTGTTTTGTTATTTGACGGTCAAAAATTGGATGTGTTGCAGGATTCAGAGATGAACGCGAGACCAGTGCAGCCAACCAACTTCAGAACTGTGCAACTCTATACTCCACGAGAACGGAAATATTAACTCCCAAGCATTTTCAGTTTTTTTTTTGTTGGCATTAGATTATTATTTATTTGTAATCATTTAAATTCACATGGAATATTTCAGTAGTTTATTATATTTTTTTATCAATAATAATCTTTCAGTATAATTACTATCGAACTACTTAGATGCCATAATGAACCTATTTGTCTATTTTTTTTTATTAAATAAAAATAAAATAGAACGAAAATTTAACCCAATTAGGCATTTTTTAATTTTTCCATTGACCCATTTACTATTATTAAATAGAAGAAAAATGTGCATGTTACATTCCATGTTGCAAACCAAAGATGGGTGTGTATTTTGTGTATTTGAAAGGGTAAAGTGGTACCCTAACATAACCATACACAGTGAGATGAAAACTAAACTAAACACTTTGAAAATTCTCCATGTCAATCATACCTAAAGAACAAGGAGAAAGATGTCTTGCAACAAAGGTCATCTACGATCATTTGAACGCTTTAGGAAATTTAGAAAATGGTTTTTAACGCAAAGGGAAGTATCAACTTAATCAGTGCTAAAGATTTTCTCTTGTGATCCATCGTGGAGAGAAAGTCGAAGGCATAGTTTTTACAAGGTTGCAAGTGTATCCAGGTCCTAGACGCAACAATGTGAAACTATTAGGCATCTTCATTGTCCTTGTTGAGTCCCAACTTGGCCAACACTCACCTTGATGGCTAAGATTGTGTCATTGGGTTCCTAATCCCACACCATTAACTTGTAACAATTTGAAAATTCTTGGTTCTAAGAACTATAGGAAATAATTCAACAACATTTTACATTCTTCTGGCTGCAATATAGAACATTTACTTCAATATGTGAGTAGCATGTGTAGACCGTATATTGACTTTCACATTACTTTTGATGATAACTAAACTTAATTGAACTAATAACTTGAAAATCCAAATATTTAAGATAATTCACCTTCAAGAGCATCTCAAGGTATAAAACATCAAAGCCAAATTCAAGACCTCAAGCACAATTGAAGAATATCTCTTGAAGAAGCATTCACAAGGAAGAAGACAACAAGAAGACTCGAGTTCAAGCATTGTAAACAAATATCTAAACTCAGTCAATTTTTTTAAGAGAGCATTCCAAACTTCTATTCCTTAAGTACATTTGTGAAATCAAAGTTTTAGGTTATAAATTGCATATAAACATGTTTAAGATCATCATTAAGATCATTTATATACATGTTAAAACACTTAGAATTTTTTTTTCATACTTTAGAAAGTCTACATTTCTAAATTGGCATAGGAATGGTGGATCAACCACCAGTAATGATCGATCATCCAGAACTATGCAAGCTAGAAATATAAAACATGATCGATCAATCATCCAGCACATGGCCATTTCATGCTATAACACATGATCGATCATCCAATTGATCATTATTGTCTAGGCAAGCTGAATTTTCATGGAATGAGTGATCATCCCTCCTGATTGATCGATTAGTCAGAACCTTGCTAGTAAGGGACATAAACAATGATCCATCATAGGAAAATACACTGGTCAATCATACTTAAATTGCACAGCTAGTGAGAATCTCGATTGATTGATCATCCCTTGATCATGATTGATCAACTTGACTTTTCTAGACCACAATAATATATTGATTGATCAACCCATCGATTAATAAGTCATTGTCTGATAGAAAAGTAACCGTTATGATTGGTTGATCAATCGAAGTATTGATTTTTTCTAACGGGTAAATAATGACTAGTTTGAGTTGGGAAAACTACAAATACTCCACCAAATCGTGAGTAAAGGAAATAATGAATATTTATTGGCATATCTTCAGGCCACAATCCTTTTTCTTACAAATTTTCATCAAAAGTGTTTTAGAGAGAAAGAAAGAGAGCCACATACTTTGTAAAACCTTATTCTCTTTCAATCATCCTTGCATTCATCATAGTACAAGTTCCTTAATCATTTCACAACGTGCTATCAAGGAGGAGGAAACTCGAATCTCTCAAGGAGAAGCATCTCTCCAAGTAAGGGTGTAACTTTTTTCCTTTCTTTTTATGTATTTGTGAAAGGTTCATCTAGAACCTGTTAATCTAGATAGAAATGCCTAGCTAGAGCTAGAATCTAGAAAAAAAACCCTTCGGGAGATTGACATTATGTATTGAGCTACACGTGGCCAAAAAGAGCCAAGATCTCTTTTGTATTTTTCCTGCTTTTAGAGCTTAATAGTGGAATTTTTCCAAGGAAGGGTTCTTAGGAAGTGATTACTACTAGGGGAACATCGGTAATGAAAAATCTATGTGTATCAATGGGTTGTGCTTGTTGTTATTTACATTGAATTATTTTTATGCATGAATTTCTAATTTGAACATCTCAATTCACCCCCCTTCTGAGAAGCCACCTAGGCTAACAATATGAACCCTATTAAGTTGTCTGGGCATATCCTCCCTCCTTTTCCTATGTTCAACTTGGGCTTATTGTATGTCGATCCATTTGGAACATGTGCTTCAATAACACGACATGAAAAAGTGTATGTAAGGAAAAGAGATTTAGCCACACATTGAGACAAACCATATAACTATCCAATGTCTATGACATTACATTCCCTTTGATGGTAATGCAGTCGTTTGGATCCAACGAATCCTAAACAACTAATTTATAGAACAAAAAAAAAAAAAAGAGTATAGTAAGACAAGAGAAAACCATCATGAAGCAATCACAACATTTACCTAAAAAACTAATTTATAGAACAAAAAAAAAGAGTATAATAAGTCAAGAGAAAACCAACATGAAGCAATCACACCATTCACCAAAAACCAAATGCAAACTCTCCTACACAAGAAAAACAACAATAAGGAAAGATAAAATGCTACAAATCTCATATCTTTAAAATGTATGCTACCAATCTTCAAATTTTCCTTAAGTGCTTTTCTTTTGAACTGGGTCTCTCAAATCCTCAAACACAATGCTTGTAGTTGTTGGAACAATAACTTTGGGACAATGAAGGAGATCTAGTAATGGTTCAAAAATAATGTTTTTTTTTTTTTTTGTTCTTGTAAGGTAAACAAAGAGATTTAGATTTAACCAAATCTAGTAGGATAACTAATGTTGGAAGATAGGCCCAAGCCCCAACGACTAAACAAGGCCCATATATCCAAGTGTGTTGGAAGATAAGCCCAAACCCATAAGACCAAGAAAGGCCCACATATCTAAGAGATGGGCTCAAGGCCCATAGACCAAGAAGAAGCCTTAAACCCATACAATTATGACATTATGAGTATTACACAAGCAGGTCTTATAGGGGAGTTTCAATTTAAATGTGTTTTAGTCAAGTTAATCGGCTATCTGCGTGTGAGAAGCTACTCCTGCTCCGTTCGGCATCAGGGAAGAAATTTTTATAGTTCTATTTCTCGTACAGAGACATAAAAAGATTCTGATAATCGTCGGAAGTCCTTTGGAGGTTGCTCCTATCATCGGAAAGTTTATTTCTAGCAGATCTATCTACCTCATCTGCTGTAATCCTTCTTCCGAGTTGTTGCTGCCACCTATCTTCGGAAAATTATTTTGCGTTTCTGAAGGTTGCCATCCGACGATGCTCTATTTATTTCAGAAGGTCCCGATTGATGTCAAGCCAAAGGTTTCTTCATCAAAATCATATCTTCTGATTAGATTTTTCTGACTCATTGGTCACTCTGTTCAGTGGACTTGCTCATAGCCATCATTACCGTTGCAACTAGCTGTTGTCTTACAATATTTTGTCGATGATGGAGATGACGACCTGGTGCTCATTCTTATCGCAGTGTGGAGAGACGGAAAAGCTCGTTGTTGTTCTAATAAAATTCTGGAAGCGGGAAGACATCTCTACTATCTTGCGCTGTTCTGGGAAGATGATACCGTTGCTGTTGAAACCATTGGGCTAAAAGGCTTGAACCTTTTAGGAAAGCAACCCCACGGATCTTATACAAGGACTGACCCGGTCGATACAAACACAAATTCCAATACTCCCCCGCACGGGAAAACCCGGGACAAACTCCTGGAAAAACCTATGACAAATTCACCAGAAATACCTGGGACAAAATTCGGTGGGAGCGGGACTCAAACTCGGGACCAACCTGCTCTGATACCATGTTGAAACCAATGGGCTAAAAGGCTCGAACCTGTTAGGAAAGCAACCCCACGGATCTTATACAAGGACTGGCCCGGTCGATACAAACACAAATTCCAACAGTTGCCAAAGAAGAAGAAAAAGAAGAAGACCGTCGCAATTAAATTTCTCTGGTCTCCCTCTCGGTTCGGAGCCGTGAGGAAGACGAAGGCATTCTGAGAGTCCTTCGACGCCATGAGTTGTCGTTGCCGAAGAGAAGAAGAAGTTCTGAGTTGTTCGGCGCCGTGAGGAAGATGAACTCTCCGTTCTGTTCGGAAGTGGGGGGGAAGACGACCCTGTTGCCTGATTAATATTTTATGCTTGTCTCTGGAGATAGCATTGTCATTTTTCCGAGCTTCTTCTGTTCCTCTGATCAGCCAGCTGCGGGGAGGAAGACGGAAGAACTGTTCGACTGCGGGAGGAAGACACAGCCGAAGGCACTGTTGATAAATTTTTCCTTAAAGTTAGGAAAAATAAACCCGTCGGTTCAGCGCTTGTTCCAACCCAACTCGTACCGGTCCAGGTCAACCCAACTACCCAACAACCTGAGGCTGCCCTTCTAGTTGTTGTTGACCAGCACCAACAGACCAAGTCAACACAGTCCAACTCGGGTCCTGGTCAGTTTGAGGGGCCACTTATTTTCTACCTGGGTATACGTGTTAGCACAAAATCTTATACATATTTCTGCAACGACTCGGTAAAATTTTTCTTTGGCTAGATTATTATTTTGAAGAATTGACATATTATTCCTTGGTCAGCATATTATTTGGTACATATATGTGCATTAGATTATTTCATGGGTCAATTTTATAAAGATTATTTTGGTCGTGTTATATTCCAGTTATTGCTATTATGTCTCTTTGGATGAGACATTATTATTGAAGAAGAGGTGGCCTCGGTACCTTTTCTCATAACATAATTTATTTGACTTTTAAAAATATCACGGTTGGGACACCATGATAGTCGGTGCCTAGATTGGGGCACCATGATAAATTTAACTCTAAAAAATATCACGGTTGGGATACCATGAGCGTTAGTGTCCGAATTGGGACACTATTATAAATAAACCCACTAACCCCTCCCCCCTGCCTCCTACCACATGAGAGTCGGTGTCCTGTGGAGGGACACGGTGGTGGATACTACAGATAAATGTCGATAGACACACTACCTACAGGAGACGGAGTGTGCCCTACATCTAGCATTAGGACTGGAGTATGGAGCAATGTCTTACTGGTTAGGAGTGATTTTTACTCTCACTTATATTATACCAGCAGGGCCTCATGGAAGGACGCAATAGCGTGAGGGAGAGTGTTGGAAGATTAAGGCATATTGGAAGATGTGTCATTTTATACAAAATGATTTTATACATCATTTGCAACAAGTTGGGAGTTTATGTTGTTCTCTCACCCCCAGCTTGAGGGGGAGTGTTGGAAGATAGGCCCAAGCTCACGTGACCAAGGAAGGCGCACATATCCAAGTGTGTTGGAAGATGAGCCCAACCCCATAAGACCAAGGAAAGCCCGCACATCCAAGAGATGTGGGAGATGGGCTCAAGACCCATAGACCAAGGAGAAACCTCAGGCTCATACAATTATGGCATTATGAGTCTTACACAAGAAGAAGTCTTACAGAGCCACATTTACTATGGAAGCAGGTCTCATAGAGGAGTTTCAGTTTAAAGGTATTTTAGTCAAGTTAATCTTCTATTTATATTTGGTTATTTAATTATTCTAGGACTTATCTTTAAGTGTTAAAGTTTGGGTGTAATTGGGACAAAAGTAGTTTTATTGTAATTAGACTCTACTACATTCCTCTATTATAAATAGAGGTTCATGTACTCTGATTATAATAAGTTAATGAAGTTAATGAAGTCAATGAATTATTTCTCTTTTCCATAAATTCAACAACCAAAACTCTAACAAAGGGCAAGGTGATGAGGACCTTAACAAGCAACCAAATGTGAAATAATGGCAACTCAAACTTTTTGTCCCATTAGAGGTGATATGAGCTGGGGTCGAAATAATGATAGTTTGATATCACAATGATTTTTTAATATTTTTATTTTTTTTATAGTAAGTGGTATTAGGTATTATTTTATCATATTTTATTTATTATTATGTCATTGAATGGTTTCTATGCAGTCAAAAGATTCATGTTAGTTGTTAATTTGTTGCATGAACTTATTTTTCATGCTTATTGAATGTCTACAATGGTGAATTTTGATTGTAGCCTAATATTGTGGTATATATTCCAATATCATGCACAATTTTGAGTTCAAGCATATCCAATGTGTATAATGTTATTATACTTTCACAAGCTTTAAATTTTCTAGGAGTGGATAGTTTGGGACTTGACAATTTGGTTAATTTTGTTACTATTGTAATTTAAGCCTTTGTCGATGAGGTTTAATTGTATCTCCTTTAATTCCTCTTTTTTATACTTTTATTTGTTGGCCTATATGTGGCTTACTTTGGCGATAAAACATGATCCTATGTTACGATCAATAGATAATACCATTGTAACATAAGTGGTGTAGAGAGACATTGTTGAATTTTCAACAACTGTTTAAAATTATGACATCAATAACATTAAAGAATATAGAGTTTGAAATGGATAATATACATAAGGAAGAAAAGAAGAAAGAAAGATTGAAGTTATATTTTGGGAGTTCTAGTCTGGGTGATTACCCGTTAAATATGGTTTCAACTCAAAATTTTTGAAGTACTATATAATTTTTTCACTTTTATTCTTTTTATTTCATTATTTATGTTGCATTTTTTTAATAAAGACTTTACAAGTTCTTCACTTACACACAAACGAAAGCAACACCTTTCTCGAGGAATCACCTTTTGAGATGAAAAACTAAGCAAATGAGGGATGACCACTCCTTGTTAATGTTCATATAAAGAAGTTGGCACTAGTTGGTCCAAATGCAAATAATTTTAGTGCTCATTTTAGGTTACATGATTAAATATTATACATCGAAGCAAGTGAAGAAGTTATCGCATATAGCAAATGATGATTTTGGATATTTGTGTACATATGTGGAGGTAATCAAATATTACTTATTAGTTATTAAATTTTAGTTCTTAATATATTAATTTAATATTATTTTTTTATTTAGTAAATTTTCTTGAAGAAAAGATTGATGTCAATATCATAAAGAATGGAACTATAAAAAAATTGTGCCCAAGGAATACGGGGAATAGTTTCGTAGTTTAGACATTATTCGCATTGACATTTTTAGTCATTCATTACATTTGTAGAAACATGTGTATATCCTTATACAAGTTATCTATCGATGGTCGAGAATGCTAGCTATAATATGTTTAAGGATGGAAAAACGAAAGATATTATTTCAATATTAATTCCAAGTCTAATAAATTTTATGTGATAATATCTTTTTCTTTTTAAATTATAGCTTTGACCTAAGAAGAATGCTAAAAATATATATCTAAACAATGATTTGGAATTCTCACACTTACAAATTTTAAAATATTATGCTGTATTACACAAAGAAAAATTCATATTCACGCCAATAAGTAGGAATGAGATAAAAATTATAGAATTAAGCATGTTATTAGAGTATAAGTTTTGATGTTTGTACTAGTTTAATTTTTTATTTATTATAATAATTGTTATTTTCATATCCTTGACAATTTATTCAACTTTGAATTTTCATTAAGATAATACAGTTTTCTATTATTTTTCCCTTCTTTTGGAAAGAAACATGCTCAAATGTCAATTTTCTAGCATAAACTCACCCTTTATTTGGAAATTGAAGACAAGCTAATATACCTTACTGTTAAATCAAACTTTAAGAACCAAAATATAAATATAGGCATTTGGGATGCTTTTGTGTTGAACTTGGGATCTAAAAACAAATATCAACATGTTGCCTGTGGGAATAAGGGTCTAAAAACTAATGTGCACATACTTGTTATATTGTTTTGACCCAACATATAACCTTGTGCATCTAATTGTTGCGTTGGCTTCCTTCCAATGCATAAATCCATGTACCAATTTGATTAATGCTACCAAATTCACAACGTAAAGTATAAATAATCATAAAAATGGATTTAGTTGATAACACAAGTGTTGAAGATCATAAAGAAACTAAAGGCTTACTAAATTGTTCTTTTATTTTTTCGGTTCTTGATTGTATTTTTTACTTGGTGTGGATATTAAATTGTGTAATGAAGACTTAAAGTGTATAGACTTAAAGAGCATAAGTTTTAGGAAAAAACATGTTACGTTTCATCACCATCTTCATGCTAAAAGAGTGAAACACATTAGGCATAAAGAAAATACACGATGCAGATCATGCTTGTATCCTAATGAAAAAGATCATTTGGCAACTATGATAACTTTATAAAAAGTTCTTCACTTGCTTAGTTATGTGACATTATTTCTTGGCATTTGTTTTATAGTCAATGATAACCCCTTATTTCTTCCATGTGCTTTCAACTTCAAATTATTTTTTTTTTTTTTATTGTGATGGTATTGGAAAACATTACCAATAGGGACAAAATCTAGCTCAGACATGTTCATGTAACATTTGTTAGGAGGACAATGGTTTCAACATCTCATTATACTAATTTTTTTTTATGATAACAAGCACTTAGAAACTACTCTAGTGCTTTGAAATATGTTGGGCAACATTTCAACCCCCATTCAAGAACTAGCAAACCATCCATTTGACCAGCCAAGAAATGTTTGAATGGGCTACATGAAAATACTGGGAGGCAACTCCAGGTAGAAAAACACTTCATTTGAAAGGACAAGCAACATCCATTCATATCATCAACTGCTAAAAATTTGAAGAACTCTCATGTACAAAGTCGTCCAACCTATCAATTGAATGTAAGAGGAATGACCAGCCCAAAGAAGGTTAGAAGACAATTGAAGGAAATAATGTGTTGTTGTGGAGACCATTCCATCTAACAAACACAATTTGCATGATTTAGAGAGAGAAAAGGCCCTATACAAAGTCATCCAGTCTATCAATTGAATAAAATGAAGAAAAGGGAAGAGGCATTTTATGAAAATTTTCAAACAATCGAAATGCTTTCGAATGAGTTGTCTCAAAGAATCAATGGGTGAAAATTTAGAGTTTTGATTCAGCCACTGTAGGTCCCCAAAATTTTTAAGTACTGTTGTGATTAGTAGCTCAAAATAAAAATATTACATAATTTTTTCATAAAATTTGAACATTGATTTGGTAAGTTTCACAAAAAAAACTCTTTCAAAAAGTAGTAACTCCATTTTAAAACGTTAGAGAATAGTTTTAAAACTTGATTTTCACCTCACTTTTGTGAGATAAGTTCACCATAGTGACCACGACCATTTTCAAAGCATTCCCGTACTTTAAAATCATCATTGGAGGTTGATTTGGGGGGTTCAAAAGTTCAATCCGTGAGTTTTTAGAAGAGCGAAGTACATAATATTTTTTAGTTTGAAATCTTTTATATGTCTTAGCCTAGATTTATAATAAAATTTATCCTAGTGATTGTTAAATCATATTACGTTTTCCATCAAGTCTATTTGTGCTTTGATTTTTTAAATCCTATAGTGATTGACCTAATTTTATATGCTAAGTAATATGAAACTTATTTTTAGATTATTGCTTGTTTTAGCTTTTAGTTTGTGATGAAATTGATGTTCCTAGATTTTAAAACCATCTGCAAATATCCAAGAACTATTTTTGAGCATCGAGTTTCATATTTTCTATTTAATTAAGCTTTCCTAAGATACCCAAGTATCTTAAAACTCTTACTTTGAAATCCTTAATAGTGTGTGGTGATTTTCAGTTGAACTTGTATCTTTCACTTTAAAATCATTTTCATATTTCAACAAATCATTTTAGGCTGCCAAACAAATCTTTTTTTGGTGGTTGTTTAAAAATTGAGCTTATACTTTTAAATCTTTATTTGGGTTTGTGTATTATGTTTGACTATGAAATCGGTTGAATTTGTTTGCTTGAGTTGTTGTTATACTTGGAGGTTATGTAGGTGGGGTGCAAACAAGTAGCTCTTGCATGTATTTGGTCAAGCCCATTAAGAGGCATTGTATGTGGGTATAAGTGTAAACAAGGAGCTCTTGCCAGTATTTGGTCAAGCTTTGTGTAAGCAAGACCTTTCCTCATTTCAATTCGTTGAGAAAACCATTGTGCTTGAGGATGAGTCGCTGACAAGCCCTTAGTGGGTTTAAACTAATTTTCCTTGTTTGTTACTGATAAACCCCTTCTGAGTCTAAGTTGATGTCCTAGTTGACTGCTCAGAAGTCCTTTATGGGTCTAGGCTAGTTCGCATAGTTGGTTACTAATAAGCCTTTGTGGTCTAGACAGTTGAGTTTACCTAGTTGTTGATAAGTCTGTTTAATTCTAGGCAATTGAGCTTGTGGTTGCTTAAATTCCCTTGAGGGTATAGGTTGGAAGCCTAAATTCTACTGAGAATTCCTTTAAGGGTCTAGGAAAGAGTGTTTAATTAGCTGTTGAAAACCCGTTTGAGGGTCTAGGTAAGAATTTGTAGTTAGTTATTCAAAATCCCATGTGCAGGTCCAAGTTAGAGAGCATAGTGTGCCCTAATATGTGTGAGGGTGTCCTTTGTGATCAATTGGGTTACCTAAGTTTCGGTTAGGGCAACACTATAATTTAGCTGATGTGGTCTCCAACTATAGTTGTTGTTAGGTTGCTTAACATATAGAATAAACTAAACCCCACCCTCCAAACCTCTTTTTATGTCACAAAATCTATCAGTGCTATCAAAGCAAGTGTACTCTAGTAGCCTGGTATTTGTGTTGAATATCCTTTGTGAGGGCTAGGATGATAATCAAGTAGCTCCCTCCCTTTCAATTAAGATTAGAAATTGTGGCCATTGAGGTAATTAGCAACTCACCTCTTTTTTATTCTCAAATTTTTAAAATGGAAAGAGAGGATGAGCATATCCATCCAAACACAAAGCTAGGACATTTGGAATGTAATAGTGAATGGGTTAATCATTCTCAGAAGTAGGAGATTGACTATTGAAGATAAGAAATGTTTGCAATTAAATGCATGAGCTATGTACTTTGTGTCATGTGCAATTAGAGATGAGAACTTTCACCTCATTGGTGAATACACAAGAGTTAAGGAAGGATATTTGGGAAACATTGACAACAAGTTTGAGTCAGCTCATCTTTCTATAAAGAAGAGAAAGAAAGTGAAATTGAAACCCCCCAAGGGTTGCCTTCATTAAGGAATGAAGTGTAGTCATTGAAGTCCCCCAAAAGTCCTCTTCATCAAAAGACGAAGAAAGTGACATTATGTGCCCCTTTACGGACTTGGGACAAAAATTTGAAACCTACTCTTGTCAATTAGAAAACAAAGTTTGGGTCACTAGAAAGAAATCAACCCACCATAATGAAAGAAGTTTGCAGCTCAAAATGTGGCTCCTCTCCATGGATAATCTTTGAGCACAAATATTTTTAAATCTAAGCCAAGGTAAATAAAGGAAAAGGAAAAGAGAGAAGATAATTTGAAAGGTTTTATCTTTGGCAAATTCGGATAAAAAGGCCAAAATTTTCCCTATGCCTTAGAAAGATTTTCTCTAGAAAAGTCCATCTCCCATGAAAAACAAAAATTTAGATTAAAGGACTTAAGAAAATTAAATTAGACCGATGTCAAAAAGATTTGTCGGCAAAGGCCACAAAGGAGTCCTTGCATTGTGATGCATGCTACTATTGTGGATATCATGCTCATATATATTTGGATACTCAACAAGTAGATTTTATTTTGAGGATGTAAAGCAAGTTTAGGTGCTTAAGCATAGTCTAAACTTGACTTCTTATGTATGCCTTATGAGATTTATACAAGTTTGGGTACCCAAGGTTGGTTAATCTCCATTTTGGGTAACACGGGACACCAGATCTCCATGCTAAGTTACATGAAAATAATTTGAGATTGTTTGAACATACTAAGGTGTGCCACTTGAGAAAATTGTGTCATTACATTATATTCATTAGTTAAATAATTTTTGAGACATTGACTGGTCTTATGTGGTTTTAGATCTCCCATTAAGTAAACCCTTTTTAACATAAACTAGATTTAAGTACCCAGTGGCTTGATGTGTGTTCGATAATGATATGTCATGAAACAATATGTTTGTTTTCCAACTAAATTTAAATATTGTTGGCTGTCAGGATTCCATACATTATGATCTTGATGAAGGAGAGAAGGACGAAAAAGAAGGAAGAATAGAAGAGAAGAAGAGATAAGAGATAAGAGAGAAGGGAACGTCCAAGACAGAAAGTAAGATGAAAGAATACGTGAGGAAGAATAGGGTTATGAACTTGTCCTAACCCTCTTCCTTAAGCTTTATTTATAGATGCTGTTAAATTGGGTCCAAGACCTATCCCAAAATGACTAGCCTACTTAGGAAACCTTTTTCCCAACTAATAACTCAAGATCTTTGTACTCACTAATCCATGTGGGATTATTCATTAACACTCCCCCTCACGTGTAGGCACGTGGATAATTTGGGTGGAGGCCCGTGTACGAGTTTTTACTCTAATACCATGTTCTAAAGATTTGAAAACCAAGAGTATGAAGTAATAATAACAAGAATGAAAAACTTATCTCACAAACTTCAATTTTGCTTCACAAAGAGCCTTCTATGAGTAACTTTGATTCTAACTTCTTAGAGCATTCTTTTGACGTGGGGATCCTAAATTTGATGCTCTGATACCATGTTAAATTGAATACAAGGTTTATCCCAAAATGACTAGCCTACTTAGGAAACCTCTTTCCCAATTAATAAACTCAAGATATTTGTACTCAGTAATCCATATGGGACTATTCCTTAACAAATGTTAAAAGTACGAATATTATAAGTATGCCCTTTACCCTAGTAAGAGTGAATAAAAGACAAAAAATATAAACTAATTACATCAATGATACTCCTACTTATTCATATCTTCCAATAAATATATTTAACAAGAATTTGAAAACAACGTGGGTTGTTCTTCGCTTGGGCCATGTGCTTAGAGTTTGAATGTGGTTAGCCTTAATTCATGAATGTTCATGTGCAGAGTGGTTGACTATTATCAATATGGGTATTCTAAACTTTTGTTTAAAATTTTATGTTATTCTCAATCACTACATGGAATTCATATAAAATTTCTCTTTGACCAAATTAAACAATTTGCCTTTGAGGGAAAAGGCATACTCATTGAGACATAGTTTGAGAATTAAATTACATGATTATATTTCCTTGGTCATTAGTTGATGTATTCTGACTCAACTCAAAATGCTCTTGAAATGAAAAAAATTGGTGTCAACACTTAATTTTAGGATTAGCAAATCCTCGTCAATTCATAATGAACTATTCTAACTTTAGGACTCGAGTAGTTGAATCCTTAAGAGATTTAAATCTTTTTGTTGCTTAGATGTATGATTTTCTTTTATTTAGTGTGTTTGCACGTGTGAGAGTTGCATATGTGCTCTATGCAAACCAATGGGTTGTTTGAATTTTATAATGAAGAATCATGGGGACGTGTTGGGACCCCATAGAGATTGGACTCTTTATAAAATGTGGCTACTCTATTGTCATAAGTCCTCCAAGATAAAAAAACTTGCCTCAAAATTCTGAAATTCATAGGTTCTATAGTCAAAATTACCTAAGTAGGTCACTAAGGGTGAATTGTGACTACTTAGGATGCCTCATCCCTACGGTGTGAGAGTTACACATTCCATCACACAAATTGAACTTAAGATAAAAAAAAAATGTTTCTTAGAAATACTTGGTACAGGCAAAGTTGGTTGCACATTCATTAGCTTCATCTTGTTAATAAAAGCTAATGATTTGGCTGAATCAATGAGTCAAGATGCTTAAATATATACATGATAGGCTTCTATATCTTTGTAACCATACTTTGGAACCAAAGGTTATTATGTTTTGGTTCTCATTCAAGACCTTGAAAATCTCATCTAATGGCAAAGTTTATCTATTGCATCTTATAGTAAAGTCCCATGATTTGATTTTTGCCTTCACCCTATAACTTTAATCCTCAACTTTGTATTGAGGTCTAGGCATAAGTTATATCTAAGTTGGCTAATGTGTTTTAAATCGTGTTTTTAATATGCTTGGTGCAATTCAAATCTGCCTAACCATGTAAAATTGAATTTGGCATTCACCATCCTATAAAGTTGAGGAACATTTTAGTCACACTGTTAAATTTGTGATAGATCTTTCTAAAGCACATAAGTCTTAGGTTAAGATGGGAAAATCTTATACACTAAACCTAACCTGGAGCCAAATAGTTAAATCAAATTCAAGCACTTGAATAGTCCAATTTAGCCAATTACTTGTGTTTTGGAGCTTATCTCTTCTATAAACTCATAGGTCAAAATATACTAGAAATGCTTTGGACTAAAATTTGAAATTGCCATAAGTATTAGACTTTAGCCTAAAAGAAAATAGAATTAGTCTGCACATCCTATGAGAGAATTTGGCAAGATATTAAGTGTGTGCTATTATGATTTGCATGACAGCCATCCTTGAACTCTCTCTAGGATTGAACTATAAAATTTGAAACCCCCTGAGGCATCGAAATTTGACTTACTCAGCCTTGATATATTGTGGTTGACCCATGATTGTCTTTATGATTTATGTTGATTTGAACGGTGTGAATGAATATGAGCTACATTTGTGTGCCTAAAGGTCTGAGACCAGTGATGTATCTCAATCGGTGCTCTATCTTAGAGTTTTTTAAACTCATATGTTGAGCATCACTCGAGCCAGGTAGGACTCAAAGATTAAAATTTTCTATTTGAACAAGAATTTGAATCTCCCATGAGCATTATACTTTAGTCATCATAGCTTATTTGGCAAACTCTCCCTTGTGGGCATCTAATTGGAAATAAATAAATTTTATTCTTTGAGTTCTCTAATTTGGAATTATAAGATTTGAAAAAAATTGTCTTTAGGGTTCAAAATGTGTTGTTTTTTTCTATGCACATCTTTGTTAGATGATTCTAAGTGTTGTTAATTTGGTTTTTGGTAAAAAATATTTAATACTTCTTATATATTTATAGGGTGACATGGCATCCAACATGTGGCAGGCAACATGGCTTAAGACTCTTCGGGTGCTGATGTGGCATCACGTAAACGGTCAAAGTTTATTTGCTAACTTTGACTATACATATGTGCAGTTTCCTGATTAAAGTTGGGTATTTATACAAATAAGTTAAAAAATTATTTATATACGTGAACAGAGAGGAAAAAAATAACCAAGAGGGAGCTAATTAATAGTTCTTAAAGTCAGTGAACAAAAGGAAAAAAAATCATGCATAACCATTTGATTGCTCTTTGGATGGCTTCCTTTTCCTTTCAGAATGGAAGAACACAACTGAGGATAAACTCAAATGGCCAACGCAGGAAAAAAAATAAAAAAATTCATGCCCTTACCATAGAGATTGGAGAATGACAGAGTACGGACAACGGGAGGGCCTTCTTTCTCGACGAAGGGCTTCTTCTTCCGGCGGATATTTCGAGAAGGGTGACCGGAGAAGATGGAGAAAAGCCATCTCCGTTCGTCACTCTCTCTGTTAGACTAAGTCCTCACGTAATGAAAAAATCAACGTGCCTCTCCGGTTGAAAGTTACAGAAATCTGCTGGAGCGCTCTCCTGAACCCCTCGTTTATTGTTTCTTTTTTCTTTCATTCATTTTGCATCCAAAACCACATGGTATGGAACTGATAATGCGCAGATGACAAGTAAGCTCTCCTGAACTTTCTTGGTGTTTCTGTGTTCTTTTTCTTTCTTCTACTTGATCACACCCACTGTGGGATGCATGGTCTCATGTAAAGAGTGCAAAGTTGGATATTTAAAGAGACATCATCAAGGGAAAACGATTTTAATGGTTTCTGGGTTCACTATCGAACACTGAAGAAGATAGGTTGTTGGAGGGTTTTCTAGTCTTCGGTTCAAAGCTGTTCGGAAACGATTAGAGCTCCAAATATAATTAACCAATTAGGAAGTCTGTTCCTCAATCTTATAACTCATTAATTTTTTTAACACTTTTTAATGTAAATTTTTTCTCACTCAACAACAACAAAGCCCAAACAAAAATAACTGAAAACAAGATTGAATTGCATCGATTATCTGCTTGTAACCATTGCCTAAATCCACAACATAAACGGCAAATCTATTTTTTTACTCTAATTATTTTTCCAACTAGAGAAATCCAATTTAGTTATCTGAAAATGATATAGCTGGGTTAAGAAGAAGAAACAAGGAGAAAATTAGACCAAATACTACCAATTTTTACTGATTCAAAATGTCACTCTCTTATATCTCTCATCTATTTTTTTAATCAACAAGCACTTCTAGATGTCTCCAAATTCCAGCACAAACTGGACCTCAAATTTTACTAGTTTTTATAGAACCAGACTGAATGAAGATTTACCCAATGCGATTATAACACTATTTTGTTAGTATAAATAAATTTCTAATACATCATGAAATTCATAATTTGTAAACGGAAATGTGAACGGTCGCTTAGTCATGGTGATCAAATTTCGGAAGAACGGAGATCGGCTAGCTGATGTAGTTACAACTGTCCACTATTGTCTACATCTAAACGTGTCGAACTTGTTTTTCATGGAAATTAGTGGCTAGAAGGGTAAAAAACCATGAGAAAATAAATTCATGTCCTTTGATCTACCAGGTCCCTATACCCTAGTTCATGGAATATGAAAGCTCTAAATAATATATAACACTAATAAGAGCCTTGCATTTTGTTTTTGCAACACCTCATTTCACTATTTTCTTAACAATAACGTCAATCTTGTTCTTGAGAAAGAAGTTCCAAGGGAGGTGATCATCATGGGGAGCTTCAAACCACTTGAGCATTAGATCACTCCTATTAATATAACACCTGAAAAAGACCTCTCTATGAACAGACACAAACATGTAGCAATCACTGTCTCCAGTCTCTTTCCCCCATTGATGCATTTGAAGTGCAGGCATTAGAATATGCCTGTGTAGACAAGAACCTTCAAGTGTCACCTTTCTGTTATGCCAAGCAGTTCGAATGTCGTGTTCCCGATCATTGAAGACGGCCAATACCACTTATAATTGGAGGATTTGGTGACATAATGACGTTTGTTAAGAAGCCATTTAGCAGGAACAATGTGATTTAGTTGAGGGATGTTGCAAGGGGTCTTGTTAAGCCATATGGAGCATTAGTTGTCAGTTAGCTAGGGTTTTTCGATAGTTTGTGTTCTCAACCTTTCAATCTGTCTCTCTTGCCGGCCTTTAGTGAAACTCCAATCTTAAAAATAGGTCTCAAGTTATCGACAAAACACTGTTCATCTTATCTCTTTTTATAGTCCTTTGTTTACTAGATTCAGTTCTTTACATCTTCTATACTTCCAGAATGTTTCAGAAGAAATACAAGAAAGATGCTTCATTTTAAAAGTTTGAGAGTAAGCAGTTGGAAGCCCTTTTCTTGATAATGTTCTTCTTTCGTTCATTTGATCATGAATAAATAAATAAATAAAAAATTGAAGAACGATCAAACCCATCTCATGGATGTCATTGACATCCAAGTAAGTTTTAGGGTTTATCGTTTTTCTTCCAATTTATTTTTCATTAATGTATAAAAAAACTAGAGTAGATTCACGGCGGATGGCAATTATGTCTTGGGATTAAGTTTAAACTAATGCTAGTGGTTCCAAAACAATTGATCCAATATCAAAAGAAAGATTCTTTCTTTCATCTTGTCTCAACTTACTTCATTTTTTAACACTAAATTAGCTCTAGATTAGTGGCAAGCATCTTTCTGCTCATATATGAACTAAAAAGCTGCAACTTGATCTGTCAACTTAATCACTCACTAAACCCTGCAAAGGAAAGAAGAAACAAGGTGATTTCCACTTTCAATACCTGGTAAATGTGGGGAGGAAGACGAAATGGAGGAAGATGAGTGAGGAGTCAACTCTCACAAGAATGAGACTTATGAGAGGCTTCTTAACATGACACATGGGATCTTTATTTTAATGATTTTAATGGTCATAGTTAATGATTTTAATAATCCATATTGCACAAGAGTGATTTGATCCATGATAGTACACCATGGTGAGCAGGCCAACCATGTACTTTTTGGGTTCACACTGTAATATTGAAGGAATGGAGATTAAAATTTGATTATGGGTCATTATCATCTTCTCCACCAAAACTCTAAGTTCCATTGTGATGATTTTAGAGAAAAAAGAAACTAAAGAGAGAGAGAGAGAGAGAGACCATCGATGGTTTCTTAAGAGGCTTCATCTCTATAATCCTCAGATCACTGTGGAAAAACTGGCATAAACTATTGATCTCTCTAACCCATTTCTAGTCTCTAACTCTGTCCTTGCTCCGTTTTGATCAATCTCCGATGTAGAAAAGCCAATACTATTAGTAAGAAAGAAGAGATTAATAAAAATAATCATACGAAGAAAAATGTCCAATCGTCGTGTTCCTTGTTCCAATTAGTAAAAAATCAATCTTCCCTCATCTAGGGATTAAACATTCACTAACTGACCTTTCTTTTGCAGTTCATGAATAATTAAGTATGATTACATCGTCCTGTCAAGATCACAATTCCTTTAATCATCAGTTGAATAAGATTTTTTTTTTTTTTTTTTTGGGCGGATACCCATCAAGTGAGGGTTCAATCCGAACCATGATTTGCTAATTAATCAATAAAAAACATAAGCAACTAGTCTTATAAACACAGTAAAATTTTGCCTCAAGAACATCCAAATGAAACAAACAATACCTAGTGATGATAGAAATGAAACCCACAAACAGAATGTTTGCTCTCACAACTTGGACTCCCTCTAATTTGATCTCTAAACTAAGAATAAATGACCAATGAATAGGTTCATACCATGACAGGTCTCTTGTATTCTATTTGAAAGTCAAAAAAAAAAAAAAAAAAAAAACAATATCGCATGCTATATACAAGAATGGGGTTTAATGCAGGCTTTGGCAGACACAAAGCTGGAGGTCTGATGTCAAAGAATATCCAAGAATATGCAGAGTGATTAATTCAAAACAAGAGTGCTTAAATTAGTTTAGTGATGTCACTAAGAATTAAAAATCTTCGATTTCCAAGTTGTTGCTTTACCTACCAATAAGGGGCTTAGACATGACATAATATTAACAATTAAGCATTGTCCACCACAAATCAGTTTTTTAATCACCAAGCGGAAGCGAGTTAATAAAAATAAAATAAAAATTTGACCATTATTATTCCCAAAAACCTAATATGGATTTTTGGGTAACTGTAATGGAATATGGATATAGAGAGAACCATGCAGGTGTCAGTTATTAAAGAGAGCATCTTTGTAGATTTACTTTGATATAATACAAAGGTATTTGTATTATTTTAATAAAAATTAAGACTAAAACTAGGACTTAATTTTTTATTAGGTTTAATCTTTAAAAATATTGAACCTTCAAGAAATTGATTAACAGAACCATGATATTCTCCAAGAATATGCCACAATCTCATTATTTGGGAGTATAATCTACACTTTCAGTTTCTAGTTGTTTATTTCCACTTCTAAAATTAGTGAAGGAAGCTCTAATTAGCTAAGCTTTTGTAGGTTAGTGGAAAGTAAGGTATCTTTTATGTTTAAATTTTGATGAAAGAGTGAAGGAAGTATTAATTAAAAACCCAGAACATTGAACTGATCATGGAGGTTATGATCAGATGAGCAACGATCGACCATGGAAATAGTGGAAGAGATGGTGGACTTTGCAGTAGCAGATTGCGTCTGCCGGCCGATTGACCGCAGCAATTCTTCTCTTTCCACCTCTCTGCATGTTTCCGACCCACCAAACAGACGCAAGCAACCGTCCGGATCATAGAAACATCCACGGAGGCCGACAGCCCCCCTCTGCCGGCCGGCTGATGTCACTTCCGCTCCGGTCAACCTCCGGAACTCTTCCCCTAACGGCCACCAAGACGTGATGCACGTAACTGATTAGAAACAAAAAGAAAGAGCAAAGTGTAGTTTAAGCGGATTGAGATTTCACTTTGATGATTTCTAACTTGCTGTTAATTTAATCTCTTCTTCACTACTCACGACGAATAAGATAAGGAGCCTAGGAAGTAGTCCATTTCATTTGGACTTTGGTGCTATTGTTTTTCTTAATCGCCTTTACTTATCCGTCTCTTTCTTCGACCTCTTCTCTCTTCCCGCCTTTATATAAGCTGCGGATCTTTCTTTGTAATTCAAGGATAGGAAAAAGAGATGGAAGAAGCAACTGAGCTGGACTTGTCCGGCTCCAGCACCACCACCACCATGGACGAGGATGTCGCCTGGAACAATGACTGGTCGCCCTTGGTCGATTGGGAGGCGCTCTCTGGACCCGATGACTTCCTGGGCTTGATCGAATCCATGATGGGTGATCAGGAGATGGAGGATACGGACGAGTGGCCGTTGTTTGATGGAAATGGGATGGCGGCCGCGGTCGTCATGCCGGAAGTGGAGAAGATCGTGGAGGAAGAGGAGGAGGACGTGAAGGGGTTGAGGCTGGTTCATCTGTTGATGGCGGCGGCTGAGGCGCTGACAGGGGTGCACAAGAGCCGGGATCTGGCTCGAGTGATATTGGTTCGGCTCAAGGAGTTGGTTTCTCCCAACGCGGGGACCAACATGGAACGCCTCGCGGCTTACTTCGCCGACGCCCTTCAGGGCCTGCTCGACGGCGCCGCCGCTCCCTCCGGAAAACAACCCTCGGAGCCCCACCACAACCAGAGCGACGTCCTGGCGGCGTTCCAGCTCTTACAGGACATGTCGCCGTACGTCAAATTCGGCCACTTCACGGCAAACCAGGCAATCTTGGAAGCGGTAACGCACGATCGGCGGATCCATGTCGTCGATTACGATATCATGGAGGGTGTCCAGTGGGCGTCTCTCATGCAGGCCCTCGTGTCAAGGAAAGACGGCCCACCGGCGCCCCGCCTCCGGATAACGGCGGTGACGCGCGGCGGCGGGGCGGGGAGGAAGTCGATTACCACAGTGCAAGAAACCGGCAGGAGACTTACAGCTTTCGCGGCGTCGATCGGGCAGCCGTTCTCGTTCCACCAATGCCGACTCGACCCAGACGAGAATTTCCGGCCTTCTGCGGTGAAGGTGGTGAAAGGGGAGGCGCTAGTGATCAACTGCATGCTCCACCTACCGCACGTCTCCTTCCGCTCGACGGACTCCGTCGGGAACTTCCTCGCTGGCGGTCGGGAACTGGGGCCGAGGCTGGTGACGCTGGTGGAGGAGGAGATGGGTCCCAACGTGGGTGGCGACGCCGGGTTCGTGGCCCGATTCATGGACTCGCTGCACCATTACTCATCGGTCTATGACTCGCTGGAGGCGGGGTTTCCGATGCAGGGGCGGGCGAGAGCATTGGTAGAGAGGGTCTTTCTGGGCCCGAGGATAGCGGGGACGTTGGCTCGGAGTTATCGGAGCCGGACAGGAGAAGAATGCTGGGCAGAGTGGATGACGAGGTCGGGGTTTAGACCGGTTGGGATCAGTTACTTCAATCGTTGCCAGGCGAAGCTCTTAGCAGGGCTATTTAATGACGGATACAGAGTGGAGGAAATGGGAGCCAATAGACTTGTTTTGGGCTGGAAATCTCGACGGCTGCTTTCGGCATCGGTTTGGGGCGCTCCAGTAAGTCCCACTTCTTCACAGACTACCCCTCCTCATTCCGATTTTCTTAATTAGACGGAGCCGGAGAGGAGACAGACATTTCTTGTCTGTTATGAATCATCTATAAGAAAGGAAAATGGAGGAAAAGAAAACTGGGAAACAACTTGGGAGGGACATGTAATCCGCCATTGCTGCTCATCTTTTGATAATTTAAGCTTCTGCTGATAATCATCTCTGATCGTCATTGGTTATATAAAATTCCGCTTCGACAATCTAGTTCTGATGCAGATTGCCTAGTATTTGGGAGTTTAATCAAGCTGATAATCTTCAGTTAAAGCCTCATTATTATCTCTTTCTTCTGCTAATTTACTGAATTGCAGTGTCCTCATAGCTTTGACAAGCAAGTTCATATTAAAAGATTAAACTTTTAGTCTCCTACTTGGTTAGAGATAGGATCTGCTTACTCTCCTGCAGTGTCCTAATGATCACTCTACGATCAAATCCAATAAAATCAAGAAAGATAAGCTAAAAATAAATTAAAATTTATTTGATCAAATTCAATAAAATCAAGAAAGATAAACTAAAAATAAAAATAAATTATAAAATAATTTGAATCGTATGTGGTGGGTCCACTAAGATGGACATACTGGTGTCTCCACCAAATGCAGCATGGGATTCAAAAACAGATTAAAGAGTCACAATAAGGTGAAATGTGATGGTAAATGAGAAAGCAGAATCATTAACTCAAATTGATATCTCTAGTTTGTTTTTATTTGATATCGAATTTAGGTTCCCAATAGAGTGAAGGTACTAGAAAGAGAGACTCACATATTGGATTCTGGTGTTGTCATTGGAGTTGAGAAAAAAATCAAACAGGGAAGAGGTGGCATGATATTAGGATAATAACTCCGTTGTTTATGGTGAAGATAATCAGGGAGAATGACAGGAAAACTCACTTTCAGCTCTCCTTGGGGTCTAGTCCGTGGAGAGAGAGACATGCACACGAAGGCACTTGCTTTGTCTCTTCTTACATCATATTGCTCAGGATTCAATTGGGTGAAGTCCGCTTCAGTAACTGTGGGGCAGTTGCTGTACTTCCTTTATGTAAAGTTGGTGAACATAAATTGAACAGATCAGTTTGAAAGGAATAGAGATCTGTGGGAACTAGCAGAAATTTTTCACTCGGGCCTATGTATGGAAAAAGAGAAACTTGATAATATCTTCATAAACAATTTGGTGATATAAACACAATATATTCTATATCACTTTTTAAGATTCAAGAATCTTTTGTACGGACATATATGGATTACCTTCTGAGAGCTACCTTTTGGATTTTGATAGAACAACTTTCGTACTTCCTTAACTTCCAAGAGAGGTTTCCTGTTTTCAACTTTTTGTCTTTTCACCTGTTGTACATGGTGGTAAAATGCAAACAAAAAAGGCAAAAAAGAGTTGCTATTCAAGAAATAGAAGAGCAGTTCAATGTAACAAACGAAAGTAGCTTACAAGATTCATTACAAACAAGCTCTCAACAATCAAGCAAAGTTCTACTTTGAGAAAGAGAACTCCTGTATCTCCCTGCCAAGTTGCCTATGAACTTGTTTAACCACAATGACTGAATCTTCATCCTTGTCAGCACAAACTGAATTGTTCACTCATCTGCTCAATGAGCAAATGATTAAACATCCAAACTGATATACTTATTCTGCTGCATCTGCCACAAACCATCTTTAATGCATGACAAGCCAAAAAATTCACTTGTTTAATACAACTTTGCACAAGAAAAGAGGCCAACATCCATCAATATGTTACTTGAAGGGGATTGGAGGAATACCACTGATCTAAAGTGCATTGAAATTTCCATGATGCTTTAAAAACTTGGATCTTCTTCATGATGGGTAAAGGGGACCTCTCTATACAAAAAAAGTGCAATCAATATCAATCTGATTTTTTCATTTATGGGAGGGAATAAACATTTTGTGTTAAAATATGAATGGTGACAGAAGGTTCCTGAAGACACATACTGCAATTGTGACTAGCTTTACCAGTGAAGACTTCAGGGTTCTCTTTTGCCCCTAATTTTTCATCCTCTCGATATCCTAGTGGACACTGAGGGATAAAACATCACTGAAGACATAAACAGCTTTTAGATACAATTGTTTTTTACTATTCTGAAAACGTTAGAGGTGATAAAAAGCTGTTTTTAATTGAATTTCTCTTCAGAAGAAAAATATCACAAGACTGATTTTAAGAATTTGTAACTTCCATGAGGAGAACATTCTCACATGTGTTTTAGCTTGAAAAAATCCTCATAAGTGGGGAAGAAATTTCATGATTTCGGCTAATAATTTTGAGACAAACTGATCCAACTTCTAAGGCTACAACTAAGAAACTAAAGAAAAAAAATTTATTACATATATTGAAATGAAAACTGGAATGTGTACACTCTCCATTATTACATTATTCCCAAGCAAATATTAACTAAGGGCCTTTCCCTCATCCCCGTAAATGCAAGAAGTAGCTTTTTACCTTGCAAAAAACACCCTTCTCTGACGAATGGGAGAATCTTTAAAATCAATGACAAGAAATGCATTGAGATCATTTCATCCCACTTCCCTGGCTGGCTTGTGGACACTGCTTCACCAACGAAGAGCACCGATTTACCAACTTTAGCAACCGCAAACATGAGAGGGTATATTTGCATTCGTGTTATTCAAATTCAGGATTATATTTATATTATGGGTGCTACAGTGGTTATTAGAACTTCTAAGCAGTACCTCAGTGGGATAGATTACATGCTAGAGCCCTTCAAAACCTATTTCAAGTCCAAAAGGAGATGCTAATCACTCAAAATGTTGGCATAATATCATTGCAGGGTCAAATAAATGCTTCTAAAGATTTTTGAAGACCATATCCAGTGGAACGGATCTAAAAAAGATCGATACAATTGTTCCAGGGGGCTGCAAATGCATCCTCTAATTCACCTTCAGCAACAATCAGAAACAATAATATACACCTGCTCTAAAAGGAAAATCAGAAAGGTGATGTGCTCACCTTACTAACACAAAGCAACAACCAACTTGACTATAAATTGAAATGCCTTCACTTGTTCTGCGTACAAATGATAGATCTGGCTCTTTCTACAGAAGAATCTCCTCGTTTTATTATGGTCTCAAGCAAATCAACCTTCTCCGCCAGCGCCTCAACATTCGTATTAGCTGATTGAACCAATTTGTCAGCAGTCTCCAATGCAGAACATAGCTGTAAAATTCAAGGACATATGCATGGGTTACAGACAAAGACACTTTGTAGGCTTGTAGCATCAAAAGCACTGAAAATGAATAGCACATTAAACAGATCCACTCCCAGCATACTTACCTTCAGGGTTAGTGCCGTCCATGAATGATCAGAGGGCTCCATCCCAGTCAATGCCTTTTTTAGTTCATAATAATTTTTCTAGAGTGATAACAGAAGGAAAAAAAATCAGAAAAACAAATAAAATGGAAGTCATAAGAGTGTAGATAAGCAAATAAGTTTTATTCAGTTGAAACATAAAGACCACGTCAGCTTCAAGGCACATCCCGCCAGAATTGGTAAGCCCACTTGGTGAAGAAACAAGCAAAATGATTTAAGAAATCTTAGCCAGCAAATCACGACAGACACCCATTCTGTCCCCAGTACAAAACTTTAAGAAAGTCATCTGTCTCTTTCGAGCTTAGGGTTTAGCTTTCAAGTTCTTTAGCTCTCCGCCATTTGATGATCATCATCATCATCATCATATCACCTGAATCATTTTGCTCCATGTTGATCTGTCATTTTCTTATCGTTTTATTAAGGCCACATTCTTCACTTCTTCTCTCAGTACCACCATCCATGCCATTTCCCTTTCCCCATACTTTGGCTCTGCCCTTTTTAACCACTCCCACTGAATATAGCCAAACCACCTCATACATATCTCACTTAGTGTCTCATCTTTGATACCACTCCTGAGAGTTCTAGAACTTGTGCATGCATAAAGGAATAGAAAGAAATATGAAAATATCTAAACAGTTCTCAGAAAGCTCAATCTAAGTGTGCATAAAAACAATGAGATCAGTTGTTTATAAAGAACGATAGCTCCAAAATACCATTTCCTGTAGTCTTTGTATGAGTGGGTTTGCTCAAGCATCAAAACATGTTATTAGACGTAAATATCTTTGTTGTGTTTTTTTTTTTAATGAAAATGAGAAATTTATTAAGAGAAGAGGAAGCTACATTACAACTAAGGAGGCACATTCTCAACAAAGAGAGATTGAAGAGAGGTGCCTCGATTAGCTAAAGAATCAGCCAAAGAGTTGGCTGAACGAAATACATGGGAACAAGAGCAACAAATAGAAGCTACAATGTCCAAAATCGAGTGGTAAATCGTCCAAAGGTGCCAAGGAGGTTCAGCGGCTGTGGAGCACCAGCGGATCACATTCTGAGAGTCTCCTTCAATGAACCTCCTGGACAATCCATTGGTGCAAGTATTTTGCATTCGTGCGTGTACTCTTAGAGCAGTCAGCAAGAGTTTCACAAACACATTTAGCATTAACAGATAGATACAAGTATTTTGAACAATTTACAACTGATCTAACAAGATAAAATTCCTTTTATTTTTCAAAAAGTTTGCTGAAAAGTAATTACTGGGCCCAGAGGCTTAGAGATCGAAGGAAAGAAAAATGTCATATGCATGACCTTCTTATAAGAAGATTATGATTATGAAGTCTAACTGAAATACAGATGGTCACAAACTTGTTTATGTGCCATAACAGAAAAAATAAGCACTTTACATGCTTCTTTGACATCTACTGATCAATAAGATTGAAACCTAGAAAAACACAACATTATCAGATCAAGGCCATCATTATGCATGCAAGCATTTTATAAAAGATCAAAACAATTGGAGCATATGAAAATGTTTTTGGTCCTTGCCTTGCCTCTTTGAGAAAATGATTTCAACAACATGGCTAACAATGGGGAAAAATTTCTGGATGCTATCCTTTACAGCCATAATTTGGAATATCTAGACAGAAAGAAACTGACAGACCATTGAGATAAGCAAACGTCCATGGGGAAAATTAGTGAAGCAACATTTAACTGTCTTTTATTTTGGGCATACAAACTTCATGGCACTTCCCATCTTCCAAGCACAGTTATAAGAAGTTGGAAGGATATCATCAACTAAGTTGACCAGAACATTTCTAATCTTCTCCTCATCCTGTAGCTTGGCTAACTCTAACACTGATGGCAGCACATGAGGCAACCCCAGCCCAGTTAGAAGGGGGAGCCACTGGGGACTCGTGGAGCAAGATTTTTCTTGTTTAGCCAATGTGATGTCACAGTGGCAGAATTGAGAGCCCTTCTCCAGGGTTTGCAACTCTACACTAGAACATTCCAGGCCCCTTTTGTTTTAGAAGGGGAATCTGCAGTGGCTATTAGTTGAGCCAAGGGGGAAAATGCCCGCTGGCCACTTGTATTTTTTTGGTGAAATTGAAGATATTTGTATAAACTGGAGAAGTACTTGGTCCCATACTCCTAGGCATTCCAAAAGCACAGTTGACACATTGGCAAGGGAAAGGGTGGCTTACAAGCAACTCGCAGTCGGCATCCCTCTCCCTCTCCAAGTTGGTTTTTTTTTTCTTGCCTCTTGCTTTCCTTGATGCCATGTTTTTTACCATATATAGATACATACAAGTTACATGTATACTTACACATATATGCATATACAAGTAGATATCAACTTAGATATAAATGGCTGATTTTCCAGCAGTACATAAGTAACATAATAACAGCATATGTTAGAGTTCCTAATTATAGAACCACAAATGGTTCACTAACGGGGCAGAGACAACACAATAAATTGAACCTCTCATTATAAAACATTAATGCCTATGAAAAGAAAAGTAAAGACTAATGTTACCAATAAAATTATTTTCAAAGCTCAAACAGATTTTAAAGCAAAAAATAATCCAATGCATGTCACATGGTAATCTTAGATGTCTAAATAAAATTTTGGTGACAACCAAATGTGGGTCATAAACTCAATTAACTGAGCTATGCACAAAGAGAAATTTCTATGGTGACAATCAAAATGAATATCCAGACAAACAAGCATGGCCATCTTGGCTGAAAAATCCCTTCTTCTATATATATTTGAGACCTTACTGGAGAATTCCTAGCCATTTGGATTAATCTTCTGCATTGATCTAGTTAAGTATACAACTTTAGCAGCACCACCTTAACCTATAGTCCTCATACACAACACTTGGCTATACACAGTAATACTCCTGATCAGAAGAGTAGTTTTGCTAACTAACCCACCCACCGCCACCACCACTGAAGGGAGAAGCAAGACCTCAAGCCCCAGAAGGAAGAGATAAGAGGTTGCCAAACAAATGATTAAAAAAAAAAATGTGTGAGTGATCCTTTAGCCCCTCTCGCCCATCAGATAAAAGTTTTAAAATTCTTTTCCACTAGGTTGAGTTAGTTGAGTTAATTCAATACAGAAGCACTTAAAAATCATTATGCACAGATCACTTCTCCATTCAAATAGGACGTATTTCGAATTTAAAATACCCTCATACACTTAAAATGATAACTACCTCCACGAAAGCAAGAACGAAAAAGCATCTCAACCGGCTAAATTTCCATCAGGTAGAAGGTAGAAGGTAGAAGGCAGAAGTGGAATACATCAACGGATCAAGACAGGGATAGAATTAACAAAAACAAGTACAACAACTTCAACCATAGAACTGTAATTGAGACAGGCAAAAGAGAGAAACAAAATAATCGGGCGTTATCATTACCCCGACTATGATGGCGTGACCAGTCCATGAGATTTTACAGTATTAAGTCAAAACGGAAGAAGAAAAGACCATTCTTTCAATCTGGAAATGAGAAGACAATCGTAGTACCTCAAATAGATGTTGGAGTTGAGACGGTGAAACAGGCTCATTGTGATCTACAGCTGACGGAGGAGGAGGAGGAAAAGAAGGTTGGTGCTCCTCGTTGGCGTCACCAACGTCAGCCAATAGATCTCCTACACAAAGCAGCGGCCCTCCCACACCCCTCATTATTTCTCTCTCTCTTCGTCCCGCTGCGTTTCCTTGGTTTTTAGGTACTCGATTCGATGGCTGGTCCTGCACCAGTAGAACTGACATCAACCAGCAGGGTTATTTGGTTCTAGCTTTTTTTTATATATATTTAAAAATTAGTATATACATTAAAAAATAAGGTGAAGTTTGTTTGGAACCCTGAAAAAGACAAAAAAAAAAAAAACCGAAAATTGGATATTATTATTCAAAAAATAGTTAGTAATATAAAATTTTGATTATTATTTTATTTTTATTAACTATTTTTTATAATAATAATCAAATTCTCATTTTTTTTCTTTTCTAAGGGTTCATCTAGTTACTATAGTGACTTTGGGGCTATTAGTGGTTTAAATGCCATATGCAACTAGAAGAGTGTATATTTATAATGATTATAAATGGATGTTGGCCTCAAAATCCTTTTTGATTAAATTTTGAAGATAATAAATATTTGATATTTATAATATATTTTTGGCAGAGTTTGGACCCACAACACCCCTATTCCAATGGAGGAAGTGCATTCAAAGTTGGGAAGAAAAGAATCAAGCAAAAAAACAAGAAATGTAGAGGCCTCCAATGTCGATGTGGCTGGGATTCAATTGCTAAGAGGCCTGGCATTGGAATGTTACTAGTCTAGCAATCAAATGCTGATAGCTTAGAAATGAATTGGTGAATTTTGAGTCTTGATCCCACCAAGTTAGTTCAACAAACTTTGTAAATGATCCACCATTTTCATCAATAATTCGAAACAAGAATTTTAAGTATTTTCTTATGCTTTTTTATCGAGGATTTGATGATTTTTTCAAGAGAAATTGATTTCTAAACCTAATTAAAAAAAATAGATTTTTATTTTTTTATGAGATTCTCCACATCATTTCACCATAGCAACTAACCAATGTAACCCAAACCCTTTTCCAAAGCATTTCATACTTCGAAATCATCTTGAAAAGTTAACTTTAGTGAGTTTTAGTTGAACTCGTGCTTTAGAAAAAAAATGCTCTTTTATCTAACAAACTATTGAGTAGTTGAGAGGTTGACATCCATAGAGATGGCTAAAGAGAGGTTGGGGAATGGGAATAGAGGGGAGAGGCCAAAAACCTAACTTGCTTTCAAGAAGAAGCTAGAAGAGTTTAGAAGCCCTCCCACCACCTTGCCCACTCCCCTTTTTTCTTCTGCAGGAAGAGGGTTGATGGGTCTCCTCTCTAGCTTCTCTGGAAAGAGAGACAATCAGAAGGAGGAGGAGGTCAGCAAGAAAAGAGCAGGGAAGGGACGGCCCCGCTCCTGCCCTCCAATGTCAGTCAGAGCAGAGAAGGGTTTAACCAAAGGAGGAGGTGAATGGGCTCTCTGCTTCTTTCCATGCAAAGGCAGAAGCAATAAGCAGTGGTCTCTGCTAAGAAAATTTCACAAACAAGTCTACCAAAAAAAGAGAGCAAATATATCTAGGACGGAAGCAAAGTCCAAACCAACAAGTAGCAACTAAGCTCTCTCCAAAATCATATCTTAGTGTTTTAGAAAAGAAAGCCCATATTTTTTCTTTACATGTTTGTCATGCAAATACCACAAATCTGGGGGTCATATGGTCCCTACCTCCATGGAACCTTATTGCCCATCCTCTGAGGATGATTCCAGGCAAATGTACCTAATGTTGAATGAACCTTGTGTCCTGTTAAAGTCTGAACCATGTGCATATAACCCCATGATTTGGAAGGCTTGCCTCCAGGAAATAACAATTTACTTTCAAACACCTCAATTTCATTTTTAGCTTGCATTTTTATCTAACACAAAAACACTATTACTTCATGAGTAACTGTCAAAGAAAACCCAATCAATGCTGACATCTAAAAAACGTGCACCACAAAAAAAAAAAGATATGAGTATACTCTTCAAACCAATTGAGTAAGACTCACCAGTCACCACCTTCTTACCCAAGTAAACACCTCCATACGCCTCAGAAGCTTCTGTATTCTTCATTTCAGTTTCGGGAACAATGCAATGTTCTTAAACTGGTTCATACCTCCATCAGTAGGTAATATCTCCACTTCCAAATACACTAACATGTCAGAGCCTGACTACTAGATGATCACCATGAACAGCATCCCTTCAGACTTCTTTCACAAAATTTCGGGTCAATCTCCAACTTACAATGTAGTTGACAGCCAGCAGATGAGTGATCATCACTGTTTGTCACCAACAGTGACAATTCTTTTTGTGCCTTCATATTTGACAATTCTCAGCATTTTTAAACCTCACCTTTGTTCACTTCCATGTCCAGAGACATAAAAAAGCATCAGGAACCAGTGCTACTCACTATAATTAAAACTTGTACACTGGTAGTTTAATTTTTCTCAATACCTCAAATAAACACCCATTGAAGTCCTAAAGTTGAGGGAAGCCTCACATCAACCCAAAACGTATTTGCCCTTGGTTAACTCAAGAAACCCTAAATAACTATGACTTATCTAACTGATGATTCAAGTCTTAAACTCAAATCCAATATAAGCAGGTTATCTCATAATAAGGAATGGTATGCCATCTTTTGCATTTCTCCAGTCTTCAAAGTCCATACCAACAACAGTCAGAGATTCCTTATCGGAAGCCCTGTGATGCGTCAATAAGCTTCTGAAAGAATTTTAAGGTCTGTGTTTGGTAAACTAATTTAAAATATTAAAAGTTAATTTTCCCATGAGAGGTTGTTATTGTTCAGGCTTTCACCCAGATCATCTTAGTAGCTCTCACTGTAAGTGCCAAAATCCTCATAGCTTTGGTGTCTTATCCACCAGAGGCTTCCTAATCATTCACTGTCCTTGAGAAAAGCATAAAAACCAAATCTTTTACAGCTGCTTCAGTGCAACTACAAACAGCTAAGCAGAACTGTCAAGAGTTGTTACACAAAGGCTTCTGAGATACCTTAAAACTAAATAATTCATCCAAAACTGCCAAAGATCGGTGGATTTTCAAAACTTCCAAAAATGACGGCGGAACATGTGAGTGCAACTTATTTTGCATACTAATATCCCCTTATATCCCAGATGTTATTTAATAAAAAAAAAGTCAACAGATTCATATATTGCATTGTGAGGAATGGATCGAGGTCAATATATGGTGTGTGCCTATTCAGGTCAATATCTGATGTGTGTGCCTATGTACATATGCACCTAAATATTTGTACGGTGAACAAGTTAAAACTTATGCACAAAATAGCTTTTGAACACAATTAAAGGATTCAACCTACACTGTTCTTCACCCATAAGTTAAATTATATATGTAACAGATAGAATGCAAAATGGCAAGTAAAAAAGGATCAGCCCCACATGCACCAGTCTATTTATGTTGGCTAGGACTGAGGATATGGACCTACGGACATGAAAAGATAAATCCCAAAACACTGTTCCACTCTGATGACTCAAACCCTTGCTGACAAGCTCGGCTCATAGGGCAACCCAACCAGATTATTCCTTCCTATTGCCTGGCATTGACTCCCACCACATGCATTGTTTTCCGGCACCCACTCCCAAGACCGGTCCAACAAATTGTACAGAATTGACTGCCACCCTCGGTGTGTACTAAAGCACAAAAGATCTCCATGACCCTGACACTGTACCAAGATCGAGTGGGGTGAATGTATATCCTTCAATATATAGTCTGGCATAGATCCTATCTCAACCCATTCCAAACTCCCCCAAATAAGCTCCCAAATGCAAATGTTCCTAGTTATATAATCCTCCACAATCTTTCCAGTCAAAAGCAACCTTCCCCTGCATATAACCAACGACAAGCACCTCAGATCTCCCGAAGGCATTTTCACATTTAGATCCATCCATTTCCGGTTCTCCATATCATATGCAATCAGACGGTAACCTTGGGACGTATTAACAGGTGTCGCCAGGCAATAGAAGAAACCATCGTACCATATTGCGTGAACCACGAACCAGAACTGCAAGAATTCCTCACTGGAACGGCAGTGATAGGTCCACCGGCCCGTTCTGGAATCGTAAAGCTCCGTGATGCTCTCACTGGAAGCCGGCTCGGTGGTCCCCGTGACGAGTATCTGATAATAATCCGAATCCTTGTCAGCAACCATGCCGACAATGTCAATTTCGCGAATTTGGGACATCAAGGGTAAAACCCTTTGGGACGAGGTGACAGGGTTACACACTATCAAGGTAGGGTGATCGGAACTACGGTTACGGAAGCAGAGGAGACCGCCGGAGGAGGCAAGGAGGAGTACTTGGGTGGGATCCAGGGAACACCACTCGTAGAGGGGGAGATTGTTCCAGCGGTGTGCCCCCGGGCTGAAGGCTGCCACAGAGAAGTGAGTATGGTAGACGAGGAACCAGAGGTTCCTGGGTGAGATCTCCCCCCAGAGATCAAGGAAAGAATTTGATTTCAGCAGCGAATTCCACTGCTTACAGACACAACGACAGCTAAGGACAGAAGAGAGAGGGAGGAGCGCAAGGACCCGCTCCATCAATTCATCCGGCAGTTTGTACCAAACGCTCCTTTCCACCATTCCTTTCTTTTGTAAACAAAACTACACCAAAATCAAAACGGAGAAAAACCCTAGCTATAGATTCGTCTATAAATTGCTTCTACAAACAGAGAACGGGTCGATATTTTGCAACAGGAAGGGAATTCGGATGGCGATTCTGAGCGATTGTTAGAAGGAAAGAATCACAGAGCCAGACTCGCCACCTCTCTTTTCTCCCATTCTTTTCGGTCGCACGAGGCGCATTATCGTAGTTGTTCGTTATATCTGCCGTTTCGCGCGTTATGACTTTTTTTACGCTTTTACCCCTTTTGTGGAGTCGCCCACCTGACCCTGTACGTGGCAACCAGAGTTGCTGACAAAACCGGTTACATACCTTTCATATTAGATCAGCCGTGTTACATAATTATTATTTACTGGAAAACAAAAATATATTTTAATCGATGGAAAAATAGTCGTCTTGGCATTAGTCCATATAAGCTCAAGTGCTTCCAATTTTCAATTTTAATCATCCCTGAGAAGGCCAACTAAGAGTTCTTTTTAAGTTCTCATTGCCAACATGAGCAGATACTGGCGATGACTCAACTATTGAGTTAGGCCACCCTTATGATGAGCCTTTCAATGGATCTTTAGCTGCAGCAGACAAAAACATATCATGGCGGGGCGAGGAAAGAATTAAATTACAAGGGACAAATGATAATCAGCAAGGCATTTAACTGGATCATCTATGGCTTTCTTTGTCCCTGCAACCTCCTGCTGTGATGCAGACCTCAAGGAAGAAATGGCAGGTTACTGCCTATATCCATCATCCCAATCTCATCTAGAGTGACCAAATTCAATACCCATTACATGACAATTCCGAAACAGCTCCAGGACATGAAAGTTCACATCACCACGAAATTCAATATGGACGTGTGTGGTATCAATTGTAACTTTGCAATGTTCCACACAGACATTACCAGCTACCGCAAGGTAGCTTTCATACTGCCCATCTCTGGGAGGTTGGTTCAACAAACATGATTTTGGAGCTGAAACCCTATTTCCAGTAATAAGAAACTTTGAGTCCACAGCAAACACTAGACGATGGGACCTCCCCAAAAGCTGTGACACATATTCCATATCTCCAATGGCAAGAGCATGGCGAACGCGCGTTGAAGATACCTGTTCACTTTCCCTCAAACCATCGCTATTACTTCCAGTTTTGGAGGAGATTTGTCTTCTATCCACCGAACTAACAATATAGGCACCCAATCCATACTCTTCACAGAGCCTCACCAACTCTGATGCATCGCCTGACGCTTTGTACCCAAACCGATAGTTTTCCCCTACAACAGTAGCACATTAATACTCTGATAAAGAGAAGGAAAAAAAAACTCTAGCAACGTGATGTTCTATACCTGCCACAACACCACTTACTCCAAGCTCATTTGATAACCTCTTAACAAATTGCCGAGGAGACAGATGTCTCACATTCGAAAACTCAATCTGATATTCAACTGGGATAATATTTCCACAGCATGGAGCCCACAAGGCTAGGACACGTTCCCGGTCACATTTTGCAACTATAGGGGATCTGTATGAAGAATCAAGTCTCAAATTTATCATGGTTCTTGTAGGAGACACTGATTTTCAATTAGTGTGAATGACTGCACTAAATTTCAAACTACCACAGAAGTACCTAGATAAGAATCTGGCCACTGCATATGGCTAAAAATTTAAGCTTTCATTAAGAAGTTCAGTAGAGTTTTGTGGGATGAGATCTTGGTGGCACTATCTGGTTAGATTTAAGAACTTGAGATCAAGCTACATCAAACAGTTGAAACTAAAGTTAAGAAAAGAAGTTAGACACTTTTTTTTTTAAACGAGGTGTATAAACTATTAAAGAAAGTGAAGAGTACAAACAAACCTAGCTAAGAGGGTCTTCCTCCACAACAAGGTGTTGGGGTGAAATACCCGTCTTAGCCTGAATATTTGCCAAATGATTGGCAGAGCGAGGAATGTGCTTCCAATTACAATTTAAAGAAGAAATTAAATTACAAATTTCTGAATACATATCCCAATGATGCCATGAAGGTCTGATAGATTTTGCACACCAATCAATGACAGTCTTTGAGTCCCCTTCGATGTAAAGGGGACCCATGAGCCGGCTAATAAATACTTTAATTCCGTTCAGTAATCCAGAGAGTTCTGCTGTTGTGAAGTTGGAGACTCCATTGGCCCCGTAAAGGAGAAAAAGAGATAAATGTTTGCATCGTTAATAACTCCTCCATAACCCGCAGGACTAGGGTGTTAAGTTGTGGAGCCTAATTAACGCCTTACGCTGAGTTGGTCGTGGATCGACCTTCGTAGTTAGGTCGTCGAGGGGGTTGGAAGGGGGGAAGTTTGGGAATTTCACTCTTGTAATGCGGTTGCCCCAGCTTTCTCTTTAAATTGGGGGGCGCCGCAATTAGGGTTTGATGATCTTAATCTTAGGAGCATCTCGAGTTGCAGCCCGAGAGGTTAGAGAGAAACACCTGTATGTGTGCGATTTCTCTTGTAAAATATTTCATCTTTATAGTGGATTACAGTAGCGGCGAAAGACAGGACGTAGTCTCACCTTGAGGCGAACCTCTATAAGTCTTGTTGTGCTTTTCCATGCTTGTTTTTCCCTTTTTTTTTGCATTTATTATTATTGCTCTCGTTAGTTTGGAATTAGGGTGTCGAATTCCTAACACAAGGCAGCCAAGAGCGCTCCCATCGAAATTTAGCTTGAAATGGCCCGTTGGTGGTGGGAGGTTTAAATTAGAATTTTCTCCTGTTTCTTTCTTTCCATAATCCCCATATTATATGCCCAATGCAACATGAGAGAAGCATCTTTCCAAGCTTTGGGAGACTAGCACCAGTGATTGAGAGGATAATGGATGAGAGATTTAGACACTTATCAGCCATTTACAGGGTTCTCTCCTTATCGTTTTTTCTTAATAAACAAATTTTCATCCACCTAATTGGCTGCAGCAATCAAGGTCAAGATCCATTTTAGTAAATTGATAATTCAACTCTACCCATGTCTCCAAACAGCATGCATGATTTGCAGTTGTTGAAATTGGCTAGAAACTGTACAATAGATGGCATATATATGTATAAATCCATAAATGCATTACACCCAAAAAAATCTTTTTAAGGATTCGATAGCCTTTTTTTTTAAATGCATTCTTTGAGGATCAACTAGCATTTGTACCTAAAAAGGAGGGACAGTTACTAAGTCTAATATATTCAGCTGTAGAAACTTTTAGATTCCATTTCTGCATCTTCGACACATGCCCCCCCCCCCCCCCCCCCTCCTGTTTGTTTGATGTCCATTTGATCTATAAATATTTAATAAACAAATGATAAAATGGACTAATAATCTAGTAAATATAAAGAAAAAAAGCAACAGTGTAAATGCTACTCATCCAAGAGAAAAAATGCTTGGTGCAGCCACCAGTAATCTGGAGATGATTCCATGCTAAATGTGCTCTCCATATTAATTGCCGTACAATATTAATGTAGTTGCAAAGAAATGTTTAGCAACAGTGTAAATGTTACTCATCCAAGAGAAAAAATACTTGGTGCAGCCACCAGTAATCTGGAGATGATTCCATGCTAAATGTGCTCTCCATATTAATTGCCGTACAATATTAATGTAGTTGCAAAGAAATTTTTGGAAAATTTGTAAGCAATGAGATTTTGAAAATAAAAAGGTTTATACAGAATATATACAACAATTCCTTAAAGGGAGGAACATCAAATGTTTCCAACAAGAAAATAGAATAACATAAATTAAAAAGGCAGTAAAAACAATCTTCAACTTTCTCAAAAAAAATAAAGAATCTCCAATGCAAAGATGTTATAAGGAAATGCCCTGCCTAGCCGAGGAATTAGCCAGATGGCTAGTGCTATGAGAAACATGTACCCATCAAGTGGTCAAAGGCTGACATATATCCACAATCTCCTCAAATTAAGTATTTAATGAATCGGATGCAATAACTTATTGCACGTGAATGTTTTACAGTCCCCCTCATCTATAGAAGTTCTCTTTCAATCAAGCACTTTAAGAGAGTAAGAATTGCACAAATTGAGCAATCACTATTTGTTCAACATCACAGACAAGATAGACATCAAGAACTAGCAAATGTTGATTAAGATTGAACCATAGAACACCCATTTTAAATACCTCTCACTATCAGAAAGCATCCAAGGTTGTCAAGGTGATACTAATAGCTGAAATATCCAAAGTAACAATAGCTGTTACATGTGGAGTAACACTCAGTATGAAACATAAAAGATGGACTATGATACATAGCATAGACTCGTAAAACTTCCTAAAGAAACTTGATTTTAACAAATTTATAGGAACTACACATATAAATGCAAAAAGATGCCTTCAGTTAACTGATAAATACTTCTGGTAAATTTATAAAAGTCAACAAGAATGACTGCACCAGGTCTAGCAAGTTCTAAAATGATATCTAAGAAATCTAGGAAAAGAACGGACATGTAAGCATAAAGATACTCCTACACATACCTTGATGCAAAGTTCTCCAGCATAGATTATGCATATCAAACAACAAAAGAAGAAAAGCAGATTATAGCATTTACTAGGGCATCAACAGCTTCAGTACCTCTGCTCCCAACCAAGAACTTCTGCCATTCCCACGAAGGAAAGGAGATATGGACTCCCAGCCTTAGATGCTTGTATTGCAAGCTCTCGATGACCAATGTGAAGGGCATCAAACTTACCCAATGCCACTACACCTCCTAAAAAATTAATCAAGAAACATGCTAAGATATTGACAAAAGAAATGATATACACTGATGAAGACTGAGAGAGATGATTATTAACATTCATTAAGCTCCATGCACTAAAGACAACACATAGACTACAGAAGAGGGGCATATAGAAACTTTAGCAATGGAAAGTTATAAAACTTTCATTCTGCACTATCTCTAAAATGTGAACAACTAGATATCATCAGATCTTCAGATAATGTATGAGAAACAAGAAAGTTAGTAGATAGATTCAATCACGGATCATAACTTAGTCTCCTCGATGATATTTATAATGATTTAGTACCAAGATTCAAAAGAATGGATTGTGTAATGATGTCAAACATTCTTAAATGCTGGACAATTGACTGGAGATAGGGGTGTCAAAGGCAAGAAAAACGGTTGCCGATATTCTGCATGATGGGTGTTCAAGCATCTGTGCCTTATGCAGTAAATGTTGAATGTAGATAGATATGAGAATATTGAGGTGGATATGCAATAAAACTAGAAAATAGAAAATTAAGAAAAAATGTACCAGAGACATTATATAGCATCATTACAAAGATAAAAGGTGAGAGTCGTTTGAGGTAGTCCGGACAGCTTGAAGAAGACCAAGCGATGCATAATTCAAGAGTGGATGATCAAAGGAAACTTGAGGACCAACATAAAATAGAGAATGCATATGTAACATAGATGAAGGCAGTGAAAAAAGACCTGAAGATGGCCAATCCTTTTGGAGGTTAATTAAAATTAATAAAATTATCGATGTACCCCTCTCCTAACTTCTGTTAATTTTGGTATATTAAAAGACACAAAATCCCTTCTGAAAATTACAAAAAAATAAATTTGGCCCCACAGTCCCCTGGTCTCATCCCCTGCTCCATCTGTGCTTTTATTTTGTATGAAATTGCACATGTGTGCATTTACCCAAGCGAAATTGGTAATTATATCGCATTCAAGGGGCATAAAGGAATTAACCTTTTCTTTTAATAAACATGCCGTTTTTTTGAAAGCCGATAAGAATCCCAAACTAGTAATGGGACTAGCCAAAAAATAAGAGCGATTTGAAGAAGGATTCATGTTAGTGTCCAGAACAGTCAGGAAAGGTTTTAAGTGATGAAGTACCTCTTTTCTTTTTCTCTGAAATGTAACAGTGATCCCCAAGCAAGGCCAAAGGGCAACACTTATTTTTATTAAGTCCTAGGAGGTGCCAGCCTCCAAGGATATTTTAGGCAACTCTAAGAGGTGCTTATTGGAGTCCAAGTTAAAGTAGAGAAAGCTATAGAGTCTTAGTTAAAGTTGCTTATTACAGTCCTAGTTGAAGTAGAAGTTTCCCTTTTAATATATTTGCAAGAGATATAGAGTCTTAACAAGTTCGAGTCTTAGGAGTCCATAACTCTTAAGAGTCCTAATATGTTGTAATTGCAAAGTATAGTCTTAGGAGTTCATAATTCTTAAGAGTCCTAGTTAAAATTGAAGTTTCCTTGTGATGTAGTTGCAAAAGTTATAAATAGAAGAGCATGAGTATGGGTTGGATATGCCTAAAGCCCTTTTTTTTCCTTCTTGTTCTCTTTTCCTCTCTCCAACTCGTGCTCTCTCATTTTGGCTCCTCGCTGCCCTCTTTTCTTCTCTCCTCACTAGCTCTCTCTCTTCCCAAATCACTTCTCTCCTCATGAGTCCTCTCTCTCTGCTTCTTATTTTCTCTTCTCTTCTCCACTCAATCTACCCTTCACTCTTCTCCCAGCTCAAAGGTTCTATCAGGAAGTCCCTGAGGAATACATCTCGCAACTCAGGATTTGCTGCAGAATTTCTTGATTCTTAATGGCAATGAGCCACCTATTATCTCCTAAGAAAGAGATTTCAGGTGGAAAAGGAGAGTCAATGAGCCATGATCCACACTTGGACCGTGTTTGCTTCAGCATTTGATGAGAAAGTTGATCTACTGAGGCAGTTTTGCAAGGCCGCAACTCTCACAATCTTGATGGATGGATCAATGTTTATGGTGGGTGGGAGGGGGTGTAGGTGTCTGATTGTAGTTTGGTAGAAAAATGAGGGTGGTGAGAGAGAGTTGTGAGACAGAGGTGTATGGTTGGAATTGACTGGTGTGGTGGCGGTGATGGGGGCTTGTCATGTGTTTTCATTGGACGGTTGTTGTGGGGAGGCCATGTGGTGTGTTCTGGTTTTGATAAGAGGTGGCGGTTTGGGTTTGATAAGGGGGCAGTAGTTTAAATTTGATAAGGGCGGTGATTTGGGTTTGATGAGGGCGGTGGTTCGTGGCTAGCGAGAGTGAGTGGCAGTGGTGGTGGTGGAAGTGAGTGGAGTTGTGTGAGGGGTGGATTAGGGAGGGGCCACTGGATGAGGGCTAAGATTGAGGGCATGAGGGCGATAAGCGACGATGGCGTTTAAGAATTTATTCCATCTGAAGCCTTATATAGTGTGCTTGGAGATGCCACTCAAGCAAGAAGATGCCAGCTACCAACTGGGAGATACAGTAGCAAGTGCCTCGAATATCATGGATCACAGTGAGTTGAAATGTCAAGTTCCTGGCGCCCCTCTCCCTATTTTTGGCATACAAAAAGAGAAGTCCCCACCCCTCCCACTATCTACGATCGCCAGCATAAGAAATGTGAGAGCAGAGGGGCGGCTGCCCTGCTAGTGCTGAAAGAGAGGGAAGAATTTCCCCTGCTCCACAAGTAACCAAACTGACCAGGCCTAGTTAGCTGATTCATGGGTTGAATGGCAAACCTAGCATAGTCAACTAGGTTTTAACTCAATCCAAGTCTAACAAAAATATGATGTGGATGAGGGACCTGATAAACTCTGTTCAACCAACCAGTTGCGTTTTTATAACATTGCCTTGGTTGCATATATTAATAATTCATTCATTTAAAAATATGATAACTAATTAAAAATATATAACCGAAACAAATATGTTATTTATGTAAATCAATAATAAATTAAACAGTTACTTTAATAACATATCTAGATATTTAATTAATTAATTATAAAATTAGTTATATTATTTAAACAAAATACGCACAACTTAATTTATTTACTTAAACAAAATATAAATGAACTTAATCTATAAAAATCTACACATTTACAACTTATGTTATTTAATTCATAAATTCTTAAAATTTATAAATATTTAATTCATAGTATCATTTGCTTTTTTTAATTATTATTATTAATTTATGTAATCAAATCCACTTGATTTAATATCATTAATGATTTAAAATTTTAAATCCACCATATCTCGCTAATGCCTAACTTCTGAAATCTTTGAAATCAATTGAATCCGATTAACACCAACTTTTGAAATCTATAAAAAATCATAGGATTTTATAAGTCCATAAATATAAAAATTCAATTAATTTTCTGCTTTCAAAATCCAACCTCACTAATCCCCCCAAAAAATTCAATATGAAAGAAGCTTCAAAAACTGGGCCATACAAACAGATTAAGAATTACCTTTTGAAACACATACAGCTTGCATTCCTATTATTCTTAAACAAATTTCAAGCTATTGTTTCAGACAGATATATAGTTTGTGATCCACAGTTTTGAAACTTATAACATTGCTTCCACTTTAAATGAGTTGATACACTATCTATCAATTACAAGTAGAGTGTGAGTAGTTGGCAGCCAAAATCTTTTATCACAAAAAAGGAAGGAAAATCAAAATAATTATAAATAAATTTAAAATAAAATATGATAATAGGCTCAATAAAAGGGGGTTATCAATGACTAATTATACCATCTATAGTTAGTACAAACATAAAAAAAAGGAATTAGAAAAACATTTAATCTTTTTTATAGCAATGACAATCATTAAATGGAACTCCTCCCAAAAGGAGAAATTAACATCAAGAGGAGGAAATAGAAAAAATAGTGGGACAACTCAAATATGAAGAGAGAGTTGCCCACAACAAGATGTTGCCTAGAGATACCTTCCTTAGCTAGGGAATCAGTCATCCCATTCACAATACTTAATCATAGAATTTCAATGCATCAAAGAAAGACAAGAAGACATATAAGCTGAGTGTATGATACTTCTTCTAATAAGAGAGAAAGAAGATATGAGAAACATACCTCTCAAACAACAATTAGGAGGAGCACTACTAAAAGAGAAGATTTATAGTCACTTTAGATGCTTTGTGAATTTTCAATGAAGTGGTTACAAGGGTTTTTTAATGTCAGACCAGGGATTAGCAAGAAATGGACTTTTATTAATGTCACCCATGGATGACTGATGCAGTGCAAAGAATAGGTAAAAAAGGCAAACCTAGCAATAGATATACTAAATGATAAAGCAGTACAGAGAAAGGCCCATAGTTGAGTCTAGGGCAATGAGGACAACAAAGATGATCCAACATAAGACGGAGAAATATAAAATGATTCCCACGAAAAGGGGAAGAAAACAAATATATACGAGATGGGAATCAGATTGAACCTGTCACCTGGCACGGTTCAGCAGAATGAAACTCTTGATCATCCTCTTGTTGACTTTCCAAAATAAAAATAAAAAAGTCAGATATTTAAGCACAAGACAAAAAAGAATGGCTACAGAGACATATACACAATTGATACATCTTAAAGTGTTGCAAAAGAAGGATCTCAATCATGAAGTACAGACAGAGGTATGGCATCTGCATATCTCTTGGACAGTCGTCTTTATCATTAGATCTTTTTCAAAATGGCTTGTTTGAGAAGCAAAAACAAATTGGTAATAATTGACAAAAAACGACTGTGAGAGCAACAAAACGTAAATTATAAAAGCTACATAATAGCTATTGCAATATTCAAACACCAAAAAGAGCCAGAAGATATAAAAGCTCATAAGCACTCCCCATCCCCAGACTATAGCAATAACACAAACAAAGTTTTGATCCAAAATCCAAATTAGAATTTCCTGCAGAAAGCTTGCTTTGGATACCTATTAGCAATGCATACCCATCAGCGACACCTAAAACATGTTCAGCAAGATTTTTCAAGAACAGCGGTTAAAACTACAAGTAGCCATTATTTGCACTAACCATCCACTGTTCAATCGCAAGCTCATTACAATAAACAAATTTGTTAATGAGCTGATATAGATGGTCTCGTTTCCCATGGCATTGACATAAGCAAATTTGTTAACCTCCAGTTCTATCTTTGACACCTAGTAACATTGAACGCAAGCGAGCCATATATGGGAAAAACATTCAGCTATCGCTTATAAAGGTAGGTTCTGCATCAAATTGGAAAAACAGCAGAACTAAAGGATCTATGCAAGTATCCACCATGCATGAAACAGACAAAAGCATATGTCTGTCGTAAAATAATTGAATGAGGGTGTGAACCATCACCTTCTCCAAGCCAAATGATGGAGTTCCAGAGATAATAGAAGTGCCGTACAGGCCCACATGCAGCTCACACGAATTCCTTCCGTTTATCTTTACAAACTTAAAGGAATTGAAGAAAACGTTATTCTTTTTCTTGTTTGGATTTCTGAAAGTTCGTTTTGCTCAGGAGCCAAACTGAAAAGATCCTCCACACGCCTTACTGAGCAGACATGCAGCCTCCGCAAAGTCGCAAGCATGTAAAAATGTTAATTTCTAAAATGTCAACTGATTCGGGTTTCTAACCACATTGTTCAAGCTCGTTCTACTACTCGTTAGAAAAGGAGGAAAAACAAAAGCTAATTCTTAATAATATGTAATCCAAAGCAAAGATTAAAAAGAAAAAATCACAGTAATCAAGTTCAAGCGAGAGAGTCATTCAGATTGCAGCTAATCCGTTTTCCATTGCGTCTCTACTCATTCTTAAAAGGAAAAGACAAGCCCGGGTAAGTGAAAGTGTGCTGGAACCGAAATTTCAATTTTTTAACTTGAGATTAATAATTTCAAACCCAAGAAGAAGATAAAACCAACCTGAAACAATCGCCAAGCAGAGGCATCTTTCCAGGAGACAGTCGGGAGCAACAGAAGAAAAGTCTAGGTCTCTCCAAACCCCTAAAGCCGGAGCTCGGATGAGTTTTTTGTACAAACTTCCCTGGAGTAAAGCAGGGACGAATTGGGATTCGGACTATAAAGCCCAGGTGGTAGCCCCGTAAATATTGAGATGTACGGTAACCGCTTTCCATCCCAAGAACTTGGGAAGGAAGAAAAGCTTCTCAACTGTGTGGAGATAACCAAAACCCAAACAAATTTCTGGGTTTTTTTTCCGTTAAGGAGGGAATGGGTCGTGGGGTGTCGAAAGCAGTGAAGTGCAGCAAGCCGCAACGCGGCTGGCGTTGCATCTCTAACCAAGAACCCAGGCGATAATCACAAGTGATGGGCGTGTCTCGAATTTCCGATGCGTATCGGATGCCTCGGCCAATACGGTAACCCTGAATCATCAAATATATGCGACATCGGGTATGGCAAAATTCCGATACGTATCGGGGATGATGGGACTTGGATATGGGTAGAGAAACGGTCCCTGCTCCATTGTGTGACCGTGAATTTTGTTTTCGAGGACTGCAATTTGTTACTGTAATATATTTTAATAAACAACTGATTGTTAATGGTAAGAGACGAAAGAAATTAAGGTAATCCGTATGTTTCTGCCATTTTCCGAGTGGATCTACCAATTACTCCTTTTTCCTTGTTTCCTCGATCGTTAAAACCATTTTTTGGGCGATCCTGCCTGGATCTGCATCACCTTTGCATTATCTACAAAGTTGGACTCTTCTGCGGTAGCTTCTTCCTCGGGCTTTCTTTTCTCAAGTTCGAAATGTAGGCCCTGTTAGTGCCTAGCTTAAGTATGCCAAAAGTAGTTAGTATCCAACGTAAGTGCCAAGGAGAGTAAAATACAAATATATTTCAATTTCCTCGTTTTAGGCATAACAGGAGGGAAAGTGACTTCAGAGCTCGGGTTGTCGGGAAGAAAGGTTCTGTCGAACGAGGGTTTCAGAGAAAAAAAATTTCTCTCTTGCTCGCGACCGACTTACGGCGATTTCAATCGCCCCCTTTGCAGCCTCTTCCCAGCGCTTGACTCTCTTCCTATCGTCATCCCCAACACCAACAACTGTCGGTCACTTCTCTCCCCTCTCTGCAACCTCTCCGACTCGATTTGGAAGAAAGTAGGGTAAAAATTTACTCCTGTAAATCGATTGTTAATTGGTCATTATATGTCTTTGTTTAGAGCATTAGCTATTAAAAAATATTATTAGTATTTAATAAAAACAATATATTTTACATAGTTAAGCGTATATGGGGTATGTCTCTCATTTGCAATACCCTAGTCCTCGTCCACGGTTGGCTTGACTGAATAGGGAATAAGAAGTTTCGCTGTGGTAACTTTTGTTTACCATATAAGTACCGATGCTTCATTTGCTGTGTAAATGAGTTTGCTTGTCAATCAGAGATTCAGAGCAAATTTTTTTTTGAAGCCATCCATGGCTGTAGAAAGATCGTTGAAGTGTAACACTAGTAATTTTAGAAGAAGGTTAATTGTTGAATTTGGCAAGTCAAAAACAAGTGATCTGGAAGTAATTTTGTTTGGGAAGCAAGTATTTACAGTAAAAGTGAGTTTACTTGTGGAACAAAGCAAAAAATTTATTGATAAGCCAACATATGACTATCAAAAAATTTGTATTGAAATTCTAAACTGTTAGAATGTGTTGATTCTCTGTAAATCGAAGAGGAAGGAGAGGGGTCCACCACCCCAGCCCCTGTCTTCATTTCCAAGAGGCAAAAATGATTGAAATGAAAATCAGCAAAATGTATAAAAGAGAGAAAGAGAGAGAGAGAGAGAGAGAGAGAGAGAGAGAGAGAGAGAGAGAGAGATGCAAACAGATCGGACCCGAATCTGATCAAAAACTAAATGTAAATTATGGGATCAAATTTTACATCTCATATAATTCTGTATCCAAAATTGGAATGCATAGGTCTTGATCCAGTAAGTATCTAGATCTAAATCCAAAACTCACATTAACACTAAAATCCCTCCACTTCTCGCTAGAAAATCTCTTACCACACCCCCCTCCCCTCCCCCTCTTATTTTTTTTTTCTTCTCCCCCGCTCCTTTATTTTTGATTCATTGTCTATTTGTTATGAGTTTTAGATGGCTGGAAGGAGGAAAGGTAAAGACAGTATGGATGACACTATAAAGAGAGCATACAACATATGGACGTGTGACGAAGACAGTAAAATGTTTGATTTGCTCATTGAGCAAGTTAATTTGGGTAACAAATTACCCAATGGAGTTTGGAATCATGAAGTTTTCAACGATTGTGTCTGTATGTTTAATTTGGACACAATGAACCAAAAGACAATAGAACAGTTGAAAAAACTCATGAGGACTTGGAAAAAAATATATCTGATCGTGAGTACATGCCTCAACACTAGCGGTTTTGGGTGGGATCCAACAACCCAGAAAGTCACTGCAAGTAAGATAGTGTGGCAAGACTACATAAAAGTTTGTAAATGTAACATAAAATGTTATGTTTCTTGCTTTATTAATCAGGATTTTTAGTATTTTAAACGATAACTTTTCATGTAGGCGCATAGAGAAGCCTATAAGTATAGGCGGGAAGGTTCTCCACTATATGAAAAATTGGCTATAGTAGTTGGAAATTCTATTGCCGCTGGGACAGTGACGAGTCACACAAACAATGAGTCATGAAGATGATGCAATTAGGGATATCCCAACACCCAACAGTATAGAGTCTCCTCGATCGTTAAAACCATTTTTTGGGCGATCCTGCTCGGATTTGCATCACCTTTGCATTATCTACAAAGTTGGACTCTTCTGTCGTAGCTTCTTCCTCTGGCTTGCTTTTCTCATGTTCGAAACATAGGTTATAAGATTTCTATCATTAATACAATATCAAATGCACTAGAGAAACTACATTCTTCATACAAGGGGTTACCAATTTGATGCATTAGCAGTTAATGTTGATTACTTTGATGTTAACCAGAGAACCAGGTCAATTCTTAATTCTTAATGACAAGTACAAGTAAAGCTTAATTCTTTATTTCTAATGTTAAACTGATGACAATGATGTTTGTATAATATTTAAAAATTAATCAACTTATCATGTATTTCCTCTATTTATAAATAGTTTTTCAAAGTTTATTTCTCTTTGTTGTCAAAGATATACTTAGGCCTTGTTAGTGCGCAGTGTGCAGGGGGAAAGTTAAACACAGATGTATTTCGCTTCTCACCATTTTAGGCATAAAGCAATGGCAAGTGAATTCATGGGGGTCGAGCTGTGAATTCACTTACCATCGGTCAATTACATCTCGGGCTCGGGCTGTTGGGAAGGAGGCTATGTCGAACGAGGGTTTCGGAGAAATTTTTTTTTCTCTCTCGCTCGCTTGCGACCTTTGGCAATTTCAATTGCCCTCTGTTGTGCGAACTTCAACTTCTCTTCTCTCTCGACCTCCCTCTCCTTTCCCTCTCGACCTCCGTTGTAGAGCACAGGAGGTCGAACCTCTATTGCAGAGCCTCTCGGCCTCCCTCTCTTCTCCCTCTCCGCGTACAAGCGGAGCACCGCCTCTGTCTTCGTTGCCCGTTGGCCATTTGTCTCCGTCTTCGTTGCCTGTTGGCCCACCGCCATAGTTTCCCGCCACTGAGGAAGACGGTGCGTGCCGTGAGGAAGACGATGGTTTAATTTTTCCTAAGTTAAGAAAATGAATTTATTTTATAATTACTACATTAAATTAGTGATTTAATAGTCATAATTAAAATATTGTTAAAATAAATATTTGATAAATTGTTTTGGTTTAATTATCCCATTGCTATAATTAATTAAAGCAATGGTTTTAAATTTTGTGACAATATATTATTAATTAATAATAGATAAAAATATATTATGTTATTGATCAATATATATTTATTTATTATATTTTTTTATTATTGTATTAAATTAGTGGTTTTTAATGTTAAAATATATCTTATGTTATTAAAAAATATTTTATTTATTTATTATATTCATTTGTGTTATTATTTATTTTTAATAATTTATCCTAGTCGCACATAATTATTGTATTAATTTATAATAAACTATAATTATTAAGTAATAATATTAATATATTCTAATACTAAACGTTAAATCACTTATAGACCCTGTTAGTGCGCAACGTAAGTGAAATGTATTAACTAATATTAATTTAATTTTTTGAAAGTCAGATATATCAAAATATTTTATTTAATAAATAATTTATGTGCACTTTACACCACACTTTCCATTGTACACACTAACACAATCAAGTATTTTACACTATATGTTATATTGTACATATAACAAGTACTTTACACTGCACTTTCAATTATGCACACTAACACAAACAAATACTTTACACTATATTTTATATTATACATACAATAAGTACTTTACACTACACTTTCAATTATGCACACTAACACAAACAAATACTTTACATTCCCTCTCACTTTCCACATGGATAGTACTTCACATTGTAATCCACTTTCCCTCCGCACTTACAATGTGCACTAACCGCCCATTAGATTCACAAAACAATGAGTTTATGCCCTTTAAATTATTTAAATATTTAGCTAATGAAACATGTTGTATTATACGAGAGATGAACCAATATGAAAAGGTAATCCAGGCCGGGCAATCCAGTTTGGGGTTCTCGAGTCGTGTCCCGATCCCAGAGTCCGAAATCCTGATTTTAGGGCTGGGAAATCCTGTTGCTGTTGTTAGTACCAGCTACAGTATTCAATAACCCAACCTGAAATATAAGGAAGAGGGCCTCTTCGCCACGCGATCTTGTGTCCATTTCCACTGATTTACAGGTGCTTCTCTCTCCCTCAAACAAGGCACCCCAATGGCTTCTAGGTGGAATCCTCATTAGAATCCAATGACTTTGTTTGCCTTTTATCTTTTCCCTGTTGTCTTGGTTGGCAAACTCAAGAGTTTATCTACCTTATTTGTTCTTTTAACTTGGAAGGCTGCCCTACCTGGTCGCACTTTATTTTCGACTTTGTGGTTTATAGATTGATAACCTTTACTATTTGTCGCTGGATGCATGAAGTGAAAATTGCTGGTCTCTGTGGATGGATAAAAGTTATTACCATATATTATGTGTCAATTGAAATTATGGATAGTAGGCAGTTCGGTTTTTGCTTATGTCATCTTCTTTTAGCTTAAAAAAATTCCAGTTTACTAGGTGGAAAATATTTGTAAGTGGATGCTGACTTTTTTTTTTGGCAGAATTATGGATGAACCCATTTTTTATTTATATTTTTTGAAATAGTATCATCGAGATTAAGAAGAAAGGAATGTGCAAAGGCTACTCCCACCGGCGGGTAGTGCAAAAAGTTCAACAGAGGAAAAATACAGCCACCTTGGACAGAATAAGTTGGGAGTTTATTTAGCTCTTTTCAGTATACTATGTGATTATGGGTTCCATTTGTATGAAAAAAATATTTGGGTCCCAATCATGGGGGCAAATGACTTCTCCCTCTCATATTGAACTTGAGGGGTATGACACTGTCCTGTTATTGAGCAAGTTCATGTTCTCTATATTTTGTGTGAATCTTAGGATTTCCAGTCCGCTTCTTCCACGATTTAAACTTCATTACCTGTATATATTTTCCTTCTTTTACATTGTGTAATTGGTAGTATACGTTGGCTAAAGCTTATGCAAGCAGATGCTCTGTGGTTGTCATTCATTAGACATTGATGTACGGCTGTTTTAAGTTTCCATCTCTTCAGAAGATATTTCTTGAAATTGTGAAACTTCTTTTTTAATGAATGCAAAAAATTCAATGGAGCTTTTAAAAGAAGATGACCACTTTTTCTGTTTTTTGAAGTTGTTCTAAGAGCTCTTTTCATGTTTGCATTTAGCTTACTTTTGGTCCATTTTTGTGGATCAAAGCACAATATTAAGCTATTCTAATATAAGAAAGGAATTCTTTTGCTTTGGGCATTAGTAATGGGAAATGAAGCGATCACGAGCTTATTTCATCTGCCAGTGTAGGTCAAGGAATAAGTACAGTTTGTCTTATTTTCTATTGATTAGCCCATGTAAAAAATGATGTTGTTTTAAACTTAGATATTCATAAAACAAAAATGTTTCTGTACCCTGAAATACTGAAAAGAATGTGAATTGGCATTTTTTCCTGTGATAATTATGTTGGTAGTGTGCAGATTGGTGCAGGTGTTGACGCTGGATCTAGTCTGGGAATTTTAAATGTAATAATATGATATGATTATCTTTTTTTTTCATGACTGTTACTCTTTAGAGAACTGTTAGTTTCATTAAGTTGTTCTCCTTGACTTCTCATTCTATTGGAATGTTATGAATGTGTCTGTGAATCCAAAATCACCAACTACAACTTACTATGGGGACATTTTGGGATCTTTTTCAACAAACATCACTTCTTTGCGTAGCATATAAAGTATTATAATACTAGCAGATATCAAAGATGGCAACAATGACAAAAATGACATTTCATGACTTAGGTACTATTGTTTACAAGCTCCTTTTACAATTTTATTTTATTTCCTTATTTTCTTTTGTTTGAGAAGCTGGTGAAGATCGGTTGGCGTTGAATCTAAGATCTGATCCACAATCATCTACGATTGTGTTAGCATCTCCTTTGTTATCAACAACTTGGGATGCTGGGGTTTGTCACGAACAATGTTGCAGTGATGAATGAGTGTTTTTTTTTTTAGGTTGATTTTTTTTTATTTTTTTTAAAATCTTTTAGTTTTTTTCCATTTTCTTTTCCACTTCGTGCATCCAAACAAGAGAAAGAATGTTTCTCCTCTATTTCTTTTCTTACATTTTCCTTTCTACAAAACAAGAGAAAAGAAACCTCATTTCTATTCTTTTCTTTTCTATCCATTTTCTCTCGTACCAAACACAGCCTAAGTTTGCCTTTTTTGCTGCTCATTCCAGTTTCAGCTATCAATTTTCCTAGAAAGGCTACAGAATAGAACAAAAAAATTGGAGGAGAGAGCTGATGGCTCAACAGAATCAGAAGCAGCTGGAAGAATGCTCTGTTGCCAAGTGAGTATCTGTTTTTGCCCTCTTGCAGTGTGTTATCTTGTCCTTTCTTATTTATTCTTTCAGGACCTGAAACCACTATATTGTGAGTTTTGCAGATCCTAAACTTGGATGGAAGTATTAACTCATATCTTCTTTCCCTTCTTCTTTGTTGTGTACTCTACAAGCGCATACTCCATTCTAGCCTGTAGGGGCCTTGTTATCTCACTAAAAATAGAAGCCCTCATGCACTGGCGACAAGTGTTGAAAAAGTAATATCTTCTGTAATATAGCAATCAGTGTGTTAAATCCTGATTGCTAGGTCCTGAATGTGTGTGTGTGTGTGTGTGTGTGTGTATTGGGGAGGGGTTGAATAGGTGTGCATACTCTAGTGTCAAGTTTAAAGTTTTTCAATTAAATCTTATGTGATCGCCTTTTTTCTATATAAATTCTGTTTGCTAATTGATTTAAAACTAAGATACAATGCAAATAAACAATGCACCAAAGGACACCCCAATTTATAGTGGTTTACAACCCAAAATTAGGTTGCTACATCCTCTCCCAAAATGACTCGAGTCTTTGGAGTTAAATCTACTAAGAAAAGCCCATCAAAACTTACAAGAAAGGCTACAAAAGCCAATTATAGCAATGCCCACAAAGGGACTTACAATAGAGGTGCTAGACTTCATAAGCCTAGACCCACAAAAGGAGTTTTATAACAACTAGTTAGGCTATAGAAGCCTAGACCCACAAATGGATTTTCAACACTCATCCACAACCACAAAAGCTATCCAATGTATGTAACTTGAGGATTTGGTCTTGCTTACACAAGTTGTGACCAAATATGTGCAAGGGTTGTGTTAAAACTTAGGATTCCATGATGTATAATCACAGTAGAAGAGGATTAAGAGGTGAGAAGAAGAAGAAGAGTTGTGGAGAGAAGGTTTTAAGAGGAGAAGAGGAAAATTGACGAATTTGGAGAAAAGAGGAGGAAGATTAGGGTAATAGACTTGTGTCTTTACGCTCCCCCTGAAACTCTATTTATAGATTAATAAACCATTCCAAAATTACTAGTTAACTTAAGAAGCTTTTTTCCCAACTAATAAACTCAAGATCTTTGTACTCACTAATCCATGTGGGACTATTCTTTAACACTTCCCTTCACGTGTAAGCCTTTTTTTTTTTGTTCTACTAGTAGATAATATAGGTGTAGGCCCTCTTTTGTGGCTCTACAAGTGGATAATTTTAGGTGTAAGCCCTCTTTCGTGGCTCTACAAGTGGATAATTTAGGTGGAGACCCACATATGAGTACCTGCTATGATACCATGTGAAGTTGGGTCCAAGGCTCGTCCCAAAATGACTAGTAGGAATCCTCTTTGCCAACTAATAAATTCAAGATCTTTGTACTCACTAATTCATGTAGGACTATTCCTTAAAAATTACAATTTAGCCCCTAGAACTTAAACTAATTACATCAATGCCATTTTTATGAGATGATTCTTTATTTACCATCATGCCATCACTTGTGGGCCTTCTCCTTGGTTAGTGGGCTTGAGCCCATCTTCCACCTCTCTTGGATGTGTGGGTTTTCCTTGGTATTGTGGGTTTGAGCCCATCTTACACACACTTGGACATGTGGGTCTTTCTTGGGTCGTGTGGGCTTGGGCCCATCTTCCAACACTCCCCCTCAAGCTGGGGGTAAGAGAACATCATGAACACGTAGCCTGCTGCAAATGGTGTATACGATCTTCCTGTATAAAATAGTAGTCCATTATATCTTCCAACACTCCCCCTCAAGCTGGTGATCTCTTAGAGACCTAGTTGGCATAATATAAAAGAGAGTAAAATCACTCCTAGCCGTAAGATATCGCTCCATACTCCAATCAAATGGTCATAGTCAAAACTATTTTCCCTCAATTTTACAGGTGGAAAAATGGCCCTACTGTGGGGCACAGAGTCTACCCACTTTCTCAGGGTAGCTCAAACAAACACCTCTTGGGTGAATAATAGACTTTACTCATGCTAGATGTTGGACACTCCTATCCTTTGTTGATAGTGGGTCTATAGGCATTGCTCAGAAGTGTGGTAATAAACTCTTCCATCACGATGTCCCTCCACAAGGCACCTACTCTCAAATGGTAAGATTAAAAATGCCAAATAAGGGGGGTAAAAGGTAATCACCGGAAGATAACATTCTGGGGCCACAATGTGCTTTCTTCTTCATCAGAATAATCAATGCTTACAACAATCAACAACCGAGAAGTCCGTCTTCAATAATAATGTCTCAATCAAAGAGACATAATAGTAGCCGCGGTAATGAGGCAATGACCAAATAACACGTACCAAATGGGCAGTTATATAGCAGCGGATAACCAATAGGTAGTAAAAGTCCTTAAGAGCAATAAGGACTTATAAGATAATCTGCAGTAACTCCATCCTTGAATGAGGAAGCTATGCACCAAGTAATAAGTTGAGGATAATTCAAGTAATAAGCTGAGGAAAGAGGATGTCTATTTGACATACAATCTCCTTTTTGAAGAGCAATGGGAAGATCTAAATCACTTAGGTCAGGAGCCGTAGACGAAGAAGATTGTGGCACAGGAGGTGGAGAATTGTCCTTAATTGAGCTGGTGTTTATAGATGAGCTCCTTCCACTAGGTGGGGTTGAGAAATTTTGTTTGTCTAGCTTTTAAATCTTGGTTTCTTGGAGAAGATGTTAACTGATGATGATCTTGATATAAGAGGTGCATGGCATTGCCATCTAATGTATGCTAGTTTTTTTTGGGCACTATTGAAACTATGGCTCATTGTTAATTCTTTCTATAAATTCTGTGGAGCTGATGAAGAGGAGGTTGATCATTCGCTTATGCACTGGAGTTCTGTCCATTGGAAATTTGGGCTCAAGGGTTTCTTCCTGGCATCAATAACAGACTTCATTGGTAAAAAAATGTCACAAAAGAGGCCTTATGCTGGTTCGATCTTTTGGAAATCAGCAATGACAGCAGTTTTATGGTGCTTATGGACTGAGAGGAACGATTGGACATTCAACAACTCAGCCATGACAAAGTGGGGCTTAATTGAGAAAATACTGCAGACCACTGTACCTTGAATGAAGGCATGCAAAGGACTTCATGGTCTCCCAACTGACTTCTTGCCTAAGCTTGGTCCCTCCTCTAGTTGGTTTTAATAAGCATAAGTTTGACGGGAGCTCTTTTAGAAATCCTGGACCTGCAGGGATGCGACGAGTTGTTAGGGACCACCTAGGAACAATTTTATTAACTTTCTAGGGACCTATTGGACATAAAGACTTGGCCAAATCTGAAATTAGGGTAGTACTGGATGGTATAAACATCTATCTCCAAAATGTTTCCGGCCCATTAGTGGTTTGAAGGCAACTCAGCAATGGTGGTGCATTGGATGAAGGGTAGTGCTAAGCCCCCTGCTGTCTGCATTAAGTTTTTCAGGAGATCCAAAGTTTACATGGTTGCATACACACAGAGAAGTGGATTGTATAGCTAATAGTTTGGCAAAAGAGAACTTTTCTCACCCATCTATATTCTATAGTAATTGGGAGCCTCGAACATTGCATTGGAAGGTTCCTTAGCCATATTCTTTCATTGAAATAAATAAAACTCCATTCAAAAAAAAAAAAAAAAAACCTCGACTCACTTTCTCCTTCATTGCAAATTTCCAATTGCAATATGGTCCAATGTCTCCAATAGATTGGGAGTTATAAGGAGTTTGCCTTCCATGTTAAGTGATTTTAGGCAGTCTCTTTCACCTCTCAGTAGCTACTCTAAACTTGTCTGTTCATTGGAAACAGTGATATATATATGCATCACAATTAGTTCTAAAAGACTTGCGCACACGACCACTATTTACTGTTTGATTAATCAACCTGTGTGATCTTCGACTTAATTATAGTTGAGAAGTACTTTTATTTAAGTTAATTTATATATTGGCATATGTAGGAGTTTGTGTTTGTTGAGATAGTGGAGTTACTGTTTACTGTTTGATTAATCCACCTGTGTATAAACTTTGACTTAATTGTAGTCGAGAAATTTCATTTTTTTTTTTTAATTCTTTTTCATGAATGTTGAACACCATACCTTAGTGAGACTCTAAGACCTCACCATAGAGATACCAAATATGGTCATTGAGTCAACACGTCCTACTGTATGGGAAGACTGGCAGGGGTAGTTTGAAACTAAAAAGTACTGGAAAACCAATATAGTCTGGATGGAAACTAATGTCTTGTTGAGTCACTTTTGAGCATGAAACTTTTCCATGATCCATCCCTTGCCATGAAATCATAACTAAATTGGTCGAATGAGTGTTTCTTTATGGTTGAATTATAACTCGAGAGTAGAGCAATAGATTTAGGGTATGTTTGAAACCCCATGGAAAAGAAAAGAAAAGAAAAAAAAATGAGAATTTAACCATTATTATTCCCAAAAATAGTTAGTGAAAAGGAGAATTTGATCATTATCTCATTCTCACTAACTATTTTTTGGAATAATAATGGTCAAATTCTCATTTTCTTTTCTAGGGGTTCCAAACAGACCTTTAAGAAGCTAGGCCACCATAGAAAAGTGTAAACAATTCACCTTTGATTATGCATTGTTATCATCCTTGAACAAAATATCCAGAGAGAGGGTGATGCTGGTTATACTGTCTAGAAGCAAATTACATTCAATGGTTTAGACCAGAGTTGGCTGCCTAGACCCACCCAAAATCTGTGTCAAACTGACAAAAAAAAAAAAAAATGCTACTCATGCATCCTCTGGATTCGACTGTGTTATATTTTTTATTATATTCTGAAATTTGTTGGAATATCTTCAGTGCACTAGGTACATGGGTATTTTCAATAGCAGGGGCTCTGATTGCAATTCCAGTTGGAATAAAGCGTAAATCTCTGGCACCTCTGGTGTTCTTTGGAACAACTGGAACCATGATTGATATAATATTGGGGATCTCTGCATGTGAACGAGAGCATGCGGAACGCCAGATGAAGCTTTTGGAGGAACAGAATCTCAACAGAACAGAATCACTGGAAACTGAATCTGAACTCCAAGGATCTGTAGATGGGAAGATGCAGTGATCCCAAATGAAGCTCTAAAAACCCAAAATCTGAACGAAAGCAAAGTAACTTTACTTGGGGAATTTAAGGACTAGTTGAGTTTGTCCATCCAGTAATTATCATGGGTAAATCTGATTCTTCAGTAAACTCCCATGGATTTTTCCTTTTCATAAGGTTTTCATCCTCCATGATGGCTGTGAGGTAGGCAGGTACTCCCAAGGATTTTACTCCGTTTAGTTCCTAATGAAGCTGAAAGGTTTTGAGCAAAATTTCAATCTTGGCTTGTCCATTTTATGTAGTCCCAACAGTTTAGAGTAAGTGAAGGTTTCATACCATGTGACTCGAATATGCAACTTAATTAATGTCCATATTCAGGTACAAAAATAAAACCAGAAGCTTAATTTTATGTGTTTATGTGATTATTTCATTTTTTTTTAATGTTGAAACCAAGGCTTTAAAACTTGACTCGGCTACTTGACAAAAATGGTTGACCCTACAAATTAATGATCAACCATAATCTATTAAATTGGTAACATTAACATTATTTGACACCAATTTGATGTCATGAGCTGTGAGTAGCCACATTAAAGTATCCAAAAATGAAAATGGTTAGATGTAGCCCAAATGAAAGTTTGGGTTATGAGTGATTCAAAAACAGATAGGCCAATTTATTGACAAAATATTTTATGCATCAAGGATCTATGTCTTGGTTTGAAGGAGAGGGCCTCTTAAACGCCACTTAATGTCACATACGTAAAATGAGTTGGGATTTCAAATAAGCAAAAAGGAGAGAAAAAGGTGGAGTGGTGAACCACCTCCACCGCTCTATAAATAGAGGCACCTCTTGGGTGTTTGGGGGAATTCTTGGCAGAACTTTTGGAAAAACTTTAGAAGAGAAAAATTGTCTAGGAAAAGAAAATTGTTTGAGAATTTCTCCGAGTTTCAGTGCATCAAAATACTATTCATGAAAAGAGAAGAGTTTTAGTTCTACTCCGACACCTCAAATCTCAAATCAACCTGAAGTGCTATGGGATTTGTAGCAATAAACAATTTTCTGTGTTACTACTCTATTGTTATCCTTGGAGCTATTAGACGTAATATAAGATCAAATATTCTACCAAGTATCAAGTATAGGCTAACTACAAAATTAAGTACAAACTAAGTTCGTAAGTGGATATGGAATTAGAGGATGTTGTGTACCTAGCCAATTCCAAAAGACCGGTTTGATAGGAGCGGAAGACATATGTGCTTAACCCCAGGACCATAACATCACACCCACTTTCACGAGCAAATGCCCACGACGGCCTACACCGGAGGCAGCCTCAAAGTGCTCTGATACCAAATGTTGTGTACCTAGCCAATACTACCTAAAAGACCGGTCTGATAGGAGCGAAAAACATAAATACTTAACCCCAGGATTATAACAGAGGACTCTTTAGAGATGAACCTTACATCACTTGAAACCTTAAAAAGAGAGGATAAATAGAAAACATTTTAGTATTGATTTGAAAGAATAACGAGAGAGATATGTTCATCGATTCTATACTCTTCTTCTCCTTTTCTTTTTTTACGATTTCTTAATAATAGTTTCTTCGACACATACCTCTACCATATCTTGCAAGGAGTGGATGACATTTGGACCTCCATAAAATTCAAATAAATAATTAATATGTGTTTTTAACATTATATGATGCATTTATAGAAAATAATTCCAAATTTGTCCACGTAGACTTTCAAATTCCATACCCCCACCTGGTTGTTGTGCTGGATTTTAAATCGACAAGAAAATCCCCAGGTTCGATCCAGATTGCCGCCGCGAACGTTCCAATTTTTTATTTTATTTTATTTTCCCTCCCAATTTCTTTGAATCATAGATGCAGGTGCAGCATCTCTCCTCGGCGTTTTGGATATGGCGGTTCCTCTCTTCAACCTCGCCCCTGGTTTAAATGTTTCCAGGCTCTGCTTAGGTTCCTTCCTCTCCTCCGTTTTTCTTCTCGTTGACGTCCTGCCAGATTATCCGTAATTCCTCTGGACTCAATTTACTCCTTATGTTTACAGGAACCATGACCTTTGGAGAGCAGAACTCGTTAACGCAATCCTACCGCCTCATGGATGAGGCATTCGAAGCCGGAATTAACTTCTTTGACACGGCAGAGATGTATTCGCCCCTTTGCTGCTCGCTGCTGCTCTTTCCAAGCATAACTTCTTATATTTTAATAGTTGATTTACTTACTTTGAAGCTGTATTGTTTTAAGGTATCCCGTGCCTCAGCGCGCGGACACGCATGGGAGGAGCGAGGAGTACTTGGGCCTTTGGTTGAAAGATAGGAAGATTTCTCGCGATAGAGTTGTCTTATCTACCAAAGTCTTTCTCTTTGCCTTTACAGATGTTTCATGAGCTTTTTGTTTTTTCAAGGTTTGTTGCTGATTATGAGGTTTGATACACAGGTCGCCGGGCCTTCTGGGCAAATGACTTGGATCCGGGGTGGACCAAAGTGTTTGGATGCCAAAAACATCTTGCAGGCTATTGATGATAGGTTTGAACCTGTTAATTGTTTGTTATTTCTTGTCTCTATCTCTATTCCCTTCAAATAAGGTCCTTTTATTATCTTTCTATGATTTACGAAGTGCGTGATTGCCAAAACTTATGCTATGCTATATATTCTACTTTATATTAAATTTACAGGCTTAGATACGATAAGATTCTTATTTTTTTTTTCCCTAAAAGGTTTTATTTTTTCCTTGTGACCTGATTACAGGTCTATTTGTTACATGTTACTGAATCTATGTCCATTTATGCTCTCTTACATTTTTCCTCTTTTGCTTCCACAGCTTATTGCGAATGCAAATTGATTACATTGATCTTCATCAGATTCACTGGCCTGATCGGTCTGTATGATATTCTTAATTCCTATTTGGACAAACCTTGCAGTTTATAAGTTGGTAATTCAGATAAAACTTAAGTACTAGCAAATCATGAGCCAGAAACAATCCAATTAAATTGATTGTGTTTTCGGTGAATTTCTTCACATTTTTATGATAACTTTTGTCGGTGCATGTGCCTGCAGATATGTTCCCATGTTTGGAGAAATTGAGTATGATCCAAGCAGACAGTTCATGTCAGTACCTATAGAAGAACAACTTGATGCCCTTGGAAGAGCTGTTGATGCCGGAAAGGTACAGTTGGAGATACGCTTTTGCCATTGTTGTACATTAGATATTTTTTAATATTTTAACTTTCTTGCTTCTAGATCAGATATGTTGGACTTAGTAATGAAACACCATATGGAGTTATGAAGTTTCTGCACCTCGCTGACCATGGTGGATGCTATCCTCGCATAGTCTCTGTGCAGGTATGGATCCATTTAGTTGCAGAGCATAAAGGTATTTCTTTGTACTGTTAAGGTCTTTGTGCTGTTGACTGCACCTAACATCTTCCCATAATGAAATTTCACGAGACCTGACATCAGGTCATGGTATCTGCTCTCTTTTACTGGCTTTCATTTTCAAAGAGTTCTGTTAACGATGCAAATGGGGCACACCAAACACATCAATGCTTTCTTGACTTAAAAAATTTTCTTGTTTTAGAATGCCTATAGCCTACTTTGTCGGACCTTTGATTCTGGATTGGCTGAATGCTGTCACTGTGAGAGGTGAGGTTATCTGCTTAAGCGCAGATTTTGTTTTATGTGGTAATTTATTCAATTTTTTTAACATTCCATCTCTATGAGAAATTTTCTGTTTATTTCTTCTTGAGACTCCAAAGTGATACATACAGCACATTTGTCTTGCAATTACTTAACATTTAGAGGTGTCTGAGAGGGACAGAAGTTCTGTCTCTAAGCTGTAAAATCCCTGGTACCAATGGATAAAACCGAAATGAAAAAAAAGAAAAACATCTGATTTTCTTTTCAACTTTGACAAGTTCTTGTGCTGTATCTAGATGCACCAAATCAGTGTCAAGATAATGCGGTTATTTATCTCTCCATTTATTGGATTTTACTGGATCACAAACTAGTGTTATATTTGTCTGTTATATTTAAGTACCACAACTTCCTTTATCACTGGAACCCTCATAGGATGTGCCTATGTTTTCAGGTCTGGCAAGAGTACATGCTTAATTGCAAATAGAAAAAATCTAGAAGCTTGTCCTCCTTAATTGGACATCCATTTTATAAAGTGCCTTGACTTTCCCATGTTATAGGTTGGCCTTTTGTTTCATAAAGATTCACTTGGCACTGATTTTGTTCGGACAGTTCAAAGAAACGGATTGTGCGCGTAGCCTATGAGTAAATACAGTTCTGCCCTTTGTCATATCTGTCTCTGGAGAGTTCTCTTAGCATCATGTAGTTCTTTGAAATCACACTCACAAGTACAGACTTACAGACATGTTCAGGCACAAAAGCAAAAGTTTTGTGCCAAAAACGCCTTAGAAGCAGTGAGATGCAGCTGCATTTTATAATCCTTTGCCTCAATGTTTTTTTTTTTTTTTTTATGAATATCCTTTGCCTCAATGTTGGTAAGGTGTGTGAGGGGAATATGATTTTTTATTACTTTTCTGGAATATCTTCATTTATTTTTTTTAACTATTTAGTTCACAGTGCACTTAGACAAGTAATACTTTTTAAAAGGAGTATGGATTTTCATGTGTGTTTATGTAACTTACATTCAGGAACAGGAAACTATCCAGACCGTTATTATGCCTTAGACCTTTTAAAACAATGACAAATACAGTTTGGGCTGGAAGCACTTCATAAACTGGTTCTAGCTACTAAAAATTGTGATTCTACTTTTTCTTTTCAATGTTTATGATAACTCTGTCGAATTTTTGTGCTTGTAAATGTTACCCTCCAATCATATGTGTTACTCATTTTTAGGTAACCGATCATACTTATATATTTTTCCCTGTTGTGTCATATATACTTTGGAAATATCCTAGCTAATTTGTCTGGTTTCAATTTCAGCATCAGCCTATTGGCATACAGTCCTTTGGCAATGGGTCTTCTTACCGGAAAATACTTCTCTCTTGATGGGGGTCCACCTGATGGCCGAATGAATCTTTTTAGAGGTTTCACTTTGATTATTTAGTTTGTTGAACAATTTGCCTGAATAATTTACATAGCGCATACAATATATTATGCTGAAATTCATTTGGTTTTTGCTTTGTGAGTTTTCATTCAGGGAAGTATTCTGAAGGGGAATCCAGATACAACTTGTCCAATGCCACAATTCGAGCTGCCACTATGGTAGTATACTTTATTTATTCATTAATCTGCAGACTGCTTTGTGGTATCTGTTATGAGGCAAATAAATTGATCCACTTTTTATCCTTTAGTGGAATGTCAAGGTCCTGGTTATGAACAAATGAGGGAAAATCCACTCATAAATGATAAATAATCCTATTTGTCAATTGTCACTTTGGTTTGTCTTCTCTCATTTTCACTCTGAAAAGAGGATGACTAACTGCAAAGTGAAAAGCAGATTAACGAAGAGAGAATTTTCTTGTGTTGAGGTCGACGAAGAGAAAATTTAATGCTCTTTATTCAAGGTTTCTTGGATGTTTTCTCTTAGTTGCTGAGAAATGCCAAATACAAACACATTTTAGATGTATGAAGAAACATTGAAAGTCTAAGCTGCTTTTTCTTGAAGATTAAGTTATTACATCGGGTCTATATTCTTTAAACATTGAAGATAAAATTGAAATGTGTTATTAATTGTGATGCTGTGTACTGAAATATGTGCATTGATCTCTGTTCTCTTTGTATGTTATTTTTCAGGAATATATTGACATTGCTAAAAGATACAACCTCAGTCCTGTTTCTCTTGCCATTGGTATGAAGGTCTAACTCAATTATTATGTTCTAAAAATCTATTTTGACAGAAAAAGAAAACCAAGATGTACTGTTGATGTATCTTTTTATGATGTTGCCCTACGTATTTAAGTATTTCCCAAAATGAAATTAATAGTTTGTTGTATATCATCATCGGCATTGGCAGAGCCTTGTCCCAACTATCTTGAAAATGCATGAATCTTTTAGGTACTAACTGATAGTTTTGAGAATGGTTATCTTATAATGCTCCTCTTCTCTTATTTCCTTCCTCCTGTTCTTGTTGGCAGCTTTTGTTTTGAAACACCCTCTAGTCGCCAGTACCATTTTTGGAGTCACTAAACCATGGCAGCTGAGAGAGGTCATTGATGCATGTAGCGTTGAGCTCACTGAAGAAATTTTATGTGAGATTGATAAAGTGCATTCTCTCTTTCCAAATCCTTGCCCTTGAGAAAATTACATCTAGATACTCTCCTTTATTATTCACATCAGAGATCATCTGAGTCGTACCTTGTTCTGCATTATGTGAGAGGATGCTGACAGTCAATTATATCTGGTAATTTGACAGTATATTTACTATTTGTGCCTGCTAGAAATTTCTATTTGACAGTAGTAAAGATTTTGGTCACCTAATATTGTGTGGGGAGGAAAGTCTCTAAAGGCATGCTTCAGTGCTCAAAACATGGTTCTATGTGAAAGCTTGTGAATTTTGAACACGTGATAATATTTTTCATGCAATGGGGGTTGTAAATAAAGTACATCAAATAACAGGTTCTGTTAGAGATAGTTCTTATGTTGTCCATTAGGTGATTAAGTTTTCAGTGGTTATTGAAAAATTCAATCTGGCAAAAAAAATGGGGGGGATTAAGTCGAGTATGTGGTGATAAAAAGTCAAAGTCATTGCTAAATATGCCTAGCCTGGACATTATCTACTAGGAGTTTCTATCAAAGATGAGTCTACTCAGGACTTAATGAAACTAAGACATTCTAACTTAATTGAACTCTAAATACAAATTATACCAGACAATGTTCCTAATCAGAGTAATCACTTTAGTCATAACCAAATTAGAATTCTATATACTCTAGGGTAATCTTTATATTTTTCTGTCAGAGTTGATCGTTCCTTGTCTGTTTTCTGTAGTACTGTTTGCAGTGCATTTTGGCATAATCAGGTGGGGCCTGGGCTTTAGGAGATCAATTGTAGACAAAGCCAATCAGAGCTACCCAAAAATGGGTGACCTCATTTCTTCGCTCATCTTATTGCACAAAGTTTAATATTATAATGAGATCAGACACTTTTGCCTATTCATTTGCAGATATTCAAGATAGTGTTGAAAAATTATTAAAAGTACATCTGTCTGCGAAAAAAATTCAAATTTAAAATCCTAAAACATTTCAAGAAATTGTTAATATTTGTTTGCATTAGAGATTTTTATGATTTGTAAATTTTTGCTTTTGTATTGATTTCTTTTTTGGAGAAAGCTTTAGTTTCTTGCCTTGGTTTTCTTTTATTTACTGTTATTTACTTTCTCAACTTTTTAGAATTATGGCTAAAGATTGAAAATTCTTTAAAAAAACTGGTAACCCTTCTCCCATAGGTAGACATGTGGATGAGTGTAATAAATTTTTCTCATTTTCCTTAATTAGTTGTAGTTTAGCAAATTTCCTTTCAATGTTGAATTCTTATCTTATTAAGATGTGAAAAGATTTATGCCCTATTTGATTTATATTGTTATTTTTGTCAAGGTTTTCATTTCTAAGCAATTGATCTTATCAGGTCCTGGATGGATTAGGTTACTGGTGTTTTAATATCAAATGATTTCTTTTTATCTTTTCAACCAAATATTATACAACGTATATTCCCTGGTTATCTTAAGAAGAACATGATATTGATGCTATAGCTGTAAAAATTTCTAAAACATATAATCAAACTTTACAAAAATCAAACTTTTCAAAGAGAGACTTCAAGTGAGAAAAGAAATAAGGAGGTTAGGGTTAGGTTTGTTGCTTCTCTCTAATTTATAACATAAAAAAATTTATATAGAAACATAATGTCCATGTTCCTCTCACATCATTCTATTAATTTTTTATAAAAAATTCTAAGTAAATAGATATTATATCTTCTAACACTCGTTTTGAAGTTATAGTTTATAACTTCAACTTGGTGTATACAGCATATGCCAAAATAAAGAGACAAAAAAACTTATTGATTATGTCTTCAAATCAGCTCATAGGTCTTCAGGTCTTCTTCATAAAGCACAATTTTGGTCATGTGTCAACTTCAAATGGTCTTGCTTCAACTTTTTTATTTTATTTTTTTATTATCATAAACCATTTCACTGTTAATAAACAACAAATTTTCTTCTATTCTCTCCCTTGGATGTCCTTAGAAAATATGACTATGATTAACAACTTTGATCAACAATTCACAATCACTCTTTGAAAATTTGAAAAAATATTAAGATTATTAATGAATACCCATTAAGAAATGGATTTAATATTGGGTTTTGTATAATGATTCAGGTGACAACTTGTTGGCCACCTTAAATATTGTCTTGTAATCAGTTTTGGGATTCCAAAGGCCATAAAAGGAGATTAGACAATCTATTACATGTAATGGGGCTATTTACATGAATAAATAGGTCCCTTTATCCTTTCCTTGTGATTAGAAGGGATGACACAATACTAGGAGATATTCTATGGATGATTTGGTTTTAGAGAGAAGATGCATGGTCTTGTGGGAAGAGAGCTAGGAGAAGGAAAGGGGGAAGAATGATCCAAAAACATCCCCTAAAAAATGTCTTCTAACAACCTCAAAATTTCCATCACTATTGAGTATTCCTCCTTTGATACATGAAGCTCAAGAGATAAAACAAAAACCAATCCATATGAAGAACAGGAGTGGAGGAACTACCTTCTCAATAGCTTTGAAGAGTGATCATAGGACAATAACCTTTGTCAAACAATGGCATCAAGAAAAACCAACAACTATGCACCAAGCTTCAATTGGTGCTCTTGAAATTTTATATTATGGTACTAATAGTTACCCCAACAGGTGGGTCATATCTTGAATATAATTATTGATTAAGTATAATAATCTAATTAATACATTCCTTCCAATCTACTCCAAAGCTATTTGTATATCTTTACAAACTTACAAACCAAAACTAAAACCAAAACCGAGCACATGTGGTAGATCAAACCGTCCATAGCTCGATTATCTCGGACCGGATATTTGCTGTGAGGAAAGGTAAGAGACACCCACAGACGTCTGCGTCCCGCTCGTTGAGCTGTTGGACGAACCGGTTGTCAACCCTTGGTACAACACCCGGTTCTCGTCAACCCCTTCCGCCCCGACTGATTCACTGAACCGCCTCCCGTAAAACCTCAAGAAGTTCAAAGATTGAACCCGTGGTTCGCCCACGGGCGCGCTGCCTTCAAGCATCGCCACCACCGTCGCCATCGTCGGCCTCAGTCCTGGATCCTCGTGCGCGCAGCACAGAGCCACACGGACCAACTTCGCCACCTCCTCGCTCATCACTCTCCCTTCTACCCTTGGGTCTGCAAGTTCCGTATACCGCCTCTGCTCGTGCATTTCTAGCGCTTGTAAAGGAAAATAGCCTGTCGACACCGATCCCTCGTCGCTCCCGTTATCGGTGCTCCCACTTGTTCCTCTCGGACTGCAATTCTTTCTTCCGCTGATCAACTCTAACAAAACCATCCCGTAGCTGTAGACGTCCGTCTTGTCGGAGATGGCGGCGTTGGTAAGCCATTCCGGCGCTAGGTACCCTCTCGTTCCTCTCATGGTGGTGAAGAGGTTGGATTGCTCGGGGCTCATCAGCTTCGACAACCCGAAATCCGATATCTTCACCTGAAAACGATCATGTAACAATATGTTTTCTGGTTTAATGTCGCAATGGATGATCTTGTGCTCGCAGCCGCCGTGCAGGTATGCCAACCCACGCGCGGTCCCAAGAGCGATGTCAACCCGCTCCTGCCATTCTAAAACCGGGCCTGAACCAAACAGGGTTCGATCCAATGAACCCCGGTTCATGTATTCGTAAACCAGAAGCCTCTCCGTTCCCCGTGCACAAAATCCTCGTAGTCTCACCAGATTGACGTGACGGATGCCTCCGATAATGGCGATTTCTGTTAGAAATTCTTTCTTCCCCTGAACACCCACATTAGTGATCTTCTTCACTGCGACGAGGGATTTATCCGGAAGTGTTCCCTTATAGACTGCACCGAATCCTCCGACTCCAATCTGGGTGCTGAAATCGTCAGTAGCTGCTTCGAGTACCTCGTATTTGTACCTCTCGGGCATGCCGGGGATGTCGATGCAATCCGTTTCTGAAGATGAAGAGTTGGGTCGACCCAGTTTCACTGTTCGAGTTTTCGCATCTTTCAATCTTCTCCACCAGAGAAACAGAGTAGTCATTAGGACGATGAGCAATCCAGCTCCGATGCAGGGTAAGAGGATCAGCAGCGCTGTTGGGAAATTCTTTTTGGATTTGTTATCATCATTAGTGACATCTGGATTTCTAATCACCTTTACGTAGCCTAATCTATCTGCGTCCTCTGTGGTGCTATAGAACAGAGACCCCAGCTCGTCTTTCAGAAGGTAACAAGAAGATGAAGAATTCTGAAAGAAGAAACCCAGACAAGAGCAATTTCTCGAGCATAAAATTTGACAAGCACCGAAGGTTGATACGGCTGCAACCTGGCTCTGGTAGTCGCCGGCAAAATATTGCGATCCGGTGCCGAGTCTTATGTAAGAAACTGACGTGCCAAACCCACCTCCATCGCATTTAGGTGAAGCCAGCTTGGACCCATCAACCGGAGAGCAACCTGCCGTCGGAGATTCTGCCGAAGCATGAAAACCAGACGGGCAGACGCAGCCGGATGCACTACATAATCCGAGAGGTCCGCAGGAAAGCGGGAGGCGGCAGTTATCATCCGGCGCCGCGAAATCCTCGTTCCAGTCTCGTCCATCGTAGCTTCTAATGACAAACCTCCCGTCGGCAGCTACGACGGCGACCCGGAATCCGGCAGGAGAAGAAGACGCTAAGTGCCAAACAACCACGTTCCGGACGCCGTCATAGAAAAAGAGACCGGAACTGTTGAGTTCCATAAATGAAACCTCGGCGTTCAAGAATTTGAACGCGCGTACATCCGTCGACAAGCTCCAGTACGACAACTCAGATTTCCATTGCAAGTACGCATCGCTCTGAGTCAAAGATAATGAAAACATGCCCGTCGCAAGATCAGACGCAGCAACGGAGCCGAAAACAGGGTTTCCCACCTGCAACCTCTGCCCAAGAACGATGGTGTCCGTCGGGTGATCGAAGCTCTCCCAGAGGGAACGATTGTTGGCATCAAACAAAACCAAGTTCCCATTATCACCAAGTCGAACCGCTGCCACCGACGCCCGCAGAGGCGGAGTAGACCAAGCTATGCTGCCATTGACGTGGGAGACGAGAATTCCGGCAGGGGAGAGACTGAAGGTACCCGTGTTGGTTACAGAGGAGTCTCGATTGCCAGCCCAGACGATAACGTTAGAGATCAGATGAAGGACGCAAAAATAGAAACGGGACTGCTGGGAGAGAGGATTATAGAGGGCGACCCGGAAGGTGTCGTTAGGGGAAGAGAGAAAGGCGCCGTTGTTGTCGACGAACCGGAAGTTGGAGGCAGTGAAGTTGGGCTGAATCTCAGTAAAAAGGCGGCCGGCGGTGGCGATAGAGAAAAAGAGGAGAAGGGTGGCGACTGATAAGAGAAGACGCGCCATGGAAGAGGCAAATACGGCTCCTGGAAGCACTGGTTTTGTTCTTAGTTTGGTCATCCTCCGCCATCGATGAGTTCTGTTCAGGGGAAGGCGTTGACTTGGAAGGGGGAGACGAATTCACGTATTATCTTTCAATGTGACAGTTACGGCTTTTACAAGAAAAAACTGAAGCGAGAAAAACAAAAGCAAGTTCAGTAAAACAGAAGCAAAAGAGAGAGAGAGAGAAGAAGAAATGTGAAGTGGGAACCTCCCGAGCAGTCGTACTCTCGACTTTTGACTTCGGGTTGTTGACACATGTGAATGCATACGATCGTGCCTCGTCTTACAACATACAAGTCAACGTTGAAAAATAGAAAAAATAGAAAAAATAGCGAATGACATGGTGTGGGGGAGGAAATACCTCTTTGATGACACCCACCCCTATAATTGGGTATTCTAATGCGATTCGTATCATCCATACGTGATACTTAAATTCGACCATTGTTATTCCTAAAAATAGTTAGTAAAAACAAAAATTTAACCATTATCTCATTTTCATTGAAATTCTTATTTTCTTTTCTTTTCTGAAGATTTCAAATAGACCCTTAATGAGGATACGATATCCTCATCCTATATCCACTACAATTAGCTTGTAGATGCCTTCTAAATCTACTGCTTAACATCCAAAATATAAAGGAAAAAGGCGGATTAATTCTATAAGTGCAAGGTAAGGAGAAGAAGTACGACTCTACTAAGCTCGAAGACATTGTTCGAATGGCAGCCGGGTGGTTTTGATAGGCGCTTGACCTTTTTTTTAGTGCAATTTGAAGTTGTACACCCATAAAATATAAAGCGGCTTAATTCTTTCCTTCGCCGTCACCCTCAATATAGAAAGAGTAGGAGAAAGTATTTTTGTTAAACAATTAAGGCAACAACAATGGTGCACTTGACTTATGATAATTTAAGCAATGTGGTAGAGCCTTATGTAGTGGAGGTCATATCTAATTATTTTAGTCTTTGGTTTCATTAATCATGTCAAGTCTGAACACAAAGTTTATGTGAACATGACTCTTCTTTATCCCTTAAGACTTTGTTATGGTTAGATGGGTCAAACCCCCCCCCTAATTGAGACCTAACATTTGCCGACTTTGAATGGGACAGGGCAGGTGATGAGAGAAGGGAACAACTAAGTCCTTTCAAGACTTAGCCAGCATGTTTGGAGAAGGCATTAGTATGTGTAAACTATTATTTTCTTGTTTATTGATAAGTAGATGAGGAGCTGCAATTTGGGATTTATTATTTTTTTATTTTTTTATTTAATGATTTTTAAAGTTCTTGCTAGATGCCTCATGTGTAGTTTGTTTGTGGATTGCCTTAAACAATAATTGTTAAAAAAATTCATTTTTAATATTATTTTTTATATTTTTATTGTATACATATTATATTTTTTATTTTTTTATTTTAGCCATTGATTACCTCTTTATCTACATAATCCCTTTCAAATTCAGATTCAGAAGGAGATAAAGGCATTTGATTTAAAGTAACATTTTGTTAATAAAAATGAAAGCAAATCAAGGAGAATTGTTCTGTAGTTGAAAATATAATAATAAATAGATAAGGCATTTGATTTCAATCAAACCCATTGTTAAATCTAAACAAGTATAACCGATTTAATGTATATGTCAAAAATAAAAATAACTCAAGTTTAGTCGACCTTAGTCGCATCCAGTTTTTTTCTTTCTTACAAAAAAAAATCTCATTATTTGCATAAAAATACTATTCACATCATTATATTAACAAAAATGCATTTATCTTTGTAAACATAAGAATTTGATCACCAAAGTTAAAACCTCAATCCAATCGATGGTCCAAATCATAAACATTGATCAACAACCAATACTGAAGGAACATGATAACCAATTGACCAATGGTCAAAGTAAAAAAAATCGATGATCAAAGTATAATTTTTTTATAAAAAGGTAGATCAATAATCAAAGTCATTTTTTTAGGCAAGACTTGGATGAATTATTGAGATAAAGCCCTAATCAACTATCAAAATGAAGTTAATTCTACAGTCCTATCGTCAAAATCAAGTTAGACGAGAATGACACCCACGTACCACATAAGCAAACAAAGTGGCACATGTTAGGCCCGGTAAGGAACAAACCTAGGGGAAGGAGTAAGGGGTGAATAGGCTAAGGCGTTACAACTCAAAAAATGACAAATTAAAATTTCTAGCCCTTACTCCACAATGACAACAACTTCTCTCAAATTCTTTGGGGGTGTAAACAATCTAGCATTCTTCCCAAATTGAAAGGATTACTTGATTATAATATAGCCCAATGTAATTTGCATACTCAAGGTTTGACCCAAATTGGAAGGATTACTTGTTTATAATATAGCCTAATGTAATTTGCCTCTCAATAGGCCAATATAAGTTAAAGCTCAAACAAATAGGGACACCAATCTTAAGTACTTGCTCAATGTAATTAACATCATAAAATAGTCTTTAATGATTTAATTTTAAAGTAAAGACAACTCGTATAGTCCTCAATGACCAGATTTGAAAATATATGCAATTGAAGATGATTTGATTTGGAAATTTGGATTCAATGTAAATCTAAGGATTGGTTTTTCAAGTTGGGGAATGGACACAAAATAAATTAATGTAATATTTAATTTCAAAGCATAGCTCGCGAGTAGTAATCTGAACTTTAATGAGTGATTTCAAAGTACTATGGCTCTAGTTCAGTGTACTTGACTAAGTATAATCAATCTATCTCAAAGTATGAGCATATAAATACTTAAAATTTGAAATCTTATCCTCCAATTTTAATATTTTATAAACACCCTTTCAAATGCCTCAATAAGTCAAAATATTTGCATTTAAGATATGATTTGAAAATAAAGGAGGCTACTAATATTGATTTTGAGTGGTAATCAATCACACAATCGCTCACAAATTTGACCTTAAAATACTGTAATACACATTCAACAAATTGATATCTAAGTATTCAATCAAGATTTAAATGGATAATCACTCAAATATTGAACTCATTGAAGAAAATTTTCAAATTTTGGTAGCTTTCCAAGGCTTGGAGGAGGGTTAAACTACTCAAAACGAGTGGAAGGGCTTGGGAGTCTTGTTTTTCACTATAGCAAGGAGAAATTTTTGTTTGAGGTGATTTTGGGTTAAATAACTCGATTACTAATGTTACAAAACTTGTTGTTATGAATGATAAAGTCATTTTTGGTATTTTAAAAAAATTAAAAATTGGGCAAAAATTATTAAAAAAATCAATAAATCCTATTATTGTTGCTGAACATGTTGGTAGGTCACTTATAAGATTTTGAGACCTATAACTTTTGAATCTACTTGTAACATTCTAAATATTTGCATTTGTGTCAGATGGGGTTGATTCTGTGCTTGGGGTCAAAACGTTTTGGTTCCAAAAGCTCTTTGTGTAGTCAAATCCATTCCTGGGCTCAACTCCTCTAGCTTCTGCTCTCCTATTTTAATTTCAAAACTTACTTTAGCTGGGGTTTACTCCTTTTTATTGTTCTTCCTTAAATAGAGTTGACTCCATCCCATGTAGTTGACTCCTACTGTGTGCTCTTCCATTTAGGGGTTGACTCATTGTAATTCAAAACTTACTATTAGTAGAGTTCAACTCCTTTTTCTTTTGTGCTTATCTAATTGAGTCGACTCCTTCAATAACTTCAGTACAGGGGTCGACTCCCTTTTTAAATTCAAAACTCATTGTAAGTGGGATTCAACTCCTTTTCAAGCAAGTGGCTCGAATGCTTTGGTATAAAGTCAACTCCTTTTGCCCATTTTAATCTTCTTGCCTCTTCTGAGCTAGATGTTTTAAAAAAGAATAACTCCTCATTTCTCTTTGTTAAGCAAATAGTGTTGCTAGGTTGTTTGGATGATATGTTTTCTAGCATGAGCTACATGTTCCCTTCTTGAGTGGACCGTTAGGAAAAACCATGATGGGTCCAACAGATAAGCTACTAGAAATTTCCTTTTGGGGCTTATTGAAATGTACAATATACTTAACACTCATCATTAACTTGAATGTTTGTTATCATCAAAATTCTCTCCATGACGATTTTGAGACCAATAGCACATTGTTGACACATGGCAACAAAATAGTATCACTTGAGCAAAGTAGGTGGTACATCAATAACAAATTGCATCCTAGGAAAGTTCTACCTAAGGAAGATAAGTGACACCATTTTAAAATAGTTGAGATGAAGTGTCATGCTCTCGTGGGAAGAAGAAGAAGTCTTGTCACATGTGTCACTCCCTTTATGTGTTGTTAATCAAGGGGAGAAGGAGTGAAAAAAGTGGATGGTTCAACCACCCCTACCATACTATAAATAGACACCCCTTTAGGCTTAAAGAATACACAGTTGAATAGATGGTATGAAAGGGTCTTACATGACTCTCACAAAAAAAAGTCTCACAGATGCTGAATTAATATGGAGTCTTACTGAAGTCTCATCGTCAATTAAAGATGTTTTAGTTATATTAGTATTCTATTTATGTTTAGTTGTTCAATTGTTCTAGGACTTATCTTTTAGTGTTTGACTTTGTGTGTAAATGGGACAATTGTTGTTTAATTGTAATTGGATTCTACTTGTTTCCTCAATTATAAATAGAGGTTCATTGTACTGAAATTACAACAAGTGAAGTATTATCCTTACTAGAAATTCAACTTGGTATCACAACAGGTTTTGTGAGTTGACTCGTCAACTCGTAGAGATAATGTGATCCTTTTCTGATTTATCATCTCTAGTAGTCTAGGGTTCATATTCTACCTTTTTCTTTCTTTCTTATCCATGTACCCATTGTTTCTTTGGTGTTTGTACCTCCATACTAAAATTTTAATATTATAAATTATAAATTGACAGAAAGATATTTGAATCTACTTACCAAAAAATGATTTTTGACAATCAAAGTTTTCTACAAGGAGAAACCAATATTTGAAGTAGAAAAGGTTAGACTGCAAGAGAGGTTCAAGCAACAATAGAAAGTTTCAACTTTTGGGTCATTTTATACAATCAAGAATGAAACTTAATATGGAGTAATATATGTAATATCTATTTTTTAATCCATCAAACCAAGTCTCAATCTGATTTTTCTAGAGGGAAATATCAATATCGGAAGAGTCAATGGTCATGTTAGCCAAAAAAGAAAGAGTACTCATTCGGCTAGAGAATAGAGTCTGAAATCTATCAAAATTTTCTCTCAAAATAAGTATACTTTCTAAATAAATATTATAATTAAAAAAAATATATTAAAATCTAGTTTCAAAAGTATCAACTTTCATATCAATCTGATCTATATGGAAGATGATATTCTCATTGAAGTCGGCAAGGGTCTTGCAATAAAACGATGCAAATCAACTAGTCATAAACACATTCATGAATGATTCTTTGTATGTCAAATTGGGTATAAAATTAAAGATTTTTTAGTCTAGTATCTTGAACAACAAATTGTTTGTGATCGTGTATTATATTTTGAAAGATATCAATATCAGAAGTACCAAAGGTCAATTCTATTGAAAATCCTTCCTTGTTGTCCTCTCCTATTATCTCTCCATAATTTGATGAGTTTCCTTTGGTACTCAAGCAACTTTTCGAAAACTTGGTTTTAAGGTTTTAACATGGCAGCAACAAGCAACTTTCCTTATGCTTGATAGAATCCTTCCTTGATTCACAATAAGGTTTCAAGATAACTAAGTGGAATTTTAAGTACTGTCTGGAAACTTTAGTTTGGTGCCAAGAGGAGTATTTGCATCATCTCTGATTGTTAGACTCTTAAAAAAAAGGAAGTGGATAATGTGGTATTAGAAATTGAGTTCGATTAGAATTTGAAAGTTATAGGAGATAAAGTTATATGGTTGGTGGCATGAGAAATTACAACAAGTCATGTTGACCCATGTTTGTTCTGGTTAGATTTATCAATTCTGCGTGGGATTCAATAAACAAAGAGATCACATACTTCTCCCGATTAAGGCAATGAACTTCACACAAGTGTTCCATTACTTGGCATCTATTCAAGAATTTGAAATCTAGGGCATTAATTACAAGCAAACATTAGCAAGTTAACCGAAAGGATATTCAAGGTGAACTTGCGACTCTTCAAGTTATCAAAGATCCATTGAGTCACCCATGGTAGACAGGCAAAGAGAACCATTGGTTGCTTTAAAAAAAAGGCTTCAAGTCTTATCTATCCACTTGATGAACAAAATTTCGAAGGGGGAATATATAGATATAAGAATTTGATCATCGAGTCCAAATCAATCACATTGATCAATGACCACGATTAAAAGAACTTGATTACTAGTTGACCAATGGTCTCAATTGAAATTCTCGGTAATCAAAGTATAGAGATTTTTTCAAAAAGACGATCAACAATCAAAGTCAAAAATTTGGCCAAGATTTGAATTAATTATTGAGATCAAACTCTAACCAACAACAACCTAGATGAAATCAATTATACATGGCTATCGTAAAAATCAAGTTAAAAGAGAATGACACCTAAATGTCACATAAGTAAAGGAGGTAACACATAATTGATATAAACATTGCAAGAGAGTATCAACCGAGTAAAGAAGGTGGCACATCAATGACATGTGGCATCACTCCACCTAAGGGGGGGTTAGTGCACATGACTCAGGACATGATATTCAAGCGCATTACGCAGTTCATGTCCTGATGTCGTTAGGGGGCGCCAAAATTCATGTCATGTACATGAATATACATGAACCAAGAGTTCATGTGTAAAGAGTAACGGGCGGAAAGTGCTTTCCGCCCGATTTTGAGAATCATCCACTTGATTCTCTGGCGCGGGCTCTCTCTGGCTCGACCGTCTCTGTTTTTTTTTTCATTTTAATCGTTTCATTCCCGCACACAGCGACTCTCGTTCCTGCAGCCCTCTGTCGTCTCCGTGAAGCCCAAGCTCTCTGCTCGTTCTCTCGTCTCCGCCGTCTCTCTCCGGTCTCCCTCTCTACTACCGCCGTCTCTCTCCGGTCTCCCTCTCTCCGATTTTCCTGCAACCCTCTCTCATTCCCGTAACCCTCTCTCGTCTCCGTTCCCGCAGCCCTCTCTCGTCTCCGCAACCCTCTCTAGTCTCCATTCCCGCAACCCTCTCTCATTCTCTGCTCCCTCTCTCATTTCCGCAGCCCTCTCTCATTTCCGCAACCCTCTCTCATTCCCGCAGAGCACGGGAGGTCGAGCATTTACAGAGCTTCTCAGCCTCTCTCTCTTCTCCCTCTCGGCGTACCGTCGGAGCGCCGCCTCTGTCGGCATTGTCTGCCGCCGTCGCCGGTCGTTGCCTTTGCCTAGCCGTCCCCGTCGCCCTGTTGGCTCGCTGTTGAGGAAGACGAAGATAGTTTAATTTTTCCTAAGTTAGGAAAAATTAAACTATCTTCATAAAAATTATTAATTTATAATTTTTATTTATAAATTACTATATTAAAATAGTGATTTAATAGTTATAATTAAAATATTGTTAAAATAAATATTTGATAAATTATTTTGGCATAATTATCCGATTGTTATAGTTAATTAAACCAATGGTTTTAAATTTTGTGATAATATATTATTAATTAATAATACATAAAATATATTATGTACAAATATATAGTGTGTTAAAGTTATGATTAGATCAATTTTTTCTCTTAAATTATTCATTTTTAGGTTAAAATATATCATATGTTATGAATAAATTAATAACTTAATGTATTACTTTTTTTTATTTATAATGTTATTTATTTATTATTTTTAATTAATCATATACGTATTTCATTGGCTCATGTAATTACCATATTAATGTACAATAAAATATCTAATTCAATTAATAAATATATTAGTATATTTAATTATACATTCAATAACTTATTCGTGTAGTAATAATGGTTGTTTTACCTAATTTGGGGTTTAAGGATTATGTTGTAATTAAGTGCACCGTAAAGGTTTAAAAATTCTCTTGTTTTTTATGTTTTTCTCATGTTGGGGCACTAATACTGGAAACTGTTTTCCAGTGCACATGAAGTCGTCAACACTAACACAAATTCTTACCTGATCTTCATGTACATGACATGACATGATCTTCATGTTGGACATGACTTGATCTTCAAGAATCCACTTTGGGGCACTAACCCCTCCCTAACACAAATTCTTACCTGATATTCATGAACATGACATGACATGATCTTCATGTTGGACATGACTTGATCTTCAAGAATCCACTTTGGGGCACTAACCCCCTAAGGAAGATATGTGTCACCATTTCAAAATGGACAAGACGATGTATCACGGGAAGAGGAAGAAGTAACAGCAAAGCGGTGGACAAGCACTTCCACAAAAAAATGAAGATTGATCTACGGTCGTATGTGTTGCAACAACTAGCAGTAGACATCATGGAACACAATCAATTTATGTTTTCTTACATCAAATATCTATGATTCTGTGTCGTATTAATTTAAAATAGAAATGTCTGTTCCATCTCCAGCGATTTGAATCACATTGGAAAAAATGTTTCCAAGGAAGGACAAAGAAAGCCATGGATTGGATACAAAGAAGGTAAACATAAATGTAGGGGTGACTGGTTTGCTACAGTTCCCGTATTGTACAGGTGTTACAGAAATTCTCCACATTTGTAACTTCCCAAGTCTGACAGTCGGGGAAGAATTTCTTCTTCTTTCCGACTTGAGTAGTGGAACTGAACATGCTCCTCCTTGTCGCCCATCACCACTCTCTGTGGAGCCTCGCAATTTGTTCTCCCTCTAGCGGAAGTAACAGAAAAAGAATAGATTCAAAATCAGGGACTCCTGCAAAAACCCAGTTCCTCCACTGCAGCTCTGAGTCCACTAAATACCCCTTTGTCGCCACTGTCAAACCCCTCTTTTGCTCCATCCATCCTCCTCAGCGTCACGCGAGAACCATCCCGTTCTTTTCCCAGACTCTAATTTTTTTTCTTGTTCTGGTTGTTTGTTTGTCTCTTCGTTTCCTTTTTTCTCTCCTTCCCCGTGATCTTCCTCGTCGATGGGACCGCCTCTTCGCGCTCGCTGAGCAGGCGGAGGCCCTCGATCTCCCTTCCCATTTACTGCAAGCAGTGGTCGCCTCCGAAGACAGAAATTTTTTCCAGCATTGCGGAGTCGACCCAGTTGGAATCAGTCGAGCTATTCTTTCTCTCTCTGCCCATGGAGGAGGCAGCACTATAACGCAGCAGGTGACACTGTGAACTCTGATTTTATACCGTGCACTGTTTCCTCTTTTGCTTCTTTTTTGGATTCATATCGAATCGGTTAGGTACACGACCTGCTTTAGTTTTTCAGTCCCAAGAACTACTCTGCATAGACAAAATATAACCATTTAACCAGAAGAAACTAATTAATTAGGTGGTTGGATCATGCTTTAGAGTCAATTTTTTTTTTTAAAGTTAAACCACCAATCAGTAGCTTCAGCAAAAGATTTCTAGCCATCAATCAAATTATCTCTATGTGCAATCCGCAAAAGCTCTATTACATTGCGATAAATGACAATTTTCACTGGATTATATGACTCAGCGGTGAGATCTGCAAGCAGCTGTAGTACCAAATTGTCATTTCCTCCTAGAGCTAGTAATATCTGTTACGGCTTTGATGGGTTTGACTCTATGCTGGCTAATATAAGTCCAAAGGAGCTTCAGCTAAGCTCATTTTCTGATTGGACCTAAACATTTCTGTTTCAGTTTTCCTCCTGTTTCTTTGTTCTAATTATCTCAACTCTCCTTATTGATGTCTTACTAATTGTTCCTGGCTTTCATTGGCAGCTTGTAAAGAATGCCTTCTTAAGCAATGACCGCAAAATCTCAAGAAAAGTTATTGAGATGGTGTTGGCTTTGATACTGGAGAGGCAAATGTCAAAGCCGAAAATACTTCTTGCTTATTTGAGTATGGTAAGGTTTTTTTTTCTGTATAGCTATTATCTATTAATATGCTCTAATTCACTAATTGATGTTCTCCTAAAACTTGGTTTTTATCATTGAAGATTTTGGCATGTGATGGATGAGTACAGACATTTTTGAACGATCGTGACATAACCTTTAAACGAGAACGACAGTATGTTTAGTTGAAGAATAGAGACTACAAAAAAAAAAAAAAATTGCTTACGAGAGATGGCTGAAACCAAATTGATTATCTTCCTGACTTCAGAAATCTGGTAGAGTTTCTCTATGAACTATTCACACAGACGGCATGAAAGCTTTGTATAGAAGCTTTCTGCGAAGGGGAAACGTCAAAACCATATCACTTACAAGTAAGAAGGCTTCTGCAAAGTTGTGAGCATTTTAGAAGTATACTGGAGGCATTTTTTAATGGAAAGATACTATACGGGACAAGTAGCAACTTTGTAGTCCTCCTCTTCAGGAGAATTATATTACATCAGATCATTGCCTGGATAGGTAAAGTGGTTATTTGGCCATGTAGTGGAGAAAGTAGATGCAACATTTTTCCTTTAAAGAAAAGAAGTTCTCTGCTAAGAAGCACATAGCTGAGGCGTCAGTGCTCCATTAAAATTTCTGACCTCTTGGAGAGTGGATGGAAGCATTTGTCTAGCTCAGCCGATAGTTTTGCAGATTCTCTTGCTAAAAGTGGAGTTTCCTGTCAGCATATTGCTATTGGGTCCTCCTTTCCTTTGTAAACTTGGGGCAATTCCCCTTGTTTTTATTACATATTTTCTCTTATCATTTGCAATAAAACACATTTAAAAAATGCAATAAAGCAACAGCATTTAAAAAAAAAAAAAAAGACTAAAGAAAAGATAAAGCCTGGTTTTAACAATATTTATCTTCTACCTCCTTATTTCTCTGTCTTAACTTTTTCATCTATAGATCAATTGTGACCATTCACAATCTGCTGGTAAGTTTGATATTGGATCCCCATGCAAGTGCAAAGTCCAATAAACAAATTTGTATGCTGCAGATATATTGGGGGCATGGAATGTATGGAATTGAATCAGCTTCCGCTTTTTATTTTGGTAAGAACCCTTCTCACATTAGTTTGGGGGAATCAGCTATGCTTGTGGGTTTATTACCTTGTCCTGAGGTTCGATCACCATTTCGGGAACCGAGCAGGTTTGCTTTCATTGTCTTATGTGGAACAAATTTTAGTGCTTATGCTCATCTTCTGTCTGACAATGATGGTTCACTTACAACATCCTTTCAAGGTGTTAAGCTTTTCAATATTTGCTAGTTTTTTTTCCAATTGTTGTTTGTAACTATGACAGCAATAGTTTTCTCTATTTTCATATGATTTGTCTACACATTCTGAGGGATGCCAATGACATGGCTCTTTCACTTTGAGAAATGGAACATCAATTGACATCTCCCTTTTGTAGACTCCATCCTTTTGCTTTAGTTTAGTAGACTTCCCCCCCCTTTTTTGCTGTACACATATTTTCTCCTTTCATGTCCTAGTTATTTAACTTGTATGTTTCCCTCGGTTCCCCATGTGACAACTTTCCTCCATCCTTGTTCTTTGTCTCTCTTGGCTTGTTCATTGTACAAAAAGAAAAGTCTAGGATTTCTTTTACACAATTATTTCTGGAAGATCTGAAAATTCCTTTTACTTTCTTCTAGAGGGAAGAGGTATCAGGCTAGAACCTTGAAAAGGATGATAAAAGCTGGTTTTCTTGATACTGGGACAGCCCTGATGGTTCTTGACCAACCCTTATATTTACATGATGGGCATGGAGAAATCCATGGGAAAGAGGTATTTTTTTGTCTTCCTGTGTTTTTCTTCTCTCTCTACAGTTTCCCGTGCCTTTTTTTGGGTAAAATTTGCGGTTTGCCCTCACTGAGAGGGGCAAACTTAGTAATTGTTTAAATTGGTTTGTCCAAGAGCACTGATCTTTGGAATTTGTCAGATTATATTTTATTTACTTTGATTTTTTAAAAATTTGAACACTAAACTTACCTTTATTTCAATATGTTCTTCATCCAAATTTCTAATTATCTCATATATTAGTAGCTAGATTTGAAAATTTTCTAACTCATTTCATTATGCAACTAAGTCTGGCAAGTCGATTAAATTATCGGCTCTGAGAAGAGTTTGGAATTGGGAGAAAGAAAGCAGTATATTGGAACTGAAAGAAGATATAGAGAAATGGGCAGAAATGACTGAGAAAAAGCAGTGCTGCAAATCTAGGAATTCAGAAAGATTGGATCTTTTCACAAAAGCAGGTAAGAAATACCTTCTTGGTTTTTTTCAAATGATAGCTTATCAGCTCCATTAATCTTGGCTTGAAAGTCCTAAGTTGAATTCTGTTTCTCCTGCAGTTCAATTACTTACCGTATCTATTCAATATTCACTTGAGAAGCTTTTGATCAACACGAGTGATAAGCGATGATCGCCTTCACACAGCAAAATGAACCAACTCATCCTTTGGCAAAGCATGGCTCTACTATGATCGTAAGAGGCCTCAACCTGTCACTGGTTGGTTCGTTCATCCCAAATTGCAAAGCGATGCTGGAAATTGGTATCTCCTTATTGGAGTGATCTCCCACAATCATTCCTGAGTAGAGAACTCCAAGACAGATACTTGATCTTGAATGTACTCCGGGTGAGATGTGTCTTCTTGCTTGCATTCTTGTAAATTTTCTTTTGATTACCAGGTGGACATAAAATATTTTTTTCAAACCACTCGAAATATTTATTTCTTGTGAAACTGCAAGATCACGCTAAATATTTTTATTATTTTACGTAACAAAAATTGACGGATGAAAGATATATGGATTATGGAAGATATATCATAAATATATAAAAGTAAAATAATCTAAATCTTATCATAAAGTAATGTTATTAATAAAATCAACCCGATCACGAACTGATCCAATTAAATCATTATTATTTCATTTTCATAAACATTTTAAAAAATAATACTGAAAAAATCTCCCCAATCTTCATGAGAAGGGTTCTTGTTCTTGAGAAAAGCAGTTATTTAATTATTTTCTATGAACAGTATAATAGCCGTTTTCCTAACTTTTATATCCCTGTGAAAAACCTTCAACCCGTGAACTGTAAGTCTCCGTAGAAGTTTCGCTTGGCGTTCTGGTAACATCCGATATTAAGCACCGGATTGCTTATTTGGCTCTCAATTTATTTCATTTTCTTCGAAGCAGAGAATCCTGTCAAATCCACATTCTCGGCTGACCCCTCATGGCATACGTCGAAAAAGGTACTGCGAAGAATTCCTTCGGTTTTCTTTCCAAATTCGATTTGAAAGGCCTTTCTCTTTTTGAAATTTTATTTCATCGGTCTGTCGGTCGCTACAAAATTTAGATTCCCTTTCCTCCATCTCATCTTTACCTGATTTTTCGAAGAATATTTTCCCCAACTCGAATTACGGTTTCTCTTTGAGCTTTTTGCGGTGGTATTGGGTGTTGTTTCAATTTGTTGAACTATCCTTGTCGAAGGCGTTGGATTATGTTGGATGAATATAATATGGAAGATGTTTTATATTTCACTTCGTGCTTAAAAGAATCATTTATGACTGAAGGCTTGAAGCCTGCGCAGTTATGATTTTCTTTGCTGTTCGGCTCTTCCAAATTATCGTGCTTCTTTTAGAAATCCTGCTGTTTGAATTGCTCACTGCATTTTAAATGAACTGTTCTTAGGAAATATTATTGTTTACCATCAGATTTGTGAAATCTAGCGATGACACTTTAGAAGAAACACGTGACCTTTTCCCTTCATACCGTAGCAGTATTTTTAGGGAAAATCAGATCATTCTATTAAGAGGGTAGCTGTTGAGGAAATTGTTCTCTTTCTTGTTATAGGAAACTCATTCCATTTAAGTGGTATGAAGTCATCCGTGATGAGGGTGACAATCCCATGCTTCCATGACGTTGAAAGTCAGTCCTTGAGAGGGAGAGCATCCCAGTTCTTTTTTTAACTTAGTTATTTTGAGGGGATTGATTTCTTAGTTTGGTGTTGTTATGTGAAGTATTTGTATGAGTTGAAAATCATTTTATGTTTATTACTCTACCTCCTGGGAATCAGAAACTACTTTTTAGAGGAGAAACCTCCATTACACGGAAAATCAATCTCCTTTATGATGCTTGCCATGAGAAATAGAGGTACTAGAACATATATTCATTATTGTTGTGGTTTTCATATTCTTCTTTTTTACTTCAGAATGGGTCTAGTATAGGTCAAGTTTGCTCCAAAATGTCTCCTGAAGGATGACTATTATCTTTGTTTGGCAGCACTAGGTACCTATCTAATATGTCAAAACCAGTAAGTCATTAAACCTATCTTGTACAGGCTGATTCAAATTGATGCCAATTTGAGCCCCATGGCGCACATAATATGACATAGATTAATGATATGCCATCTCCACGCTCCAGAATTTGCTTGGCTTATGAAAACCATTTATGTGAAAAAAGAAGATTACATGCAAGAGCTTACTTTGAGAGTTGAAATGGAAAGATAAGTGAATCAAAGAATTGTGGGGGTGGAATTTTGATGTTCAATATTTTATCTATGGAAGAAGTTGATACTTGATTTAGAGTATGGTAGGAGTCCAGACATGAACTTATTAAAAAGTGAAGAATAAGAGAAAACAGAGCTGTAAGCACTGTAACAATGTAAACTTTTTTGAGCATATGATGATCTATACAATAAATGAGGGATACAAGCTGCAGAACAAAAGATTTCCGTGCACTCGCGAATTTAAGGTAAAAGAGAGCTGGAGATCTACACCATGTTAAATGTAGTTAGAATAGCCTTGCAAAGGTGAGTTTCCGCAGAAAAGATGATTATCAAATGGTGTAGGAACCTATTCTTCTCTCAACCAGGTGGAGAACCTTCTTGAACAAACTAGTTAATGATTGCCTCACATGGTTTTTATCAAAAATTTTAAAAGTGTATGGTATATTCTATAGGGACCTTAGTGGGTATTAGGAAGATTTTTTTTGCCAGAAGATGTAGTAAGTGGTTTGAATACAGTGAGTGGAGATGAAATTGTACTTTTGAGCTGGTGGGCTTACATACATGATCAGTTTCAGAATTATCATTGACTTATCACTGGTTAACTAATTTGTCATATGCAAGAATCTCTTTTGATGTTTGTTGTTATGACTGTATAAATTTATTAAAGACTACAGAGATGGTTGGTCACAGACTAAAAGTATGGATGCAAATCAGGGGTATGGATAAATGTATGTGCTCCAAGTGTTAGCGAAGATACTAGAGACTAATAAGAATGCAGATTGAGGGTCAGCTTAACAAGATTTGTTTCTTACATCTACTTGTTACTCAAAAGGGGTGATGAAATGAAAAAAAGTAAATGATATCATATGTTCATGACAGATGGATGATGTTGTTGTTTAGTGAGATTTTATTTCCTCCTATTAAGTTGTGCGTAATAGTGTCTTACTTTTTTTGCTGCATTATCTGGCTTAAAAAATGGCCTATGGAGCATAGGCTTCATCAGTGGACACATTAGCCTTTTTGGCCATTTCATTATTATTGAGAGTGCTTATGAATGGCATCACTTTGCTCCATACTTGTTCTATGTAAATAATCTTGCATTAGATAAATAGATAGATAGATGGATAGATAGATAGATAGATTGATAGATGAAAAATAAAAAAATGATAATAAATGTAAAATAAGTAAAAAGATCTAGAATGAACATCAATGATAAATGCACCATGTTGACTAAGAAAAGTTAAACTTTAAGTCATTCAATTCAAATTCAATAGTTCAATAAAGCAGTGGGTGCACCTAATTTCAAACTTAAATCCTTACTCCTAGTTTTTAGATATGTATATGTATACCCTCACATAAAAAAGAAAAAGATATAGTTGTATTTCTTTACGCAGTACGACTTTTTCATCGGTCACCAGAAAAAAATGTAAAAGAAAATTTATAAGCATATAGATTAGAGTATCTTAGGTGTCATGTTCCTATTCATCTCTAGTTGGCTAAGACTAAAGGAGCATATAGAAGTTGTTCTTAACATTTTTGGTTTGATGTAAGTGAAAGAAATGGAACTCTATCATGCAAAATTTGCCAGATTTCTGTTTCTAAATGTCAAAATTCCAGGTGTTGTAAAATCCAAGAGATCTATCTGGTGCTTGAGCACAGTTACTGATTTCTTCTGGTCCATCATCAACTTCATCGGTGTCTTCTTTATGACAATGTTCTCGGTATGAAAATGCAATTCATTTTGCTCAAATTTATCAGATTTTTAAAATCACATTTTCTTAGGAGATTCCTTTTTCCTACCCTGTATTTTTTGTGCTTAGATGGAAAAGTCAGATGCTTACAAGAGAAGCTCGGGTTCTAGCAAGAAATGGGATGGTGGTCCAGGAGGAGGTCCTGGGAGTGGTCCATATGGCAGTGGACCTCGTCAGCCACCTCGTGGATTGGATAATGTCCGTGGTATTTTATATCTACCAAGTTCTGGTTTGTTTTCCTGGAATATAACCAAGCAGTTAAAACACCAAACACCATATAATTTTCAGGTTCACTTCCTGCATGCGGCTCCTGCTGCGGAGGCTAAAATGCAACCCAGCTACCCTATCAACTGCAGCAGACACTTGGGTCCTGCTTGCTACTCCAGTCTCAAAATCATTTCTCAAGTAGTTGTTCAGAGTGATGATTACATTTGTCTGCAACTTTATTGGATTCTCAAAGGACTGGATCAATATATTTTCCTTCAGCTCTGAATTCTGAATAGGAAAACAAATCATATGATGTTTGTTTCGTGGTTGGTGTGGTTCAGTCCTCGTTCTGGTAGCTTACCCACCATGAGTTCTGATCCCTTAGGTGGACTGTCAGTAAGCAAGGCAATAGCTTTGTTTGCTTTAAAAAGTTTTTAGCCATTTACCCAGAATTTGATGTCTGACAGGATCTTCGTTAGTTCTCTTCTTCCATCATTTAAGACTCGTCTTGACTTTCCGATTTGTGGAATAATTGGAGTGTGACCTTTAACGACCCAACGGTAGAAGTTTCTGTTTTTGTATTTCTGTTTGTATACCTTTCAATAATAGCAATCACGGGGAAACATGTGAATCAGCTATCAGCGGGGTGAAACATGTGAAATGGTTATCTCAGTCGTCCGACCATCTGATCAGAGATAACCGCTAATCCGATGACTAAGATATCGTTTCGTATATTTCGCACCAAATTGTTTGAAGTTTTAAATTAATGGCAACACCCAATGGTAAGAGTTTTTGTTCGTATCTTTCTGCTTGTATAATGGTATAATGGAGCATATACAAACTTAGAAATTAATGATATAGTCGTTGGTGCCTCCTGTGAACTACCTTCACCCACGTCAATTTTCTCTCTCTCTCGCCCACAGGGATTCCTTCTATTAAAGCAACTCGAGCTCAGCCACGAACCTCACCGTCCCTAGTCTCTTGAACCCCTCGACTGGCAACAATGACGGAGGTCGAGAGGGTCCAGTCCGTTGCTGCGTTCTACCAAGACGTGATTCCCTCCGAGTTCATCCGGTCGGAGCATGAACGTCCAGGCACCACCACCTTCCACGGCTCCGTCCCCGAGATCCCCACCATCGACCTCTCTGATCCCAACCAGGAACGCCTGGTGGAGAACATGGCCAAGGCGAGCACCGAGTGGGGCATATTCCAGCTGATCAATCATGGGATTCCGGAAGATCTTATCAAGAAGCTGCAGTGCGTTGGGAAGGAGTTCTTTGAACTACCCAAGGAGGAGAAGGAGGTTTACGCGATAAAGCCCGGTGCCGAGACACTGGAAGGGTACGGGACGAAGCTGCAGAAGGATTTGGAAGGGAAGAAGGCTTGGGTGGATTTTCTCTTCCACAACATCTGGCCGCCTTCCCGCATCAACTACAGCGTCTGGCCCAACAAATCTCCTTACAGGTATCTTCTTTTCAGTACTTGTCTCTTTCCTTCCCTCCAGTCTTGATGCAGATTTAATTTATTCCAAGACCTGCAGGGAGGCGAATGAAGAGTATGCCCAGTACATGAGAGGGGTGGTGGAGAAGGTGCTCAACAGTCTTTCACTGGGACTGGGACTGGAAGGGGGTGTCCTAAAGGGCGCTGTGGGTGGGGAGGATATGGAGTACCTGTTGAAGATCAACTATTACCCTCCCTGCCCTAGGCCTGATCTGGCTCTAGGGGTGGTTGCCCATACTGATATGTCAGCAGTGACAATGTTGGTGCCTAATGACGTCCCTGGCCTTCAAGTCTTTAAAGATGATCACTGGTTTGACGCCAAATACGTCCCCAATGCCATTATTGTCCACATCGGTGACCAGATTGAGGTTTGTCAGTATACACTCTCAAAGCTATGATGAAGCAAAGAAGAAACTGGGTTTTGACAGTAAATTTGCATGAAGATTGATGATGTGTGTGTGTATATATATATATATATATATATATATATATATATATATATATATTTATATATATATATATATATATATATATATATATATATTTTTATATATATATATATATATATATATATATATATATATATATATATATATATATATATATATATATATATATTTATATTTATATTTTTTTTTCCAGATACTGAGCAATGGTAGGTACAAGAGTGTGCTACACAGGACCACAGTGAACAAGGAGAAGACGAGGATGTCGTGGCCGGTTTTCTGCTCACCGCCGCCGGAGATGGTGATCGGCCCCCTGCCAGAGTTTGTTAGCGACGAAAATCCCGCGAAATATAAGACTAAGAAGTACAAGGATTACCAGTACTGCAAGCTGAATAAGCTTCCCCAGTAACTAGGTGGTAGGGAGAGAGAGAAAGCAGCAAGTATCGTAGGAGAAAATAAATTACAGAACTCATCCGTGGGAGAAGAGCTAATAGCGCTCTGCTCTCTTGGTCAGAGATGTTGTCGTCGTCCAATTTCAATTCATGCTTTTCGCCCCCTTCTCATTTACGTGGGTCTTCCTGCTGTAACTGTTTTCAGCTCTGTTCTTTAATAAGGATTCGTTAATGGAGAGGGAGTCGTGGAGGACGTTTGGTTTGGTGATGGGTTATCGATGCCGGCCATGCTACTCAAATAAACCCTTCCGTGCTTGGACATGTAAAATCCATAATTTTAAATGTAATATCTTATTTTGGATATGTAAAATTATAAGAAAATACACTCGTTCAATCAAATGGACAGATGGTAATTCTGTCATCTTTCTCGTCGATCTCCAAACGTTCCACGACCTTCGGGATTGATGTAGAAGAACGAGAGGGCAGAAACAAGCTGACTTTCTCGTGGCCGAAACGACCAGAATCTTCGCTCCCTGGCCTATAAATTGCGGAGCGTCGGTTACTCACATCATCCAATCATCGAAAGAAAAATTTAAGGTTGAAAATCCAGAGAGCGGGTCTTCACGATCATTCAATCTCAAAGAAATCAACATCCAAAAAAATGAATCTGCAGATGTTTGGGTTCGAGAGTCCGGTAGTCTCAACTATCCACCAAATGCTCGACCTCTCCGACGAGGTGGAGAATGCTGTCAATGTCCCGACGCGGACCTACATCGGCGACGTCAAAGCCATGGCTTCCACTTCCGCGGACGTCAAGGAGTACCCCAATTCGTATGTCTTCGTTGTCGACATACCTGGGCTCAAGTCCGGCGACATCATGGTGAAGGTGGAGGACGACAAGGTGCTGGTCATTAGCGGGGAGAGGAAGAGAGAGGAAGAGAAGGAAGGGGCAAACTACGTGAGAATGGAGAGAAGCGTGGGCAAATTCATGAGGAAGTTCTCGCTGCCAGATAATGCCAACACGGATGCTATAACGGCCGTCAGCCAGGACGGAGTTCTGACGGTGACGATGGAGAAGCTGCCTCCACCGGAACCCAAGAAGCCGATGACGATCGAGGTGAAGATCGCCTGAGGGATGATGATTGGATTGGATCTGCGGGGCGCTTGGTGGGATTTCCATATATAAACTAGAATTCTGGAATCGGTTGAAACATGCCCGATCAATTTTGTTTCCTCTTTGTTGCGTAGCAGCCAATGTTGTCTGTTCCTTGGCTGGATCTGTTGTTTTCTTGCGGAGTTTGTGTGAGGGAAGGGCATCCCAAATTCATCAGGGGTAATGAAATTTATTTTGCATTTTTTGAGCTTGGCACTGGTGTTTACGATCAGATCATCCGTAAGAAATTACGAGAGGCGTTTTCCTTTAGGGGGGTTAGTCCAAAATGAAGTGAGATAAATTACTCCCGCAATACTTGGTTAGTGTACAATGAAGTAACTAATGCATCTATTTTAGGTAATAAGGTAATATGATGTGTTTACATGAGCAAGTCATTGGAACCTCTAGGCTTGTTTGAGCATTGGATCCACTCTTGATTTAAGCAAAACCTTTTACATTTCCATTTTTCCTAGAAATTGAGTTTCATGTTCAGACTTGTACCTTTTGGATTCTCTTTTGATTTTTCTAAAAAAGATTTTGGTTTATAATTATTCTGTTGTCGATGGAAATGGAACCCTTATTGATGGTTTCTTTCTGCTTGGTTTGCAAAACCCTGTATCCCATTGGGCATGATCCATGGAAGGAACAGAGATCAGGGGCTGCAGCACCAATTCCATCAGAGTGCTGGTCTTGGTCAGATGCCACAGAATGATTGATTCCTTACTATTTTCTCGGTAGATAGGCAAAAGACAACTGGAACTACCCACTTTTCCCTACATAAAAAATCTCCACATCTACTTCACATACATATAGAATCTTCACTTCTATTTCACATCCATCTCAAAAGAAATTGGGAGAACACCTACACATCGAGGGAATACGAAACAGCCCTACACTGAGAAGAAGCAATAACCGAGTCGCACACACCACCACAAAAAAAAAAAAAAAAACCCAAAGAAGCTCATTATTGAAGAAGACATAACAGAGCTTTCCATAGCCTAAAACATCAAACCCATTTCCCTCCTCGATCTAAGCAACTTTCACCTCAATGACCCTGGGCTTCTTAGGCTCCGGCGGTGGGAGCTTCTGGACGGTCACCGTTAGCACACCGTCCTGGCAAACGGCCGAGATGGCGTTGGTATCAGCATTGTCCGGCAAAGGGAATTTCCTCATAAATTTGCCGACCCTCCTCTCCATTCTGATATATTTGGCGTCCCTTTCATCTTCCCTCTTCCGCTCACCGCTGATGACCAACACGTTGTCGTCCTCCACATGAACCTTGATGTCGCCGCTCTTGAGACCGGGCATGTCGATGATGAAGGAGTAGGAAAGAGGATACTCCTTGACGTCTGCGGGAGTGGAGGCCATGGCCTTGGCGTCTCGGACGAAGATTCGCGTTGGAGCATTGAACGCCTTCTCCATCTCCTCCGGGTCATCCATCAGATGCTGAATTGTAGAGAATAGTGGGTTTTCGAGACCGAACGATCGAACATCCATTTGATTTTGGCTGGGGGTGGGAGGTCGGAATAGAAAGGTACAGAGTCGATTTTGCTGGAGGATCGAAGATGGAGCTTCGATTTATAGGTGAAGAGAAGAAGGTACTGGTCTTGCCGAAGCTCCGCTTCGAATTTCTCTCCAGAGTGCGGTGGAAGCTTCCGAAAAAGTGACACAGAAAAAACGTAGACTCTCGAAGAATGTGGCATCGAGCCGAACCGGACATACCGATTTTGAATCGAGTTTGATTTAAATATTTTGGGCAGAGCCTCTTCTCAAAACTAAAATTATTATCTATCTCAAACCCAAAAAATTTAACCAAGTTCGAGCAGAGCTTGAGTTTCAATATACATTTATAACTTTTTAAAAATATATATGAAATAAATTATATATAAAATTATGTATACATTTTACATAAAATTGGGTATAACCTCTTTTTTTTTTTTTTCTCTCTCTATATATATAATACATATATAAGATTGGTCATGACCTCTACTTAAAATTGAGCATAATCTATATATATAATTCCTGTATAAAATTTGGCATGACCTCTACTTAAAATTGGACATAATTAATATACATAATACTAGCATAAATACTCCATAAACACTCTATAAAATTATCTATACATTCCATAAACACTCAATGAAGTTATTTATATACTCCATATACCCCATAAAATGGTCTAAACACTCCATACACTGCATAACATTATGAATAAACTCCATACAATAATCAAACATAACAAAATTAAGTAAAATATCACTATCAATTTACAATCACCCAAATAAAAACTATAAATCCATTATAAATTTAAAAACTATAGTTGTTTTTGTTCATGCTAGAAAATAATATACGTCCCTACATGAGCAAAATATCTACCTATGACAAAAATAAAAAAATAAAATTAGTTATTATGAGATAAAAAAATACTCTTCCACTACTAGTTACTTAATGTCGTTAAAAATATTAAAATTACCATGATGAGAAAACATAAAAAATCATGTAGCTGGTAGCATTATCTCTACACTCTTCTTCTCAGGCTGTAATCATAAAACAAAATTTTAATAAATAAAACTAAAAAATATACTAACAAATATTATAATAAATAATTAATCAAAGAAATTCACCTTTTGATTTTTCTTTACACCGTGAAGAGCCCGAACCCAATCACTACCACAAATCAAAGTTTGAACTGTATTTGGTGCCAAGGAAGAACGATATGAGTCTATTACTCTACTACCAGCACTAAGTGTAGACTTTGAAGGTATTGTGGATATGGGAATTACAAGGATGTCTGCTGCCATCTTAGATAATACCCGAAATTTAATATGATTTACTTTCCACCATTCTAAAGCATCAAAATCATATTGTGAAGTTCCCTCACAACCATATACATATTCTTCAAGATAAATTTTCAATTCTGATCTTGGTGAATTAACTACATCCACTTGTTTCACATAATCCATTAACTTTGACCAACCTGAACTTGATGAAGGCCTACGACTTGTGGTAACACCCATAGAGCTAGTACTTGAAGCAATCTCTTCATTTATAATATCCACATTATATAAGGATACATATTCATCGTAGATCTCATATAAGGTGCGTCGAACTAAATTTATATTCATTGTAACTTCCTCCTTAGAATATATCTCTGGAAAATACATTTCGATCAACCTTAATTTGACCCTTGGATCCAAAACTGAAGCAACAACCATCGATAAATTGCATTCACCCTAGTACTTCTCAAATTTATCTTTCATTCTACTAACTATTGTCCTAATGAAAATTCAGAACTTCTTTTACCCTATAGACCTCACTAAGGTACAAATTAGAAGTAGGGTAGTCACTCCCAGAAATTATATTAGTAATTGCATTAAAAACTTCTAGAATCTCACACACCATGTCAACCTTTTCCCATTCATCAAGACTTGGCAAACAATCATAAGTTGGTTCTCTAACTTTAAATCTAGAGAATGCATCTTTGAATTTTAATGCAGAAGACAACATATCATAAGTGGAGTTCCAACGAGTTGGACAATCAATAACCAACCTCTTTTCACCCAGTTCTAGTTGTTGTACAATTTCAGAAAAAGTGTGAAGTCTAGCCTCATACAGATTTATGAATTTGACACTCTCACACATATTATCAATGATTTCCTTAATCTAAATAAGACCATCTTGGACTAACAAGTTCAAAATATGAGCACAACAACACACAAGATGTCAGAGTGGTTCCGTCCACTCTTGTTAGAGTTTGTGGTCTGAGTTAGGTACTTGGATTTTCGCACCTTAAACGACTAGTCTTTTTGGGTTGTATTGGCTAGGTATCTGACTCAAAACTCTGAAGTTAAGCGAGCTTGGGCAAGAGTAATTCTAGGATGGGTGACCTCCTGGGAAGTGCTCTTGCCTAGGACTTTAACATGGTATCAGAGCTAGGCACGCCACGGCCCGCGTTCGTATCCCGTGAGAAGCGGCTCCAGAATGGGCGGGGTGGGTGTCAGAGTGGTTTCGTCCACTCTTGTTAGAGTTTGTGGTCTGAGTTAGGTACTTGGTTTTCTACACCTTAAACGGTTAATCTTTTCCTATTGTATTGGCTAGGTATCTGACTCAGAACTCCGAAGTTAAGCGAGCTTGGGTAAGAGTAATTCTAGGATGGGTGACCTCCGGGGAAGTACTCTTGCCTAGGAGTTTAACACATGAAACAACTTTCTACCACAAACCAAAAAATTTTTCCTTGAAAAATCTTCTTTCAAAACTCTCATACAAACATCATTATATGAAGCATTATCAACTAAAATACTAAAAACTTCATTTTCGATCTCCCACTCTTTCAAACACTCGTAAATAGCATCTGCTATATCAACGCCACGAGGAGGAGGAGAAACATGCACAAAACTCAAGACACGTTTTTGTAGCTTCCAATTACTGTCAATAAAATGCCCAATAATAACCATGTATTCAATCTTTTGATTTTGGGACTTCCAAAGATCCGTGGTAAAACTAATCTTGTTAATCTCTTTTAAAAAAAATCAATTTTTTTTTCTCTGCCTCATACACCTCCATACACTCCTTCTTAATGGTCTTACGGGATATTTTCTCATAATTCATATTTGCCATCTTCATTACAAAATTAAATCCCTCCTCTTCTACTATCATGAATGGATGCTCATACATAAGAATCCAATGAGCAATGAGTACTCTTATTTTAGTTTGATCATATTGTCCTCCAAAATCCGTAAAAGAAAGTCCAGATGGACTCTCATCAACATTAGACCCCACTCCCACTTGTTGAAAGTTTAAGGTTTATTGTTTTCTCATTACCACTTTTCTACCAGGGCAACGTTTCAAATGTCGACTCATATGTGTAGTCACTCCACTACTAATAACAGTCAAATTGATTTTACAATGAACACACTCAACCTTTTTTGTACCATTAAGTGATACTTCTTTGAATTCCAACCACACATGAGACTTTTTTTGTCTTTTTGAAGTACGGGTAGAGTCACCTTCATCCTCATTTATGGTAATTTCATCTGGGCCCACTTCTATGACACAGGGTAGTGACTCTGGTGGAGTTGAGTCACTATTTATGGCCACACTAGAACTAATGTTAATTATTGATGTCAATCAAGGAGGTGTTGACATTTTTACTTCTACAAAAAAACAAAATTACAAATTAAAAACATAAAGAAAAGAAAAAAATCCAAACAAAAAAAATCTTACACATAATTTAAGATACTTATCAGCAATAAGGAGAACAATGCCTACAAAGATTAAAAATTTTAGGGGGAACACTTTAATGACATTGATAGAAAAGGACAAAGCAAGATTATCAAAAGATTCAAAAGTGCTAAAGTAGGAACTTGTATGTACCTCCCTAGGGAGGTTTCTACATTAACTATAATTTCATAACACAATATCCTAAAATAAAATTACACAAATACCCTTGACCTTTAACATTCTTATAAAATTTAGGCCTAATCTTATTTTATCAAAATTCTCTATTCTTAGAGGAAGGTACATGACGTTGTGACAAATGGGAACGACCCTTGTCTTTCAATACAGCGGTGTCTCTTCGAGCCAGTACCCTGCACCCAATAGTTTCTAGTCCAATATACCGTTCCTTTTTTTTATATATAAATTTAAAAACTTCTAAGAAAAGGAAATAAGCACACCCATACACACACACACACACACACTCTCTCCCTCAAATAAAAGTGCTTCAGAATTGATCACATCCCTTATATTGCTTGATATGGAACATGTATTGGTAGTAAGGGTACCCTTGCTGAAAAGACAGTGCTTTAGGCAGGGAGCAAGAAACACCTTAGGACATAGTTTGCTAGAGAAAAAAAACATTGGCAAGTTTGCACTTTCACTACTCTTCTAATATTCTGATGAAATTCAACCTCAATACAAAGAAATTAATGATTTACAAAAAGTTATAGGTCATGTTCAGAGTGGTCGAATCACACTGGATAATACAGAACATTTCTCTTATAGTATCTCATATTTTCTAAACAGTTCCTTGATCTGTGTCAGGACCTAAAAGAAACCTATGAATATTTGACAAGGTTTAGGCAATATATATCATCCAATGAGTGAATTTAAGACATAAAAGATTCACACACAAGAAGGTCTCAATTTGCAAAAGATAGACAAGGAACTATCAAATCGTTTTTGCTAATACAAGAAGCCCGATAACATTTTAGAACAGCAACAGATATAAGTTCAATGAGAATTAAGAAAGAAGACAAAAACTAACATTTTTTATTTTTTTTTACAATAAAGAGAAGTTGGATGCAATTAAGAAAACTCCTGATTCCATTAACTATAATAAAGTATTATTGAACAGAATATATCATCCAATGAGTGAATTTAAGACATCAAAGGTTCACACACAAGAAGGTCTCAATTTCCAAAAGATAGAAAAAGAACTATCAAATCGCTTTTGCTAATACACCAAGCCAGTTAAAATTTTAGAACAACAGCATATATAAGTTCAATGAGAATTAAGAAGGAAGACAAAAACTAACATTTTTTATTTATTTTTAAATAAAGAGAAGTTGGATGCAATTAAGAAAGCTCCTGATTCCATTAACTATAATAGAGTATTATTGAACAGAATATGTTATCATATATCATCCAATGAGTGAATTTAAGACATCAAAGGTTCACATACAAGAAGGTCTCAATTTCCAAAAGATAGAAAAGGAACTATCAAATCGCTTTTGCTAATACACCAAGCCAAATAACATTTTAGAACAGCAGCAGATATAAGTTCAAAGAGAATTAAGAAAGAAGACAAAAACTAACATTTTTTATTTTTTTTTAAAATAAAGAGAAGTTGGATGCAATTAAGAAAACTCCTGATTCCATTAACTATAATAGAGTAGTATTGAACAAAATATGTTATCATATATCATCCAATGAGTGAATTTAAGACATCAAAGGTTCACACACAAGAAAGTCTCAATTTCCAAAAGATAGAAAAGGAACTATCAAATCGCTTTTGCTAATACACCAAGCCAGATAACATTTTAGAACAACAATAGATATAAGTTCAAAGAGAATTAAGAAAGAAGACAAAAACTAACATTTTTTATTTTTTTTTACAATAAAGAGAAGTTGGAAGCAATTTAGAAAACACCTAATTCCATTAACTATAATAGAGTATTATTGAACAGAATATGTTATCATGTATCATCCAATGAGTGGATTTTAGACATCAAAGGTTCACACACAACAAGGTCTCAATTTCCAAAAGATAGAAAAGGAACTATCAAATCGCTTTTGCTAATACACCAAGCCAGATAACATTTTAGAACAACAACATATATAAGTTCAATGAGAATTAAGAAAAAAGACAAAAACTAACATTTTTTATTTTTTTTTACAATAAAGAGAAGTTGGATGCAATTAAGAAAGCTCTTGATTCCATTAACTATAATAGAGTGTTATTGAACAAAATATGTTATCATATATCATCCAATGAGTGAATCAACAACCATTTTAGCATTGCCAACAAATGGTTCGGATATCTTCTTACGCCGAGTAGCAGAAATTGTATACCCAACATTTCTTGGTGCTTTGCTTATCGGAGTAGCCTCACTTGGAAACTCTATACCGTTAAGTATTGGGATCTCCCTAATTGCGTCATCTTCATCTATATCCTCAATCATTGACCTTTCAACAGTATTTGTAAGGTTGTCTTCTGACTCAATACTTGTTTGATTTCCTGTCCCCATGGCAATAGAATTTCCAACAACTAAAGCCAATTTTTCATATAGTAGACAACCTTCCCGCCTATACTTATCGGCTTCTTTGTACTCCTACATGAAAATTTATCGCTTAAAATATTTAAAATCCTTATTAATAATGCAAGAAACATAACATCTTATGTTACATTTACAAGTCTTTATGTAATTTTGCCACATTGTCTTATTTGCGAGGACTTTCTAGGTTATTAGATCCTACCCAAAGCCACTAGTGTTGAGGCATGTTGTCACGATCTGCTAGATTTTTTTTCCAAGTTCGCATGTGGTTTTTCAACTGTTTATTTGTCTTTTGGTTCATTGTGTCCAAATTAAACATACTGACACAGTCGTTGAAAACTTCATGTTTCCAGACTCCATTGAGTAATTTATTCAAAAAATGGACTTGCTCAATGAACAAATCAAGCATTTTACTGTCTTCCTCGCACGTCCATGTGTCATATGTTCTCTTTGTAGTTTTATCCATGTTGTCTTTACCTTTCTTCCTTCCAGCCATCTAAAACTCATAAAAAGTAAACAATGAATCAAGAATGATTTGTTCTTGAGAAAAAAAGAACTAATTAAATGGGAGGGTCTTTTAGTTTAAACACAGCAACGACTCTCTTTTGCACTATCTACCAAGGACCTCGTCACATTCAACACTATCAGGATATAACATTGGCGAGAACCTATTTGAGCTCTTTTTATAGCACCCAAGGAAAGCACTGAAGCTAATTGCCAAAACAAATGGAGAATGCCAATAGCAATCTTGAATTACGTTTTAATGTTGCCTAAGCAATTCCAGCATTTGTATATTTTTTAGTGTCTTGCAAATATATTCACATTACCATAGATTATATACACAGGAACTAAGCTCTACAATCTTACTTCACTGGAGACTCCACCTTAAACTCTCTACTCCAAAATCAGCCAGTAATGACTACACTTAACCAAACAACATCTACAAGTTGTTTTCCATCAAGATGGGGATATATTTGAAACACTAGTTTACGTAAGGAGGTGGGTAAGGAGGTGGATACGTACTAGAGTGATATGTATATATTACTATTGGATTTCTCCCAAGGGGATAAGGCCGATATAGAGGTGTGCAATAACTGAAATACAAACAAAATGAAAAAATCAAAATGGAAGGAACATTGTAACCGATGCTGAACGCAGATGGGAAGGCAACCAAATTACCTTCGATTTCTAGGAAGAAGGATTTACCTTAATCGAGCGAGAGAGGTAGCAGAGGTAGAGGAACGATTCCGAAAATGGAGCCGAAAATTAGAATGAGAGTCAAAGAAACGATTCAGAAACAATAAGAAGACTAGGCTTCAATTTCCAGGAAAAAGGGTTAACTCTAATTTCTTTTGAATCGAGTCAGAAAGGTTGCAAAGGGGGGAGAAAAGTTGTCGAAGATCGTTGGTGCAAGGGACGACAAGAGGAAGAGAGGTTCAACAAGCAACGGGTTGCAGAAGGGTGATTTCAAAGAGGGGAGAAGTCGCTGAAGATCTAGGGAGGGCGAGACAAAAAGAAGTTCAACGAGCATCCAGGAAAAAAGTTGCAGGGTACAATTGAAATCATCTAAGGTCGCGAGCAAAAGAAGAGCTAACAAATGTTTTTCAGCTTCAGTTCGACAACCTTCCCAACAAACAAGAAAAGTGAATTCAAAGCTCAGACCGAGTACATTCACTTTCCCTTCGAGTTACGCCTAAAATAGGGAAAAATAAATTACATTTGTAATTGACTTTACATTTCACGTGCAAAGAACTCACTATTTGACCAAAAATCATGAAAAATAAATCCATATCATAGGGTGGAGAGTGGACAGCTTAAAAGTTTTAAACTTTTTTAAGTTAAAATTTGTCATTGACCATTGTCACAGATTTGGTCTGGCAGTTTATTGATACTATTTAGGTCTTTTCAAGCATGATACATGTAGGAACAGAGACCAGGGGATGCCGCTACCGGTTCCATCAATCTGCTGGTGTTGGTCAGATGCCACAGAATGCAGATTAATCCCTTCTTCACTATTTTCTCCGTAGATGGCACAAGACAACTGGAACTTTCCACTTTTCCCTACATATAGAATCTCCACATCTATTTCAGATCCATCTCTAAAGAGAGTTGGAGAAGAAGAAATAACAGAGTGTCGCACACACCACAACAAAAGAAAAAAAAAAAAACAGAAGAAGCTCACTATTGAAGAAGACATCACAGAGTTTTCCATAGACTAAAACATCAAACCCATTTCCCTCCTCGGTCTAAGCAACCTTCACCTCAATGACCCTGGGCTTCTTAGGCTCCGGCGGTGGGAGCTTCTGGACGGTCACCGTTAGCACACCGTCCTGGCAAACGGCCGAGATGGCGTTGGTATCAGCATTGTCCGGCAAAGGGAATTTCCTCATAAATTTGCCGACCCTCCTCTCCATTCTGATATATTTGGCGTCCCTTTCATCTTCCCTCTTCCGCTCACCGCTGATGACCAACACGTTGTCGTCCTCCACTTGAACCTTGATGTCGCCGCGCTTGAGACCGGGCATGTCGATGATGAAGGAGTAGGAATTGGGATAATCCTTGACGTCCGCGGGAGTGGAGGCCATGGCCTTGGCGTCTCGGACGAAGATCCGCGTTGGAGCATTGAACACCTTCTCCATCTCCTCTGGGTCATCCATCAGATGCTGAATTGTAGAGAATAGTTGGTTTTCGAGATCGAACGATCGAACATCCATTTGATGTTTTTTTGCTGGGGGTGGGAGGTCGGAACAGGAAGCTACAGAGTCGATTTCGCTGCAGAATCGAAGATGGAGCTTCGATTTATAGGTGAAGAGAAGAAGGTTCTGGTCTTGCCGAAGCTTCGCTTCGAATTTCTCTCCAGAATATGGTGGAAGCTTCGGAAAAAGTGAGATATAACCAAATGACGAACATGCCCTCCTTCATTGACAAGAGAGTGATTTCCGCACCCGCTCAACAATAACGTTCTATTATACTCCGGTCCGGTTTTGGTAGATAGACTTCTAATGGAGTTATAATAGATGAGGTAGAGTGAACGCACCTTTTAACTAATAAGCGAAAAATCATAATATTATTTTTATTACATGTGAATAAAATCATTTAATTTTCAAACTTAAGAAATCCATATATAAATTCAAACAAATCTCCAATGAGAAGTATTTAAAATTTTATATTCATTTGGTTTTTTATTGAGAACATAACTAATGTATACATAGGTAGTGGGAATAGATCATCTTTTTGGTATTATATTGGTATTATATGAAAGATATGAATAGGACATATCCCAAGAACCAATTGTTAAAAGTGGCCATAGTTTGAATCAATGTTCTTAGAATAGTTTTGAAAAGGAACGACTACATGACATTTCTTATACTTTAACGGTTAGTTGCCTTATGTATGCTCTAGTGTGTACGAATGTTAGGCAAATGTCAAAGTAACTATGGTATGGATCATTAGAGAGTTGTGCAACAAGAAAAGTCATTCAATATCTCTAAAACACCAAAAACTTCATACTTAATTATAGAAGATTTGATAACTTTGATATAATTAGACTTAAACTATGTTGGACTTGTTGACTCATATAAAAAGGTTTTTATAAAAAGTTTTTTAATTATTTATTTTAATTTAGGTTCATTATGTCCAAATTAAACATATTAATATAATATTGACATAATCGTTGAAAACTTCATGATTCAAGACTTCATTGGGTAATTTGTTACCCAAATTACTCAATAAACAAATCAAACATTTTACTATCTTTCTCGCAAGTCCATGTGTTATATATTCTCTATGTATTTACCTTTCCTCCTTCCAGTCATATAAAACTCATAAAAATTAAAATGAATCAAAAATGATTTATAGGTTTTAAGTGATTTGGTTTGGTAGTTTATTGATACTATTTAGGCCTTTTCTTCAAACATCATACATGGTAGGAACAGAGATCAGGGGGTGCAGCACCAGTTTCATAAATCTGCTGGTGTGTGTCAGATGCAACAGAATGCAGATTAATTCATTCTTCACTATTTTCTCATTAGATAGGCAAAAGACAACTGGAACTTTCCTCTTTCCCCTACATGAAGAGTCTCCACATCTATTTCAGATCCATCTCTAAAGAAAATGGGAGAAGAAGAAATAACAGAGTCGTCGCACACACCACAACAAAAGAAGCTCATTATTGAAGAAGACATAACAGAGCTTTCCATAGACTAAAACATCAAACCAATTTCCCTCCTCGGTCTAAGCAACATTCACCTCAATGACCCTGGGCTTCTTAGGCTCCGGCGGTGGGAGCTTCTGGACGGTCACCGTTAGCACACCGTCCTGGCAAACGGCCGAGATGGCGTTGGTATCAGCATTGTCCGGCAAAGGGAATTTCCTCATAAATTTGCCGACCCTCCTCTCCATTCTGATATATTTGGCGTCCCTTTCATCTTCCCTCTTCCGCTCACCGCTGATGACCAACACGTTGTCGTCCTCCACATGACCCTTGATGTCGCCGCTCTTAAGACCGGGCATGTCGATGATGAAGGAATAGGAATTGGGATACTCCTTGATGTCCGCGGGAGTGGAGGCCATGGCCTTGGCGTCTCTGACGAAGATCCGCATTGGAGCATTGAACGCCTTCTCCATCTCCTCCGGGTCATCCATCAGATGTTGAATTGAAGAGAATAATGGGTTTTCGAGACCCAACGATCGAACATCCATTTGATTTTTTTTTTGTTGGGGGTGGGAGGTCGGAACAGGAAGCTGCAGAGTCGATTTCGCTGCAGAATCGAAGATGGAGCTTCGATTTATAGGTGAAGAGAAGAAGGTTCTAGCCGAAGCTTCCTTCTAATTTCTCTCCAGAATGTGGTGGAAACTTCGGAAAAAGTGAGATATAACCAAATGACGAACATGCCCTCCTTTATTAACAAGAGAGTTAACTCCTTTGTTTAACCCATGCAGAACTCGTATGCAAACTCCTTTTGCAAATATACAAGTCAGTCTAACTCTCACTCTTATTTACAAGAGTTACGCTCACTCACCCGATGAAAGCAATGAGAGAACTTAAAAAAACTTAAGGGACTTGCTCAAGAGAGATTGTATTGCACTCCCATCCATTGTCTACAAATGAGAGGTTTTCCCCTATTTATAGTTTTGGGGGGAGCAATGAATATTCTAGATTATATACACTTGTCATTGATTCAATGGTTTAGATCCTTTTAGACTATTCCACTACCATATAGCTATGGACTTTTCTAGACTCTTACAATATTAGGGTATATGCCCAAGTACATATACCAGACCCAACTTGGTGTATGTGCGGAACCTTCTAGATAGCTTCTAGAGATCCCACCTTCTAAAACACGGGTTGGGCCATCTATGGAGGGCTTGGGCAAGAACATCCTCTATGTGTCTCAAATGGATCACGGGCCCAATGGGTATGCAATGGGCTTAGCCCCGTGACATTCTCCCCCGCCTAATTTAGGCAACGTTTTCGTTGCGTTCTTTGTTCATCGTGACCTGGTCCTCGAACTACCATAGCGCCTCAGCTTCTTCCCATGTAGCCTCACTCTATGACAATCTATGCCATTTCACTAAGTACTCTTAGGCTGGACTCCCCTCCGTCTCTTCACGCGATCGTTGATGATGTACTCCACCTCTTTGTCAAATGACGAAGTCATCAATGGTGGTGCACGTTTGCTAACTTCTCATGAAGGATCCTCCGTATCTGCATGATAGGGCTTCAATATACTTGCATGAAAGACCAGATAGATCTTGAGGGATGGTGGGAGTTAGACTTGGTATGAAACATTTCCAACTCTCTTGATGATGGGGTAAGGCCCTTCATATCTCCTTACCAACCCCTTGTGCCTACCGCGCAAAGCCTTGAACTGTTGGGGTAGTAACTTTATCATAACAAGGTCCCCCACCTTGAACTTAAATGGCCGCCTCTTTTTATCCGCGTGTTTCTTCATCCTCTTAACAGCCTTGTGTAGGTAAGACTTTGCTATGTCAGTTTGTTCATGCCAGTTCTTAGCAAACTGGTAGGCTACATGGCTTTTGCCTTCATAGCTGGTCCCTACCGTCAACGGTGTGAGCAGTTGTTGGCCAGTGGCCAACTCAAAGGGGTTGTGGCCTGTTGACTCACTCTTTTGCAGGTTATAGCAAAATTGGGCCACATCCAAAAGCTTCACCCAATCTTTCTGATTTGCACTCACGAAATGCCTTAGGTATTCCTCCAGCAATGTGTTCGTGCGTTCTGTCTGTCCGTCTGTTTGGGGATGAAAGCTCGTGGAGAAGCAAAGTTCTGTCCCCAAGTATTTGAACATCTCCGTCCAGAACTTCCTGTGAACCGAGGGTCTTGGTCACTTATAATTGACTTAGGGACTCCCCAATACTTCACCACATTTTTCAAGATCAGTCGAGTTGCTTCATCTGCTATGCAATCTGTTGGAGCAGCAATGAAAGTAGCATACTTGGAGAACCGATCTACCACAACTAAGATAGACCCCATCCCGTCCATCTTAGGCAACGCCGATATGAAATTCATAGAGATGCTCTCCCACGGTCGTTCCGGCACATATAATGGCTCCAGCAACCCTCCAGGCTTTTTATGTTCAACCTTGTCTTGTTGGCAAACTAGGCAGGTCTTCACGAACTCGTTTATATCGTCCGCCATCCGTGGCCAATAGTACCTAGTCTCCAAAAAAACAAGGGTCCTTCTCTGCCCTAGGTGACCCGCCCATAGGGTGTCATGGCACTCCTTCATAAATTATCTTCTGAGGGTGCCCCACTTTGGCACATAGAGACGGTTCCCCTTAGTGTAGAGAAGCCCATCCTCTTGCCAAAATCTCTTTGTCCTTCCATCCTCAATAGCTTGAATGATGCATTTGGCCACATCATCCTTGCTAAGCCCTCTCGTATGCGGTCTGGCAAAGTCTCATTAAGTTTGCTTACCGCAGCCATGTGTTCGAGCTTCTAGGCAGCTAGTTCAACCTTCTGACGTAGTGCGACCACAACCTGGTTAATCCGTCCAGGCTTGTACTCTTTCACCATATCAAACTCGGTCAGGAAGTTTTGCCAATGCGCATGCTTCAGACTCAACTTCTTCTGAGTTTAAAAATAATTTGTAGCCACATTGTCCGTCTTGACAATGAAGCGGGAATCAAGCAAGTAGTGCCTCCACATTCTTAGGCAATCTACCACGGTCATCATCTCCTTCTCTTGGACCGTATACTTCCGTTTCGTCTCATTCAGCTTCTGACTTTCATATGCAATAGGGTGTCCATCTTGTTCCAAAACCCCTTCAATGGCAAAGTCAGAAGCGTCAGTGTGTACCTCGAAAGGTTTGAAATGATCCGCCAACTTAAGCATTGGTTCCGCCGTTACTGCAACCTTAAAGTCCTCAAACGCCTCCGTGCACTGCTACGTCCATAGCCATAAGACGTTCTTTTTCAACAAATTTGTAAGTGGAGCAGCACGCTACGAGTATCCCTCAATGAACCTCCGGTAGTAGTTGACAAGGCCCAAGAAACTCCGCAGCTCTATCACCTTCGTGGGTGCCTCCCACTTTGCTATAGAGTGGACCTTGGCCTTGTCCATCCAGATCTGCCTGTCTCCGATCCAATGCCCAAGGAATGAGACTTCCTTCAAAGGGAAAAACCACTTCTCTCTCTTCACATAGAGAGAGTTTTCTCGTAGCACTTGAAAAATAATTCGTAAGTGGTCTAGGTGTTCTTTTAATGTTTGGTTGTAGACCACAATATCATCCAAGTAGATCACCACTAATCGATCCAAGTATGGATGAAATATTTTGTTCATCAAAGTGCAAAACGTAGTTGGGGCATATGTCATGCCGAAGGGCATGACTAGAAACTCGTAACCTCCATACCTTGTTATGCAAGTAGTCTTTGGCTCGTCTCCTTCAGTAACCCGCACTTGATAGTATACCTCGATCTTAGATCAAGTTTACTAAAGTATTGTGCCTCAGCCAGCCTATCGAACAAATCTGCTATGAGCGGAATCGGATATTTGTTCTTGATGGTTACCTTGTTGAGTGATCAGTAATTGATGCATATCCTAAGGCTCCCATCGTGTTTCTTTTGGAACAATATCGGGGCTCCATATGGGGCTTTCGACTGTCTTGTAAAGCCAACATCCAGCAATTCTCGTAGTTGCCTCCTTAGATCCTTCAGCTCAAGTGGCGACATCCGATATGGGGCTAACGTCGACCGGGCTCCGACTCGATTTGGTGATCGATCTACCTCCTTGGTGGTAGTCTCTTGGGCAGCTCTGGCAGCATGACGTCCTTAAATTCACTAAAGGACCTTCTCGACTTCCCACGACATGGGTATCCCGTCTTTCTCTTCTGACAAGGTGGTCAAGTAGGTTACCTCACCCTTCTTGAGGCCCTTGACCGGTTGCATAGCTGACAACATATTGCCTAACTTCTTGCCATCCTTCAGCATCGGGACCATGCAAGGTACCTTCTCTTCCAAAAACGCTCAACACACTCATGCATGGCATAGGAATGGCCTTGGCCGAGCTAAGGAACTCCGTTCCAAGAATGACCTTGAAGTCATCCATAAGCACTGCTGTCAGGTTAATGGTGTCCTGCCATTCTCCTACCTTAAAGGCAAATGCCCTTTGCAATCCCAATCACCGGCTTAGCCTCAAAGTTGACAACCTTCATCCTACTCACATCCTTCTCCAATTTGAGACCCAGCCTCTTGGCCTCTTCTCCTGGGATAAAGTTGTGAGTGACTCCCATATCAATCATAGCACGTATGCTATTGCTATTTAAACACACGTCTACGTACATGGGTTCCTTCACTGAATGGTCAGTAGGTTTTGCCACATGAGCATGTCCCTTCATGGCATTAAGGAGTCTAAGTGCCCCCATCTTAGGCTCCTCCTCATTCTCACTCTCCTTCTCATGGCCTTCCTTGTTTACCAACAAGGCATTGAGAGTTTTCTCCTTTGGGCACTCAAAAACTCTATGGTCATCGTCACAAATGAAACAACCCGAGCGACAAGGGATGAATTTACCTTTGCCCTTTTGATCATAGTTGGTTCTCTTGCCTTCTTCCTTCTTGTACTTAGACTTGTCTCCCCCACCTTTGCCTTGGTTAGGCTTGTCCTTTTTGTCATTGTTTGAGCCTTGAGCCTTCTTTGTGAATTCGACCAACTTCTCCGTCGTTGAGAGTGCGGTGGCCAGGTCTTGAACTCCACGCCTTTGAAACTCTTGCTTCGCCCAAGGTTGCAATCTATCCATGAAGAAGAAGAGCTTATCTTTCTCATCCATGTTAGATATATTCAGTAGCAAGGCTGTGAACTGGTTGACTTGCTCTCGAATGGACCCCACCCATATGTTTCAGCCGCTTTAGATTCTTCCGACCCAAGTAATCCACGTTCTCTGTAAAGAATTGAGACTTGATCTCCTTCCTGAAATCTTTCCACGTTGCTATAGTGCAACGTCCTTCGGTCACATCACCGTACCTCCATCTCCACCATAGTATTGCATCGTTGGTGAGATACATAGTGGTTGTATCCACCTTCATGGCTTCCTCCGAAATCCTAGCAGTTTTAAAGTATTGCTCCATTTGCCAAAGAAAATTCTTTAAGTCCTTGGCATCTCGTTCCCATTGTAGCCATTAGGTTCTGGGACTTTGACCTTTGGAGCGAACTCCCTCGGTCCAAGCCCTCTCCCAGTGGCTACCGCCTTCTCCAACAGGCTAACCGAATTTTTACATCTTCAAGCTCAGCTACTTCCTCACAGAGGCTAGTCATTTCACCTTCCATAGTCTCAAACTTTTCTGACATGCTTTCGACCCTCTTTGTCGTCTTTTCACCCAAGGTTTTAAAAACCCCTACCGCACTTCGCATGTCGGCTTTAAGACTATGCAAGGCATCTACAAAAGCATTCGACTTGTTCACACACTCAGAGAGAGTTTGTTCGAACTTACTAAACCTAGTCTCCAATATAGAGATACGAGCATCCAAAACTGATTCCCGACTTCGGTCCCTTGACCTATCTCTCTTCGACTTTGAAGACTGGCCCTCCACCGGCACGTTGGTCACTTGTGAATCACTAGCCATGATGCAGCAACAATCCTCAACAATTCCCCCTCTCGAACCAAAGCTCTGATACCAACTGTCACGGGGTCGCAACTCCTTTGCTTAACTCGTGCGGCACTTGTGTACAAACCCCTTTTGCAAATACACAAGTCAGGCTAACACTCTCTCTTACTTGCAAGGGCTACACTCACTCACCCGATTAAAGCAATGAGAGAACTTGAGAGGACTTAAGAGATTTGCTCAAGAGAGATTGATTGCAGTCCCATCAGTTGTCTACAAATGAGAGGCTCACCCCTATTTATAGTTTTGGGGGGGGGGGAGCAATGAATATTCTAGATTATATACACTTGTCATTGATCCAATGGTTTGGATCCTTCTAGACTATTCCACTACCTTCTATGGACCTTTCTAGACTCTTACAATACTAAGGTGTATGCCCAAGTACATATACCAGACCCAACTTGGTGTATGTATAGAACCTTCTAGAGAGCTTCTAGAGATCCCACCTTCTAGAACACGGGTAGGGCCATCCATAGAGTACTTGGGCATGAACCTCCTCTATGTGTCCTCAAATGGATCACGGGCCCAATGGGTATGCAGTGGGCTTAAGCCCCGTGACAACCCGCTCAACATAGAACAATTGGCGGCGACATTAACGTTCTATACTATTCTGGTTTTCAGATTTAGACTCCAGTCCGGTTTTGGTTGATAGACTTCTAATCGAGTTAAAAGAGATGAGGTAGAAACACGAGTGAATGACACCTTTTAACTAATAAGCGGAAAACCACAATATTATTATTTTTACATTATGTGAATGTGATCATTTAATTTGCAAACTTAAGAAATCCATATATAAATTTAAACAAGTCTCCTATCAGAAGTATTTAAATTTTCATATTCATTTGATTTTGTTAAGAAAACTAATGTATACATGGTTAGTGTGAGTATATCATCTTTTTGGTATTATATGTGGGTGATATTTTGTTTGCAACAAATGTTATTAATTTAGTTCATGTGGTGCAAGTTTTCCTTCTCAAAACTTTTATATGAAAGATATGAGTGGAGCGTGTCTTACTTCATTGGCATTAAAAGCCATAAAGATATATCCCAAGCGCCAATTGTTAAAAGTGGCCATAGTTTGAATCAGTGTCCTTAGAATAGTTTTGAAGGGGAACGACTACACGACATTTCTTATACCTTAACAGTTAGTGGCCTTATGTATGCTCAAGTCTATACTATAACGAACTTCAAATTTTTATTAAGAATGTTAGACACATGTCAGATTAACCATGGTATGGATCATTAGAGAGTTGAGCTACAAGAAAAGTCTTTCGATATCTCTAAAGCAACAAAAACTTCATGCTTAATTATAGAAGATTTGATAAATTTGATATAATTAGATACTAAGACTCAAACTACGTTGGATGTGTTGACTCATGTAAGTCAACATTGAGATAAGGATCTTTATCTTGAAATCATGGAAAACAATCACTAGTTATTACGTCAACTATGGAAGCCAAGTTTGTTACTAGAAATAAAACAAGAATAATAAATAAATTAAAAATAAAAGACGAAAGATTAACCATCACTTAAATGTTTTTAATTTTTTTCTTATGATTTTCTATAAAAGTAACTAGTAGCAAACCTATGAGACGCACGAAGAGAAAAGAAAATTAAATATTAAAAAAGATAAAAATAAATAAATTTAACAACTTTAACTAAATAACTCTTAAGTGAACAATATGAAGAATAATTACAAATAGTAAACTTGTAAACATATATAAAATGAAAAAAATTATTATATAACTTTTAAACAATCTATACAATGCATTTACTAACACATCAAAATGAAAACAACATTTTGTAGATAATAAATTATAATACAAACAAATAGATAAAAAAAAACTCAAAATGCTAGTGTTGAGGCATGTTCTCACGATTTGATAGATTTTTTCCAAGTCCGCATGCGGTTTTTCAACTGTTTATTTGTCTTTTGGTTCATTCTGTCCAAATTAAACATACTGACACAGTCGTTGAAAACTTTATGTTTCCAAACTTCATTGGGCAATTTGTTGCCCAAATTGACTTGCTCAATAAGCAAATCAAACATTTTACTGTCTTCCTCGCACTCTTTGTAGTTTCATCCATAATGTCATTACCTTTCCTCCTTCCATCAAAGCACATAAAAAGTAGACAATGAATCAAGAATGATTTGTTCTTGAGAAAAAGTAAAGCAGATGGGAGGGGGAGAAGACCCCCCCCCCCCCCACCTTATCGCATAAAAATTGTCCAATTTGCCAGTAAAACATAGAGTAACATAGTGATAAAGAAAATAAAAGGCTAATAAATAAAGATAAAAAATTGAGGCTCAAGAAAACTAAAAGTTGAATACATAAAGGGTTCGTTATTTAGCCTTTGTTTCTCTATGATGGACCCTCATTTGAACTCATGCTTACATACATGGCTCAAGAAGAAAATTGGCAGTAACTTCTTATTGTCACACGTAGAACAAATTATATGCGAAACTCTTTTAGTTAAAACACAACAACGACTTTCTCTTTTGCACTGTCTACCAAAGCCCTCGACACATTCAACACAGTCAGGATATAACTTTGGCGAGAACACTAAGCTTAAGTGCACCTATTTGAGCTCTTTTTATTGCACCCAAGGAAAGCAACGCAAATAACTGAAGCATTCCAAAGTGATTAATTGCCAAAACAAAGGGAGATTGCCAATAGCAATCTTGAATTACGTTTTATTGTTACCTAAGCAATTCCAGCATCTGTACATTTTATAGTATCCTGCAAATATATTCTCACTACCATAGATTACATACACAGGAACTAAGCCCTACAATCTTACTTCACTGGAGACTCCACCTTAAACTCTCAACTCCAAAGCCAGCCAGTAATGGCCACACTCAACCCAACAACTTTTACTGGGGATATATTTGAAACACCGGTTTACGTAAGGAGGTGGATACGTACTGTAGCGATATGTATAGCTGACACATATCGGATATTACTATTGGATTTCGCCCAAGGGGATAAGGCCGATATAGAGGTGTGAAATACTAGCAAAATCAAAAAATCAAAATCAAAGGAACACTATAAGTGATAGCCACCAAATCATGAAGAAGGTACCTTCGATTTCCACGAAGAAGGTTTACCTGGAGAGGTTGCAAAGGTAAAGGAATGATTCCGAAAATGGAGCCCAAAATTAAATGAGAGTCAAAGGAATGATTTAGAAATAATAAGACCTTCGATTTCCAAAAAGAAGAATTTACCCTAATTTCTTTCGAACCGAAGAGGTGAAGAGGTTGCAGAGGAGGGGGAGAAGTCGCCGAAAGTCGTCCAACAAGAGGAAGAGAGGTTCAACAAGCATATAATTGATGGAGGAAACGTAAATTCAAAATTCGACCCTAGTGAATTTATTTGCCTAAAACAAAAATTTACTTTCCCTCTTAATGGGTTTTTGTGCACTTTCCATAGTGCACTAACAGAGCCAACTCACTATGCGATTAAAAATCATGCAAAATAAATCCATATCACTGGGGGTAGAGTGGACTGTTTAAAGATTTGAACTCTTGTAAGTGAATATATGTTATTGACCATTGTGACAGATTTGGTTTGGTAGTTTATTGATACTATTTAGGCCTTTTCTTCAAACATCATACATGGTAGGAAAAGAGATCAGGAGATGCAGCACCAGTTTCATCAATCTGCTGGTGTTGGTCAGATGCCACAGATTGCAGATTAATCCATTCTTCACTATTTTCTCATTAGATAAGCAAAAGACAACTGGAACTTCCCTCTTTCCCCTACATGAAGAGTCTCCACATCTATTTCAGATCCATCTCTAAAGAAAGTGGGAGAAGAAGAAATAACAGAGTCGTCGCACACAACACAAAAAAAAAAAAAAAACATAACAGAGCTTTCCACAGACTAAAACATCAAGCCAATTTCCCTCCTCGGTCTAAGCAACCTTCACCTCAATGACCCTGGGCTTCTTAGGCTCCGGCGGTGGGAGCTTCTGGACCGTCACCGTTAGCACACCGTCCTGGCAAACGGCCGAGATGGCGTTGGTATCAGCATTGTCCGGCAAAGGGAATTTCCTCATAAATTTGCCGACCCTCCTCTCCATTCTAATATATTTGGCGTCCCTTTCATCTTCCCTCTTCCGCTCACCGCTGATGACCAACACGTTGTCGTCCTCCACATGAACCTTGATGTCGCCGCTCTTGAGACCGGGCATGTCGATGATGAAGGAATAGGAATTGGGATACTCCTTGACGTCCGCGGGAGTGGAGGCCATGGCCTTGGCGTCTCGGACGAAGATCCGCGTTGGAGCATTGAACGCCTTCTCCATCTCCTCCGGGTCATCCATCAGATGCTGAATTGTAGAGAATAGTGGGTTTTCGAAACCGAACGATCGAACATCCATTTGATTTTTTTTGCTGGGGGTGGGAGGTCGGAATAGGAAGCTGCAGAGTCGATTTCGCTGCAAAATCGAAGATGGAGCTTCAATTTATAGGTGAATAGAAGAAGGTTCTGGTCTTGCCGAAGCTCCGCTTCGAATTTCTCTCCAGAATGTGGTGGAAGCTTCGGAAAAAAAGTGAGATATAGCCAAATGACGAACATGCCCTCCTTTATTGACAAGAGCAAGTGATTTCCACACCCCGCGCAACATAGAACAATTGGCGGCGATAATAACGTTCTATACTGTTCTAGCTTTCAGATAGACTCCGGTCCGGTTTTGTAGATATAAAAGAGATCAGGTAGCGAATCGGACCTTTCAACTAATAATCAGAAAACCATAATATTATTTCTATTACATTATGTTGGTGAGATCATCTTTTTAATATTATATGTGGGTGATATTTTATGGTGAAAGTTTTCTCTCTCAAAACTTTTATATGAAAGATATGAATGGGGGTGTGTCCTACTTCATTGGCATTAAAAACCATAAAGATATATCCTAAGGTATCTTGAGTCTATATTAATATAGTCCTTTGACAAATTCAATATGTCAAATTGTTCACCCAGCTAAACCCGGAATGTTAAAAGTGGCCTTAGTTTGAATCAAGTAGCCGAATTTGATCGAATCAAGGTTCGGTGTGAAAGATTGCGAGCCAACTCATTAATTTAACGAGTCGGAGCTGGATTTGGGGGAGTCTGGACCAGAGCGCCAAGCGGAGCAGGACCGAGAGCGAAGGGGGAAATTTTTTTTCTCCCCTCATCATTGTTGAGCCCCTCCATCCACTGTTGTGGCCGCCTTTGTCTCCGTCGACGGTTGTGTCACTGACCGCCTTGTGCCTTTCCCTTGCCGTCAATTCTGTGGCCATCGCTCGATTTCTTCCCCCTCATCTGCCGTCGCTTTTGTTTCCATAGCAGCCATTATCTCCGACAAAAGTTTCTTGCCAGCACCACAGGTTCCTTCAACGTCGTTCCTCAATTCGATGAAAAACCAGAAGTAGAGATACCTAAGTTAAGGGGAGAAATAATTCCCCCCTCCCCCTGCGCGAAGATGATTTCACACGTGCGAGATCATTTTCACGCGAGGGAGGGGAGAGATTATTTCTCCCCTGTTCTGGTTTTCCGCCGAGACGACGCGAACGGAAGGGGGTTACGGTGTAAGAGAGGACCTATCGTCGGGGATGACGGCTACGACGGAGGCGGCGGCGGCGACAGAAGCGGTAGCAACGGAAACAGAAGCGACGGTTAGAAGAGGAAGAAATCTAACGGACGGCTACAGAGGCAATCGACAAGCAGCTGCGACGACGGTAGAGACAGCCCCCCCCCCCGTTCGCTCGCGATCCTGATACCGATCTGACTCACTTCAAGCCAGCTCACAAGAACCTGGCTTCAATCGAACTCAACTCGTTAAGGTAAACGAACCAATTTTGGTACTCAAACTCGGCTCGAGTTCGATAGATGACAAATCGAACTGAACCAATACTAAACCCCTTAACCAACTCACGAGCCAGCTCGAAGCCACCTCTACATGCCACCCCTACTTGTAAATCAACATTGAGATAAGGATCGTCAACATTGAGATAAAGATCGTGCCACCCCTGCTTGTAAGTCAACATTGAGATAAGGATCGTGCCACCCTTACTTGTAAGTCAACATTGAGATAAGGATCGTGCCACCCTTACTTGTAAGTCAACATTGAGATAAGGATATTTATCTTGAGATATATAAAACAATCACTATTACGTCAACTATGAAAGTTAAATTTGTTACATGTTTTCATAAGATTAATGGTTTTGGGTTTTGAGTTATTGATTCATTCTCTAAGCATGTTTAATTAGAAATTATCCCCATAATTCTTGTATTTTTCATTTACTTTCAAAATAATGTAAATAAATTGTAGGTGTTATTGCATGGAAGATTGTTGGATTTTATTTAATTAAATAAAATCCTTAAATATTATCGTTAAATTCACAATTACATTAAATAAAATCCTTAAATATTATCGTTATATTCACAATTACATGTTCAACAGCATTTAATTACAATTATTTTGTAATCAAACTGTTAAATAGTGAGATTACATCAGGTTCTGAAACAAAGGAAATGCTGTAGACAAGAACTCACTATTCGACTAAAAATGATGAAAAATAAATCCATGGTGGAGAGTGGACTGCTTAAAGATTTGAACTCCTAAGGGAAAATATGTCATTGACCATTGTGACAGAGATCAGGGGATGCAGCACCAGTACCATCAATCTGCTGGCGTTGATCAGATGCCAGAGAACACAGATTAATCCATTCTTCACTATTTTCGCATTAGATAGGCAAAAGACAACTGGAACTTCCCTCTTTCCCCAACATAAAGAGTCTCCACATCTATTTCAGATCCCTCTAAAGAAAGTGGGAGAAGAAGAAATAACAGAGTCGTCGCACACACCACAAAAAAAGAAGCTCATTATTGAAGAAGACATAACAGAGCTTTCCATAGACTAAAACATCAAACCAATTTCCCTCCTGGGTCTAAGCAACCTTCACCTCAATGACCCTGGGCTTCTTAGGCTCCGGCGGTGGGAGCTTCTGGACGGTCACCGTTAGCACACCGTCCTGGCAAACGGCCGAGATGGCGTTGGTGTCAGCATTGTCCGGCAAAGGGAATTTCCTCATAAATTTGCCGACCCTCCTCTCCATTCTGATATATTTGGCGTCCTTTTCATCTTCCCTCTTCCGCTCACCGCTGATGACCAACACGTTGTCGTCCTCCACATGAACCTTGATGTCGCCGCTCTTGAGGCCAGGCATGTCGATGATGAAGGAATAGGAATTGGGATACTCCTTGACGTCCGCGGGAGTGGAGGCCATTGCCTTGGCGTCTCGGACGAAGACTCGCGTTGGAGCATTGAACGCCTTCTCCATCTCCTCCGGGTCGCCCATCAGATGCTGAATTGTAGAAAATAATGGGTTTTCGAGACCGAACGATCGAACATCCATTTGATTTTTTATTTGTTTTTGCTGGGGGTACGGGGTAGGAGGTCGGAACAGGAAGCTACAGAGTCGATTTCGCTGCAGGATCGAAGATGGAGCTTCGATTTATAGGTGAAGAGAAGAAGGTTCTGGTCTTGCCGAAGCTCCGCTTCGAATTTCTCTCCAGAATGTGGTGGAAGCTTCGGGAAAAGTGAGATATAGCCAAATGACGAACATGCCCTCCGTTATTGACAAGAGTAAAAGTGATTTCCACACCCCGCGCAACATAGAACAATCGGCGGTCTCTCCTGGTCTGGCTTTCAAGGATGAGTAAAAACTTCTTATTTATGACGTGTAAATTATTTATTAATTCACAAATTATTCTTATCTTTGGAATTTAAATATCACTAAACCCCGTTAGTCCCCCTGATTAAAATTTATATCGTAAGTAACTTTAAAATATTTTCCTAAGATATTTATATATATATATATATATTTTTTTTTTTTTTTCAAGACATCTTCGATATTGGTGGCTTACTAAAAAATTACATAGAACATTATAGCAATTAACCCTAGTTAACTAAAATTTAATCAAATTTTTTTACATTTAAACCATCGTATGAAATATTAGGAAATATAGTTGTTGAACTTAAAAGTCTTCCACCATCTTGAACCTAATTTAAATGTAATTGTTAATATTAATGAAATGATAATTTAACAAACTTAGCTAAGGATTAACATAAGAATGAAAAAATAAATTATGTGAATATCAAATTAAGAATACATACCTTTATGTCAATATCTTTGTCCATATTGATAGTTATATTAGTATCTTCATTGATCATAAATAATGTTTAGGCCATGTTAGAGTAGCCAAAAGTCGTTAGTGCCTAGTGTAAGTGACGAGGGAAAGTGAGATACATTTAAAATACAAATGTATTTCACTTTCCCCTGTTTTAGGCATAATGGGAGGCAAAGTGAATTCAGAGGGGTCGAATGAGTGTTTCGAAGAAAAAAAACTTTCTCTCTCGCGACCTTCGGCGATTTCAATCGCCCTCTGTACGACCTATCTCCGACGCTTGACTCCCATCCTCTCGCCATCCCTAGCACCGACGACCTTCGGCGACATCTCTCCCCTCTCTGTAACCTCTCCGACTCCTCCCTCGCTCACGACCATCGGTAATTTCAATCGCCCCCTTTGCGACCTCTCCCCGACACTTGATTCTCTTCCTTTCACTGTCCCCATCACCAACAACCGTTGGCGACTTACCCTCTCTGACTCAATTCGGAAGAATATAGGATAAAATTCCTGTTCATCCATTGGTCTTATAGGTCTTTGTTTAGAGCATTAGCTATTAAAAATCATTATTAGTATTTAATAAAAACAATATATTTTACATAGTTAAACATATATGGGGGTATAACATGGTCTTCGTCTATGGTTGGCTTGGTTGAACAAGGAATAAAGAGTTTCGCTATGATAACTTTTGTTTACTATATAAGCATCTTATGCTTCATGCTTCATTTGTCGTGAAAATGAGTGTGTTTATGGTGGAAAACATTGTGAAAATAATAATAGAAGTAAAAATATAAACAGTGATAATAGTAATGATTTTGAGGATGATATGAATACTCACAGAAGCACTTGGAAGGAGTCATCTGCAAGAGAAAGAGCATCATGTTACAAAATTATTAATTATTATATTTTAATGCCACTAAATTTTTTTGTATTGTACTTAACAAATATATATTTTTTATATTAAAAAGATAATTAAGTTATAATTGTATTATTTTTATTTTTATTATTACAATATTTACGCTATGTAGTACAATATTTATATAATTATTTTATATTTAAATATTACATAATTAAAATTTGGTTAAAATTTTAATAATATAAAAATAAATATTTATTTAATTATATATTTAATATATTTTTATTTATTAGTTAATATTAATTTAATTTTCTAAAAATAAGATATATCAAAATATTTTATTACAATATTTATATAATTATTTATATTTAGATATTACATAATTAAAATTTAATTACAATTTTAACAATATAAAAATAAATATTTATTTAATTATACATTAAATATATTTTTATTTATTAATTAATATTAATTTAATTTTCTAAAAATAAGATATATCAAAATATTTTATTTAATAAATAATTTATCTACACTTACACCACACTTTACAATATACACTCACACAAAAACTTCACTTTCCACCACACTTTACTTTCCACCACACTTTACATTGTATATACTAACACAAAAACTTCACTGTCCAACAAAAATTTCACAAAAACTTCACACTACGCACAGTGACAGCAATAAATACTTTATATCTCATTTTCCCTAGGGAGAGTAATTTAAATTCCATCTCCCTTCCCCTAGGAAACATCTCATTTTCCCTAGGGAGAGTAATTTACATTCCATCGTACTTGCCCCTTCACTCACATTAACCCCCCCCTTATTATCCCACATTTTAAACATATCAAAACACAAGACCATGAACTCATAGACAGACTTCGATTTTACACAAGCAGCTAAACGAAGAACACGAAACAAAACAGAACAAAACACAAGAAATAAGGGATAACTTGGACACTCAGGCAACCTTTACTTCCACTTTCTTGGCCTTCTTCGGCTCCGGCGGTGGAAGCTTTTCAACCGTCACCGTCAGGACTCCGTCCTGAGCAACAGCAGTTATCGCTTCAGTATTGGCATTATCGGGTAGCTGAAACTTCCTCATATGCTTCCCGACTCTTCTTCCCTTCTTTATGTACTTCACGTCCTTCTCCTCCTCCCTCTTCCTCTCCCCGCTGACGACCAACGTCTTGTCCTCCACCTGCACCTTGATTTCGCTGGATTTGACGCCAGGCATGTCGACGACGAAGACATACGAGTTGGGATACTCTTTCACGTCGGCGGGAGTGGAAGCCATAGCCTTGGCGTCTCGGACATAGGCCTTGGTCGGGGCATTGTAGGTCTTCTCCAGTTCGTCGGGGAAGTCCATAATGTGGTGGAGGGTGGAGATGAGGGGCTCCTCCAGGCCGAACGCTCGTAGATCCATGATCAGCTTAAACGAAAGGCTCGATCCCTTTCTCTGAGATAATTCTTCTCGGTGAGTTTACCAGACGGCGATTCAGGGCTTTTATAGGAGAAAGAAGGAAGATTCTGGGTGGGACGAGATACGGAGGATAGTTTCTTCTCGGAGCTGCTTCTGGATAGTTCTCCGGTAGACGTCCTCGTCACGTTGAAGTTATAAGGGACACTTGGAGTCTCTTTCTGGAACTGCTGCGACACTTGTTTTGTGGTTCATAAATAATTAAATATTTGATTAAGAAATAATTTCATAATTTTTTAATTTTTAATAAAAAATTATATGTTCTTGATTAAATTATGCATAAGTTACGATTTGTATAGTTTTATTGGAAAATTTATAAAATACTTATTTTAAAAAATATTTAATAAAATACCTAATTTTAAATATCCAAAGACTATAATGGGCTTTAATGATATAGCTATTTCTTTGGGCTTTTATGGGTAACGGTGGGCCTCTGTAAAAGGTAATTTCACGCGGCATCCGGGACCAAATGTGCAAATCGTTACACGCGAGGTAACCTAGCTCTCTATTCCCTGCAATATTTGATGTGCCGGATGGCCTCTCGATCCTTCTTTCCCTTTGGCCATGGCCATTCCTCTGCACCATTTCCTTCAACAACAACAGCAGCAGCAACAAAAACCTGCTTTCAGGTACCTTAAAAGCCCTGTTCCTTTTTTTTTTTTTTTTGTATCGAAGGATAAAGAAAAAGTTGTTACGGAAATCTAGAAATCTAGAAATCAGATACTATCTGATTTTTTGTTTCCTTTGGTTTGATTTTTGGTTTATCCATTAAACATTCAGGAATCCACTGACTTCCGATGGCCAAATTTTCTTCAGTCCTCAAAATTTCACCGATCCTCAGTACCCCCCCTCATGTAATGTCTCTCCTTTTCAGTTTTTGTCTTGGTTTTTATCGTTCTTTTTATCATACTTATTTTTCAGTTCTATTTTAATTTTTTCCTTTTGGGATACGGTAGTTCATGTGGTTGGTCTTGCTCCGGGGGCTGTGCCGGCTATAGATGCCGGCGTTGACCTTCAATGGACCAATTTGGAAACGAAGAAGAAGAAATTGAAGGAACAGGAGCTTCTCGAGAACTCTCAGATCTCATCGGTGGATTTCTTGCAAACCCGGTCTGTTTCGACGGGGCTAGCGTTATCCCTCGATGATAGGAGGATGGCTTCGTCTTCTGGAGAGTCGCCGTTGATGTCACTCCTGGACGAGGATATTGATCATGAGATCCAGAGGCAGGACGCTGAGATGGATCGTTTTATCAAATTGCAGGTTTGTACCCACTGGTTTTTTCTTTTAAAAGAATGGGAATGCCGAGTTCTTTTATGGGTTTAGGGTTTTATGATTGGAAAGCAGGATAAGGTTTTCGCTTGGTTTTCTATGAGTAATTCTCACTGATTTTTGTTGAAAATTTTTCTTTGTATCTGTGTATGTTTCTCCTTGAACTAGATCTTCTGAACGGAAAGACAAGTTAAGTGCATATGTATCATCTACATCTGACTGTTGCTCTCTATTCCACTGTCCTGATTACTGTAGAATTCCTTTCTTTATTTGCTACTGCTCACCATTGATTTACTGCCATGTGAAGGAAGCAACTCAGTTCATCATTTGTAGTATCCTCATTCAATTAATCTATGTTCGTTCAATTAATGACCAGAGTTCTTCGTAATGTTTTACCCTTATATCTATTTACTTGTCATTGTTTAGCTTAGATTGTCTGTCAACAGCAGAAGAGGTGGCCTGACATCTCCTTTTACACTCTTGATTGATGTGGAAGAAGTTTGTTTTAGTTTTTCATGATTAAACATTATTCAAAAGCCTTCAGGAAAAAAAAAAAAACAGCTATTATAAGTTGAACTACCCTGCAAATTAGGGGGCACGTTTCTTTACTCCTTTCTCTAGGTTGAACAGTGATGGACTTGGCATAAAAAAGGTGGGATTAAAAACAAAATCAGGTGATGGACTTAGGAGAAAAAAAAAAAGTGGTATTAAAAACAAAATCAGGTGATGGACTTATAGTGAGGAACCAGCTTGATATTGCACATCTTATCTACACCTGATTGCTCTCTTACTCTTTTGCCTGGTTGATGTTGAAATTATTTTTTTCAGTATTTGTTATTTAACTGGGCTAAATACCAGCTAGGGAAGCTGACTACTTCATTTGGTTGAGCCATGTCAAGAATGTAGCACTCTCACTACTATAAATGTAGGTTTCTTCATGTATTTTCCATAGAATGATCAAGTCATGATCTAGTCAATATTCTGTCCATTCATTGCCTGTCTTGGATTTTTGGCTTATTGATGATTAAATAATACTTCTAAAAATGATTGAATAATGTGCATTGGCTTAAACAGGAAAAGGAGCAAGATCTGTCTTTCATCTGTTTGTTTAATATCTTGACAAACTTCTGTTATTTTGCTACTTCATTTTTTAAATGTTGGTCTATTTGGTATTCATTAATCTACTTTTTTTCTCTCTTTTAACAAAATGATATTTAGTCTCCTGCTCTATTTATATCATTTCGGTTTCTAATGGCTCAGTGCATTGGTTTTTGTTTTTTCATATTGCCGTGGTTGAGTATTTATAAGACCCACTTAACTATGTTGCTTCAACAAGACACTGTTTTGGATGACGTAATGAACCCTTTCTTGTATAGTCTGGGGTCTTGTATCATTTATTGAACTTTTGATATGAGGTTTCAATGCTTCTTCTGCCAACCAAGTTTCCTACTACTCTTTTAATTTAATATTTATAAACATCTGTGCAGTTTTTGATCTATAACTTTCCTAATGTTTCATGAAAATCATTTTGTTTTTTGAATGACACAACCGTAAAACCATTATTCACTGATAATTTTTGGAAATTTAATATTGAAACCTCAGAACAGTGAATTAAGAAGTATGCTAATTTTACCTCTACCGGTCAACAGGGTGAGAGATTGAGGCAGGCAATTGTAAAGAAGGTTCAGGCTAATCAGTTACAAACCCTTTCAAATGCTGAAGAAAGGATCCTTCAAAAGCTTCGAGATAAAGAAGCGGAAGTAGAGGACATTAACAAGAAGAACATGGAACTTGAAGAACGGATGAAGCAGCTAGCTGTAGAAGCTGGGACATGGCAGCACCGTGCAAAATGCAACGAGAATATGATTACTGCCCTCAAATTTAATCTCCAACAGGTTTTCGCTCAGAGTCGAGACAGCAAAGAAGGGTGTGGAGACAGTGAGGTAGATGACACAGCTTCGTGCTGTAATGGCGGACCCACGATTGATTTCCATCTATTAGTTAACAAGGAAAACAAGGATTTGAAGGAGTTGATGACTTGTAAAGTTTGCAGAGTTAATGAGGTCTGCATGCTTTTGTTACCCTGCAGGCATCTCTGCCTGTGCAAGGACTGTGAGAGTAAGCTAAGCTTTTGTCCTCTCTGTCAGTCCTCAAAGTTTATCGGCATGGAGGTCTATATGTGATCACTTGACGGTTGCTTGCTTATGGTATAAAATTGGAAGTGTTTGATACTGTCAAATGTCAATCTTGATGATTATGTGAAAGATTCCTTATTTTTCCTGGGTCACCTCTCCATCTGACTGACTTTGCTCTCTGCTCTCTGTATCGATGGAGCTGACATCTTGGTAAATATGTCTTATATGTTTCAGTGTTAACTGAGCATTTGATTCAGGATCAATATATCCATATATTTTATACTACCTTTATAATTAGCACTTCAAAATAAAAAAATTATTTTCGAGGAAAATTTTCATTTAAATTTCACTGGTTTTTAAAAAGATAAAAAAAGACAATTTTATGCATCTTGCCAACATCATTTTGATTTGATATGAGACCAAGTTAATAGGATATTGAGGGCAGGCCATTTTGGCTGGTTGCAAATAACATTTAGTTGACCAATTGTCTAAATACACACTAACACAAACAAGTGATTCAACTTTACTTATGGAATTAAAAGTACAGTGAAAAGTGCAAATAGATATTTTATTAATCAAATATTTTGGTAGATATGACTTTTATAATTTTTACTTAATTTTTATTAATATATATATTATATTTAATAATTAAACAAATATTTACTTTTATAATATAAAAATTGTAATCAAATTATAAATTTGTAATATCTAAATATCAAATAGTTATATAAAAATAATATTTTATTATATAAAGTTAGTCTATTAATTCTTAGTACTTAAATTTTTTATTAATAAACTAAGATAGATTTTAACTTGAAAATTTTAATAAATAATAAATAATTAAATTAATTATTTTATTAATTAAATATATATAAATAAAATAATATAACACAAAGTTAGTCTAATTATTAATAATTAAGTTAATAATATCAAAATAATATAATATATGAACTAAATATATAAAAAGTAAAATCATTACACAAATACTTACTTTTATAATATAAAAATAGTTAAAAATAATAATTATTTTTAAAGTGATTAAATGCTCACTCTTAAACTATTCATTATCCAACGCACTACATAAACAATGTAATAATAAAAATAAAAATAACACAAATATAACTCAATCAAATATTTAATACAAAAAAAACTACAGTTGTACATGCAAAATACAACAAAAAATCTTTAATTTCATTAAAACATAATAATCAATAATTTTGCCACATTTGAATGGCTAATACATCTAAAAAATACAATGCTCTTACAGATTATACTTCTTTGCGTGTCCACGTCATCCTTAAAATCATCACCACAATTATTATCTTCATCTTCATTTGCACTGTTATATTGACAATGTTTTCCACCGGAATCATCACTTGAATCATATTCTTCATCTTCAAATAAATCCATGTAATTCTCTATGCGTATATAATAATGCTATATACAACAAGCAATTACAATTTTTACCTAAACATCAAAATCAAAAGGATAAGCATATTTTAATACAAATATATAACAAACTATAATTCATAAATTCAAAGGAATTAAGAATATCAACAAACATACAAATAGCCAAGCTCAATAGTTTTTTTTACAACATTGGATCAATTCGTCCGTCGTCGAAGAAATAAAAGATTTAGGTGACTTTGTCTGAAAAACGGAAGATGACATAGGCATGCCTTGAGCCTATATTTACATATATTTTGTTCCAAAACAAAATATGCAATCTGAATTTATAGCACCTTGAACACAAAAGCACCCTACTAGCAACATAATGCATACCAACAATACAACAAAAATATGTAAGTATAAACACTGTGATCAAATAATAATAGTATCCCGATGAAGTAACAAAAGAATGACCATTTAAAAAAAAAAAACTGTATAAGAAGAATGAAACCAGATAGTGTTCACAGAAAAAAGTACCTCTAGGATATGAAGGCAAGAATTTTGGGGCAGCTCAACATTTACAACCGCAGATCTGATTCCAAACTGAAAGGGAGCATATAAATCATCTGTTATAGGAATTATAAAGCATTCAACCCCATTGAACAAATGCTATTATTGGAAGGGGATGCTAATACACACACTTCTTTCTTTCCATTGCTTTTGCTTGTAGAAGCTCTAACAAAATTAAGTCTCTTCAAATTAATGAGGAATTAGCTCTGATCGACAATCTATCACAAGTGAAATTCATAATTTTTTTTCACGGAAATATACAAAAAAGAATGTCATAATCGTCGATTCATTGATTCTCTTCCTTTAAATATGATTTCTTATGCTCTCATTCACAATGAAAGAGATTGGGTGCAGTGTTGAAATGCCTTAGGATAAAGCTCCTGATGGCTTTATTGGAAAAAAAATTCAGAGCTTCATGGGGTTCTATGGCTGAAGATATTTCTACAAAGATGGCTGTTTTCTACTCTTAAAGGAATTTCTTATAGAAATATGAGTGCTTCGTTCATTGTTTTGCTGCCAAAGAATGCCTCTATTCAGAAGGTATCCAATCTTAGACCAATTAGCTTAATATCGGGAGCTTATAAAATTCTCTCTCAGGGTACTAGCCCATAGGTGATAATCTGTCATGCGTAATATCATCAGCAAGGAACAAAGCTCATTCATGAAAGGAAGAATGATTTTGGAAGCAGCAAAACACAAGTTCATGGTTTAATTTCACCTTCTTTTCTCCACTGTAACTTGATTCCACCGAGGAGAAAATGTCTCTTCACCCCCCTCCCCCTCTGAGCAGCAATGTTTTATATGAGGAAAACCACGAGTGAAGTACACAAGACAAAAAAACTGCAGAAATCAAAGTTGAGGCCTAAAAAACAGATTATAAGCTAGTTGGAGAAAAATCAAAAAAAGAGCAGAATCAACAAAAATTTACAGATTCAAATAGGTGTTGAACAGGCAATTTTGTACAAATCCAATGAAGGATAGAACACCCCGTGGAATCAAATCTGCCGATAATACAGAAGAAAGAGATCATTCAAATCCAAATACTTTTGAAATTACCCTAAGAAAGAACTCGGTCACATAAAAAAATTAGACTCAAGATAACTTGCTAGACAATTTACAAGTGGCTTAACAATTAAAGACAAAAAAATCAGCTTAAATCAAAAAAACAATTAATAAGTGTTAAAAAAACATTGATCCCTTCTTTCTAACTAAAACCTTTAGTAACAGGTCTAACTTTGGAACTTTTTTATCGACCCATCAGGATTATGTTTCCTTTTGAAAATCCATTTGCATCCAATTCCCATTTCACTTTTTAACTACTTCTTCCCACAAGGATGTTTTAGTAGATTTCATTGCTTATATAAAAGTCAATAGGCTTAGGTACTAGAGATGTTTTGCTTAAATTGTTACTACAGCCGAAGTAGTAACATTTGCAATAAATGTCAATTGTAATTGGGAAAATGGAAGATTTGAATTGGTCATTCCATTCTACTCTACAGCGGGAGTTTCTAAATAAACTGCATGTATTTTACAACTTTTCAGGACAGTAACAATATTACAATACCGATAAAGACAGCACCATACTGTAACTGTAATAAAATTATTCTTTCTTGTAGCATGGTGGTTAATCATTCGTCTTGTACTTCCAGAGATCGTCCATTCCTACAAGTAACTTTCAATCTTCAAATTTGAAATTTAAATGGAAGAATGGAAAACAATTAAGGAACCAGACCTAGTCTAGTTGCTCTTAACCATGAAGAAAGCTTTCACTTCCTTCGAACAGAATTTTAAACTTTTTTGTTTCCCTCCTTTCCTACTGGTTTAAGATTTTAAATGGTCACAAATCATTTGCATTTTCATATAAGAGTAAATTTTTTTCTCCCTCTCCGGGCAAATTTGTTCTCATATGTTGGTCTCAAGATCCATAACAAGTTAATTTTTATGATAACAAATACTTAAACAACTAATGATGAAGTTTGAGTGAGCTAAAATGAGACAAAAAAACCTCATACAGAAAATCGATAGAACATTTGTCCAACCGATAATAACTGTTCAGACACCCCATATATAAAGGATTGAATGACAGCTCAAGATCAAAGACTGACCATCTAAGCACCTGCTCCAATACAGGACGATGAAAATGAAGAATACAAAATTCGTCATCACTTTCATTTAATCACTAATACAATGGCGATAATATATACAACATAAGATGATGAATAAAAATCAACCCCTTTGTGGCAGAGCAGGGACAAGGTTGAAAAAAGATAATATATACAGGGTTGAAAAATCATCCTCAAAATGAGGCAGAGCAGGGACAAGGTTGAGGGGCGGGGTTGGGTTTTCTAAACCTGCACTATTGGCATCCTATTAGCAGTATTTTATGGGTACACTCTATTCAAACAACCCCTTTGTCTAGACCATCTTCTTTCCTTCTATTACTTGTACCTATACTTTGTGTTTTCACTGGATTTAACAATCATTCATCTCACCCATTTAGTCCTAGAATTTTTGTTATCATTAAAACAACTTGAATGGAGATCTTGAGATCAACACCTAATTCTCCTTCCATCGCAGCTTTAACCTTCCTACACCAAAACCCACATAAAAATCCTCTCTTCCACTATATACATCACATGCATTAGGTCCCTAAGCCCCATACCTTTGCCTAAATGTAAGATCATAAATACTCCTTGATGAGATTCACCAGGTCCTCATCAGAAAGGATTGATACCAAGACATCCAGATCCCCCATTGGCACCTCCGAAGTGGTCGCCAAGTCTAGCTCAGCCTCGAGAACCTTGCTTTGAGAAACCCTGTTGCAATGTTTGATCAGAAATCACTAACGACAAGCAACTGCAAAAGCCTTTCCTCAAGAATACAAATGAGAGGTTCCTAGTGTGGTTCATAGCTGAGATCAAGCTGATTGGAGTAGAGAAACAAAAGGACTGCCATTGTCTGACACCGGAAAACTTCACTACCCTTAGTACCAAAGTTCATTGTTCTCATGCCATTGATGAAATTCATAATTCCTGAAAGGCTCACGTTGCTGATGCTGCTGCTGATAAGCAGAGACAATAGCAAAAGTTCCCTATTCTTATCGTGGTAGCCCAGTATCCTTAGATGCTCACCTATCTTTGTCTTCATGCTGCATATGCTGATGAGACTAGGGGGTATTAAATAAAAAGCATGTTAGCAGGTCTTACAAATAACAACTTACAAGAGCTCATTTCCTATCTTTATCTTGAGTCCTGCGAGAACTTTACACAACATGGTATCATCCCAAACATCAAACACTAAAAAGGACCATAAACGTGACCAATATAAGACAAGAAAATCTGCAATCAAAACTGACCAGCAATTGCTGAGTTTGCTACCTGAATCACGCCTAGAGATGGCTTCCTGATCTATGAGATCATAGCATCCTCTAGAATTGGTTGGCTGTTTTATAAAGTAGAAAAGCAGCAGCCGAGATCTTGCAATGGTAGAACATCCAGTGACAGTCCTCTCTGGAATCTTTATCGAAAACCAGCTTTCAAGCTGTTAAGTTGGGTCCAAGGCCATATCCCATAATGACTAGTCAACTTAGGAAACCTCTTTTCCAACTAATAAACTCAATATCTTTGTACTCAGTAATCCATGTGGGACTATTCCTTAACACTCCCCCTCATGTGTATAAAGATATTGAGCATCAGTAATCCCAGCTTGTCATTAAAGGATACATGTTCACGTCTCCCCAAAGGCTTGATAAATATATCTCCCAACTGGTCTGAAGACTTTACATAAGGAGTTACCACCTTCCGCTGCATAACCGCATCTCTAATGAAGTGGCAGTCAACCTCTATATGTTTCGTTCTCTCATGGAATACAGGGTTGTTGGCAATAAAAATGGTTGCCTGGTTATCACAATTCATAACCATAGGGTCAAGTAACATAAAACCAAACTCAAGAAGCACACACTTAATCCACATAAGCTCGCTAACTGTATGAGTCATTGCTCAATACTCGGCCTCTGCACTGGACCTAGCCACAACTGTCTGTTTCTTACTTTTCCAACTTATCAGGTTGTCTCCAACAAAACAACAGTAGCCTGATGTAGAACGTCTATCCATCTTACACCCAGCATAATCGGCATCAGAATACCCTTGAACTTGTATTTTAACAAACATCACTATAAGCAACAAGTTTAAGGGATGAACCGCTAGGAAAGAATAACCCGCAAGTAGGAGAACCTCGAAGATAGTGGATGATGCGTCAAACTGTAGCAATATGGAGATGCCGAGGAGAGGACATAAACTGACTGACCTGATGAACTGCATATGAGATATCGGGGCGGGTAGTGGTCAAGTAGTTGAGACTCCCAACTAGGCACCGATAGAGAGTAGGGTCATCTAGAGGTCCCCTTCATCTTTCCTATATTTGATATTTTCCTCCATAGGAGAATCAACCGAAGAAGTGTCCTCCAAACCAGCCAAGGTAGTAATATTTTGAATATACTTATGCTGGTTTAAGAAAATACCATTGGCCCGATGATGTACTTCCAGTCCTAAGAAGTAGGTGAGCTGGCCAAGATCTTTCATATGAAAAATGGCATGCAACAGTTGCTGAACCTTAGTAATCAAACCACTGTCAGTGCCTGTAATTCTAATATCATCCACATAAACCAAGAGAAGGACTATACCTGATGCAGACTTGCGGAAGAAGAGAGAAGAATCATACTGACTTTGTGTAAACCTGAAGGTAAGAAGCGTACTGCAAAACTTCTCAAACCAAGCTCAAGGAACTTGCTTGAGTCCACATAGAGAACGCCTTAGCTTACAGACATCATGAGGAGAAGACATAATCATACTAGAGGGAACCTTCATGTAAATTTCTTCTTGAAGATCACCATGAAGAAAGGCGTTCTTCACATCCACCTGATGTAATTGCCACGACTGGGAAGCAGCAATAGCTAAGATGGTTCAAACAGTGGTCAATTTGGCAACAGGAGCAAATGTCTCCTCATAATCAATCCCATATTCCTGTTTGTTGCCCAGAGCTACTAGGCGAGCTTTGTACCGATCCAAAGAGCCATCAGAATGAAGTTTTACAAAGAAAACCCATTTACTCCCAAGAGGCTTGATTGTAGGGGGGCAAGGAACAATATCGCAAGTGTGATTCTCCTCAAGTGCTCGAAGTTCTGTTTGCATTGCATTTTGTCAACACTCATAGTCCATGGCTTGTTTGTAGCTTGAGGGAATGGAAATAGAGGATCAAGTAGCCACAAGAGAGACAATGGAGGAGAAACCATATCAATGAGGGGGCCGAGAAAGGTGAGTAGACCGGAGAAGAGTGGTGGAAGTAGGAGCAAGAGTACGAGCAGGCGCCTGGTCAAGATCGTGAGGGGGCACAGAGAAAGTGGAACCAGACTCATGTCGACCACGTCTTCCATATACAAAACCAAGTTTGAACCTTTCCACAATTGTCCGGGAATCAGAAAAGCTCGGCAGAAGAGATAAAGATGTAGATGGCAGCTCAACATGAGATGGAAAGAAATATTGATTTTCAAATAAAACCACATTCCTAGAAACACGTATACGACGAGCATTCATAACAAACATAACCCTTTTGAAGTATAGCATAACCAAGAAAAGCACACTTAACAGATCGAGTTGTAAGTTTATGTCGTTCATGAGCAGGGAGATGCACAAAACAAACACAACCAAAGGTCTGAAAATCAGAATATGAAGGAGAATGGCCAAACATCTTAAAAAAAGGAGAAACATGTTGTAATGTAGGAGAGGGTAAGCGATTGATCAAATAAACTGAAGTAGAAAGAGCTTCACACCAAAAACGAGGAACAAATGATTCAAGTAAAAGAGTTTTTACCACATCAAGAAGGTGACGATTTTTCCTCTCAATAATACCGTTTTGTTGTGGTGACGAAGGACAACAATGTTGACAGACGATCCCTTTGCTTTGAAGAAAGTCCTAAAACTCATTAGACATGTATTCACCGCCAGAATCAGTGCGCAAGACCCTCATGCTGGCAAAGAATTGAGTCTCAAGAAGCGCAAGAAAGCGCTTAAATACTAAAAAAACTTCAGCCTTAGCCCATAGGAAGTATACCCAAGTAAAGCGACTAAAGTCATCAATAAAGGTAACAAAGTACTTGTAATGCGCATGAGAAACAACAGATGCAATCCCCCAAATTGTTAACATATATATATATAAAAAAAAATAGGAAAAGGGACATTATTGTAATTTTGTGAGAGTTATCACTTACAGGACTATATGTTCCCTAAGTTCTCTCTTTCTCTGTACGAAAATAATGGGTAAATCAAATAATCTTCGGAAGATATCTTGTCATGGTATCAGAGCTTTGTTCCGTGCCCTGAATTTTTTTCAGAGTTTGTTCGACTGTCTCGGTTCGGCGTTGGAGATCATCGGCGAGTACTCCTTTGACGCTTTCTGTGCTCTCAGAGGTGAGTTATCTTCCCCTCTTTCTCAGTTCGTCGTATCTCGGATCGAGGTTCTCGATTTGCAATGAATTTTGGAGGGCGCCATCTGGATTTTCTCTTGGATTTTGGAGGTTCCTATCTCGGATATTTTTTTTGGTTGTTTGTTTTGCTGTTGTGCGTGATTTTTGGTTGTTCGTTTTGCTGTTGTGCGTGATTTTTGGTTGTTCCTATCTCGCGGAAACGTGACAGGGGAGAAGCAAGAGTGCTTCGAATCGTGATGATCGAGGATTTTACTTTCATCACTGTGGCGGTACAATGACGACAAAGCTCTGGCATTGAATAGCTTCCTGGACCTGTTCTGGTCTCTGGATTGAAGGGAGGCTTCGTCGTTCAGAAATTTTCAGATTGGAGAATAGGAAGTCGAATCTGGTGACACAGCGACGGTATAGTTGGTTCTTTGCCCTTATTGTGTCGTTATTTGAGCTTGATTTTCGGCATGTTTGGAGCTCGATAAATTACAGTTGGTCCTTCGCTCGAAAGAATAGAGAACACTGTACACGGAAATTGAGTCCTTAGATTCCGGTTCATGCCTGTTCGAATTGACGATTACGGTGCCTAGCTTGTTTATTTTTCTTCTCTTTGAAGACTTGGGTTTTCTGTTATGAAATTTGTGGGTTTCTGTCCAAAGAGGTGTAATCTGGATTTTATCATGTCATCTGATAGGTTAGAATCGTTCCCTCTTTATTTCACGGGTAAAAATTACACTGTCTGGGAATTTCAGTTTCGTTTATTCGTTACGGGAAAAGAGTTATGGGCTCATATAGATGGGAGTGATCCCGCACCTCAAGAGGCCAAGGCTTTGTCTAAGTGGACAATCAAGGATGCTAGGGTCATGACCTGGATCATTGGCTCCATTGAGCCTCACTTTGTTCTCAATCTGAGGCCTTATAGAAATGCGACTGACATGTGGAGTTACCTCGCCAAGGTTTACCATCAAGACAACACGGCTCGGCGTTTTCAATTGGAGTATGAGATGGCTAATTTCACACAAGGAAGTCTCTCAATTGGGGAATATTTTTCTGGTTTTCAAAACCTTTGGGTTGACTATGCAGACATTGTTTATTCTAATGTTCCTGTTTCAGCTCTCTCTGCTATTCAAGCAGTGCATGAAACCAGCAAGAGAGATCAATTCTTAATGAAGCTCCGTTCCGATTTTGAAATTGCACGGTCTAATCTGATGAATCGTCATCCTGTACCATCTCTAGATGCATGTTTCATTGAACTTCTTCGTGAAGAGTAGTGTATAGTAACTCAGGCTACCATGGAAGATCGGGCTAATGTTAGTGCCATTGTTACTGTGGCTTATGTAGCACAGGGGAGGAATAAGGGAAGAGAAATGCATGTTGTTCAGTGCTTTAGTTGTAAAGTTTTTGGTCATATTGCTTGGGATTGCCCTAGGAAGTTCTGTAACTATTGCAAGAAACAGGGTCATATCATCTCTGCCTGCCCCATTCGACCTGAAAGGAAGCAGAGTACTGCTTATCATGCCTCCGCTGGTGCCTCTAGTTCTACTGCACTGCCTGCTACCTCGCCGGTTGTTCCTATTCCTGTTGCCCCCTACACCCTCAGCAAACCTGAACATACTCACTCCTGAGATGGTACAACAGATGATCATTTCTGTTTTCTCTACTTTTGTGCTCTCAAGTAATTATAAAGTTTCTTCTAAGCCATGGTATTTTGACTCCGGAGCTTCTAACCATATGACCAATACTGTTGTTTCTCTTTCCAATATTAGAAATTATGATAGAAATCAGAAAATTAACACTGTTGATGGCAGTTCTCTGCCTATCAATGTTGTTGGTGATCTTTCTTCTTGCTTAACTGATATTTTTGTGTCTCCTGACCTCTCCACAAATCTTATTTCTGTTGGTCAACTGGTCGATAATAATTGTAATGTCCATTTCTCTCAATTTGGTTGTGTTGTGCAAGATCAAGTGTCAGGGACGATGATCGCGAAAGGGCCTAAAGTGGAACAACTCTTTCCTCTTTATATGTTTTCCTTCCACCATTAGTCCTAGTTTTCCTTTCCTTTCCTTTGCATGTAATGTTGTTGGTTTTGGACCTAAAATGTGGCATACACGTCTAGGCCACCCAAACTCTGATGTACTTCAAAAATTATTTAATTCTGGTGTATTGGGACTTAAAGCATGTTCTTCTTTTGAATGTCCATCATGGAAACTTGGCAAAAGTAAAGTTCTACCTTTTCCTCATCATGCATCTCATGCCTTACAATGTTTCGATATTATACATACTAATGTTTGGGGGATTACACCTGTTGTTTTTTATGCTCATTACAAGTACTTTGTCACCTTTATTGATGGTTGTAGTCGGTTTACTTGGGTTTACTTTCTACGGGCTAAGGCCGAAATTTTTTTAGTATTTAACCGTTTTATTGCACTTCTAAAGACTCAATTCTCTGCCAACATCAAGTGTTATCATGTGTGTATATATATATAAAGGGGAGGGGCATAATTGTAATTTCTGAGGGTTATAACCCTTACGGGTTGGGTTACCTAATATGCACCTCTCTCTCGGATGATCGAAAAGAGGGCTTCAACTCAGAAAGACGAACAAAAAATAACATTGACATGGTATCAGAGCATCGTTCGAAGGTTTGAATTTTTTTCACTTCGTTCTCGGCGCCATTTGTGTTGCGTTTGGAGATCCTCAGCGACTACTCCTTCAACATCAAAGGTAGGTTCTCTTTCCCCTCTTTCTCAGTTTGTTCTCGATTCGTCTTCGACAGTGGATTTCGGAGGATTTCATTCGGCGGAAACTCTTGGTTTGTCTATGTTCTTTGTGGCTTTCGGTAGATTTTGTTCTGTTGGGGTTCCAGTTTGAAGTGGCTTTCGTGGGCATTCGGTGGTTATGTTCAAAGAGGTTTCTTCCCTCGTTTTTCTTCGCTGGACTTCGTCTGGCTTGTGCAGTTCCTCTTAGTGGAGCTCAATATAGGCTCACGGAATTTTATGATTCTTGTAGCAAACTTACGGGTTGGAGTTTGTTGATTTCTGGGCAGTCCTCATGGGGTTCGGCTGTAGGTCTGTTGGTGGAGGTTCAGTGCCTTGTTACTTGGATTGAAGGTTCAGTGTATTGTTTCTTGGACTGGAGTGGCGTGGGGTTCTGTCTGGTGACTCTACTGGGAGGTTCTGTCTGGATTGGAGGTTCTGTCCTGAAACCTCGTTGTTCATTCCGTTGAATTTCGTTTGCAGAGGAGAATTATTTCTGGATTTTATCATGTCATCTGAAAGGTTAGACTCGTTCCCTATTCGTTTCACGGGTAAAAATTATACTACATGGGAATTTCAGTTTCTCTTATTTGTAATGGGCAAGGAGTTAAGGGGTCATCTCGATGGGAGTGATCCCACACCTCGAGAGGCCGAGGCTTTGTCCAAGTGGACAGTCAAGGATGCCAGGGTCATGACCTGGATCCTTGGCTCCGTTGAACCTCACTTAGTTCTCAATCTGAGGCCTTATAAAATGCGGTCGACATGTGGAATTACCTCAACAAGGTTTACCATCAAGACAACACGGCTCGGCGTTTTCAATTGGAGTATGAGATGGCTAATTTCACCTCGAGAAGTCTCTCCATTGAGGAATATTTTTCTGGTTTTCAAAATATGTGGGCCGACTATTCAGACATTGCTTATGCTAATGTTCTTGTTACCACTCTCTCTGTTGTTCAAGCAGTGTATGAAACAAGCAAGAGAGATCAATTCTTGAAGAAGCTCCGTTCCGATTTTGACATTGCACGTTCTAATCTGATGAATCGTCATCATGTACTATCTCTAGATGCTTGTTTCAGCGAACTTTTTCGTGAGGAGCAACGTATAGTAACTCAGGCTGCATTGGAACATCAGGCTAATGTTATTGCCCTTGTTACAATAGCTTATGCAGCACAGGGGAGAAATAAGGGTCGAGACATGCGTGTTGTTGTAAAGATTTTGGTCATATTGCCAGGGATTGCCCTAAGAAGTTTTGTAACTACTGCAAGAAATAGGGTCATATCATCTCTGCTTGTCCCATTCGACCTGAAAGGAGCAGGGTACTGCTTATCGTACCTCCCCTGGTGCCTCTAGTTTTGATGCATTGCCTGCTGCCTCGTCGGTTGTTCCTATGCCTGCCCTACAGCCCTAGCAAACAAAAACATACTCACTCCTGAAATGGTACAACAGATGATCATCTCTGATTTTTCTTCTTTTGGGCTCTCAGGATCATAAAGTTTCTTTTAAGCCATGGTATTTTGACTCTGGAGCATCTAACCATATGACCAATACTGTTGTTTCTCTTTCCAATGTCAGAAATTATGATGGAAATATGCAAATCAACACTGCTGATGGCAGTTCTTTGCCTATCAGTGTTGTTGGTGATCTTTCTTCTTCCTTAACTGATATTTTTGTGTCTCCTGACCTCTCCACAAATCTTATTTCTGTTGGTCAATTGGTTGATAATAAATGTAATGTCCATTTCTCTCGTTCTGGTTGTGTCGTGCAGGATCAAGCGTCAAGGAAGATGATCGCGAAGGGGCCCAAAGTGGGACGACTCTTTCCTCTTCACGTTTTTCCTAGTTTTCCTTTACTTTCCTTTGCATGCAGTGTTGTTGGTTCTGGAACTAAGATGTGGCATAGACGTCAAGGCCACCCAAACTCTGATGTACTTCGATAGTTGTTTAATTCTGGTTTATTAGGACATAAAGCAAGTTCTTCTCTTGATCCTTCTTTTGAATGTCCATCATGCAAACTTGGCAAAAGTAAAGTTCTACCTTTTCCTCATCGTGCATTCATGCCTTACAATGTTTCGATCTTATTCATAGTGATGTTTGGGGGATTGCACCTGTTGTTTCTCATGCGCATTACAAGTACTTTGACCGACCCAAAAGAGGCCAGAGTCCCAAGGGTTCATACCCATAATTAGGGATTTAGTCTCATTTTTTAGGCGAAGAAACACCTCCCTATCCTCCTGCAACCGGAAGGCCAAGAGCAAGTGCTTGTCCTGGATGTGTGTGATATCCACTGGCCATCGGAGATATGCTTTTTTTCCGGATCCAAGTTCCGATCAGCTTGGCTGAGTTATGGTCAGGTTGGACAGTGATGGTTGCAGTCGTCGATAACCGCTTCCTTCCTTCCATCAGGGCTTGATCTGGGAAAACCAGTGAGATGTGATTCTCGTGGTGGTTGAATTTCGAGGGGTTGGAGGCGGGAGTGTAACATTTGTCTTTGGGTATTTCGTTGAACTTGGGGTTTGAGGAGACGAGGTGTTTCCCCGAGGGAAAGGGGCTGATGGATTGTTTGCAGGTTTTTTCTAGAGCGGGTAGGTTGGTGGTGGGGGTTCTGTTTTTTTCCTGGGGGGTGATAAGTGGGCCTTTTTCTGGAGAAGGATGTTGAAGGTATTTTCTGCGGCTGGTTTCTGGGGGAGTTGGGCAATCGAAAGTCGGAACTTCCTCCATTCGCATGATTGTATTTCTGCGTCTCTGAGTGATCGAACATTTGATCTTTCCTCCATGAAACTAAGTATGGATTTGGAATTCCAGCTCCCAGGTGAAGAGTGACCTAACGAATCATCGTCCCGTCTTGCCTTCCCATACTTTTTCCAGAATGAAGCCAAAGGCTTCCACGACTTGGATGGGGACGAAGATGAAGGACTGCTTCGCTCCAGATCGGGAGGTGATTCGTAGATAAGATCCATTATTGTCTTTCGATTTTCGGAGGGAGATGGAGCCAATGCCCTTTTTTGTAGTGGAGCTAGCTGGATCTTCTACCCTAATCCTCCTTCTTGATGTACGACTGACGACAATTTGCCACTCTGGGTCGTCAACTGAGGCCTTCGGACTGGATGTCTCCACTTCGGTTTCCTTCCGCTACTGCTGCTGCGTCTACGTCGGTTTAGATTCCGCCCGATGATCTGAGAGATGCGTTACTCGGGGAGGTGGGTCAGGAAAGTCTATCATGGCGGGAGAAGAGTGACGGGGGGGGGGGGGGGGTCCCAGGAGGGGGTCCCGGTTTTTTCCACTCCTCTACGCCATGGCTTAGCTGGTTTTGGCGGCGTGATTCGTCTAGATGATCTTCGGTCTTGATTCCATTGTCTGCATAGTACTGCTTGAAATTATCATCTACGTACTCTCCCCCATTATCTGACTGCAAGCACTTCACCTTTAAATTTGTCTCATTCTCAACCATTGTTCTCCATCTCTTGAAGGTATCAAAGACATCAGATTTCTTTTTCAGGAAATAAACCCATACCTTTCTACTTGTAACATCAATAAATGTCACATAGTAGTTAGAACCACCAAGGGAAGTAACAGTTGAAGGCCCCCACACATCTGTGTAAACTAACTCCAATATTGTTGTCTTTTGCTCCTTTCCAGCCTTAAAAAAGCTAACCCTTTTCTGCTTGCCGAAAATACAGCCTTCACACAAACTGTTATTTACAGTTTTGAACCCTGGTAGTTTCCCTTTGGACTAAAGCACTTTCATTCCCTTCTCACTCATGTGACCAAGCCTATAATGTCACAAGTCAGAATCAGTAACAGCATCAACAATTGCAATCGTGTCTCTACAACTGGAAGTGATGTAAAGAGTTCTAGTTTTAACTCCTCGTGCAACAACCATGGATCCTTTTGTGACTTTCCAGGTAGCACCATTAAAAGTCACATTATGACTTTCATCATCAAGTTGCCCTACTGAGATCAGATTATGCATTAGTTTTGGTACATGTCTCACCATGTGAATTTTCCACACTATCACATTTGACATCCTCAAACTGACACAACCAATGCTGACAATATCAAAAGGTTCTCCATCAGCAAGATACACCTTCTCATGATCTCCGACAACATAATTCTCCATGATATCACGATGTGCGGTGGTGTGAAAAGAAGCTCCTGAATCTAACACCCAAGAGTCAATAGGGCTATCAACCGACAAGAGTAAAGCATCTTGTACCTCTTCAGTCACCGCATTTGTAGCATCGTTTTGTTTTTTTTCATCCTTCTTCGGTGCTTTGCAGTTCCTTTTTATGTGACCAGACTTGCCACAATTCCAGCATTCCATATTCCTTCTGAATTTGGACTTGCTTCTACCATTCCTTGATTTCCCTCTACCATTGCCCTTGTTGGAATTCCTCTCGAAGTTCCTGCCACAAGTATCGACACTTAGGGCAGAATTAGATGCCGATGATTCTCCGGAGTCCTTTCTACGAACTTCCTCCGCAAGAATGGTGGTATCCCGAACATTATTAAAGATCAACTTCCCGTTGCCTACAAAGTTGTTGACCGCAACCCTCATAAGCTCCCAACAATTTAGCAGAGACACCAAAAGAATTAAAGCACAAACCTCATCATCAAATTTAATTTGAACGGATGTCAATTGATTGACAATTGTGCTAAATTCATTCAAATGCGATGCAACTAATGTATTTTTTGTCATCTTTAAATTGAAGAGTTTTTTTTTTCATGAGATGTACTTTTTGCGGAAAGCTTCTCATACATGTCGAATAGAATTTCATCATCCCCGTTGTGGTTTTCTTTGATGCCACATTGTGAGCAATGTTCTTCGATAGTGTTAACGGGACTACTCCCAACACTTGTCTATCAAGGAGATTTCACTCATCATCTTTCATACCTTCTAGTTTCATATCCAAAAGTGGTGCGTGTAGCTTTTTACTATACCGATAATCTTCAATTTGCATCCTCCAGAACACAAAATCCATACCATCAAACGTGATGATCCCTTGTGTCGATCCTTCTCCGCTAGTTATTGCTCTCAATCACGAACCAAAGCTCTGATACTTGTTAGGAATTAGATGCCCTAATTCCCAACTAACGACAACAATAATAATAAACGCGGTATAAGAGAAAAAACAAGCACAACAAGATTTATACAGGTTCGCCTCAAGGTGAGACTACATCCTGTCTTCCGTCGTTGCAGTAATCCACTATGAAGATGAAATACTTTACAAGAGAAATCGCACACTTACAGGTGTTTCTCTCTAACCTCTTGGGCTGCAACTCGAGATGCTCCTCGGTATAAGATGATAAAACCCTAATAGTAGCGCCCTTCAATTATAAAGAGAAAATTAGGGCAACCGCATTACAAGAGTGAAATTCCCAAACTGCCCTTAATGAAATAACAGTTGATATATCGTGGATCCGTGACCAACTCACTGTAGGGCGTTAATTAGGCTCGACAACTTAACATTTTCTTGCTAAGACATTGCTATCACTAATTTGTATTTGGAAACCTATGTCATTTTCGAATTTTGGATTTCCCCTCTAATTAGGATTGTGAGAGTTCTTGTCTATTTCAGAATTTATTCTTGGGGCACCTCGAGATGGTCTATTATTCAAAGGGAGAAGAAGGAAGATGGATTTTTAGTTTTTTCTATGTTCAAGGTGAAGAGGAAGGAGGAAGATGATTGTAGTTTTTTCTATGTTCAAGGCGGGAGCAGTGTCATATGCTTCTCATCTTTGTCAAACGCCTAGCCAATACTCTAAAAAAGGCTGACCTATTAGGGAGCGGAAAGCCAAGTACCTAACCCATCAGTGTTGGACAGAACCACCTAACTCTGACACCCACCGTTACTGTTTCCTACTGCTTCCACCGGGATTCAAACGCGGAATGTGGTGCCCAGCTCTGATACCATGTCAAACGACTAGCCAATACTCCTGAAAAGGCCGACCTGTTAGGGAGCGGAAAGCCAAGTACCTAACCTATCAGTGGTGGACGGAACCACCCAGGTGGACAAAACCACCTAACTCTGACAATCTTGATTGGGAGAAAGAGTATAAGTGTGTGAATGCCAACTGCAAGTTGAAACCCGAAGATCTATATTATCACTAACTTGACAAGATCAAAGTAAAACTAGATGAAGGAAAGGAGAATAGATTTGGCTTACCTTTGCCAAGGATAGAACCTCCTCGGGAAGATAGACACCCTTTGATCAAGGGCTAGCTGCCTAAGTGGCATACCAAAGTAAATTGTCTAGTAAAAGCACCTGGTTAGCTGAATCTAGATAAAAGAACTGAATTGATTTTATTAAATGATTTGAGTTCTCAGAGAATTACATACTTATTAGTGCTCAAGTAGCAAGCACCTTGTTGATTCTTACAATGTGGGATTAAGAGTTCCCAAAATATATAACTTGTATTAAGCAAACTATCTAGAAACTACTACATTAAGTAAACTATCTTCTGGAAACTACTATTCTCTCTCATGTGGCGTTACTAGAGAAAATCTCCTCCTCGAGCCTTACATGTACTCTCCTACTACATAAACTCTCTATTGAAAAAACAACTGCTGAATTGAAACTCTTACTCCCATTCATTCACTGGGTCCCACTTGAGGTTAAATTCATGCTCCATTCTTCCAGCCATCCTCCACAACAAGACCAAGTTTTCAACAGCTGTGTATGTGGGAGGACTAACTCAGGAGCTAAGAACTTGGATCACACTCCATAGACAAAAGGAAACGCACCAAACATCCACTACATTCTTATCTAACAACCATCTAGGTTAAAACTAGAGGTTGACTAGGTAAAATAAACTTATAGAGACAACAATAATAAGGCTAGAAAGGAAAATAGAAAAAGAACAATGTCAAAAGTCTAAAATATTTCATGATTAATCATCTCAAATGCTGGTAGGCATTGAAAAGATAGATTTACTCCTTCCTTTTCTGATCACTTAATCTAGAATGATGATCGATTTCGTCCCTCTCAGCTAATCTACCCAAATCACCACTGTCCTCATGTTTGCAAAAACTTTATTTCATATATACTTAAAAGTATTATGAGAAACTAATCTGCTCTTGTTGAATTTATAACAAGCTGAATTAAGATCAACATTTTCGGCTAAGAACTAATCTCCAAGTAGTTAAAACCTCATGCCATGAGAAACTGATTAGAACTATTGTCCCTCTTCCTAACAGATATATATACTTGCACCCCGCTTCCTTCAATGGTTTTACCTAGACCACTTTTGCCCAGATCTTGTGACAGCACTTCCTTCCATGCACATGGGTGTTCTCACTGTGATACTTTTGTATTTAAAGTGTAATAATACTTCTGACCTATACAAATGAGGTAAGCTAGTAAGAAAAAGAGGGAGGGCCACTTATACAAATGCGATGAAAGTTCATAACTCGCTACAAGCCGTAGAGTTATCATATATCCCCAACCAATCATGTGGCAATGTTTCAGGATATGGAGATAGAGAAGTTAGGACATTCTCTACTGGAATCTCCAATTGACTTTTCCCAGTGTTTTCATTATAGTAGTAAAGAATACTTGTTGCAGGGTACTTTGCCTCAAACTATACCAAACAAGTTTTTGTCAGGAAAATAGGTTTCTATTTTACAACATTACATTATGTGGCTGTGCTAATGTGGCCATGACCTGTAACAACACATAATGCACAGAAGTACCACTTTCAGCACATATGTTATATAAAAAGATAAAAGTGTTAAAATCAACATACAAAACTAATAAAATGAAAGGACCCATCCAAGTGGCAGATTTGGACCCCAACTGCTCCAGCAAATTTAGATTCCAGCATTTGAAACCATATGTTATTTGTTACTTACTAGGATAACCAGGTTCTAGGATAAAAAGGAAAAACAAGGGTTAAAAGAGTTCACAGTTAACGAGGCTTCCATTTAGTATAAGAAAATGACAACTCATGACAAGAAAAAAAGATAAAAAATAATCATTTAAGCCAACATCCAATATCATCAGACGACAATATTTAACAATGGAAAAAAAATCAATGACATTGGCATAAAAGTCTAAATCTCACCTGTTCTTTCTCCAGGGGAAAAGCTGCTACTTTTAGAAATAAAAAACACATATTAACTATTGAAAGTGTGAAACAACATAAGGATATGATACAAACTAACTTCTACACAAAGTATGCCACCATCAAGATAAGAAGTCAACAACACAGCCCAGAGAATCTGACTTCAGCAGGGCCATTTTAAATTAGGGCTCACGAAGGGTCAGAGCTGGAAGATTCTTTTTTTAAAACGCTTGTAGGCATAAACAGGTAATCGCATAGGCTTTTCCAAAGAAAAAAGGGGGGTTCAATTTGGGATGTAAGTAGGAGGGTCAAGAAATATTGTTCTTATCTTCCACTACAAAAATCAACTCACAAGTGGTTAGCTTTACCCAAACTTGATTTGGACTGGTTTGACCTGAAACACAACTTACATGCAAAAACATGTTTAGTTAATAAAACTTACTTATATGATTTTAGAAGACCAACCAATTAGTAGCCAATTCAAACAAGTAAAACTACCTTTCTTAAGCACTCATTTGATTTGCTAAGTACACATATATATCAGAATTCAATTAAGGTTTTAACAGCACATGCATAAGTAAAAAGACATTACTAGAGAACATCAGGGAATTTTATTATAAGTCAGTAATGATTAATTTTTCAAAAAGGTGAGAATTGTATTACAAGAAGAGAATATAAAAAATGTACATCAACACCTTCAATTAAACCAGCAGCAAAAAACAAAAAAGAATTAAAATCCAACAATATGTAAAGCAGTGTGCAAGTCCAGGGGGAAATGATCCCCTTCAACAAAATGCTATAGACAAATTCCTTGGGGAGACAAATTAAACAATTTGATAGTCACACATGCGATATACAGTTTTCAGAAACCACCCAACAGAAAGACAAGTTTTCAGTCCGTGACGGTCAAAGAGCAACACATGCTTAAACTCATTGGACTTTCCTGGGTCATTGAGTTAGAAAAATTCCAGAGTCATAAACTATTAATAATTTAAATTAAAATAGAGATATTTTCCAATCCAATTACCATTTTTGAAACAATTGAAAAAATAAAATGAATAAATGAAACAATTAACACAACATGAAATTAGTTCTCAATGCTGCATTACTTCAATTGGTGACAGAAATATTTGACAAGCTCCTCCTTGAAATAAATTTAGATAGCTACACAGAACATGCACTAAGGACCAGCAAAATATCTAAAGAGGCAATCAAGGATGAAGAATATAACCACCTGATTATTCTCATCCTATTTTAGACAAGCAACAGTAAGCAATATAATATATTGTGAATCAATAAAAGAAAAGACACATCACTAAATCAGTACCTATATGGAAGCATTCATGCATAAACCAGACTATGAAAACACAAGCTTTTCTATTTTTATTAAAAAGCAGAGAAAGCAATTGCATAAGAAAAGAAAACCAGGGGAAAAGAAAAGGAAAAAACACTAACCTTAAAGTCTATCAGCATGGAGGTCTATAGGTGATTACTTCATGGTTGCTTACTTATGGTATAAAATTGGAAGTGTTTGATATTGTCAATCTTGATGATCAAGTGAAAGATTCCTAATTTTTCCTGGTTCACCTCTCCGACTGACAGGTTAAAGAGAAGTTTGCTCTCTACTGTCTCTGTATCGATGGAGCTGACATCTTTGTAAATGTCTTATATGTTTCAGTGTCAGCTGAGCATTTCATTCAGGATCAATATATGGAAATATTTTATACTTAATGTATATGAACGAAGTCATTATGCTTTTAAAATGCAATTATCATAACATATTTACTCATCATCTTCTGTTCTTGATGACTCCTGTTTTACTCTTCACATGAAGAAGCAACATTTGAAGAATCTCTCCCTAACACTTGAATGGTCAAGAAAACAAGAAATTGAACAAAAAAGCTTTAAGTCATTGATGCAGACAAGTTTAGTCTCAAAATTTTGTAAGTGACCTACCACTATAATTAGCACTTCAAAATAAAAATTTTATTTTCAGTGAAAATTTTCATTTAGGTTTCATTGGTTTTTGAAAAGATAAAAAGGGCAATTTTATGCATCTTGTCAAAATCATTTTGACTTGATATAAGATCAAGTCAATAAGATATTTCAGGGTTGGCCATTTTGGCTTGTTGCAAAGAACATTGAGTTGACAAATTGTCTAAATACAACTAGTTTTTAAAATGTTAGAATTTAGTTTTAAGTTAGTTCTTTATACTACATAAGCATACTACAATCATCTTTGAAAGCTTATTTAGGTGAAGGAAACCCATTCTATTAGTTTTATCCAAAATAGCTAAACAGTACTTTTATTTTTTGACTTTGTACTCAATATTTTTGCTATTGAATTGTGCATTATACTTCCAAAATAATTGCATATTTGCAGCAAACCATATTGTGCTTAGATTTTCTACTATGCTCACACCCCACACCCCTTGGGCATCATTGGGATATCAGAATGGCTCCCCTCGACTCCTAGTCAATTTGGGCAATGGGCTACAGTCACCGGCCTCCCTGCGGAACTATGGCACAATGAGGTCTTCACGAGCATCATCGGGAAGTTTGGTGACATAATTGCTCTGGACCCCCTTACTGAGCACTGGCATCGCCTTGATGAGGCCCGGATCCTCATCAATCCTATTCATCCTTGCGAAGGACACTACTTCCGATGCATTATGGTGGATAATGCCCAATTCTGGATTCGTATCGAGTTGGCAGATATGCAAGATTTCATTAATGTGATATCGAATCCTACAACTAATCCAGAGATTCTCCACAACCTGTCAACACATTGAGAGCAGCAACCCAGGCCTCTTCTCCCCAAAAGATGCGTCCTGAACCAGCCAGTCTTACAACTGGCGCTGACTCTATTCCAGCTGCCTCCTTGGTTATCCCTCCCTCTGGCCTGCCATACCACCCACCCACCAGTCCATCTCAACCCACCATAGATATTATCCTTGATAGAATCTATTCCAACTCCTAGATACCTACAGCTGTCACTCACCCTCCCACATTACCCCCCGAAATAACCACACCCCCTCACCCCCCCAATTAAAAGCTCCGCAAGCCTCCCTATAACTCCATCCCATAGTCCTCACACCCCTCAAACCACCACTCAAATAATGAAGTCTCCCGCTCCACCACCTCCTAGATATTCCCACTCCAAAATTCCTCCTCCTTCTCCCCTTGCCACCTACTAGCGCCGGAATAGAGGTCATCCGAGACAACTTCTCCAGGATGATCCCAGTGCTACTACTAGATACCCCTGCAATCCAAAGATAGGGGACTTCATCTTTCCAAAGACGGGTGAAAAGCTCAGAAGTATGTGGCTGCTCTTCAGATAGAACAACAAAAATTCGACCCAAAAACCTAGGCACAAATAGTGGAACTTGCCAAGGTGATGGGCACCGTCTACACGGAGCCACCTATCTGAGAAGTCCTAGAAGAAGACTAATGATCAATGATCATTATCTCTTGGAATGTTCGAGGAATTAGATCTGTGCGTCGTCGTGCCGCAATTTGGGACCTCCTTGCCTCTACCAAGGCAAATGTTGTTATTTTTCAAGAAACCAAGGCGGCTTCTCTACCCCTTGGATATATCCATGAGTTGTGGCCTCTTAAGGAGCCTGGATGGATTTCTGTGGATGCGATTGGATCGGCTGGCGGCATTCTGATCGTGTGGGACATTAATACCATTGAGGTGCTCGATCGCTGCTATGGTATTTACTTCCTCGGAATCAAATTGAGAGACAAAGGATCAGGGAACATTTGGTGCCTTGTGGGTGTGTATGGTCCTGCTAGACACCATGAGAGACATCTCTTCTAGGATGACCTTTTGAGGACTTGTCAGAGGTGGCCCATTCCTCTGATGCTTGCGGGAGATTTCAATGTTACCCGCTTCTGCCACGAGAAATCCCCGCCCTCCCGGAGAATCACTACCTCCATGAGGTTATTTGCATACTTTATTGGCAGCTAGGATCTTGATGAGGTTACCCTATCTGGGAAGACCTTCACTTGGTCAAATGGCAGACAGCCCCCCGTCCTCCCAAGCTTGACCACTTCTTCGCCAACAACGACTGGCTTCAGTTATACAGTAATGCCACAGACAAAGTCCTCAATAAGGTTGTTTCCGATTATGGTAGATACCCACTTCGGTAGTTACCCCCCCCTTCTTTCAGATTCAACAATGTTTGGATGGTGGACCCCTCTATACAATCCTTCTGGGAAATGATGGTCGTGTCAGGCCTGATAGGGTGGAATTTCCTAGCCAAACTCAAGATGCTGAAGCCGTTGCTACGATCATGGGCCTCTACGAGAAATGGCTCTTCCTCAGCCGAGAGATCCGCCGTCCTTTCTCAGATTTCCACTCTTGACTCTGAAGAGGAATCTAGAAACCTCTCTTCCTCAGAAGTAACTCAGAGATACGCCCTCCAAAAGGCAAATGCACTTCTTCGCTCATAATGAGCTCGTGCACTAGATGCAGCATGCAAGATTTAAATGGCTCGTTGAGGGGGATGCCAATACTAAATTCTTCCATGCAGTCGCCTCTGCTCGGAGAAGAGCCAACCGCATCACCACGCGCAACGTCAAATGTGAGAGTACCTCGGATCAATCCCTTATTTTAGACTCACTGGTGAACTTTTTTTGCAGAATTATACTCTAATGGCCAACTAGTTCGTCCTTTCATCGAAAGGGTTCATCTCCAGGTTATTCCTACGACTGCGGCTAGTCTCATCGAGCTCCCTTTCTCCAGTAAGGAAATTGAAAAAGCAGCATTGGGTCTTCCTTTGGATCGTACTCCGAACCCGAATGGTTTCAGCGGGGAATTCTATTGTCGATGCTGGCCCTTCATCAGAGACGATATTGTCTGCATGGTCCACTCGTTTTATCAGCATGGCATCAGATATAGGGGCATCGGAGCTTCGTTTATTGCCCTCATCCCTAAAAAAAGAAGGGGCAGAAATTCCTTCTGACTTTCGACCAATCAGCCTCACCACCAATGCTTACAAGGTGCTTGGGCGCCTCCTTGCCAATCGCCTCAGGGCGGTTTTCCCTATTGCTATTCATCATGGACAAAGTGCTTTTATCAAGGGAAGAAATATATTAGACTCGGCCATGGCATGTCACAAGTTCATCCACCATTTTTAAGGCTTTAAAGCTTCCCAGATTCATCCTAAAGCTTAATTTTGAGAAAGTCTTTGACAAAGTTAACTGGAAGCTTTTGGACACTCTCCTGGGGAAGATGGGATTCAGGGAAAAATGTCGCTTGTGGATTCAAAGTTGCATCTCCTCTGCAAGCTACTCTGTTCTTCTCAACGGAACGGCTTACAGTTATTTTAAGGGATCCAGGAGAATCAGACAGGGAGACCCCCTTTCCCCTTTGCTCTTCAATGTGGTAGCAGAATACCTATCATCTTTGATCTATTTGGCCAAAAATCTGGGTTGGCTCCTCCCCACGACGAACTATGCAGCCTTTGATGTGTCGATCCTTCAATTTGCAGACGATACAATTTTCTTTGGGGTTGGTACTATGGATCAGATCCGAAAACTGCTTGTTGTATTGGGACTATTTGAACTGGCTTCTGGTTAGAATATTAACTGGAAGAAAATCACCCTCCTAGGCTATCACATCGACTCACCTATGCATCAGGGTATGCTTGACTATTAGGGGTGCTCAGTAGGAAATTTGCCAGCTACATATCTTGGACTACCACTCTTTGACTCCTGGCCTTCGACGACGCTTTGGTCCCCCCTCATTGAGAAATTTGAGAAGAGACTAGCTACTTGGAGGGGCAAGCTTTTATCTACTGTTGGGTGACTCACTCTCCACAAGTTTTGTTTGGCAAGACTGCCAAACTATTTATTATCATTCATGTACTGTCCGGCCTCTGTTTGTAATATGATCAACGTCATCCGTCGACGTTTTCTCTGGAAAAGAGCAGAGAATACTTTCATATATCATTTGGTGAGTTGGAAGGATATTTGCATGCCCCGCAATCGGGGTGGTTCAGGCATTCGGCCTACGAAGGAGATGAACAATGCCCTTTTGCTCAAATGGATCTGGAATTTCAACATCAAGCATAATAGCCTATGGGGTGATATGGTCAGGTTCTATCTTCAACCTTCGGGTGCCTGGTGGAGGGAGGATGGCGCTACTCGCCTCCTATCCTCGATATGGAAATCAATTCAAAAGCTCCTCCCAATATTCAAAGATGCAACTTCCTTTCACACAGGCACCAGAAGGACCCTCCTCTTTTGGTCGGATGAATGGTGCGGCCCCCGCCCCCTCTCCAAGGATTTCCCGGAGCTCTTTAGGGTGGCGAGGGACCTCTCTTGCTCAGTGGCTGATTCTTGGAGAGATCGCTCATGGAGTCTCACGTTTCACCAGGGATTAAATGATGAGGAAATTACGGCTTTTTGCTTTCTCCTCTCCAGACTCAGCAGCACTACTATTTGTGAGCATGCAATTGATAAACTGACATGGAGGCCCAACATTAATGGCCGATTCACAGTTGCATCCGCCTACTCTCACATTAGAAAACAAGATTACAGCATGCATGAGCACAGGGCAAACCTAGCATGGATGCTCTCAGTGCCTAGAAAAATCAAATTCTTCGTGTGGACGGCCATCAAGGAACAGATCCTCACCTCTAACAACCTCCATAAAAGAGGTTACACTACCCCCAATCGGACTTGTCCCCTTTGTGGTGTGTACGACAAGACAGTCCAGTATGTTCTCTTACATTGCGACTTTTTTTGGCAAGTCTGGATGAAGATATTTTAGAAGATTGGTCTCCAAATGGGGCCACATCAGGACATTTTCGGCACCTTTTAGATGGTTATGGGGATATGCCTTCCTTAAGCTGGGCAAGATAATTTTCTTGGCATGCCTTGCGCATGTCCCATGGTGTATATTGCTCGAGCGAAACAACCAGAGATTCAACTTCAAGGCTAGCAACCCGGATAATATAGCTTCTTAGGTAGTGGGCCTTATCTTGAGTTGGCTACATTTTACGAAGGAGTTTGCTTCTCTATCGGGGGTCTCCCTTCAAGAAAATTGGGGTTTGATCGCGCACATGGCAGGCCCCTATAGGAATCCGGTTATGGCCACCTGGGATCCTCCCCCTTACGACTGCACCAAACTCAATTTTGATGGCAGTGTTTTAGGTTGTCCTGGGCCGGCTGGAGCTGGTGGTGTTTTCAGAGACAGTAGTGGAGACCCTATTCTATCATATGCAAGGCCGGTGGGTATTGTTGATTCAAATACTGCTGAAGTGAGTGCTCTTCTATTCGGCCTCCAAATCTTTAAAGAGCGGCTTCATGGCAAGCTAATTATCGAAGACGACTCAAAGACTGTCATCAACTGGTGTTCAAAAGATAGCTCCCCTCCTTAGCGCCACTGGCCAATAACTGATTGTATTGCTTACATTGTGTGATTCATTCATTGCAATTGGAACCTCATTCCTAGATTAGCCAATTCTTTGGCTGATAAATTGGCAAAATTCATAACCTCCCAGCAATCTCTCGTTGTTTGGGAAGACTTCCCCTCTTGTAATCTGCCCATTTCAGCTCTCATAATAAAATTCAGCATCATTTCAAAAAAAAAAAAATTGAGTTGCTCTTTGCGTAATTTTGACACACTAGGCTTTTTATATAAAATCATTATGTATGTGCATCAACCTTGTTGAGCTTTCATTCTCATACTTTTGAAATTGATTCTTGTTCAACAAGATTCATTTGAATTAATCATTTGTTCTACATGTTTATTTTTCTAGGGCTTTACTTTCATTTTTTGACGATTTATAAAAAAAAAGCATCTAACTTTAAGATTAAATTTATTTGAGAATTCAATTGATTTATTATGAATAGGTGGCAAGGCACATAAGAAGGGTGTATATTTATTTTTATTTTATTTTTAAATTAGGAAAATAACCCTTACATTGTTTACATCAAGCCTTGTGTAGGCAAAACCTTCCCTCAACGCAACTAATTCAGAGATCCTTTGTGGCAGTTGTTGAGGTATTGAAAAATTCATTTATAGGCCTAGGCTAGAAAGCCTAGTTGGCTACTGAGAAGCCCAAGCGAAGTCTAGGCTATTAAGTCTAGTTGGCTTTTGAAAATCGTAAGTGTGGGCATAAGCTCTTAAATCGAGTTTATTGCATGTTGTAAAAATCCATAGTGTGGTCTAGGCTAATAAGCTTAGTATTTGAGTGACATAAATCCTTGTGTGGGCATCATTCTAATTTGTCCTTTGTAGCTACTCGATATAGATGTGTTTTACCTTTTTAAAATGGTAGAATTTAACTCTAGCATGTAAACCCTTAGAAGTAGATGTAGTTCCTTGAGTTTGGGTGGTAAACTACAATAAAAATTGAGGTATACCATATAAAAATTTATATAACGTAAACTTGCAAATACATAAGCATCAAAGTGGAATTACACAAAGTTCTCACCCCTTGAAAAGAACTCAGCCACATCAAAACTTGAAATTAGACTCAAGATAACGTGCTAGACAATTTACAAGTGGCTTAACAATTAAAGACAAAAAAATTCAGAATAAATCAAAAGCCAAAACAATTAATAATTGTTGAAAAAATCGATCCCTTCTCTCTAACTAAAACCTTTTGCAACTAATATAATTTTGGATTACGTTTCCTTTTGAAAATCCATTTGCATCCAATTCTCATGTATGGTGTAAAAGAATTGAATCCATTTCACTTTTAAGTTCTTCATCCCACATGGATGTTTTACTAGATTTCATTCCTACGGTAAAAGCAAATAGGCTCAGGTACTGGAGACGTTTTGGCTTAAATTGTTACTACAGCAAAATAGTAAAATTTGAAATAAATGTCAATTGTGATAGGGAAAATGGAAGATTTGAATTGGTCATTCTTATAATGCCATGCTACTCTACTGCGGGAGTTTTTTTTAGTGAACTCGGCAGTTCTAATAATCTCTGGCACTGGCTTAACCTTTGGTAGATCAGTGTCAATTGGTTGTGAATGCATTGTGCCTGATAGCTTATCTCGTAGATCACGCATTCCACCCACCAAGAGAAGCACTTCCCTGTTGGTATGTTTGTTGTGTCCCCTTTCGTAGGAGATTTAACCAAAGATATTTGAACCAATTTTAAGATTTGGAACTTGTGAGTTTTCGTAGCCCGCAGAAAGATCATGTTCCCACATGTCACCCATCGACCGTTATATCGCCTCTTTCCCTCAGCCTGATGACGGTACTATAAGAATCGTCCATATTACCAATAAGATGCTCTCTCATAAACTTTTGGTCCCTGCCACAACTTGATCAGCACACATAACAAGGTAACGGCGGACAGATGACAAATGGGAACATGATTTTTTTGTAGGATGGTGAAAACACAAGTTTCAAATCCTAAAATTAGTTCCAACTATCTTCCATTAAAGCTCCTAAGAAAAGGGACATAACAAACTATATACAGAGAAGCGCTTCTATTGGTGGAATATAAAAAATGTACATCAAACACCTGCAATTAAATCAGCAGCAAAAAACAAAAGAATAAAAATCCAACAATATGCAAAGCAGTGTAAGTCGAGGGGGAAATGATCCCCCTCAACAAAATGCTATAGACAAATTCCATGGGGATACAAATTAAACAATTTGATAATCACACATGCGATATACAGTTTTCAGAAACCACCCAACAGAAAGACAAGTTTTCAGTCTGTAACGGTCAAAGAGCAACACATGCTTAAACTCATTGGACTTTCTTGGGCCATTGAGTTAGAAAATTTCCAGAGTCATAAACTATTAATAATTTAAATTGAAATGGGGTGTTTTCCAATCCAATTACCGTTTTTGAAACAATTGAAAAAATAAAATATAAAGAATAAAATGAATAAATGAAACAATTAACACAACATGAAATTAGTTCTCAATGCTGCATTACATCAACTGGTTACAGAAATATTTGGCAAGCTCCTCCTTGAAATAAATTTAGATAGCTACAAAAGACCAGAAAAATATTTAAAGAGGCATTCAAGGATGAAGAATAGAACCACGTGATAATTCTCATCCTATGTTAGACAAGCAACAGTAAGCAATATAACACATTGTGAATCAATAAAAGAAAAAACATCACAATTTCAGTACTTGTATGGGAGCATTCATGCATAGACCAGACTATGAAAATACAAGCTTTTTATTTTTATTTAAAAGCACAGAAAGCAGTTGCATAAGAAAATAAAACCAGGCGAAAAGAAAAGGAAAAAAGACTAACCTCATCTGCAAGCCATCATCACCTTCAGAAGATGATTCATGATGATTAAGTATAGAACAGAATTGATATTCATTGAGATAATTCCAGATATCATCATCCTTCTCCACTGTTGGCAACTCAGAAGAAACAAAATTAAGGCCCTCAAATGCCTCATCAATGTCACTTTAGGAACGAAATAGTGAGTTTTTTCACTCATTACTGCTTCAGACTCATCAAGTTTTTCATCAATTTCCTAAAATTAAGGATGGAACATGAAGAATCAAGAATTTAAATAGAAAAAAAAGCTTAGAATATTTATGGAAATTTTGGAAGGGAAAAAATTAAGAGTATATATTGATTAAATGATTCATTAGTTTTTTCTATGGGATTCCTTGCTTGAAATCATTTGCATAATTTCTGGCAACATCCATAAGCTAAAAAATATTTTGATCATGTAACATGCAGCTACATTGGGCCAAAATTTACATTCACCCCACATATTATATCATCAAGATAGGAAGTCACCAACCTAACTTAGCAAAACTGTTGAATAATGTCCAAGAAAGATACATGGTTGACACACAAAAGCATCAGAGTAAGCTGCTTGACTCTAAAAACTTTCACATTTAGAAGGGTCAGAAAATTTTGACTTGAATTGAGGGATGTAGGCCCAGGAGTTAAAACTAGTCACTGTTTTCTTAATAGTAAAAATTTAATTAGGAGGTCTCTATTTTGTTTCCTGGTGTTTGGCTCTTATGTTTGCCACAGAATTTTTAATTACTTGGCTTGAATAGTGGGTTGTGCAGATGCATTGAAGAAGACAATAACTAATTTTTTTATGGTCAACCAAACTAAAATCAAGTAAAACTAAAACATAGCTCTTTGTCTCTCTATACATGGAATTTAATAACAAATGCTTTGAATCTCCTCACTGTTGATTCAGTTTCCTTGTCACTTTTGGTCTATCAAAGGTTCATCCTAACTTGTTTCCTTCGTTTGATTTGTTTTATATCTGATTAATCAAATGTTGAGAACAAGCAAGTTAAATATTTTATTTCCAGGTAAAAGTCGAGTTCGTATAACCTCTTATGTGAAATTGATAAAGGGCATTCTGCTTAGTACTGATATTGGAAACTCATCAAAATGTTGCAAACATATGAAACCTTCTCTAGTACAGAATATTAAACTGATATGCTATGAAACATCAAAAACAAAACTTAGTGCATAGTTTCAAAAAGTATATTTATATCATTGCACTTCAAGAGACAAGGCTGGATCTAAACACCCTTCTAAATGGCATGATCATGTACTACAGAAATTATAAAAGAAAAAATGTGGGGAACAAAAGATCCTTTCTGACATCCTTTTTTTATTTAAAATTATTAGTTTGCTTAAAAAATTTGATGGTAGTCATCTTCATAGATAGAATTGCAGCGCCAACAGAAAGATTAAAATTGCATTAAAATACTAGGCCTGACAATTGCTTGACTTCGGTCAGTTTTTAATATTTGTAGCAAATTACAGTGGCAAATTTCCCAGTTCTAATATTCTCAAAAAAAAAAAAAAAATCCCAGTTTTAGTAAAGAGAACAGGGTAAGAACAATGACAGAAACAAGAAAAGAAACTTCAAAATCTTCTTTGAGATTTTGTAATATTGATGAAACTGAGGAAGGTGTCGTTCTGTTGTTCAAGTGGGATCTAAGTGTTGAGACTTTCACTGTCAATCTGCAATTTCCTAAGCATAAAGTCATAATGAAGTCTTTAGTTTAAACCATTCAGTTATTGTTAATCTGAGGCATTGCTAGCAACAGCCATCTTGAGACTGATTTCAGTCAAGGCAGTCTATCACAGGATTTTGCTAGGACTCATCAGTGGTGAAACAACTAGACACAAAATACTTGTAAATAGTCGTTCACTCCATCACTTTTGTCACACAAATCCACTACAGAATTACTGAAGGAGCAGGAATTCATTTCCTTTTTCAAACTATTTTAATTTATGGTACTCTGTTGGTGAACAGATAGACAACATACCAGATAATTTATAATATTTCAATTCAGTGATCTCATTAGATCATGCGGCTAAAATTAACTTAGTATGAATTGGGTGCAACTCATAGGTCCCTATGCCAGCAAACATGCATTAGGAAATGAATGTGACAATCAATTATGACTTGACCAGACTTGAGATATGCTAAGCTGGTGGAGTAGCAGAAGGCCAATCTCATTTAAACCCAGGCAGGTGCTGACCAGCATCTCGAACAAGATAGGCATTTGCCCCAAGCTCGTTTTCCAATTTATTTAAGATGTGAATATTAGTTAGCCAAAATTCAAAAGGTACATAAATCCCACTAGATTTACTTCTCTCATGTATAATTTGGATTCTTTGTGGCTTCTCTCTTCAACTTATTCTCTTTCTTTTTTCTGTTTTTCATCTTTATCTTTCCCTGGAATATGGGTGCCTCACTAGTTATGTTTATCTTATCTTAATTTAAAAATTAGAGGTTGAATTTTTTTTTGTTGACCTGCAAATGTCCTTCGTGTAAGTGCTAGCTAGAATAGATTATTGACACGTAATATTGCATCAAAAATGGATTCTAACGAAGAAAGATAGCAGAAACTATTGCAGATTTTAAGATAATAGAGAGGGTAAGAAAGAGAGAGAGATCCAGAAAATAGAGCAAGAAAAAAGAATTAAGAAATGGGAATTCGCGCAAACTCACATAGAGCATAGAGAGTTTTCATATACCTCTTGAGAGAGAATTCACAGATTTCTTGCCAGAGGGAGAGAGAGAGAGAGAGAGAGAGAGAGGATTTGCAGATTTCTTGCAGAACATTTGTGAGCGATTTGAGAGGAAAAGCAGGAATGAGGGTAATTTCGGCGGTGGGAGGCATTCATAGATCAAATGGTTTGAACTTTCGCGGGATGGAGGACTTCAAGATGCCGTTGGTTCGCCAAGTGAACCGCGTTCAGTTCCGTAAATTTATATTGTCGTCTGTGGCGAGACATGCTCGGAGCGTGTGCTTTGAAGTGCCTATAAAAAACACACTGAAAAAAGTATTTTGAAAAATCAAAGTTGTGAATAAAAAATAAGCAACTCTCTTACTTCAAATAAGGAGTTACTTTTAGACTAATAGATGGATAAAAAGTGATCAGGTTTTACTAAAGTGATAAAAAATAGTTCCTCTATGAACATGTGTGATTGAGAAAACTTAAAAAACTCCTAAGAAAAAAAATTTGAGATGAAACATAAATATAGAAACTATTTAAAAATAGAATTCTCATGTGAGTAAATTGCTTTTTAACACAACTTGACCTAGGATGGAAAAAAATTTCAAGAAAGAAATCTTGGAATTATGAAGATTTAGGACACTAATAGTTGGAATTTAATGATCAACTTCTTGTTGCCTATAGAGTTGTTGACCATAAGCCTTATAACAATTTGGCAGAGACGTCAAAAGGATTAAAGCATGAACCTCATCATCAAATTTAATTTGAACGGATGTCAATTAATTGACAATCGTGTTAAACTCATTCAAATGCGATGCAACTGATGTATTTTCTGTTATCTTTAAATTGAAGAATTTTTTCATGAGATGTACCTTATTATTTACGGAATGCTTCTCATACATGTCGGACAGAATCTTCATCATCCCACAGTGGTTTTCTCCAACGCCACATTGTGAGCAACGTTCTTTGATAGTGTTCACCGGATTACTCCAAACACTTGTCAATCAAGGAGATTTCACTCATCATCGTTCATACCTTCTGGTTTCATATTCAGAAATGGTGTGTAACTTTTTTGTTAGAAGATGGGCCCAAGTCCATATATCCAAGTGTGTTGGAAAATGGGCCCAAGCCCATAAGATATGGGACCCACCATGATCACATGAGGTTACATAAGAAGTCTTACAATAGAGATCTTTTCCAATCCAATTACCATTTTTGAAACAATTGAAAAAATAAAATGAATAAATGAAACAATTAACACAACATGAAATTAGTTCTCAATGCTGCATTACTTCAATTGGTTACAAAAATATTTGACAAGCTCCTCCTTTAAATAAATTTAGATAGCTACACAGAACATGCCCCAAAGACCAGCAAAATATCTAAAGAGGCAATCTAGGATGAAATATATAACCACGTGATTATTCTCATCCTATTTTAGACAAGCAGCAGTAAGCAATATAATATATTGTGAATCGATAAAAGAAAAGACACATCACTAAATCAGTACCTATATGGGAGCATTCATGCATAAACCAGACTATGAAAACACAAGCTTTTTATTTTTATTTAAAAGCTGAGAAATCAATTGCATAAGAAAAGAAAACCAGGGGAAAACACTAACCTTAAAGTCTATCGGAATGGATGTCTATATGTGATTACTTCATGGTTGCTTACTTATGTATAAAATTGGAAGTGTTTGATATTGTCAATCTTGATGATCATGTGAAAGATTCCTAATTTTTCCTGGGTCACCTCTCCATCTGACTGACAGGTTAAAGAGAAGTTTGCTCTCTGCTGTCTCTGTATCGATGGAGCTGACATCTTTGTAAATGTCTTATATGCTTCAATGTCAGCTGAGCATTTGATTCAGGATCAAAATATGAAAATGTTTTATACTTAATGTATATGAACAAAGTCATTATGCTTTTAAAATGCTATTATCATAACATATTTACTCATCATCTTCTGTTCTTGATGACTCCTGTTTTACTCTTCACATGAAGAAGCAACATTTGAAGAATCTCTCCCTAACACTTGAATGGTCAAGAAAACAAGAAATTGAACAAAAAAGCTTTAAGTCATTGATGCAGACAAATTTAGTCTCAAAATTTTGTAAGTGACCTACCTCTATAATTAGCACTTCAAAATAAAAAATTTATTCTCAGTGAAAATTTTCATTTAGATTTCAATGGTTTTTTAAAAGATAAAAAGGACAATTTTATGCATCTTGTCAAAATCATTTTGACTTGATATAAGATCAAGTCATATTTCAGGGTTGGCCATTTTGGCTTGTTGCAAAGAACATTTGAGTTGACAAATTGTCTAAATACAACTAGTTTTTAAAATGTTAGAATTTTGTTTTAAATTAGTTCTTTATACTACATAAGCATACTACAATCATCTTTGAAAGCTTATTTAGGTGAAGGAAACCCATTCAATTAGTTTTATCCAAAATAGCTAAACATTAAACTTTTATTTTATGACTTTGTACTCAATATTTTTGCTATTGAATTGTGCATTATACTTCCAAACTAATTGCATATTTGCAACAAACCATATTTTGCTTAGATTTTCAACTATGCTTGTTAATTGAGTTGCTATTTGCGTAATTTCAACACACTAGGCTTTTTTGTATAAAATCATTATGTATGTGCATCAACCTTGTTGAGCTTTCATTCTCACACTTTTGAAATTGATTCTTGTTCAACAAGGTACATTTGAATTAATTATTTGTTTTACATGTTTATTTTTCTAGGGCTTTATTTTCATATTTTGACGATTTATAAAAAAAAAAAAAAAAAAGCATCTAACTTTAAGATTAAATTTATTTGAGAATTCAATTGATTTATTATGAATAGGTGGCAAGGCACATAAGAAGGTGTATATTTATTTTTATTTTATTGTAAAATTAGGAAAATAACCCTTACATTGTTTATGTCAAGCCTTGTGTAGACAAAACCTTCCCTCAACGCAACTAATTCAGTGAAACTCAGTGGCAGTTGTTGAGGTATTGAAAAATTCATTTAAAGGTCTGGGCTAGAAAGCCTAGTTGGCTACTGAGAAGCCCAAGCGAAATCTAGGCTATTAAGTCTAGTTGGCTTTTGAAAATCGTATGTGTGGGCATAAGCTCTTAAATCTAGTTTATTGCATGTTGTAAAAATCCATAGTGCGGTCTAGGCTAATAAGCTTAGTATGATGTATACCTTTGTGGGGGTGAGCTATGTAAATTAGTTTTTATGGTCAATTGAGTGACATAAATCCTTGTGTGGGCATCATTCTAATTTGTCCTTTGTGGCTACTCCATATAGATGTGTTTTACCTTTTTTTAAATGGTAGAATTTAACTCTAGCATGTAAACACTTAGAAGTAGATATAGGTCCTTGAGTTTGGGTGGTAAACTACTATAAAAATTGATGTATACCATGCAAATACATAAGCATCAAAGTCGAATTACACAAAGTTCTCAACCCTAGAAAAGAACTCAGTCACATCAAAACTTGAAATTAGACTCAAGATAACGTGCTAGACAATTAAGAAGTGGCTTAACAATAAAAGACAAAAAAAATCAGCATAAATCAAAAGCTAAAACAATTAATAATTGTTGACAAAATCGATCCCTTCTCTCTAACTAAAACCTTTAGCAACTAATCTAGTTTTGGATTTTTTATGTACCCATCTGGATTACGTTTTCCTTTTGAAAATCCATTTGCATCCAATTCTCATATATGGTGTAAAAGAATTGAATCCATTTCACTTTTAACTTCTTCATCCCACATGGATGTTTTACTAAATTTCATTCTACGGTAAAAGCAAATAGGCTCAGGTACTGGAGATGTTTTGGCTTAAATTGTTACTACAGAGAAATAGTAAAATTTGAAATAAATGTCAATTGTGAGAGGGAAAATGGAAGATTTGAATTGGTCATTCTTATAATGCCATGCTACTCTACTGCGGGAGTTTTTTTTAGTGAACTCGGCAGTTCTAATAATCTCTGGCACTGGCTTAACCTTTGGTAGATCAGTGTCAATTGGTTGTGAATGCATTGTGCCTGATAGCTTATCTCGTAGATCACGCATTCCACCCACCAAGAGAAGCACTTCCCTGTTGATATGTTTGTTGTGTCCCCTTTCGTAGGAGATTTAACCAAAGATATTTGAACCAATTTTAAGATTTGGAACTTGTGAGTTTTCGTAGCCCGCAGAAAGATCATGTTCCCACATGTCACCCATCGACCGTTATATCGCCTCTTTCCCTCAGCCTGATGACGGTACTATAAGAATCGTCCATATTACCAATAAGATGCTCTCTCATAAACTTTTGGTCCCTGCCACAACTTGATCAGCACACATAACAAGGTAACGGCGGACAGATGACAAATGGGAACATGATTTTTTTGTAGGATGGTGAAAACACAAGTTTCAAATCGTAAAATTAGTTCCAACTATCTTCCATTAAAGCTCCTAAGAAAAGGGACATAACAAACTATATACAGAGAAGCGCTTCTATTGGTGGAATATAAAAAATGTACATCAACCACCTGCAAATAAACCAGCAGCAAAAAACAAAAAAGAATAAAAATCCAACAATATGCAAAGCAGTGTAAGTCGAGGGGGAAATGATCCCCCTCAACAAAATGCTATAAACAAATTCCATGGGGAGACAAATCAAACAATTTGATAATCACACATGTGATATACAGTTTTCAGAAACCACCCAACAGAAAGACAAGTTTTCAGTCTGTAACGGTCAAAGAGCAACACATTCTTAAACTCATTGGACTTTCTTGGGCCATTGAGATAGAAAAATTCCAGAGTCATAAACTATTAATAATTTAAATTGCAATAGGGGTCTTTTCCGATCCAATTACCGTTTTTGAAAAAATTGAAAAAATAAAATGAATAAACGAAACAATTAACACAACATGAAAGTTCTCAATGCTTACTTCAATTGGTTACAGAAATATTTGACAAGCTCCTCCTTGAAATAAATTTAGATAGCTACATAGAACATGCTCTAAAGAAGAGAAAAATATTTAAAGAGGCAATCAAGGATGAAGAATATAACCACGTGATAATTCTCGTCCTATTTTAGACAAGCAACAGTAAGCAATATAATATATTGTGACTCAATAAAAGAAAAGACACATCACAATTTCAGTACTTGTATGGGAGCATTCATGCATAGACCAGACTATGAAAATACAAGCTTTTTATTTTTATTTAAAAGCACAGAAAGCAGTTGCATAAGAAAATAAAACCAGGCGAAAAGAAAAGGAAAAAAGACTAACCTCATCTGCAAGCCATCATCACCTTCAGAAGATGATTCACGATGATTAAGTATAGAACAGAATTGATATTCATTGAGATAATTCCAGATATCATCATCCTTCTCCACTGTTGGCAACTCAGAAGAAACAAAATTAAGGCCCTCAAATGCCTCATCAATGTCACTTTAGGAACGAAATAGTGAGTTTTTTCACTCATTACTGCTTCAGACTCATCAAGTTTTTCATCAATTTCCTAAAATTAAGGATGGAACATGAAGAATCAAGAATTTAAATAGAAAAAAAAGCTTAGAATATTTATGGAAATTTTGGAAGGGAAAAAATTAAGAGTATATATTGATTAAATGATTCATTAGTTTTTTCTATGGGATTCCTTGCTTGAAATCATTTGCATAATTTCTGGCAACATCCATAAGCTAAAAAATATTTTGATCATGTAACATGCAGCTACATTGGGCCAAAATTTACATTCACCCCACATATTATATCATCAAGATAGGAAGTCACCAACCTAACTTAGCAAAACTGTTGAATAATGTCCAAGAAAGATACATGGTTGACACACAAAAGCATCAGAGTAAGCTGCTTGACTCTAAAAACTTTCACATTTAGAAGGGTCAGAAAATTTTGACTTGAATTGAGGGATGTAGGCCCAGGAGTTAAAACTAGTCACTGTTTTCTTAATAGTAAAAATTTAATTAGGAGGTCTCTATTTTGTTTCCTGGTGTTTGGCTCTTATGTTTGCCACAGAATTTTTAATTACTTGGCTTGAATAGTGGGTTGTGAAGATGCATTGAAGAAGACAATAACTAATTTTTTTATGGTCAACCAAACTAAAATCAAGTAAAACTAAAACATAGCTCTTTGTCTCTCTATATATGGAATTTAATAACAAATGCTTTGAATCTCCTCACTGTTGATTCAGTTTCCTTGTCACTTTTGGTCTATCAAAGGTTCATCCTAACTTGTTTCCTTCATTTGATTTGTTTTATATCTGATTAATCAAATGTTGAGAACAAGCAAGTAAAATATTTTATTTCCAGGTAAAAGTCGAGTTCGTATAACCTCTTATGTGAAATTGATAAAGGGCATTCTGCTTAGTACTGATATTGGAAACTCATCAAAATGTTGCAAACATATGAAACCTTCTCTAGTACAGATATTAAAATGATATGTGCTATGAAACATCAAAAACAAAATTTAGTGCATAGTTTAAAAAAGTATATTTATATCATTGCACTTCAAGAGACAAGGCTGGATCTAAACATCCTTCTAAATGGCATGATCATGTACTACAGATTTTATAAAAGAAAAAATGTGGGAAACAAAAGATCCTTTCTGACAACCTTTTTTAACTTAAAATTATTAGTTATAGTCCTGCTTAAAAAATTTGATGGTCTATCTTCATAGATAGAATTGCAGCGCCTACAGAAAGATTAAAATTGCATTAAAATACTAGGCCTGGCAATTGCTTGACTTCAGTCAGTTTTTAATATTTGTAGCAAATTACAGTAGCAAATTTTCCAGTTCTAATATTCTCAAAAAAAAAAAATCCCAGTTTTAGTAAAGTGAACAGGGATAGAACAACCACAGAAACAAGAAAAGAAATTTCAAAATCTTCTTTGAGATTTTGTAATATTGATGAAACTGAGGAAGGTGTTGTTCTGTTGTTCAAGTGGGATCTAAGTGTTGAGACTTTCACTGTCAATCTGCAATTTCCTAAGCATAAAGTCATAATGAAGTTTTTAGTTTAAAGCATTCAGTTATTGTTAATCTGAGGTATTGCTAGCAACAGCCATCTTGAGACTGATTTCAGTCAAGGCAGTCTATCACAGGATTTTGCTAGGACTCATCAGTGGTGAAACAACTAGACACAAAATACTTGTAAATAGTCGTTCACTCCATCACTTTTGTCACACAAAGCCACTACAGAATTACTGAAGGAGCAGGAATTCATTTTCTTTTTCAAACTATTTTAATTTATGGTACTCTGTTGGTGAACAGGTAGACAACATACCAGATAATTTATAATATTTCAATTCAGTGATCTCATTAGATCATGAGGCTAAAATGAACTTAGTATGAATTGGGTGCAACTCACAGGTCCCTGTGCTAGCAAACATGCATTAGGAAATGAATGTGACAATCAATTATGACTTCACCAGACTTGAGATATGCTAGGCTGGTGGAGTAGCATAAGGCCAATCTCATTTAAACCCAGGCAGGTGCTGACCAGCATCTAGAACAAGATAGTCATTTGCCCCAAGCTCGTTTTCCAATTTATTTAAGATGTGAATATTAGTTAGCCAAAGTTCAAAAGGTACATAAATCCCACTAGATTTACTTCTCTCGTGTATAATTTAGATTCTTTGTGGCTTCTCTCTTCAACTTATTCTCTTTCTTTTTTCTGTCTTTCATCTTTATTTTTCCCTGGAATATGGGTGCCTCACTAGTTATGTTTATCTTATCTTAATTTACAAATTAGAGGTTGAATTTTTTTTTGTTGACCTGCAAATGTTCTTTTTGTAAGTGCTAGCTAGAATAGATTATTGACACGTAATATTGCATAAAATATGGATTCTAACGAAGAAAGATAGCGGAAACTGTTGCAGATTTTGAGATAATAAAGAGGGTAAGAAAGAGAGAGAGCAAGAAGAAAGAAGAGAGTGAGGAGAAAAGAGAGAAAGAGATCCAGAAAAAGAAAGCAAGAAAAAAGAATCAAGAAATGGGAATTCGCGCAAACTCATGTAGAGAATAGAGCGTTTTCATATACCTCTTGAGAGAGAATTCGCAGATTTCTTGCGAGAGGGGAGAGTTTGTAGAATTCATGCGAGCGAGAGAGAGAGAGAGAGGGTTCGCAGATTTCTTGCAGAACATTTGTGAGCGATTTGAGCGTAAAAGCAGGAATGAGGGTAATTTCGGCGGTGGGAGGCATTCATAGATCGAATGGTTTGAACTTTCGCGGGAGGGAGGATTTCAAGATGCCGTTGTTCGCCATGTGAACCGCGTTCAGTTCCGTAAATTTATATCGTTCTGTGGCGAGACATGCTCGGAGCGTGTGCTTTGAAGTGACTAAAAAACACATTGAAAACATATTTTGAAGAATAAGGTTGTGAAAAAAAAAAAAAAAAGCAACTCTCCTACTTCAAACACGAGACGAAGCGTAATAGATGGATAAAAAGTGATCAGGTTTTACTATAAAAAGTCGTATAAGATTCTTTCATACCTGCTCTTCAACACTCTCTCTTAAACTGGAGTTTCATAAGGTGGGGTCTGCTTGAGGAAGAGGAAAACATGAAAAAAAAAAAAAAACACACTGAGAGAAAATAAGGGAGAAAATCAAAGTGTATTTTCTCCTCCTCTAGATGTTTATTCATAGAATAAAAGTTTTATAATTAAAAACTAGATCTATTTACCCAATTAGACCCAAAAATATGACTTGCTAATTAAAATATAAAAAAGATAAATATAATTAGGAACCATATTCTTAAATTTCAACTTTTTCCTCATCTTAGACTCCTTGATATAACTTCTCCAACAATTACAAAAAAACACATCTATTGTTTGATAACAAATACCATAATATTCTATAGATTATTATGATCGAGGGTTTATCTTATTACGGATTAAGTGTAAGCAAAATGAAAATGGTAAATTTAGACCCAAAAAAATGAAAAAGAGTCGATTGTCACTCATTGGATGCACATAAAAACATGAATAAATACCAATCAAGCGGGTATAAAAATATCTTTTATAAACAAAAGTCAAAGTAAATTCCACAATTTATTAATATGAAACACTCTCTAATTAGTGGATTCATTAACTCGAGTATCTCAATCGACAACACAAGGGCATGATTCTATCAGTCAATTTTCTTCAAAGAAACACGACTTGAGGTTGAGGTTGTTTTAAATAAATGGACTTCATTTCTCCAAGTGAGGGAGCAATGGCTCCATATGGACCGATTCACAATAATACCTTAGGGCCTCCACTTCAAATCCATCGATGAAAACATCCTTCCTCTAGCTTCATTCAATTGGAGGCCAGAACCCGATTCATCGGCAAGGTTTTGTTATAGTTCTTTCATGAATTCTAATTAATTTTTAACGATATTTCAACTCTCATAATTACACTTTAAATTTGAAATTATAAATACTTTTATTTATTTTTATTTAAAAAATATATTTAAAACTTTACTATATTAAAAAATAAAATAAAAAACACTTAAAAAAGTAAGATTTAATTTAAGGGTAGCCACAACATAAAGCTTTAGGCATTAATCGCATTTGAACATCTGACTTAGAGTCTATCTGAAACCCTTAGAAAAGAAAAAAAATAAGAATTTAATCATTATTATTCCCAAACATACTTAATGATCAAATTATAATTTTCACTAACTATGTTTGGGAATAATAATGGTCACATTCTCATTTTTTTTTCTTAGGGTTCCAAACAGACCCTTAAGGATTAGGTTAGGTGAACGATCAATTCTTAAAGTTTTGGCAAAATTTGGAATACCACAATGGGGCATTCTTAATCTTTAAATTGAAAGTTAATATCAACCATAAAAAAATTCTTCAACAGTTAATTACCTTAATCCTTCACAATTAGGCTCTAAGAATCAAAATGAATTTGTTATATTATGATTATGAAAATGCTTACATGAATACTCTCTGTTACTCCCTAATTAGGTCGTAATTATATACCGTCTCATTGACGATTCTAAGATCTAAAGCTAATAGCTTGGAGAGTAAGGGTGATGATCACCAAAGAAGATACTAATTCCAAAGATTAAGACAAAAGAAACCCCATTTAGTCAAAAGAGAGAGTCACTTTGCTTAATGTACAAAACAAAGAGGTGAAGGTGAAAGTGATGATTGAACTTCATATATTTCCATCTACGAATGATCGCAAAACGCCATTCACCATGCACCCAATAATACTCCCATGTTACAAAATCATTTGAGAATCCAAGCACAGTCCAAGGCCGTACCGAGATCCATTAATGAAAAACAGAAAGGGCTTCCTTATCCACCTCCGGCGGGTCCCTTCGTCGACGAGCAAATAGCCTGGGGTGGATCACTGGAAGCTCTGAATCTGCAATCAGAGTGGGTTTCATCTTCATATAATGCGAGAGGAAAGGAAGTGAGAGAAGGGGGAATGTAATGATGAGAGCATATTCACTTTCTTCTTTTTGTCACTCCTTTATGATGCATCAGCAAAAGCTTGAGAGGAGTCCTTGCTGTTGCCTGTTCAGTTGGGTCCTTTCAGCCGATTTTTATTTTTTATTTTTTTTATTTTTTCTGCTTCTTCAAGGTTCGTATTCCCGCTATCACAAGACAAAACCCCATGAAATACATATATGTTCTTACTTTATTTTTTCCTGACTGGTTTTGTTTCTTATATTTAAGATCCGATTCTTGGTTTTCATTTTTTTCTTCACTGTGTGAGCTTTAATGGTAGCATTCACCAGAAAAACCAAAATGCTGTGTGGCTTGTATAAAAGAAGAGAAACTCCCCAGGTTCACGTGCTTCATGCTTACTGCTGCTTCCTTCTTCTCTGGGAGCTGATCATGGCAGCCCCAGAATCCTCTCTGAAAGCTAGTTGGAGATCTTTGATGAATTTAGTAATAATGTAAACGAGGACAGATGCATATGATCTGCTGTGGAAACTAGTTGAAGATCTCTTTTGTTTGTATCTCAGAATCCACCATGAATGGCTTTTTTCAAGGTGATACAGGAATAGTTGTCATCGTATATGGGGTCTCTCAAGAAGTTAACCTGTGAGGGCTTAATTGACGCTTCAATGAATTTGCCCTTTGACCCAGGGATAGCAACCTTCAAGGTGGGATCCTCTCATGCCATTAGGTAGAATAAGAAAAGACTAATTGAAAAGAAAGGTGCCATGCATGTGATTTAACAGCTTTTGTGTCCCCTTCATGAACCATTACAAAAATCTGTCAATCTCTCTTAGTTGTATACATTCCATTCACTTAAGCTAACTTTAAAATCTTATATCATATGTCTCTTCCTACACATATAGGTCTTCTTAGGACTACTATTTGTTTATTATCTAGCTGAACCAGCAGGAGCATGAGGTCCACTTGTCCTTTGATATAATTGTAATAAGAGAGAGAGAGAGAGAGAGAAAGAGGTTGTGCTGTCTTTGAGACCATTAAGTGAAAACCTGGTTGTTTGGAAAAAAATGAACAAGAAAGAAAAGAAAATATATCATATTTCAGTTCATGCATGTACAGTGAAGTATTTCTTGAGAGAGGACGAAGAGAAAAGGACATAGAGAGGACTGAAAAATCAATAATCTATATATGTTTATGCACTGAGACAAGGTTTTCTGGCAACCGAGAAAAAGGATAATTTAAATCCTCAGATGGGTAATATTTACTATATGAAAGCAAGTCACTGGATCCTATACTGTCCTGTTATAATACCTTACAAGTTTTCAGTTCTGTCTTAGCATCTTTCATGTTCTTTACTCTTTTATCTGGTTTTAGTAAGAAAGTCTCAGATGTTATAATCAGTACTAGAGTCTTGTAGATTTGGATCTTTGGATCTCATCCTTGAGAAACAGAAAACATATCTAAACCCTGGAAGCAACAGCTACAGCAACCCTCGGAAAGAAAACTAGGGGTCAAGAACAACTTCTGGCAAGACCCAGAAACACCGTTTTCACTATATTCAGAAGCTATAAACATGAACCCATATCACAAACAATCATTTCTTTTCTGTGTAGATCTAATCCATTATCTTCCTACCTGCAAGTCAGACAGAATATGAATTTTATTAGAGCTTTAGTATTATTCGAACGATACTTCTGCTTAAATGAAAATAGAAAAAAGAAAATTTGAGATCATTTGATTGAGAAAGAATCAAGCTAATGATCATAAAGTCTGTTTAGAAAGAACTCATTTGATAAAGGTTACGGAGAAGATCAAGGAATAAATTTTCTTTGAGAAGATATGATAAAGTTTTACTTGGAACACAAGAAGTATGAATCTGAAGTGCACTGATTTGACTACATTTTGACCAAGTATGTTTTACAGAAACTTTAATGTACTTCCCAATGTACAAATACTTTAAGTTGAGTTGCTTGTGTACTAATCAATATCAGCACTTTTCTTCGTGTGTCCATGATGTGAAGCAGAGAATTTTTAAGTAAAGAGACTGGCATTGGTGCCAGAAAAAAAATAACAAAAAAGAAGGAAAAGAAAAGAAGGATTACATGGAAAAGACATCTCCTGCTCTCTCCTTTTGATGCAATTCTAAAGCCTAAAACCAGCTCGCTTTTTGGTAGGAAACATGCCAACTGTTTGATTGAGGCCTCCAATCTTTCGCGTAAAGACTGCTTTTCTGTTTCCCAGGAATAGAACTTTTAGAAGTTCCATTCCTCTCCCCTTCTCCATTATTGCAGTCCTCTCCTCTTACAGGAGGCTCTCCCCCGTCTGCACACTTGCAGCCTTCATTTTCTTCGGAGAAAGCATATCGCCATTGCTATCTCTACTCAGCTCTCTCTCTCTCTCTCTCTCTTTTCTGTCCTTTTTCCCTGAAGCTGATGGAGCTTTTGCAAGGACAAGCATTACCCTTATTTCGTGAACATGTTTTCTGTGTCACCATTCTCGTCTGGAAGAAGAAATGGAATAAACTGCTATTAAAGTGGGGAGCAGGGAGATGGAAAGGTGGACCACCCCCACTAGATACAAAGTGATGGAGAAAGCAGGACGGATTAGATCAGAGAATGATCCTCATTCGCAGGGTTTGTCCCTGTAGATCATGCTAGGATCCATGATGAATTTCATAAGGATTTATCTCAGAATCTGAAGAACGGAAGAAGAGGAATGGAACCCAGTAGGGAAAAGAGAATCGATGGAGGCTTTTTCACTTCAAAAGTTCGGGTCCATTGAGTGCACTGGCGAGGGCTGTCACCAGCACAACATGAACTTTCAGTAATGCTGCCTTAGTGTAGTGGCATCAATGTTGGCAAAAGCCACCTGGCCACTAAAGTTGAGTTTAGATACTCAAACATCACCATTTGAGTTCTAATGTGAGTTGAAGGTTAAAAGACTAAAAGAGGCAGAATAACCTGCTTTTTAACCTTTCATAACCATAAGGTTGAGTCAAGATTTATGGTAACAATAAATCCTAGTGTGTCTCAACCAAATACACTTGATTGGTCTCGTTAGTAGGACTCATTGGCATGGGCACCAATGGTCCCACTCAAGGGTGCAATCCAAGTGCCTCTATTTTGAATGCCCTAGAATTCTTTGTTCAAATAAATCTCGACCTTTTTTACCCGTCATATTCATTTAAGGAAGTAATTGGGTTCATTTATCCTACCTCTTTCGGACAACTCCCTCCAATCTACAAAGAGAATGAGGTGGAGAGGTGAATTTTTCATCCATATTATTATTATTATTATTATTATTATTATTATTATTATTATCATGATTTTTTGTGTGTGTGTGTGTGTGTGTGTGTGTGTGGGGGGGGGGGGGGGGGGGGAGAGACGAGGGGACTGGGAGGATCCCTCTTCTATGTGGTAGGATGAGGGATCATAGGTTGAAAGGGGAACAAAAGATGAGACAAAAGGTCAGTGTAGGACAAATATGGTTGGAGGAGTAGAACAAAGTGTGACAAAGGGTGGAGATAGAGGTAAAAGTGGTTTAAACCTGCAATCCCGTCAGCACGTAGGGCAGAGCCGGATTGACAAGCCAGATTCACAAAGAGGCATGAGTTCACACTATTGCCATCCATGGCACATGCTTAGTAGCTTTCAAATAAGAGAAGCTAAACGAAAAGATTGCTTATTCTCGATCATATGCACCACTTATCATCACCCAAAGGGCCCACGAAATCAACGGATCTCGTGAACAAACGTAAATAAGCATCAGAATGGGCAAAGTGGGTCCCGCCGTCGATTAATGTCGCTTTGCTCCATCTCGTGACCCCTCATAAGATCTCTCCCTTCCTATTACGAAAATAAAGAACAGGGGGGAGTCTGAGAGCAACGTGTTTGACCGGATATCTAAATCTGCAAAATTTATATTTCAGAGGGAGGAGGGAGGAGGGAGGAGGAGGAGATGTCTGATCCAGAGCGGAAATAAAAAACCGACGCAAAAGAATATAATAAGCTTATTTGTTGTGTTTCTCGCCAAAGCAGGACAGGGAAAGAGACAAAAGAGAGCGCGAGAAAAGACAGAAGAGAGAACCTTGTTAGGGTTTCCGGACATAAAAAATGGCAAGGATTCCCTTGAGATTTTGTTAGATAATGATATATCTCGTAAAGTCCCTCACTTTTAATCGTTTTCATCTGCTCTCCCTCTGTTTTGAGCTGCCCTTTCTCGAAATCCCCTCTGCAAACAGTACATGCTTCTCTCCCTTTCGTGTTTTTAAATCTTTGTTCTTTCTCTCTTTTCGTTTTTATAATCGTCGCAGAGGGTGGCTCGCCGTGGTCATGTGGAGGGAGGGGAGGAAGATGGGTTGCTTCTGCGCCTTAGAAATTAGAATAGAATCTTCCTGAGTTCCTCTCTCCACGGCATGCAGTGGGATATATAGGAAGATGATGGCTTTTTCCTGGGGACTTCCCGACAAACATGTGGACCACCTCCTTCTTTTCTTCCTCTCTCTGTCTAAAAACTCAGTCATGCATGTGTGCGCATAAGACCCATCAGGGGAAAGTGGCCAAGGAGGGTTTTTTTTTTTTCTTCCATGGCTGTCCTGCAATTACTGATGAGAGAAGCAGAAGGGCAGGCATGTGAGTGTGAGTGTGGAAATGGACAACGCCATGAATAGTTAACCATTTCTTTGCGTAAGTATGCTTGCCTGTGGGAGTGACAAGGACAGAAAAATGGGAGAAAATGGCCAATGAAAGTTAATATTAAAAGCAAAGATCACGAGGATGGTATATAGAAACCCTATCAAGATGGGCACAACACTGTCAGCTGATAGACTCTGCAGTACTTGCAGAGGGTAAGGGTTTAAGCAACTACGACGACGACGAAGAAGAAGAAGAGTGAGGAAGATTTAGAAGTCGTTTCTGTAATAGTTGGGAGTCATTTCACTGAATTTAATATCAGCATTTGAAGCAGACAAGCCCTGGTCTGCTCTGGTCTGTAACAGTGCCACCCCCCATGCACCTTCAGAGCTGTTCACACTTGGTAAACAGTAATAAATCCTCTCTCCTTCTCTCCCAGATGGAGCCCAACTCCATGAATCTATGGAAGCATATGTTGAATCAGAAGAATTACGTGTGGACCCCAGACGAAATTCATCATCTCCTGGGTATGAAGATGGGTTGGAGGCATCATTGGGGGCGTCCACCCCCACTGTGGCAGCCTGCCTCTCCTTTCAAATTATACTCATGAAAACTAGCCATTAATGGCTGGAAAGGAATGAAAGAAAAAGCTCAACCGATCAGTTTTTTTTTTTTTTTTTTAATCTTTTCCTTAGCTCTCACGAACATCATAGACATGATCAAGATCATAATCTGTTGGGTATCTAAGAGAAATAATTACTCATCATTTTCACATTGATGGGTATTTTCCTCGCTTCAGATTTTATCGGATTTCACCCACCGTGTCCCACCCATGATTTCACTACTCAAATGGCTCTAATTTCTTCAAAGCAAAAACATAGTTTAATGCGGGATTCCTTGGGGTATTACAAGAAAGCTGCAATAGCCAGTTAGTCATGAAAGATGAAAAAACTTTTGGTGGCAATAATTTCCATTGACAACCTGAGCCGCACCACATGAAGCCAAAGCAAAGAGGAGAGAGAAAGTGAGAGACAGTAAAGTGGGAGCAAATGTGATAAATAGGGGTTTTCGCAGAAGTTGGAGAATATTGGTAAAGAAGATGGGAAAAAGGGGAAGGAGAAGAGAAGTGAAGAGAAGATAAGAAATCAGAAATGTCGTCACCACAGCTTTAAATCCCATCACGTAGTTCGATGTATCATTTTTTTTCTGCAAGTAGAAAATGATGGGATTCGCAGTAGAAGGGGAAGTGTGCTGTGTGGTGAGGATTAAACAATTCAAGACCAGGAAGAGGGCAGGGGTGAAACAATAACTTAAAAAATAACATTCAAAGGAAAAGGTTTTATCTTCCGACATGAATCTCAGTCACCTCCATCATCATGCCATAATTTTACTTACAATTTTCATTATCTTTACAATAGTAAAAAGTAGGAAGAATCACAAGACTTACTCAGATAAATTAACTAATCATTTTTGCATGTAAAAACTGCTTAGACACTATTAAATCACCCGTTCCTCCATCATAATCTTTGTTTCAACCGTTTGATTCAATTGTTCTAGCTATCATTCTCTAACCCCCACAAGTTATCTCAAGTGATATATGTCATTTCATTAAGTTATCCATGGAATGGAGCAAGTCCAGCACAGAGTAGTGTCACCATCCGTGACACAACGGGGGCTAAATCGAATCAAAGGTCCCACCAATGGGGAGGAGATGTCTCAAACTGAGGAGACTCGGCTAGTGCTTTGATATTGGACTCGTATGGGAAGGGACAAATACGGCAGCGGACTGAGATAATCAAAGGAAGTTTCCTGAGAATGCTAACGTTAGACAAAAGCAAACTCCATCAAAAGAGGGTGGAAATTACCACCTTGAAGAAACGTTGAGGATTACACCATTAATCACTTTTTGCAGAAACAAAATAGAGAGAGAAAGAGATAGAGAGAGAGAGAGTAAAGAGCCATCTTCTTCTCTCTTTACATTGCAAGTGCCTATGAGAGGAGAGAGAAAGAGTCACGGGTTTGTCTTGAAACTCCCCTCTTTCACAGTCCTAGACAGACAGACACATATTCTCCCATTACATAACCGAGGAAAAAAACAACCGCAAAACCATAACTCAACATCTCCTCTCTCTCTTTCTCTCTCTCTCTAACATCCTCATAAACCAGAACTCATCTTCTTCTGTTCTTCTCCTTCACCCCCGAGAGGAAGATAAACCCAAAATCCTATTTCGCTTTCTTCTTCTGCTAGCTGCTGCTTATTCTTCTTCTGGGTCTTCTTTGTCTACTTCATGGCGCTCATGTTGGACAATTGTGAAGGAATTTTGCTGTCACTAGACTCTCACAAGTCAGTTCCTGCTCCTTTCCTCACCAAAACATATCAGCTAGTTGATGACCCTTCTACGGATCATATCGTCTCTTGGGGAGAAGACGATACGACATTCGTAGTGTGGCGACCTCCGGAATTTGCACGGGACCTCCTTCCTAATTACTTCAAGCACAACAACTTCTCCAGCTTCGTTCGTCAACTTAACACTTATGTAGGTGTTAGATTTTCTGTCCAGATTAAAATGGGGGATTGATTTTCCGTTTTTTTTTTTTGCTTATTATCATCGCTAGTTGTGTTGCTTTCTGGAATTTGTTTGATTGGTTACGGGATGGGTGTTCAAGATTTTTGGATTTTGAGAAGTAGGAATTTGGATTTTCTTTTATGGAAGATAGTAAAAATTGACTGATTTTTTTGGCATTCTTTGATGTCTGAATCAGGGCTTCAGAAAGATCGTCCCTGATCGTTGGGAGTTCGCCAACGAATTCTTCAAGAAAGGAGAGAAACATCTGCTCTGCGAGATTCACCGCCGGAAGACGTCTCAGCCGCAGATCTCTCACCATCACCATCATCATCACCACCCGTCACCGGTCGCGCCGGCATATTTTCCTCTCCGTTCGGGCGTCTCTCCGGCCGACTCCGACGACCACCTGAATTGGTACGAGTCTTCCTCCCCCATCTCGTCCCCCCGGGCACCCGCCGCCTCCGCGGCTGCATCTGTGCCGGCTCTTACGGAGGATAACGAGAGGCTCCGGCGGAGCAACTCCATGCTTCTCTCCGAGCTCGCTCACATGCGGAAGCTCTACAACGATATCATCTATTTCGTGCAGAATCATGTCAGACCCGTCTCACCCAGTTCATCCTTCCCGTCCTCATTTCTTCTCTCCAATGCTTCTTCTACGACAGCAGCAACCGAGGTGCAAAAGCCTTTTCATCAGCTCTTCGGGTTTTATCAGTCACAATCAAAACAAGCTCCGGCTCCAGTAAAGGGTTCATTAAACTCTTCCAGCACTTCAAGCAGCTCCATTACAGTTCTTGACGAACCCCAGAATGGCTGCAGCAACAACGGGAATAGTTCAAAGACGAAGTTGTTTGGAGTGCCTTTGCATTCTAAGAAGAGATTGCACCCGGAACCCATTTCTCCTCCGAGCACAAATGAGACCCAAAAGACCAGATTTGTGTTAAGTAGGGAAGATTTAGGGTTGAATCTAATGCCTCCTTCACCGTGTTAAATTTTGTACCAGTAATGGCTTTCTCGCTCACATATCATTCAAGCTAAGAGCTTTTGTTTTGTGTTTTTCTTTAAGCTTTTCTTTTTTCCTCTTTCTCTTTGGACTGATTGTGAGTTCTTCGCTTTGGTCTGTCTCGTCTGATAATATCTTCCGAGTCTGTATATAAGTTTTTGTTTTCTAAGTTTTGGTAACAGTGAAAGACCTGGAGCCGCGATCATCAATCATCATCCGTTCTCGCAGTTTCTTTTGGTGCTCTCTCGATGTTTGGATCTCTTTTATGATTTCTTTCTCCCTTTCTCCTTCTGATCCTTCTATGAAGTCATGAAAGTTGAAACCGGGTTGACTGACGACATAAATGAAGAGAGACGAGATGCGAGTATGAGCAGAAACCCTTGTCTTCCATAAAAAAACTCTGAACTGTGTTTGTTCAAAATCATTGAATTATGTCATCAACAGTCGTCTTTCTGCCATTTAAGTAAATATTTCAAAATCAAAACCAGTAAAGAAGAGAAAGGAAACATATCCAGTACAGAGAGTATATAGCATGTGCCACGTAATGGGAATCTTCCACGACAAAGATATCGAAAAAATTGATGGGTCATATGAGAGAGATGTTTAATGACAGGGAAATGTGAGAGTGAAGGAGAGTGACAGAGGACTGACAAGAAGCAGAGAGAACTTCTTTCTTTCTTTCTTTTTTTTTTTTTTTCTTTTCTTTTCTGCTCGAAAACGCTTCTATCTTTCTTCACAAGAAAAACCTGAGTCTTTTCCCACTTTAAGGCTCTGATCAGGTTCTCAAACCCCTCCTTTTGATCCTCTTCCCTTTCCCCCATTTCTAGCTCTCACATTACACAGGTCTTTGACTGCTAGATTAAGCAGCTTTGCTTCCGTCCTCCCCAGCAACAGCAAAAATGAAAAAAAGAAAAAAAACTCTCCCCAGAATTCGAGACAACAGAGAATAAATTCTCAAAAGCTCGCATAAAAGTTTGACCAGCCCATCACTCTGCAGCAGGGTTTTCTTCTTCCTTCCTTACGTTCTCTTTTCTGCTCTCTCCTCGATCACATTCAAAACCAAAAAGGAAAAGAGAGAATTGAGAATCGAGAAAGAAAAGGCGAAAAGTTTGTTGAGAAAGGAAAACCGGAAAAGAAAGCAAAGAGAAAAGGAATATCTATGATCACGATGTCTTAATTCCTTCCATACAATAATTTTCTCCGTTTTATAAATCTCCTCCCTAAACCCCACTTCTGGATTACGGTCTCTCACGTGCGATAGTTTGAATTTGCACGTGGGAAGGGGAGCCCTTGAAAAAGGGTGGAAAAAGCAACGTGCTTTGCTTTGTTGACTTTGTTTCCTATTTGTCCATGTGGTGTGGGGCTACTGGGCCCCACATTACATGCTCTTCGAAAGAGGATAGCTATCACCGTTTTCCTAATCCACTTTTATTTTTTTCCTTTTTATCCAAAATGCAAATTTCGATTTATTTATTTATCTTTCTATTAGTTGATGGCTCAGTAGAGTTTGGGCCAGTGACAAAATGGGCCTAAAATATTCGGTCCAAATTTTTCTTGTTCTATATCCATTGATTTTATTTATTAGCAAAATTGAATATAAAATGCTATCTAAATACACTCTAATCCACCACTCATATGAGTTGCATCTATCCGGCTTCAACTTTATTCCAATAATTTCATTGATGGATCCCTAGTTTATCAATAATAATGTTAAGAGACTGGCCAATACAACTTAAAAGACTAATCGTTTAAATGCAGAAAACCAACCTACTTCAGAGAGGTGGACCGGAACCACCTCTGACACTAACCCAGGTCGACTGGAACTACCTAACTCTTACAAGTAAACCCTTTTACCCTTTTTTAAAAATATTTTTTAGGTATTTTTTATTCTTTAATTTGATTAATAGATTTGATTTTATGTAATATAATTTTTTTTTATTTTTAAATTCTTTAGAATGTTTATAAAATAAAATGAAAGGTGGTATAGGACGGGGTTGAGGTTCCACCTCTAACCCTAAGATGGGTTTATTTAGGTTTTGGGTTGGAGTTCGGGGTTTTCAAAACCAGAGTCAGGCCCGACCCTTGCCCACCCTCGGGTCCCAATCTGAACGTAATTCGCCGCCGATCTTTATTCGTATCTAATGCATAGTAGGACGTAGCGGGACTTTTAAAAAATTGACAACGCATAGACGTTCTTAAACCCTCTTTGCAAGCACAACCTAAAACCCTCCCTCTTTCAAACCTCCGAGATGGAGGTGGTAGTGGCTTCGTCTTCGGTGGACGCCGGAATCAGCTGCTGGGAGCTCCACTCGGGAGCAGAGCAGCTGCGTTATCGCGGTTGCAGTTCCCCTCCTCATGGCCTCACTTGCGTGGCACGGCGATTCCTTGCATCCTCGCAGTTGCGTGGTTCTTCTTCTTCGTCGTCTGGCAGCGTTTTCTACTGGTCGTGGAATAAGGTGTCTTTCTCTTCTTTATTTTTTCCTCTCCGGATAGGTACGCTTATGGAGGTAGGGAAAACAAGAGTTCTATTGTGGAAGGGTTCTAATAAAATTGATGCTTAATAGGTCTTCCAATCAGAAGGCAGCCGTATTTTTTTGATTGGCGTTATTAAGTTTTTAGATCTGGTTCATGGCGAAGAACGGAAAGTATCTTTCCCGGCTGTGTTAGGTTCCGGTGAGCGAATCCTGTTCCTATGGTTCATGATATTATGATGTGGCAATGGTTCTATATTGGCTGTGAACCTACCTGAAGCAGCCTTCATAGTGAACGCAGTGTTGTTTGTACAAATACATAAAAACATGTTATGGTGAAAATAAAAAATTTTAGTTTAAGCGGACATGCATTCCGGTAGTGGTTCTGACTAGAGTGCAATGTAGGCTGAAAAAACTAGGAATATTATTGGTCCTTATAAAACATAAAATTCTACTTCAAGGTGCCTTGTGCTACGATTTGTGCTCGTATTTCAAACTTCTCCAATTTTCCTATAGTACTTCTGATTGGGAGTTACTCTTATTACCCTAATGCACTTAGAAATTTTGGAAAGAAGGGTAAGTCTTAATGCCTGAAGGAAAATTGTAGCTAACCTGCATCCATATGTTTGTGGGAGCTGGGCGAATGGGTTCATAGCAATGGAACATGAGCTCAAGATTGGGTGGCACCACTTCTGACATTTGCCTTTTTGTCTTTTGCAGACTCAACCTGAGGTGAAGAGTTTCCCTGTTGAACCAATCAATCCTCTTGCATGTAATTCTGATGGGACATACATTGTGGGAGGTGGTGCATCTGGTGACATTTACTTGTGGGAGGTAAATCAGTTGATTTACTTTAATCTTCTTAATTAAATGATTAAACTCAGGGGTAAAAGCTAAATGGGCTTTATGAATCAGGTGGCAAGTGGCCAGTTACTCAAGCAGTGGCATGGACACTACCGTTCTGTTACTTGCTTGGTATTTTCTGATGACGAGTCATTCCTAATTTCTGGAGCAGAGGATGGATGTGTCAGAGTCTGGTCTCTTTGTAGGTAGTCTTTGAATCCATTCTTCTTTGTTTTTTATTTTTTAACAATTACCTTGTTCGCAACATTAATTGTTATCTCTTTGTTTTTACTGGGCAGGTTGTTTGACATTATGGGAGATACCATGTCAAGCCAACCATACGAAAATAGCTTTACTGAACATACTCTGAAAGTTACTGATGTAGTTTGTGGGTACGGAGGGTGCAGTGCAATTATCATCTCTGCTTCTGAGGATCGTACATGTAAGGTTTGATGGCTTTTTTCTTTTTATTTTTCTTTTTATTTTTTTCATGTTAAAATGTCTAGGGTGACTGGGGCAGGAAGTGTTATTTCAGTGATCACAAATGACTTATTTTATGTTCAATTGGTTCACATTTATATCTGAAAAAAAAAAAATAGAAGAATAGAAGAAGAAAGAAGAAGAGAAAGGGAGTGGAGAGAAGAGAGTACATCAAAGGGGAATATTTGGTTAGGTCAGAAAATTTCGACCTGCCTCTCCTTTTATTGATAACTTAAGTTACGTGATTACAAAATACATTCTTGCCTCTACTCACTTAAACCACTATAGCTTCCTAACTACACATCAGAATGGCACGTAAACTAAGACATCTAACAACCAACCAATCTGATTAACCCAACTACAGATTACATACAACATTTGTGAAATGACCAAAATGCTCCTTCTTGATGTTTTTACAATATGAATTTTTTTCTTTTTGCTTATAAAATAAAGATAGCTTGCTTTGCCATTTTCAAAAACAAAAAAAAACAGCTCTTATTGTGGGGGAATTATTTCTCCCTGGCAGGGACTTTCTCCTACTTAACATTTGATTGGCTTATAAGAGGGAGAAGTGTGGATCAGACTTTGGAAATTTATATCAGTTAGCTCAAATGAGAAGTTGTACTTTTTGCCATGTGAAGAAGAAGTCAAGATATTATCTGTTGTAAGGTTCAGATATATGCATATTCGTACACTTCAGAGGACTACCTAATTTGTAACTGTATAATAGTTGGAGATGGTTGAAATTAGCAAGCTAATTAGATAAGTTATTTTTTTAAGAACTATTCATTTTTCATAGAGTTCCTTTTTTTAAAAAAAATTATGTGAACTTTATGCATTAGAGAATTATGCATATCTAGATATTTTTTAATAGTGTTAGGAGTAACAGTTAGTTCTCTTTCAAGGCATGTTCCAGCTATACACAGTTAAATCATGCTTTAGGTGAAACTAAACCTTCACTTGTATTAATACCCATCTATTTCATATTGGGTTGGGGGTTGGGGGAGAGGATGTTTATGGAATGCAGGGGCTGGGTTGTGTTTGGTATTAGTTTGTTATGAGAATTATCAAACCTAGGATTAAAGTTAGTGGTTCTGCATCTGTTCAGCCCTTTGCAATAATGAGATAAAATATGAAGGAATCGTTACACTTATATGATTAGAATGATCATACTTTTCTCTGTAAGAGAAGTGGAATGATCTGTCTACTGATAGATGCTGTGGTAACATTTTCTGTTTTTGTAAGGGTGGTGGAATAAACTCTTGAGTAGTCTTGTCATTTTCAACTTAAATATATTGTATGATCTTTGTGGATACATTTCAGCTTCAGGAAAGTTTGATGTTTAGTTCATGTATATGTATTATGGGAAAAATTATGGGAAAACTGGTTTCTTTGATCAACACTTGGTGTCAAGCAATCTCTCTGAACACTTTTACACTGGGGCGGATGGTTGGAGTCTATTGGTAATGCTTTATGCTTTGAGTAATGAGGTTACAACTTCAGTCTTGAATGTGAGATTAGATTAAATTAGGTCGTTAAAAATTCACAGCCACAGAAACTGTTCTGTTTGCAGTAAATCACATTTTATGAGTTGTAAAAAGTATTTCCTTGTACGCTGCCTGGAAAATATGTTCTGGGCAATTTGCAGTTTTCGTGAAGTCCAAAACTCGATAATTTGTTCTTTGTATGAATTTGAAGAAAAAGTATGAACAAGACCAAAATTGTAAGAAAGAATTTTTTTTGCTATTTTTTGTGGGAAAAAGGGCCATGGTTTTAGAATTTTGCGGGAAAATCAAAATTATATTTCAGTTTCTTCTTCTTATTTTTCCTCTTCTCAAGAATGAACAGTTTCAGTTTGTATGAAAATTACTGGATAAGCTGGTAGTTTTATTTAAAATGTTCTGCACAATCCTAGACATTTTAGTTCTTCAGACTTTTACTAAATATTACTGGTGTGTTGGTATATTTTCTATTTGTAGTGAGATCATATAATCTAGGTCAACATTTTGCATTGTCTGTATCAAAAGTAGGTTATTGCTCAGGTTATTGTATGTGATTGTATGGTGACATGTTTGTCTAAAACAATGTCTCAGGTCTGGAGCTTGCCTAAGGGGAATTTGCTGAGAAATGTTGTATTCCCATCTATTATTTATTCTATTGCTCTGGATCCTGGGGAGAATGTATTTTATGCTGGCTGCAGTGACAGTAAGATATATATTGCTGCACTTAATGCTGTAAGTGCCACAAGCAGCAGCTATGGGCTCCATATCATTGGTGCATTGTCTGATCACAGGTGATTTTCTTCATGTATTTGTGTACTATTTTTTATGTGCCTTTTATTCAAACATTTCTGTAGTATGAATATGAAGACTTTTTTGTTTTTTTATTGTGCCTGATGGGGTATGTATTTGCTATCAATCTATGCTTGATCTCCTAAATGTGGATTCTTATTTTACCTTTTATGCTTTACTTTTGACGCTTAACATTGAAAAGTGAATTGTGCTTTCTGTTCTTATTTAACCTTTTTTATAAGGGTTACACATCATCATTGATTGAAAGTTTGAAACCTTCTTAAGCCATCTTTTGGGGACCCTTCTTAGTCACTTTCAAAAGGATTCCTTCTTGTTCTCTCATTTTCATTAATAAGCTACTTGTACAATTGGAACTTTGACTTTCATCCCATTGATTGCATTGCATTATTTATGTGCCCTCTCTGCCTCTCAATTCAGTTGCATCACATAGGACACCAAAATCTGGTACTGAGCCTCTTGTAAGATTAATTTTTGGTGCATATGGGAATATTGTTTTTTTATTTTTTTATTTTTTTGTGCTCTTCTCTCTTGAGCCTTCACTTGGAACAGTGACATACACTTTTTTTATTGAAATTTGAGCACAGAAATTTACTAGTTTTCGAGGCAGTACGACTTGTTTAAATAAGCATGATGAGGTTTGGATAACTCTCTAGGGAAATCTATTATTCACATCATGGATGTTCAAAAACCTGCTAATGCCATTTAAAAAAAAAAAACAAAACCGCTAATGCAGGGTGGACTCCATCTTGGAATGAAAGACATGAACTTCCATAGTTTCTGTGATCCAATTAAAAATTTTTATACAGATTACTTGCATTTACCAGTTAGCTTATGGTATCCTCTCTCTCTCTATCTTAATGACCGTATTACATTCTTTTACATCATACTTCTTTTTTATATCTAACCATTTTGCTGATATTTGCATCATTCACAGTAAGACTGTTATGTGTTTTGCCATTTAATAAACAGTTGAGGTTCCCTATTTTATACATCTAACATTCCCTGAGATCGCAATCTTGAACAGTAAGGCAGTTACATGCTTAGCATTTAGCAACAATGGAATTTCCTTAGTTTCTGGATCTGAGGATGGCACTGTTCGAGTTTGGGACACAAAATCGAATAATGTTGTTCGAATATTCAAATATGCAAAAGGTATGTCTATGTGACTCTGGTCCTGTTTCTATGAACTTCACTTATATTTATTGCATTATCTAAACAATCTTTAAAGTGTTTGTTGCTACCTTATGTGTCTTTTTTTAGAAAAAAAAATGTTTTTGCTGGATAATTTTCTGTTAAAATGCTTGTCCTTACATTTACTTTGTAATAGTCTTTTATTCATTACATTTTCCTTATAAAGCACCGTTTTATCTTTGCAGGTCCTGTTAATAATGTTATTATTGTTAGACAACCTATTCATTCAAATGCTCAACTGTTACAAAGTGCCCCAGCTTCTGTACCTAGAAGACAATCATCATTATTGTTAGCGCCACCACTGAATAAATATGTTGACTCAGAGGATGAAAACCTTCATAATAAACCTGTTAAAGTTCTCCTCACCCCATCTGATGAATATTTGGATGGACGTTGCCTCAGTTTTTCGGTGATGACCAGTCAAATTAAAGAGCTTCAGGTAGTTCCATGTTTGAATAGATTTCTAATGAGATAATAGATTTCAAATGCATTTTGTTGCCATGAGATAAATAGTTTTCAAATGCATTTTATTGTTATGAGATGAACACTATCCTTGATGTTTATGGCATGTTATATCTGTTGTGTTCATAACTCCTCACAATGTTGACCTCTTTCTGATCTGTCAAGTAGGAATCTCATGTTCATCAAACATTTTGACATTAACCATTTTTATTTGTTTAGTCATTTCTTTTTACTTAAAAAAAAGATGCCGATTGCTCTCCAACCAAAAAGAAAGCTTGGTAGCAATGCAAAGTGCCCTTCTCCTCCTCCTAATTGCTACCTCAAGCTTCATATAGGGCTTTGGGTTGAGCCCGGTTCCATCCCAAAATGATTAGCCACTTAGGAGGCCTATTACTCAACCTTATCCTATTAGTTTTTCTTCCCATTTTTCAATTTGGGATTTTTTCCCACTCAACACTTAAATTTTGTTAGTACTTCCTCATTTCCCAGGTTATTATATGACCTTTCTGGTAGCGCTGGGTGATGGGAGGCCGTGTTAGGAGGAATACTTATACATTCTGCCCCCTTTGAACAAGTGACTGAGTGTTGTACTCTACTTCTAGGTCTTAAAGTTGTTTAGATGGTTTTGATGTTATTTAGAGGATCTATCTGTGGACCTTTGAATGTGAAGGACAATTCCATGGTGGACCTTTGAAGCTGGATTACTTGTTCTGCTCCTCACCCTTGGTGACCTCATGAAATTTCTGTGTTAGGGGTGGACGGCGGTTGGGTTCGGATTAGATTTTGAATACCCGAATCTGATTTGTAAATCTGACCTTGAAACCTCCCCTGTGAAAACCTGTGGTTGAGTTAGAAATCCAACCCAATCCCTTCTATTCCCCAACCTGATCCTCACTTCCTTGACCCATCCCATTCCATACTTTTGTCGTGGTCCTGTTCATCTTTTGCCAGAATTTATAAAAAATTTAAAAATTGAAAAAAATATAAAAAGATATCAATAAAAATGTCTTTTTTTGTTAAATACATATGATTTGTAAAATATGAAAGGTAACCATGTGATTAGATCTTGTGGGTCATGTTCTTTTTGAACTTTTATGTGCATTTTGGGAAAACTTGGCTATGATGACTTAGATTCTTGTATTCAAATAACTCAAATTGCTTGAACTTTTTGTATCATTTCATTTTTGCATTCATCTATCCTATGTATTATTCTTTGCTCTATTTCAAGCCATCTAATGAAAATCTTTAATTGTTATTGTTTTCTTTATTAAAGAAAGTCTTGAGCTTCCAAACTGTATATCAGAGAAATCCTCAATGATGATCTTCTGAACACCTAATCTTTTTGTATGATTTTGCATGGGAATTGTATTGTTCAGCTCCACGTTAATGCTGAAACCGTCTTTGTACATATAGAGTACATTGCAAAAAAAAAAAATCATTTGTTGCGTTTCAGTTGTCTTGTATGTGGTGCATGTATTATCAATTTGTGGAGGAAGATCCTCTTGCATGAAATTGACACAGAAGGGTTTGTTATAGTTGACAAGAAAGCTGAAATTTGGATATTGACGTGTTTTTCAGCACCAGGGTTCTGCTGCTGCTGCAGAGATGGAGTTGGAAAGATTACGGCTGGATTGTAAAAGATCTATGCAAATGACAGAAAAGTGGAAAAAAATGTATCAAAGCATTGTTGACCTCAGCTTAGATGATCTGTTGGACGCAGCCCATTCTAGGGATGTTAATGAAAAACCCTGAGGAACATCCTGCGCTGGCTCATCGTGAAATAGATGCAAAGTCGGCAGCTACAATCTTAAGTGAGTAATGGATTGTTTTAGGGCCTTTAAAAGTGTCTTTTTTTTTTTTTTTTGGCCCCGTGGTCGTTTCTTATTTCTTGTGGTGGTCTTATTTATCATATCATGGTTAATATGTTTCGAGTTGCCACGTCAGATATATATTTTAGGATGTGATATGCTTTTTCCTTATGCGTCAAATTAACTGATTATCTTGGGGAGGGTTGATCCAATATGAAAATCTATTTGGTGTAAAATATATGAAACATTTATCTCAACTCCTATCATGATCAACGGCTATCTCAGTTATTCGATCAACGGTTATATCAACTGTGCGATTAATGGTTATCTCATTTATCTGATCATGTTTAGACATGATCAGACGGTTGAGATAGCCATTTTACACCAAATGGTTTTTCGTATTGGATCAGCCATGATCATTGGGAATATCTAATGTTTCTGTAAATAAGTATTCCATTACTGTTTTTCTCCTTTTTTAGTAAAATTACTGTGTTAAATACATCTTATGTGTACATGAGGCCTCAAGTATTATACGCCTAGGACTGACTGGCTTTGGATGGATGACTGTCCTTTAAAATTTTTCTAAGGTGAAAACCAGATTAGAAAATCATTTCATGAACCAGGAGTTTGCCCATGCAGCACAGCAGCTGCTTTCTTTCTCTGTCACCTCTCTCCGTTTCGAAAGCGACTATTCGTAGTTTACTCTGTTTGGAAATGGGAGCCCACGATTTTGTCATCTTGTCAAAACCTTAAGAAGAGATGGTCATAGATGGTCTCAACCATTTGACATTGGGAGGTCCCTTGGTAATGTTACCTTGCTTGTTGAATTTAGAATCCTGGGCGTTTACTGACAGAAATGGTCCCTTTAGTAAGTCACAACTGGACAAGAGTATGGTTACATCAGGTCTATGAATGAGCCTTATCCATTGGCTTGACGCTTCTCAATTGTGAGCTGTAACTGGGGACCAAAGATTGAACTCGTTCCTGAGAGTTTCTATGATCGTAAAAATGAATTTTGACTTCGACTGTTACATTGTGTTGCTAGAATTGGACCCGGAGTTGCGTCAACTGAAGATAGCCGAAGACTGATGCGGCATAGTTAACAACCGAAGTTGCGGCATGACCAAAGTTGAGTGCACAACTAACCCAGCCAAACATAGCTTTTTAGAGTCTTGTGGTTGTGCCAAGTCATAGAAATTAACCATTTGGTGCGAAACATGCAAAACAGCTATCACAAGAGTCAATAAGGTTTCTTATAACTTTGTAGGACATGCCATCTCTAGATATTATTTAGGGCATGCGAGATAATGGAATAAAAGTTGGCTTATTACTTGATCTAGCAGGGCTACAATCAGACATAAATCAATACTCTTGGCCGTTGCCTGTAAAATCTTGTCTTCTTTCAAGGGTGGGCTCTGCCACCGTCTCTAAGATTCACAAAAACTTGATTTCCCTCATTCGGAGAATCCCCTTTCTTATTTTTTTTTTAAAAAGGATAGGCTGGAGGATAAAATCACATTCAGACCTTCAATTAATCACAGACTTATTTAGCTTTTAGACAAAAGAGCAGGAGGAGCGCGATGGCGCTGTCAACGCTGCAACAGCGGTGATGAATGGCAAAAGAGGGGTTCCTTGTAATCACCACAAATTGAGGTGGTCATCGGCCTTGTTTCCGGTAATAGGAAGGGCTTGTTAGCCTTCACACCCACTTCCTGCATTATCTTTTCTTTACATAATACATTATCAATTTTTTGTTTTTTGCATACGAGCATGCACCAGTCTGCCTCCCAGAGGATTAAACTAATACAAGAATGGATACTTGAAAAAAGAAGTTATCTCAAAGTGGGAATTGATTAGTATTGATCCTAAAAGTTAAGCAAACAACTGTCTTCCAAGCATGATTTCATCTGTCAAGAATTAGGGAACACCCATTTCTTTATTTCCTTAAATTTTCTAGGTTATTTGCGTGATCTTCCGCAGCTCTTTAATGGATACTGTATCCAATGGAGTAGAGAGAGAAAGAGGTTGGTAATCTAAGTAACGTGGAAGAAATCAATAAAGAACAAGGCAAAAGAACTGATAACGTACTTTGTCAAAGCAGACTTTTGAGAGATGGTACCCGGCAAACTGTTGAAGAGCCTTTATTTGGCTAGATAGAGCTTTTGCTGATCTGTGTTGCAGGAAAGTGACCCGTTTATTCTAATGAAATTCATGGATGAGAGAGTAAATCATGAGTCTCTGTGTGTGTGTGCTCAGAGTGAAAAGAATATGGCCAGATGTTGTCTATGTATATTCTCTGCACGAAAGTACAAAATCACTACAGCTCAGATGAACTTGAGAGAGAGAGAGAGAGAGAGAGAGAGAGTAATGAAATTCATGGAAGATAAGTGTATATCATGAGTCTGCGTGTGTGAGAGTGAAAAGAATATGGCCAGATGTTATATTCTCTGCATGAAAGTACAAAATTACTACAGCTCAGATGAACTTTAGAGAGAGAGAGAGAGATTTGAAAGCAGAAGTTGGTCGGAGTGAAAAAGAATACGATCAGATGCAAAGGCAGAAATGAATATGTACGTCAGTATATTCTCAATTGAAAGTACAAAATTACTACAGGTTAGGTGAACAGTAGAAGGGGGGACATGCATCCATTTGAAAGTAACGAATTGATAAACCTTAGGTGAAGCCGGGAGAAAATTTAAGAAGAAAAGGGATGTAAATGATGAGGATCTGTATATATTTCCAAAGAGTAGAAAACCAGTAAATAAATGTCAAACCTTTCCATGTAAAAAAACAGAAGGAATGAAAGGGGGTGATCATGGAAGGTGGGAGACCTGCTTTTGTTTTCTTACACTTCTATACCTGTTCCTTCCTTTCTTTAATGTATTCATCCATTTATCCGAATATTTTATCTTATTATCTCTGACGCTGCAATTCCCAATGAAAGGAAAGAGTGAAAGGAAGGTGGTGGTACCAATTTTTTTTCTTTTTTTCTTCTTCTTTATTTTCTCCACTGCAGTGACCTGAGAGAGAAGATAAGGTGTGCTCCCGTGATAATGCAAAGTAAAAGCCCAACAGCAAAATCTCCTCATTTTGGATTCCTTTTTATCAAATCCTCTCTATTCTTCCACAGAGAACCTGTCGCTTTTTCTGTCTTGATATATTATTGTAATCCAATGCAGACACAACGAGAAAGAGAAAGAAAGAGAGAGAGAGAGAGAGAGAGAGAGAGAGCGCTTTCTCTGTATTGTGCTCTGAAAGCTGGAAGGATTTCTGCTCTGGATTGGGTGTTGCAGGAAACATTGAGCACTCAACATATGCTATCTTTTTCTTCTGCCAACTACAACTGGACCAAAGACTCACTTAAAAAATGACTTAACAGGCTACTACATGACATTCTCAAAGGCACAAGAACTTGGAATCATTTCAATGTAGTTGATGTCTTGACGCCATTAAAACTTGCTTTGGACTCTAAACTGAGACTATTTCATGTAAGGAAAAAGCTTAGGTAGCATGGAACTCCTAAACCTTCTGGGTGTCCAAAGAAATCAACCACAAAATGAAAGAGAGGCCAGTTTTAATGTGTTTGATAGCCATGGAAAATTTCTTAAGGCTCCCATTGTAATCCTAACAAATTGGATTTATGAAATGCAGACAAAAGCAAAACATATGGAAGACTGATATGTTGGAGGATGCATCTCTGACCTTATTAATAACATGATATGTGGATCGTTGTCTCAATGTGATTCTCATGTAAAATATGAGCTCCTTTTCCTCGTTGCCAGTAAAAAAGCTGTCTTTCAGTCTTTGGGGCTCCAACATCTCCATCTTCCTCCATTGGGTTATTCCTTAACAACCCAAAACTCACCCACATGCGACCACAATCTTCAATCTTTTACCACTCCTTTCATCATTTTTCCAGAATAATTTTCAGTCTAATTTCTCTTCGTGTTGCTTGATGTCATTCAGTTTCAAGCTCAAACTTCTATTTTATTACTTCCTAAGGTGGTCAAGTTAAGAGGGTTCTCAGAGTTATTTCTTCATATATGTTTGCTACCAAGTTCGAGTATCTATAATCAGATTGATTAAACTTGCAATAACAACTCAGATGCCATTCTTGACCAGAATCACATACCAGCATGTTATTTCTCCTTCTCTGAAAAAAAATTCTACAAAAAGAGAAGAAACAAAGCGTTAGTAAAGCTTCAACGCAAATTAGTCTGCTGAAACAATACAGAATGGTTCTGAGATTTTCATCTTTCAGCTATACATGGTTTTATCGCAAGCTAAGTTATCCTGCAAGGGTATTCGATGTGTATGGGATGCTTGGATAGCGGTCAATATATGACAGAGGAGATGATCGACCTCCTGTTAGGACTGAAAGGTGGCAGCAATAAGATGAAACAGACAGTAAATTTAAAGAAGATAATAAGAAGAAAAATGATATGAAGCCTCCACTGCCTTTACTGTTTTTTGTCCATTGCAACTGACAAATGCGTAGCAGATGCCTCCGGCGGTGAAGAATTTTTTCTTTACCTTTTTCTTTTCTCTCTTCGCTTTTCATCAAGTTGATTCCTGCAATTTGAAGGCAACGATAGATTGGTTAGAATCCCTCAGTTCCAACCCAATTCCCAGGTCAAAAATCTGGAAACATTAACTACTGGAGAAACCCATATTTCCAGATATACTGTAGATTACAGAACATTTATTTATCTGTTTTCTGCCCGAAACTGTTTGATCAGAGCACTCAATGAACCTCCATAGCTGTGATTCTTCATTCCCGCTCTGGCCCACTGCGGAGTGGCCCCCGCCCACACAACATGCCACATTCACAGCAGAGATTGAACCAGAGTTACAGTGCTCGTGGGAATGAACATCACTTTTCCCATCTTGAAGCTTGTCTGAGTTTACCCATATCGCTAGGGCTGGTAATAAGTTACCCCCAGAACTAAAAAGTTGGAGGAAGAGCAGCAGTTGCATCAGCTCCTGGACCTTCTAGAAAAGCGTTCCCCTGCAGGGACAGGAGCTGTGTAGCTGCAGCAGCGGGACGACCGGGGAACAATCGACGAAATCGGCCACCTTGGATGCTCGACACGTGTGGTTTTCCGGCACGGACCCACCGGGTTCAGGGATATCTTATTTAATGGACGCGTTCAGTAAAGACTGCAGGCTCCGGTCATGTTCTCCAATGTATCGGATCAAAAGAAGACTTGGTTGTTCTCCTTCTGACTCCGGTCATGTGAGTGTGGGGCTCATCGGATTAAAAGAAGACCTGTAATACGTTCCCCCCCCTTCAAGCATCTGAATTTCACCCTTCAGGTTTCATCTCCTTCCTCTGTTTATCCTGAGATTCGCTGCATTCAAAGGCTCCAGCAGTGAGCCCCTCTCTTCCTCCGACATTGCATCCATCCAACAATCCCGGTCGGACGATCATACCATTAGAACCCATCGGACAATCGCAACCATGTGATCAAACTCGATAGAAAATCGTAAAGGATTAGGATGTCCAGATATCATGGGCCAACAACAGGTGTGGGATTCTCTGTGTCATGGTGATATCACGAGTTGATCAAAATCTCGAAGTTTCAGGGCTTCTAAGGAGGTCTCTCGTAGGAGGTCCTTGTCAGTGTAGGGTACCCCAAGGTGGGAAAGGCCAGTGGGCTTGTTGATCATTATAAAAGGTTGGAAGAGAGAAAACATGTAGAATTGATATTGGGGAGCTTGGGGTTATATATAGGCTGCCTACTAGATTGGTAGTCGGTTCCCGATAACCCTAGCTATTCCTATTTTATTTATTTCCTTCTCTTCTATCTTTCTTCTCAGCTGCTGTCTCTGATTAAACTCCGAGTCCACTTCTCTTCCCCTCACCTTCCCATCCCTCTGTCTTCAGTTTTTTCAGAGCTTTACAGCTCTCTCTCTCTCCGCCTTTTGTTCTTCCATCCCTCAACTTTTCATTTTTCTTTGTTTCTCTTTTGTTGTGGGTCTTGTCTGAGAGAGAAGGTGAAATCCATGGATGGTGACCTCGTAAAGTCTGCAAGAGGAGATCAGATGGAGATGCTGATGATGATGGAGATGGACAAGCTCCCTGAGTTCTGCTCCGGGGCTGCCTTCTCCGAAGTCACTGAGATGCCATCTGTGGACTTCAATGCCCCTACACTCTACGACTCCATCCCTGTCACAACCACCACAGTGCCGTCACTCATCAACCACCCTTGTTCGATTTCGTTCGTGGGCGCTGCCCCGGTTCAAGAGTCTGCAATGCCCCCGATCTTCTCCGACCCAACGGTGGGGAGACTACGAAATGTGGGTGAATTGCCAGGTGCAAGTGGGGACTTGTCGTCGGGGCAAAAACGGAGCTCCGTGGCAGCCATGAGAGAGATGATATTCCGCATTGCGGCCATGCAGCCAATCCACATAGACCCTGAATCGGTTAAGCCGCCCAAGAGGAGGAACGTGAAGATCTCCAAAGACCCACAAAGCGTCGCAGCGAGGCATCGCAGGGAGAGAATCAGTGAAAGGATCAGAATTCTTCAGAGATTAGTCCCTGGCGGGACGAAGATGGATACAGCCTCCATGTTGGATGAAGCGATTCACTATGTCAAGTTTTTGAAGACTCAAGTGCAATCCCTTGAGCGGGCAGCAGCCAACTGGAACACCACTGGACTCGGGTTTCCGGCCGGCGTATCCAACGGCAGCTACTTGTCCGTAGGGAAAGCTTACCAGCCAACACAGATATTCAGCCCCACCCAGTTGCTGAGCTGATATTTATCAGTTCATGAGATATCCAACTAGATAGTCTACCATTATCTGCAAGTGGAAGCAGGTTGTAAAGGGTCTCCAATTCCGTCATTTTAGTTTCTTTCCGTGGTTTCATTTCTGCTGTGTGAGATAACGACTGTTATAATTTTACTGTTGAAAGAGATAAATTGATTGACCTTCTGTAAAGATAAATTGGGCCCGCTGCCTCTCTTAGTGCTTTCTGGATAGGTTTTCTGTCTTACTTCATGCAGTAGCAGAGAATATTTCACATGATTAAACTAGATATGTATCCACTTGGTGAAAGAATCCGAATTTTCTATCTCTTTACCACGGTTTATACAGTGATGCGTCAACTCAATTTTATGCGACCAGCATCGTCCCAAAATCTTATGTTATTTACGGATTGAAGAAAATGAAACTCTCTCTCTTTCACCGAAAGGTTTTTCTGATCTTTACTCTACATCCATGAAAGTACCCAGTTACTGTTTCTCTGATTTCTTCACTTCTGCGCTCTTTAAAACTGTTCTCCTTATCGTCTCCATTTGTTCATTAATTCATCGTTTCTATTCGTGGGTAAATTTGTGCATTTTGTTGAAGCCTTTTCCACCTTCAGCTGAGAGAGAATTCTCTCTGACATGCAAAATACCCATTTTTCTACTTCTCAATTATCACTCCTTTCCACTACTCAGAATCGAAGTTTACCTCATATCTCATCGCAGTGTTTGATCTATAGGAGCCGGGGTGAGAGCTTGGATTAATATCTGTCGTAACGCGTATTAAAGGGAATAGATCGAGTTTGGAAGGATTTGGAAGGAGGTTCCATGTCATTCATGATACGGTTGTCATAGAAATGCATGGGAATTCCACGAGAAGTTCTGACCTGCCGGTGATTTTATAATCCCTGTTCTCTAACCCATCCCACGTGAACACAGTCTATCCATTTTTGTTTTTTCATCTCTTCCTCTTACAAACGCTTCAAATTTCTTATTCACTCTCAGGCATTTGATCGAACATGTTGCTAGCCACTGTTTACAAAGGATTTAAACAGCTCCACATTCTCTTGGATGTGCCTTGTTCTTTTGATTGAGTAGTTTGAATTGATCATATATTTCATCTCTTTATAACCATATCCCAAAGACGGCATTCATTATCAGTCTAAGTGGCGCCAAGGGAGACATTTTTGCAGACCCAATTTTTCAATCAGATCGTCTATAGGCCTCTTCATCATCTCCAGAAACTTTCACAGAGACCGATTGATCCGAGTTTTCAGTTGAAAGATTACCTACTGAAAGAACGATGGTTTCTACGAGGATTGAAAAAAGTAAAAACAAAATGACACCATCTTCTCATAGGCGAACACAGACTGAATTATTTCCCTCTCATGGCAAGCGTTTCATCACCCAACACCTCACATGAAGCTCGGCTCGGTAGAGAAAGGGAACTTTTGTTGGGTCCTTTTCTCGGCACGGATTAAAATGCTTCTCTGTGTTTGATACCGACTGCAAGTGACATAAACTCGCATCCTCGGCCAAGGGGAAATTCAAAACCAGAAAGACTAGTCGCATTTGCGGTTTCCCAGCCACGATTCCTTCTTTGAGGACTCACGTCGAACACTCGACACTTAAGGTAAAAAACCGCTTTGCCCCGCAGAGAAATGGACCCCGGAATCAATCAGAAGCTTGATGTAGCCAAAAATGGCAGCAAAAATATAAAGAGTGAGAAGAGTCCTTTGTTGCAATAGAAGCAAAGAGGCTAATTTTTCCATGGCAATGATTCCTGGCGAGGCCCTGGTTGTCCAGTGATTTTGTTGCTAATCTGTTATAGCTCTCAGCCACTTTATCAGACCTTGGAAAAGAGGTATCTTGACTTTCTAGTTTCTACAGCTCTCCTCGATCGACCATGCTGTGAGGATGACCTCTCTTCATTCAGACTAGGTTTCCATGCTTCAAAACAGTTATTATTCTAAAAAATAGTTACCTAAAAAGAGAATTTGATCTTTATCTCATTTTCACTAACTATTTTTTAGGAATAATAATGGCCAAATTCTCGTTTTCTTGTAGAAAAATCGGGGCGAATCATTTGGATTTGGCTTTTAATTCAAGAAAAAATAATGTGTCGGCACAATGTTCCATCCTCAGTACCTAAGGACTTCAATTATGAAAGGGGAAAGGTTGTCTTCAAGTGCAACCAGCAATACATGGTAGTACATTTTGGAACCGACCCACCAAGCAAAGGGCTTCCCATAGACAAGGACATTGGAAAGCAAATGCTTTTGGGTTCTTAGACAGGTCTTTCTTGTACAAAATGCATTTTGATATGAATTAGATCAGATAAAAGAACCAATTCTCCTATGTGCATAATTATAATATTCTTTAGAACATTATAAGGGTCTTAGATGAGGAACATTTGAACCATTATGGAGAAGTGAAATCGTTTTTTACCAAATTGTGTTTTAAAGATGGGAGGAGTAGTGGGTTGGGTCCCTTTGAGATGGAGAAACTGGTAAAGAAAGAGTAAACCGTGTGGGACCTGACCTAGAGTAAATCCAATGAAAGGGGAGTTCCCCAGAGACATGCATCACATAAGGTTGGTGCCTCCCAAGACATGATTGTTCATGTCCAGGGATCATGCCACAGTAAAGGCCATTTCAGCCCCACGTCCGGATCTAGGATGGAGATAAACACTGGTCAACCCTCCATGACTCCATGTGGGAGTCTCAGAACATGACTCTCCCTCCTAATTTCTTAGATCCCAACATGCCCACTTCAGTTTTTTTTTTTTTTTTGAAATATTTTTTATAGGAAGGGGGGGTTACCCCTTTTTGTCATCGATCAGGGGACTTCATGTTCGTTGTATCCATTCAAGTGAGCATTCAGTCTGTAAGAAAGATAGATTTCACCATTTCACCAAAAGGAATAAAAGATAGAAGCATCCAAGAAGTATGGGCAGGAAAAGAACATTAACATGAGTTCAGTTGGATCATTTTTTGGTGGTTGGTGGGATGTAGACAGAACTCATATCTCTCTCTCTCTCTCCTGAATTTGTCCATTTTGCTAGGAGGGATGTATAAGATTTGAAGGATCCAGAGGAGATCCTCATGGAAGCCTTGGAGAGAGAAGGTCTGCAATGAATACTCATCTCAGGAGAAAGAAAGTAAGAACAGTAAAAAAATGATGGGAATGGATGGAAAGACAAGTGCAGATGGGAGGTTGAGTAGCAGCAACAGGTCATGTGAAACTTTGAACCTTTTTACCTTTGATGGGTGTCATTCCTCGTGTGAGAATTGACTATAATTTCTTTATAGAATGACACTTGACCCTTTTATATCGAAAATGAACTGCTTTTATTGCAATATCCTGTACGTTGCATCATGCATGAGTTCCTTCAATTGGGACGTTTCTTTCTAAAACTATACCTTGGGTAAGGTGTTCAAATCAAGCTCTTTGTCTTACCCAACCCAGAACTGGATTTGCCATATTTGTTCTAATTATCCTAAATTATCAGGTTAGGAATGCTGTTTCATCCACGGTAGAGGTATTTGATTATCTATGTATTTACCCAATTGTCCATATACAAGTAAACAGACAAACGAATAGGTAAATTGTAGGTTCAAACTTAAGGTTACCTAGTGCAATAAAACCCCGACTAGACCATTTAATTGAACTCAGCTTAACTAAGTTCGGTCTCTAATTTGGTTCAGTATTGTATAAGACATAAGATTGGGTCAAAACCTAGTTTTCGAGGTCGGGTTTGTTAGTTCAAGCGGTGAATAGGCTAACCCAACCAAGTTATGGTCTCTAGTACAAGAAAGTTCAAAATATGGGGTCCATTGCCCCTTCCCTCCCTTTTACCATTGGTAGGGACAAGTCACCACCCTTCTGGCCTCATGTTTGAGAGGTCACCAAACTAAATCGAAGGAAGTTTTTTTTTTTTTAAAAAAATTAATACCATGCATGATGATGTTATTTAAGCCAATCAATAGTCAAACCCAATTAACCTGATCACTAATTTATATAACATTGGTTTATATAACATATCGATGCCGGACAGGATAGCGATTATCCTACAGGCAAATCCAACTGATAATCTTACGGGAAGAAATGCAAGAGATTCGCCCCAAATCACAAAGAAAACCCACTCTGGTGTTCGATTCAAAATATTTCAGTCAATAATAATCTACCCTGTTCACATAACAGAGCCTTAAACAAAAAAATTCACGCCCCCGACAAGCCCAAGCTGCATAGCTCAAAGAAAGAAGGCAAACCCCAAACCCTCAAAATTCTGGCCCAACTCGGGTTCAGGGAAAAGATCCGATTACCTGCCCTCTTTGCGTTGATTTGTCAACTTGAGGTATTTCAATGCCAGCAACATGCTATCTGACAACTCAGCATCATCTGACTCGGCTTCTCCTGCATCAGTCACCTCGGGTTGGAAAACACTCGCCCTCGAGTTCACAATAGCTTCATCGGAATCTACAAAACAAGGACTCAAGTGTTTAACATTAAAGACATCAGAAGTCCTCAAATGACTGGGGAGGTGCAATCTGTAGGCGTTATCATTGATCCCCTGCAGGACCTCACAGGGGCCAATCTTCCGCGCCTTAAGCTTAGTATACTCTCCAATAGGAAAACGATCACGAATTAAGACTGCCCAAACAAAATCACCAACATAAAAAAGTACCTGACGATTGCGACTGTTGGCCTTAACCTTGTACTTGGCATTACTCTCGTGAATAGCCAGCTTCACCTGCTCATGGATACCTTGAAGATGTTTTGCCATCTCATCTGCCTTGTGACTCAGGCGACCCACACGTGGAATACGGGCTAAGTCAAGCACCCCGGATGGATTTTGTCCATAAACAATCTCAAATGGGCTCATATCTGTGGTTTTGTGTTTCGACCTGTAATAGGCAAATTTTGCTTGAGGTAATGCCAAATCCCACTGCTTCGGTTTAGTTCCTGCCAAACTCCTCAAAAGGTTCCCCAAACTTCGGTTCACCACCTCAGTCTGACCATCCATCTGGGGGAGGTAGGCGCTACTAAAATTCAACTTCGTCGCCAATGTTTCCCATAAACTCCTCCAGAAATGACTCGTGAACTTGGTGTCACGATATGAAGTAATGGATCGGGGAACACCATGTAAACACACAATCTCCTAGAAGTAAAGATGGGTGATCCGTGTAACATCAATTGTTTTTCTACAAGCTACAAAATGGGTCATTTTGGAAAACCTGTCAACCACAACCAAAATAGAATCCAAGGCCCTCTGGGTACGAGGTGAGCCCAACACAAAATCCATACTGACATAAACCGAAGGGGCTTCAAGTATCGGTAACAATGTGTACAGGCCCGCATTAGTGAGAACTCCCTTGGACCGCTGGCACACATAACATCACTCCACATAATGAGCCACATCACTGGTCAGTTTGGGCCAATAATAGTGAAAAATGATCAAAGCCAATGTCTTATCTCGCCCAAAGTGAAGTTCACTAATAATCAACTGCCGTAGTGAACACTCTGGAATGCACAACTGTAATCCACGAAACAGATAACTATTATGTATAATAAAATCATGGCGTTGACCATCAATTACCTCCCGAAGTATCCTCTCGAATGAAGGATCTGCAACATACATATCAGAGAAAGCCTCAAATCTTGCAACTTTGGCGTTCATGGTGGTGAGGAGTAATGTACGACGGCTTAAGGCATATGCGACACAATTCAGACTCCCTGCTTGGTGTCTCAGTGCAAACGTGAACTCTTGCAAGTACACCACCCACTTGGCATGCCGTCTACTCTGCTTGTGTTGGCTATTGATGTACTTCAGGGCCTCATGATCAGTGAATAAAATAAACTCTTTCTGTACTAGGTAGTGACACCAATGCTTCAGGGACTAAACTATGGCATAAAACTCCAGTTCATAGGTGGAATAATTTTTCTTGGATCTTGATAGCTTCTCACTGAGAAAAAGCTATGGGTCGCCCCTCCTGACTTAGAACACCACCAATGCCAACCCCAGATGCATCACAGTTTTCCTCAAGCACCTTCCCAAAATCAGGAGGTGCCAAAACTGGTGCATCTGTCATCTTTTGCTTGACCAGTTGAAAATTGGCATCCACCTCCTCAAACCACTAGAAATCACGTCCTTTGAGGCACTTTGTGATAGAAACAATCAGAGTGCTGAAGTGTCTAATGAACCAATGGTAGAAAGACTCCAAGTCGTGGAAACTTTTGACATTGTGCAAGGTCTTTGGGGTGGGCCACTCAAAGACCGCATCTATCTTCGATTGTTCTGCATAAACAACATCAGTAGACCCAACAAAACCAAGAAAAGTCACAAAATTAGTGAAGAAAGAACACTTCATCCGAGTCACGAACAGGCGCTCCGTCCGCAACATATAAAAAAAGCACGGAGGTGATCAAAATGTGATGCCCACATCGAACTATAAATAAGGATATCGTCGAAATAAATGACAACAAATTTCCCCATGAAAGGTTGTAAAACTTGATGCATAAATCTCATAAATGTGCTCGGCGCATTGGACAACCCAAAAGGCATGACCATCCACTCATACAGCCCATGTAGCTCTTTTTTGGAGAAGACCTTAGAACCAAACAACTGGTCTAACATATCATCCAGGCGAGGAATGGGAAATCAGTATTTCACTGTAATCCTGTTGATTGCTCTGCTATCAACACACATACGCCAAGAGCTATGCAATATGTCACCTCTGAACCCAGGTTGGGCCAGAATTTTGAGGGTTTGGGGTTTGCCTTCTTTCTTTAAGCTATGCAACCCGGGCTTGTCGGGGGAGTGGTTTTTTTTTGTTTAAGGCTCTTATTTGTGAACAAGGCAGATTATTATTGAGTGAGCTATTTTGAATCGAACACCAGAGAGTAGGGGTGGCTTTGAATAGAGCCGGCTCGTGCGCGGCTCAATTCGACTCGTTATATATCGAGCTCGAGCCAAACTCGAACTCAGAAATGGGCTCGTTTAGGTTAACGAGCTGAGCTCGAGCAGAGCCAGGTTCGGCTTGTCGGCTCGCAAGCCAACTCGTTAATTTAATGAGTGGCGGGATGGGGCAAATTTTCAGGAGTCTCGCACTCTCTCCCAAAAAAAAATAAATCGGTCTCTCTTCCGCCCTCGCTCTCTTCGTCTCCTCCTTCCCTTCTCTCTTCTTCCTCCGAAATTCCCTCTCTCAACCTCCATCTCTCTTCTCCCACTCGCCGTTGGTGCCCCTTCCGCCGCCGCCGCACCTAATCCTTCCCCCCGCTCATCGCCTTCACTGCCTCTCATCGTTGTCGTTGTCGACTCCCGTAGCGTTGCCCTCGCCTCGTCGTACCCCAACTAGAGCGGCTGCTTTGGACCCTCCCGTCGTCATCACCCCCCTACCACCGCCTACTGCCGCCGTCAAATTAGCCGACCATTGCTCTTGCCAGAACGACACAGAACCACCGAATACCTAAGTTAAGGGGGGGAGATTATTTTCCCCCCGGGACGCTCTGTCCTGCACAACGTGCAAACTCGCACGTGCAGTTCACACATGCGAGTTTCGCACATGTGTTTTTTATATAAAAAAAAAACTTGCAAATCCTATTCTCAGCCTATTTTTCCTCTGACGATGCAATAATACGTAAAAATATAGTGTGTTAAAGTTAGCATTTGATCAAATTTTCCTATTTATTTTTTTGTTTTTTATAATTAATCATGTACACAATTAATTGGCTCACGTAATTGTTGTATTAATGTATAATAAACTGCAATCATTAAATAATATAATATCTAATTTAATTATTTAATATATTAATTTATTTTAATTATACATTAAATTACTTATTTGTGTTGTAATCATGTTTGTTTTACCTAATTTGGGGTTTAAATATTATATTTTAATTAAATATACTATTATAAGTTACTCATTTTCTTGTTTTTTATATTTTTCTTATTTTGGGGCACTAACACTGGAAACTGTTTTCCAATGTATATGAACTTGTCCACACTAACACCAAGTTTGAAATTGAATTTCATGTAGAGGAATTAAATGAATTTGAAGTAGGAGATGAAGATGAACTTCAAATTTTAAATTTGTTGACTAACCCCCCTTATAATTCTCATATCCACAGTAGCTTCAGAGTCATTTTTTAGTGCTGGTGGTAGAGTAATAGACTCGTATCGTTCTTCCTTGGTACCAAATACATTTCAAACTTTGATTTGTGGCAGTGATTGGGTTCGGACTCTTCATGGTATAAAGAAAAATCAAAAGGTGAATTTCTTTGATTAATTATTTATTACGATATTTTTTAGTATATTTTTTAGTTTTATTTATTAAAATTTTGTTTTATGATTACAGCCTGAGAAGAAGAGTGCAGAGATAATGCTACCGGCTGCATGATTTTTCATGTTTTTCTTATCATGGTAATTTTAATATTTTTAACGACATTAAGTAACTAGTAGTGGAAGAGTATTTTTTTATCTGACAATAACTAATTTTTTTTTTTGTCATAGGTGGAGATTTTGCTCAAGCAAGGACGTATATTATTTCTAGCATGAAGAGAAATAACTATAGTTTGTAAATTTATAATGGATTTATAGTTTTTATTTGGGTGATTGTAAATTGATAGTGATATTTCATTTAATTTTGTTGTGTTTGATTATTGTATGGAATTTATTTATAATATTATGCAGTGTATGAAGTGTATAGACTATTTTATGGGGTGTATAAACAATTTATTGGAGTGTTTATGAAATGTATAAATAATTTTATGGAATATTTATGTAGTTATTATGTATGTTGATTATGCCCAATTTTAAATAGAGGTCATGTCAAATTTTATACATGTATTATATATATAGATTATGCTTAATTTTAAGTAGAGGTTATGCCCGATGTTATGCATGTATTATATATATAGGTTATGTCAAATTTTATGTAGAGGTCATGCCCAATTTTATGTAAAATGTATGCATAATTTTATATATATTTTATTTGATATATATTTTTTTAAAAATTTTAAATGTATGTTGAGGCTCGAGTTCGGCTCGAACTCGGTGGGCTCGAGGTCGATAACAATTTTAGGCTAGAGATAAGGCTCGGCTCGAAGCTTGGCTCGAGATATTTAAATCAAACTCGACTCGAACATAGGCAGGTTCGGGCTCGGCTGGGCTCGATGCCACCCCTACCAGAGAGTGTTTTCTCTGTGTTTTGGGGCGAACCTTTTGCATTTCCTCCCGTAGATTATCAATTGAATTCGCCTGCAGGATAATTGCTATCCTTTCCGGCGTCACATATGTAGTATAATATGTTTATACCTTATTATCGTCCAAGTTTGAAGAGACTCAAACTAACTCAAGATCTCCATTTAGCTAGAAAATCCTCTAATGAGACCATTGAACTACATCCCAAGTCTTATTTGTTCTCTCTTTTCCATTAAAAGACATGATCAATTTATAGCATGTGTTGGTACATAGAAAAGTAAGAGCTAAAAAGAGTTTGGACCTTAAACCATCTAAGTTAGTTGAACTAAATTTTATTTTAATTATTAAATTTGAATTGAATTATTTAAAATTAATTTTTCTTGTTGTACATTTATTTCATTTTTTTACGTATTGATGATTGATGCTCGTTTTAGCTTCTTCTTTTTTAACGGTAGTTAAGTAATATTCTAGGAAGTTGTGAGTATTTTATTTCATATTTTAGTTTCCTTTTGTTATAGCTTTCCTAGGTGGCTAAAGCTTTATGTTAAAGAAGAAGGAGATCTCACCATATGTTAAAGTTTTTCTTCTTAAACTTGTTGTTGAATCAAATTTTATTTGGTTGCTTACATCTTCTTCTTCTTCTTCTTCTTCTTCTTCTTCTTTTTCTTGTTCTTTTTTTTTGTTTTTTGTTTTGGAAACATATGTGTCTTTTTCTTTCGAGCACTTCAAGTTATTGAATTCCTCTATTGTTCTTCCTTATTTTGTGAAGTTCCTAACAACAAGAGGCACGTCATGTCTTTGAAAAAAAATGAGGAAGAAAACGTTTAGTAAAAAGTTGAGAGATTTTTGGTTAACCCTTGTCCAAACTTCCCAACAATTTGGTCAAGTCATGCCACAATTCTAGTTGAGAGTTTTCTTCCTTATTTTATTATTCATGTTTCATATTTTCTAGCAACAACTTTAAGCAAACTATTACTCTTCCATGCCAAACTTCTCCCTACATTCATGACTAGCAATTCCTTTTTATTTTATGAAAAGTTCTACATGTTGAGGGGGACAACAATAACCTTCTCCCACTTTACTTTGTTGGGGTGATGAAGAGGATGGTGAGGGTTTCTCCCCTATTGCTGACAAAGGAGAGGGAAGGAGAGTGGTTGTTCTCTCCTCTTTTTGTGTTGCATGGTGAGAAATTCTCCCCAATCACGAGTGACTAGCTGATTAAGCCCAATTAGCCACATTCCAACCTGGTCAGCCAGGTTTTTACCCATATCCAAACAAAGGCCTAAGTTACATTAAACTCCTCACAAATGCATGTTAAAGTTTCAGTTCTTTTAGTTTAAAACATTTATATTCTACATTTTATTTTCTTGAAACTTGGCAATTAAATTGAATATAGTATTATCTTCTTTATAAAATCTACAACTTCCTCTTTTTTATTTCTCCTCTATTTTTTTTCTCTTAAATGAGATGTTAAATTTTTTGTAGTGGAATCAGCCAATGCTTTATTTGAAAAACATCTTCTTCCCTAATTTCCACTAGTTTCTTGCTAAAAAAATGTAAAATGATTAAAAATGAGAAATGAGAAATTATTTAGATATGTTTGAAAATATCTAACCAACATGCTTCCATTAGGAGCCAATAAAACCACTATTGTCAGGAGTTGGACCTTTACAACGGTTAACTTGGCTAGCTACTTATAGCTAGAAGAAACTATTTTCATTTAGTGTACACTTTAAAATTATTGATTACAATAATTTTAAATTGTTCTTATATAAGAACAATTAACAAGAGTCTATGTGTTGGATAATTCTACATTTGAAGCAGATGTATGTGATTCTAGGATAGATAAACAATATATCAATAATCAGTGATTTGTGTGATCATAGTTTACATGGAAATGGATATACAAAATCTCATGGAAACAAATCCATTTATTGATAAATAAAATTCTAAATACGATTATTATTTCCTATGCTATGGAAACATATATATGAGAAACCTTAATTTGTAGATATTAAGGGCAGATTCGGGGCGATTTTTTGGAGTTGATGATTTGGCTCCTTCAATAATCAAACGCCTTGATGATAACAAACTAAGTAAATCGATTATAGTGTATGAGTGGATTTTGTGCATAAAACTATAATATAAAAAACATTTCAAGAAGTGGAGTCGACCCCTTACCAGATGGAGTTGAACCTTGAGCTGAAGAAATTAAAGGAGTCGAGCACACCTAAATGGAGTCAACCTCATAATCTCAATAAAACAAAAAGGAGTCAACACCAACTTATAGTAATTTTTTGCTTAAGTTTTAGAATCAACCCCAACATTGTGAAAAATGAAGGAGTTGAGCACAATCAGATGGAGTCAACCCCTTATAGTTGGTGAAAAGGGAAATGGAGTCAACACCGATTTACAGTAAGCTTTGGTTCAAAAGTTGGAGTCGACCCCAGTATTGCAAAACATGGAGTCGTTCACACTTAGATGGAGTCAACCCCTTATAATGGTAAAAGGAAAATGGAGTTGACACCGACATACAATATGCAATGGATAAAAAAGTGGAATCAACTCTTATACAAAAGATGTAGATGGATTCGACCTCAAATGTCCTATTGAAGTCAGTGGATTCGACCATTTCTAGATAGAGTCGACCCCGACACAAAAACTATAGATATATTCGAGTTCTTATAGAAAGATTCAACCTCAAAAACAATCATTGGAGCTAATGGATTCGACCCTGATGCAATGAAGTTGACCTCATGGTATAGATTTTCAAACTATCAGAATGTTAGATGCTAATCTCCAAATTTTTTAAGTGACTAACATATTAAGTGGAAAAAATAGGATTTTTTTTTGGAGTATATTTTCACCCATTTTTATAATATACCAAAATCAACCTTATCCACTCCAACAAGTAGTTTTTTGGACGTTGGTAATGTGTATATGTTTTAAGCCAAACTTCAAAAATAACTTGTTCACATGAATTTAAAAGCTCCCAAGTACTCCTAAGTGATTTTTCAAAGTATTAGTATCATAAAAAACCAAGAAAGGGCGTTTAAAGAGAAGTTTGCCATTGAGAGCCATATATTTATGTGCATTAAGTTTTGAAACAGCATTACATACTTGTTGTTTGACTTATGGAAGTTATTTCATCATTGATCTTTACTTTCATAGCATTTGACTTGATTTTAAAAATCCTTCCATATTGTCTATCTTTTGAAACATTAAGAGTACTAATTTTTAAAACTTGTATTATTGTTGGAATTGTTGGCAGATTTGCCATAGGAATGGTGTAAATAATTGGTACTCTATTTCTATATCACCTTATAATAGGTGTATTGAACATTGAAAACAACTAATCATTGCAAAACCTTCAATTTCTATTGTGTTATTAAATCCCTTAATTGGGGCGTAGATGCTTGTAATTAGGAGTTGTTGAGTTCCTAGGTGTTTGGGCTGGTGTTGTAATTGAGTCTCTTGAGACACTAAGTTGTAGATATTGTTTGGCCAATCTTAGTAGAATTTTAACCTGCAGGACAAGAGCTCCTTGTGAGTAGAGTAGTAATCGAAAATATTGATTATAACTCACTACAAAAATCCTTGATGTTGTGGTTACTTAACTTGTTATAAGTTTTATTGTTACACATGTAAGTAATTCTTAAATTAACCATAAAATTTAATTAAACTTATTCACCCATTCTCCTCCTTTAGGTTTATCCTTGAAGGACCCCAACACAATTGCCTCCCAAAAATATTGAAAGTTAATTTATTTTCTCCTAATTTTGTTCATGATTACCCTCCCCATAAGATTTCCATTTTCCCATAAAATAAGTACCCTCTCCTTGTCCCAATATGTTCTGCCCCTTTTTTAAAAACTTTCAGGCTTTCCTGGTCAACACACAAGAAAAGAAAAATTGAAATAATGGTGGAAGCAGTCCATTAGTTCCTTTTCTCCAGATTAAATTGCGTGATAGTCGACTTTCAGTTTCTCCTTCGGGTAGAATCCTACACTAAAACGGCAAAACTATAGGTTGTTGCAATACCAATCACATATGCTGATAGATATAAAGATAAACATGGTGATAGATAATAAAGATAATGATAGAGATAAAGATAACTAGTGATTGAATTAAAAATAAACTAAAATTGTACAGTTGTAATCATCTGTTGTCTCTGTGTAATTCTATACATAGTTTATATTTGATCAATAATAATCATGGCAATATTATTCTTCATTCTTATATTCTTCACATATATAAAGATAATGATATAGATAAAGATAATTAGTGATTGAATTAGAGATAGACTCAAATTGTAGAGTCCTAATCACCTACAGTCTCTGTGTAATTCTATAAATAGTTTACACCTGATCAATAATAATCATGGTAATATTATTATTCAATCCTATATTCTACATGGTATCAAAGCTTCTAATCGATTAATCAAAACCAATCTATCGTCATTGGAAATCCTTATCGAAAGCAGCCCTCGTAGTTTTAGCCCATTGTCGTTGCCCATACCTGGTACTTTTCTCTTCCCCTTTTCCGTGCAATCTCGTCGGAGGTATTTTTGAAAAAAAAATTGCTGCCATCGTTGCCACTATTGTCGTCGTTTTGCCTGACATCCTCGTCGTTGTCACCCCACTGCTGCCATCGTCTGATCTGCCGAGAACTCCCTTGCTAGCGTTGCACCATAATCTCTCTCTCAATCGACCCCACTGCCACTCACCATCACCGTTGTCACCCCTCCGACCATAGTGCCAACAACACCCCCCGCGCTCGTCTCAGTAGGACCGAAATGACCTAAGGTCAAGGGAAAAAATTATTTCCCCCCTTGGACGCATCGTCCCGCGCTCGTATGTGCACAATGTGCGAATTCGCACGTGTGGCATTTTTTATTTAAAAAAAAAAGAAACTCAATGAAGAACCACTTTATCCTATCCGGAAGATGCGAGTCCGTCCACCCCAGCCGCTGCCCTTCCTTCAGATGATGCGATTCCATTTGCCTGAGCCGCCTCCAGTGTCGTTGCTCTTCCACCGAACGATGCAATTCTGTTTGCACTAGCCGCCTCCAGTACCACTGCTCTTCCACCGGATGATGCAATTACTTTCGCACCAGCTGCCTCCAGTGTTGTTGCTCTTCCACCGGATGATGTAAGTCCATCAACACCAGCTGCCTCCAGTGCCGCTGCTCTTCCACCAGTTGATGTGATACCATCCACCCCAGCCGCTTCTAGTGTCGTTGCTCTTCCTCTAGATGATGCGCTTCTGTCTGCCCTAGCAGCTTCCAATGCCACTGCTCTATTTAGCCGCTACAAGTGTCGCTGCCCTCTCCAAACCACTTCTAAGAACATGTTTCCTCTTTTGAAGATCAAGATTGGACTCTCCTCTTGGAACTCCATCATGTGGGGGTATAATAGAGATAAAGATAATCATAGTGATATATATAAGATAATGATAGAGATAAAGATAATCATAGTGATATATATAAGATAATGATAGAGATAAAGATAACTAGTGATTGAATTAGAGATAAATCATAACACAAAGTTCCCCAGTTCTCTAATCTCTAGTGAACTTATCATTTGGCCTTCTTCAAATTTCAGAAGGAAGCACAAACTACCACTCTACAACCAACCTTTTCTTGCTTAGGGGTGGCATCGAGCCGATTCGAGCTGAGCCTGGACTTGCCTATGTTCGAGCCGAGCTTGATTTAAATATTTCAAACTCGAACTAGAGCCCAGCCCAGTTTCGAGCCTAAAATTTTTATCGAGCTGAAGCCCAATAATTTTAATCGAGCTCAAGCTAAGGTCGAGCTTCAACATTCATTTAAAACTTTTCAAAAAATACATGTCTCGAGTTCAAGCTTCAACATACATTTAAAACTTTTCAAAAAATACATATCAAATAAATTGTATATAAAGTTATGCAAACATTTTACATAAAATTTGGCATGACCTCTACATAAAATTGGGCATGACCTGTACTTAAAATTGGGTACAAGGGTGACATCGAATTGAGCTGAGCCTGAACCTTCCTATGTTTGAGCCGAGCTTGATTTAAATATTTCGAACTCGAACTCGAGCCAACCCTAGCCTCGAGCCTAAAATTTTAATCGCGTCCGAGCCTAATAATTTTAATCGAGTTCGAGTTTCAACTTACATTTAATTCTCTGCATAAAGTATATGTCAAATAAATTATATATAAAATTATACATACATTTAAAAAAGAATGATAATGAAAGTTTGGGATTGAATCTCGATAATGGATTATAACGCACCAAAATTAATCTTTTTTACCCCAAATTTTGTCTAGCTTATTTTTGTAATTTCTGAATATGGCCACAAATTTATTATGGCCTCCTTAGTGCCCCTGGTTGAAAATTTATATTCTAGGAAAAACTATAAATGTTTTTCCTAGGATACATATTTCCAAAAAAAAACTTTAAATAAAATCCTAGAAAATTACTAGAAAATATTTTAAAATTACAAAAAATATTTTAAAATTTTCTTAGGAAAGTTAAATGGACTTCTTATTGCCTCTTCCAGGGAAATAAATAAAAATAAATGATCAATCTAATATATTACTGTACTTATTGATAAAATTTTAATCAAATAAAATATCAAATGCAAAATTGCTATGAAAATTGCCTCATGCTAAAAGTATTACAACATCAACTATCAAATACTTATATTTTTCTAGCCCATCTTGGTAGGAAAATCTTACTTACAGAATTATATGATTTTTTAATAAGAATTTCCAGTTAGAAAAATGTTTCCAAAAAACATGAAGCACTAAGAGTCCCTAGAAACGTATTTGTAGTAAAAATATCTTTTCAACATGTCTTTAAAAAACCACTAATATGGCTTTGATTTTAATATTTTTTTATTACCAATATTACAAATGATTTTGTATGTCATGAAATTTATCTTTGTGATGGGTCAATTAAATTGAAAGGGTATTCTAGATGGGTCTTATTTACTTGACAATCCATATTAATAACTGAGTCTCAAATAATAGGATCAAGTTCATCTCCTTTACCTACTGCTCCCTACTTTCATCTGGTTTCAACCTTTCAACCCTCACAAAGACTTGAAATACACTCTAAGTTATGAACATGAAAAACTTTTAAACTGATAACAAGATTTAAGTACAATGATTTAAGTACATGACTCAATTGTACAAGAAAATATTTACAGAATATTTCTCATGTATAAAAATATATTTTTTATAAAATAGTTTATATTTATTTTCCTCAATTTAAACTTTAATTATATTTTTAATTCATTTAAAACTTTTAAATATATATTTTGATTTTTTTCTTCACTCTTCTCCTCTTCTTGCTATTTGTTTCCTTTCCCTTTTGTCCTTCAACTCTTATTTATTTTTCTTTTCCTTTTTCCCTCTCCTTAATTTTTTTCATTTTCCTTTTTTCTTTATATTTTTATAAAATAGTTTATATTTATTTTCCTCAATTTCACTTCATTTATAATTTTAATTTATTTTAAAATTTTAAATATATTTTTTAATATTTTAATTTTTTCCTTCACTCTTCTCCTCTTTCTGCTATTTGTTTCCTTTTTTCTTTTGTCTTTCAACTCTTATTTATTTTTATTTTCTTTTTTCTCTCTCAGCCTTTTTTTTCCTTTTTTTCTTCTCTTTTTTTATATTTTTATAAAATATTTTATATTTATTTCCTCATTTTCACATTAATTATAATTTTAATTCATTTAAAAATTTTAAATATATAGTTTTATTTTTTATTGTTTCTTTCACTCTTCTCCTCTTGTTGCTATTTGTTTCCTTTTTCTTTTATCCTTCAACTCTTATTTATTTTTCTTTTCCTTTTCCCCTGTCCTCCATTTTTTTTCCTTTTTTTCTTATTCTCCTAATTTTCCTTTTTTTCTTCCCTTTTTTATTTATATTTTTATAAAATAGTTTATAATTTATTTTTTTCATTTTTCACTTTAATTATAATTTTAAGTCATTTTAAAATTTTAAATATATATTTAATTTTTAAATTTTTTTCCTTCACTCTTCTCCTCTTCCTGCTATTTGTTTCATTTTTCCTTTTGTCTTTATTTATTTATTTTTTCCTTTTTTTCCTTTTTACTTTTTATTTTTATAAAAAAATTTATTTATTTCCTTATTTTTCACATTAATTATAATTTTAATTCATTTTAAAATTTTAGATATATATTTTTATTTTTATTTTTTCCTTCTCTCTTCTCCTCTTCTTGCTATTTGTTTGCTTTTCATTTGATCCTTCAACTCATATTTATTTTTATTTTCCTTTATCCCTCTCCTCCATTTTTTTCATTTTCCTTTTTTTTCCTTATTCTCCCATTTTTTCCTTTTTTTCTTCCCTTGTTTTTTCTTTATTCCCTTTCATTTTCCTTTTCTTTTTTCCTTCCTCTCTTCACTAGAGGTTTATTAGTCTCACATAGGTAAAAAGAAGACTAATAAAAGCGTAGCTAGAAGGCAAAACATGCTTACCTAGATGGGGTGAATCGGTGATGGGTTTCGACTCGCAAGGACATCCCGTCCCATTCTCGGCTCTTGCTTGGTAGGTTTCGTTAAGTTAATGAACCGACTCATGAGCTTTCGAACCAAACCATGCTTTGGTCGTGCTCAGCTTGATAACTTAAACGAGTATCATCTGGATCTCGAACTCGATTCGAGATCCATAAAAATCGTATCGAATTGAGCCGTAACCGAGCCAAGTGCTAGCAGCTCGTGAACCTGCTTGGTTCGATGCCACCCCCTAGTCTTGCTCACGCATTTCTAGGGGTGGCTTCGAACCAAGCCGGCTTGGTTTGATTCGTTATCTATCGAGCTTGAGCACCGAAATCGGCTCGTTTACCTTAACGAGCCGAGCCCGACCGAAGCTAGGTTCGGTTCGTCGGCTGACGAGCCGGCTCGAGGTGATTTGGATCGGGAGCGGGAACGGGATCGAGAGGGGGGGGGGGGGGGAATTCTTCCTCCCCTCATCACCGCCAAGCCCCTCCCGTCGGTTGTTGTCGCCGCCTCTACCACTGTTGTAGCTGTTCGCTGGCTGTCTCTACCATCGTCGTAGCTGCTCGCCGACCGACTCTGTGGCCGTCCGTTCAATTTCTTCCTCTCCTTGTCGTCGCCTCTGTTTCTGTCGCCGCCGCCTCCGTCGCAATCGTCATCCCCGACGATAGGTCCTCCCCGGTGCCGTAACCCCCTTCCTTCCGCATCGTCTCGGCAGAAAAGCAGAACCTAAGTTTAGGGGAGAAATAATCTCCCCCCTCCCCCGCACGAAGATCATCTCGCACGTGCGATTTCGCACATGTGAGATCATAAAGTAAAAAAAAAAACTTTTTTCCTCTGGAAAAAATTAAAAATAAATTTAATTAGAAATAAGTTTCTATAAACTATTAGTGTCTCATTTTTTTTAAACATTTTTCTAATTGAAATTTTTTATTAAAAATCATATAATTTTCTAAGAAAGATTTTTCGTACCAAGATGGGGTAGAAAACTGTATAGAAAATTTTTGAATAAGTATTTAACAATTGATGTTGTAATACTTTTAGCATGAAGCAATTTTCATTGCAATTTTGTGTTTGATATTTTATTTAATTAAAAATTTATCAATAAGTATAATAATATATTAGATTGATTATTAATTTTTATTTATTTCCCTAGAAGAGACAATAAAAGGTCCATTTAACTTTCTTAAGAAAATTTTAAAATATTTCTTGTAATTTTCTAATAAGTCACTAATAGTAATAAGATTTTATTTAAAGGTTTTTTGGGAATATATATCATAGGAAAAATATTTTTAGTTTTTCCTAGAATATAAATTTTCATCTAGGGGCACTAAGGAGGCCGTAATAAATTATGGCCAGATTCAAAAATTACAAAATAAGCTAAACAACAATTGGAGTAAAAAAATTTAATATTGGTGCATTTTAATCCATTATTGAAATTCAATCTTGAACCTCCCCTGTCATAATATTTTTTAAAAATGTGTACATAATTTTATATATAATTTATTCAAAGCCACCCCTACGTCCGAGATCATAAACAATGAAAAAAAAACTCTTTGTCCCTTCCTCATGGCTCTTAAAGAAATTGAAAAGATATTTTAGTAGAAATACATTTCTAGAGACTATTAGTGGTTTTTTCAATAAATGTTGAAAAAACATTTTTAGTAGAAATATAGGGACCATTAGTGCCTCATGTTTTTTCAAAATATTTTTTAATTATAAATTCTTTTAAAAAAATCATATAATTTTCTAAGTAAGATTTTCTTGCCAAGATGGGTTAGAAAATCATATAGAAAATTGTTGAATAAGTATTTGATAAGTTGATGTTATAATACTTTGAGCATGAGGCAATTTTCATAGCAATTTTGTGTTTGACATTTTATGTGATTAAAAATTTATTGATAAGTATAATAATATATTAGATTAATTATTAATTTTTATTTATTTCCTTAGAAAAGGCAATAAGAGGTCCATTAACTTTCCTAAGAAAAATTTAAAATATTTTCTTGTAATTTTCTAGTAAGTCTCTAATAGTAATAGAATTTTATTTAAAGGATTTATAGTTTTTATTTGGGTGATTGTAAATTGATAGTGATATTTCATTTAATTTTGTCGTGTTTGATTATTGTATGGAGTTTATTTATAATGTTATGCAATGTATGGAGTGTTTAAACTATTTTATGGAGTGTATAAACAATTTCATGGAGTGTTTATGGAATGTATAGACAATTTAATGGAGTGTTTATGGAGTGTTTATGCAGGTATTATGTATATTGATTATGCCCAATTGTAAGTAGAGGTCATGCCGAATTTTATATATGTATTATATATATAGGTTATGCTCAATTTTAAGTAGAGGTTATGCCCAATCTTATACATGTATTATATATATATAGGTTATGCCCAATTTTATGTAAAATGTATGCATAATTTTATATACATTTTATTCGATATATATTTTTTGAAAAGTTTTAAATGTATGTTGAGGCTTGAGCTCGGCTCAAACTCGTTGGACTCGAGCTCAATAACAATTTTAGGCTCGAGGTTCGGCTCGGCTCGAAGCTCGGCTCGAACATAAGCAGGTTCGGGCTCGGCTCGGCTCGATGCCACCCATACGCATCTGTCTGGCTCTCTCTCCAGCATAGTCTCATGTTCACATATAAAATATGTTTCCCATCCTGGCCTACTCAACGCTTGTCTCCAGCTATAAAATAAACAAACGATTGCTTTAAGCTAGTTTATTGGCACTTTGCTTAGAGAAAATGACAAGGGGACATTTGTTATTGATTCCATCAGTTGCTTACCTGTAGAAGTTAACAGAGATGATATGGAGGGCTTGGTTAGGTCAACCGTGTTCTGAATTTGATAACTGTACGTAACTCTCCTTCCATCTCTCTATCTTATATTCAACCTCTTAATATTTCATTTTTTCTCCTCAAAATGGCTTTTTAGGACTAATAAAAGCACCAATTGATAGCAGAGACCATGGCTCTTCGGCTTATCAGGATGACCAATGTGAATGTGCCAAAGTCTCTCTGCTCGTTTAGGTTTTTTAGAAGTATGAAACAAACATAGAATAACCCTTTCGCTGTTTCTGAAACACATGAAATCATATTCAGCAAAACCAGAGCAGGAAATAAACACGTTTGAAAGAGCCCATTTAAAGAGTTTTGTCGTTTGATCTGCTCACCCTTCAAGGAGGTTCTTCTTCATCTCAACAGGAGACGTCTTTTTTTTTTTCTCTCTTTGATGGCTGACTGCTGGGACGATTACCTGGTTCTGAAGCCAAGAGATGGAGGGCTGCGCGATCTCTTCCAACTCCTATTCTCATCAAATATCAGCAAAAACGACTACATAGAAAGCCCAGAAGGAGCAACGCTAGAGGGAGCCAAGCGGAGGATGCTTCTGTTCATCTCCATCGTCTTGCAAAGAACTATTCTATTTACGAAGAAACCCATGTTTTGGGTTGGATACTGCATCGAGTTCTTGCTGAATCTTGTGTCGGAGAACAAGAATTTGCTCACACTTGTCTTAAACATGATACGAGGTAACTGGAAAGCTCATTCCCTTCGCAATGTCTGTTAAGTAGAAACTATTCTACGTGAAGCATCGTTTTATTTCACATTTTTGAACGGCATTAAGAGCTGAAAAACCTGCATCAATCATTCAAGGGTTTCCACCCTCCTTCGATATCTTTCTTTTGATCATGTGGGAGGCGATGACTTCGCCGGCTCAGGCACCGGAACTGGTGTCGCCGGAAAATCTGAAGCGTTTCTGTTAGAGGATTCAGATTAATTTAACTACATTTAACTACAGAAAGATTGCCGATCCTTTATCCTTCTCCAAATTAATATAAATATAGAAAGTCTGGTCAAGTCTGGCTAAGTGCTGATGATGTTGGAGTCGTGTGTTCCACGAACTGGCAAAATAATTGTAGAGTAAGCTTCCGTCTGACAAAGAACAACGTTGCTTTTGTTTCAAAAAGAGAGAATCTTTTATAAAAAAAAACACATTTCTATTGTAGAGTAGTAGCCTTTAAGCATATTTTTATTTTAAATCAAAATTATTTGAAATAAATAGTATTTTCTACAAGGGATCCCCTTTGATTTCACGAGCTTGACACTGACGTAGGAAAGCTGAAGCTGCCGGATAAAAAATCGCCAACATTCAGATCGCTTATTGGGCATGTAGATCATAGACTGCAGCTTGATAAAACGATTAAGTCTGGAGATGCAAGATACTTGGCAGCACTCTCTGTCATGGCTGCAAAACTGGCTTATGAGAACGAAGCCTTCACTAAACAAACAGTTAATGAGCATTGGAAGGTAACATGATGTCCTTTCTATCCCTCTGAAACAGTAACTTTACAAGTCGATTATGCAGGGAGAGTATGAAACTGAAGTTAGTCTTATTCTGGTGCAGATGGAGTTTATAGAGTTTTACGATTGCTGGGACGGTAAGTTTCAGGAGATTGTTAATGCTTCTTTAGTATCAAGGATTTCTAGTAGATCTCGTCTCCAAAAGAAGTGCATCATCAAACTCAAGTAGAAAACTAATCTGGTGTTTGTCACTTCTGTAGATTACCAAGAGGCACTATCCACACAGGCCTTCATGTTCTGCGACAAGCTTGTGGAACCTGGTTTGATAGTTGTAGCCTTTAGAGGCACAGAGCCATTCGACGCAAACGCCTGGTGCACCGACATTGACTTCTCTTGGTATGAGTTGCCGGGAATCGGCAAGGTTCACGGAGGATTCATGAAAGCTCTTGGCTTACAAAAACAAGTTGGATGGCCCAAGGAGATCCAGCAGCGCAGCCCCCCTCGTACATTCGCCTACTATGCCATTAAGGAGAAGCTGAAAGAGATTTTGGGGAGACATAAGCAAGCTCAGTTTGTACTGACTGGACACAGTCTTGGAGGGGCATTGGCGATCCTTTTTCCAACAATCTTGGCCATTCATGGAGACGAATGGATGTTGAGGAGAATGGCAGGTGTGTACACATTTGGGCAACCAAGAGTTGGAGATGAGAAGTTTGGGGAGTTTGTGATGCAGCATTGCTTCAACCGAAATCAGGCATACTACAGGTTTGTTTACTGCAATGACATTGTGCCAAGGTTGCCTTACGACGACAAAGCCCTTCTCTTCAAGCACTTTGGAACTTGCCTCTACTATAACAGTCACTACGATGGGCAGGTAAATCCTCTCCCCTGTTGAATGGATTTCGGGCGAATTGAGATAAATACAACATGAGATAAATCCAATGAGATCTTATCCGATAACTGGAGGAAAAAAATAGTCATTCCTGTCTAATATGATATATGTTTGAGATTTTGCTGAAAACTTTTCTCTACAAATCTTTAGACCTCTCTAATAAAGGGTTGTTTATTTGGGAACAGATTGTCATAGAGGAACCCAACAAGAACTACTTTGCTCCTTGGTCCATGCTGCCAAGGCACATTAATGCAGTATGGGAGCTCATCAGAAGCTTCATTATCAGATACAGATGGGGTTCAGATTATAGAGAAGGTTGGTTTTTGAGGTTTTTAAGGGTGTTAGGGTTGATTTTCCCGGGATTATTGGATCATAACCCTCAAGATTATGTTAATTTGACCAGACAGGGTACGACTCTTATAACATCAACTGGGGTTGAGACATTTAAGATTGATTAGTTCTAGATTGAATTGTAAGGGACAAGAAGTTAAAACTTATTATTTGGATATTCAAAGCTTAAGTGTTGTGCAATTTTTTGATAATATGTTTGAAATCATAAGAATCCTTGATCTTTAAAATCAATTTCAAATTCTAAGAATTTAAAAAACCGAATAATTTATCTTAGTTAGGAGGCCAAGGGTAAGTATATTAGAATACTTGTGGCCCAATTATCTACGAAAAAATGAATAAAATAAAATTTTGATGTAAAGAATTTAAAATATTATACGCTTATGCATCCCATGCTCTCTTGGCCCTCTCTCTCGAGCTTCCCTCTCGCCTCCCCTGCTCTCTCTGTCCAATACTCTCTCTCTCTCGCCTCTCGGCCCTCTCTATCGTCTTTGTGTTTCGACCTCTCTCACACCTCTCACTCTCTGTTTCCCCCTCTCGTACCTCTCTCATCTCAAACTTCTTTCGATTTCCCCCATTTTGGCTTTGATTTTCCCATTTAGACTTCGATTACCCTAATTTCTTCTGATTTTTCCCATTTTTTACTTCGATTTGTCCCATTATGCTTCGATTTCCTTCAATTTCCCCCAAATTTTAGAAGGTAATTTCGGGATTTAGGGTGTAATTTCTAAAATAATATTTTTATTTTTATAGTTAATTAAACTAATATTTTTATTTTTATTTTTCTAAGAATTTTTTATTTTTTGTAGTTAATTAAAATAATACTTTTATTTTTTATGTAATTATATTATTAATTTATACTATACTATATTAAAATTTATCTCATGTTATTAATAAAATAATATATTTATTTATTTATTACATTCATTACTATTATTAGGGGGGTTAGTCAACAAATTGGAAATTTGATCTTCATCTTCATCTTATGCATCTACATGATCTTCATATTCGAAATAGGTGTTAGTGTGGACAAGTTCATTTTCAAAATCTTCGAAATAGGGTGTTAGTGTGGATAAGTTCATCTTCATCTTCATCTTCGAAATTTAAAACCATTGATTTTATTAATTATAAAAATAAGTTAATTAAACCAAGTGTTTGAGTTAACAATATTTTAATTACCACTATTAAATCACTAATACAATAGAGTAAATAAAAAATAAATATGATTAATGAATAAAAAAGTATTATATTAATAACATAAGATAGATTTTTTATATGGTATTAATTAATAATATATTTTGACAAAATTAAAAGTAATTAATTAATCAAATGCATATTTTAATTATATTTTATTTACCAGAGACTTAAATATGAAGTTTAATATAGTAATAAAATTGAACAAAAATAATAAATAAATACATATACAACTTTATTAATAACCTAAAAAAAAGATTATTCTAATAACGAGTTCGTGCCTTTAATATTAAAATCATCAAGTTACAAGTTTATAACATATAAACGATGCATGTTCAAAAGTAATAAGATAAAACCATCATTTATCGTTCCACATGGAAGACGATATGGCATCTCGAAATTGTGCAGCTCTTGTGGATTCTAATGCACTCTACCTCCGAAAGTATGTTACTTGGCTACCCACATCCTCAAGACCATCGCAATTGTCATTGTCTGTATATATTTTACATAAAATTGGATATGACCTCTACATAAAATTAGGCATAACCTATATATATATAATACATGTATAAGATTGGGCATAACCTCTTCTTATAATTGAGCATAATCTATGTATATAATACCTATATAAAATTCGGCATGACCTCTACTTAAAATTGGACATAATCAATATACAATACCTGCATAAATACTCCATAAAATTGTCTATACATTCCCTAAACACTCCATGCAATTGTTTATATACACTCTATAAAATAGTCTAAACACTCCATACACTGCATAACATTATAAATAAACTCCATACAATACTCAAACACAACAAAATTAAATGAAATATCACTATCAATTTACAACCCAAATAAAAACTATAAATCCATTATAAATTTACAAACTATAATTGTTTTTCTTCATGCTAGTTGTTCCTCGCCCATTTCCCCCTATGAACTGATCTCCAAATCTTCCCTTTGATTGATCTTTCTCTTGTAGAGGAGGCAACTCCTTCAATACTGCAATTGTTACATCATTCGCATTGCCCTGACATGCAAGTAAGAACATCCAGAATAAATCCGTGATTATGGTAAAAAAAAGGGCCAATTCTTTACTAGTTTACTTTTAACAATCTAAAAATTTTGAATAGGGATATAAATATTGCCTTGATGAGACATTCTCAAGCAGGCCTCCAGACTCAAAAGTCTCCTACTCCAAAAAAATAAGATTGGAAAACAAAATCTTAGAACAATGGTTGAAATGGCATTGGTCAACAAGTTCTCAACAACATCAAAAGTATGATATATCAATCACAAGTAGCTGTCTATAAGGCAAATAAAATACAACACTAAATTAATAAAAAAAATAGAGTTTAGACTTAACTTATGAAATTTGAGAAAAATCAAAGCCGAAGGGTTAAATCGAAACCACAAAAAAAAAAGAAAATACCATGTGGTGGATATGTATAACACCCGAATCTCCTCACCACATGGCAAAAACATTCCATAGCACTTCAAAAATCCTCAACAACATTTTGAAACATTTCAAAATTAATTAAACTATTTTCACTACTGCATATACACTAAACAATGAGAAAACATACACATCAAGTCCAAATTCACCGAACACCCCTGGTAGAGCCCCATATAACTTTGCAGTCACTACGAACTGTACCTCGTCAGTGATGGGGGTCGGGTTTCGTTGGCTAATGGACGCTCGTGTAGGCGACTCAACCTTGTTTGAATTGGACTAAAACACCCCTAATAAAACCTAAACCATAAACCATCAAACCCTAAAGTCAAACCCTATCACCTACTAAATTCTAAACCCTAAACACTAATTCCATAACACAGTACCCTAAACCTTAGAAGCCCTAAACCCTGAATCCTACACCATAATTCCAGAATCTAAACCCAAAAAACCCTAGAGCTTAAAAACACAAAACCCCCCCAAAACCTTAAAAACCCTATCACCTACTAAACTCTAAACCCTAAACACTAATTCCATAACTTAATACATTAAAAGCCCTAAACCCTACACCCTAATTCCAAACCCTAAACCCAAAAAACCTTATAGGTTAAAAACACAAAACTCCCAAAACCTTAAAAACCCTAAACCCCCTAGACCTTAAAAGCCCTAATCCCTAAAATACCCTAAATCCTTAACCCTAAACCCTAAACCCTAATTACTGGACCCTTAAATACCGAGCAGCAAACCCTAAAAATAATCCATACACGAATCAAGAATTTAGACTATAAACCGTAACCCTAAATCCCAAAATAATGCACAAATAACCCCCAATTACGCACTGAAAATAAATTTAAATAAAATAAAACACTAATTTAATGAAAAAAATTAGGGTTTAGGCATACCTTCTGAAATTTGGGGAAATCCGAAGCTGAAGGGTGAAATCGATGCTTAATCGAAGTAGATATTAAGCAATCGATGCCCAAATGTCCAAAATCGAAGAAAATCGAAATGGAAATGGGGAAATCAAACGAAATCGGAAAGTATTTTCGGGGGAAAAGAGACTAGCTAGAGAGAGAAGGGAGTGGGAGGCTGAAAGGGAGAAGACAGGGTGAAGATAGAGAAGAAAGGGAGGTCGGGAGGGAATAGAGAGAGAGAAGCGAGAGACAACGAGTCTGAGAGAAGAGAGGGAGTCACGGAGACGAGAGAGAGGGCGACACCGAGAGATGAGGCCAGCGGCGAGAGGGAATTGAGATGGTGGCCGGAGACGAAAGACGAGATCGATTTTGGCAGCAACGACGTCGGGGGCACAGGGAGACTAGAGAGGGAGTGCGGGAGAGAGGAAGAAAAAATGAGAAATGACGACGCACGATTGGGGGGGGGGGGGGGGGGGGGGGGGGGGGGGTACGAGGAGAAAGAGGGGAAAAACGGAGCGTCACCCATCCTTCAATTCAAAGAAGATCAAACAAGGCCTTCTTCCACATGATCGAAATTAAACCGTAGAGATGAAGGACCCCTTCATCCCCTGCATCGAGATGAAGCTTCATCTGTGCTCCACTGACGACTTCAAGTGTTGAAGGGCGTTATGCGGTTGAAGATCATCTTGTCCTTCAAGTTGACCAACCCCCTCCCTATATTAAATTAGTGATTTAAGAGTGATAATTAAAATATTGTAAAAGTAAGCATTTGATCGAGTATTTTTTTAATTATTCTACTTTTATAATTAATTAAACTAATAAATTTTAATTTTACGTAATTATATTATTAATTTATACTATATTAAAGTCTACCTTATATTATTAATAAAATAATTTATTTATTTATTTATTATATCTGTTCCAATTTTGGTTATTTTTTATTTGAGTACATGCTCCAAAGTTTATTGTTTTTTTCCAATTTCATATCTCTTCAATTTACAAACGGGCACATCGTATCCGTGGCCCAGCTCTCGCCAGTCGCCTGTTCTCTCTCGCTTTCTCTCTCTCTCGACCCTTCGTCTCTTAGAGATGGCTCCTCTGGTGATGGTGGCATCCGCGAGAATAGCTCCTTTCTGTCGTGAGTTTTTTTTTATGTACTAGCTTTATTTATCCTGCGCTTGTTCGGACATCCTTGATCATACTCAATAGCCTCAATTTCCAAAGCTTCATGTGCAGAGTATCTGATTTTTTTGTGCTCTCTCTCTATTCGGTTGTTCCTTTCTCGCTTTCATTTAATATAATGGGAATGAGTCTATTGTTTAAGATCATTTCAGAGGAAAACAGCAGCTCCAGCTTTCATTAGAGGAACTGTGAATCTTTTCCGTTCTTATTTCTGGTTTCCAGTTCATGACTTTTTCAATACTAAAAGTTTCCGTTTGTTTATGGAGTTCGCTACCGGCTTCTGATGTCCTCTTTATGCTTTTTTTTTCCTTTATGAACTGACTATCGGTGTTCGACCGCCGAAAATAGAAAATGGAAAACAATATGCTGATAATGATCTTCTCTATTGCCTCCCTTAACATTATTTCAGGGCTGAAGGATTGGAGGAAGCTGTTTTTCTTTACGTCACGAAGAGGAGATATTGCTTGCTCGTTGATGGCTACAGGACTTCGTAGGAGACGTTTTTCCACTATTCAGTCGAGTACTAATGGCAGAAATGAGTGGAATTTGCAAATCCTTGAAGAGGAAAGAGAACCCCTGAAATATGTATGGCCTGAAAAGCAGGTTGGGCTTCTTGCTTTTCTTTAAACCCCTGAAATATGTATGGTCTGAAAAACAGGTTAGGCTTTTTGCTTTTCTTTAATTTGGACCTTTGTTTTTTTTACCCTTTTTTACCGTTCTGGAGCGAGTAACACCAAATTATTGTTTTAGAAGAATCATTATCACTCGTGTGGCTTCATGATTGATCGTTCTGGGGCAGTTGTTTAGAATCATAATCACTTTAAATCTTCATGAATTTCACAGTATGGACCTCCCAAAATTGTTTCATGGTTTATTTGTCCTTCTATTCTAGCAATGTAGCAAGTAAAACTTGAAGAAAAAAAATGGTGAATAACTCAGTCAGAACAGCCAAGATCTAGAGCTGAACTTAACATTTGTGTGAAGAAAGGATGATGCCATACATCTGCAAAGGCCTTGACAAGGTTAACTGGCTGGTCTTGACTGCAGACGGAGGCCATGCTCCAAGTCAGGTACAAATGAAGGAAGAAACCAGTAATAGGAGGGATGATCAGTTTGCAGAGTCAGCAAAATGGATGGGCAAGTGATTGCGAAAGTCCGTGTATCTTTAAGCCATCCAATGGGAACTTGCAGTAGTAGAATTTCTTGGTTTAATCTGCACCACACCCTGTGCTGTTTTCTCAACTTTATCAATTTATATTTATTCTCTCCTTCACATTGCACTTTCTGTGAGGACAATGGATGGGCCAGTGGAAATTAGAGCTCAGAAAATGACATGGACTTATAACTGATGCCAATGCAGCCTTCTAGCACAACCAGTAGAATATGTCTAATGCACAAAGACTTATAGCTTATGCCTGTATAGATGGCAAAAGGTTATCATCCATGAAATGAATCATATTCACCTTCTTTTAATAGCTTGTTCTCAGAGTTTAACTGTAAATATAGTTTGGAATCAAGGATGATTGAAATTTCACCTTCATCATAATCCATGGTTGCAGTCCACCTTGGCTTTCAAACCTGAGTTCATTTCAGTTTGTGTTTGATCACCATTCTCAAGAACAGATTTTGGTATCATCCTTCAGAAATGCAGGCTTGTGGAACATGTTATCTTAGGTCCTCCTCAATCCTCAAAAGAACAACTATAACATTTTTTTAAAGAAAAAAAAAAACTGTTTCACCCGATTTGTGGGGCTGGATGTTTACCTGCTGAATCTTGCTCATGTATTGAAATCACTGTTTTGGTGAACCATCAGTCAAGTGGAACGAGATATGGAAACTTTGTTAAACTTATCAGCTTCCTCCTACTTTCCAGAAACCACGAGTTTGTATACTAGGTGGTGGGTTTGGTGGCCTTTACACTGCTCTGAGATTGGAATCTCTTACATGGCCTGAAGGGAAGAAGCCTCAGGTAGAATCTGTGATTCTCATTTTCTCCACTAGCCAACAAAAATGGTTAATAATGTGATAAGATCTATTTAAAAAAAATGTAATAAGATTCTATTTTTTTTTTGAAAAAGAAATCATATCTTTGATGTCTTTGATGGGTTCAGGTGCTTCTTGTTGATCAGTCTGATCGTTTTGTATTCAAGCCCATGCTGTATGAGCTTCTCTCAGGAGGTTTGATTTTCTTCAGCTTATAGGAATCATGAAATACTGAGCACACATTTGACCATACTTTAATTGCTCTTATCCTTTGAGTTGCTCTGTTCAGAAGTGGATGTCTGGGAAATTGCTCCACGCTTCTCAGACCTGCTGGCAAACACTAGTGTAAAATTTTTTCAGGACAAAGTGAAGCTTTTACACCCCTTTGATAAGTTGAGAATGAATGAGCTTAAAAAATCGGGTTGTGGGGGGACAGTGCAGCTAGAGAGTGGGACTGTTATCGAGTATGACTGGTAATATTCCATGACATAGCTCTTTATTGCAGTTAGGTACATTTTATTTCAGAATGGAAGCATGGTGCATGCATGGTCAATAACAGCATTGGAGAGGTTGGAACTCAATTAAATTTGTCTGAAGTGAAAGGAAGCGAGTCTGATGGTTCATTCACTGTAGTCTTGTTGAGTATGCCATAATCTTCTGTCTTTCCAGTACTTGGTCTGGACCAAGAATTTCTGAGAAGTCCAACACATGTCTGCTATTTCCTGGTATCATCTAATGTCTTGCTTGTATATAATTGCTAATCATTTATGTTGCAAGGCCAAAACTTATCAGTTCAGAAGAGCTGTGATGAAATTACATAGGGTTTGAATGTTGTAAACTTACAGTCAAGGTTTGACATTGATATCATTCAATTTTTTTTTTTAAATACAATAATAAGTAGGTCCAAATAGTTATCTTGTAGCAAGCACTTCTGTTTCATTTTGTTCATTGGCTCTGATTATTTTTAGGTACAGAGGGTTGTCAAATTCAGTTCAATGCTGTAGATTTTTGAATCACAGAAACTATTCGAAGTTAAATGTTTTTAGTAAGGTGCAGGAGAAGAAGTCAGAACAATTTGTTTCTGTGTTTTAGAAGAAAAAATCAGAACAATCTGCATCATTTTTTAAAAAGAAAATGTGTATTACTCATATGGATTAACTAGTCAGTTTCCTATCCCTTTTCTTGATGTTAAACTTTCTTTTGCTGGGCAGCCAGGTTGGTTCTATCTTTGGGAGCTGAAGCCAAAGTCGACGTAGTACCTGGTGCTGCAGAGTTTGCATTGCCATTTTCAACCTTGGAAGATGCACTTGTATGCATTTTTTCCCCTAAAAAAAGATTAATCTGCAGTGGGCCATGTTTCTCCAAAATAAACCAGCTTTCCAGTTGTCCTTGTTGGGCTTATATATGACACTGTTTTTTTTTTTTTGCAATGATTTTGATTTTTATTAAGACAAAAGCTCAAAAGAGCAATTTACAAAGGAAGGAAGCCTTCCCAAACAATGAGAGATTGCTGGGAAGTTCCGAATTTTGCCAATTTATCAGCCAAAGAGTTGGCTGATCTAAGAATGAGGTTCCAATTACAATGAGTAGAAGATACAATGTCAGCAATACTATCAGTGATGGGCCAGTGGCTCCAAGGGGGGGAGCTATCTTTGGAACACCAACTAATAACAGTCTTCAAGTCGTTTTATATGACACTATTATATCTTCTTTGTAAACATTCATTTATATGCAGGCTTTAATGTTTATATTTTTCTTCTGGTTTATTTATTTTGTATAATCTTGTAGGTTCCCTCTATTCATGCTTTCATGTGGCTTTGTATTTCTTGTTTCTGAATACTGTATTTACAAGAAATATCATTGTGATGCAGAGAGTTGATAATAAGTTAAAGAAGTTGGAGAGGGCACGGTTCGGCAATGTTACAACTCCTATACATGTGGCTGTGGTTGGATGTGGTTATTCTGGAGTCGAGTTGGCTGCTACAATTTCAGAGCGCCTGAAGAGCAAGGGAAGAGTTCAAGCAATTAATGTTGCAACTACCATTTGTCCAGCAGCTCCACCTGGAAACAGAGAAGCTGCTCTAAAAGTATGCAACTTATTTGCAGAAACTTTGTTGAATTGACATACATGCAATTTTATGTTTTTTACATGTGTTTCAAAGGGGAAGCAGTGCTCTATTTTATGATATCCTTTTCCGTGTCCTTTTATATTTCTGTAAAAGTGCTATTTTTCCACAGATAAGCGACTTCTTGAACCCTTTGATTTTCTCTTTCTGGGTTACTCAGGAAACTATGTTATTGGTGTCATCAGGTACTCCAATCCAGAAATGTTCAGCTTTTCTTGGGTTATTTTGTTCGCTGCATAAGAAAATCTCATGACCAGGAAGTTCAGGACAGATTTGAGGAACCTAAAATCGGACGCAATAGTGCCAGTGAACAACTAGAAGACAAATTTAGTTTGGAACTTCAACCTGCTGAAAGGGGTTTGCAGAGCCTAAATTTGGAAGCTGATTTGGTTCTGTGGACGGTTGGGTCCAAGCCCTTGGTCCCAGATTTGGAACCCTGTGACCAGCCCCACATTTTACCATTAAATGGAAGAGGGCAAGCAGAAACTGATGAAACTCTCCAGGTTAAAGGCCATCCTCGAATATTTGCCATAGGTGACTCCGCTGCTTTGAGGGATTCCTCTGGCAGGCTTCTCCCAGCCACTGCTCAGGTATAAAAGATCTAATATTGCCAAAAAAGTTGAAGATTTATGAATATCAAAGCCAAAGCCTAATGTGAACCACCAAAAAATTAAGAAGTTCACAAGTGATATCAATTCTTCGCAGGTAGCATTCCAACAAGCAGACTTTGCAGGTTGGAATCTTTGGGCTGCAATAAATGATAGGCCTCTACTGCCATTCAGGTTTGGAAACCATTTATTTGTGTTGTCGTAATGTTGTTTGAGCCTATTTGTGTGTTCAGAGGAACCGAACCAAATTATATTCGACTTAGTGGTGGGTTCTTCTCTTCCCAGGACAAGATTCCTACAGTCACAGGTTTATCTGTCTCAGACGAGAGGGTTACCCACCATACTGATAGATAAAGAGAGAAACACTAGTAACATATATCTGTTCTCTATGTGATTTCTTTGTGTACATAAATGGATATTGTCTGCAGTAGTTTTCAAGTGCCATATACGAGAAGAAAAGCTGTTCAACTTGATTGGTATCTAATTTGTGCATGTACATTCGGAATTCAGATTCCAGAATTTAGGTGAGATGATGGCTCTTGGGACAAGTGATGCAGCGATCACTCCCAGTTTCATCGACGGCCTAACCTTGGATGGTTCCATTGGCCATGCTGGTAACAGTCTTGATTTTTAAACTATTTTATCCTATAAAGTCTTACCATATTTATGTGGCTAACCGGATTTATGTTTTATCTGCTTCAGCTAGGAAAATTGCATATTTGTTTAGATTACCCACAGATGAACACAAGGTAAAGGTAGGAATCAGCTGGCTTACAAAATCTGCCATAGACTCGATTGCATCAGTGCAGACTGCCGTAACTAAAGCCCTATCTGGCTAATAACTATGAATGTTATTTATTTGTTCTGGAGGGTTTTGAGAATTGATTTATTTAAATTCTTATGTCAAGAACTGGAATACAAGAGGGTTTAGGGTAGAAACTCACTAGAATACAAAGTGCTGATCTACAGTATACTACAAGTTAGATCCCCAATGAGTTGAATAGCTGGGAAGTATGATGCTTTTGTTGAAGGTTTATATGAGATAAATGCAACTGTTGTTGAATTATAAGAGTGCTCGAATTTATAGGACCTGAAGGTGTATGAAAATTTTGTGATGATCTTACTCTCCATTTGATGAGTTATATTTTTATATCTCTAGGAATTTGTGAAAAATTTCACCTTACATTAGTGGCAACTGTAATTGATAACTAAAACTCTATAATTAATATAATAACAAAGATTGCTTACATTGTAATAGGTCATTTTTATTGAAGGCAAAAACCAACCAACAAAAACACAGACAAAGCAAGAGGGAGGCTCATTACAAAGAGTGATTGTTGGGAGACCCTTCCTTAGCAAAAGAGTCGGTCAAAGAATTTGTTGATCTTGACACATGAATCCAAGTGCAATCAAACTGAGGAGATGCATCGACAATCTCATGAAAACGAACAAAGCCACCAAAGAGGCTCAAAATTCTATGAACATCAACTAATAACAACTTCGGAATCCCCTTCCACCCATACTGAAGAGCTTGGAGTTCAATGTTGGTAGGATTGGAGGACCTAAGAGGGCCATAGTAGGTGGCATGGGTGACACTTTCGTGATCTCAAAAAACACCCCCAATTCCAGATGGGCTACGGTCGACTAATGCACATCTATCAAAATTGAGCTTGATGACACCTTTGGGGCAAACATCCATTCAGCCATGAAAACCCTTTTCAAAATGGATGTATTAACAATTAACTTCTAATTTCTCTAAGAAACCACCCCACATAAGTTAGTAAATTCCTCCTTAAACTAACCCATGCCTCAATGGCACCAAAAACCTTGTTAATGACCTCTTCTATTGTAGAATGTTTACAATCTTGCACACTCTATTAGATAGTTTATATCTTCATATCACTCAAATTACGCCAAATTTTGCAATATCCATTAGTAATAGATTCTATATTTTATGGTTAATTCATACTATTTAACTAGTTTGAAATAATATTGTCATAATTGGTGGTAAACATATTGTATGAAGTTGACAAGTCTCCATCAATACCCAATGCCTTTATGTGATGAAGATCTTGTACACTTATGAATGAGTTAAACCTTCACATTGCTCAAAGTAAGAAAAATAGAAAGTGAAAAGAGAGATGAACAATAAATGTATTGAAAGAGGTTTTAGTCAATATGAGCCAAGCAACAAACTTTGCATATTATGTTTAAAAATTTATATAAAATGAAGTTAGTGAATCTCCATCAAAACTCATTATAATATGTCTCACTAATAAGTTCAATTATATAGGACTTAAAAAGAAAATATTTAGTAAAGATTTTGAGGATCTTACACACCCTATTGAATGAGTTAAATTTATGTTTATCTTAAATGAGACAAAAAAAAAATTAAGAAAGATAATAGATAATATATTTATTAAAAGAATGTTCAGATTTTTAGGATTTGAAAGGAACCTAAAAACATCTGGAGGATCTTGCAGTCTCCATAAGATGATTTGAAGGACCTAAAACGGTGTAAATCGTGAGAACTATGTATTCTCCATTCAATGAGTTATATGTTCTTATTGTTCAATATAGGTTAATGAAAAAAGTTAAGAGCGAATCAATAATAGATTTATCAAGAAAGATAGAGAGAGCACACATAATATACCTGCCAAAACCTCAAGTAACATAAACCCTAAACCCCAAACCCTATACAAAAGCTTGTTAGGAATTACTTGAACTATCAAAGAGCGAGAGAAATCAGTGTTATTAGTTTACATAAATAATATAGAAATATATAAATACCTTTAAATTAAATGGAAAATAGGTATATAATGACTATTACTCATCCCATTCTGTTTTATAAATGGTAAATAAGTAAATTTTTTTTAAAATAGCATTCATCTATGATTGAATAAAGCAAACAAAAATTGGTAACTTTCCAATGTCTTCATCTTAATTATTGAATGATTGAATCATTTTAAAGAAAAATTGAAGCATGAATTCATAGGAGGTAAAATGAGGTCCAAGAGCAAGAACGAGAGTTTGAATTTCTATATTGTCTATCAATGTAATGATTAAAATATTATGGTTCTAATTTTAGAACTTTACAAGAATCTAGTTTCACTTTATTGGGGTCTTTTGCTCGTTCTAAATCCTTTTTTCCGGTTTCCTAACGGGTCTATTTGGAACTTCTAGAAAAAAAATGAGAATTTGATCATTATTATTTTTAAAAATAGTAAGTGAAAAATAAGATAATGATTAATTTTTTTTACTAACTATTTTTTGGAATAATAATTGTCGGATTCTTTTTTTTTCTTTTGCTCTTTCTTATACTTAAGGTGAAATTGAAACTTCAAACATGGGCCCAATTCCGGTCCAACTTGAGGAGGGCCGGCCCACGAAGTGGCAATGCCAATGCTTATCCTTACAGGGTTGAGGCCTGAGGGTGTGGCGCTCCCCCACGTCATCAAGCACACTAGCCGCAACCACTCCGGGGCGAAAACCTCCACTATATAAACGGGCAAAGTGCCCGAAGAACGACATAGCGTTAGCGATCTCAGGTCCCAGGGAGGCGGAGCATCTCGCGAACGAGCGGGAGAGGCCAGAGGGAAGAGGCGGAGAGGTTTGTAGAGAGAGGAGAGAGAACGAGAGCTTGAGCTGCGAGGGTTTTGAATCAGAAACCGGAAAGGTCAGTGAGCGCGTTGTCGACGAATATGCCCCATTACTTGTTCTTATTCTTCTTTCTCTTGTTGTTTTTCATTCCGGCATATCATCAAACAGTGTGTAGTCCAAAAAAGATACACATGCCTTCGATTCGCAGATGCTGCAATCGAGTTAATGAGATGTTTTTTTGTTGTGTGTGTGAGAAAGAGATGTATGCTCATGTGCAGGGGCTAGTGAGGGAGAGTGGGTATATTAATAGGAAGAGGAGAGAGAGGAGAGAGAAAAAGAGGAGCCGAGAGTGTCTCAATTTGTTAGACGAGGTGAGGTGAGCTTTTTTCTCTTCGTTTCATTCTCACTTATTGTCAGACGCGGCATGACGACAAAGTTGGTGGTAAGTATCGCATCAAATCTGTTGGTTTTCCTCTTCTTTTCGTACGGACCGATACGAGTATTGTTTTCTATTGTCAATTTCTCCCTCTTTGTCGTGTGTTATTCAGGTGCTCGGGATCCCTTGGGATGTAGACACGGACGGCTTAAGAGAGTATATGAGCAAGTTCGGAGAGTTGGATGATTGTATTGTCATGAAGGTCATGAAAGTCTACCTTTTATTTGTCGACTCTTAAGATAGCCTATTCTTTTGCTCTTCTGTAGCAATATGCTCGATTTTTAATTTCTCATCCTGAAATTTTCTGTTATTGGTATCCATTTTCGAGATTTTTATGACATGTTTCTATGTCTTCCGTAGGAAACATTTTCTTCTATTATCGTTCTCCGCCAAACGCATTATTGCAATAAAAGAAAAAAAGAAAAGTTATTCCATTTCCCTATATCTTTTTTATGCTTTCCGAGTTAGGTGGTAGGGTTTAGTGAACCTTATTCAATATCTTAGATATACGAAGTCGAAGCTGACCAAAACTTGAACCCTAAAATTTCATGATTTTCCATTGTTAAAATTTCATAACATGCTATTATAAAAAAATTATAACATGGAAGTAATTTTAATCATGTAATCAGGTCCAAACGCCCACAAGGTAATCTACACATGATATAAAAAAATTAATGTCATAGAAGCTTAGCATAAGGCTAGAAGTGGGTAGATTAGGGTTAAATTGATAACAAATTTGTCTTATGGTAGGACAAGCTCAAGGTAGGAATTTTTCCATGCATGCTTTTCCAGTGGAAATATGTGAGTGGGTGAATCAGGTGATCTTTGTTGGTTTCTGTTGGTGGTTGCCGTTGGAAAGAAACGGTAGGACCTTTCTCTTGCAGGTAAAAATCCATTGAAGGGATCATTGTGAATGTCATTTGTCACACTATTGTGCATGCGGCTTTCTGTTTGGGATTTATAAAATATTTAAGTACTATCTTTAGGCGTAATGGACCAACATGGCTTTGTTATCCAGTTATATCTTAGTTACTATTGTTGTGTGCCCACTTTCAGTGGGTGCCTCAATTTAAATTTCATTGGTAGCTCCAAAGGTAGCCTAGGGCTAAGTATGGATTTGGTGGCACGACATTTTTCTCATACTCACGGTTTCTTGCTGTGAGTGGAATCTGCAGAAGTGGAGATCCAGTCTCTTCCAATGGGTCTTCATATTTGTTGTAGATTTCCTTCCTATTTAGTTCTTGCTTTGGTAGTGGCGCCCTTCTTTCCTGTATACTAGGTAGTTTCTTCTTTGTGTTTTTCTCTTTTAATAAAATTTCTTGCTTAATTTTTTTCCGTGGAATGGTAATATTTCGCTGTTTTAAGAACTTTATGATGAGCTCTTAACCTTTCAAACTGCTTATGGTCTATGCTGTTCCATCTTTGTGTTGCACCTGTATTTATTTATTTTTTGTTGTCATTTGTCTTTCCATTACTTATTGGGACTGATCTTTTGAATTGATTATGTTATTTCAGGATCGTTCTACTGGTCGATCTCGAGGTTTTGGCTATGTAACATTCTCATCATCTGAGGATGCAAAGGTGACTCATGCTTATGTTATTGTGCCTTTGACAATTACTAGTAATACAAAGCTGTGTTGCAGTTTGCATCTGTTGCCTATTAACTGGCACAGGTATTATTGTTCCTGTAAACTTATTCTTGTGTATTACAAAGTGATACTTCTAGGTAATAGTTGATGTACCTGATTGTGCAAGTATCCTATCCAGCTATTCATGGAAGTTCAGAAGTAGCTAGGTCATATGACGAAAATTATTTATACCAGCTGTTGTCAGATGTTGTAGTTGAAATAGAGAAGGTTATATAAACAATATGCGAGAAGTAGAGCTGGTTCTTCTGTGTTACTCACCCGTTATGACTAGAAACTCCACTGGCCAGCTGACTTGGATGTGTTAAGCATGCCTCTTGCTAACATCTTGTGCCAGGATTTAACTCTCAAAATATTCATAGTAGCATTATTTATGGCTTCCTCGTTCATAAGCGAAATGGTTGGCATTATCTTTTGTTCCTAGGCACAACTTGTATTCATGCACAGTATCTTAGCCTTGACTTTCCTCCCAAAATGTAGTCATTCATGTCGTGTCAATCCTATATCTATTCTTATTCAATCACGGTGTGTCCATCAAGGCCGGGGAGGAAACAAAAATATAAAAACTCACGATGGTTTATCAATAATGAGCATGTAACTGATGCCTTCCACCATGCCAAGATGATGTTATAACTTTGAGTGATATCAACCCCTTTCTAGGCCCTCATGAAGAAGTAGAACCAACTAATCCTAGGTCAAAAGGTTGAGAAATTCAATGGCACTATTCAGTGAGGCTGTGCCTGTTGCTTCACTTGCCGATGTGCTCTGATTATGCTGTTGCCCCTACTTTTTCTAATGCTCCCTTTTTTTCTATTTGTGTGTTCTTGAACTTCACTCTTTCCTAATTATGCTTTCTTCCACTTGCTCACTTTTCCAATGCGATATTACTGTCCCTTTTTCTTTTCACTTTCTTTCTTATCTCATTTCAGGTTTAATTACTTGCTTAAATTCCTGAACTTGTGTATCTGTTTTAGTTAAAGATTTCATCAACTTTGTTATCTTGTCCAACGCTTATTGTGGTGATAGAGTCTTCCTTGAGAAACATATGATGCAGACAACTTAAAGATTCTTGTTCTAGTATCCATTTAAATAATTCCTTTTTTTCAAGAGATAATCTACCAAACAGAATCTCTTTAAGTACTTGTTCATAACAAATGTTGATATTTTGATTATGCAGAACTGTCTGGCTACTGAGCATGTTCTTGGCAGCAGGATGCTAGAAGTGAAAATTGCCACGCCCAGGGTATATCTCTAAAGGGCAGGGGTGCTGTTATTTTTTCATTTTTTATTTTTCAGTTATGAGTTACAATTGATATTCTTTTCTACATTTAATTAGGAAGAAATGAGGTCGTCTGCAAAGAAAGTCACTCGTATTTTTGTTGCTAGAATTCCTCCTTCAATAACTGAAGCAGCATTCCGAAGGTAATTGAGTGATATTAGTGAAAAATTCAACAGAACATTATTGTGCTTGGTTGCATTAGTTCTTGTTAGACAAGTACCAATTCAGTATCTTGGAATGTGTGCAGTTATTTCGAGACATATGGGGAGATTACAGATCTATATATGCCAAAGGTGAAATATTATATGTGCCCGTCATTTGCATCATAGCTGTATGCTGTTCCCTTGCTATGATTATCATGACCTGAGTTTCTTTCCTCTGTACTTGTTTAGTTTATACTTTGGGCACCATCTAACTAACCTCATGTATCAAGCAACTATATGTGGAGTTACGTTTGAAAATTCTTGTTGACTTTGGCGAGGACATGGAAACAGATGAATTAGAGGAACTTAAGGGCAGAGAAACATGTTGGCAACATAATATATTTTGATTGCACCTTCTTTATATCAAATGTTGGCTAAGTGGAGGGAAAAGTATGACTGCATGGTTGCTGCTACAAGTCCACCATAATGCTTTAGCTCAAGGGCCACGTCATGGGTTTGTAGTGTCTGGACTTGGGGTCTCACTAAGGTTTGGGGTTGTGCACACATGCACTTCAATAACTTTGATATTAAATATTCAAGTAATGTATGATGTGTCCTGTTGTTTGAGAGGTAGAGGATGTATGGAATGACGCTGTTGATAATTCTGCAATACTACTTCAAAAAAAGTCACCCATGCTCATGTTACTTGTTCTCTTGCAGAATTTCTGATCCCTTCTCGATATCCAAATCATTACTATGGATCTCCTTCAGCAGGGATGTTAGGAAGGATCATAAGATTTGTCATTTACATGGTTGCTTCAATGTTTTATAGTTATTTTTTTTTATTGACTGGATGGAAAACAAGAATATTATTGAAATGGTCTCGTCCCAATGAAAAGCAAAGCAAGTTCTTACTTGCCAGCAACATTTGATCATTGGCCTTTATAAAACACCCATAGTGAATATCATATTAGCTCACATCCTTCAACTTGGCTATTTACTGTTTTCTCCCTGTGATAATCAAGAGACATACAATGATGCAAACTCCTTTTTCATATTTTTCTGTTAGTTAACCTAAAGCAGAATGTCAAGAAATAGTAATATGCCTTTAAAACAGTTATTTGCCTTTTCTTTAATATTTGCACTGCCCTATCTTTTCTGTGTGGATACTCTTGTTAACTGATCTATTAGGTTATCCCATTGTCCGAGTAGGGGTTACAACTAAGATGAATTGCTTACGTTGAAAAGCAGGTCCAAAAGATCATGTTGTTGTGACTAAGAGATAATAAGTTTTTCCATGGGTTATGGTTTTTTTTTTTTTTTTGAAGATGTATTAATAAAACGAGAAAAATTACAAGATTTGAGGGAGCAAGTCCCTTACAACTAGCGATTGTAGGGTAGCTACCAGCTTGGCAAGCACATTTGCTGCCGAATTTGCGGATCTCAGAATGTGAGACCAAATACAAGATACAATTGAGGTAATTTCTAAAATCTCTCAAAAGGTATCTCAATGCCGCCACGGGGGAATGGATGCACACTCACACCATCCAATAACCACTTTTGAGTTTCCTTCGATATGAAGAGGACAGCTGCATTTGTATCTGAAAATGCAGAGATCGGAGAGGAGGCCATGAAGCTCTGCAAACGTAGAGTCGGATATGTCTAGAGGGCCGGCATAAGATAAAAACTGATTGTCGGAATGATCTGAAATAATTCATCCGAAACCAGAAATCCCAGGATTACCAAGAGACGAGCCATCAAAGTTTAACTTAAGGTAATCGGGTTCAGGAGGAGTCCATTCTTGCAAAACCGGGATCTTTGTCCCAGAGTGCATCATAGCCAAATTTCTCCAGTTTTCACGGATAGGGGTGCCCAAAAAAGAAGATAAGGATTTCTTAGTCAGAAGCCAAGTAGATATATGACCCCCACTTGGTCCGCAACGCAATCTGCATATTTATTTTTTGCATCAAATCGTCTTCGATTGAGCTCATTCTGAAACCCCCACGAGATGAAACTAACACTAACACAAGCAGAGAGTATCATTTTTCCAAGGTCAGGCAGAAGGGTACCAGTGAGCGACTTACTGAACGAGAGTAGATCAGCTGCTATACAAAATTGTAACCCAAACCTACTAAGAATGGAACTCCACACCTTCCAAGAGAATATGCATTGCAGTAGAATGTGGCTTGTGGTTTCAACTTCAGAGTTGCAAAATGGGCACATGGGGTCAATTGAGGTGTGACCTCTTCTTCTAAGCACGTCTGCCGAGAGAATCCTGCCTTGACAGGCGCTCCACATGAAGAATTTTATCTTTGGAGGGGTACATAGATGTCATAGGAAATTGATCTCATGCTCCCTCCAAGATGAATTTCAGCCATTTACGAAGCCATATGCAGATGATATAGTGAATGTGCCACTTTTGTTTGGCCACCAAATGAGTTTGTCTGCCTCCAAAGGACGCATTGATACCGAGGTAACTGAGTCCATCAAACGACTGGCCTCCAGTGCCTCACTATCCGAAAAACCCCTTCTAGGATGAAGGTTCATACCACCCCCCTCAAAAGCTTTTGCTATTGATATGTCTCTACGAGATGTGAGGAGAAAAAGACTTCTGAAGGCAACCTATAATGGCACTTGCCCCATCCACAAATCTTCCCAAAACTTGAGTGATTTGCCATTGCCAACATAGAATCTACTTGCGGAATAAAATTTTGGAAATTTTTTGAGGTTAGAACTCTTCAATTACCACCTGACATCAACCGATGAGTGTCCCCACCAAGCTTAGCAAGAACCATTTCCTTCCAAAGATTTGAAGAATGGGTATTGAACTTCCATAGCCATTTTAGAAGCAGCGCTTGATTCATATCCTTAGATTTCTGAATTCCCAAGCCACCCATATTCTTTGGCAAACATACATTATCCCATATGACCAAATGATATTTGAAGGCATCGCTCGATCCCCTCCATAGAAATCTTCTTTTAAGCAGACGCCCCTTCTAGGATGCAAGCCGGGATTCAATTTTCTCAACCACCGGATTCCAAAGACTCTTGCATATACGGCCATTGAATAATGGCAGACCAAGGTAGGTTGATGGTAGGTGGCTTGTTGTGCACCCAAATATATTTGTCATCTCTGTAAGTTGCTTAGGGCTAACATTGAAGCCCATGAGAGAAGTTTTTTCCAAATTAACTTTCTGGCCAGAAGCTAATTCAAAGAGACCCAAAACCGCTTTAATCTTTCGTCCACAGTCAGTGTTGCCGATTCCAAATATGATGGTATCGTCTGTATACTGAAGGATGAGAATATTAAAAGCCTGATTGGTACTAGTAGGAGGGAGCCACCCAAGATTTCTTGCCGAGTAAAATATAGCGGATAGGAATTCACCAATCATATTGAATAGAAGTGGGGAGAGCAAATCACCATGTCTAATTCCTTTGGTCCCTTTGAAATATCCACATACTGAGCCATTAAGGAGAAGAGAATATGAGGCCGAGCCCACGCAACTTCTGATCCAGAATCTCCATCGATCGCCAAAACCCAATTTTTCCATTATCTCATCTAGCAGGATCCAATTCACTTTGTCGAAATCTTTTTCAAGATCTAGCTTCAGAGCAATTCTAGGATCTTTATTGCGTCGGAAATGGTCAATTAGTTCATGAGCAGCCATAGTTGAGTCTAGAATTTCTCTTCCTTTGAGGAAAGCGCCTTGCCCTCTATGGATAACTATTGGGAGAAGAACTTTTTGACGATGAACCAATATTCTGGCTATAATCTTGTAAGCACTTGTGACGAGATTGATAGGCCGGAAATCCTCTGGCTTTCTCCGCTTGGGCTTTGGGTTCTTGTAAACATCCTGGGTTATTTGAACTTATGGAGGGAGAACTAACATGTGCTTTTTTTGTTAATTTTTTCAAAAGGATGTTTGTAAATTTCCATGTTCGGGTGGCACTATAGAAATGTCCGATTGTGCGGGAGAGTCTGTAGAAGATGCCTCTCACTAAAATATGTGAAAACAAATTTGTACTCATATATGACGTTGTATCATCTTAAAAAATTGATACTGTTCCCGGTGGAATATTTTTTATGTAAAACTTTACTCACATATATGTGTATATTTGATGCAACTGATTTGCCTTTATTTGCTCTATGCTTTTCAGGACCAAGGTTCAAAAGCACACCGAGGAATTGGGTTTATCACTTTTGAAATTGCTGGTTAGACCATTTTTCTGGATCTCTCTTCTTCTTTGTTTAGATGGCAACTCCTCTACTACTTAACTGAAAAACTTTCGGAGACTTCACTGACCACCACTTATAATGGATTCAACACATAACTGTCGAAGTTATAATGAATATCATAAATGCATCTAGCATACAAATGACTAGTAGCATACAAAGGACTAGAAGTTGGAACAAAAAATGATGATCATCATAATGGATTAGTGCTGCAATGGTGTCTGGTACAGTTGAAAAAGAAAAAGAAAAAGAAACATAAAGTGGTAATCTTTTATTATTGCATCTTACAGGGTGGAGCCTGAACATTGACCTAGACATCTTTAATATAAAAAGTCATTGGCAGAGTTTTTTTTTCGAAAGATGCACAATGAAGAGACAGACACATTTCCAAGCCTCATAGCTATTTAAAACAAAACCCTTGATTCTCTCTCATGGCCAATAATCACTGAAATCATCTCTTATGATCCAGATGGGATTGAATCTGCTTTAGTATGTCTCTCTCATGGTAGGGATTCCAAGCCTCATAGCTATTTAAAACAAAACCCTTGATTCTCTCTCATGGCCAGTAATCACTGAAATCATCTCTTATGACCCCAGATGGGATTGAATCTGCTTTAGTATGTCTCTCTCATGGTAGGGATCTGAATATTCTGCTACATTAACTATGCAATGGACAATAGCAAGTTTTAATATCTGGCATAGTTGCCTTTGGTCTTTTGGTTACATAGAAGGAATTTATGTTTATTTTTTTATGTCACAGATTCTGTTGACTCGATTATGTCAGAAACTCATGAATTGGGAGGTTCTACTATTGTTGTTGACAGAGCAACTCCTAAGGCAACAAACGTCTATCCTTTATCTTTTCCTAATTTTTAAAAGGATTTTTATCTGATACAAGAAAATTTTGTTGTGAATTTTGAACTTGGTGCTAAATAGTACTTCCTTTCTTGAAAGTTTTTTTTAAAAGAACAACGGTGAGAAAGATTCTGTAATATGCTTAAAGCATATTACTGCTGGGAACTAATACAAAGATGTGACATATGTCAGGAGGAAGAGTTGAGGCCGCCTAGCAAATTTTCACATGGTGGTTATGGGGCATATAATGCATATATTTCAGCAGCTACCAGATATGCAGCAGTAGGTGCTCCCACCCTCTATGACCATGCAGGATCCACTTTTACAAGTAAGATTGCTCCACTATGAAGTCCTTATTAATGTATACTTCTTAGAAATGCCATGAAGTTTTTTCAGAAAAGTATATACTTTTTGTTGATTTTATGGTATGCGAGATGGTATAGTTTTTATTTTATATTATGGTATATGAGATTAAATCGTTTTTCATTGATTTTATGGTATAGGAGGAGGACTCTCTGAGCCAATGCGTGGAATGGGCAAAAAGATCTTTATTGGTAGGCTTCCCCAGGAGGCAACCGTGGAAGAGCTACGCCAGTATTTTGGAAGGTTTGGTCGCATCTTAGATGTGTATGTTCCAAAGGTAAATCATACAAATATGGATATGCATTAAAAAGGGTTCTTGGAGAACCTATAATACACTTTTGTTTTGAGATGGTTCTTTGTGTTCTTTGTTTGATTTTCTAAATCAGGATCCAAAGAGAACTGGCCATAGGGGTTTTGGTTTTGTAACTTTTGCTGAGGATGGTGTGGCAGATCGTGTTTCTCGAAGATCTCATGAAATCTGTGGACAGCAGGTTTGTATTACCAAATTAGCTTTTATTTATTTGTTTATGATTTGATCATATCACACATGACATTCTGAAGTTTTGCTTAAGAAAGACTGCCTAATAATTCTCCCCCAAGTAAAGAAATGACATTTAATATTTAGTGGTCTGAGAAAGTTTCTGCATAAAATATTTTTAAGTTGTAGCCTACTAGGAAGGGAGTTATTGACATTGTCTTGTTGAACCACCTCTTTGAAGTATATGTAACACTTGAATTGATTTCACTGGTTTTGATTTGCATGATGCAGCACTACGTCACTGTTGGAAGCTCTTGGTTGGGGCCTTTCCAGTGTTTATTTCTTCATTTGTGCATCTTAAACAAGTGTGTGCGATCTTTCATTGTTTGAGTGATTTAGCAAAAAATTGCTCATGCTCTGCAAATTTTACTGTTTTAATAATCAATCACTTTTAAAACATGTTGTGATGCATTTGAGCACATAAGATTAATAAATCTGTTTTAAGACTTTTTAAGTTTTATGATTAACTGCCCCCCCACCCCCCCACCCCCCCACCCCCCACCACTACACTTGTCAATCCAATCCAACTCAGAATTTGGAGAGCCTCAGTTGGTGCAGGAGCCAAGAGTCAGGAAACCATGAACAAGACTTCAACCACAGAGAATGTGGCCACTAGGCCAATTGTTTGAGATTGTCTGCCATCCACTTTTACAGATTAATTTGATTTTGCATTCTTATTCCTATTGGCACGGTTTCTTAAATGATGTGACTCTTTTCTGATGTAGGTTGCAATAGATTCAGCTACACCACTGGATGAACCTGGTCCAAGTGGGGGTTACATGATGGATGCTACTGAATCATTCGGAGGATATGGTCCAATGCGCACTTATGGAAGACTCTATGGGGGCTTAGATTTTGATGATGTGAGTATATTATTTACCATGTGGGTAAATTTGGCTTCTCTATGGATGTGACATTAGCAAGAAACTCTCTCAAGCAAAGTTTTCCACTTGATAACATATTCATGCTAAAACGATTTGATGTCTTCCAGATCAAGACTGCTGTTGAACTATTGTTATTCATTTGCTTTTTTCATTTTTCTACCTCACAATTGATCGATCAATATTTCTGTTTCCTTTGACAGTGGGGAGCTGGGTATGGGAGTGCTGGAGGTGGAAGGCCTTCAAGAATGGATTGGAGGTATAGACCATATTAATTGAGGCCCCGTGACTGTCAAATCTGCCTACTGAATTTTCTTGTATCTTCACTAGGACTGATGTGGACAGGCGATTAGTGTAACATTTGAATTACTTTTGCAGTTTTTTCCTGAAGTATTGGAAATATTTTATATGATTTATGGTAACTCTGGAGAAAAACTGTTTATGAGAAATACCTATTTAAAAGCTTATGCGAGGGTGACCAGGCACGGAAAGCCAATGCAATTCATGGATGATTTGTTTCTTCTTCTTTTGGTTTTGCTGTGCTGATGTTAGTTTTTCTGTGGGTAGGAGCTCATGTGAATACTAATGATACTTGGATTTAACATTACTAAAACTGAACGTTTTCAAGAGAGACGTCTGGTGTCGAAATGTCATGCTAGTTTCTATCAAAAGTTTTGAGGTTAAAAAGTCCGGTGCAAAGATTAATTGCCTTGTACCTTAAAATTAGTTATAAATGCTTGTTCAAATTAAAAAGTATCCACATTTATAACTTGGCCAAAATTAGCAGAAAGCACTGGTGCATGGTCGACTTAAGGTAATTTCTGACGTAGTTCTGAGTACCATGATGGGCATGATGTATGTTATATGGTATGTAGAAAGTCATATTTTCTTGTTTGGTTTTTAAGAATCATGTTTCCAAGAAATATATGAAATTTAATCACCGATTTAACATATTTTAATCAGCGATTTAACGTTTGTTTCCCTTCTTAAGTTGGAAGGCTAAAAATATAGTTGTTTTCCCCTTTACATAGTCCCCTACATTAGAAATTATAGAAAGTCCATCCTCATCCATAATCCTTATAATTTCGGGTATTACAAAGATCTTATTTTTACAAAGAATATCCACCCCAAATATTACATTAAAATTGTCCAAAAAGCTACAACAAAACTCTAAATCCAACCTACTTCCCAATGACAATGACAACACGAACATGATTTGCCACCCCAAACAGTGTTTATTCGATTATCCTCCACTTCCTACCTTTAAGCACAATTGTCTTAGTTTTTCCTTTGAAATGAAGTTGTGGGTTGCTCCCATATTAACAAGAGTCTTTGTTTTGCCATCATTTAGCAACTTTTATCGATTTCTCGACGATTGTTTGGATTGAGTTGAGCAACATCAACGAACCAACTCGACATTCTTCAACATGATGATCATGACCTGATTGCCCGACTTTATCATCCACTTTGATAGTATTTGATAATTTCTTTTTATTTGGACAGTCTTTCACTAACTGTTCTCTCTCACAAAGAAAACAAGTAATCTTTCGGTTTTTAGGATTACCTTTTTCTTTGTAGTTCTTTTTTTTTCCCATTTGTATGGTTTTGTTCGTCTTTCTTGGAAGTTCGTCTCCAAGAACTTCTTACTGTTCTCATTGTTCTCATTATTCTCATTATTCTCCGTGAACGTGGCAGCATTTTCATCGAATTTTCTCTCAAAATCTGTCAACTTCTCGACAGTTGCAAGTGTCTTCACTTCCCGACACCTCAACTCTTGTTCAGCCCAAAGACGAAGTCCCACAAGAAAAGATAACAACTGATTTTCATCGATCATGTTGAAAATGCTTAACATTAAAGAGGTCACATTTGAAATCTTCAATTGAGTTTTCCCCGTTCTCGGCATCACCAATTCTTCTTCTTTACCACAAGATAACATCATCAACGAGAAACCTAGATGCGGTATTAACTTTTACTTCATTATTTTTTAAACTTAGAGCTTTGAAATACTACTCAACTTGCTATAAAAAATTCTCCAATCGCCTTCGAATCTTGTATACCCCTATATGACTTGGGCTCTAGAACTTTGATCTTCATTCATGTAGAAGCCTTTTTCTCCATTTGGAATGGTTGGTTCACTCAAGAATCACCGTTCTTGTCGCTTTTAGCACGACAACGGTACTACAAACATCTTCTTCTAGCCCTTGAATTACCTCAAAGCTATATTGTCAAACATCCACCACCTCTTGAATCTTCTCCTCCGAACTCGAACATTGAAATTCCACTTTTTATCGAGCTTAGATTCAAAAGAAGTTGAATGGGATTCTTTTTAGAGACTTTTTTATATTTTTTGGGAGTAACTTTCAATGTCAAGTGACCATGGTTAACTCGATTCTATGATACCAATTGGGCTAAGATCTGATACTAAAGCTTCAGCATACGAACTAGTTTCAACTAGAAATCAAACCAAAATGAAGAGAAAAGAGCTTTGCCAGAAATGGGGTATTTTTTATACGAATTTGAAAATGAATACATCTAATTTTCAAGGCATATTTATAAGCAAATAAAGGATAAGCCACCATTATCCCAATCTTATATGAACCAATAAGAATTTGCCACATAAGTAAGACAAATCCTCTCTTATTCAAATTCAAAATCAGATCCCTTATATCCCGAAATTGGATTTATTATCATATCTCAGACGGTTGGCTACTTTAGATGCATTCTTGAAAATCTCTTGGTTTGGACAAATCAGACTCATATTGTCATTAGCCTTACTTATATCGTAAGAGCTAATAGGTGAGTTAAAAAGCACAATACTTGAGTAAATGCATATAAGTATTATTACTTAGGTAACATTACCATAGAATTAATGTACTTATGTTTTAGATCTTGAGAATCCCATAATCACTTTTCACTTTCAAGAACTTGATCCTATGTATAGAAACCTAGAGATAAACAACACATTGCTGCTCACCTGTGTGCACTGACCTGGGCCACAACAGCTGCTTTGGTTGTTTCGTACCAGGTTCGTGTTTTTAGGCCTTGTGAGTGTTGTTGCCACCAGATCTCTCTGATGACTTCGATGTCATACCACCTTGAAAACACCATTTTGATGGTGCGCCCTTACCTAACATTAATTTTTTTCATTCTGTAATTATTTTCAGAAAAAACATAAATAATGCCAACAACTCAATAACTCGAGTTTAACCTGACGCAATCATACCCAATCAAACAGCTACCCAACAGGAGGGATTCCTTTTGAGGTACAAATCAACAAGGCAGAGTGAAATTCTCATTGGAGCGCTGTCCCCATGTAGCGCTTGTCGAAGGCAGGCACTGCTCGCCGGCATTTTTTTTCAGGAACGAAGAGTAGCTCAAACACCATAAGAGGTAAGACGATCATCATTTATTTGAAATGGCCCTTCAAGACGCCGCTGTACATTATTGAAATTCTCACGCCTGTATTCAAGAGGCCTAAACCCTATCTAAATCTCCACAAACCAAAAACTGGATCGTTGATATCAAGAAACTCTGATTTCACTCGTCCTGACCCAGATTCTCGCCGTAATTTTTTACGCCTTGCATCCAGTGCGCAAGAAAAGCCTGAGATTCACATGATCGGACGTCTGATCATTCATATCCAGCCCCTTTTTGCCATGGGCATGCAAAGCACAGGTCTTTAGGAAAAAAAACATATCTGAATTGGACAGATCCAAACATCAGAAGCCATGAAATCGTGCTACTTACTAGATCAAGATGGCGCAAGGTGAGGATTGGCACTAAAATGCATGGCAAGTGAAGCATCCACTTAACGAACCAATCTGGCCAGCTTTGCGGAAAGATATAACCCTCTCAGACCTGGCGACCTGATTTGCCTGAGTAGCTGATGCGGAAGTACGCATCTCTTGTGCTTTTCTTTGAGCAGATCTAAGCTTGTTCATGATCTTATCCATTGACGAAGTTCTGATCTTCTCTAGTTTCATCTGGACGAGTTACACCAAAATAAATCAGTGGACAACTACAAAAAAGGTACAGGTAAATGATATCGTGAAGCCTAGAAAGAACCTCCAGTTTCCGTATCTCAGCTTCTGCTTTTGCTTTCTGTAAGTTCTCCCAAGCTGTGATCTTTGCTTCCTCCCTCTTGAACCTTAACGAAGCAGAAAAACCCAATAAATCCGTAGAATTCAGTTGGGAACAGCTAACTTCTTGTTTGAGAATAGTGTAAGCTTTTACTGCTATAGGCTGAAGCTGATCACAAGGTATAAAATACACACATAAAGGATAGCAAGATGCTCTCCTTTACAATGGCAGGGATTGATGGAGAGAAAGATGCTCAAAGGAGAGAGATGCATCTGATAGGATATCACCCATTCTTGGGGTATGTTTCCACTGTACTGTCCAAGACAGAGGGAGGTCCAAGATTTGATCAAATAAGCCTTCAGCGAGGAAATGATTTCTTTCAGAACCAGCAGATGACAATAGCGGAGTTCCCTTCCACTTCATCAATACATGAATCCCTAATTTCCTGCTCATTTAAGTTAAATTTAAAAAATAGAAAAACACTGAGATATCACTTACTTGGAGATTGATTTAGCTGTTTCTGAAACATCCCAAGCAGAACAGCGAGTCTCTGCAACCTTCCTCCTCCACTCCCCAATGTTGGATAAGCTCTTATCCAGCCTGCGTGACACATTTTTCTTAGACCACCTAGTCATGGTGACACAATCATCGACCTGCACATCCCTAACTTCCAATTTTAACGAGTTATGATTCTGCAACTCTGTGATGGGGAATGCCGAGGAAGGTGAAGGAGAATGAAGAGCTTCTTTGGGAGATGAATGCCCACTCCCCTCAGGGCTCATTTGAGTCGCCATGTCCCTTCTTGAGACAGCAGGAGAGATCATGGTCGCAGCATCTCTCGTCCCATCAAATTTCTCATCTGTGTCAAAGATATCATAGTAACAAATAAAACAGGTAAGACAGACAAGAAAACTATGTACATCTGTGTCATGCATAAAAACTGTTCTCCTTTTTCAGAAAAACCACATCAGTTGCAAATTGTGTTTGTCATAGCAATTCTTCATGGGTCAGAATGTATGAAATATCCTTCTCATCGAGCTTCAAAGGAAAAAAGTGTTTTATGTCATCACAGGCATACCTTTGTTTTGTTCTAGGAGTAACCGTTTGAAGTTAAAGAACAAACCAAAGGTATACCAGTGTGACAGAAATCACTTTTTTCCTTTGAAGCTCAATAAGAAGAATATTTCGTTTACAGGGGAAAGAAAACAACAAGTGGTTATGCATACAAGAGATTAGAAAAGAAAAAAAAAAAGATCAAATGAAAGAAAGCAAAAAGCACATTAATGAATACTAGATTTATCTAGGAAACACATTATATTCTTCATGCCTCCAGGAGCCAACAGAAAAGGGAGACCTATCTCTCTTCAGTTGCAAGAATGAGAAAAATGTTTTACCTCAAATCTATTGTTGCTTAACATAAACCATGTGAAGGGCCCACAGTAAGGATGTCTAAGCTGCCCTTGCCTAAATGAGAGACATAGCCAAGGAAATAATACAACTAAACTTTTTCTACTTCTCACAAGAGAATCTCCTACAGCAACATCAAGCATCATAGCAGTGTCTGGTCCACAACACCCCTATGTGGAGCAGGAGAAAAAACCAAAAAGATCCTCAACATGGCACTTCGGTACCTGCCCTTGCACTAAAGTGTCGTGGGCAACTAAACCCTAAACCCTTCCATTTCCAAGCAAGCCATCAACCACGCCTGGCTGTTCAAGAAGTTGCCCATATCTTTCAAACACAATTATTAGAATATTTATGAAGCTACTGAAAATTATGTCTCAAGTGACAATAACAGCTTACTCTGTCCTCCATAACAGCTTAATTTGTCATCCATGCCCCAAATAAAAAAAATTAATAAAAAAAAAAAACTGTCCCTCCCATGATCAAGTGAGAGTTCAAACTTTACATATCAAATTCATGTTCAGCTGTTACCTTCTCGCTTGTATTTGAAAATGGAAAAAGCTGATAAAGACTTTGAATTGGTTGGACCTATTCACAATCCTATTGGAGCTCACAATGGCCAAAAAAGAAATACCAAAAACTGAAAAAAAAAAAAAAGAGAATAACAAACTCTACAGTGATTGTTTTACCCGTATTATAAAATAAACAAAAAAGAACATATAACAAGAGCAGCGAATATAAGAGGATGACTGTGCAATATCCACTTTTTTATTTCTTAAACATCTGAAAACATAGGGGCAGATGTAAAAAACAAAAGGAAGAACCATGTACCTTGTGAACTAGGCAGAGATGCTGGAGTTGATAGATCCGACCACCCATGCACACTGGCTGAACGTGCTATAGAAGGCTCTGCAAGCCCACCATATGATACTCCCTCTCCACCAGTCCCACAACAGACCCTCCCGGCCATTGGTTCCATGCTCAAAACACCAGCAGAGAAAGGCGAGTTGCCCAGAAAGTTTCCAACCCTCCCACCATCAAATACTGGCATCATTAAAGGAGATGCCGCTGCATAATAAGCATAGCCTGGTGGGCCAAGTGGTCCACTCTTTGACTTGGGACGTCGCTGAGGTGGTGGAGCCATAGAAGGCCTACTGCCTCCATCTCCAGTTGCTGGACTAAAAATCCACTTCTCTGCATCTTCCCATTTTGATGGTAAGCTCTTTCCATTGTTGAATGGCAATGGCGCAAAGCTTGCATAACGACGGTTATAGTTCGCTGGTAACGGCACACGTTCTGAGCTCCAACCTTTCTGAAGTGCTCCACTGCCACGGTAATTAGGTGTTCCAGGGCTTGGAAAAGTCCCAGATCTACGCGAATTCCCGGATGTTTTCTTCATGAATGTGAACCTTGGAGAAGAAATCGGGGCATCAACAACTCGACCATTAAGATCTAGTGAAGCGGGTCTTCGCCTCTCATGTTTCTTAGGAGGTTGAGATTCAGATTTCTGTCGCCTGTTTTTGCATTCTGAAGAAGAATGAAGAGTCAGGGTTAGAGATGGAAATCTCGAAATTTAGGCTTTCGCATTCGGTACCTTTAAGAGCATCAGAAAATGTATTTGTCGCCGAATCTTTGTCTTCTTCGTCTTCTTCTGAAGACATTTGACAAGAAAAGTGAATGAACTAAAATACCAACGGGAATGAAACCTGAAAGAAATTTAAAAGCTTCTTCATTTTCATTGCAACACCGTACCTTGTCTTTTCTCCTGATTCTTGATAGGGTTGCTATTGCTATGCGTTGAGGCTCTTCTGGGATCTAGATCTGGACCACATGAACCCGGGAGATCACGTCCTGACAAATGCTGAATCAAATCGAGAGACTTTAGATCGTTGAGATGTTACAGCATTAGAATCAGTTAAAAAACTGAACCATACGGAATCCATAGAAAGAAAGGTCGAAAGTGCTAGCTATGCAGAGAGATTTGGATGGACCGTCCCGGCCAAAACACGATTTGTCGCTGCCCATCTGCAAGAATCAAGTTTCTCTTTTCTTTTGGAAAATACACAAAATAGAAATTCTGCTCCAGCAACATGCACGCGATTTCGCTTAAAACGTCAAATGTCAAAAGCACAAAACTACAAATTATTGAAAATTACAAATCCCAGGCATTGTCTCCACGTCCGAATGGTGAACTGGGAAATGCATTTAGATCGGAGAATTCCTACCAAGAAACATGAATCTGTAAAACTACATTTGCAAGGACAGTTAATTTTCCTTCAGCTCAATCAGGGCCAGCAAAAACTTCTTTGTGTAGGATTGCACGACCAAAATTGCAAAGGTAGGACGACCTCAAAAGGTCAAGGTAAAACTGATAAAGCTCGTAATGCTCGAGTAAAGCATCAACACATTGGATAAGCAAGAAATTTCAGAAGCTAGAAAAATGTCTAGCGTCCGGAGCCGAAGTACTGACTACTGAGCCAACAAAACGACCAAAAATACACAAAGAGTGACTTTTATGGGTAAAACCTCTAAGAAGGGCTCCTTCAAAACTTGACAATAGACTTCCTCAAACTTAATCCATTTCAAGCGACTGAAACCGAGAATACCTCATTATCTCAGATAATGCAGATTCCGTTCCCGAAAAATGTTGTGATTAAAAATCCTTCCCTCTCAAGAAAAGAAAGCCAAACTCTCTCTGCATGCGTCACCAGCCGTAGAGCCAACGCATCTTCAGCCTTGAGAAAGATTACCTTGGAAAGCTCCGAAACGAGAGATTCATGGTCATGGAGGTCGGATCCGAAGGAGCAGCGACCGCCACTTCCGGAAGCAGAGGAGAAGAGGCTAAAAGTCGATCCCTGCGCGAAGATGACAGAATCCGGGCTGTCGTCTCGAGCTCTAAAACCCGGTCTCGACAACTTTTGTTCTGGAATGCCACTATAACCTCGCATCCTCGGGTTCTTCGCATTTACAGCGATCACATATGGAGAAAGCGATTCGCGTTCCCTTTGCAGAAAGCGGTTTGCTTCCTTTTAAGCACCGAAAGCCAGCTGCAATGGCGGGTGATAGATTTGGATGACCGGCTGTTGGTCTAATGACATACGTCTCACCCAGACGCTGTACGGCCATCACCGCCCAAAACCTGTAAAGTTGGTTTACTAATTGCTTCTCGGTAACGTAGTCGGGTTCAATGTTTGAGAGAACCAACCCAATTCTGAACCGGTTCAACCACTTCCATAGAGGGATTGGAAGCTGAACCAATCAAGCAAGTATCTAATTTTTCTTATAAAAACATTATATAAAATAATTACCAATTATTTCAGTATTGTTAATTATACTATGTTATTTATTTTATAATTATAAATAATAAAAATTTATCTAATTTGAACCTCCTATGATAATAAATAAGAGTATAAATGAAAGAATTATAGTATGGTATTTTAAAATCATTTTTTGAAATAATTTAAATTAAAAAGAAATTAACCATGTGAATAAGTTCCAAAATATTCGAGGCTGGGTCAGGTTTATCAAAAACCGACTCGGACGACCGTCGAGAGCACCTGGCCCACCATATGTAGCGCATTGAAATGAAAAGACACCTCGAACCCGTGGGTCGTGTCGGCGTCAGCCGTCAGAGAACGCTGCGGATTTCGCGGGGATGTCTCCGCTACCGCCACGTCGCTACGGCCCCGCAAACTCAATGGTAGGGCGTCTCAATCAGACGCTTCTCTTTGTGTCTTGTAGCATCCACCGCTCATCTTCTCTCCTTCATCAGCTTTTGAGAATTTGCCAAAAATGTCCTTATACTTCGTAAAGAGAAAAAACCTTTATGAGGGTAATTTAGTCACAAAAATTAGTTCGCTTCGGTTGTGCAACAGTTACAGCTGATTTTGTTTTGGCATGTGAGGGGTCTCCAGATAAGGACAGCTGGCGGACTAATAATTTTCTAACGTATAGACCAGTACAGGGCCCACATTGACCGGTCACTTGTCTTTAGAGTAATGACAAAAAAAGTTCAATTATCCAGTATTTTGCAGGTGGGACCCGCCTTAAGCGAGTCACCACTCACCAGACCTCGGATTCCCTGCGAGTTGTGACAGTCGCTGGGTCACGAGTCGTAATCTAATGAAGAGATAACTCCATGCTTAATGATGGGGATTAGGTCAACTGCCCGCCAATGATGTTACGTTGAACCATAATAAGTTTGACTTGTATATATTATTAAGAGAGGAATAACTAATTGTAGCCGGAGTGATCCATTAAAAAAACAGGACAGCCTCTGCTAGAGTATTTGACTGGGGACAGCACGCGAGTAATTCGCAGGAGCACGACGCATTGTCCGCGCAAAGCCCCAGTCATGGAGGGCACATGGGAAGAAGACCAATCATCTCAATGGTCAGATGACTTGCCTCAGCATGAGTAATAGTCAATAGAGTCAATTTGTCAGTGTGTTAGGGTGTTTGATTACTGGTTACTTATGATAACATTCTAATGATATCATGGCCCAGAGGTTGTCAAGCCTTTGAAAAACCTCGGGGGTTCACTTGTATTATTAATTGTCACATTTATATTAGGAGGGGTTAGTGTAAAGTGAAAATGAAAGTGAAATTATTTAGTAAAAAATAAATTATATTTTTTGCATTAGTGTATTTAATATAAAATGTATTGTAAAATATTTTTTTGTATTAATGTGCATGATGAAAAATTTAGTGGAAAATAGAGAATGAGTTTATTAATAAAATACTTTAATGTATTTAAATTTATTAAGATATTTATTTAATTTTTTAATAAAAAATAAATTAATTAAAAATAAAAAATAATATACCTAATCAAACATGGTTACTTTTATAATGTATACTTAATTAAATTCTTACTTTTACGATATCTTAATTATTACTTTTAAATTAATAATTTAATATATTATTAAAAATCATGAATATAATAAATAAATATGAATATTTTTATTAAAATCAAATTGAACGTCAAACGACCACTCAGTTTTTCAGTTAGTGAGTGAAAGTGAATTTCCTGTATACTTTCACTCTCCACTTACACAACACACTAACACTTTCGAAGCCACTTTTACTTATTCAATGCACAAATAGGCTCTTAGAGGAAAATCACAGAGAAAGAATTTTAACTATTTTTAGTTTTTCTCAACTGAGGTCCAATTAAGGTTTTTTAGTAAGAGCATACCGACTTAGCTTCACTAGGAGCATCATTCTCATGGTAAATAAGACCCAACTTTTTTCATGAGATTGTTCCATTGCTTTAGTAATTGGTATAGACAGAGACAAATCTTTTTTTTTCACTTGCAGTAATTTAACCTGAATTCTCGTTCATAGTAAATCAAACATATAACAAAAAACTTAACGAAAGTGTAAAAAAATTGGAAAATCAAAAATTTTCCGCCAATCTAGCAGTAACAGCCCTGAGTTTTGAATAGACCTTACCTGCTGGCGATCCAAGGATGAGGCTACAGAGAGAATCTCTAGCTACCTTGATATTCAAGAAAGAACCTAGTATGTGAATCTTTGTATCCGCTATCACAATTCGGGTTCTTGTGGAGTTCTCTATAGCAAACTTGGTCTTTCCACCTTTGCCAGATAGCCTGCCAATTGCGCGAGAGAGATGTTCGCCTTTAAGTGTCTTCACATCTTTGATCTCAAAAGAATCCACATAGAGGTCGTCCAAACGTAGAAGTGCAACTGCGTCAATGATATCAAAACCAAGCATGAATGCATGGACAAAGTCGGCACTTTTCTGCAGGTTACTGATGTCAGGTGTGTCTGATTTAGTCTTTAGTTCCACCTTTCTAGCCTGGTTTTCCGAAATTTCGAAACACAATGAGAATTTAGATAAAAAGTAAAAATGCAGATTGAAAGCAAAATGGTACTTTGAGAAGAAATGACTACGATAATGTCAAAAATTGTACTTCAAGCTACAAGTCTTTCGTTCTTTCATCCACCACGATATACATCAAATATAGTATTAACAATAACAATGTTCGAGAAGGACACCAGTACAGATGCCAAGTTGCAAGCACAAACTAAAGAAACTAAGTGTCAAGACATTAAACAGATTAAACAGCTACTTTTGCAATCAAGGGACCATTTATGCCGTTATAGGGAATCAAAATAATGGGGAAAATTATTTTACTTTGACCAATTTTCTCACTGGAAATTTTTCTTAATGGAAAAAACTCCTTTAACCAGTTTTCTTGCATTTGTTCTACCATAAGAAACAGCATCAGAATTAATTATGGTATTTGTGTCTACACTAGAAGAAAATAAATAATTTAGAAATATGATAAAATAAAATATTAGGGTCAGAGCTGAGTGACCTAGAACCACATTAGTGCTTCTTAGTTTACTTTTCCCATTGTTTCCTATTGCACAATAGAAAACTCATTTCCCTATTTTTTTAACATTTTCATAAGTCAAAGACGAATCAGGTGAAAAAATTTCTCATCCCCAAAAATGGCACAAGCGCTAGGAAATTTTGCTCAAACAGAAATTTTTCCTCTAGTCATTTTTAAGGTTTCCTATTGGCACATACACGCCCTGTAATGCAACATCCAACAATAGCTTCACGGTAGCAACTGTTTAGTCCTTCAAGTCCCTTGTGTAGTACATGAGTTTACACACTTAAGCTCTTAGAACCTCTTTCTATCACTATTTTAACCATGGCTCACTCAAAAATAAATCTTTTCTCTTATACAGCAAGGACCAAGTAAGAAAAGATTATGAACCAAAGTCGGTAACATAATCCAGCAGGTCTTGGGTTCAAGTCTTGAACAAGCACACGTGCATGTGTAATCAAAACTCAAAAAATAAAAATAAAAAAAGTCAACATGCAATGCTCTGAACTCTTGTATACTCCAGCAAATCTTCCTACAAATTCCTGACTAAAATTAGCTGGACTTCTCTACGATACTAGCATAGTGTACATAAAAGGTTCATCCGTCAAGTAAAGGTGTACATACAGAAGTCACAGAGAATCCGCAATCCCCAGTGAATACCATTTTGGACTTTTGAACTTTAGGCTGCCAAACCAGCCTAAATGCTCCTAAAATTAGACTCATTCACATTATGCATGTCTCGAATTCTGACACTCAGATATAGCTTTTGGACTTTAATACCAGGATTTAGCATTTTATTTTTCACAAATTCCAGTGACACTGTGTTCACAGAAATTACCATTCATGATGGAAAAAGATAAAAAGAAAAAGAAAAAACAAAGATATAAAATAAGAGAAGCCCTCCCTATATTCTGGAAGTCTATTTTCTTTCACATAGAATGGAAATTGTATTCCACATGTAATAAAAAAATGTGTGTTATATAACTTCACTCACCTAAACATTAGCACTATGGCAGGTAAAAGAACTTTTGAGAATTCCAATTCCTATCACACTAATCCCCCTCTTCTTTTTTAATGTTGAGCCCAGTGCACTACACCCCTTTCCCCTGTAGAGACTTGCACATGGAACCTCAAATTCTGAACCCTCCCATGTGACCATTCAGCCAAACACCCAATCTACACTTAATTCCCTCTTTATTACAGTTGATTAGTTGGATCCTAGATAGAAGCATGTCTGACAGGCTTAAGAACCATCTGCTACAAGTAGGTAAATAAGACCAACACGTTAATAGGCCTAAGCACTGATCTAGGTTGAACTAGATAGAAGCATGTCTGACAGGCTTAAGAAGCATCTGCTACAAGTAGGTATACAAGATCAACAAGTTAATAGGCTTAGATCTAGGTTGAACTTCTCTGACACAAATAAGCTAATACAGTTGACATTATAGAAATGTTAAATTGACTAAATCATTTTCAAAGATTGACTCATTCACATTGGCTCACTTATCTTGAAATTCTGACACTGAGATATAGATTTTGGACTTCAACACCAAGATGTAGAATTTTACTTCTCACGAATTCCAGTGAAAGTGTGTTCTCAGAAATTGATGGACAGAGATAAAAAAAAGAGAAAATAAAGAAAATCAAAATGATGGGAAAAAGAGTAAGAGAACAAAAGAAAATGGAATCAGAGAAGTCCTCCCTATATTCTGGAAGCCCATTTTCTATCACATATAATGGATTTTGTATCCCACATGGAATAAAAAATACTTGTTATATAACTTCCACTCACATAAAAACATTGGCACTATGGCAGGTAATAGAATTTTACAGATTTCACTTCCAAACACACTAATTCCCTCTTCTTTTTTATTGCTGATTCCACACACACTACACCCCTTTTCCCTTGTGAGACTTGAACTGAAATCTCACACTATAAACCATCCAATGTGACCATTGAGCCAAAAACCCAATCCACACTAATTCCCTCCTTGTTACAGCTGGTTAGTTGAATCCTAGACAATAGCATGTCTAACATGCTTAAGAACCATCTGCTACAAAGTAGGTATGCAAAACCAACAAGTTAATGGGCCTATACAGTATGAACGAATCTAGGTAAAGCTTCCCCCAGCTGATATTATACAAGTATTAAGTGGACTTGACTAAATCTTTTCAAGTGAAAAAATAGATAACAAGTTATAGCCTCCATCAGTCGCAGATATAACATTGCAACTTGCAGGACATGCTTTTGTATTGCAAACTTAGTAAAACACTCTAGAAGCTGAAGTCCAGTTTCTAACCACCAAATAACCTAGTAGTTCCTGCTACCAGAGATTCTGATACTAAAATCCAAGTTTAAAAAAGACCCTGACTCTTCTGCACAAAGTAAAAACGAACCAACCCGAATTTCAAACACCTAAAAAGAAAAATTAAGGGGAACAATAAAAGGAAGCATGAAGAAAAGTGTAATGGCAATAGAGAAGCAAAAGAAGAACAGTAATGTCAATACCTTGAGATTCATACGTATATCAATTTTCATCTGCTCGTACACAGGAGTATAGATTTCCATCCAGGCTTTCTTCAGTGGCGTAAAACGGTGAGGAGGGACTGAAACTTTCCGAAACTGAACTTTCCCATCGGAGATATCGTGAGCTTTAAGGGGCTCGAACTTAGGCTTTGCTGGCGGCAGTGCAGTACCGGTTTGGGATCCTGTTTCAATCTCCATGGAGATCGTGGGCACTGCTTCTTGAGATGCCATTACCGAGCAAAAACAGTAGCAGCGTCGCTAACAAAAACCCTAGCACAAGAAGAAAGCGGTGGCTGGGGATTTATGTTGTTGGAACCGAGTCGGCCATTAAATCAATCACATGGATGGCCTATTTCGGTCTAACCCGGTCAGACTGGGTTGATGGTCATTTAAAATAATAATAATAAATAAATAACTAGTTTCTTCTGAAAGGTTAGAAACCCGACCCGGTCACTGACCTGGTGACTAGACCGGGTCCAGTAATAAGATTTTAATTTGATATGCATATATAATATAAAAATTCTAAAAACGTGGAAACATCTTTACATTCTAAATAAATATATAACATCAATAGTTCAATATAAAGGCATATAGTCGTATATATATATATGTTAAGCATGTAGTCAATATTATCTAAAAAACCGGCCTATTAGGAACGAAAGACGTAAGTACTTAACCCAGGACCACAACAAGACACCCAACGTCACAAGCCAACGACCACAATGGCCTAACAATGGCGATGTGGACATAATCCTTTGCATCCGGGCAGTGCGATATCTCGCGCCTATTGGGAGTGGAACTCGTGACGTAGGCCCCTCTCTTATACCAAATGTTAAACACCTAGTTAATACTATCTAAAAGACTAGCCTATTAGGAGCGGAAGGCATATGTACTTAACCCAAGACCACAATAATATATGTAAACAATAAAATAGGTCAGTCTATGAAACCGATGCAATCGTTTACGATAAGATTGCACAAAAAAAATTTACTAAGTGATTTTTTGGTCTTGTCTTTAGTGATCTCCATTGCAAATTTGGAAAACTTTTGTCTAACTTGGGTCAGGTTCTTTGAGTAATTTTCATTTAGCAATTAGAAGAGAATTTTAGTCTCCTACTTACATATGGCAAGCTCGAGTTACGACAAAATGACGACAAGAACCATTTGCTTGTTGTGATTTCGAGGCAAGAATTTGGCGAATTCCTCCGTGTTTTAGCCATCGATGTAAAAAAATTTGACAATCAAGTTTCCATGTCTACATGTACCCCCTTGGAGACAAGTTTTGAAGTCTTTTTTTTGTAGTAGGCCCAATTTATGGGACAACCATCAAAATGTAATATTAATTTTTTTTAGTGTGCCCAAACATTAAAATAAAAATATTAAATAATAAATATTTAAATATATATTAAACTAAAAAAAATTAAAGTTAAATGAAAATAACCAGTGTGACTCTCATGTGAGGCATGGTGGGTTGTCTTCCCGCCTGAGTTCTCTACTGTTGGGAGGAAGGTGAAATGCCAACCAGACTAACCAAGTATTCTATTTAGTGAAGAATCTAATTCTGATTGAAAAAGAAAACAAAATAATTGTTTTTTTTAAAAGAAGAAGATCGATTTTCTGATTTAAATGGTTTATCTTCTAATTAAATTCAATTTCTATCCATGATTTATCTATTTTGGGTTTAGTATTTCAATTAAATTTCATCTTCACTGTTTAATCAAATGTATAGATATTACAGTGATTTTTTTACCTTTTTATGCTTATTATTTAATTATTATTACTATTGTTATTTTAAGAATATTAAATACCAGTACTTTAGCTCTTCCACTAGATTCTCTGATCTGATGAAGAAAAAAATCAAATAACTTAATGACCACATCATACATTATAAATCATGTCGAATAGAGATATTACATATTAGTGGTTGAGGACAGATGCTTACATGAGCATCAACTTTCACTTCTTGCTTCCTGGTTCCGGACCTCAGTGAAGTAGGCAGTTATTGCCTTCAGTTTGCCATTTAAGAAGTTTTTCTCTACCTGAAATCAGAAATCCTTCAGTGCCTTTATCATAAAGAGTTTACTTAAATGATAAAGTACATTGAACATTACAGCAATTTTCAGTTGATCTCTGATAAACTAATACTTTTGTGTCATTTAATTTACAAGCAATCATGTTCACAATATATATATATTGCAAGAATATGGCTGATCCAATACGAAAAGTCATTTGGTGCGAAACATGAGAAATGGCTATCTCAACAGTCCGATCATGATCGCCCACATTGTAAATCAGACGGCTGAGATAACCGTTTCACATGTTTTGCACCAAATGGTTTTTCGTATTGGATCAACCCTCATGATTAGAAAGCACAAAAGTGGAACTGATAGATCCATTTAGAAAATGGCAAGAACGCCACCATATACATCACTTACTGCAGTGATCAAATAACATGGGCGTCAGCTGTATTGATCTCATGGCCCTCAGCAAGAACTTTAGGTACTTGTGAACCAGAGTTCTTCAAAGTATTTTTTTTTTTCCAATAAGATAGCCAGACATATTACAGCGGAAAAGCAAAATATTCTAAATCAGTGCAAATAATACCTCTAGGGCCCAATGAGGGTGTTCAAGCAAAGCAATCTCTGCTAACTGGTTTACATCAATATTACGTGGAAGAAACATGACTATCCTTGGAGCAATTTCCTTTGCAATCTTGAAAAGAAAATACCTGGACCAAAAAAAAAAAATTCAGGAATGCCTAACACCCTAAAAGATCCAAGAAAGATGCTTTCTTAGGAATTAAGTTCATATAGGAGGAGGACAGACCCATCATGAGGCTTAAGCATTGTCCGAATATCGTAAGTCTTCACTTTGGCATAGTCCGGACCACCCCAAGGAGGTGACAAGAAAACAGTATCACCCTGCATAAACATGCATGATTAAACATTCTTCTTCAATTCAATTAAGTACAATGTGAAAAGATATAAAAAGAAGAAGAGAAAAGGAAGAAAGAAGAAAAAGAGTGCGCTGAATTGCACTCGTTGGGGGAAAAGAATTCAACCCCCTTCTTTTTTATTTCTTAAGTGACTTAATAACCATTTACATAAATACTCTTCATGACTCGTGTCTCTCTATCTAATTACACATCAGAATAATATACAATCTGGACAACAGGCTCCTATCAATAACCCACTCTTTCTGTCACTCCTACAAGCTCATACAGTGTGGTAGAGACACCAGTATACCACCGATCACCCGAGTGTATACTCGGAGGCATAGAGCCCCACCAGGACACACCACTTGTGGTTGGGAGATTATCCACTTTTATGAAGTCTTTTTATTTTTTATTTTTTATTTATTTTCCACTTATTTACGAGATAAACTTTATCTCTTGTTTGGAATTTGAATTTAGAGTTTTGATTATTAATAAGTGTAATCGGGATTAGGGACAGTTTTTGATAATGAACGAAATTTCTTGTTTCTTGCCTCCTTCCCGTTCTTCTTCTTCTTAGCTTTTCTCTTCCTCTTTGTCCAAATTTCTCCCTTGTCTACCAGATTTCTGCAATGGATCCCATCTTCTTCCCATAAGTACGTTTAATTAAAACCAATTAACCATTCCCCATCACAGTGTCTATAAAATGACCAAAATGATCTAGAGGATATTTAACATATAAGAACAAGAGTAGGTTTAAATAAATGTTACAAGAATGTTCAAGTTTTTTTGTTTCACTTTTTTATGATAGCCAGAAATTAAAACTTCACAGAGAATATAAGTGAAAAAAGCATAGAGGACATGTAACTTTATGTCAAATATATCTAATCAAAGACATAGAAAGAAGCCTAATTGCATTAAATTGAAGCAGGTGTCTTGTGTCTTGTGTCAAGTGTCCTAACCTGAGATATTTATTGTCAACCCAAAAATTTTCAAGTAATCAATTTAGATGGAAGAACCGAGATGGTATCCCTCACCTTCAATTTGGGTGACAACTGGAAAAAGTCCCCGCTGATGAAATCTATGCGGTCAACAACTCCATAAACAGTTGCATTATGCTGCGCATAAGCAATTTTTTGTGGATTGATGTCAATTGCAATAACGTGATTTTTCCTGAAATTTTCAACAAACAAAAGTGGTTAAATCTATGTCTTTTTTAGATAAAAGAGAACTACTTACCAATAACTAGTTGTAGATTGGACCAGAAAAAAATTACAGTAATTGGAAAAAATCATCAGATAAATAAATAGGTAGCTGGATTGCAGGCATCTAAGGCTCCAATTACCTACATACTACATTTCATGATATGCACACTACCTCATGATTAACACTTCTATAACCAGCAGATTGCCCATCATAGATTAGAGAGTGAAAAATATATATATGTGGACTCAACTCCATGGTCTCAGGGAGGGTTTCTAGCGTGAGACCTTGGGTTCAAGCTTACCTAGGTATGGGTTTCAACATTCTATTTCTCTGTTCTACATTCTTTTCCTTGAATTATTTCTCTCAGTTCTACATCTCTTCCCATGTGTTCATGGCTGATGTCCATTTTTTATATTTTTTTACTTTTAATTTTTTTTTTTTATGAAAAAATGGAGGTTATGGCATTGCTGTAAATATAATGAAGAAAGAGGCTATCTGCTAATCCATGACTTTTGAAAAGGAGATTTGTTGGTGTGGCCAACCTGTGACCAGCCTCCTCTCTCTTTCTACATATATAGACAGATAACTAAAATCTGGATTTAAAATTAAGGGTTCAACTCTATCCACAGTCCTGATCAAATCAGCCAGCAGAGTACAACAAATTTTAATTTTTTCAGGATTTAAAAATGAAAATAAACAGTAACATGAATGTTTGTCATGATTAAAATAAACATGAATGGAATGCATAATAAGGAACCATTCAGAAAAAAGTAGCAAAAGAACAGTAACAATTAGACTACAAAAAGTGCAAACAACCTAGCAAACTGGATCACATTTCCACCGACTCCTGTGAAGCAATCAATTATAATGCCACTACTGCACCGAGTTGCATGATGCCTTGCAATAGACTCTGGGGTGACAGAAAACCATCCTTCTTCATCCATTTTTATGCCTTCATCAAATCTTGAAAAGAGGAGGTATCTCTGACACCAATATTTAACAATATCAGCTGTCAATCCTTCCAAATGTGGCTCTGACAAAACTTCTGCAAAGCATTCAATATATTTAAATAAAAACAACCAATTAGAGAATCAGGAGTTGGGCCCAATAAGACCAACTCGTATACACAACATAATGGCATTGATGTGACAATGCAAGTCCGTGAATATGATGCCTAAAATAACAGATCTTTCCTACAGCATAAGATGAGGAAACAACTTCGAACTGCCCTCGTTCAACTGACTGTTTATGCAGTTGCATGTTCAAAACCCTAAGCAAAAGAACATGAAAACAAAAAAAAGGGCATGATCTCTCTCTCTCTCTCAATATTTTTCCAATTGAAAAGCCAAGGAGGCCATTTGACCTTAAAAAGGCAATCTCAGTAGCTCTCCAGGCAAAAACAATTCTTTTTAGTGGTGAATGAATTTATTAAAAGAGCAAAAGAATACAAGGAAGAGAGGGCAAGAGCCAACACCCAAAGATTGAATGCAAGAAATTAAAGGGGCACCCAATGACCAAGAACAAGGAGCCTACAACTAGCACCGTCTTTCTCTGTAATTGAACAAAAAAAAAAAAAAAAGGAAAAAATAGGTTAACTGTAAAGTGTAAATTTGTTTCTTGATAATGCAAAACATACCTTTGTGCCCATCAGATTTATACTTTCTTTGAGATCTTTTCTTTTGTTTTTTTTTCCTTTTTAGAGCAGTAAGGTCATGATGATCGTCCAGAACTTCCATGTTAGGATCACTTCTCCAGTACTTTTCACAACTGGTTCCCCTAAAATGAAGCATTAAAACTATCATTAGAACAGTTGCAAGGAAGGAAAATATAACACTCGTATTCATATTATTATTACAGAAATAAAAAAGAACTGTAATGAAAATAGTAATAAAAGTAATAATAATAGATTAAAGAATAAAAACAACACTTTTGGGATGGTTTAAAATATCCAGCAAAGGCATACTTAGAGCAACAGCAAGAAAAACCATAGCAAGATCAGGTGATGGATGGGGAAGAAGAAGAGAAGGTAAAAAATGAAAAGACAGCTAAGCAAAATGGTAAGATATCTTCTATTTTAATAAAATTCTCATCTTTCGAAAAAAAAAAAAGACAAGTTGGCACATCTGCTGAAACACTAGAAAATGATGACATAACAATGAATCAAGTGTATGATAGCCAGAATGGCAGAAAACTTATGTAGTCATGACAAAGAAGTTGGGAGCTGAACAAGGTTATGGAGATGACAGTGACTAATTTATCAAGTGATTATTCTAACACAATAGATCAGCTCGTACCCATTTGGTAGTGGATCCTCCAGTTCCTCAACCTCCTTGACATTTGATTGTGAGTCCTCCATTTCATCTTTTTTAGAGTTCGTAATTGCTAGTTCAGGGTCATTTCTCCAAACTTCTTCAAAACCTAATTGATTGACTATAGTTTGCAAACTGCCATCAGAGTATGAGCAGATATAAGATAAGAGTTCAACAGAAAAAGGATCAGCAAAGGAGGGAAACATTCAGATTTAATGAAAACCAATATGATTTTCCATGCCGACCTGTCAATGTTATCCTGAATATCATAAAACGGAGCAGGATTAATATCCGCATCCTTATCATCAGAATTCTCAGTCCTCTCTTCTACTCCAGCAGAGCATTCCATGCCCGAAGGAGGATTCCATGTTGACTCTTGTGTTTTGGAATTGTAATAGTAGTACCTCATGTAGTAATCATCCCAAGCTACTTCCCAATCTCCCAAACCATTATCGCAGTTAGAGACATCAAACTGATCTGAAATGCATGCAAACTGTTTAGCTCTTTCACAAAGAAAAACTTCTTTGACTCCCATATTACATTTGCCACCAACTGAATCTTCAAAACATTCAACCACTTCTGATTTTCTACCAATTTTTTCTTGATCATATTCAAGATTTGCATCCAGAAAAGTACTTTCAGGATCAATTTCTGCAGTAATTTCCACATTAATATTTGAAACAATCTGTTCATGGCCAGTTATGGTCTTTCTCGATGCACCTTTTCTTTTTCCTTTTGTCAAGGAAGTGTTTTTCTGCAATACAAATTTGAAAATAGCAAGAAAGCGTTACCTTGACATGAATCAGGATGAAACACTCAATGAAAGCATTCACTCAAAAACAACCCTTTATATGGTTGTAATATCCTAACAAGTTGACCCTATTCCACATGGAAAAGTCAAAAGAAACAAAGCTAAACTTGCCTTCCTGTTTGTGATGAATGACATTGGGAGCCCAAGTGCACTCATCTGTTCAGCTAACTCCATGTCATCCAAAGAGAGACAACAACCTGTCAGATCATAAACATTAATGTCAGATTTTAGACAACCTAAGAATCTAACATGAATTTGGACTCCATGTCCTCCAAAGAGAGACAACAACCTGTCGGATCATAAACATGAATGTCAGATTTTAGCCAACGTAAGAATCTAACATGAATTTGGAGGTCAAAATAGAAATTTTTAGACATAAAAAGGTATCAATCATTTCAAGTTATAGTTGTCTCAAGAGTACTTGGAACCCAAGTGCACTCCACATCTCAAGCTAGTTGTCTCAGAGTGGAAATTTTTGTGGGGAGGAGAATAGACCCACATTTTTTAGACTTTAAAACTGAAGAAACTCTATGCTTTTAAGTTGGGAAGAGGTTTCTTACTTCAGCTAGTCATTTCCAAAAGAACTGGTCTAACTTTAATATGATAATTATTGGAATTTGCAGGAAGAAAAAGATTTGGAGCTTACAAATCCTTCTCCTCTATTTATAATTAAAATCCTTTAAAAATTACATCTATGTCCCTGCAACCTCTAAACCTTGGAATCTGATTTCTAAGGGAAAACACTTTCATGGTTAACAAGTAAAATCTAATAATTCTTTCCAAACTCCCCCTCAAGCTGATGCATACAACTTCAGCTTGTTATAAAATTTGTCTCATAGACCCCATAAGCATAAAAAAAAAGAGAAACATAAATCGTTCTTCAACAAAAAATTGGTCTTCAAACAATCTTTGGTCACTTTGGCTTCAAAAACTTCACAATTTGTAATTTTTGTGGTATTCAACTTTAGGATCAGCTTCACACATTTATACTCTTTCTCCCTCTCAAGCTGAGGAGAACATGGCAATGATCCCAACTTGAATATGAAAAAGAATTGCAACAATCATTTCTCCTATATCTCCACCTGAACAACAAACCATCTCCAGATGTCCATAGCAGAGAAAGACTCTCACTACCCTAACTAGGGCTAACCCACAAAGGATAAAGAAATATAAGTGACAAAAAAAGAAAATTCAAAACCAACATAAATGATTTCAAACACAAAATAGTGGTAACAATCTCTATGCAAGAAAAACCAATCACTAGAGAATGACAATAGAAAAACCATTTAAGTGCAATAACAAAAATACCCATATATAACAAAATAAGAAACCCAAGGAACTATAACAAAGGGGTTCTCTAATATTTCTATGAGCTCCTGGTAGTGATCCTCTGATATTTGAACATGTCTGGAATCAATTAAATCACCTAATCATGTCTAACTTCAGCTTTTGATTCCTTGGGACAGTCACTCCTATTTCTTTCCATGATCTAGAAAAGCATATGACATGGCAACGATTGATGCAGCAAATTCTGGGGCATCAATGACCAGCACGTTACTGTGTGTTTCCAATAAAAAGATAATATCAGCTTTTTAATTAATAAGACCATTAACCAAGCAAACAGCAATGAACAAACAAATCCAGCTCAAACAGAAGGGTGAAGAGTCCAGCAAAGTCTACTGCTATTGCAACAGAGTTGGCTAATACTTGTTCCAACATATAAAGATCCAAGATTCGGCAGAATTCCACCAAATTCAGTAAAGAGCCACCCAGAAGAAAAAACCTACAGTGAGCAGTAACAAAAGACAGGACAAGGAGATTGCAAAAGAGTGTGCTGTCTCTGTTCTGGATATGTTGCATTAAAGAAACAGAGACAAAGCATAAAAGCACCTCAAGCAGATTCCCTAGTAGCATTCTCTAATGAGCTATCTGCAGGTGCTACAAGGAAATACTAGAGGCTGTTTGGCCTATTACTTCAGATAAGCCTAACCAAGCAGCATCCGAACTGATTTGTGTGATCAAGTTCATGACTTCCTTCTATTGCAGACTCATCATCAAAAATCTCACAACGAAGTGCTTCACCCGCTGGCAGTTTGACATTATATTACCTTTTGGCTGTAACAATGACTTGAGCTATTCATGTTAGGGGACTCCCTCCAGGTTTGTGGCAACAGTACAAGGAGTTCAGACAAGAAGAATATCAAAAGCAATTGCCATGGCAACAGCTGGTACTCCAAAATCCCAGCCCAGCCAACATTCATATATCCAGATCAAAATACTCGAAGAATTCAGCAACATCATCTTACACACACCTGTACCAGGCACTTGAGATGCCACTTGAGATCCTTTTATCAGCCACAGGAGCTGCATCTTGAAATTTTACAATCTCCTCAAGTGTCTATGAAAATAAAACCATTTGCATACAATTTTCTGGGAACTACCTCTAAATCAGCAAGAACGAGTCACCTCTTCCTGTTAAAAGTTCATGGAATGACATAATTCCAGGGACTACTTCAGAACAGCTGGATATCCACTTAGAATCAGCAACAGGTACACAATTTTTTTTTTTATTTTGAAAAAGACAGGTACACAATTGCTTATGTAGTTATAACCAGATCAAGGAAAACCAGGCCACTTCAGATAATATCTTATGCTAGACCAACTTTTCAACCATAAAAGCAGCAAGAAATAGAAACGGCAGAGTGAGACGCAGAAGTGGCCAATCTCTTAGTGACCTCGAACTAACCAAAATACAGATCCAATTTATCTGTTGTCCAGGAGTTTGGCCTTGATCACCAGGATCCTATGACTATGAAATGTAATAACCAGGCAGCAATCTTCATTGCAAATAATTCAGTCTTTCATGAAAGAACAAAACATATAGAGGAATATTGTCACTTCATCCGAGATGCAGTAATGAAGAAAGAAGTAACTAGTCCGTATGTTCGGTCTGGTGATCAACTCAGCGATATCCTAACTAAAGCATTGGGAAAGCGCGAATTCCTGAACTTCTACAGCAATCTGGGATAGTTCGACATATACTCTCCAGCTTGAAGGGGAGTGTTGAAAACCAAGAACATGGGCATTTTGGTCATTTTACCTTGTCGTTATTTATATTTCTTGATGTAATCTTATTCTCTATGTCAAACTATGTCTATGGAAAAAATTTCATGTAAAGGGGACACTTAGAATAGGAGATATAGAGAATTAGGGTTTTCACTTAAAGTAGAGGCAATGTTGTAAATTGACCTCACCTGCTCAACCCTAAATCTATAAATAGAAGCTGGAGGAAGTCCAGCCACGAATTTTCAGTATTCTTTTCTCAATTTCTCTTCTCCAAGCTCTCTCCTTCTCATTCTCTCTCTTCAACCTTTCTTCTTCTTACTTACACTTACATTTTCAACTTTTTTTTCATGCTTGAATTTTCTTAAATTTTATTGTTTCATTTCATTCTCTCTTTGGATCTCCCCCAGGGAGCTTTTTGTGTATCTTTACAAGATAATAAAATCTCATTTCTCACTGGTTTCAAAAAAAAAAAAAAAAGAAGTTAACTAATCAGTGAATAAAGAAAGAACCAAAAAAAATAAAAAATAACGAAAAATGCATTTTAAAGTTACGTCCAAAACCTTCCCAAAATTAGGAGGCATTTTGCCAACTAATAACCATTTTTTTCTAACATTAACCTACGTAGGATTCCTCCCACTAACACTCTCCTCTCACATTAAAGATTAAACAAATGAACAACGGGCCTAAGACATTACAACACAAATAAGGAAATCTAAACGGGAGCCTAATAGAAAAACCAACTTGACTTCAATACTATGTTGAAGTTGGATCCAGGTTCATCCTAAAATAACTAGCCAAAGTTAGAAAGTCTTTTTCCCAACTAATAACCAGATTTTTTTTTTGAAAGTCATATATGTAGGATAACTTTCATTCACAATGTATATTCTAACAATTGAAGCATTCATTCAAGTGTAGTGAAGAGAAAGCTTGCCATTGCTAACAAGACCATTATTTGACGTGATAGCTCCAAGATCATGAAAACTCTGCACATAAAAAAAGCAAACACATTTATGACATATCATTAGAATAGAATTAAGAAAACATAATCATCCATAGTAAGTGTAAAGAAATAAGGATTAAGGAGGATTGAGAGAGGAACGAGAAAAGGAAAGAGGAGAAAGAATTCAGAAAGAGAGGAAATTAGGAGAGCCCTCCTTGAAAATCATGCACGACCTCCCAGGTCTTTACAACTTAAGTGAAAAAGGTGTAGAAGTACATAAATGCTCTCTATACACTTACATGCCAATAACTTAATGACAGCGGCTAGCCAATACACCCAAAAGACCGATCTGTTAGGTGCTGAAAGCTTACCGCCTACAAGAGTAGATGGAACCACTCTGACACCCACCCCGCCCATTCTGGAGCCGCCTCTCATGGGATTCGAACGGGGGACGTGGCGTGCCTAGCTCTGATACCATGACAACGGCTAGCCAATACAACCCAACAGACCGATCTGTTAGGTGCGGAAAGCTTACCGCCTACAAGAGTGGATGGAACCACTCTGACACTTAACGCACACTCCTCCAAATTACATGACCTTAAAACAACAAACACAACTACATATCATGATCAAGATGGTGTAATCACTAGGTATTACCGATAACATACAATTACCAAATTACCCCTCATGTCATTTTCTAATATTCCCCCTCAAGCTGGAGCATAGATGTCCTTAACATCCATCTTGTTACAGAAAATTCCAAATTCACGTTTTCACAAGGCATTTGTGAATATATCACCAATTGATCACCAGATCGAACAAATGGGGTAACCATTTCCTTTTTTATCACTGCATCTCGAATGAAGTGACAGTCTCCTTTTATATGTTGTGTTCTCTTTTGAAATATTGGATTCACTGCAACGAATATAGCAGCTTGACTGTCACAATACATGGTCATTGGTTCATCACTTTGTAAATTCAATTCCCAGACCACTGACCTCACCCATATCAACTCACTAACAATATGAGCCGTGGTTTTATACCTAGCTTCAGTGCTAGACCGGGCCACAACATTTTGTTTCTTACACTTCCAACTTATCAAGCTTCCTCCTAAAAACACACAGTAGCCAGTAGTTGACTTTTTATCAAGTCTAGACAAAGTTAGTCTACATTTGAACTTCTAATTTAAGTGATCATGAGGTTTAAAAAATAACCCTTTCTAGGAGCCCCCTTCAAATATATTGATATCCTATGTGCAACTTCAAGATGTATCTTGCGTGAGTGTGATCATGAGGTTTAAAAAATAACCCTTTCTAGGAGCCCCCTTCAAATATCTTAATATCCTATGTGCAACTTCAAGATGTATCTTGCGTAAGTGGTCCATGAACTGACTAAACATACTAAAAACAGACGATATATCCAGACGGGTAACTGTGGCATATCAATTTCCCAACTAGTCTCCAGTACAATGTCTTATCCTTGAGTTCATCACTATACTCATCATGAAAGTTATGACCAACCTCCATAGGGGTCTCCACTAATTTTACCCCTAACAGGCCATACTCCTGTAACATGTCTATTTTCTCTGTGTCAACACGAATTATGTCTTGCTTCTGGCCACCTCAATTCCAAGAAAATATTTCAGAGAACCCAAATCTTTAGTCTATAAATGTTTTAACAAATGTATTGTTACTTGTTCAATGTCTTTTATGTCACTTCCTGATAGAATGATATCATTTACATATACCAGTAGTACAATAATACGTGATTGCCTCTTCATGATAAATAAGGAGTGAACACAGTCGCTCAAGAGAAACCAAAAGACATAACAACGTGGCTAAAGTTCTCAAACCAAGCCCTAGGGCTCCACTCAAGGCCATACACCTTACTAACCCCCCCCTAAGCAACATACCCAAGAGGTTTCCATATAGACTTCTTCTTCAAGATCCCCATACAAGAAGGCATTTTTCATATCCAATTGAAGTAAAGGCAAATTCTGATTCACTGCAACAGATATCAAAATACATACCGAAGTCGGTAGAGCTATTGGTGAGAAGGTTTCAAAAACATCAATCTCGTATGTCTAAGTGTAGCCTTAGGCTACCAATCTGACCTTGTATCACTCAATGAACCCATCAGCTCTATATTTCACAGTGTATACCCAGCGACACTCAACCTCAGTAGCAACAGGAGGCCAATCACATAGTACCCATGTACCTCTATCATATAAGGTCTCCAATCTCAACATCCATAGTTTGCTTCCACTAAAGAGATAAAAAAAAACATCTTGCATAGAGGAAGGAATAGCAAATGCAGACATGGCAAGAACAAATTGTCTATATCAATGAGATGAGGAATCAAGGGATACATGGTTAGACAAAGGATATCTAGTGGACTTGCTTATACCCTTTTCGAAAAGCAATGGGAAGATTCAAATCACTTAACCAGGACTAGCAAGCAAGGAGGATTCTTGAACTGGCGAGAGAGAGGGAACTATAGCATCTTCCCAAATGTTATGTCTTTTGTGATACACCTGTAATGTTTTTTTCTGCATAAACAAATGGTGAGACAAAAGGAGCATCATCTACGAGAGATGGAACAAGTACCACTTCTGGACTAGCCAGTGGTGGAGTAATACTCTTAGTAGTTGAAGAAAAGAAGACATTTTCAAAATTAAGTCACATCCACATATATAAATGTCTTTCTAGAAGAAGTCTACAGATGCAAATGTCTTTCTAGAAGAAGGACAATAGCATGTGTTTCCCTTCTATGTATGTGAATACCTCAAAAAGATACACTTAACTGCACAAAGAGATAGTGTGTCTGTGGAAGAACCAAAGACATGAGAAAAACAAACACATCCAAAGACGCAAGGAGATAGATGATATAACTCAATAGAAGTTATTAAAAACTGAATAGGAATTTTATTTCCAAAAACTACCAAAGGCATTGCATTGATAAAATAACATGTAGTAGCATACAATGAGACTGCATCACCCCAATATGATTTTGGAACATTCATATGAATGAGCACAATATGTGCAATTTCCAATGAGTGACGATTCTTACTCTCATCTAATCCATTTTGTTGAGAAGTAAACACACACGAGGAGTCGTGCATGATGCCATGATTCTGGCAAAACATATCAAATTTATGGTTCATAAATTTAATCTTTGAAATACAGCAAATACTTCAAATTTCTCCAGTATGAGATACACCTAGGTTCATCAACTAAAGTCACCAATGAAAGAAAGAAAATATTTGTAACCAAAAACGCTAGACAAGGGACATGGTTCCCATACATTGGAATGGACAATTTCAAATAAACTACTACTTCATGTATAGCTTGCTGGAAAAGGAGTCTGATAATACTTGTTCAGTTGGCACAAATCGCACTGAAAGGATAAACTAGAAGGAAAATCAAGAAAGAGTTGAACTAGCTTTGTTGGGGATGGATGTCCTAATTGAAGATGCCATTGAAATGGTGTGACTACAACATGAAGAACATGAGAAGAAGATTGGGAGTGATCATCTAGATAATATAGTCCACCTCTCTCACGCACGGAACCAATCGTTCTCCTCCCCATGAGATCCTGAAATACACAATGAAACGGGTAAAAAGTTACAGAGCAGTTCATGGATTTAATAAGATGACTCACGGACAACAGATTAAGTGGAAATTTGGGAACAAATAAAATTGACCGGGGTGACAATGAATATGGAACAAGTGTACCCATATCTTGAACTAATTATACAAAACCATCAGCTAGGGTAACATGCTTAATGAAAGGGGACTTTTTCAAATAAAAAAACAAGGAAGACATACCTGACATATAAGTGGCAACTCCTAAGTCAAGAACCCAAGTAGATGTAGAAAACACGTGTAAGCTAGACAATCCGATCTTGTCAAGGGGGCAGTGAGAAGTGAAGGCTAAGCTACAAATGCTAAGGTAGGGGTGCAGCGACTAATTGTGCCATGTGTTGCAAGTTGTCGCATCTCATCAGCCTGGACCAATATTCATTATGGGCCAAGTAGATGTTTCAGTACTCTCATGAACAAGAGAATTTGCCCATGCTGGTTTACCGAATTTAGCCCCACATTTATCAAAAAAATTATTTGAATGGCCACAATGAACACATTTCATGTCAGGTCTACTATAATCTCTACATCTGCCTCTGCTAATGTCCAAGTCCTAGGCAAGAGTACTTCCCAGGAGGTCACCCATCCTAGAATTATTCTCGCCCAGGCTCGTTTAACTACGAAGTTCTGAGTCAGATACCTAGCCAATACGACCCGAAAAGACTAGCCGTTTAAAGTGCGGAAAGCCAAGTATCTAACTCAGAACACAAACTCTAACAAGAGTGGACGGAACACTCTGACACCCACCCCGCCCATTCTGGAGCCGCTTCTCACGGGATACGAACGCAGGCCGTGGCGTGCCTAGCTCTGATACCATGTCAAAGTCCTAGGCAAGAGTACTTCCCAAGAGGTCACCCATCCTAGAATTACTCTCGCCCAGGCTCGCTTAACTACGAAGTTTTGAGTCAAATACCTAACCAATACAACCCGAAAAGACTAGCCGTTTAAGGTGCGGAAAGCCAAGTATCTAACTCAGAACACAAACTCTAACAAGAGTAGACGGAACCACTCCGACACCCACCCCACCCATTCTGGAGCCGCTTCTCACGGGATACGAACATGGGCCGTGGCGTGCCTAGCTCTGATACCATGTCAAAGTCCTAAGCAAGAGTACTTCCCAGGAGGTCACCCATCCTAGAATTACTCTCGCCCAGGCTCGCTTAACTACGAAGTTCTGAGTCAGATACCTAGCCAATACAACCCGAAAAGACTAGCCGTTTAAAGTGCGGAAAGCCAAGTATCTAACTCAGAACACAAACTCTAACAAGAGTGGACGGAACCACTCTGACAGCTAAGACCATCCATACTCTGCCTCTAGTACCTCCACCTCCACCTCTGACTAATTCTGGGATACCCAAAGTATGGAGGGCAGATACATTAACACTCTTAATATCTTTCCCCTGAGATATAATAGTAGTCTCTGCACGCATGATTATGTTAAACGCAATGGATAGAGACGTAATATCATCCAAGGCTAAGAGTTGTGCCCTAACAGCATCAAACTTTGATCCCAAGCCATCCAAAAATTTTGCCACACGTAATTGTGCCTATTGTTTTCTTAGTTCCCCCACATTAGTAGTGAAGGGATGAAAGATACTTATCTCCTGCAGTACACCCAATAGTTTACTGTAGTATAGCGTAAAAGATCTCTCACCTCTCTTGATACTGAATAGTTTAGCATACAATTCGTAGACTCAGGACAGATTGCTCTCTTGAGCATATAGAGCTTCTAGAGACACCCATATCTTCTTCGTAGTCTCACAATTCATAATTTGATTCCTCAGATTGGAACATATGTTGTTGATTAGCGTCATAATTGACTATCTTTTGCTTCCCAATCATCATTCAAGGGAAAGGGTAGATCTGCCCTAATAAACTTGAATTCCTCTTTGTATTAAGATATATCTGAATTGATTTGACCAATTGAAATAATTTTGACCATTTAGTCTCTTAGATGTAGTCAGAATCGTACTTTTCACTCAGAGCTTCCAGATTTTTTTAAAGGGGGTGATAATCTCACCAGAATCAGCCATTGGAATCAAATACTACTCATTTCAATCACAATTTCACTTCACTACACAATTACACCTGCACCAACTAGGTATGTCCCACCTCAAAAATTATGGTTAGGTCAAACAATCCAATTTGCACCAACCACAAAAGTAAGATATGTGCAAAATATGCAATCAAGTCAACATAAGCCACAAAACACCACAATAAGGGCTAACGTCGGCCTATTGAAAAATGATGCAAGCAAGGAGGCAATAAATAGGGGTGCACATAAAGCAAAATGGGTAAATCCCAATCCACTAAACTCTCATGGGCAGTAGTTCGGCATAAAACTGCTAATCTGCAGTCGGAGTCATCAATCATAGGGTTATGGCAGGAAAACACAAAAAATCAGATTTTTACTAACCAGACAGCCCAAACAATGAAAAGCCCTTTCCTATGGGGCCGCTGACTTCAATGGAGGAGACAGAGAGCCTTCACAACCTTGTAATCTAGATTGATTGCTCTAATATCAAGTAAAGAAATAACGATTAAGGAGGATTGAGAGAGGAATGAGAAAAGGAGAGGAGAAAGAATTCAATAAGAGAGCAAATTGGGACAGCTCTCCTTGGAAGTCATGCACAACCTCCCAGGTTTTATAACTTAAAGTGAAAAGGTGTAAAAGTACATAAATGTCCTCTATACACTTACATGTCCATAACTTAACACATACACCTCCAAATTACATGAAATTAAACTATACACATCTACATATCCTAATCAAGATGGTGTCATCACTAGGCATTACAGACAGTGTAAAGTTACCAAATGACCCCTCGTGTCATTCTCTAACAGGAAGAATAACAAAACTTGAAGGAAACAGAACTTCCAAAACCATTCTGTTTACCAATTTTTCATGTCACCACACGATCAATATTCTAACAATGTTAGACAACCTACATTATTGCCCATGGAGTTGAGGAAATAAATAATACTATCTCATTAAAAAGAAAGAACAAAATAAAGAGTAGATCAGTCGAGTGGGAGGGCATTGCCAACGACTAGGTGAATCCACAAGACTGTTGGTGCTTCTCTGCATGTGAGTGCAAGTGATGGGCAACAAATGGTAGATATCAACAATCACATGAAAAATACATCAGGAAACATTCAAGGAGAATTTTCTTCCAAGCAGACCAGCCAACAGCCGAATCACCCTCCACCATCAGTGGACAAGAAAAATGATCAATAAAAATCCTGAGACCCTAGAGAAGGGATCCATCATGGACTCAAAAGTCTCTGAAGAAGAGAAAGGAGATACTAGCGACATGTCCCGAACAATACAACCACTGACAGTTGGCCTCAGGTTGAAAAGCAAACTGCTCTCAAAGTTTGGGCATGAGCGAGGGATATGGCAGCATAAAGACCATGTTGTGGGTTGAATAATTATGCGATTTGAGGATGCTGAAATATGCTGGTCTGTGGAACAGAGGCAGTATAATCATTATGCTGGATTCAGATTAATTTGACAAGGTTGTGAGCTATGCCAGATGCTGGAGGACCCACTGACTCAGAAAAGATTACCATGAAAGTTCAATGATGCACACTCTCCCCCCACCAGTTGAGAGATCAACTCCCTCAGAAATGCACTGATTTCTTTCTTTCCATATGTTCAAGGAGCCAGTAGCAATAGATAATAGCCAAAATAAATTTTACCCACCTTAACCCAAGGAATCATAGACTCATTGGTCTCTCTTAAGCCTCCTAAGGCTAAAGCTTTTATGAGGTTTGCAACTAAAAAAAATAATATCTCAGTCACCAAGTCTACAACAATTAATTGGTATCTTTTTAGCCTTCCTCCAGCTCTATCACTTTTATATGACAAGTTACAGAATCTTCAAAGGTTTTTCCTAATGGATCCCAAGAGTCCCCGGAGTTGGTGGCCCACTCTTCATCCAGCTAGCACTCAATGTTGGCAACTAGTCAACAAGCCTGCAGGCATCTCACCTTAGGAACTCTTATAGTTTACTCCCCTTCCAGATTCCCATTAGCCACAAGCAGCAGTATCCAGCACAAATGCACAATATGCCCCCTTTGTCAAATAGATCACCAATACTTTTTTTTTATAAAGGAAAATTTCATTCAAGACAAAGCCAGAGAAAAACATTACCACAAGCAAACAAGAAGGGGTCCCATTACAAGGAGAGATTTAGAGGTAACCCTTGTTTAGCTAAAGAGACAGCCAAGGAGTTGGCTGATCTCGGTATATGATGCCAAACACAAACAAACTGAGAAGAGTAATTTTATGAAAACTCTGCTCAAAATTTTTAGAGCACCACCAAATTACAACAATAGAGTCACCTTCAATCCACAATCTGCCACCTAGACTTTCTTTGAAGATAAGGAGGCCGAGCCTAAGGTCTTGGAGCTCTGGAGTGGTAGAATCTAAATTGCCTAAGGGGCCAGTGTAGGAGGTAGGACTCCCATTTGCAAGTGTCAAACATTTCCAGAGTGAAATAGGCTCGATGTTGCCACTTAATTGTGCGTAGACCAATTCCAGGCTTTCATACTAGACCATAATAAAGCTTCTCCAGTTCCAATCCCATTATAGTAGCCTTTTATCTTCTGGTGTCATGTACCTAAAGTAGCCGATTCGAAAGTAGATGAGGGTTATGAGAGGCCTAGCCAATTGATAACACATACCTAAATGAATTGGCACGAAGAAAGAATTAAATGAATACAGGAAAGGGTGTCAATGCAAGATCTAACCATCGCAAGTTCTTCAGAAATCCTATATTCCAACTCAAGACCATGGCAACTCTATGTCACACTTATGTCATGCATGGACCCTCCATGCCAAATATAACCAGTTGCTACGAATTCAGTCAGCAATCATCATCATCACTATCATCATTGTCATTGTTGGCATCAATGTCGCCCTCATCAATAATGACAACAAAAAAAATAATAATAATAGGGCAGTAATAATAATTATAGGATGCAGACTCATCTTCATGTACCATTTTAGATCCTTTTCCATTTTCTCTTAGTAAAGCAAGACCTTCTTTTGACTTCTCAAAATTCAATTTTACACTCGACATTGAAAAAGAAACCATAAAATTTGCCATATTTAAGACATATAAGAAGAAACTACGGTACAAATAAGAAAAGACTTACTGGAGCTTCTACATCCAGGTGATCCACTTGGGATAAGACAGATGGCACCGCCGGCACTCCCAGCAAAGCATTATCCCTGTTAAGTAGACGAGACGAAAGACCAGTACATTAGAGCAAAAAAGTCCAGACCTCAATTTCTCAATATGTAATTCAATATTTTCAAGCTACTCAAGACTTCGTGGACATCAATCCCCGAGCTCCTTATTGTTCGTGAAACAATATTGCACACAGTAGGCCAACCACAAATTAAACTTACAGGTGAACAGTAAAAAGTTTTCCTTTTTGCGTAAGAAAAAAGCAAGGAGAAGAATGACATGGATATGAAACTCTCACATTAGAAAAACTTCCGTAATTTTGAATAGTGAACCCAACGCCTTAATAGCAGGAGTTTCCTCTTGGATTTCGGTCTCGGCAGCCATCTGAGAATCGAAAAGCAAATCGATGACCAGTATGAAGGCAGACGGGCGATGTTTTGTCTTCTCCCTTCTTTAGCTGTTCGGCTGGGGTGGGTGCAAGGTATTTGAATGCCAGAACCAGAATCACCGGACACAAGTCGCGCCATTGACCATCGTCACTTTAAAGTCCAACATGTGTCGAAATAGCCACAATGCCCTTCATTTAACTGTTCAAGTGGAATGAATTCCCCCGCATTACTTAGGGGGGGTTAGTCCACAATGAAGTGAAATAAATTCCCCCTACATTACTTAGTTCATCCCATTTATGGTGTTAGTCCAGAATGACTTTGACTTGAAGTAAGATAACACCATTTCATCTCCTCAGGCAAAAACGACGGAATTCTGTTTCCGCCCTTTTTTTCAAGTCATCCAATTACCACGAACGACGGCGTCGCTTCTTCCCCCCCCCCCCCCTCGAAACTAAAAAATCACGCTCATTTCCTTTCTCCTCTCCTCTCGCTCAGCCTTTGTCTCTGGACGAAAATTTTCGCCCGACATCGTCTCTGCTCCTCTCGCTCGGCTCTCGTCTGCTCCTCTCGCTCGGCGCTCGTCTTCGTTCTCTGCTCCCTCTCTCTTGTTATCTCTCGTTTTCGCCCCATCTCCCTCTCTCGTCTCTTTCTCTCTCAGCCTTTCTCTTCCCTCTCCCTCTCTCTTTTCCCTCTAGGCCTCCATCTCTTTTCACTCTCGGCCTCCCTCTTCCTTCTCGTTCTCGCTCTTCTGTTTCCTCCTCCCCCGATTTCCTTTGATTTAACCTATTCCGGTTTCGATATCCTTCGATTTCCTTCAATCTTCTTCGATTTTTGACGGTTAGGCGTCAATTTCTTCCATTGGGCTTACATTTCCCCATTCGGCGGTGATTTCCCCCAAATTTCATAAGGTAATCCGAAACCCTAATTTTTTTTTCAACTAATTTAGTTTTTTGTTTGAATTAATTTTAATTTTTGTGCGTAATTTATCTTGATTGTGGCCAAATTAATTCCAATAATATCACATTCATTGAAGCTATTTTTATCTTTCATAAACTTGTGATGAATTTTATTTCTTATACTGTTTATCAGCAAAATCTCTACACCCGTCACAGAAGTGACTTGTTCCGACTCTAAACATAACTCCCCTTTTATTAGTTGGTTTGTTACAGATTTGATTGTGCCCCAATAAATAATTTGGAAGAGTATTGACTAAGAGAACTGTAACGTTTCCCCGTTTGCTTTTAAAATTTTTATAAAATACTAAAAAATGGTTACTGCAACTCCTATCTTAAAACCAGAGTTGGTAAAAAGAAAATTGGTCGGACTCTAAAATCTGAGATTTATATACGAATGGGCATATATCTTGGAGATAACATGGGGATGTAAGAAAGAGTATGTCGATAGGTACATACTCATGAGAGTAAATCTGATGATGATATATATGTAGCAGGTTCAGCTACTACCCTTGGTATGAACCTTTAAAATCTGAGAGTATTGAAAAGGGGGAATTAAAGATCTGGAAAGTAAAATGCCCTGTAGAGAGATGTGCTATGAAGATAATACTCAAAAAAATTTCTTTTCTTCTTTTCTAAGATTTGAGAGTTGCACATAATAGTGGTCAGCACTTGATGGATCAAGAGCAGAAATCTGTTTTGCTGCATATTGTCCTAACTTTATATTCTTAAGGAATTTGCAGGCACTTAATAGTGCCCACCACATTGTTACTTCTGGTTTTATTAGCATACTTTCAACAAACTGATAAGCATCTGTCAAGTACCCAGCTCAACCTAGAAGAACTACCACACAATCATAATGTTGTTGACGAGGTTCTATGCCATGGTCTCTCTTCATGAAATGAAAATATTTTCATCCTTCTTCCCCAATATCTTAAACACAGAATGAGCATGCTCCAAGCTTCCACACTTTGCATACATGTCAATAAGAGCCGTATTAACAAACATATCAGCTGTAAAGTCACTGCCTTTAACAAATTTGTTCTAGTCATCTGCAATGAAATTAGTTAGATTAATTTTGAAATGTGTTAGAATGTTGTTGAATATGTTTGAAGTGTTATGGAATGTTTATGTCATGTGGTGAGGAGATTTTGGAGTTATAAATATCCACCACATGGTCCAATTCAAACAAGGCTGAGTCACCTACACGGGCGTCCATTAGCCAACGAAACCCGACCCCCGTCAATGACGATGTACGGTTCGTAGTGACTGCGAAGTCATATGGGGCTCTACCAGGGGTGTTCGGTGAATTTGGACTTCATGAGTTTGTTTTTTGTATTGTTCTAGTCATCTGCAATGAAATTAGTTAGATTAATTTTGAAATGTGTTAGAATGTTGTTGAATATGTTTGAAGTGCTATGGAATGTTTATGTCATGTGGTGAGGAGATTTTGGAGTTATAAATATCCACCACATGGTCCAATTCAAACAAGGCTGAGTCGCCTACACAGGCGTCCATTAGCCAACGAAACCCGACCCCCATCAATGACAATGTATGGTTCGTAGTGACTGCGAAGTCATATGGGGCTCTACCAGGGGTGTTCGGTGAATTTGGACTTCATGAGTTTGTTTTTGCATTGTTCTAGTCATCTGCAATGAAATTAGTTAGATTAATTTTGAAATGTTTTAGAATGTGGTTGAATATGTTTGAAGTGCTATGGAATGTTTATGTCATGTGGTGAGGAGATTTTGGAGTTATATATATCCACCACATGGTTCAATTCAAACAAGGTTGAGTCGCCTACACAGGCGTCCATTAGCCAACGAAACCCGACCCCCATCAATGACGATGTACGGTTCGTGGTGACTGCGAAGTCATATGGGGCTCTACCAAGGGTGTTCGGTGAATTTGGACTTCATGAGTTTGTTTTTGCTTTGTTCTAGTCATCTGCAATGAAATTAGTTAGATTAATTTTGAAATGTTTTAGAATGTGGTTGAATATGTTTGAAGTGCTATGGAATGTATATGTCATGTGGTGAGGAGATTTTGGAGTTATAAATATCCACCACATGGTATTTTGTTATTTGTTGGTTGTGTTTCTGTGTGTCCCTAGTTACTACGACGAGTAATGGTTGTCTAATAAAAAAAATTTCTATGACGACCATCTCGGATTTAGATTATAAATGGCTGGAAGAAGACAACAAACTCCTCGATCATATGACATTTGGACCTTCGATGATGACAACAAAATGCTCGATCTGTTGGTTGAGCAAGTCAATATGGGGAATAGGATGCCTAATGGGGTTTGGAAGCATGAAGTATATTTGGACTGTGTCAATAGGTTCAATGAAGACACAGCTAATAAAAAAACTGTTGAGCAGCTCAAGAATCGAACAAGATCATGGAAGAAAACTTACCAAACAGTAACAAGTTGTCTCAACACTAGTGGGTTCGGTTGGGATGCAACCACACATCGAGTTACTGCATGTCATTCTGTATGGCAAGACTATATCAAGGTCAGTAAATTATGATTGACTGTAAAATATTTTGTATGTTTTCCGCATTACTAGAACTCTATGCCAAGTCGTCTAAATGATGTTTTATCCTTGTAGGAGCATAAAGAAGTTGAAAAGTACAGACAACAAGGCTGCCTTCTTTATGACAGATTGGCTTAGGTAGTGGGAAACTCAATAGCCATGGGGAGAACAAGTCAAACTGACGAAGACATGTGTAATGATGTCTAACATCAGGAAGAAAATGAGCACGTGGATATGCTCGAGGATGTCGATTTAGGTAGAGAATCTCCTTCGCCATTCTTTACAGAAAATGAGTCGACACCTGATCAGTCTCCAAGTACTAACCCGTCAAGTTCAAATCGTCGTAGAAAGAGACCACAAATGGCCACTGATGATAGTATTATGTTCGCTGATACAATGACAAGAATTGCCACCCTACTGCAATCTCAACAAGCTAAAAATGATAAAGCCACCGGAGAAAATTGGTATGAAGCACTCACAGAAATCCCGGACCTATCGGTAGAGATGAAGTTTCGCGCTCCTATATTGTTAGATACACCAATGAAGAAGGACATGTTTACGAAGCTGCCAGTGGAAGAGCGAATTAATTGGCTTAAATATTGTGCTGGTGAAATGTAGTCAATACTTTGAAGTACACTATGTATTTTGGGACGATTGTTTTGAAGTTTAATTATGTTTTTTTTAATTATGACTTTATAAGACGTATCATTAATAGATTATGAATTTTATTATGGTTAAGATTTGGGTTTTCATGATTGTCGTGTTCTTATTGTGTGGATGAATATTGTGAGTGTGTGATTGGAGATGATTTTATATAGGTGTGATTAAAAATAGGTTATGATTGAAGAACATGGTATGTTTTTGTGTTGATGATATTATGAAGAAACAAGAATTATTGTTGAAGTCGTTATTATGGTTGTGGTGATTGTATTTGCAGGTTTCTATGGAAGACAAAAATAGGAATACAATGATGATTTTATTGACATGTCTTATGTACATGATGGAATATACTATATGAACCATAGGTCTAGACGTACATTACGTCCTCGTGGGATTGGTGGTCCGATTTATTTACAAAAGGCATTAGCGAGATCACCTGTTAAATTTCAAAAAGTTTACAGGATGAATCAAATTGTGTTTAAAAAAATGGCAGAGATACTTTATAGCAAAGGATTTTTATCACCTACAAAGACCATCTCAGTGGAAGAACAACTTGCATATTTTCTCTTAACTGTTGGTCAAGGACAAACGTATAGTGTCACAACAGAGATGTTTGATAGATCAAACTGGACTATAAGTAGGTATTTCAATAAGGTGTTGAATGCTATTATCAAACTTTGGCCTGATTACATCAAACGGCCTTCAAAACGGACTCACTCGAAGATTTTAAACAATCCAATGTTTAATCTGTATTTTAAGGTAACATCACTTGACATATAATGAACAATTTTAGATTAATATTTAGAGTTACTTGTATTAATTGAAATGATATAATTAGGATTGTATTGGAGCTATTGATGGAACTCATATCAAAGCAAACATCCAACTTGAAGAACAACAAAGGTTCTGGAACAGAAAAGGCTATCTCTCACAAAATGTGATGGCAGCATGTACATTTGATATGCAATTCACTTATGTACTTGTTGGATGGGAGGGATCAGCAGTTGATTCCCGTGTATTGAAGGACACATTGACTCGCCGAAATAGAATTTGTGTACCTGAAGGTAAATAATATATTGTTATGTAGTATTTTTTTTTATTTTATCTTCAATTATCTTATGTGAAAAATATTTTGTATTGTAGGTAAATATTATCTAGTCGATGCTGGTTATGCAAATATGTCAGGATTTTTGGCTCCATATTGAGGAACTCGTTATCATCTACAAGAATTTGGAGACAACCTTCCTAGAAATGATAAAGAGCTATTCAACCGAAGGCACTCATCTTTGAGAAATATTATTGAACGAACTTTTGGTGCTTTAAAAGCTTGATTCCAAATGTTGAAAGTCGCTCCTCCCTTTTCTTATAAGATCCAGATTAAAATTGTAATAGTTTGTTGCATATTACACAATTATATACGTAAAGAGGATTACAATGATATGTTTGAATTGGAAGATGATGATTCCGATGATGAGGTAGGTGGAGGAGGTGATGAGGTCCGATTAGCTGGTAAAAATTTGGATGGAGATAGCGATGATAGCGATGATCTTGGAGATGAAGGCAACCTATCAACAACAATGCGGAGGCGTCGTGCATTAGAATCCACTAGAGTTGCACAATTTCGAGATGCCATAGCAACTAGCATGTGGAGTGATTATTAGTGGTTGTACTTTATTGCATTTGAACATGTATGTTGTCGTTCGTATCTACTAAACTAGTAAGTTGATGATGTTAAACGCACAAACTCTAATTATATTGGTTGTTGTCATTTTATACCTTTTTGTTTTAATTTTATTTATTAAGTATTTTTATACTATATAGTATGTTATTACAAAATAATTTATTTATTAATTATATTCATTTATGTTATTTTTAACTGTTTTATGTAATTTAAATGATTTATTCTACTCACACGTAATTAGTTTAATAATTAATAATAAAATGTAATCATTAATTGGTTTAATTATGCAATTTCTATAATTAATTAAAAAATTAGGTTTATTTATTATATTCCCTTATGTTATTTTTAAATTTTTATTAATTTTAAATAATTTATTCTAATCCCACGTAATTAGTATAATAATTTATAATAAAATGTAATCATTAATTGGTTTAATTATGCAATTGCTATAATTAATTAAACAATTAGGTTTATTTATTATATTCCCTTATGTTATTTTTAAATTTTTATTAATTTTAAATAATTTATTCTAATCCCACGTAATTAGTATAATAATTTTTAATAAAATTTAATCATTAATTGGTTTAATTATGCAATTTCTATAATTAATTAAACAATTAGGTTTATTTATTATATTCCCTTATGTTATTTTTAAATTTTTATTAATTTTAAATAATTTATTCTAATCCCACGTAATTAGTATAATAATTTATAATAAAATTTAATCATTAATTGGTTTAATTATGCAATTTCTATAACTAATTAAACAATTAGGTTTATTTATTATATTCCCTTATGTTATTTTTAAATTTTTATTAATTTTAAATAATTTATTCTAATCCCACGTAATTAGTATAATAATTTATAATAAAATTTAATCATTAATTGGTTTAATTATGCAATTTCTATAATTAATTAAACACTTAGGTTTATTTATTATATTCCCTTATGTTATTTTTAAATTTTTATTAATTTTAAATAATTTATTCTAATCCCACATAATTAGTATAATAATTTATAATAAAATTTAATCATTAATTGGTTTAATTATGCAATTTCTATAATTAATTAAACACTTAGGTTTATTTATTATATTCCCTTATGTTATTTTTTATTTTTTTAAAATTTTATATAATTTATTCATGTCAATTTATATGAATTTTAATTAGTATGTTAATTTATATTGAATTTTAATCATTAATTGGTTAATTATCCAATTGATAAAATTAATTAAACCATTATTTTTATTTATTATATTCCCTTATGTTATTTTTTATTTTTAAAAAAATTTATATAATTTATTCATGTCACACGTAATTATTGTTTTAATTTATAATAATCTATAATCATTAATTGGTTTAACTATCCAATTGTTATCATTAATTAAACCATTATGTTTATTTATTATATTTTCTTATGTTATTTTTAACTTTTTTTATTAATTTTATATAATTTATTGTAGTCACACGTAATTATTGTTTTAATTTATAATAAACTATAATCATTTATTTAGAAAAGGACACTAAAATCTGTTTTCCAAGCACTAACACTGGAATCTGTTTTCCAGCCACTTCAACTGGCCTGGACTAACACCCAAACATGACTTGAAGTGGAAACAATTCATCTTACTTCAATTCAATTTTCCACTTCATTTCCACTTCATTGTGGACTAACCCTAAAAGACGATACGGTTCATCGTGTATCCCTTCCTGTTCCAATAAAATTGAGCATTTAGAAAAATATTCTCAATACATTAGAAAACAAAATGAAGGTGAGACCGTTCTCCTATTCAATATGTTCGGCATACACATAGACCTCCTTTTATGTAGGAGAAAGCAATTGGAGAGAGGAGAAGGCACTCCTCCCTTATCCTCTATCATACAAAAATATTAGTTTATAGTAAATAAAATTTAATAAATAATATAAATTTTGATCTATATAACTAAAATATAAATGAAAATTTTTAATTTTTAAATTATTTATTTCCGAAGTTTCAATACATAAAGATGACACGGCTCATCGTCGTGTTTCCCTTCCCGTTTCAACAAAATTGAGAATTTAGAAAAATATTCTCTGTACATCAGAAAACAAAATGAAAGTGAGACCATTCTCCTATTCAATATGTTCGACATCCATATAGACCTCCTTTTATGTAGGAGAAAGCAATTGGAGACAAGGGAATGCACTCCCCCTCGCTTATCCTCGGTCATACAAAAATATTAGTTTATAGTAAATATAATATAATAAATAATTTAAATTTTAATCTATATAAATAAAATATAAGTGAAAATGTTAAAATTTTGAATTATTTATTTCAAAATTTTCAAAGATATGATAAAATATTTATTTAATAACTATAATAAAATTTACTTATTTTGATTAACTAATTTCGAGTTAATTATTCAATGGCTTTAGTTAATTACACTAAAACCATACTTCTGATATTTTAAACATGTAAATAAATATTCTAATGGTCACACTGGAGTTCTAAATCATAAAATATTTACTCTACATTGTTATATACCAATGATAACAAATAATTTTTTTTTTAATAACAATTTCAACCACACTAACATTTTTTTGGAAAACATTCGTCTAGTGCATCTTTTCTTTACCTTAGAAAGTGTTTGAAAACTCTACACAAAGTTGTGTAATTTTGTTAGGTCCCACATGGATAAACTTAGAGAAGTGCAATGTTTGGGAGGAGTAAGTTTATCAAATTTAAATGCTAATTTTTTAATTTAGCAAAAGCTAAATGCACAATGAAAACAAAAAATATAAGCAAAATAAGTCAACCATAAGCACTCACATATTTATAGTGGTTCATAATCCAAACTCAAGTTACTAATCGACTTCCCAAATATTTGTGCCTAAGAGTTAATTCACTATGTTCTTCTTCCCAACAACATAACAGCAAGAGGCCGCACAGGTCTAAACAACACCTAACTATTATTGGGAATTACTATTAGCGACAGGTGGGTAATGTTACTTAATTCCATAGAGGAATTTCAGTTTCCAAGATAAATAGCCAATATTACAAGCTAGTTGATGGTTTAACCAAGTAATTGATCAAATTTACAATGCAAATATTGATAGTTTTATTGGTATAGTTCAAGCTTGCCTTTTTAATAGGCCGATAATAGAATAACAAGATTAAAATTGAATATGTCCAGTCCTAAGTGATTTAGTCGAGATAAATAGCAGTTTAAACTTAAAATTGGAAAAGATTTCCATGTTTATTCAAAAAGTGATCAAATATTTCAAAACAAAGTGTTATGGTACTTTCTTAACGAAAGTCAATGATCAATTACCCAACCAATTATACTAGTCGAACAACCCAATCACTTTCAAGGTATGAAAGCACAAATTCAACAAAGAAAAACTAACTATAACAAATTATTTCAGAATCTCAAGAATGTATGCACTTAGCTCAACTTGACACCTAGAAGCGAATCTTCTATTTTTTATATAGAAAACACAAAGAAAGAGAAGGAGAAGGAAAATCTTTGTGACACTATAACAACCATTGTATCAAAGGATTGGGTCAATATCACTCAAATAGACGAAACTCTTAACTCTAAAAAAACTAGCCATTTTATGTAACAAACAATATTTTGTCCTTTTGCAAAGACTAAACAAAATGGTGCCAAAAATTGCAAGAGGATACTCAAAACTTTTATTTTGAATTTCTAATTAAAGCAATATCTCACTCGCAAAATTTGAGGACCTATGGAAGCTAATCCATTGTTTGTAAGTCCTTTGTGACATTTTAGACTACTGTTAGTCGAACATTGCAGTTTTTCAAACATTCTGGTAATTAATGAGTTTTTGTATGAAAGTGATCATGTATTTTTGTTTGAATTACTCTCATTTTCAAGCACTTCATTATTTCAACAACTTTTTGTTTGTCCATGTTGTTAGAATATTGGTTGTAATTAAATACCATCCTTCAAGAACAATTACTATTACTACATTGTATTTGAATTTTGTCATTGTTGCAATATAGTTACTTTGAGTGTACCCTTTTTGTGTCTTTACATCATTTGAATGTGGCACTATTTGAATGGTTGTCGCCTCATGAGAGCTTTTTGTTACAACATTTTTGTTTGGATGACATCTCCAATTGAACATTCTTTGTGTGCTTAACTCGAGAGTTTGTTTGAATACTACACTTATTCAAACTATCTTTTGGACTTGACCTTTTTCTATTTTATATTGCTCGAATAACCTCTTTATCTGAACATTGTTACTATCAAAACCTTGTATTTATACAATGACTGCATTAAATATTTTTCAATACACCTCATTAGATATTAAATTGTTTGTTATTATTAAAACCACGTGGTTGGGAATCTTAAGACCAACATAATTTAGATTTTTTTTCATACGTGAGAGATGGTTCATATGTCAGACCACCTTCATCTATTGGAGAGAAAAGGATTACATTTTCACCTTTAATATCACGAATGAGAGGAAGAGTTGACACCAAGGTCTTTGAAAACTTGAACCCAAATGTGGACAAATTCAAGTAAACCATACTTGCCCTAAACATGCACAATTTTTTTCTTCAACTTCATCCTCACCTTGCAATCTGGAAACCTCAATCCTAGGTTTTCAAGTCGAGTCAAGTTTGGATCCCATTTAAAGTGACTTGATGCCCACCGTTAGTTAATAATGCTTCTCCTTTCAATGATAACAACAGAGGAAGGAAGAGATCTCCTTCCTCTTCCGCTCCCTCTTCATTCAACACAAAAGGAGGGAGGTGGGTCTCCTTCATCCAAGATAGTTGATGACCAAATGGGAGAAGGGGTTGGAATTATTAGAGTTGTTTTGAATATCAAGTCCATCGACTTGGAACTTATCTAGTTTAAGTATAAATGGAATCTAAGTGTTGACTCGGGTGGTTTCTCAAGAGGGGAGTGAATTTAGATTATAAATAAAAAAATTAAGCGCAATGAGTGCTAAAATAAACTATGATAAATAATAAAACAAGCACACCCCATAAGGAGATAATAATTTTTTGTTCTTGATGTCTCCCTAATGGTAGTCACCGCCCAAAAACCCTTGCTCAAAAAAATTCCACTCATTTGCTCTATTAGCTGAAAGTTACAAAAGGATTTCAGACTTTTTAAGCCAAATAGAATATTGAATTACACAATTAATCTCTCCCAAAATATTCAATACAGTAGATTTCGGCTCTACCGGGCACTGTCTTCCTAGATTTCAGGCTCTAAAATACTAATTCTTCTAGCTTTAATGTACTAAAGAACCCATATAAAAGGAAGTATAAAGTACAAAATAATAAAAACAAACTTACAACTTTCTTTTCAAAGATATAACCTTCTCCTAGTGAGATCCAACCTCCGAAATTTTAAGCACAAGAGAAGATGTAGTGAAGTTTGATGGAACTTTGAATGCAAAGAGTGTGAAGAGAAAGTTGAAGATTTAGACAAATATAGAGTTTTCTCTACAGAGGGGAAAATCGAAATATGAAGCTAAAAAATATATTTTCAAAGGTTTGGTATACCATTATAAACTTAACTTTCAGTGTTATACAATTTTAAGGGCCTATTTATAAGTTTTTAAGCCAAATTACTTTTTTTTTATTATTTATAAAAAGTACAAAAAAGTATAGATCGATCACAAAAAGTATAATCGATCAGCCATAAATAAGGGCTACATTGTTTGAGTTCCCTAACTGTGTTGATCAATCAAGGCATGAATCAACAAGTTTTCAACCTTTCCAAAAGCTCATTGATCGATCAATGAAATTTGATTGATTGATCTTGCTTTTATAGAACTAGCTATACAAAGTTTTGTATGATTGATCATACAATAAAGTATGATGGATGAGATAAGAGAAATTAGAGTTAGAAAGAGGGTCGGCCAAAGGAACCAAGAGGCATGATGGCTGGGAAAAACAAAGAAAAGAGATACGGTGGGAAAAGAAGTTGGTTGAAGTAGAGAGGAAGAGAGAGGGTTAGTTGGAAGGTGAGAGGTGATAGATGGCGAGCAGATTGATGAACAACGAGTGTAGGTAGAGGAGAGCAGAGAGCAAGTATAGGCAAGAGGAAAGAGGAGAGTGAGAGTGGGAAGAAGAGGGAAACCGAGACGAATAGTTGACTATAAGTAAAAGTGAATTCACTTGTTTTATCAGCGAGTTAGGCATGCGAACCGTGAATCGCCCTGTTCCGGTCCCGACCGTGCCTGACTCTCAAAATCCAGGAGGGGTCTGGTATTCGAGGCGATTTGTTCCCTTGAACCAACCCGCCTCCCCTGAAATCTGGGTTAACTCACTCGTTCATCCGAGTCGACCCGCCGAATCGCCAGCCCGTGAACGAGGCCCTCTGAACCGATCTAGTTCCCAAATCGACTCATGTCACTCTCATCGCTCCGAGCCTCTTTAACAACTAAGCTCTAATACCACGCAATTTGCATCCAGGTCCAAAGCAGAGTATACCGCCATCAGTGAGTTTCCATTACTGGAGCAGCAGTACGCAAGGAAATGGAGGTGGAGGAGGGAGAGGCAGTTCTGCTACCGGAGCCGCAGGTGGAGAAAAAGGTGTACGATATGCTTGAAGAGACCCGGACAGTCATGGAAGAGATCGTAGCAAAGATGCTTTTCATTAAGAAGGAAGGGAAGTCCAAATCCGAACTTAAAGAGCTATTTACACAGATGTCTCTCTTGTTCGTCAATCTCCGTCAAGTACGACTTGTTATTCCTCTCTATTCATGTTTTTGTCTCTCCGTCTCCTTTTTTTTCTATTAACTTTTATTTTAGTTAGAAAAAAACTTCCTCAGAATTTATGATTAGGTGCTCTGTATTTTTTCTTTTTGTCTCCATCACTGAGCGTATGAACCATTGGTTTATTACGAGGAGATTCCCTGCCACAGTTTTTTTTTACTTGTATCGGAGATGCTAAAGGAAAAATGGTAGTATCTCATTAAGTTTGTAAGTGAAAATTTTTAAATCTAGTTTTCTTAGAAACTTCAGTAGTCTCTATTTGGCAAATTCAGGACAAAATAGAAATACGATCCCCTTCCTTCGAGGACCTTTCCACCAAGTCAATAAAGTAGGTCATTCCTCCAGTCGTGAACCTTCTAGCATGTTATGATCTGACATGGATGGAACTCATCTTCAATTCCAATTGACAATGAGTATATGCCACCTCACTTGATGTAGTCCTTTCTCTAGAGAAAATGAAATACCACCTCTGCATACTAATTCACTTTCTCTACTTTAGGTTAGAGTAGGCTGAAATAAATTATAGTACAGCTTACCATACACTAATTGGTTTTGGCTCAATGATCTTGATAGTCAATACTTTAGAGCACCTTCCCTGAATGCTAAGGTATTTCCAAGTTTCAAACTGCATGATCGTGCTCAACTCAAATAATACAGATCCTCTGTGGTAATCTACCTCTACAGGCAAATGGTATTATAGCAATCATAAAATTGCATCCCCCTCATCCTTTGCTATTGATGTGTTAAAGATAGTATGAGTATTGACAGATATTTCTTTCACTGGCTTACTGATGGAAACTAGTTAACCTGTTCAGAAGATGTACTTCTTGAAATCTGTTTCTCAAAGAAGGAAAATTTCAGTAATTTGATTTTAGACACACACAAATAAGAGATATATCGTCATTGTATACTAAATTCATTGACTCTTGAGTAGATAATAGGGAGCAAAAACTCTTACATTGTTCTTTTTTAATTTTCAGTTATCGATATATTGCTATGGTACTCTTTTGGAATCAGATGCCTATAACTGATGATGCTTGTTCTCTTATACATGTTATCACCTGTTACTCTCATTTGGAGTTACAGAGCATTGAATCTTTTGTTGTAGGTTAATCGTTCAATCTTGATTGAAGAAGATCATGTAAAGTCTGGAACGGAAAATGCAAAAGCCCCAGTGGACTTCACCACCCTGCAGCTCCACAACTTAATGTATGAGAAAAACCATTATTTGAAAGCCATAAAGGCTTGCAAGGATTTCAAGTCAAAGCATCCTGACATAGAACTTGTATCTGAAGAGGAGTTTTTCACTTGTGCACCTGAAGAAATAAAAGGAAATATGCTTTCAAAGGATAATGCTCATGACTTAATGCTGAAGAGGCTGAATTTTGAGCTATACCAGGTGGAACCTTATTCTTCTTCAATGCTATAAGTCCCCTATTTTACTTTTGAGATGCAATTGTAGTTATATCCAATCATGCATGCAAAGAGGGACTAATGTTGAGGTAATCTTCTTCTTTTTTTCTTCTTCTTCTTCCCTTTTTCCTCACCACATCAGCGTAAAGAACTTTGCAAACTTCACGAAGAGCTGGAAAAACGCAAGAAGGGTCTTCTAGAGACAATCACAAACCGGAAGAAGTTCTTATCAAGTCTCCCTTCACATTTAAAATCTCTTAAGAAAGCATCTATGCCTGTTCAACAGCAACTGGGAATTCAACACTCCAAAAAGTTAAAGCAGCACAATTCAGCAGAGTTACTTCCACCACCACTCTATATAATTTACTCACAGTTTTTAGCTCAGAAAGAGGCGTTTGAAGAGAAAATCAATCTGGAGATAGTTGGAAACATTAAAGATGCTCAAACATTTGCCCGCCAGCAAGCAAACAAAGAAACAGGTAATCAACTATTACTTTTGAGCACATAAAGTACATCCATCTTTTGAATTCATGTTGCATTGGAGTCAGATATATTTGCATGTGCCATAGAATTTGAGGCTCATGACAGTATGGTGTCTGGGGGTGTAAATTGATAATTGTCTGCTGAATGGCATTTGGACCTTAGTGTTTGATGTGATGGTTTTTGCTCATCCTGATCCTGCATTGTATGAACCAGAGAACCTGGATCTAAGCTTTAGTATTTGACACTGGTGCTTGACTTTTCTTTATTTCTTTCACATGTCATCATCTCTAGAATGAAGGAAACCCCATAGTTACCACTGTAAAAGATTTTCTGCCATTAGGATGACAACATCTCCCTGTACACACGGGATTTCTGTAAACATGGTCATCATTCATACAATATTCAGGGAAAGTTTAGGGTGGGCCGTATTCAATTTTCTACTTATGGATTCTTTATTGAATGTTCAGCATTTAAGATGGTAATTTCTGAAAGTTTGATTCCAAGCAATCTTGGTGATTCTTTTACCAAGGGTTACTCGTGAACATTCACCATAGGTGACTTTCTTTCCCTTGTCTCTGAGGCTTAAGGCTGCCCTCCCCTTTTTTTGTATTCTTTTGTTCTGATTTAATAAACTATATACTATTTCAAAAGAAAAAAAAAGATGGAAATTGTGAAACCCTGTTTTTTGATTGACTATTATTTGCTGACATGGCAGCACCTGATCGAGTACCAATTTCTCTGTCCTCTCTTTTCTCCTCTGTACTCTCTCTTTCCTTGTTTTCTTGCTGCCCCTATTCTGCTTACCTCTTGCTATATCAGTCAGTATCCTTGATTAGGGATGCCTTGTGGGTGCAAATAGCAGTGTTCAATTTGGTAAGTGAGTCGAGTCATGTATTTAATTTGATTAATACCATGAAGGCAACAGTTTGGTTGATTCTCTTGTAAGAGATGGAGTCCTACAACGACACTTTGTTGCAGGATATTCTATCCCATTTGCCTGGTAATGTTGCTTGCTTGGCTTGTGAATTGATGATTGTATTTTGTCATTTTCTTCTGTTATTCTTTTGTTGCTTAGCTTATACTCTGCTTGGCCCTTGATAAAGTTAGGCTCAAGCTGATCCTAAAATTACTGCCTGAAATTAGGGGGCCTTTTTAGTTACCCCAACCAATAACCATAGATTTTTTTCTGGCATTAACTTATGTGGGATTGTTCCCGCTAACTGTCCCCTTTACATCCAGGCCTAAACAAACAAGCAACAGGCTTGAGATGTGGATTATATAAATGAGGTATGAATTAAGTGGGGCACAAATAAAGCCCAATGGGATAAATTTTCTCCTCTAATATCATGTTAAAGTTGTATCCAGGTTTATCCTAAAATAGTCAAAGTTAGGAACCTTCTTCCTGAATAATAAACATGCCTTTCTAATTCTTGATCTATGTGCGACTACTCTCATTATGGCTCCAATATGGGGATAAAACCATAATAAGGGCCTACACATGAGGGAGAGTGTTACTATAATCTTACATAGATCTATAGATTAGAAAGGTCATGTGTTTATAACTTGTAAAAAGGCATCCTAACTTTGACCCTTTTTTTCTTGAAGGAGGAGGAGGAGGGTGTGTGTGTGGGGGGGGGGGGGGGGGGGAGGGGGTTGAGAATTGTGGTGGGCGGTCAACCTCCTCTCTGACTTGTCACTTTAGGGTAGGCCCTGCCCCAACTTTAACATGGTATTGGAGCTGGTACTTGTCTGTGGGCCTTGATCCAAAATTATTCATGTATAGGAGCCACAAAGAAGCCAACACCTGAGGAAGATTGTTAGAATAGACTCACATATATCCAAGATCAGAAAGGCCCTATATTTATTAGCCTCCTAACTTCAACTAGTTATTTTTGGAGGGATCTGGCCAACTTTAACAAGTTTATTAATGGGAAAGAGCCCCCTGAACCTCGGCTAGTCATTTTGGGCACAACCTGGTTGGATTTCAACAGATTTCCATTACAATTTGTTTTGTACTGAAAATAGGCCATTTTGTCCACTTTTTAAAAATTTATAAAAGCTTCAGCCCTCATTTGGAAAAAATATTTCTGATTGGATATGCATTTTTTTTGGATGGATCTTTTTACCAACATGTTTTCTTCTTTTTGTTCTGCTTCCTACTACATAAAAGATTTCAGATCTTGGTCATCTTTAGCCATCATATTTCTTCTAGATCATCTGCATGCTAAACATTGCTCCCTACCTTTAAAAAACTACTATTTTGCAGCTTTGCTATAAATGATGGTTGCAAATGAATTTGTCAATTCTTGAACTAAAATACAACTAGATTGGATGTTTTTGATTTTCTTTCTTTTTTGTTTCTTTGGTGTTACCCTTTGACAGACTTTTCTGGGATGAGCTCTAATTCAAACTTCATTTTTGGAAGTTGTGTATCAACTAATGTGCCCAGAAACTCTTCTATCATTATTACACCCTCATACAGACTCTGTTGGCATTGCAGTAAAAATCCTCCTCCCTCGTTCTGTCTTATTTGCTAGATACCTTGCTAGGTTGGCATTTTCTGAGTTTTTCTGCACCTGGTTGCATCATTTTTGGCATTCATCTATTTCTTGCCACCCTATCCACAGGTGTCAAGAAACCCTCCTCAACAATGTACTATTAGGTTCACGGAACCCTTCTCACTGGTCTACTATTAAGCCTATGTTTATCTCCTCCATGATTTAACCCTTCTGATGGTTTCCAACTGGCAACCGAGACTTCTTGTATGACTACCTCAAAGGCTAGAGATAAATAATATTCCGTGTGCTTCATCCACGATATAATTCAGCATAAAGAAAAGTAACATTTTGTCAGTTTTTGCAGGTGTGAATGCAAATACTGAAAATGCGAAATTGGAAGAAGAAGTACCGGATGAGGAGGACGATGGACAGAGAAGGAGAAAGAGACCAAAGAAGTTAGCGGGCAAGGAGAACCTTCCCCATATGGGGATTTATCAATCACACCCTCTGAATATCATACTTCATGTATATGACAATGAGGGAAGTGATCCTAATAAACCCGCTAAACTGGTCACTGTCAGGTTTGAATATTTACTGAAGTTAAATGTTGTCTGTGTTGGAATTGAGGGATCTCAAGATGGACCTGAGAGCAGCATCCTCTGTAACTTATTTCCAGATGACACTGGTGTTGGTCTTCCTCACCAGGTATACTTGCAAATCTTATAAGGGATATTTCATTGGAATATCTTTATTTGGGCTGATTTAGCCTATTTATCATTTGTGGTATCTATCTTCATGTGACCTTTTCAATTTGTGATTATAGTTGCCTTATAATAATATTTGTCTCATGTTTCCTTCTTTGAGGAAGCAAAACCTGATCATGACTTTCAGAAACTTGTCCTTCCCCTTGCAGTTGCTCTATTTTTCTGGGAAGATTTTTTCATATGAAAGTTGTGTGTTTTCCTGCCATACATACTTCTCTTTGCATGTCTTCTTCCTTCTTTATGTTATTTCTCATTGGATTGCTTTACTTGCATTTTATAGAAGATAGCTCTCTATTTTTTTTACATATGCCAATTATAACTTCTATATTTTACACGTACAGATGGGTAAGCTGTTGGCTGGTGATATTGTTTCATTTGATCAGAAGAGAATCTTACGACCATATAAATGGGCCCAACATTTAGCGGGAATTGATTTTCTGCCTGAGGTTTCACCTCTCCTTATGGGGCTTGAAGGAGAAAACTGTGAGACTCATAAAGTTGCTTCTGTTCTTTCTGGGCTATCTCTTTACCGTCGACAGAATCGTATTCAAACTGTGCTGCAGAAGATTAGGTCACGAAAGAAAGCTCAAATGGCTCTTGCGTGAGTCAATGTTCCATGTTTTTTATCATTACAAATAGAGGGAAAATATTTCTATGATTATGTAGTGTTGACTTCAATAGCGAGATCTTAATTTATATGGAAATGCAAATTTGGATTAGTGGCTGATGATTTGCCTTTAGAGTTGGAATTTGGTTGATCCAAATTTCTTTTCATTGGAGGCACATCTTCTCAAAAATAGAAGAGATGATAGCATCATTTAGGCCTTCTTTTGCGTTGTCTGATAGCTTTTGTGAGTTTGTCATTGAACTTGACCTTTTAGATTTTAACTCTTCCGCTTTGGCTTATTTTGTGAACATTCTTAGTTGAAAATGAGGAATCATTTGATTTGCATACAGGGAACAACTTGAATCCTTAGCGAAGCTTAAATGGCCCACATTGAGTTATGAGAATGTACCTTGGGCCTCACATACCCCTTTATGTACCATACAAAGTTGGGTAGCTGGTGGGACTGACCTTAGTCAAGTTTCATCTATTTCTGCTGTTCCGAGTGAGCAAGTTCCCGAAACCAAGGATACTGAGATGGACGGGCCATCCGAGAATGTCCAGGAGGATGGAGAACTTCCAACTGTAAGCCAAGCTCCTATAGTTCTGAATGTAAACAAACCAAGCCCCTTATCTAAAGGACCATCACTTGAACATTCTAGGCGCCTGGCTTTGATCTCGAAGAGTGTGGTGCCTAGCACCCCAGGAAAATCATCCTTGAGTTACAAAAAAAATGAGGACTTAGATATTATACTGGATGGAGAAAGTGATATTGATGATGTTTCTTATCCAGAAGAAATGGAAAATGATGCGAGCTTGGGCATTTTTGAGATTGCCAATAAATCTTGGGAAGAGTATGCTGTGAGAGAGTTTCGTCTTGTTTTGAGTAGGAAATTGGAAGGGAATGGAAGGAATTTGAATCTGGAAGTCAAGGTAATGGGTTGAATTTTCTTTTCTCTGTAGCTCTGACGGGGTTATTAGTGCCTTTTTAATTTCCTTTTGAAAAGTGGTTGTTATGCGTTTGACCTTTGTTTTTTCTTTCCCTACTTTTGGCAGATAAAGATTAGTGCGGAATACCCTCTCAGGCCTCCTCTTTTCAGTTTGAGACTGCCTACTGAATTACTTGGAGATGATTCTTCTGACGTGATGGGTGGCCTCTTGTCATCTAGCACCAATGAACTCCTGGCGATGGAAGCAGAGGTACGTTAAAACTTTATGAAATGTTTAAATTCTTGAACATCTTGCCCCTTTGACAGGAGTTTGTGATAATTAGCTATGACCATCCTGACTTTGCGTCTCATACAGGTCAATCTACATATGTTACAGATGCTCTCACCGGACCATGAAAATCAAGTCTTAGCTCATCAAATTCGTTGTCTAGCAATGTTATTTGATTTTCTTGTGGACGGGAATTTGTCATTTTGTGAATTGACAAAAAGTAATTCGGTGATTGATGTGGGGTTATGCAAACCTGTTAGTGGAAGCATTCTTGCAAGGTCTTTTAGGGGTAGAGACCGTAGGAGGATGATCTCCTGGAAGGAGATGGAGTGCACTACCAGTTATCCTTACTAGGTTGGAAGGACCTATGAGTTTCCCATGTAAGTGTTTTCTTCTGTTTCAGTATTTTGATGTTAAAATAGAAACATGAATTTTGTATGCATGGATTTACCGAAGGTAATGACAGTAAGTAGTGAACCTGCAATTGTTTTCTTCTCTAATTCATCCCTTATTCATCCTTTTCTATTTCTGAAGTCTTCTTTTTTTATCTCTCAATCAGTTCATTTCACTAGCGAAGTTTTAACGATTGAAATTGAAAATGTTTGTTATTGTTCGTAATTGATGAAAGTTTGAAGATTTGCAAATATTTTGCCCTGTAGGGAGATGATGGGTTTGAAGGAAAAACTGAGTTTCAAAACCCTGACGGTGGGTTTAGTTACTAGCAGATCCTTCGTATTATGGAGAATGATAACAAAGTATACAAGGATCAACTTAGAAAACACAATCCCAGCAATGGTACTTATTTTCTTGTCCTTTTCTGCATAAATGATTTTTATATTTTTAATTAATATTGTAGTATGTTATATTTGAGTTTTAATATTTTTTTTTATATCCTTAACTTTGTCTTAAAAGTTATGTTATGTTTGAAAATAAGCTTCATTTCAGCACAACAAAATGGTGATTGTCCAAGAAAAATTAATCCAAAGAAATTGTACAAAATCCAGTGAGCATTTAGTGAGATTTTATAAGATTTTGGACAACTTTAAAATTCGACTACTTTAGGTGTTGTAATTCAAATGTGATCATATGAATGCAATACTTTTTAATATGACCATATCAATTTAGGGGTAAACTAGTTACTAGAATTTATTTTAATAACTAAGTAATTAAATTTGTTTTAAATTTTATTAAAAATAAAAAGGACCCACTTTGAGACACCTTGTAGCAATGAGGGGGAACTGTCACTGGAGAGAGGAGAGGATGGGAGCACTTCCCCCTCCCTTCTTCTCTAACCAAAGAGAGAGGAGGAGGTGAAACTTCTCTCCTTTTTTTTTTGTCTATTTTTTTTCAAAGAAAGAATGGGAGTGAAATAGGGGGATGAGGTTGCTATTTGATGTAAGTCTTATTATGGGGTTGCCATGTAGGGTTAAAAGACACGGATGGAGTTAAAAAAACTAACCCCAGTGAGGGGCACAAGTTTACACAGAAGTATTCTTTTACTTCCATGGGTGAAAAATTTTAAACTTTATCTTGCATTATTTTCTAACAATATAATACTTATAAAAGGTTAAACTAACAAGATTTAATACATTTTGAGTAGATTTTGGTTATGCAACTCTTGCAAACGTGAAATAACTTCATATGCCATAAAATTGTAGCACCATTATTATCATTGTCACAAGAGGTTACAATACCTCCATTTGTCTTCCCTATCAATTGGATGAATTTTATAATTTTCTTTTTTCGCTTTCATAACTACCATTCTCTCTTTCCTTAATTTCATAATTCGACTAGTTGCGATATATATGTACAAACATTGGAATCAGAAGTACCAAGAGAGATATATCTTACATCCATTATAATTCTAACCCTATAGTCAAACATTATGATATTAATTTTATCCTATCACTACATTTTTACGTGCCACTTTATTTCTCATAAGTACAATACCACCATTTATAGGTAGCAAATGTACTAACCAACTCCTATGATGACACATATTGAAAAATAACCAAAATATTCATTAAAAGGAGAAATTATACCTATAGAGATTGTGAAAACATCTCCCTTATCTTTCAAATTTAAAGTCACACTAGCTTGGTCGAAACCTCTCTTTTCTTCTTTTTGTAGCTGTTCCAACACGAAAAATTGGTGCGAAACATGTAAAATAACTAGCTCAATCATTCAACCATGAGATGTTTCACAATGATTTTTCGTATCCGACGTATAACTAGTTGTAACATTTTATTTTTTCCTTTACAATTGGATTTAGATCTAGTCCTTGCTCTTCTTTATTCAAATTTCTTGCAAATTATCCTTTTCCATCATTCGAGTTAACTACTTTTTTCAACTTATTTGATAAAAGTATACTGAGATTACCTTACCCGATAATCTCTTTTCCTGGACTACTCGGTCCAACAGATCCCCAGTCCTGTGACTCTTGTCCTTAACTTCGCTTCCAGACTACAGCAGGCTCAACCGCCGTAGTACTAAGCTTTTACAACATAAACTATCTACTCAAATTGCCAGCAATAAACATATAAACTAGTTTTTTACTAGCTGGAATAAGAAGATAATGGCTCTAGCTAAAAAAACAGACGAGGAGAAAAGTCCGTAAAATTGAAGGTTTACACAGAGATATTGAGAAAGGTAAAATCAGGGAATATGGAAAGAGCCGTAGGAATAGAGGTAAAAGAATTGGGAAACTTTTAAAACTCTCACAATAAACACTACTCCATGTACCTTAATTTACATCACGTCTGTTTCCCATCTATATATACATGGTGACATATGCTTATTAAGTTACTCTTTTCACAATCAAATCCTCTACCATGGTCCTGTCAAAGTCCTTCTCAAGCATCGCTTCTTAGACACATGCTGCTGATTTATCATTTCCAAAACCTGCAAAGCAAAAAGCTTATAAGAACTTTCTGTGGGCGTGAGCAGAAGGGGACAAAGAGACTATTCTATCGCACAATTCGACCCAGAGAGTAGTTGAGGTCATGAGAGCAAAGCACATTGTAGTTTTGCACAGCATTGATTTTCCTTTTAAGGCCAGTTAGGATAAGATTTAAGAGTGGTAAACCAGAGGAATAATAGTTTTATCTTTTGATTTGTGCATTTTTTGCACTATTCCAGAGGCATGACACACTTCCACTTGGTCACCACATCGATAGGTGGAACAAGTTATTGGGACCATCTGGTGGGAAGTAGAAAAAGATACAAGCAAAATAGTTAGAACAAAATTCTGATGTTTATAATTACAGCCACATAGTAGTGCAATGTTCAGCTATATGATTCTCATGGAATTCATTAATCAATGGCTTGTATTGGGCAAATTCACAGGGATATTTACCCAATCATCACAAAATCAATGATTCTCAGCAAGATGTTGCCAAAAACCTGGATAGTCACGGTCAGAGATCACAAGCCAGTCTACACTTATGCTTTGCCATCACAGTTAAAAAGTAATCCAGGAAAGAAAACTAAACATCAGTTGACTTGACTTCATCACTGATGGTGAAAATGCCTAAGAACTCAATCACTCCTTCATGTGCAATAGAATGGAAGGAGTAAAGAGGCAATTGAGAAAAACGGTTACATTACTTAGAACTACTCAAGCATTCTGGGTATGCACATAATGGATGAGGGCAAAGTAATATGACTGGCACAAGAAAAGAAGGCCTTCTCCTAAAGCCTGTCATGTAAAGTAGGTCAGTAAATTTTTCTTTGCTTCTTAGAAAGTTTTAGAGCTTGTTTTGGTTTTTAACAGCAGTTGCAACTTTATATAAAACAGGATCTGTTAATACTAAAACAACAATCAGCAGAAGAGTTTAGCCAGATGTCTGCTCTGACTTTATGAAGGGGAGTATTAGTACAGTTTAGCATCCCAGGAAACAGTAGAGCACTGAAATACATAATTTTCTTAAGCTTCAACAGCAATTCCTTATAAAATTAATTGGACTGGATATTTTTAACATGATATTCTTTCATAAAGTATCTTTGATAAATTCACATGTGAATATTATAGACCCCTGGTAACCTGAGTCTACAGCATGAGGGGTAAAAAGGAAAAGAAGAAGTTGGAGGACGTATGGAAGGGGCTCAGGCACCCACTGAGGAGGTTCCACCTTACACAGCCTAGTCCCTGCCCACCACCATTTTCAAAATCCATATTTTCATTGTGCTAAGAAAAATCCTTGTTCTTAGGCAAGACATGTATAAAATAAAGCACATGCAGACGCAAAGCATGTATAAAATCAAATGCAATATGGTATACAAACTATACTAGGTGGTGGTAACAGGGAACACAAGCATGGGAAAGGAGACGAAAGGGAGGGGTTGACTCATTCATTGTGTGAGTGTTGCAAAATTGGTCCCGACAGCTGGTTTTTCACCTTGCCCCATGATGCCTCACTCCCCCAGGTTCTAGTTTTCCTATTCCAACCACCATGCTTTTTATATTTTGAGAAGCTGCCTCCACTTTACAATTTACCCTAGTACTTGATCTAAGAGTAGTAGGATATTATTGAAATTTATATACATTGAATTAATGGAATGATAATGGCACAAACGATCAATAGCAGAACCAGAAAGGTTCCTACTTCCAACCTCAAAAGAAATAAAAGCAATCACTATTGAACAAAGTAATTTACCTGATTCTTCTGCATTTCCAACAATTCTGTCTGCAAATAATAAAATTTGGTTAAATATAGTAAAATTAGGATAATCAAGCAATACAAAATAAATGCCTCTGCGTTAGACTTCTTAAGATAGTCAGGTGTGTCGGCACAACTCCAAAATTTACTTCTACAAGCTTAGAAAGAGATGAAAATACCTGTTTCTTCAGTAACAATTGGTTATCCTCTTTAAGTTTTGCAACTTCAGCTTCCAGTTCCATTGTATACGCCTGGTTCAACCCAAAAGTAGTGAATTAAAATAAAGAACAACAGGCTGAAGCCTCAGGAAGAGTAAAATCCATGTAACAAAATGAAGTTCAAATTAAGCAGGTGAATTTACCTGCTTACGAGCACGTGATCGAGCAGCTGATTCTCTGTTCTTAATCATTCGCCTCTGTCTCCTCTCAACAACTTTCTCCACTGCACCACTACATTTCCTTCCCCTATTAAATGCATAAGGACCAGGAGACAAAGAAGAAGTGTCCCCATCTCTCTTACCTATGCCATCTGAAGATAGTTGGTTAGCAGGTGATCCTGTTGCAACCTTGACAGATGCAGCTCCTAGATTGACCATCCCCAATGCCGGTCCACCTGGTAGACCACCCCCACCTTGTCCAAATCCATTATTCATTGATGTATCTGCTATACCAGTAATTCCAGTCCTCAACCCTGGATTCCCAAGTTCCCCTCCAAGGATTGAAGAGCCATATGCAGTTGTGACTTGATTTGGAAAAAGTTGCTGCTGAGCTCTAATCCCATTTACATTCATCGAGAACTTTGGTGAGTGATTAGGAATCTGATTTATATCATTATCGTTCTTGTTCTCTATAATTCTATTACCAACTACTGGGTTGGTCTGACCTGGCTGTGGATAACTCAGAGATAGACCTGCATTGTTATTGTTAGAACGGGATAAATCCCCATAAAACCCATCATTATTACTTGGTCTTCCAATCAATTGTGCGTCTTCCCTCACCACCCCGGCTCTCACCAAAAACTCTTCCAATGTCATCTCTCCTAAAGTTTGTTGCCTCTTTGGAAGACTTGGCCCTGAATTGCTATTCCCAACTTTTGCATTACTTTCTTTGAATAGGTCTCTCCACACTTCATCAACGGTTTTTTGACTAAGTGTTCTTGGGAGTGTCAGAGACCCTTGTCGCTGCAAATTCCCACTGTGTGGCACAGCTTCACCACATCCAAAGGCTGAGGTCATAGCTTGGGTCTCTTCAGCAGTCCATATGTTTTTCAGAAATTCATCCATGTTCATTGATCCAAAGTCTTTTCCTAAACCCCCAAGAGAGTTTTGAAATTCATCAAAGGTCAAGGTGTAGACTGAAGATTGGCGAGCCAAGGTACCCATTGGCCGCCCTTCATAATTTTCTATGTTCTTGAAGTTCACGTAGGACCCCATCCTCCAAAGTACAGGATCTACAAAATCAAGCTACCTATGCAATCTGGTAATGATTGGAAGCCAATTGGATCATACTAGCTTTTGTGAAACAGGGATAACCTGGTTTTGTTCAGGTACAACTCCAATTCCTAGAAAAAGCACAGAGCAAAATCAAGAAAGTGAAATTCCCACTAGGATATTCATGCAGCAGTAGTAAAACGTTCCTATTTTTACTCATATCAGCTCCAAAGAGGGGAATAAATGAAACAGTATATTTCCTACCAAATTTCACAACCACTCAAAAAAGGGAAGAAAAAATACTAAGAAATTCAAATTTGCTCTCCAAGTAAACACATCCAATTCACTCCATCTAACACAGTTCAAATCCTCCACTCTTCCAAGAAAAAACTCTAAGCCCACGCAACTTTCTATTCATATTGAAGATAACAAAAAAAAAAAAAAAAAAAAAAAATTAAAATCTCTGCAGCATGAAAATCGATCGCCGCACGCAGTTAAGCAAACAGAACTCCATAGAAGGAAGATACAAACTGACCTCCCCCACACATTTTCCACACTGATATCAACCAGTAACAAGAAAGAAGAGGTAAACAAAATTTTGAGAAAATCAGAGTCTGACATCAGTGAAAAATAGATGAATTAAGGCATCTGCACTACCCTAACACACGCATTCCTTCTCCTGAACGTCCAAACCTACTAGAAAAAACCACGTACCAGAATAAACCAAAAGAAACAGTTCGTGGATAGTACAACCGCAGCAGTACAGCTGCTTCATGGATCAAACGAATTACAATATAAAGAACTCCCAACCGTAACCCTAGAAACTTTTTTCCTACTCAAAATAGACCAGCTACTGACAAAATAATCAATATACCAACTTCAGAAAAAAGGAAGAAAAAAAATATGCTACTCCCATTAGATCGAAAGCAAACTTCCTCATAATTCAGACAACATCGACGGAATCAGACCAAACACAGAAAAAAAAAGTAAAAAATGCCAAAAATAAATTAAAATTGCAATAAAAATCTAAAAAAAATAGAAAAAAATTAAAATTACCATTTTCAGAGAGGGGGAGACAAGAAGGAGCATTTACCTCCGCTTTTGCTTCTACGATGGCCTTTTCTCCTCTGGAGCGCCAAGTGTCGCGAGGCTAAAGTAGGGCAGGGAGAGAGTCGGTATTTAAGAAACGATGGCTTCGATTGAAGAAAATTATTAAACTAAGTAATAAACAATGGTGGCCTGCCAGCTGGCTTCCGCAACGTGGCCCAATGTGATCAATTCATCACACGCTGATGTGACGTTCCACCAATCATAATCAGCAACTTGGGACGATCGGAACCGTCCACCTGTGCATTTGTACTATTAATTAGATGGAGATGGGTTTTCTTTTTCTTTTTTTGGTGTTGTTGGCTGTGGCGTTGTGGATAAGTGCAAAGCGACGCGCACAGGGGACGGAGTTTCAGTGGCTCGCGGGATTATCTCAAATAATGGTCTCTGCATTGATTTGTTTTGTGGGGCTTCACATGTGTCCTTCGGGGATTATTATTATTTTTTAAATATTCACTCTTCTGTGCGGTAATTAATGACTTAATTATGGTATTTAATGTAGTTTATATTAAAAATAATATATTTAAAAAATCTTGAGAGCGGCCCTCTCCTGTGAGAGGAATCATTCAAAGATTCCTATATATTATAAGATTCCTATATATTAGTGTCAGAGGTGGTCCTGGTTAAGTATACTGTTTTCTACATCTAACAGACCGGTATTTTGAGTTATATTGGCTAGGTGTTTTACAAAGTATCAAAATTAGGCATCACTTTCCGCGTTCGAATCCCAGAAGGGGCGACCTAATTTTCAGAATAGTGTGGGCCGCTTGCGTGGATATCGACTAGGGGGAACGGTGGGTGTCAGAGATCGTCCTAGGTTAAGTACTTTGTATTCCGTACCTAATAGACCGGTTTTAATGACACCTTAGGAAAGAGTTCTCTCAAGTTTCCCTTCCAATAGGAGGGGAGTTATGTTATAATTAAAATATTTATTATTCTTTTATGATACTTATTCTCCAATATAAAACATGTTTTATATAATTTTTATTTCCATATAAAAATACTTAAAATTATATTTATGCAATTTATTTATGTGTACAATTCATTGTATTGTATTATAATTTCTTAAAACTAAAGGGCGTACTTTCAATAAGGCCGAGAGAAAAGAAAAGGAAAAAGAAAAGAAAAGAAAATAAGTTTTTTTTTCTTGTTCAGATGCCCATGGAAAATAAGAGAAAAAATTAGAAAATAAATTTAATTTCTCTTGTTTGGAAACAAGTAAAAATTGAAAAAGAAAATAAAATTAATAATATTTTAAATTTTTTATGATTAAAATTTTCTCTCAAATTTCTATTTCTTTTCTTTTCTTTCCAAATTCCACCATTTTGTGAGAGAAAATTTATTAACAAAGAGTGAAAGAAATTTTCTCTTTTATTTTCTTTTCTTTCAACGATTTTCTCCCTTGTTTTTTTATGTAGGTTCCATACAGGCCCTAAAGATCATCCTAAGATTTTTTCATAAATTTTTTTCTTTCCGTCCCCTAGTTTATCAATTCTTATACGAAATAGATTCGAAGATGGTTTCAAATATTGATAGTCTGAACTCAAGATTTGGACATTGAAAAATAGTAAGCAAAGGCAAATGGACACAATGACAATAAATAAAATATTTGAGAGATCTGAAAATCTCACTCATCTACTTCTGATGATGGTCCATTGACACTCAATTCCTCTAGATTGGGTGAACTACACTCGTTTTGTCTATTATTTTAATTTGACGTCAACCACAAGAGTCAATTTGAGTGCACTGCCAAGGTCCTCTTTGGTTTGAGATAATATGAGACAAAAGATAACAAAATAAAAAAATATTCAAACCCTTAACCATAAATTTAGGATTGTATTTTTCACTCTTTTATTTTTTAAAGTAAAAAAAAAAAAAAAAAACTAACTCCTCCCTCTTTAACATTAAGAGGAGGAGACTTTTTTCCTATAACCAGAGAGATGAGAGGAAGATAAAAAGGAAAGTGTTGAATTTATGGAAAAGAGAAATACTTCATTGACTTTATGAAATCAAAGTATATTAACCCTTATTTATAATAAAGGAAAGTAGTAATGTCCAATTACAATTAAACTACCTCTCCCAATTACATCTAAACTCTAACACTTAAAGATAAATCCTAGTATAATTAAATAACTCAACATAAATAGAAGACTAATATAACTAAAACACTTTTAAACTGAAACTCTTCTATGAGACCTCATTCCATAATAATTCTGGCTTTGTAAAACTTCTTATTGTGAGATTCATGTAAGAGACTTCTATATCTTCTCTTCAACACTCCCCTTCAAGCTGGAGTTTATAACTTCAACTTGCAATGAAAAAGATTCTAATTCTTCAATTTTCTTTTGCTATAAAAATTTCTTCATAGATACAAAAATTTAATCTTTGTGCTCCCCTTTCCTTGATTATTTTTGTGACATTAAAATTACCACAACATCTAAAACTTCATCATTCCATAATCTTGTACTTCTTGTACTTCTCCCCCTCAAACTGGGAGGTAATGACAGTGATCCCAACTTGAACCAAATAACATAGATGTAGTAATAAGCTCCTCCATCACGGAGTCCCAACTTGGGCAACGACTCTTAAAGGTAGAAATGGGTGATAAGTTGGTAATGCCTGTCATTCACAAGACGATGATAAAAAACCCACGGGTACATATAAAAAAAGTCTCAATGGACTTAAAACACTCATATTTGTATATATATATATATGTGTGTGTGTGTATAAAGGTAAACCAACTGAAGCAACACACAAGAGGTTAGCCCAAGGGGTATGTGAGAGTCAAATAAAAGATGGTAGGAGAAAGGTTGTCAAATAACCACTGGGTAATGAGTAAAGAGGAAGATAAGATGCTGAGGCCATCATGTGCTTTATTTTTTTAAGAAATTAAAATTTTGCATCAGACGAACTAATGCCTACAACAATTAGCAAATAATGAACCCAAGGCAAACAACTAAGGAGTTATTTTTCAGAAATAATGTCTCAATCAAACATACACAATAGTAATAACGGAAATGGGCCAATGCCCAAATAACATGTACCAAATTTGCAGTAGTACAACAGTAGATAACCGGTAAATAATGAAGTCCTTAAGAGTAATAAGGACACATGAAATAGTTCACAGTGAGTCCATCAGTAAATAAGGAAGTTGCACTAAATAGTATGTTGGAATCGAGTAATAATCCAAGATAATAATCCAACTGGAGATAAAGAACCGAGTCGAACCGAGTCGAACCGAGTCAAATAATAGACTAATATAACCGAGTCACAGACAAAATGTGTATAGAACTTGGGACCTGAACATGGATAAACAAGGCAGAAAATAAGTGGGCCGAATCAGGTTGACATGAACCCGAGTTGACCCAAACCGAGTTAACTCAGCAGAACAGAAGCAACCTCGATTTAGCAAATTCGTTGGGATAACTCGGCCTAGTCCGGGTTGGGTTGAATCGGCACTGGATCAAAATTTTCCTAACTTAGGAAAATATAAATCAGCTAGTGATCTTCTTCCCCGATACCAAAGCTATAATGGACTCGGTGGAAACAACCTTCATCCAGAAATGGCAATTCAGTGATGTTGGTGATTGCTAAGCACAACGGAGAACTGAGTCATCTTCTAGAAACGACAACAAGATGACAGAGAGATAATTCCGCCTAACTCAGTATGGAAGGGCCAACGAAGAACGTCAACTTCCGAAAAACAACAACGCAGAACCTTCCGAATAAAGATGACAACCGATCCAACAAACCAAAGAACATAAACGGAAAGATACTCCTAAAGACTCTACAAATTTAATAAAATGGAAACAAGTCTTCTTCTTCCCCACGACGTCGAACATAGTAGAATCATAACCAACTTAGTAAATCAGTCTGCCAAAACTCGGAATAGACAACAACATAGGAACGAAACACCATGAAAATCCATTCAATCCATTTCTAACAAAGATATAAGCCATATAAAGAAAAAACGCCAGCGAAGGATCAATTGTTCTAGCCGCAACTTGCTGTCATCGTGATACGATGATAATGGAAATTTTCCAGTTCGAAGAAGATATGAGATTAATGGGCCAACTTGGGAATGTTGGTTCCAAAAATAAACTCGATGCCATTCCATATTGAAACTGGAATTTTCTGTAATTAATAGCCGTAATATTTCCAAAGATAGTTAGCAAATAGAGTCAAGCAAAGAAGGTGACGACATACCAAAGATTACCGAGATTAAATAGCTGAGTCATCTTCTCCGACAATAGTAACAGGAGTCTTCCCAAAAATAGAATAGCTACAAAAAATTTATCGAAAGAGGAGAAGCACCTTTCTCCTCCTGTGCCATCGCCGAATCGTTATTCTCCAGAAACAACAACATGTAGAATATAGGAATGAAGAATAATGTAGGGAAAAAGATGATTCTCAGAATAAAATTCCGTCAATATATAATATACAATATTAAAAGCTCAGTATAGAGGTGAAAAAAGTAAAGCAAACAATAGGAATAGGGACTGAAAAGAGAAAAAAGATACGAACTTAAACTGCTAGAGATAATAGATCAGAAAAGGATTACATTATCTTTGTGGGTTGACTGAGTCAACTCACAAAACCTGCTCTGATACCAGGTTGAATTTATGGAAAAGAGAAATACTTCATTGACTTGATGTAATCAGAGTACATGAACCCCTATTTATAATAGAGGAAAGTAGTAAAATCCAATTACAATTAAACTTCCCTTCTCCCAATTACACCCAAACTCTAATACTTAAAGATAAGTCCTAGCATAATTAAATAACTCAAAATAAATAGAAGACAAATATAATTAAAACACCTTTAAACTAAAACTCTTTTATGATACCTCATTCCATAATAATTTTGGCTTTATAAGACTTCTTATTGTGAGAATCATGTAAGAGGTTTCTATATCTTTTCTTCAACAAAAGGGATTGCTTTGTGCTTCTACCACCTTCCTCTCCTCTATATTGAAATGGAGATATTAATGAACTTCTCCTTTTTTACAACAAGGAGAGGAGAGGGAGAGGATGATGGCCATCCCCCTATTTCTTTCTATCACTAGAGTAGGATGATGTCCTCCCACAATGCACAAAGAGTCGGAAAGACAAGAGAGGCCTAAGGGGATGGTCATCTCTCTCTCTCTATTTCACACACACACACACATATATACATACATATAATATATTGAACGATTGAGAAAACGTTTCTCACCAAATAGCTTTTCGTATTAGATCAACCATATATATATATGCCTTTTCCCTATTACTATAATTTTTTTTTCTCTCAAAGATTTTGTACAACCAAAGATTCTCTCAAAGATTCTCAATGAATCAAAATGTTATATTTTGTAATATTTTTATAGGTATAATGAGGTATAAAAATATCGGAGAGTATCTTCTCTTGATCCCATGTGTAACGTCTTATGCGATAATGGGTCTCATCTCAATTTTTTAAATTGGATCCACCACACCTCGTGCCCTTTTCCCGTGCTTCCTGCAGACTAAAAAAGCGGGATCCCCCACAAGTCTGTCGCGTATTGATGCTTCTAGAAGGTTAGTACTGTGGCGCCTCCGAGTCAAGTGCGTGCCACGCCTAATTGAAGTCCATACTGGATCTTCGTTCCACTCTGCGACCAATTCTTGTCCGCATTACACTCGGATTAAGATGGGTCCTTTACATTGATTGGTAAAATCTGATAACCTGTCTTTACTCCTGACAAGAGCTTTTTCTTCCATTTTTTTATTCATTTAAAGTAGAATTCCAAAGAAGATTGTCATACCCATTCTTTCAAATTTCCGGAATTTTAACTTAAAAGTTGTGTTTAGAATACAAAAAGTGGAGAGTTTTTTTCTTTTGTTTGGATGCCTATGGAAAGCGAGAGAGAAAGAGAGAGATAGGAAGAGAAATAGTGAATAATAAAAAAGAGAAGAAAATTAGTAATATTTTAAATTTTGATTATTAAAATTTTCTCTGAAGTTTTCATTTATTTTTTTTTCTCCCTAAATTCCATCATTTTGTGAGAGAAAATTTATTAACTAAGAGAGTACGTGATTTTCTCTGTTACCGAACAACAAAAAATATCTTTCTCTTCCATTTTCTTTTTTTTTTTCTTTCCTTTTTATGTGGGTTCCTAATAGGCCCTAAGGGTTTGTTTAGAACCACATGGAAAAGAAAAGAAAAAAAATAAGAATTTAACTATTAATATTCCAAAAAATATTTAGTGAAAACGAGAATTTGATAATTATCTCATATTCACTAACTATTTTTGGAAATAATAATGGTCAAATTCTCCATTTTTTTTCTTCTCTAGGAGTTTAAACAGGCCTAAGTGTTATCAAACTAGAATTGGAATGATCGACCTAATTCTCTTATGCGATTGATTGGTTAAACCAATTGACTTGACCAATTGAGACATGGGATGTTCCTTGTTTGCTTCCCTTCATTTTTCGCATCCGTAGTGTCAATACAGGCTTGGAACCCAATGGAAAAAAAATTAGAAAAAAAGAATTTAACCATTATTATTCTTAAAAATAGTTAGTAAAAATAAAAATTTTATCATTATCTCATTTTCACTAACTATTTTTAGGAATAATAATGATCAAATTCTCATTTTTTTCTTTTTCTAAGGGTTCAAACAGGTCCTAAGTGTTATCAAACTAGAATTGGGTTGACTGACCTAATTATCTTACGCGGTTGATCGGTTAAACCAATTGACTTGACCAATTGAGATAGGGGATGTCCCTTATTTGCTTCCGTTCATTTTCCTCATCTGTTGTGTCAATTCAGGCTTGGAACCCAATGGAAAAAAGAATTAGAAAAAAAAAAATTTAACCATTATTATTCTTAAAAATAGTTAATGAAAATAAGAATTTGATCATTATCTCATTTTCACTAACTATTTTTAGGAATAATAATGGTCAAATTCTCATTTTTTTTTCTTTTCTAAGGGTTCAAACAGGTCCTAAGTGTTATCAAACTAGAATTGGATTGACCAACCTAATCGTCTTACGCGGTTGATCAATTAAACCAATTGACTTGACTAATTGAGACATGAGATGTCCCTTGCTTGCTTCCCTTCCTTTTCCACATCCATTAGTATCAATTCAGGTTTTTCATCAACATACGACACCAACGCCTACCTTGAATATATTTTAAAGATTTTAATCCTCCATTCTGAACAATAAAAGCCACCAAAACGACTGTTCATAAATAATTAGCATTATTTAATGTACAAATCAAAATCCCCACTCAATGATCATAGTTTAGTTTATCCATTCTCCGATTCTCCGTCCTCCGTCCTCAATCGTCGCATTGAAAGCGACACAGGTCCAAAGTTCCTGCACGCATTGCCATCTTTGGGGCCGAGGTTAGTAACAGTGCAAGTAATCTCATCTTGACTTTCATGGAGATTGACGTTTTCTCTCCAATTATAAATGTTTGTTTGGTCTTCGATGGGCGACTTGTGGGGCAATTCTTAGGTGCTTTTTTAAACAATTCCAGATTGCAGACTTCTACAGAATTCTTACTCATGTCTTTGTCTCACCCAAAATTTGGGTAGGCAAACCATACATGATTTATGGAGTGTGGAGCACATTCAGACACCAAGGCTTTGTTTTTTAGTTGATTTGATATGCTCAAGGGGTTTGAGACTTAGGATTCTATCTTGCTTGTGTTAGTGTTACTTTTTTTTTTTTTTTTCTAATGTGAGAGCAGTTTTTTTATTTAAAATGACTTGAGACAAGATGAAGACTATGGTAGAAGAGTCCTTGATACATGCATCTAGCTTATGACATAACTCATCTTTTCCCTTTCCTTATACTTTGAGTTTATCTCCACCACTTTTTGCCAATGTCGTATGTGGAAGGAGTTATTGTAAAAAGTCTCACCGTCACCGTTGCCGTCGCCATCATTGTCGCCTAAGCCACGCAGTCTCGCCTCGCCTCATTCCCTTTTGTCTTACCTCGTCGTCACCACTTATTCCTAGCGGTGTCTGATCCTTTCTTCCTTTCTTTCGGTCTATTTTTCCCCTTCCATTAAAACTTCTCCTAGAGTCTCTGGTGACGTTGTCTCTGTGTCGTTGCCATTCCATCGAGGCTTAATCAAACTTGTACCTTATTGAAGATATGATATAATTAGTGTATCATTGATGTAACTAGTGTTGGAGTAAGTCATATTTTGAGGAATTAGAGGAGGAAATCTTCTGATTTATCCTTCGAGAAATTAGAGGAGGTAATTAACTTGTAAATTAATTTGTATAAACACCCATGTAAACCGAAAGAAAGAGGAATCAAATGAAAATAAGAGTTTATCAGAGAGACATTGAGAATTAGTTTATGTTTCTTATCTCTTCTTTACTCTTACTAGGGAGAAAGACATAATTATAATATTGTATTTTTATCAATTATAAATAGAACTTAAGGGGGAGGGTTTGGAACAAGTCCATAACCTCATTCTTCCTCCTCTTTTTTTCCCCAATGCGTGTTCTTCTTCTTTCTCCGTGATGTAAGTAAGCTAAGGGGTCCCGAAAAATCAACACATATTATCTATTTTTTTTTTTTTTTTTGTTGCAAAGTTTTGTTAGAGAACAAGAAGATTATTCGACAACTTAGATTTTGATTTTGCTTTATTTGCTTATTCGACTATATTTAAGAAGCCTCAAAATTGGTATCCATGGCCAAGTATATTTAAGAAACCTCGAAATAGGCTTTTATGCTACTGCCTTTCATGTGAATCTTTTAGATGTGAAACTGGGACAGTTCTATTTGAGAAGCCATAGGTTGGATTAGAGAAGTTAGGTGAGGTTCAATGTTCAGTGCCAATTATTATGTATTTTTCATTTATGCATTGTAAATTGTTATTAGTTGATACCTTTTGATTAATAGTAAATATTATTTTTGATAAAGTTGGTTTATTTCTATTGACAAGTGAGTAAAATGACTAACAAAAATTGGACTTGATCAAAATAATGTTGTTATTTACCAAATTGTTGATTCAGGGTAGCATTGGAAGCTCTTTCTAACTTATTTTTTAAATTTTAGTTTATCCAGGATTTTATAGTGAGATTGAGTCTGAAATATTTCTTTGCACTTGACTTCAGTGTAAATGACTAATGATAATTGTTGAGATTACTGTCAACTCTAACAGCAATCAGATGAACCTTACTCTACCAGCCTGGCTATTTCTGGAAGCAAATTATTTCCTGCAGATTAGAAGCTCAGCCCACAAAGCTGCAACTGTGCCTATCCATATGAAGGAACTATGCATTTCAGAGCACCATTCTTCTATGATGTATCAAATAGTACATTATTTCAGGCACTAGAAATGCGCCTATGGACAGAACTTGACCTCACCCTAGGCTCAGTCTCTCTTCAGAACCCATTTTTCAACATAGATAATTATCTTCAGGTTCAATTGGAACTCTTCAACTTCAATCAATTTAATAAGGTCATGCTGCTAACGGTCTATCCATCTTTCCACCATCATGATCACCAATAAGAAATTATAGTGGGATGGAACATTAAGAAAGAGTTTTACTGGTTAGTCCTTCCCCAACCAAATATCTCTTTTATTCTAATATTCCAAATTGTTTATGAAAATTTCCTTCAAAATCAATCACTTGTAAGTAAAAGTAGGATTTACCTTCACTAGAAGTGAAGACTCTGAATTGCCTTAGGCTTAGTAAGAGGAATCTTTTATCTTCATAAGCTTGCAAACCCTCCCCTAATTCACAGAGATGTCAAGTCTCAAACATTCTTTTGGATGAAAACTTAATGACAACGGTTGCAGATTTCAGACTCTCAAAGCTTTTATGCTTTGAAATATGTTCTAGCAAATGATTTTTAACATTTTCTTCTAAATGTTATAGGTGTCTTACAGATGTAATACTAATTAGACTTAGGACTCCATGTCCATTTACATACATCCAGACCTCTGGGGTGAGGGGGGACTTTCTCCTTTTAGTTTTTTTACTGATTGGTTTAGTGGATTTGTATCGGTTAATTTGTAGGGTAAGCAAATCAAGAAAGGGATACTGATACTGAATGCTATTCCCCAATGTTGGATTATGCTTTGTAGTTGGCATTTGTTTCTACCATGTAACTAAATCTGGATGTAGAAGTTGTTCATGTTGAATTGTATTGCATTGACCTTGTAATGTGATATTTGAACTTGACGGTGAGATAAATCAGGAAAGTATTGAACTTTGATATTTGTGTTTTGCAAAAAAATATTGACAGAAAATTCACAAACTGGTCACAAAAAATTAAAACAAGTACTTTTAGAAAACAGAACACGAGAGATGAGTCAGGTGATAACATGTGTATATGATGATATTGCAGGGTTTAAGGATGACTATGCAGGCCTTGAGGTGTTAGGTGTATATATACTAGCTCCCTTGAGCTATATAGTAGTTGTGTTGTTTCCATTCTATTGAGAAGACTTTGTGGCCTAACGGTATGCCACTAGCAACTAGAGATTTGGGATCCAATCCCAGTAGAGTCATATTACTCTTATTGTGTACTAAACTTTTTACTTTTCTTGGTAAGCCATTTGTTGATATTGCTTTGAGCTTTTAACCATAGATTTTTTTTATTACTTATTGTTTCTTGTATTTGCATTGTTCAACCTCCAAAGAGCAATTATTTACAAGGATTTGGTGATAGATGACTTCTAAGACTAGTCAAATTTTATCAATCTCGTTGATTTTTGCTTTTTGTAGCTTCGTGAGAATTCGGACTAGTCGCCACATCTAAATGAATTGATTTAATGCACTAAGGCATATTGGGTGAAGGATGATAACAAGTATGACCATTTTGAGAGTATCACTCCAATATCATTTCAAAGTGAAATTTTTAAAAGGCTTAATACAGATACAGAAGTTGGTGATTAAGAGAAATGCCTGAGAGTTGGCAAGTTGTTGTTTAGAGTGTTATTGTTCTAAGTGTGTTCATTAAAAAAAATATATGCTACTTAACTTTGCTTACTTTGGTATAAGAATGTGTTTTGCCAGTGCAAGGCAGTCCAAGATGGAAGATTCTACAAATGATGAAATCTTGCTTTTGATGACTACCTTAGCTACCAGCTTAGCAAAGTATCAGTTGAAGAGAACAATGACGAGTTGTGTAATCATATTCTTCTTCTTGATGCTCAAGTTTACAATCTAAAACTGCAATTTACAATGCTCAAAATCTATCTGAAATTACAGTGCTCGAATTACATATGTTTAAACCACATAAGAGTATTACATCTGAAACTAAAAAAATACATTTATGTGAGATAATTCACAAATCGAGAGAATTTCGTAGTACAAATGACAAAGAATAATGTGCTTCAAAACTTGATAGAATTTTCATCCTTGAAACTTTTGATAATTAACCCTATGCTCTTCAACATTTGTGACTCAATTTGTGTAGAGAATCATCTATCTGAAAGATCAATCCATGCCTGCAAAACTCATACTCTAAAAGATCAACTTGTGTAGAATTTTCCTTGTGGAAACTCACAATTTTTGTTTTTCATAAACTTGCAGAATAATTACAGTAATATCAACTTTTATAATTCATGTACCACCATAGCAAAATATATAAACTTAAAACACCCACATAACCATTTAGATAATAATAACTTAAAAACTCACCATTGTTTCCATTTGTTGTTTAAGCTTCAGACTCATGCAAGGGATGTCCCTCTATTGATATAAATGTTTCACTTAAAAAAATTAAAAACAAAGAGAGAAAACAAACTTAATGAACAAGTACATAAGAATACAAAATAAATTAATATAAATACAACTAAATAACTAATTAATTACTTTTTTTTCAACTTAGGACAATTCCACTTATAATGGTGTGCTAGCTCATTACAACCACAACACAAGCTTTTGATTCAAGAAACCTCTTCCATTCCCTTCTCTTTACCTCCCTTCAATCTCTTGCCACTACCTTTTGTTTTTAAATCTCAGGAGGTTAGATTGAAGGATTACCTTTACTTTTCTCATTCCCAAATTTATTTTCCACTAGTTCAAGTGATTGGAACTCAAGCAATTATAGGTGAAGGGAAAATATTTTCTCTTTTGCCAATTCATATGCTTTATTAGAATAATTGGTTACACCCAAATAAGTCCCACCTCACTCATTCTATTAGGTGTTAAGGGCACTGCATCTCCTTGAAATTCATAGTTATTATGATCCGAATTAACAATTATACTTTGTATCCATCTCTTCATGATGTAATGCGAAAGGTGATCAATATACTCATTTCTTAAAATGATAAGAATGTGCCTACAAGGGATACCTTCTGACTCAAACTTCATACAAGGACTACAAGCAAGTTGTTGATGTTGATCATTTGAAACTCTTCGAGACCGTTCATTTGAGGATGTATCCTCAAGTAATTTTACCCAATGTATTGTTGAATTTTCCTCCTCTTTGAACCAAAGTTTAGACTCTCTTTCAGTTCTTTTTAACACTTAAAAAATATGGACCTTGTGTATACTTTTTTTGTTTGCTTCTCATCATTGAATTGGGTATTATTCATGGCTTCTTATAAGGTGTCATGATCGCCCTTCTTCCCCTACTACCTTTGTTTCCATATGGCCACTTCATAGTTGTGAATGAATTCAACTAATGATTTCTTTTTATTGAAGAGTCAAAGAAAGAGTTCATACTTTCGCTCCTTTGGGTCGTCCATATTCTAGCCATGAATATGTGTTTGCAATATGCAGGAACCCACTGATTTTGTTCGCTAAAGATTTGGTGCAACCAATCATTATGATCTAACTGAATGTTTCATTAATACATAACCATTTTGCTTCAAATTTTTTTTGTGTGTTAGAGTTCCATACACAATCTACAAAAACACGCTTGAATTTTTCATCACGAGCAATAGGACCAACTCCCTCACCAACCTTATGTAGTATATGCCACATATAATACATGTGAAAAGTATTCGGAAATAAATTTTTGATTCCATCTGCTATACTAGGATCCTAATCTGTGCCAATTGCACGAGGGTGTTGGTTTGACATAACAATGAGAAATTGTTGAAATAGTCAAATAAATGAATCCCCCTTCTTATCCTTAATAACCTACGACCAAATATTGTAGACTATCCATGATTATTAACTCTAGTAAAAGGCACAGGTGTCAGTTTATATTATTTAGAATCATAAGTAGTATCAAAAGCAACTGCTTCTCCAAAATTGTGTTATGCCTTCCTATCCTCTCCATCAATCCAAAAACAGTGAGTTAACTTTTTCTCATTATCCATTTCATATGAATAGAACAATGAAGGATATACTTCTTGTAGATCTTTGAAATGATCTAACAACATTATAGCATCATAGTCTCTTAATTCTTGTTGCATGTCCCTCTCATAATTTCTAACATCTCTTTCAGGATACCCATCCTTGTCATATCCTCCAGATAATATCTCAAAGAAAGAAAGAACTTTTGAGGTAGAAACATTAGCATTTTTGAATGTATGAAACAAGTTTTTATGCACTTGTGTAATTTGCTTATTCAAGGGCAAAAATTGCCTTTTATGATGAGTCAATAGGACATGATTGTGACCTTCCACAAATTTCACTACTTTCCACTTCTCATCAGAATCTTTAGTGAATCTAATTAATGCCCCACACCCATCTCTAATGATTCCTCACTTTTTTTTATGGTTTAATCAAAATTATGATTTTTCCTTGCATATCCTTCTTTTGAACATATAAACATTTTACCATTCATTTCTTTGGTATTCTCATGATAATTCACAAAGCCTTTACGTAAACCGAATCCTCCATCCCTAGCATAATTATAATAAAATATTTCTGCTTCCTCATTTGAGTAAAAAAATATACCTACTCTCGGTTTTTTATCTTCGTTTACTATTGGAATCTACACATTGTGTCCTCTACAATCCAAGGTGCCTTCATCATCTAATAATTCTTCACATATGTTTGTTTCTGCATTGCACTCCATTTTACAAAGAAAGCAAATGAATGTATTAAACCAATTCATAAAAGAATAACATACACAAAACATTCATCAGTAAATGACAAAAGATGCCAAAAACCTGACGAGTTAAAAAACATTACAATTAAAACCATATAAGATATTCTTATGTCTGGAATAGTTTTAAAACACTTAATTATGAAAAAAACTTCGTAGCTCCCCAACAAAATTGTTTGGAACCGAGACAGAAACAACACCCATAAAAAGCTGAACGAGAACTGAGATAAACAAGAACCGAGGTAATTAGAGCTCATTCATCATTACAAGTTCATCACCCATTAAAACAAGAACATTCAACATTCGTTCAGCTAAAAATAACTATTTTGATCATTTAAACAAGCTCCATAAACATTCATTACATCACCGAGATAAACATGTTTATCCCGAGATAATAAGTGTCATCAAATCATCGAGATAAATAATTCTTCTAATTTTAACAAGAACCGAGATAATAAGAGCTCGTTTGGCATTCCAAAGACAAGTGTTTATGGGTGCTAATAACATCAATTTCCTATTGCTTTCAACAAAAATCAAGGAAATATTCAAAATGTAAAAAAAAAAACTGCACTCATTGAAGAAATTAATCAAAATTTAAGCAAACAAAGAAAAAAAAAAAAAAAACTAAGCAGACAAAGCAATAGCTGAATATTGTTCTCTATCAGAGCTAGATACTGATCTCTTACAAAACCGAAGACTGTTCTCTAACAAACCAAAATATTTTTCTCTAATAGTGCTTTGCAAAAAATAAAAATAAACAAATTTATAAGGTGCAAGTTTGATTAGGCCTCGTTTGTACCTTGTAATGGAATGGCAACAGACAACGATGGCATCATCGGAGACAACGATGGAGACTTTGGGAGAAGCTTTGGTGGAAGAGGAAAAACATAATGAAAGAAAGAAGAAGAGATTAGGCGACACTAGCAATGAGTGGTGACAAAGAGGAAGAGGAAGAGGAAGAGGATGACGACGAGGTGAGGCGACAGTGATGATGATTGCATGCGAATGAAAGGGGGGCGAGGGATTAAGCAAAATGAGAATAGAGAGAAAGAACAAGGAATGAGAAGAAAGAGCGCAACCTTTTGCCTCTGCCTTTGATCAAGATCGGACGACCATAATAGCCGTTTCATATTTTTTGCACAAAACTGGGTTTTATACCTGATCACGCCTATATATATATATTTTTTTAAAAGGGTTTTAATTTAGAGATTTTATTTTTCGTTAGTAGTAAAATGGCCAATATTGTTTTATATTGTTTATAATTTTCTTCTTTAAAGATGTTGTTTGGCACATATTTACATATTATAGTTAGAGAAAAGCTTTACGGCAAAGATAATAGATTAAGCTAAAAATGGTCAATTTTGGTCCTGGTAGGTCACCACAAAGTCGCTTTTAGCCAAATAATTGGGCACTTTTCCGGCCGCACGATCTCCTCGGCTGGCATGACAGGTTGCACGTGGCATTTATTATTAGCTTGGCCGGTGGAGGCGCATAGAGACAAACGACTAACGGCACTTTCAGCAGTCGAGAGACGCGTGTACAGAGCACCTTGGGAGAACGTGACGTGCCTCAACCGCCAACAAGGAGTAATTGACCAATTATTAAATGCAATATATATGAATAAAGAAAGATGGCTTCATTATTACTTGTGAGATCTTTGGTTGAATATAACTTAAATTCATTAATTATAACTGAGATCCAGTGTTGGCGCACTTGTTCGAGATGACTTTGGAAGCTTTGCTTATTCTTCTGTGTTAGAGTAAATATATTTCAGTGAGGTGATTTTGAAAGCCTCTCTTGTAACACACTCAATTGGGATGTCATTGGAACAGGCTCCTCCTCTACGACTGCCAGGTTTTCCATATTCAAATTCTTGAGGACTGGATAAGATAATAGGTAATGAGAAATTGGCAAGAAGCTTTTTGGTTTTTGCACGGAAAGGCAATATGTACTCAAGACATGGGAATATAATTAACCCAACATTTCAACATCTGCACTGATTGGCTTCTGTTCAGCAGCAAAGCTCTCAGTGAGGGCTGAATTTGGTTCTCCAAACTGGCTTGCTGATTTGGGTTCCAGTCCAGCCAAAGGGATCCTCATTTGATCTGTAGCATTTGAGTCTACATCCATGGAAGAAGACCTAGGAGGGGAAGATGGTTGTACCTCAACATCAGGGTAAGCAGCCTTGAATCTTGCCCTTAGACCTTCGTCGACAAGACGAACCCCTTGCAACTGGTTACCAAGTGACATCCACCTGATGTATTGACAGCCAACACTTATTAATGCTACTGAATCAGAAGATAATAAACCATGGACAGCTTTATTAGCAAAAGAAGCAAGCAATTAGACAAATATGAGAAGGTAACATTCAAATAAAAAAATAAAAAAAGAGAGATGATGGCAGAAATATTAAGTCAATATGATTATGTTTTGCAAATTGCACCTACCCAGCATGTGCATTGTGCATCCGTGCAAATAATTCCAGCTTCCTTGTCCTCGGACTTATCCGTTCCAACAGCGGGTACATCTGCAGGACAAAAATTCCAATTATACTCACACAACCAACCAGAAAACAAATCCAACTTATCAATTTTCCTGTTTCTGTCTTTTAGTTCTTCATGTGACCAAAACACCCTCAACGGAGACCATCCACAAACTCTGTTGCGACAGCAATATTTCTTTTAAGAGGCAATTTTAATGACTCAATCAGTAGAACAACATGTAAGATGGAGATTAGGACAAAGCATACTATCACACCATTCTTGAATATTTTATGTCTCAAAAAGAGAAATGTAGGAGTAAAATATGTGCATAACTGGATCAGTGTGTTCACACAGTTACCTAGTAAAGATAAGACTTTAGGATACCAAAAATAAAAAAAGTAACCAAGTGTAGAAGAAACTTAATAAAAATCTAATGCAATGGATATACATGATTCATTCAGAAACATTTACCACTGTTCCTGCAATGAACAAGCATATTCAAAGAGAAAGCATGCAAGTCCAGTGACACCGAACAGTCAGACAGACCACAAGTGAATACCACATATGAAGAAATAACAAAACAACAGCTAACAAATAGCTCCCAGGAACAAAATTCCTCTGCCTTAAAGGACTCTGTAAACAGTTTTTATCAGCATCAACCCCAAAGGCAACTTACATAGGAAAAAACCAAACATAGAAACACAACAAACCATTCAAGAATATTAAACATCCTCAGCCAGAAAGATGAATCCAGGTACCTCATCTGGTTTACGGCTTGTTTCTCGAACTTCAGCAACAATGACATCTGTATCAATGTTTCTGTTGACCTCTGGGTTCCCCTTTATCCCAACAAGACAATGCTCTTTGCTGTGGTTGAGCCAATGACCAGTACGTCCTGTTCTTATAATTCGCTGAAGTTGATTTGTCTTGACCCAAATGATCTCCTCCACACGTTTGTAACCCCAGAGTTCTAAGCTGTTGAATGATTAAACCAAGTATACATGCTAGTGTCAATTCAAATTTTACAATCAAGAGAAGAGTGATCCCCTGCAACCAAGAGGAAAAATGGTACATACCATTCTCGACCAAGCTCCATTGCACGTCCAGTTACCCAAAGAAAAATAAGCCCATCAGTCTGCAATACAGGAACATTAAGATTCCGCATTTCATCATCAGCCATGGTCCCGTATGGCAGCTCCATGTGAATATCCCAAGGAGGATCAGCCATGATAACTCCAAACTGACCTAATATGTCCATTCTGAAAGTACGTATATCACAGTTAATCCATTGAGATTCACCAAGCTCCACCTCAGAGCAGTATTCAGCTCGCTGAGGCTTTATTAGCTTAGGGGGAGGGAGACTTCCAGACCCCATCAACATGGGGAGCACATCTTGAGTTGAGTCCAGCTCATAATGGACATACTTGCATGTCTGTTCAAGGAATATGATTTAAAACACATATACTGACTAAAGATAATGTGAACAATCAGCTTAAATTTCATTCACAATCAGGGAGTAAGTAAAGTTACCTTCATATGGCGACAAGTGTCCAGAAATGAGCAGTCACCTAAATTTATGTCAGTGTGTTGGGCAATAATGCGACGGAAATGAACCTGAAAAGGAATATTTTTAGCACAACCAAGAAGAGTATCTATGATGCGGGATGAGGCGCACTTTTAATTGTTGTATGCGAATATCGGTTAATTGCTGGAATTAGAGAGAAAAAGGAAGAAAATAGAGAGAAAGAAAGAAGATTTGGGAATGAGAAATAGGGGAATTGAGAAGAATAATTTAGAAGAAGAAGAAGAGGAAAGGGGAGGAAGAGAGAGAGACCAGAAACAGGGCGATTTTAATAATTCATCATCAAAGCTATTTTCCAGATCCTATTACAGCCTATAAATATCTAAAATTAAAATTTAAAATTCAAAATAGATAAGATCACTATCTGATCAAATCCAATAAAATCAGGAAAGATAAATTAAAAATAAAAATAATTTGAACTGTAATTGGTGGGTCCATTGGGGCCTGATGGGCATACTGGTATCCCCACCAATTCTCCCATTGTTGGAGAACTCGATCCCATCGAGTTTTGAGTGGGGGTTTGGATAATACCTCAACAAAGGGGGTCCCAGATTTATTCAAATGCAAACCAGAATTTGCAAAAGGAGGGAGTTTTTTTTGAATTTTTTTTTTCGCACGAGCTAAATCACGCGCGAATGCTGAAAAGGCATTGTGCTGCTGAGGGGGTATATAGATTACTTTTTCCCACTGGACTTAGGTTCTCTCCAGTTCCGTAGAGAGGATCCAAGGGAGGTGCAGCACCAGTGAAAACTAACGGAGTGGTTGGGCTGGTAAGTGGTGAAACTGATGGCAGTGACGGAATTGGTGGCAGTCGGCGTTGGCGACATCAGCAAGGTTGAGCAAGTTCCGATGTGACAATAAGAGACAGTGGACAGTCAGCACTAGGGATCTGGTGACAGCGACGAAGGCTGGCACACGTCACAGGTGCTCGGGTGCTGTGAGCGACCTGTTGGACGGTGGAGGATTGGTTGTCGATGGGTGGTCGGCGGCATTCCGTGTAGTTTCCTAGGTGGGATCTGGTGCTTGGGCATTGCAAAGTTGGCGGCGAGGGTGACAGTGGTGGATTTGTTGTGGACCGTCATCGGAAATGTTGAAGGAGGGGTGGGAATGGTGACCGAGAGGCAGGACAATAGAGCTGGTGAGTAGCATCTACAGAGTCATTGGAGCTGGTGACGGTGTGAGGTTTTTGACTGACAGTGATGATGGCATGATCGGAGGCAATTCTTTCTCAGTAATGGTGACCGAGAGGCAGGAGAAGTCGTTGGCGTTAGGTTCAGCAACGGATCTTGGCAAACGCAATGGAAGATAGGATAGGAGAAGGAAGGAGGAGGAAAGGGAAACAAGCAGGGGAGGAAGAGGGAAATCAGGGAGCAATGGATTTGGGGGGAAGTGCCTCAACGGCAGTTGGGGGGGGGGGAGGGTTTCGCTGATGCACGGGACGGTTGAGCCGACACACGATTTTAATTGTCGTATGCGATTATCGGTTAATTGCTGGAATAAGAAAGAGAAAGAAAGAAAATAGAGAGAAGAAAGAAAAATTGGGAAAGATAAATAGGAGAATTAAAAAGAATAATTTAGAAGAAGAAGAAGAAGAATAGAGAAGAAAGGGGAAGGAGAGAGGGAGAGACCAAAAATAAGAAGATTTTAATAATTCATCATCAAAGCTACTTTCAACATCCTGTTATAGCTTATAAATAACTAAAATTGAAATTTAAAATTCAAATTAGATAAGATCGTTATCTGATCAAATCCAGTAAAATCAGGAAAGATAAACTAAAAATAAAAGGGATTATAAAAATAATTTGAACCGTAATTGGTGGGTCCACTAGGGCCCGATGGGCATAATAGTGTCCCCACCAATCTTTGTAGGTAATTTGAAATCTACAGATGCAAGATTTCACAATGTTCACAAGAATGAACTAGGCTTAGCATTATTCTAAGAGCTTAGTGCTCAACAGCATAAAAACACTCACGAGCTTATGAGATGCTAACTCCTCTCACTACAAAACCACCAAAAAGCACATTAACAAAAATCAGCTTCTCACAACTCAGGCAAAGCTTACTTAAAACAAAACACTACACAATTATTATATGCCAGCAGTGAGTAACAAATCTATAAACTGATACCAGAATATTAAATTTTTTAGGTAGAGCCATTTAATTAAAAACAAAAGAGTAGAGCACAAACATAATCATCTTAACAAAAAAAATTCATGAACTTTTTTAAGGAGAATACAAAAACAAGTGCTATTATTGTAACTATTATTATTATTCAAAAAATCAGAAAAATAATAATGACGAAAAGGGGAACAAATGCTACAGACTATGCTTCCAATGTTAGTATGCCAGTATGTCAAGGCAATTTCATCTCAACTTCATCTCGACTACAACATAACAACTATAGTCGGGTAAATTTGAAAGTCTTGACGTTATTCTTGTGCTATGCGGGTTTCTCACTTTACTCATATACCAGAGGATATTGTCTCAACAAGCCAAATATTTATCAACTTACAAGCTCACAACTCTCAAGATCCTAAAATGGTGTGACCAGTGGATTAAGTTCCACTCACAATAAAAACTTCAGTAGATGCGTCTGTGAATTATCTCTTTTTATCACTTTGAATACCATAAGATTGAACTCACAACTGTGTGAAATAGAGGGAGCATGACATATCCTTTTGTCAGAAACTAAAATTTGCTTGATATTTAATGCTGTGTCCTCATTGTGATGAATCTTTCCAAGTAAATTGATACTTTTTTTCAAATGATTGATGGTTGTTGTTAGCATGGGTAAAAAGTTCCACATCTGAAAAAGGTTTGGGAATCTGTTAGTTATAAAATTGGATAAAGGGCCTCCTAAGTGGTCAATTATTTTAGATTATAATTGAGCTCAACTTGATATGATATCAAAATGAGGTTTGAGCCAAGCCCATCTGTGCCCCATATAATGTTGGACAATTGGCCTCCAAAGTGGCCAATTATTTTAGGTTATAATTGGGCCCAAACTTAATATGAAATCAAATTTAGGTTTGAACCCAAACCCATCTGTTTGTCTATTTTGTGCCCCATTCATGCAGTCTAAGTGACATGCCCATATGTGTCTTTTCTATAGAGTCTGGATTGGTTGGGAGGGTTAGTGCAGACAAGAAGTCAACATCTTTAAACCTAGTCATTCTGGGATAGAAACAGGCCCAAACTAAACATTTGTTATATATTTTGAGAAAATAATAGTGGAGCAAATAAGATTCATCAAGATTTTCATTACATGGTATGTCCTCCTTGACCAATGGTAAGGCAGTGGCATCATTGCAAAATACTAGACCTCTACAGTTCCTCAAAAGCCCTTTTTGATCAAAACTATTGGCGCTTACAATAGGTTAAAATCCCGTGCTACATAGTTATCAGTTAGAAGGTAAATTCTCATGTTACCAATTTTTATAAAAAAAAAGGAGGAACCTCAAGAGAACCTCCAAAGCTACAGTAATCAAAATTTCATACAGACCCAGGGATTAAATTGGGAGGTATCAAGCCACGAAGAATCTAAGAGGTACTGGATTAGTTTTCCTTTGACAAAATTATGCTCCCTCTAGCTGGGAACACATGCAAGGAAGTACCACTAAGAGTAAACGCAAGTTATAGGTGACGTGAAAAAGAAGGGAAGTATTAAAGAACTTATGAACCCTGTCTATATATTTTGATAGCTTCTGCCATTTTCTAAGAACCATTCCATTCATTTATAAAATTAGAGCACCTACGAACCTTCTCGCAAGCAATGAAAGAACTCTTCTGAAGCCTGCAGTCTTCTTTTGTTAAAGCCGAGCAATATTCCTTCAGTTGCGAACCACCCTTGGTCTTGAACTAAAAAAAATAAGAAGAGTAAAATCATCAGCTGCATAAAGGATAACAATAAAACTTTTTTTCTCTTTGAATCGATTAAAAACATCGACTGAGTAAAGGAAAAGGAACGTAACTGTTTCTCTTTTTCTTGAATCAATAATATAGAAGCAACAAAAAAGAGAAACCCAAAACTCACCTTAGCAGCAACAGCAGTCTCTTTAGCAGTGGGTCGGTGAATGAGATCCAAAAGCTCCTCCCCAGTTTTGGACTTCTGCAGTTCCCTGAATGACTTTTTATTTATCAAAGCCTCCAAATCCTTCATCTCGTCTTCCTCTGTCTTCGGCATCAAAGAAGCAGGACCCCCTACCGATGCAAATGGCGGTCTATGGAATGGTGACACACCCATAGCTCTCGGCATCCCCATTAGTCCCATCGCCCGAGGCCCGCCTCTTGGACCTACTCCTCCAGGCATCATAGGTGGCAAGCCAGGCAAATGCGTATCCCCCGGCCCCATCCACATATCCGGCACCTGTGGCCTCGCTAACCCAAAATTGGACGAATTGACATCAACGCCCGCCGTCGGATTACTCTGAGTTGCCTCTATACACTTCGACACCACCTGAGGTAGCTGAGAGCTTTCCGGCAACTCCTTCAAAAGCCTAGTGCGGTCAATACCCATAACCATTATCCTTGATTTCCCACTCACCACAAAATCTTCCAACTCAACAGCACCTATGTCCGCTGCAATTGCCCTCAACGCCGTCTCCACGGCAGAGATCGCCCCAGCCTCTCCCCCCAGCTCTAGCAGCGCCGCTTTCTCGGCAGGAGTCGCCGACAGGTCACCCTCCAGCTTCCTCAACACAGCAGCGGAGTCAACGTCCGTGAATGGAACCCTCTCCAGAAGGCATACTGCCACCATCGACCGCACGACGGAGAGCGCGTCGGCACCATCGCTGGACAACTTATCACCATCCTGCCGGCTCGAATGAGGGGACCGGTCCGAAAAGGGTTTGGAGGAGTTGTGCGTAACTGTTGTGGGGGAGATTGGTTTGTGAAGAATTTGGCGACTGGAGTGATTTTCGACTCGGTTAGGAGTCGCAGTGTAGTTGCGGCCATTGAAAGCTGAGACTAACCGGAGTGAAAGATCGATTGACGAAACGATGTCGGGAACGAGGACCTCGATAGAGGAGATTAGGGTTTGTTGATCCAGTTGGCGACTCGCTATCCGGTCTTGGAGCTGCTGGCGCATCTCCTTGAGAGAAAGCATCTCCTCTTGAATCTGTTGACGCATTTGTTTCAGAGAGACCTTGCCGTCATTCTTCCCCATCTGGGCCGGCTCTATGGCTGGAGAGTTTGCGCGGGAGCACTTTTGTTCTGTAGGGAACTCTCCTAGCCGTGGAAATCGTGATGCGCTCCGCAATGGCAAGCGGACAGCTTCAGTAATTTCGGGCCGAAATATCAGCTAAAAATTTCGGGTTTCAATGTTTGATAACCTCATGATCTTCTTGAACGTTGCACTTGGAATTTCTTACTGGCAGGAAAATTAATATTAAGTTCTAACCAGGTTTGTGGTTGCTGCGAAAAAATGTTCCTTATGAAAAAGCAAATTTAAAATATGATTTTAATTTCTAATTTTTAATTCTGAGATAGACCTCATGTTGTGGTTTTCTGGTGCAATGCTATACAAATTACTAGGGGTGGCAGCAAGCCGAGCTTGAACCTGCATATGTTTAAGCCGAACTTGATTTAAATATTTTGAGCCGAGCTTCGAGCCGAGCCTCATCTCGAGTCTAAAATTATTATCGAGCTCGAGCCCAACGAGTTCGAGCCGAGCTCGAGCCTTAACATATATTTAAAACTTTTTAAAAAATATATATCAAATAAAATGTATATAAAATTATGCGTATATTTTACATAAAATTGGACATGACCTCTACATAAAATTAGGCATAACTTATATATATAATATGTGTATAAGATTGGGCATAACCTCTACTTAAAATTGAGCATAATCTATATATATAATACTTGTATAAAATTCGGCATAACCTCTACTTAAAATTGGGCATAATCAATATACATAATACCTGCATAAACACTCCATAAAATTGTCTATACATTCCATAAACACTCCATGAAATTGTTTATACATTCCATAAAATAGTCTAAATACTCCATACACTGCATAACATTATAAATAAACTTCATACAATAATCAAACACAACAAAATTAAATGAAATATCACTATCAATTTACAATCACCCAAATAAAAACTATAAATCCTTTAAATAAAATCCTATTACTATTATAAACTTACTAGAAAATTACAAGAAATATTTTAAATTTTTCTTAGGAAAGTTAAATGGACCTCTTATTGCCTTTTCTAAGGAAATAAATAAAAATTAATAATTAATCTAATATATTATTATACTTATCGATAAATTTTTAATCACATAAAATGTCAAACACAAAATTGCTATGAAAATTGTCTCATGCTCAAAGTATTATATCATCAACTGTCAAATACTTATTCAAAAATTTTCTATATGGTTTTCTAATCCATCTTGGCAAGAAAATCTTACTTAAAAAATTATATGATTTTTTAAAAATAATTTATAATTAGTAAAATATTTTAAAAAAATATGAGGCACTAATGGTCCCTATATTTCTACTAAAAATGTCTTTTCAACATTTATTGAAAAAACCACTAATAGTCTCTAAAAACATATTTCTACTAAAATATTTTTTCAATGTCTTTGAGAGCCATGAGGAAGGGACAAAGAGTTTTTTTTCCCTTGTTTATGATCTCGCCTGTAGGGGTGGTTTTGAATAAATTATATATAAAATTATGCATATATTTTTTAAAAATATAATGATCGAGGAGGTTCAGGATTGAATTTCAATAATGGATTAAAATGCACCAATATTAATCTTTTTTACTCCAATTGTTGTCTAGCTTGTTTTGTAATTTTTGAATCCCCCTAGATGAAAATTTATATTATAGGAAAAACTAAAAATATTTTTCCTATCATACATATTCCCAAAAAAACCTTTAAATAAAATATCATTACTATTAGTGACTTATTAGAAAATTACAAGAAATATTTTAAAATTTTCTTAGGAAAGTTAAATGGACCTTTTATTGTCTCTTCTAGGGAAATAAATAAAAATTAATAATCAATCTAATATATTATTATACTTATCGATAATTTTTAATTAAATAAAATATCAAACACAAAATTGCAATGAAAAATGTTTCATGCTAAAAGTATTACAGCATCAACTGTTAAATACTTATTCAAAATTTTTCTATACAGTTTTCTACCCCATTTTGGTACGAAAATCTTACTTAGAAAATTATATGATTTTTAATAAAAATGTTCAATTAGAAAAATGTTTAAAAAAACATGAGACAGTAATATTTTATGGAAACTTATTTCTATAAAATTTATTTTTAATTTTTTCGAGAGGAAAAAGTTTTTTTACTTTATGATATCGCAAGTGCGAGATCATCTTCGCCCGGGGGAGATTATTTCTCCCCTGAAGTTAGGTTATGGTTTTCCGTCGAGACGACGCGGAGGGAAGGGGGTTACGGCGCGGGGGAGGATCTGTCGTCGGGGATGACAGCTGCGATGGAGGCGGCGGTGACGACGGAAACAGAGGCGACGGCAAGAAGAGGAAGAAATGGGACAGACGGCCACAGAGGCGGCTGGCGAGCAGCTGCGACGGAGGTAGAGACGGCCGGCGAACAGTTGCGTCAGCGGTAGAGGCGGTGACAACAGCCGACGGGAGGGGCTCGGCGGTGACGAGGGGAGGAAAAAAATTTCCCCCCTCGCTCTCGATCCCGCTCCCAATCCCGATACCGATTCCGACTGACCTTGAGCCCGCTCGCAAGCCAACGAACTGAACCTGGCTTCGGTCGAGCTCGGCTTGTTAAGGTAAACGAGCCAATTTCGGTGCTCGAGCTCGATAGATAACGAATCGAACTGAGCTAGTACCGAGCCGCTCGCGAGCCAGCTCGGTTCAAAGCCACCCCTACAAATTACAAAGCATGTTGTCGCTAGGGGTGGAACCAAGCCCGTTCGTGAGCGGTTCAAACTCGGCTCAGTTCTGGCTTGGGTTTGATTCGATTTATGTGGTCAGATAAGGCTCGTTTGAGTTAAAGTTCCAAGTTCGATTGAACCATGGTTTAATTTGAAAGTTCACGAGCCGTCTCGTTAACGGGATCGAGAGTCGGGACCGGGAGTGAGAGCGAGAGCGAGGGACGGAATTCTTCACCGCTAAGCCCCTCCCGTCCGCTGTTGTGGCCGCCTCCGTCACCATTGACAGCTGCTCGTCAACCGCCTTCGCCGTTGCTTGGTTCGATTTCTTCCTCCCCTCGTTTGCCTTCGCTGCCGCTTCCGTCGTTGCAGCTGTTAGCCCTGACGACAAGTCCTCGCCGACACCGCTAGACCCCCTTCCCTTCACATCGTCTCAACAGAAAACTAGAGACCTAAGTTAGGGGAGAAATAATTTCCCCCCTGTGCGCGAGGACATCGTGCAATTTTGCACATGCAAGATCATAAGCAAGTGAAAAAAAAAATTTCTTGAACTCCGGCTGTCCCTTCCTCATGGCTCTTGAAGAGCTCAAATTATTTGAGGTATTCTCTTAATGCTAACTCCACTCAAGTTTTTAAGAAAAACAGATTGGTAGCATTTTAGAACTGTTATTGTATGAATCCATGCTTTAAAGAAAAAACAAAAATTGGGTATACGATTAAGTCATCCAAAATTATTTTTCTTAAATTTTTTCTTTGTCTCTATGATCTGGTTTTCTAGTCCTTGAATCAGAACAATCTGATTGAATACTAATAGACAAAACTAGTAGTACTTTTCAAATGAATGTTTGTGTTTGATTATTGAATAAAGTTTATATATAATTAATTAGTTTTATGAATAATTTTATGCATAATATATAGATCATTTTATGCAGAGTTAATATACAAAAATTAATATACAAATATTATACCCAATTTTATGTAAAATATATATATAATTTTATATACAATTTATTTCACTTATAGTTTATGCAAAGTTTTAGACGGAGGTTAGTTCGAACTCAGTTCGGGCTCGTTTTTGAGCTTGAACTACATAAAAATTATTGGGCCATAATTTTAGGCTCGAGACTAAGTTAGGCTCGACTCGGTTCAAAGAGGGCTCCGCTCGATGCCCGCCATTGATTAGTTGATTCAGAGTGTTTCTCCTACTGCACTCTCTTCAACCTTTGCCTTCTCTAGTTTCAAACAACCATCCGAAGCACGCGCACAATTCCTTTGTTCTGATGGTATGGAATTTTGTGTGTCCTTCGGTTTTCGGCGGTTTTATATGCAAAGATACTCATAGCAGTTCGCGCAGTGGTGGATACGTAGCCGTTCGTCTAGATTCCTCCTGCTGCGACATCGTCTCAGCCTGCTTTTCTTTGCCTTCCTAGTTCCATCAACCTGCAATGAAAACAGTGACAACTCTATGGATTTTGCTCATCTCTTCTTTCCCTGCGCTAGAAAGGGCCTCGTCAAACCTCTTCACGCGCTCCTCCTCGTATATGGTCTTGCTAATGACTTCTTCTGCTCTAACCAACTCGTCACTGTATATGCGGAAACAGGAGATATTCGGTCATCTCGCCATGTATTTGATCACATTCCCAGGAAAAATACATTATCTTGGAACTTTATGATTTCAGGGTGCGTAAAAAATGGTTATTTTCGTGAAGCTGCCAATTGTTATTACCAATTATTGACTAACTCTAGAGTTCGCCCTGATTTTTTCACTTTCCCAGTGGTCTTGAAATGTTGTGAGGTGTTACAAGATGGTAAAAAAATTCACTGCTCGGTTTTGAAGTTGAGTTTCGAAAATGATGTCTTTGTTGGTTCTTCCTTGATTCATATGTACTCCAAGTTCGGGGATGTTGATGACGCTTTCCAAACATTTGATGAAATGTCCTTTCGAGATTTGGGTACTTGGAACGCCATGATAGCCGGGTTCTGTCAAAACGGGAAGGCAGTGGAAGCACTGGGTGTGTTTGAAGAGATGACAAGACAGGGAGTGAGAATGGGTGCTATCACAGTGTCTAGTGTCCTTCCAATTTGTGCACCACTCAATGATCTTTTCATGGGCAGGTTGATACATAACTACACATTAAAAAATGGTTTTGAATATGATGTTTTTGTTTCCAATGCATTAATTAATATGTATGCAAAGTTGGGTTGTACAGGAGAGGCCAACCAAGTATTTGAGGATATGACATGCAGAGATTTGGTAACATGGAACTCTATGATCGCTGCTTATGAACAGAATGATGACCCAACAACTGCATTAAAATTTTTTAGTGGGATGAAAGAATGTGGTCTTCAACCTGATGTATTAACTCTACTGAGCTTGGCATCTATTGCTGCACAGAGAGGGGATACTCGAAGTGGCAGATCTTGTCATGATTTCGTTCTGAAAAAGGGATGGATAACAGAGGATATGTTAACTGGAAATGCTCTTGTTGATATGTATGCCAAACTGGGTAAGGTTGACGATGCCAAAAATGTCTTTGACGGGATGCCTGTGAAAGATGTGATTTCATGGAACACTATCATCACTGGATTTGCACAAAATGGGCTTGCTGATGAGGCAATTAAGCTTTTCCATTTCATGGCTAAGTGTGATGGCATAATGGTAGATCAGGGTACTATTGTAAGCATTCTACCTGCTTTCTCCCATGTAGGAGCCCTGCAACAAGGAATGGTAATTCATGGAAGAACGATGCGAATTGGTCTGATATATGATGTGTTTGTTGGAACATGTCTAATTGACATGTATGCAAAGTGTGGGAGATTAACTGAGGCAAACCAGTTATTTAGTGAGGTCCCAAGAAGGAGTCCTGTTCCTTGGAATGCTATCATATCCTGTAATGGAATTCATGGAAATGGTGAGAAAGTGCTAGACATGTTCAGGGAAATGCAGGAAGAGGGAGTTAAGCCAGACCATGTTACGTTTGTTTCATTGTTGTCTGCCTGTAGTCATGCAGGTTTGATTGATGAGGGCCAAAAATATTTTCATGATATGAGGAGAGTGTACTCGGTTGAGCCTAATTTGAAGCACTATGCTTGTATGGTTGATTTGCTTGGGAGGGCTGGACATTTGGATGCTGCTTATAAGTTCATTACCAGTATGCCAGTACGGCCAGATGCCAGTGTATGGGGTGCCCTTCTTGGTGCTTGTAGAATTCAAGGTAATGTTGAATTGGGAGATTTAGCTTCAGCTAACTTATTTGCGATTGATTCAGAGAATGTTGGCTACTACGTACTGCTGTCAAATATTTATGCAAACGTTGGAGAATGGAACAGTGTGGACAGGGTGAGATCTTTGGCAAAAGATAAAGGGTTGAAGAAGACTCCTGGATGGAGTTCAATTGAGGTGAACAACAGGGTCCATGTTTTCTTCACAGGGAACCAATCCCACCCACAATGTGAAGATATTTATAAAAAGCTAGGGCTCTTGTTGACCCAGATGAAGAGCCTTGGGTTTGTTCCAGATTATAGCTTTGTGTTGCAAGATGTGGAGGAAGAAGAGAAGGAATATTTTCTCACTAGTCACAGCGAGAGGTTGGCTATTGCATTTGGAATTATTAATCTCCCTCCGCAAACTTCTATTAAAATCTTCAAAAACTTGCGAGTTTGTGGGGATTGCCATACAGCTACTAAGTTCATATCGTTGATTATTAAAAGGGAGATAATTGTGCGAGATTCAAATCGATTTCATCATTTTAGAGAAGATGGCACCTGCTCCTGTGGGGATTATTGGTGAACCTTAGAAGTCACATTGTTTTGACATTGGTGTCCAACTCAAAAAATCAAGGAACTGATTACTTCAAGCTATAAACTCACCCTTTCCTCCTTTTTCTTTCTATTTTCTCTCTTTCAAGATTTTTAGCTGGAGAATGCCAATTATACATTTTCTTCATTGACTAGGAACTTCATGCCTTCATTATGTATGCATACATTGTAAATTATTCATGCATTCATGGAGAGAACTACCCATAAATAACTCAATTCATTAGTATTTTCTTGTTGAAGGTGATACTCATGAATTGTCAGTATAAACATCATTTTTGAATCAATTCTTTTTCTGTTTTTTGCTTGAAATGTTAAATGGCTATTATTGCTAGAAAGATTTTTTACATAAAAAAGGTGAAAGAGACCCTCAACAATAAGAGGGAAGGAGCAACCAACTACAAGAGATGGGAGAGAAATACCTTGCTTTGTAACACTGTTAAGTGTACTATTGTAAAGGTAGATCAGGGTACTATTGTATGTATCCTACCTGCTTCCACCATGTAGGAGCCGTTCAACAAGGAATGGTTATTCATGGAAGAACAATACGGATCAGTCTGTTATATGATATGTTGGTTGGAACATGTCTAATTGACATGCATGAAAAGCGTGGGAAATTAACTGAGGCAAAGCTGTTATTTAGTGAGGTGCCAAGGAGACCTGTTCCTTGGAATGCTATCATATCCAGTCACGGAATACATGGAAATGGTGAGAAAGTGTGAGAATTGTTCAGGGGAATGCAGGAAGAGGGTGTTAAGCCAGACCATGTTACTTTTGTTTCTTTGTTGTCTGCCTGTTGTCATTGTCGTTGACAAGGGCCAAAATTATTTTCATGATAGAGGAAAGTGTAATTGGTTGAGCCAAATGTGATGCACTATACTCCAATGGTTGATTTGCTTGGGAGGACTGGGCGTTTGGATACTGCTTAAGTGTTCATTACCAGTATGCCAGTAAGAACCAATGCCAGTGTCTGGGGTGCACTTCTTGGAGCTTGTGGTTCATGGTAATGTTAAACTGGGAGCTTTAGCTTTGGATAATTTATCTGCGATTGATCCAGAGAATGTTGGCTTCTATGTTCTGCTGTCAATTCTCTATAGAAACGTTGGAGAATGGAACAGAGTAGACAGGGTGAGCTCTTTGTTGAAAGATGGAGGATTCAAGAAAACCCCTGGACGGAGTTCAATTGAGCTGAACAATAAATTCCTCATTTTTTTCACAGGGAACCAATGCTACCTGCAATATGAAGATGTTTATAAAAAGCTAGGGTTCTTGTTGACCCAGATGAAGAGCCTTGGCTTTGTTCCAGATTATAGCTTTGCGTTGCAAGATGTGGAGGAAGAAGTTCAGGAATATATTCTCACCAGTCACAGTGAGAGGCTGGCTATTGCATTTCAAAATTTTAATTTGCCTCTGCAAACTTCTATTACTTGCTAATTTTTGGGGATTCTATGCAGCTATTAAGTTAACATCATTGATTACTAAAAGGGAGATTATTATCCGAGATTCAAACTGCCTCCATTTTACTGATGGAACTTGCTCTTCTGGGGACTACTGGTAAACCTTATCTGTTACATTGTTTTGGCTTCAATGTCCAACACACAAAATCAAATAAATTGATTACCTTATGCTTAATCTTACTTTGTCCTTCATTTACTTCTTATTGTCTCTCTTTCAAGAATTTTAGCTGGAAACTACCAGTTATACACTTTTTTTTTGTCCAGGAACTTTATTACCTTCACTGTATATGCATACATTATAAGTATTTCATGAATTCAGGGAGAGAAGTACCCATAAATAACCAAATTCATTATGTTTTCTTGTTGGAGATGATGCTCAGAAAGTGTCAGTAAAGACATCATTATTTAATCAATTAATATTTGTCATAAATTTATGAGATTTTTGGCTTTTGCCCTTTTTATATGTTTATTTATATTTTTAAGACATTTTTAATGTGTTTGTACTTTCTATGGTTTATGTTACATACTAAATGGAGAGGAACAATCTGAACATTTTTTTGTATGTGCAGAATCATGAAAACTGACCAAACTTTTTTACCTAATATGTCTCTGAACCTCACTGCAAGTCCAGTACAAAATGATGACATCTGCTTAATCCAAATGTGAACTCAACCAGGTGTTCAGATAATGTAATTCGAGGATGAGGATTATCCAACTTATAACTTGCTTTGTTTGCAAAGAACTATTGTTGCATTCATTTTTTCATTATATATTATATCTAGAAGTGTGTTTCTTCAGTGGCTTTAGTAAATAAGGGAGGCATTACTGGTTACCCACTTCTCCATTTCAGGTCCATTCCACCCATCAAGTGTCATTCATTTGTTTTGGAAGGGGCAGTAAGCACTTCTCCTTTTTACCTATTGAGCTAAATTTGATATGTGAAGTTGTCTTGAACTTCCTCGGCAGTTACTTTTGTAACCATTTTATGACTTTTTCTGTACATTTGATAGAAAGAAGGGAAAAAGTAGTTCTTTTCTAAAAGTTGAAACCCTTTCTGAAGCTTCATCGAAAATTGCATATAGTTTCAATGAGTTACTGCTAGTACAGCTTTGCATGGAGTTAAGAAATAGTTGTATTCTTTTTTACAGTTTGCTGGATGTTTCTGTTTCATTAATTGTTGATTGGTCCAGTGTTATAAGACCTGGATCAGACTGGTCTGATGAACCAGGTTTGATCAGACCAGTCTGGTTTTTGTGGTTTAATTAGCTAACCACAAAATACATGGTCCAGGTCGGGAAAATGGGAGGTGGAGGTGGTGGAATGGGGCAAAGGGGTCTGTACAACAGCGGGGAAGGTGGTGGACCCTTTACCTGTCTTTGAAACTATAGAGGGAGAGGGTTGGAGAAGCCTGCTTAAAAATTGCATTAGATATAAAACAGTATAAAGCACTATATAGTTTTTTTACCTGGTTATAGAAGTAGACCTTGTCAAACTCAGCACTTACCTGTACATGGCTGATCAGATGTAACAACCATAGCGATCAATGGAGATACTGCCTTTGTTTGGACTTTTCCTATTTCAGGACACTGCCAAAGCTTGCCTTACTCAAATTATTCAATATTTCATAAATGGCAGTTGTTTTTTGCTAGAAAACCGTTACTGTTCGTTAGGTTTACATCAGAGAGCTTATAGAACCTAGCCTTTGCCAGCCAAAAACAAGGTCAAAACCAGAAGAAGCCATGCTTCGCTCCGCATCATTAAAACGATAAGTGCGCACGATGCTTTGTTGTGTTATGTCAGCATATGGAAACTATGGTAGGCGTGTGTGGTTCTCAAGGTATTTGGCTTTTCTTCACCTTCTTATAACCATAGCTGCAAAAAGACAATCGTCCTAAAGGATGTCTGCCCCTTACTCTGATAAGTCATACTTCATCTGGTAACTTGTATGTTAAGGTCTTGTTAATGCACCCCGAGGGAAAGTGAAAGTGAATTCGAATTTACTCTGACTTACCCAAAATTGTTAATGTGAATGAACTATGTAATTTGCTTTTATTCACTCCAGAGTTAAACGAATGAAAATGAAATCTGAGGGTTCACCCAATTCATTTACTTTCACTCACTCAATGCTCTCTGTAGCCTCTCTCTCTCGACACTCTCTGCTTCCCTCTCTCTCGAACACTCTTTGTTTTCCAACCCTAGTCTTTGTTGTCTTTCTCGATGGTCAACTTCGCTACTACTCCCTTTCCTCTTGTTCAACCTCTTGCCGCTACTCGGCTTTGCCCTCCCTTGCCACCATGTTGTTTCCCTCTCTTCTTGCCGCCTATTCTCACAAAACCGAACCATGAATAATTTTATTTTTTATTTATTTTTTATTTATATTAGGCTAAAATATATCTTATTTTATTAATAAAATATCCTATTTATTTATTTAATTTACTCATTACTTTAATATTATATTCAATTACTAATTTCAGTGTGATAATTAAGATATTATAAAAGTAAGAATTTGATAAATAACTACACGTTATAAAAGTAAACATTTTTGTTTAAGTATTTTATATTTTATAAAGAATTAAATTAATAATTTTATTTTAACTTGTAATTGTATTAATTTAGGGTAAATTAAAATCTATCTTATTTATTAATAAAATATCCTAATTAATTACTTATTATATTATATTACTATTTTAAGAGTAATAATTAAGATATAGTAAAATTTAGAATTTTTTGGCATTATAAAGTAACCATGTTTATTTAGGCATATATTTTTTATATTTAATTAAATTAATATTTATTTTTAATTTTGAAATTATTTAGCTTGCTTGTTAGCTGTTAGTGCACCTCGAGGGAAAGTGAAAATGAATTCGAATTCAATCTGACTTATGCAAAATTGTTAATGCATGCCCACGAGGGAAAATAAAAGTGAATGAACTATGTAATTCACTTTCGTTCGCTCCAGTGTTAAACAAGTGAAAGTGAAATCTGAGGGTTCACCCAATTCATTTACTTTCACTCGCTCACTCAATGCTCTCTGCATCCTCCTCTCTCTCGACACTCTCTGTTTCCCAACCGTTGTCTTTCTCAATGTTCAATCTCGCCGCTATTCCCCTCCCTCTTGTTCAACCTGTCATTGCTACTTATCCTTGCCCTCCCTTGCCGTCGTGTTGCTTCCCTCTTTTCTTGCCGCCCATTCTCTCAAAACCGAACTATGAATAATTTTAATTTTTTAACTATTTTTTAATTTATATTACACTAAAATCTATCTTATTTTATTAATATAATATCCTATTTATTTATTTAATATACTCATTACTTTTAATACTATATTAAATTACTAATTTAATAGTGATAATTAAAATATTGTAAAAGTAAGAATTTGATAAGTAACTAGACATTATAAAAGTAAACCTTTTTGTTTAAGTATTCTATATTTTATAATGAATTAAATTAATAAAATTATTTTAACTTGTAATTATTCTATTAATTTAGCGTAAATTAAAATCTATCTTATTTATTAATAAAATATCCAAATTATTTATTTATTATATTATATTAATATTTTAAGAGTAATAATTAAGATATCGTAAAAGTTAGAATTTTTAGGCATTATAAAAGTAACCATGTTTGTTTAGGCATATATTTTTTATATTTAATTAAATTAATATTTATTTTTAAAATTGAAATTATTTAGCTTATTTTGTTAAATACAACTATCTTAATAAAGTTAAATCAATCAGAGTATTTTATGAGTAAACTCATTATCCACTTTCTATTATATTTTTCATTGTACACACTAACACAAGAAAATACTTTAGACTACATTTTCCATTGAGCGCACTAATACAAAAATGTAATTCACTTTCACTTCCATTTCACTTTTATTTAAAAGTGCACTAACGCCCCCTAAGTCATTTGGTAGCATGCAATTTATTAGGTGTAAGGTTGTAAACGATATATAAATGGGATGGAATAAATTACTTCATATATCATTTTATTTGTTTAAAGTATATTTGTGTATGATATTATCAATATACATTAATTGTTTCGTATGTAATTTATTTATCTATTTATTGAACGATGGAAAGGATAATTGGCTAAAAAAATTAAATTAAATTAAAATTAAAATTTTAAGATCATAAAAGGACCCAAATGACACCTCCCTCGAAACAATAATTGTGACAGTGTTAGTGTTATAAGACCCGGACTAGACCCGGTCCGGACTAGACCGGTTTTCACCATTTTACGGAGAAATCACAAAAACACAATCTGGATTGAACTGGTCTTTCCTCTCTCTCTTGCAACCATATGGACAGTCAAAGGGTAGGGATGGCATCGAGCTGAGCCCGAACCTGTCTATGTTCATGCTGAGCCTGATTTAAATATTTCAAACTCGAGCACGAGCCGAGCCGAGCCGAGCCTAGCCTTGAACCTAAAATTATTATCGAGCTCGAGCCCAATAATTTTAACTGAGTTCGCGCCGAGCCCGAGCTTCAACATTCATTTAAAAAATTTCAAAAATTACATGTCTCGAGTTCGAGCTCCAACATACATTTAAAACTTTTCAAAAAATACATGTCAAACAAATAGTATATAAAATTATACATACATTTTACATAAAATTGGGCATACATTATGACCTCTACTTAAAATTGAGCATAAGGGTGGCATCGAATTCAGCTGAGTTTAAACCTTCCTATGTTCGAGCTGAGTCTGATTTAATGATTTTGAACTCGAGCTTGAGCCGACCTAGCCTCAAGCCTAAAATTGTAATCGAACTCGAGCCTAATAATTTTAACCGAGTTCGAAGTTAATCTACACTTAATACTCTACATAAAATATATGTCAAATAAATTATCTATAAAATTATGCATACATTTAAAAAAAAAAAAGAATGATAGGGGAGGTTTGGGATTGATCTCGATAATGGATTAGAACCCACCAATATTAATCTTTTTTACCCCAAATATTGTTTAGCTTATTCTGTAATTTTTGAATCTAGTAATAAATTTATTATGACTTCTTACTACCCCTCATTGAAAATTTATATTCTAGGAAAAACTAGAAATATTTTTCCTAAGATACACATTTCCAAAAAAAATCTTTCAATAAAATCCTATTACTATTAGAGACTTACTAGAAAATTACAAGAAATATTTTAAAATTTTCTTAGGAAAGTTAAATGGACCTCTTATTGCCTCTTCTAAGGAAATACATAAAAATAAATAATTAATCTAATATATTACTATACTTATCGATAAATTTTTAATAAAATAAAATGTCAAACACAAAATTGCTATGAAAATTGCCTCACGCTGTATTATATTATCAACTGTCAAATACTTATTCAAATTTTTTCTATACAGTTTTCTAGCCCATCTTGACAAAAAAATCTTACTTAGAAAATTATATGATTTTGTAACAAGAATTTCTAATTAAAAAAATATTTTCAAAAAACTTGCAGGCTTGTTTTTGTATTCATAAATTAGAAGAGGTTATTGAGCAGATTCAACTTGTCAATGTTGGAATTAGCTCTTGAGGATGTTATTAATAAGATGTGCAGTCACAAGAAAGAAATTTTGTAGTATTTGAAATAGTTTGGTAGAGATGGAAGACAGGAGGATTACTAAATGGGAAGATATCAATGAACATCAATCATGGCCTATTATCAAAACTTGGTAGTTTGATGATGTGTGTGTAGCTATTTTGTATGAAGAAATAAAGTGTCTCCATTCCTTCTTTGTTGATGTGATAGTCATCAACACGAGTTTACCATAAGTTGCTAGCAGAGATTGATTTAATGGAGTTTTTTGGAGGTGTTGACTGAGCATTTTGGAGAGATGCAGGTAGGGGGTTCTGATGTATAATTTTAGTTACATCGACTTTTATACCTCGCAAGCATACGAATCGTTCGTGTAATCTAGCAGTAAGCGAGGGTCATATCCACAGGGAGGATTGAATTTTGTGTATTCTTCAGTCAACTAGCCTAACCAAATATGATGAATTAATATGAACTAAACACTAATTATATCCTAAATTATCAAGCAATAATTTAATTAACTACTTGCACAACAGGAAACGTCAACTCTGGATTTTACCGTGATTCGTGCCTCTCTCGAGCACCAGGTAACCACGAATCCGGATTCTCAATCCTTGCGTCTAGCCCCTCTCGGGCGCCTAGAGTTAAAGACAGAAATCGGATTAAAATACCAAAATCCAACCTCAATAATAATCTTACCCTAATTAGCTAATTTAATCAAATATCAAGAAAACAAATCTTAAATAAACCTTAATTATCAAATCAGATTCAATTAACATTCAAAACCTAAGTTCAAACCATATAAAAACTAAATTCAATAATGATGAATTACTCCCCTTCTTCCTCCTCTCGATTGGGCAGCAACTCGTTCTCACGGGTGCTGCAATTTCCCGAAATCAATGGCTTCAGGTTGGCAAGAGTGAGTGGCCGAAGGTAGAGACAACGCCGGCGACGAAGGTTGGAAGCCGACGGACGGAGGGAACGTCCGGCGAAGAGTGAAACAGAGCTGACGTTCTCTAACCGGCTCTCTCGAGTCTCGGTTGGAGTCGGAATAGCTCCGGGACTGGTCGGAAATACGTAACCGACGCCGAAGGATAGTCGGAAAGCGGAAGTGGTACCGGAGAAGCCCTCTCGGATCTCTTCTCGGCCTGGCGAGCGACTACTGTCGAACTCACCTTGACGGAGACTCTCTCGAGCTCTCCTCAGGTTTGTTCTCGGTTGCTGGACGGCGGTGGGGAACTCCTCTCGGGTCCTCCCCTGTTTCGGTCGACGGTGCTCCTCTGTTTTTCGATACTCTGTTTTTGTTTTCCTTTCACGCTCCCCTCTCGGGTCCCCTTCGACCTCCTCTTTCGACGTCCCCCTTTTGCTTTAAATACCATCTTGTTTATTTTAAAACGATTTGACCTAAAAATCATCTCCATTTCACTAAGGGCATTTTGGTAAATATCTCCTTCTCCACCATAATTCTCCTAAAATTCCATAATTAAATCTATAAAAAGCATTTTAGGAAGAAATAAACCTTAAAAACAATGAAATATAATTCAGGAGAGAAAAATATGCAATATCGACAGTGATTAATGCCAAATTCAATAAATGCTCATTTCATTTGAAAACCGATAAATAACCACCTATAACACAATTATAAAGGTTATTCTATTATAATTAACTTAGTTCTCATGTCAGAATATAACATCTATCAGGTTCTTGGAAGTTGTAACTAACAAAATTCGACTTGTTTTTGTTATCTTTATCATGTATATTTTTTTCAAAGTATCTTCTCTGTATTATCAAACCTTTTGTTGATATCTTTTTATGTGATAATATCAAAGTTATTTTTAACTTCATCAATTTCTTAGATATCCTAACTTTTATATCTTGAAACCAGGCTATCTTAGTGATTTGTTATAAGAATGCCCTTCCAAGCCTATTGTCACAGTGATGTGAATGGTCTTTCTCGCAAAAAGAAATGAACTAGATACTGGAATTAGGTTTCATACCTATTTTGCGAATTATCCACATGAATCGCGCACTGGACACTTTTCTCCCTCCCACGAAGGAAAAAATTTCCCACATTTCTCTTCCTCTCCCAAATTTTTTTTCTCCCACTCAGCCTTCCTCCCCCGAATTTTTTTCGCTCTCTTCTCTCTCTCGACCTCCGTCGCAGAGTCGCCATCACAATGCACGGGAGGTCGAGCCTCTGTCGCAAAGCCTCTTGGCCTTCATCTCTTCTCTCTCTCAGCGTACCGTCGGAGCACCGCCTCCGTCGTCGTTGCCTCTTGGCCCACCGTAGTCTCCTGCCATTATAGGCGCTGTGAGGAAGACGACGCATCGGCCGTCCATTGGGGCGCCGTGAGGAAGACGAAGCTGGTTCATAAAAATAATAATCCATATATTTTTATTTATAAAATAATTATTTTTATTTATTCAATATATTTATTTATAATTATTGTATTAAATTATTGATTTAATAGTCATAATTAAAATATTGTTAAAATAAATATTTGATAAATTGTTTTGGTTTAATTATCCCATTGCTATAATTAATTAAACCAATGGTTTTAAACTTTGTGACAATATATTATTAATCAATAATACATAAAAATATATATTATGTTATTGATAAAATAATATATTTAATTTTTATTATATTTAATTTTATTACTGTATTAAATTAGTGATTTTTAATGTTAAAATATATCTTATGTTATTAAAAAAATAATTTATTTCTTTATTATATTCACTTATGTTATTTTTACTTTTATTTGTATATTTTTATAATTTATTCTAATCACACATAATTATTATATTAATTTATAATAAACTATAATCATTAAGTAATATAATATAGTCTTTCATTAATTAGTTTATTAATATATTTTAATACTACACTTTAAATCACTTATAAGTGTAGTAACCATACTTATTTTGGTTAATTATCTGTTTATATATATATATTATATTTAAGTATATTACAAAAAATTACTGATTCTTTGTTTATATCATATTTTTCATTTTTGGACACTAACATAGGAATCTATTTTCCAGTACACTTGAACTCGCCTAATAGTGCTTTTGTGAAAAAAATGTCCTTCCGAAAAAATTAAAGAAATTAATAAAAATAAAAATAAAAATAAAAATGATCATAATCTATTTTGCGAAATGAAAGTTGTATTAGATATCTGTGTTATAAATGTACAAAAATTCGAATTTATTTTTTAAAAAGTTAAAAGTAAGTATTTTATTTTATTTTATTTTATCTTATCTTTATATTAAGGTTCAAATTTTGTGGTGTCGCCTGTGCCATCTGAACTACTGTTCTTAATTTTTTTAATATCTTCGGCTTAATTTCAGGTTCTCCTGTCCTGTCCTGGACGCCATCAAAGTTTAAACGCTCAGAGCATGAGAAGATTATCTAACAAAAGAATCAAAACCAGGTGCGAGTTCCTCCATGTGTCCGGTTCTTCTACAACAAAAAATAAATCTGGAAATAGAGCAGTAGTCTTTGTTAAAAAAACCGAAAATTGATTTATGCTCCTTTCTTCTCACCTGCTTATTAGTCCCTGCGGTTCCTCCATCACACCTCTTTCTCTCGGCTTCAGAATTGACATCTATGAACTTCTGATAACCACCGAAAAAATCTGCCACGCGTCTGAGGCCTGCAATGTGGGAGGAGAGCCAAATTGCAAAAGAAATTCCGCCGATTGGCTTACAATTTACAAGGTCCCACCACTATCTCTCTCTGCCCTCTCTTACCACTTATTCTCTCTCCTCACCGCAACAGCCATTTCTAGCTACCTTTGCTGCAGTGCTCTTCTTTCGTTTTTCTGTTATTGCTCCGGAAAGACGGACGGAAATTCAAGACACCCAGAAAATATTATCACCCCTTACTGCTTCTCCTTCTTCGTACAGTTCGTTCGTTAAATGGCGTCTGCCGTTCTGAGCTCCACGCTCTGTTCGTCTTTCGCAGTTCTTTGTAGAACCCAGAGTTCATTTCCCGTTCCTAAAGAGTTCTCTCAAAGATCCTTCAGGAAACAGTTTCTGTCTGCCACCACATCAGAGCATAAGAGCCCAGTCGAGGTGCCTAGTACTTCTGTTGAAGCGGTTGTTGCACAGGGACCGACGTCAAAGTTGGTCAATGACAGTCCCCAACAGAAGAATCTTCGGATTCTTATTGCTGGTGGTGGCATCGGAGGTTTAGTTTTTGCTCTCGCAGCGAAGAGAAAAGGATTCCAGGTCCTGGTCTTTGAGAAAGACATGAGTGCGATTAGAGGTGAAGGGCAGTACAGGGGCCCAATTCAGATACAGAGTAACGCTCTGGCAGCTCTGGAAGCCATTGACATAGATGTCGCTGAAGAAATCATGGCTGCCGGTTGTATCACTGGAGATCGAATCAATGGACTCGTTGATGGGATTTCAGGCGATTGGTAAGTTCTCAGTCTTTTGGTTTTTGTGATATTGAACGTGGTAAAGGTACTTCACTATGGTTACCTATTTGGTAAAGGAGTTGATTTTCTTTCATATGCCCTCCTCGTTCTTGTTGTCAGATGTGTAATTTATGGTGCTGGCCATCTTACCCATTGTAGCGTCCATATTTATATGTCTGTTTTCCCAAATAAATGGAAACGAGTGTAGGTAAAGATCATCCCATAGCCGATTACGATATAGAGACGGTTACTTTGGTAAGGATAAGCGAGGAACGTCGGCAAAATAAATGGCCGACATTGTGTTGAACACTAACTACTTAATTAAAGTACAGATAAATGGGCAGTTTTTTATTTTATAAGTTACCTTGTAAACCTATAATACCTATTTATTTACTTGTTTACCAGTGGGTAATTGGGTAAAAAGGCATAAGAATCCCTTACTCGTTTGACATGGAACGGTGATCGATTGATTATGGAACAGGTATCATAGGGGTAAGTCTTTATGTGTTTGTTTTTTTTTTCCCATTTTCTCAAGAAAGAGCACAAACGACAGGTAATTTATTTTACACTGCTTCAATTAGGATCAACATGTGGGCCAGTATGTACACACGCCAACCATAACAACAGGGGTTCTTTGTTCACCCTGTTGGCCTCATAAAGCAGACTGTTGCCTGCACTTTATAACATCTTGCTCATCCTAGTGTTTAGTCACTGTCTTCTTCAAAATTCACTGGTTGGACTGTAGGTGGTCAGTGTTGGCTGAACTATATTTCAGGATATAATCCTTCCAAGGTGCTACACACCAAATGCTGTGGAGCTTTTTTGTAACATGAGAATTTTGATGAAACACCAAAAGATGACTTCCAATGGGATAAATAAAATAGTATTTAAAAATTCTTGTCTACTTTCAGGTACGTCAAGTTTGACACGTTTACTCCTGCAGCAGAAAGAGGACTCCCCGTTACAAGGGTTATAAGCCGAATGACTTTACAACAAATATTGGCTCAGGCAGTTGGTGACGATCTTATTATGAATGACAGCCAAGTTGTTGATTTTGAAGATGATGGGAAGAAGGTGATTTAATGCTAAAATATTTCTTTTCACTTTACCAAATGTTGTACCTTCATCTACCAGTGCAGCTTTCCTCACTTATTTCAACATTCTATGAATCAGGTTACGGTGAAACTAGAGAATGGACAATCTTATGAAGGTGATCTGCTAATTGGTGCTGATGGAATATGGTCAAAGGTAGTTTTCGGTGCATTTGTTCATGTTGCTTTCCTTATTTTAAGGGAAAAAAATTGCTTGATATAGCAGCTGGAGATCAACTGATAACAAATTTTATGCACTAAAGGTCCGGAAGAACTTGTTTGGGCCCTCAGAGGCATCCTATTCAGACTACACTTGCTACACTGGCATTGCAGATTTTGTGCCTCCAGATATTGAAACTGTTGGGTATGATATCCATATCTGAGTGTTTAGTTTTTCATTAATATTGTTTTTAATGTTTTAATTAAGATTGCACACCACATTAAACCTAAATTATTGTCCTTGAAGGTACCGTGTATTTTTAGGTCACAAACAGTACTTTGTTTCTTCAGATGTGGGGGCTGGAAAGATGCAATGGTATGCATTCCACAAGGAACCACCTGGTGGTGTTGATGTTCCAAATGGTAGATAAGATTCTTCAGTTTCTTCCTTTTTGTTTTACTTTTAATATTGCCTTGAGTACCTCATGGAGAAATGTGAAAAAGCATTTTAGGGACTAAGTTAACAGGTAAAGTTATTAGTATGTCTGTGGTTGGAATAGAATTGTTTGATATGAAATCCATTCTATCCAGCTCAAGAAGTATCCATGTATAAAAGCCGATGCAAAGTAGAATGTGTTTAAATCTTAGATCACAAAAAGCCTGTATTTGATGAGCTAAGGTGTTTGAGCTATCTCAGAAGACTTGAAAAGGCACAAAGTGGCAACTCAATAAATGTTTCATATGAATAAAAAAAAAAGTAGTCCAACTTGTCGAATTTGCAAACCTCAGTATTTGTGGATATCAAGCTAGAGTATGACCTTTATAAATGCTCTTGTTGGGATTCTCTTCTCTCATCTCATTTCTGTCAGAGCAACTGTGAAGCAGACTGTCATTTTTTTGTGGATCTGAACATTCTTATTTTTTCTCTTCTAGGTTTGATATTTCCTTTTTAATGTTACTTATTTAGTTTGCATCTTCATGCTGCTAATGATTCTGTTATTGATTACATGCTTGTACTTGTCGGTTGGAGTGAACTATTTTGACACTCAAGAGCCCGTCAAATAGAATTCATCATATATCTCTCATGCAAACTTAAAAGCTCAAAATGCATGGGACCAACTTGCATTAGTTAAAAGTCCATGCTGATTATGCAGAGATTTCCTCCATTCATACTATGGTTTAGCTATTTAGACAACATGAAATACACCTTTCACCATCCACTCCTCTACACTAAACTACTTTTGTATTGTCCAGGTAAGAAGGAAAGGCTGCTCAAAATATTTTCAGGGTGGTGTGATAATGTAATTGACTTGATATCTGCAACGAAAGAAGAGGCAGTTATTCGTCGTGATATATACGACAAATTCCCTTCTTTGACTTGGGGAAAGGGGCAAGTAACCTTGCTTGGGGATTCTATTCATGCCATGCAACCAAACATGGGTCAAGGTGGCTGCATGGCTATTGAGGTATTCTCTCCTATCTTTCCACCTTGAACCAGCATGATTTCTGCTATATTTGTAGGTGAATATTTAAAATGATCCATTTCTTAGTAGATAGTTAAGAATAGTGGAATAACTGGTGTATCAAATTAGTTTCCGGGTACAGTTTTGGCATTCAAAATATGTACTCAGATGGATGGAAATCTGCAGCTACATTAATTATGGTTATCATTTTAGGAGTTTTGAAGGAAAATACCAAAGTGATAGTTGATACCCTTCAAAACCTTGATGTGCTAGAATCCAATTGAATTGATATAGGTGTTTCATTTTCTTAGGGACTTTGTGCAGCAAAGCAACTAAACATTATCTTAGTTAGTATATGATTCGGATATTTGCTGTGCTACTTTCAATTTCATAGGATGCTTATCAGCTTGCTTTGGAACTTGAGAGAGCATGGCAACAGAGTGTTGACTCGGGAACTCCTATTGATCTTCCAACTTCCTTGAAGCGGTAACTTTCTTCTGTCATCTTCCTTCTCTTTTTCCCCCCTGTTTCATAACAAGAAGTGAAGTTTTTTGTATTTTATTGTTTATGCCTATCAAATTCAAATGTTTATTGCAAATTATTGGTTTGAGACATGTTTCTAAACTCTTGCTTTGTTTTTTTTGCTTTTTTTTTTTTCCAGCTATGAGAAAGAGAGAAGACTTCGTGTTGCTGCCATATATGGAATGGCAAGAATGGCTGCTATAATGGCTTCAACCTACAAACCATACTTGGGTGTGGGCCTTGGACCATTATCAGTAAGCACATAGATAAAATCTATTTTGTCTTACATGGGAATTATTTTAAGTACTCCTTGATAATAAGTTTCTTATCCAGTTTTTGACCAAGCTTCGCATTCCACATCCGGGAAGAGTTGGTGGGAGATTCTTTATAAAACTTGCGATGCCTTTAATGTTGAGTTGGGTGTTGGGTGGTAATAGGTAACTTTGTTTAAACTGTCTGTTTGCATCTTTCCAATTTGTTGATCTTTATCTTAATTTTTGTTTAATCTCTATTGTGTGTTCAGCTCTAATCTTGAAGGAAGACCTCTAAGTTGCAGACTCTCTGATAGAGTATGTTTTTCATTTTGTTTTCTGCGAAAGCTATTAAATTCTAATAGGTATAATTAAGAAAAACAAACAAGTATATTTTGTGCTGTGTAGGCAAGCAACCAATTACAAAGATGGTTTGCAGATGATGATGCCATGGAGCGTGCTCTTGATGGAGAGTATGATCCACCATCACCAGATTGTCTCCATGAGGTTTCATGGTGCTTTACTGAAGTTTACTTATTATTCCTACTTCTGACTATATGTTCTTTTCTATAGGTGGTATCTCTTACCTATTGTGGATGAGGCCAATGGGCCCTTAGAACCTATTCACTTGAGCAGGGATGAAAAAAAACCATGCATAGTAGGGTAGGCCCTTGTATTCTTTCTTTTATGCTTGGTTTCTTTTTACAGTAAATTGGCAACTAGTGCAGTTAAGCAGAACAGTTGTATTTATTCACTTGTAATGAAATTTCCTCCTTATATGATTCTATAGTAATGTTTCATTTTTTATTGATAAAAATGACATTTCTTTTAGATATTTTTCAGCTGCACATTTCTTGTTCCCATCGGGAACGTACTTTATTTTAGTTGAGACTCTTTACAAAAGCTCATTCTTCTATTTTGCTGCAGGAGTGTTTCACATCATGCGCCTGAAGACTCCGTAGTCATATGCTTGCCACAAGTAGGTTTAATGTAGTTAAATGCACATTTTGTTTAAAAACGTAAAAAATCTACTCCCATCGAACACAAAGTCTGATGCTTTCATACTCTTGTTGTTTTCTGAGTGTCAGTGCTCCATTCAATACCTTTGAGTAAACAAATTTGCTTGGATGGGTGGAAACTACTGCAGATGAATGTAGGAAAAACAAAGAGATCTGGGTTAAAGAGCTAACAAAGGAGAAAAAAATATCCAATTAAATGTTCATGTGCTGACCAAGATTTACTTGTTCCAGTATAATCAGACTGCAATTTCCTTGTCTTGTAACCCTGCTTTAACACTTTGTTCGAGGTTGTTTCTCCACATAAATTTCCTGATATTTGCTTGATTCTTAATTGATGTGTTATCTGTTAACCACTGTTGTATGCAAAATGACCAAAGTGGTCAAGTCAAAACTTGTTTTTGAAGATTTCTACCATGAGATATTATCTGCATGTCTCACTTTAGACAATTTTATGTCTAGCTAATATCTAGCCTGATAAAATTCTCCAATTGTTTATAAACTCCTGATTATTCTTTTTTTAATTCATGTAATTTGCGATTTATTTACTTCATAATCATCAGCACTATCACTTTGTCATAATTAATAAATCTAATTTGTAATTATATACAGTTGGCCAACAATTGATTACCAGAAGAGTGGTAACGTTTTCAAGTATGAATGACATTCACTAATTGCACTTCTTTTACTAATTATTTCAGGTATCTGAAAAACATGCCCGCATCCATTGCAAAGATAATGCCTTCTACTTGACTGATCTGCAAAGTCAACATGGTACCTGGATTACTGAGTAAGTGTCATGATAGTACTATCCGAGTCTGTTTATTTAATTTTTTTATATTGTTATTTGTTATAATGATATGGTTTCACTGAATAACACTCTTATGCCTTGTAGTAAGGAGGGGCGCCGCTACCGTGTGCCACCCCACCTTCCTGTTCGGTTTCATCCATCTGATGCGATACAGTTTGGTTCACAAAAGGTAAAGATACTTCAACTCATTTTGAAATTTACCCGTTTAACTATAGGTTCTAAAATATGCAATTAAGTTGAACATAAATAAAAAATCGTGTTATTTGCACAACCTGAGCAGAAATGGTTCCATGCATGGCCTCTGGTTGACATATACTGCAGAACAACATTTACCTTCTGATGAGTGAAGTTTAGTCTTTGTTGTCAACGCTTTATTTATCAGTTATTGATTGGATGAGTAAGTTTGTCAACTAATGCTAATTTAGACTAGGGTAATTAGTAAACTTGGCCTGTTTCTAAGTACTGCCATATGGATGTCATATCTCCAAACATGGCCTTGTTTAAAGTTTATGAATAGAAACTTAACCAGACCATAGTTTCAGGATAGAAAAAATGGATTTGGTGCAGGCATATGAACAGAGAAGGTCTTCCTTCCCATCTGCTTTCACAGGACGGATGAAGAGCCTCTCCCTTCATCTTTGTACTGGGTTTGGAAGAAGGAGAGTTTGCTCCTCTGCTGACATTTTGACAGAAAGAGAGGGATAAAGGGTCCTCTTGTTTGCTATCCCATCCACCTTCATCCCTCACATGAGGGTGAAAGCCTTCCCCTTTCCTCTCTCACTTATGGAGAGGAAGCAGGAGAGTGGAGGGCACATGTCCCCTCTTTCTTTCCAAGCAGAGGGTAGCCTTTTTGTTATGTACCCTTACTAAAAACGTTTTTTCACCAATTTGTGCATGCAATTTGATTTCATGGAATTTATCCCCTAGAAGGTTGATCATTAGAAGGTGGGTGTCATATCGATACTATGTCCTGGAGTCTAGTACTCAAAATTTGGGGCAGTTCACTAGATTTTTGTATTTTAGATAGCCGCATATGAGATGCTAGGCTTAAGACCATGCACTGAATTGATATTACATCATTATAGAATAATGTTTGTGACCCTTTGAGTGGGTAATTAAACCTTAAACCCATCAACCCAATCACCTTCTAATCTCATTTCCTTTAATCTTAGAAATTGGATTTTGATAATAGGACAGTGAATTTGAAGTTGAAAGTGCCCTGCCATGCAAAAGAAATTGAAGGTCTCACTCTCTTTTGTGCAGGCCACTTTTCGGGTAAAGGTCATGACGTCGTTACCAGAAACAAAGCAGAGTCACGCCCTACAAGCAGCTTGACAACAAGTAACTTCTGCCCAAAGACTCCACGACTGTACAGATTCATTTAGAGAAATGCGAGAAGGGGTACAGAAAGATTTTTCTTTTCTTCTGTTCTGACAATTGCATACAAAGATAAAATTCATCAGTTTTCCAGTTTGAAATGTTGATAACATTAAAATGAAACAGAAGAAAACAAATATTTCAGTACATAGTTTCGGAGTTTAGTTTATTTGTATTTTATTCTTCTTCTTCGTTTTTTTTTACAATGGGGGCGAAGTAACTTATTTTTATTCTCAAAATTGTAGGGCGTGCAAGATTTGATACCGTGATTAAGATTTACCATTTACGTATTTTTTGGCTAGGATAACATAATAGAAATGAAAGGAAAGTAGAAAGATTTCCGAATATGAATGCCATCTGGAGGATATATCCTCTCATTCAAGATCAATAGAACCTCCCTTTTTGTCTTTGGAGGCTCTCATGGAACCAGAAGAAGCTGTCGCGCAGCTCAGAAAAGTATCATTTGTTATGCTAATGCAACACATTAACCTAGTTACTGTGTGATCAAATGACGACTAGATGAAACAAGTAAATCCATGCACTAGTTGTTTTACAAATGGGGGCAAAGAGTCCTAAAAATCCCATCAGTGGCCCAGCAGACAAAGGTTGAGCTGTGATATGCCCGAATCCTTCATTTGGGCTAGAACAGAACAACAAAGTTCACATTCAAAATGAAAAATCTGTATACAACATGGTCTGCTATTTCATTAAAATAGTTACAAACCACCAAAAGGTCGTCCACAATAGCTACATAAAGACACTTGGTCAAGAAGATTAACTAATTGATGAGAGTCTAAGACATTCACTTTGACACCTCTTAAGGCAAAGATCATTCCAGTTTGGCACCTGATGCTGGTTTACACAAACTGTTCGAGCACAAGCATCAGCACAGGCATCAAGCTCTGAGACCCCGCAGACTGTAACACAAGTATCAGGTGTTGGGTCCTTAGAGAATGCACCGACCTTTTTCAGCATTCTTTTTGATGTACAGACCCTCTCACACACAAATATGTCATCTGGGTTCTTTTCACGCCCACGGGCATCCTTTTGCCTCTGTTCTTCAGCACGTCTTCTTTTTGCTCTGATAGTTTGCCCTAAACCAATGGCTGGAATTGCAGCACCTACTAGGGCCCACCATATGTCAACCATTGGTTTAAGTACCCTTCAAATACCTTCCTCTTCAACTCTTCTTTAGATTTCAAGTGATAACCAAGAAATTGGAAATGTCAATGCCAAGATCTTGAGAAACACCAGAACATCTCGTTTGAACTGCACTTTAACCCATCATCATGTCATAATATATATCACAATGCTTTTCTCTTTGAAGTAAAACCTGAAATACTCGAACATTTGGAATAACAAAAGCCCAAATACTCCCACATTTATTACAATGTCATACAACTGTATCCTACCATGGAGCCAATAAACTGGCTACTAAGTTCCCTTAAACAGGCATATCAAGCAGAACCAACAGCCATTGATGAAAATAAATGAAATTTTACAGATAAGAGTACCTAAAAAGAAAAATTAGCTGAAAAAAAAACACAAAAGAAAAGCATATTGAACCAACGGACAGCATTATCAGTAAGATATGTCTATTTGTTACCAATACAAGTTTATGTTTTTCTCCTCCAGATAAAAGGCCTAAACATTCTCCACCGTAATGAATTCTTGTACTTATTGTTTATCTATGGATTTGTATTTTTTTTTCTTTTTTTCTGAAAGGCAACCAAAGAGTGAAACAAAGACAAGCATCACCCAGACTATCTCAGAGAGAGGTAAAGCAATGGGAGAAGCGCTTTATACTCTATCCAACGGTGCATAAAATATTTTAAAAATTGACTTAACAAATTGGAATTGAGAGAGCACCAAAAGTTCTGTAGTAAAAGTAAATGATCTCCTTACTTCGATAGGCAAGTATTTTTTCCATGGAGGGAACCATCTTATCCATGATCAGTAAGGAAGGAACCATCTTATCCGTACTCAGTAAGGAGCTTCCGTTATCCAGCTAAGAGCAGCCTTTAGGCCCAATGCATCTACATTCTTCAGAACCTTTTTAAGTACGTGAAGATTTTTGAAGGGAATTGAGAATTTACACTAATAAGTTAATAGGTTCAAATAAGATACAATCGAGTCCGTATGTTTAACAAAAGAAAAAAGGACATTTTAATGTGCCTTTGGTTTGTTCATTAAAATAAATAAATTCTTCAATAAAGAGAACACATTCCGCATTAGATATATCTTTAAGTATAAAGTCCATGAAGAGCCTGGTGATAAATGTTTTATTTGTCATTCGTTTTTCTCCCTTTCTCTTTTCCCACTGTCACCTAGTTTTCCATTTCAATGCTCAAATAAATACCTTAACAAACATTTGGAGGAAACTAGGGAAAAAAGAGAGTCATAGAGGACAAAGATGAAATAAACCTAAACTGCCAAGGGTGCTGCGAGTGAAACCAGACAAGAATTAGTTATCCAGAGTTTTTTTTTTTTATCAACCAATAAATTAGTCGAAAATAATATCTCGTTTTCCAAAGGGGAAAGCCACATTGTCCTCTATTTCGACTTGATAATTGAAAGATGAATGTGTAGTGATACTTGCAATTCTATTCAGACATAAATACTCATTTATATTTCAACGTTTTTTTCATCCGAACAAATAAACTTCGATACAACCGTATTCAAAATACGAAACTACGCAGTTAAGAGCGCCTCCATAGGTTCGAGAAAGGGTGACAAACAGTGAAATTGTAAGCTGATAGAGATAAACAGAGAACAAGCACAGAAGAAAATGTAAAGAACCAGCGGCGAAAGACGAACAAAATGTAAAGAACGGGTGAGTAAAGCAAATATAAGAAGAAAAAGAGTTGAACAGTCATTCCAAAAAAATTCTTCGAGAAAACGAAAATCCCATATGAACGGGAAAAGAATAATTCGAATATGACAAGGAAAATAAGTACCTGGAATCAGAGATTTGCTGCAGTCATCTTGACACGTTACGATCTTAAACTCTACTGGGAGCAAATCGATTCAAAAAAACAGAAAAGAAAAAGGAAACTAGGGTTATTCGATTTGGCGACGCTTGTGTTCGCTGAGTGGAGTGAAAGTGTGAACTCATTTGTTATTATGGAGTCCGGTTTTCTCCCTCGCTTTTTTTATTTATAATTTTTTAAATATGACCCAACTCGAGGCTGTATTTACAAGATCTTAAAATTTACGAGCAAAAGAGTAATTAACCGTTTTTTTTTAAAATAGAATTTAAAAACCAGATATAAGCCTTTCACACTCTCCCATCTCTGTTTAGGAGCCGTCTCTAGGGCCTTTTTTCTCTCTCCTCCTAATAGGATCTCAACCATCTAATTATGATCAACGATTATCTCAATCGTTTGATCAATGACTATCTCAATCGTTTGATCATGTTCAGACATATGAGATAATTGTTTCGTATGTTTCGCACCAAAAATTTAAAATTATATTTAATAATAATTATTAAATTGGGTTACCTACTAATAAACTCAAGATCTTTGTATTCAATAATCTATATGGGACTATTCCTTAATACTCTCCCTCACGTGTAACCCTTTTTTGTGGCTCTACAAGTGGATAATTTAGGAGTAAGCAGTTGGTATAGGCCCTCTTTTGTGGCTCAACAAATGGATAGTTTTAGGTGTATGTTAACTCTACAAGTAGATAATTTAAGTGTAGGCTCTGATACCATGTTAAATTGGGTCCAAGGCCTTATCCCAAAATGACTAGCTAACTTAGAAACATCTTTACCAACTAATAAACTTAAGATTTTTGTACTCACTAATCTATGTATGACTAATCCTTAACAATAATAACACAACAAAAATTAAATTGGATATGAGGAAATCAAATCCTCGATAAAATTACCCAAATGTCTTGTTAGAATAAGAATTTTACTTTGTTTTTGTTGTATTTGATAAATAATAAATAATGGAAAAAGGGCCATGATTAGCCCATAATACTCAACTTATCAGCAATATTGACATTCGTTAATGGAACAACGGAGCACCTGGATCTGTGGGAGCTCATATATATTTATTTCTTTCATTTGTATAAAGACAGCATGACCAGCCGTAACTGAGAGTATGTACATTTTGGCATTCATTCCCGGATTCACCTGTGCTGTCATGATCTAATCCTCCTCCTCTAATGACTTTTTTCTCCCCTTTCTGGTTTTCTCTACTTTGGATTGTACGCAACGCAACCTCATTGATAGTGGCTTTGGATATCTCGTTTTTCTGTCGAATGCTCTCACACAAATGAATGCTGCAAGAAATATAGCTTTCAGAGTCGGGCTCAAGAAGCACAAGAAGCAAGGACACTGGAATATGTTATGTTCGTTCTTCGTTTAGGCAGAGAATTTGGCTGAGGTGAGCGAACTACTATTAGGTTTTAAGGGGAGGCAACCAATAACTTAAGTTTACTGTTGTTCAGAACTGCAATTGTAATAGGATATTTCCCTGTTGAATGTTGAAGAAGTCTACTGTTGGTCAGTAAGTTATATCTTTTCTCTTCAGCTCAGGCTGGTCGTCTGTGAGTGAAAGTTGAGTGGGAAAGAATAATCCCTTATTTGATTTGGGATAGATCCTATTCTTATTAGTTGGGAAGAGGCCTCCTGACTTTGCCTTGTCATTTGGGAGGAACTAGCCCACCTTTAACATCTAAGTTGCCAATTCTAAATAGTACAGCATCAATTGTGGATGGTTTTCATTCCATCTAGTGGGCAACAAAATGAAGTAAATCAATGAGCTTCCTTGTCAAGTTATAGGTTCTTACCTCTTGAAAAGAGATTGCAGGTCTCATCTAGTGCTAAATCTGAAAGAAGACAAAATAAAGTCATCATTGTTTGAATCTGAATACAGAATGTGTTCATCTAATATTGTTATTGTCCTACCTCTACATATAGCAGAAATAGATGCCCCAACATAGACCAACCGTCTGGGCAGGTTCCATAGCCATGCCCTAGGCACATCAATGGGCTTGAGGCTAGACTGGTGATCGGCAAACACCTGTTCAAATAAAATCAATCAGCACCATTCTTATCCACTGTGTAGGGTAGGGAGCTCACAGAGGTGTTAGACAATGAATTCGAAGATAGAGAATAACAAACTTACCTCGTTAACCTGAAAATATGTGCCATTTAGTGGAAAACTGCCTCTCATTGTGGTTCGGCATGGCATCTGTTAATGCAGATGTTTCAAAGAAATTTAATGCTGTATCTTACTGCATATAATTTGCACATACTTACAATGTACATATTGCATGTTACTCAAACATGTGACCGAAAGAATTTGTACAGATATGCAGACTAGCTTACCAATAGTGTAGCTCTGACTGTTTTGGCTGTTGCTTCTCTTACGCCATGGCATGCTGCACATGTCTCCATCTCACAAAGTTTACCAGAATCTTGTGAGCTGCAGGATGTTTCTGGTGGTTGGGCTGATTGTGCAGTTTCTCCTGATATTAAGTGTTTGAACAAGTTCAGTCTTCTAAAAGAAAGATGAGACTCACAGAAATGCTAGTTATGGACTCCTTAATTCACTAACCGGGTGCCCATATGGAAATAAGATACGGACAGGGATCATCTGGCTCTCTCGGTTCCAACTGCCAATCATAAAGCTCCAAAGATTAATAGTACAAATTGAATTAGGCGTTAGTGAATGGAATTAAGTAGCTTACCCCATTTAGAAGAATGTGCGAATCTGGAACTTCGTAGCTGCAGCCAGAGAATGAGGAAAACATCATACATTAATCTTAACTTTTCATGTTATTGGATCTGCATTCAAAATTTTGGAAATGAAAACTCTACTTCAGGACCGTACTCACACAAGGTGCATTGTTCGCAGTCGCTTTACATTCTTTAGCTTGGGCATAGGGTTTGAAGCAGCTTCCAGAGCTAAAGTCACTAAAGCATTTGACACTTCTCCATCTTGGAGGTCCATACTGTCTTCATGCAAGTCGCAGAGATTAATTGTAATAATCTCATCAGCATCATTTGTCTGGTAAACAGAATCCTCAATATCAGGACAAACTTCTGGGTCAGTGGTAATTGTACTTTCATGTGCAGGTGAAGCCGGTTCTTCTATCAAAGGTTCACAGCTAGTTACTCCATCATCATAATGTGAATATGAGGCTGACTGTAGTTGAGGTAGTGGTACCGATTGAATGAGCTCTTCATGGTCCTTCTTTGAGGCACTCAGGGGAAGAAGAGTTGATGGACTTGAGGTCTTTTCCCCTGTACCAGGCAACCGAAGCTTTCCACTGATATAGGCTTAAGTGTCAGTAACCAAGTTTTCCAGTTATGGACAACATGACAGCATAAAATTTTAGTCTGAATAAAATTGAATTGCAGAATGGACGAGGGGGGCAGCTAGGTGAGTTTTCTTTCTCTTATTTACTTTCTTTGGCATGTAGAAGTGAGTTTTAACTAATAATCCAATGGAGCATGGTTTGTCTGCCCACTTGGATGGCTCTGTTATGAGGAACAAAAAAGTGTTGGATCCTAGATGGGTAGTGAGGTTACATGCTTTGCTGAACAAAGTTGGGAAGTGGCAAAGTACCATAGTGAGATTTTAACAGTTTTTATCCTTTTTGCTCCTTCAAAAGATTAGCAATCCACAGGAATGTCTACAGACCTTGCACATGAGCTAGCAAAGTGTCTACACTCCGCTCTCATTGGACAAACATGGCATTTGGGGCTTCTTTTTGTACAGAAAACCTGCAAGGGAAAATCTTGAATCACTAAAAGTACACTCAGATCAATCACATCCGAAAGCTTTAAGTGCATTAGAGAATGAATATCACTTAATAGATTAGTAGAAGAGAGTGGATACCTTCCCAAAGGTAATCATTTGATAATGCAACTCATACCTGCCATCATGCTAGTATGTTAAAATCTCTCTTTATTATCTGAAATTATCAAATCAAATAATCTGCAAAGAGTAGCTTTTATGGGTTTACAATGTTTCTTTGTCTAGTTTACAAAGCCGTGGCCAGAGGTACTTCTGAATTGAATCCATCATTGGGTACCTGTAAAAGAAAAGAAATAATTAGGAAGGTTTATATTGACTAATCGCTTAGTATAATCACCCATTAAAATCTAGATACCTACTGTTCCAGAAGATGCAACTGGACACTTTCAGGCATTGGTTGAAGAGGAACCCATCCCAGTCTTACACTAATACGAGCAACATTTGTATCAACCTTAAAAAATACAGAAAACCAAAAAATGAGACCAAAGTTTTCTTTGTGAAATTAGTGTATAAGAAATACAATTTATTTACAAAAGCTTACAGGGAAAGCATGATATCCAAGTGCCAAAAGGCGAACACATTCAGCACTTTTCAGGCCCAGTCCCCTTATACTCAGCAAGTAATCTCTGAAAAATTGCTTTACCTCGTTTTAGTGCTCTTTCTGGACAACTTCCACAAAGAAGGGCTCATAATCAATTTATAATTGAATACATAATTAGATTTGCTCTTACTTTGCTTTGTTTGGTTGGACATGTCTTAGCCATTCCAAATCCAAGCTCCCATGTTTGCTGATCAATCTGTTTAGGAATTCCTGAAGTATTAAACAACACCAATGGGTGACCAAACTATAGCCTTTTGCAGTGACAAAACTACAGAAATGCTGAGAAATAGGAAGATAATGTTCCCTTAAGGATACCTTTATTTTCTGTGAGAGTACATTATGCTGTCCACGAAGCTTAATGGCATCAGCGACTTCACTGACATCGGCAACCCTTACTGCTTCATAATCTAGTGAATCCATTACAGAAGCATTTCTTTGGCTTTTCAGTTCCTTGCAACAGGCCTCTTTTCTTAAATAATCCCAATCAAATTCCTCCTCCTCGTTTTTTTCCTTCCTACCATTACCTTTGCTTCTGGGTTCGGTGAGCTTCCCTTTGACACTCTGTGATGAATTTGATTCATCTATTTTCCACAGCAGTACTTCGTCATTCAAGCTGCATTGTCTGCTATTTAAAATCTCTTCTTTTGACAGCACAGGCTGCACAGTAATATTACAACTCTGAGCGAATGCATTTATAATACTTCCTAGGTCAGATCCATCTGCGCATGAATTATCTTTGTGCTTGCTGATTTGGGTCGTCTCTCTTATTTGTGAGAGGTTTCCATGTTCCAATGCAGTTGAAAAGTCGCTTACAGGTAGGGATGAGTATAATCTGTTTTCGACTTGGGAAAGATCAAAACGGCTCAAATCCGGAGACCCAGAATCCTGTCTTGTACTGCATTCATAAACAGATTGACGCACACTCATATGGCCACCTTGTGATACGATTTCCTTTCCATTCAGAACTGGAATTTCACTTCCATTTAATACCGAGACAGCCAAATCTCCTTGCATTTGTAAAATCTCCAGAAACGAGAGACAATTACCTCTCACCGGAGAGTTCTGTGATGGCAAGACAGAGTTCGGCAATGTACTAGACCAAATTTGATTCTGAGTTCTCTTTAGTGAAACGACAGAGTTTAACACAGAACTCGAGCAAGTTGGATCCTGAGTGTCCATGCTTAAAGGGTCTTGTTCTATAAATGTTTCTGTTCTAACTTTCGTACTGGCGTCATCAACGTAGCTTGTGGCCGAGTTAGATGTCGTTTCGTTGATCTCGGTTTCACTTGTCTTTTCTTTAGATGAGCTTGATGACTGAAGCGGGAACCTTGCTGCAAGAGACATGAAAGCAGAACTGCAGAGAGAAAAGCAGAGTAATTACTCTATCCCTGTCAAACTAAAATTTCTGAAGAAAAACTAATAGCCTACCTTGATAAATGGTCTGACACGTTCTGAGTGAGAAAGACTCCTACAATCGAGTCCAAAACAGATCCTTTCCACTGCGAAAATCGCCTGTCACCTGAAAAAATACATCAAGACACAAATTTCATGAGAGAAGACGCTTGAGAACCCAATACTAAAAGTGCTTAGCTATCGCAATATGTTCAGAATTCAACTATGGCCCTGCGCGCAGGGAAAGTTGAGGGTGAAAGTGAATTCCCTAGTGAATTTCTTTTTGCTTGTTCTTATGAAGAGTGAGCGAAAGTGAATTCACCGCCCACTGTGTCTGAATTCACTTTTACTTGCTCGTTAGCTCCCCCATCTTTTTCTTTCTTCTCCCTCCCAGCTGCACTTTCATTCACTTTCACTTTGATCAGGTAATATATTTGCCAAAAGATGAGTAGCTTTGATATATTCCAGTGCACTTTCTATTAGAAACACTAATGTATACTATAATTCACTTTCATTTCCACTTTAATTGGGTAATATATTTCCCAAAAGATGAGTCGCTTTGATATATGAATTTCTGTAAAAAAATAGTGGATAACAGTAAATGTACACCAGAAACAATACCTAGAACCTGGAGCATGCGAACCAAGAATGAATCCATGCGCCCCTTAAAAACTTGCCTATCTCCTTCCAATTTCTTCTCCAGCTCGGCATCCAGGTCTTCTGTTTGTTCACCTTCATCTATCTTCCTCCGATGTTCCCATGCTACTATTGAGTTTTCATCCAGGTGTACTTGGGGCTTGAACTTGCGAATATTAAACATATCTGCGTAAGGAACGATCTGTGTCATGCCCTCAAAGGGAACTATCTGCCCCTCTTTCTCTTCAGGGCCTCTCTGCATCATTTGCTCTTCAGGAACTGTCAGCCTCCCAGCATCGTGCAGTACAACTTGTGTTAGCGAGGAGGGATTTGTCTTCATGTCATTGTCATCTGCAGAAGGATGATTATGCAGAGAAATCATCAATAAATTACTTGACTGAGCCGTTTCATCGATTTTCTGGATTAGATCAGCTATTAGGTCTTCTCGTTCTACAGTTGAGTTTGAATCTCCAGGGGTCCCCTTATTCATTTCCTGATCGACCTCATCCGTTTTTTTATTTCCATTGGTGAAGAACCCTTGGCTTTCTTGTAAGCAACTGGGATCTCCAAAATCTCCTTCGTCAAGTTTGTTCAGACATTTTCTGCCCTTCTTTCTTGATGGTTTCAGTTCCGGCGGATTGAGTAACAACAAGGTTTTGAAACAGGGAGAAACCAGCAGATGCCTGCTTTCCCTAATAGAAGAGTTATAGAACCAAATTCGGTTTGATTTGTTTCCAACTCTTGTCCTTTTTCTCTTGCAAACACGAGGAAAACTGTCCTTGTTCTCACCAAATATCAAAGAGAAGTGAAGGGGTTTCAGTGGAATAGGATTAACAGTGTTACTGTGAAGACAATCCAAGCTTTCGTTAGAGTCACGTTCACATGTTGACTGCCCCAGAGGCGGCAAATTTAAATCGAAATCATCGTCTTGGTTCTTTTCCTCGACTGTCTCGTTTAAATCAAACTTTAAAACCCTTCTGCATGAGCTTCTTCCACCTTCTCCTGCTGCATGTGTAACTGCTGTTTCTACTTCTGCAAGAGAAACTCTTTCTGTCGTACCTGAAGCACCAGCATTGTTAACTTCCGCAATCATTTTACGTGTATATTTACGTTTAACTCTCTCACAAACTTCCCCGCTGTTTACTTGAATGGAGCATTTCGGAGGTTTCGGAACCTTCGGACTCTTTTCCTTCTGCCGAACTTTCGGAGGCTTTTCGCCCTTAGGCTTCTTCGCTTTTCCCTCATTGATCACTCTAGGCCTGTGTTTCCTCTGTTTTCTCGGCTTGAGTGATGATGATTCTTTTCTACATCCAACTTGTTCAGTGGATTGACTGCAGTAAATGGTGTCTCGAACGGGTGTTATTGGGCCTAATTGTATAAAACAATTCTTTCAGATAGATATGAATAACAGTACTAAGAAATTGGAAGTTCTGTGAGAGTTGGACATGGTTTTTACACCGGATGAAAGAATCACAACATAAATAATTTGAACTCAATGAAATTCATCTCTGATGAAGGAATGCAATGAAATGTAAAGATAGTAAAAATGAAGGCATTCTTGTTTTATGAAGGAAAAAAAAAGACAGTACCAACTTTAATTTATAGAAACATGATTAACTGGTAAAGAGTGTCAGTAGACAAAGAAGAGATCAGCAGAAATCAGAAAGGGAGAAACTCAATAAAACTTTTTTTTAATGAATAAATGAAGCTTTTTCAGCAATAATCAAGAGTTCGGAAAAGCTTATACTGAAAAACTCTTACAAGTTGGCTCTTGGGGAGGAGAGCTGCTAGAACTTTCCACACTAGCAGCAACGGGTAAGGTTTGATCCATCAATTGCGGCGCCACCCCCGACCAGAGCAGCAGAGGATTCGATGACATCGCTCCTGATACACTTTGCAACATCTGACTGCAAGAAATTCGGTAGCTTGCAGCCACGAGATTGTTGAGTTGCTGAAACAGATCAAAAGGAAGGTACTAAAAGCACAGTAAATGGGGAGGAAAAAGAAACTCGATGTAACGTATTTTCGTAATAATTATCGTTCTAATCGGCAAACCTGTTCTACAGAAGCCATTGACGAAAGATAAAATTCTGGTGAGACTTGAGTGAAACTTGAAGATGATTGCGGCCCATCGAACAAAGCGCTCGACATTGGTGGCTGCTGCTCGGAGGTTGACGGGGTGGCCGGTGTCCACGTCTCTCCCGACAGACGGAAGCTTCCTCCTTCGCTGAATTCCATCTATCAAAGCATCAGAATTTCCTAATTCTCTACTACCAGAGCTTTCTCTCAGGAGTTTCTTCTATAGGCTACTTTGAAGCAGCAATCAGATTGACGCTGGCGAGCTTCCTTTCTCGGCCAATCTCTGAGAAGATCCAACTACGTAGCTTTGGATGGCTGCGTGGAGTGGGGGTAATTATGTCATAGAAAATTAGGTGGTTAGTTTTCTTTTTCTGTTTTGTTTTAAATTTTAAATATCCTAAATCTAAATGGATAAAATTCTATCTTTTTTATTATTTTAAATTTAATTTGAATTTACTTTATCTCAAGTCTTAGGATTATTTTTCGTGAAAAGAAAAACTAAATTCACTGAATATTTCTTGTCTATATATGTGACAACTTAAATTCTTATATATATTTCTTTATTTATAGGGCCCATGTAATTAATTGACATAAATATTATTTAATCAAAATATTTTATTATGATAGTTATTGTATTACTATTTTATCATAGTAATAATTTATGTTATTTTGTGAATAGTTTAAGTTTTAGTCATGCAATAATAATTATAATAATTATTTTATTTATTTAAATGACTTTTAAATAAAGTTAAATATGTAACTAAATTTAAAATTATTTATATTTATTATTTAAACAATATATTTTATTATTTAATATATTTATTATTATTTTATTATATTATTCTATTGGGATTTATGAAATTACTGCCTTTTTTAATAACAAACCGTTATTCTATTTAAACATAAAAATTATTATTATTATAATTTAATCATTTATAATTATTCAGTTATGTTAAGTTAATTGAGTGCGTTAATTTAAATAAAATTTAAATTATTTTAAAATCAATTTTAAATTATTTATTTGAATTTTTTCTTCTTGATTACATAATTAAAATATTTTTAACTTAATTTAAGTTCTTATATTTATTAATAAAATAATATTATTTTATAATTAAAATTTGAGGATGTTGAAATTTTTTTTCCTATTTTACTTCCCTCTCTAGAACTTCATCTAGCTCTTAGATAATTGAATTAAAATTTTACAATTACTAAAGAACACAAAAAGTGAAGAGAAAAGATAATAAGTCTATATTTTATAATGAATTAAATTAATAATTTTATTTTAACTTGTAATTTTATTAATTTAGTGTAAATTAAAATCTATCTTATTTATTAATAAAATATCCTAATTAATTATTTATTATATTATATTACTATTTTAAGAGTAATAATTAAGATATCGTAAAAGTTAGAATTTTTAGGCATTATAAAAGTAACCATGTTTGTTTAGGCATATATTTTTTATATTTAATTAAATTAATATTTATATTTAATTTTGAAATTATTTAGCTTATTTTGTTAAATACAACTATCTTAATAAAGTGTAATCAATCAAAGTATTTTATGAGTAAACTCGATATCCACTTTCTATTACATTTTTCATTGTACACACTAACACAAGAAAATACTTTATACTACATTTTCCATTGAGCGCACCAACAAAAAAAAAGTAATTCACTTTCACTTTCCATTTCACTTTTATTTAAAAGTGCACTACCGCCCCCCTAAGTCATTTGGTAGCATGCAATTTATTAGATGTAAGGTTGTAAACGGAATATAAATGGAGCGGAATAAATTACTTCATATATTATTTTATTTGTTTAAAGTATATTTGTGTATGATATTATCAATATACATTAATTGTTTCGTATGTAATTTATTTATCTATTCATTGAACGTTGGAAAGGATAATTGGCTAAACAAATTAAATTAAATTAAAATTAAAATTTTAAGATCATAAAAAGGCCCCAAATGACAACTCCCTCGAAACAATAATTGTGATAGTGTTAATGTTATAAGACCCGGTCCAGACCAGACCGGTTTTCACCATTTTACGAAGGAATCACAAAAAACACAATTTGGATTGAACCGGTCTTCCCTCTCTCTCTTGCAACCATACGGACAGTCAAGGGTAGGAGTGGCTTCGAACCAAGCCGGTTCGCGAGCCGGCTCGGTTCGGCTCGGTTCGATTCGTCATTTATCGAGCTCGAGCACCGAAATCGGCTCGTTTACCTTAACGAGCCAAGCTTGACCGAAGCTAAGTTTGGTTCGTCGGCTCGCGAGCCGGCTCGAAATGAGTAAGATCGGTATGAATCGGTAACGCGAGCGAGCGGGGGAGTGGGAGCGAGAGCGAGGGGGGGAAAATTTTTCCTCCCCCCTCGTCACCGCCGACCCCTCTCATCGATTATTGTCGCCGTCTCTACCGCCGTCGTAGCTGTTCGCCGGCGTCTATACCGCCGTCGCAGCTGCTCGTCGGCCGCCTCTGTGGCCGTTCGTTCGATTTCTTCCTCTCCTCGCCGTCGCCTTTGTTTCTGTCGCCGCCGACTCCGTCGTGGCCGTCATCACCAACGATAGGTCCTCCCCGGCGCCGTAAACCCCTTCCCTCCGTGTTATCTTGGCGGAAAACCAGAACATGGGAGAAATAATCTCCCCCTTCCTCGCGAGAAAATCGCACGTGCGAGATCATAAAATAAAAAAATAAAAAAAAACTTTTTCCTCTGGAAAAAATTAAAAATAAATTTTATAGAAATAATTTTCTATAAACTATTAGTGTCTCTTGTTTTTTTAAATATTTTTCTAATTAAAATTTTTTATTAAAATTCATATAATTTTCTAAGTAAGATTTTTCGTACCAAGATGGGGTAGAAAACTGTATAGAAAATTTTTGAATAAGTATTTAACAGTTGATGCTGTAATACTTTTAGCATGAAGCAATTTTTATTGCAATTTTGTGTTTGATATTTTATTTAATTAAAAATTTATCGATAAGTATAATAATATATTAGATTGATTATTAATTTTTATTTATTTCCTTAGAAGAGACAATAAAAGGTCCATTTAAATTTCCTAAGAAAATTTTAAAATATTTCCTGTAATTTTCTAATAAGTCACTAATAATAATAAGATTTTATTTAAGGGTTTTTTTGGGAATATGTATCATAAGAAAAATATTTTTAGTTTTTCCTAGAATATAAATTTTTATCTAGGGGCACTAAGGTGGCCATAATAAATTATGGCCAGATTCAAAAATTACAAAACAAGCTAGACAACAATTGGAGTAAAAAATATTAATATTGGTGTATTTTAATCCATTATTGAAATTCAATCTTGAACCTCCCCTATCATTATATTTTTTAAAAATGTATGCTTAATTTTGTATATAATTTATTCAAAGCCACCCCTACGTGCGAGATCATAAACAAGGGAAAAAAAACTCTTTGTCCCTTCCTCATGGCTCTTAAATAAATTAAAAATATATTTTAGTAGAAATACGTTTCTAGAAACTATTAGTGGTTTTTTCAATAAATGTTGAAAATACATTTTTAATAGAAATATAGGGACCATTAGTGCCTCATATTTTTTCAAAATATTTTTCTAATTATAAATTCTTTTTAAAAAATCATATAATTTGCCAAGATGGGTTAGAAAACCATATAGAAAAATTTTGAATAAGTATTTGACAGTTGATGATATAATACTTTGAGCATGAGGCAATTTTCATAGCAATTTTGTGTTTGACATTTTACGTGATTAAAAAATGATCGATATGTATAATAATATATTAGATTAATTATTAATTTTTATTTATTTCCTTAGAAAAGGCAATAAGATGTTCATTTAACTTTCCTAAGAAAAATTTAAAATATTTCTTGTAATTTTCTAGTAAGTCTGTAATAATAATAGGATTTTATTTAAAGGATTTATAGTTTTTATTGTTGGGATTGTAAATTGATAGTGATATTTTATTTTATTTTGTTGTGTTTGATTATTGTATGGAGTTTATTTATAATGTTATGCATTGTATGGAGTGTTTAGATTATTTTATGGAGTGGAGTGTATAAACAATTTCATGAAGTGTTTATGGAATGTATAGACAATTTTATGGAGTGTTTATGGAGTGTTTATGTAGGTATTATGTATATTGATTATGCCCAATTTTAAGTAGAGGTCATGCCGAATTTTATACAAGTATTATATATATAGATTATGCTCAATTTTAAGTAAAGGTTATGCCCAATCTTATACACATATTATATATATAAGTTATGCCCAATTTTATGTAGAGGTCATGCCCAATTTTATGTAAAATGTATGCATAATTTTATATACATTTTATTCGATATATATTTTTTGAAAAGTTTTAAATGTATGTTGAGGCTCGAGCTTGGCTCGAACTCGTTGGGCTCGAGCTCGATAACAATTTTAGGCTCGAGACGAGGCTCGGCTCGAAGCTTGGCTCGAAATATTTAAATCAAGCTCGACTCGAACATAAGCAGGTTCGGGCTCCGCTCGGCTCGATGCCACCCCTAGTCAAGGGTAGGGGTGGCATTGAGCCGAGCCCAAACTTGCCTATATTCGAGCCAAGCCTCATTTAAATATTTTGAATTCGAGTTCAAGCTTCAACATTCATTTAAAATTTTTCAAAAAATTACATGTCTCGAGTTCGAGCTCCAACATACATTTAAAACTTTTCAAAAAATACATGTTAAATAAATAGTATATAAAATTATACATATATTTTACATAAAATTGAGCATAAGGGTGGCATCGAATCTAGCTAAGTCTAAACCTTCCTATGTTCGAGCCGAATTTGATTTAATGATTTCGAACTCGAACTCGAGTTCGAACCGACCTAGCCTCAAGCCTAAAATTTTAATTGAGCTCGAGCTTAATAATTTTAACCGAGTTCGAGCTCGAGCTCTAGCTGAGTTCGAAGTTAACTTATATTTAATACTCTATATAAAATATATGTCAAATAAATTATCTATAAAATTATGCATACATTTTATAAAAAAACGAATGATAGGGAAAGTTCGGGATTGAATCTCTATAATGGATTAGAACCCACCAATATTAATCTTTTTTACCCCAAATATTGTCTAGCTTATTTTGTAATTTTTGAATATGGCCATAAATTTACTATGACCTCCTTAGTGCCCCTCATTGAAAATATATATTCTAGGAAAAACTAGAAATATTTTTCCTAGGATACACATTTCCAAAAAAACCTTTAAATAAAATCTTATTACTATTAGAGACTTACTAGAAAATTATAAGAAATATTTTAAAATTTTCTTAGGAAAGTTAAATGGACATCTTATTGCCTCTTATAAGAAAATAAATAAAAATTAATAGTTAATCTAATATATTACTATACTTATCGATAAATTTTTAATTAAATAAAATGTCAAACACAAAATTGCTATGAAAATTGCCTCATGCTTAAACTATTATATCATCAACTGTCAAATACTTATTCAAAATTTTTCTATACGGTTTTCTAGCCCATCTTGGCAAGAAAATCTTACTTATAAAATTATATGATTTTTTAACAAGAATTTTTAATTAAAAAAATATTTTCAAAAAACATGAGTCACTAATAGTCCCTATATTTCTACTAAAAATGTCTTTTTAACATTTATTTTAAAAAACACTAATAGTTTCTAGAAACGTATTTCTACTAAAATGTCTTTTCAATTTCTTCAAGATGAATCAAACAAAAAAAGCCAAATTTCTTCAAGAGGACAAAGTGTTTTTTTTTAATTTGTTTATGATACGAAATCGATTTTGAGAGGGGAAATAATTTTTTGCCCAACTTAGGAAACTCTAACTATTAGCTGGTTTTTTGCCAAGACGACAGGGAGCGAAGGCGCGGTGCTGACAACGATGAAAGCGGTGGCGACAGAAACAGAGGAGGCGAAGAAATCGGAGGAAGAGGAAAAAATTGGAGGGGATGTAGCGGCCGACAAGGAGCTGTTGACGTCGACAGAGACGACCAGACCGATCCCGCGACTCAGCCCATTAACGAGCCGGTTCGCGAACTTTCGAGCCAAATCTTGATTCGGTCGAGCTCGGCTCGTTAACTCAAACGAACCGATTTTGGAAGGGATATCGAATCGAGCCGAGCCGCACTCGAGCCGCTTGCGAGCCGCAAAGGGGAAATGGTCCTGCTCTCCTCTAACCTCTTCGCCGCACGAAGTTCCCCTGCAAGTTCAAGATGGGGAAAAATATTTGTCCAATTATTTTTATTTTTTTCTTTTGTTATTTTGCCTCCCCTGGCAGTTCGTCGCGCCGGGTGAATCTGATTCCCCTTTCTACCCCGCCATCTGTAATTCGCCCGGGGACGGGACACTTGATTTCTTTGGCGGAGTAGGATCTGTTCTTCATGACTGATCATACCAGGTGCTTTTTTTTTCTCAATTGGTAGTCCGATCGACAGCCGTACAGATTGGTTTGAAGCCTTTGCTCTCTGATTTTTCATTGATGAAGTTTATTTTCAAAGACGATGACTCTCTTTCGTTGTCGCCATTTTCAAGCTCTGTCTAGATGCTCTAAATTCCTTGTATTTCAACGCTCATTTCAAGCTTATTCTACCTTACCTGCCGCAAACTCACTCAGGAGTTCAATAAATCGCCACGGAAACGCCCTTCAAGCTGTCAGTTTCAATCTTCTCTTCTTATCTTGTGCCAAAACTGGTCTTGTCAGACCTCTACACGCGCTCCTCCTCGTTTCTGGTCGAGTAGAGGACATTATCCTGTCAACCAAACTTGTCAACCTGTATGCGGATACTAAAGACATTGTCTCCTCTCGCCATGCATTTGATCTGATTCCAGAAAAGAATTTATTTTGCTGGAGCACTATGATCTCTGGGTATGTAAAAAATGGTTATTATTGTGAAGCTGTTGATTGTTTCTACGAACTCGTAACTAGTAGTGAACTTTACCCCGATTCCTTCATTCTTCTTTGCATTTTGAAATGTTGTGAGGGATTGCAGGAGGGAACGAAAATCCATTGTTGGGTTTTGAAGTTGGGATATGAAAATGATGTCTCTGTTGGTGGCTCTTTAATCCGCATGTATACCAAATTTGGTGTGGTGAATAGTGCTTGCGAAATATTTCATCAAATGCCAGTAAGAGATTTAGCTGCTTGGAATGCAATGCTGTCTGCCTTTTGTAGGAACGCCAGTCCTGTAGAGGCATTGTCTGTGCTTCAGGAGATGCTGTTAGAAGGAGTGAGGATGGATGATGCCACTGTTTCTAGTGTTCTTTCTGCATGTGCACCAATAAATAATCTATTATTGGGGAGATTAATACATGTTTACACAATAAAATCTGGTTTGGCTTGTTACGTTTGTGTCTCAAATGCTTTGATTAGTATGTATGAAAAGTTGAGTTGCATAGCGGATGCCCACCAAATTTTTGAATCTATGGTACATAGAGATCTAGTGACCTGGAATGCTATAATTACTGCTTACAAACAGAGCAATGATCCAACAACTGCTCTCAGTCTTTTAAATGGGATGAAAGAAGTTGGAATTCAATTTGATGTGCCAATTCTAGTGAGCTTGGCATCTTTAGTGGCTCAATCTGGAGATGTTGAGAGTGCAAGATCCGTGCATGGTTTTGTTTTAAGAAGGGAATGGATTTTGGAAGATAACTTTTCTGGAAGTGCTCTTGTTGACATGTATGCTAAATTGGGTAAAAATGATTATGCCAAATATGTCTTTGATGGACTGACTGCCAAAGATGTCATTTCTTGGACTGCATTGATCACAGGCTTTGCTCAAAATGGGCTTGCAGATGAGGCCATTGAGCTATTTCGAACAATGGCTCAATGTGATGAAGTAGTAGTAGATGAAAGGGCCTTTGTAAGTGTCCTACCTGCAATCTCGCATGTTCGAGCCTTGCGTGAGGGGGTGACAATTCATGGGAGATCAGTAAGGCTCGATTTGCAATCTAACATGTTTTTAGGGACATGTCTTATAGATATGTATGCCAAATGTGGGAGAATAGATGAGGCAGTACAAATATTTGAGGAAATCCCTGGCAGGAATGCGGTCATGTGGAATGCTATCATATCTGCCCATGGGATTAATGGGAAAAGTGATAGAGCTTTTGTTCTCTTTCAAGAAATGCAGGAAGAAGGTGTTAAGCCAGACCAAGTCACTTATGTTTGTTTATTGTCTGCTTGTAGCCGTGCAGGTTTGGTTGATGAGGGCCAAAATTGCTTCAATATGATGTTGAAAAACCATGGAATTGAGCCAAGTCTGAAGCACTATGCTTGTATGGTAGATTTACTTAGTAGGGCTGGGCATTTGGATGCTGCCTTTGAATTTATGAGGGATATGCCATTAAATCCTGATGCCAATGTATGGAGCTCACTTCTTGGAGCTTGTAAGATTCATGGAAATGCCAAAGTGGAAGGTTTTGTTTCAGATGATTTACTTCAGATCTGAAATAAGGATGCTGGCTATAATGCTTAACTGTAAACATCGTATATGCGGAAGATGTGGTAGATGCATAGGAGTGGACAAGTTGAGACTCCCGAATATGCAAAAGAGAGGAGGATTGATGATGACTCCTGAATGGAGTCTATGCAAGTGAGATTAGATGAGTGTTCCACTGGGAAATCTCACCACGATCTAAAGATACATATGAGAGCTGGAAGCTAGCTGGTTCAGGTGAAGAGTCTGTGCACCCAGTTGAGTTCAAAGAGGAGGAATATTCTCATGAATCACTTTGAGGAGTCTTTGATGGCTTTCCGATCACTGTGCTACTAGGACTCTTATCCTATCCATAACTTGCAGGTTTGTTTTTGTATTCATAAATTAGAAGAGGTTATTGAGCAGATTCAGATTGTCAATGTTGGAATTAGCTCTTGAGGATGTTATTAATAAGAGATTGGTTATATGTGCAGTTACAAGAGAGAAATTTTGTAGTATTAGAAATAGTTTGGCAGAGATGGATGACAGGAGGATCACTAAATGGGAAGTGATCAATGAACATCAATCAAGGCCTGTTATCAAAACTTGGTAGTTTGATGATGTGTGTGTAGCTATTTTGATTCATAATTAAGCCGGAGCAAGGACGCAGATAATGTAGGACTAGGGAAGTAAGTTAAACATTTAACATGCTTGTATGAAGAAATAAACTTTCTTCATTCCTTCTTTGCTGATGTGATAGTCATCAAAAAGAGTTTACCATAAGTTGATAGCTGAGATTGGTTTAATGGAGTTTTTTGGAGGTGTTGACTGAGCATTTTGGAGACATGCAGGTAGTGGGTTCTTGGAAGTTGTAACTGACAAAATTCAACTTTTTGCTGTGATCTTGGTCATGTATATTTTTTTCAAACATGATTGATTTAGTATCTTCTCTGTATTATCAAACTTTTTGTTGATATCTCTTTATGTGATAATATCAAACTTATTTTTGACTTCATTAATTTCTTCGAGCTGTGGAAAAGTCCGACAATGATGATTGTTTTATGGTACTGTGCACTTTCACTTTTTGCATGCCAATTTCATATAATCTCTGATATATGTTTGTAGGCATATACAAAATAAATTCAAAAGATATCCTAACTGTTATATCTGGAAACAGGCTACCTTAGTGATTTGTGATAAGAATGCCCTTCCAGGCCTTTTGTCACAGTGATGTGAATGTTCTTTCTCACAAATAGAAATGAACTAGATACTGAAATTCCACATATATGGAAAATCAGGCCATAGTAGTGATTTTGTGATAAAAGTGCCCTTCCAGGCCTATGTCACGGCGATGTGGATGGTGTTTCTCACAAATGGAAAGGAAATGGTTACCTTGTAAACCTATAATACCTATTTATTTACTTGTTTACCAGTGGGTAATTGGGTGAAATGGCAGGTAAGAATCCCTTTCTCGTTTGAGATGGAACGTTGATCAAGTGATTGTGGAACAGGTATCATAGGGGTAAGTCTTTATGTGTTTGGTTTTTTTTCCCCATTTTCTCAAGAAAGAGCACAAACGACAGGTAATTTATTTTACACTGCTTCAATTAATCACTGTCTTCTTCAAAATTCACTGCTTGGACTGTAGGTGGTCAGTGGTGGCTGAACTATATTTCAGGATATAATCCTTCCAAGGTGGTACACACCAAATGTTGTGGAGCTTTTTTGTTACATGAGAATTCTGATGAAACACCAAAAGTTGACTTCACATGGGATAAATAAACTAGTATTTAAAAATTTTGTCTACTTTCAGGTGTATCAAGTTTGACACGTTCACTCCTGCAGCAGAAAGAGGACTCCCCGTTACAAGGGTTATAAGCTGAATGACTTTACAACAAATATTGGCCCAGGCAGTTGGTGACGATCTTATTATGAATGACAGCCAAGTTGTTGATTTTGAAAATGATGGGAAGAAGGTGATTTAATGCTAAAATATTTCTTTTCACTTTACCAAATGTTGTACCTTCATCTACCAGTGCAACTTTCCTCACTTATTTCAACATGCTATGAATCAGGTTACGGTGAAACTAGAGAATGGACAATCTTATGAAGGTGATCTGCTAATTGGTGCTGATGGAATATGGTCAAAGGTAGTTTTCGGTGCATTTGCTCATGTTGTTTTCCTTATTTTAAGGAAAAAATTGCTTGACATAGCAGCTGGAGATCAACTGATAGCAAATTTTATGCACTAAAGGTCCGGAAAAACTTGTTTGGGCCCTCAGAGGCATCCTATTCAGACTACACTTGCTACACTGGCATTGCAGATTTTGTGCCTCCAGATATTGAAACTGTTGGGTATGATATCCATATCTGAGTGTTTAGTTTTTCATTAATTTTATTTTTCATGTTTTAATTAAGATTGCACACCACGTTAACATAAATTATTGTCCTTGAAGGTACCGTGTATTTTTAGGTCACAAACAGTACTTTGTTTCTTCAGATGTGGGGGCTGGAAAGATGCAATGGTATGCATTCCACAAGGAACCACCTGTTGGTGTTGATGTTCCGAATGGTAGATAAGATTCTTCAGTTTCTTCCTTTTTGTTTTACTTTTAATATTGCCTTGAGTACCTCATGGAGAAAAGTGAAAAAGCATTTTAGGGACTAAGTTAACAGGTAAAGTTATTAGTATGTCTGTGGTTGAAATAGAATGGTTTGATATGAAATCCATTCTATTTAGCTCAAGAAGTATCCATGTATAAAAGCTGATGCGAAGTAGAATGTGTTTAAATCTTAGATCACAAAAAGCCTGTATTTGATGAGCTAAGGTGCTTGAGCTATCTCAGAAGACTTGAAAAGGCACAAAGTGGCAACTCAATAAATGTTTCATATGAATAAAAAAAAAAGTAGTCCAACTTGTCCAATTTGCAAACCTCAGTATTTGTGGATACCTAGCTAGAGTATGACCTTTATAAATGCTCTTGTTGGGATTCTCTTCTCTCATCTCATTTCTGTCAGAGCAACTGTGAAGCAGACTACTATTTTTTGTGGATCTGAACATTCTTATTTTATCTCTTCTAGGTTTGATATTTCCTTTTTAATGTTACTTCTTTAGTTTGCATCTTCATGCTGCTTATGATTGTGTTATTGATTACATGCTTGGACTTGTCGGTTGGAGTGAACTATTTTGCCACTCAAGAGCCCGTCAAATAGAATTCATCTTATATCTCTCATCCAAACTTAAAAGCTCAAAATGCATCTGAGATGGCAGTAGTTCTATCTTTATTACATGGGACCAACTCGCATTAGTTAAAAGTCCTTGCTGATTATGCAGATTTTTCCTCCATCCATACTATGATTTAGCTATTTAGACAACATGAAATACACCTTTCACCATCCACTCCTCTACGCTAAACTACTTTTGTATTGTCCAGGTAAGAAGGAAAGGCTGCTCAAAATATTTTCAGGGTGGTGTGATAATGTGATTGACTTGATATCTGCGACGGAAGAAGAGGCAGTTATTCGTTGTGATATATACGACAAATTCTCTTCTTTGACTTGGGGAAAGCGTCGAGTAACCTTGCTTGGGGATTCTATTCATGCCATGCAACCAAACATGGATCGGGGTGGCTGCATGGCTATTGAGGTATTCTCTCCAATCTTTCCACCTTGAACCAGCATGATTTCTGCAATATTTGTTGGTGTATATTTAAAATGATCCATATCTTAGTAGATAGTTAAGAATAGTGGAACAACTGGTTTATCAAAATATGTATTCAGATGGATGGAAATCTGCAGCTACATTAATTATGGTTATCATTTTAGGAATTTTGAAGGAAAATACCAAAGTGATAGTTGATATCCTTCAAAACCTTGATGTGCTAGAATCCAATTGATTTGATATAGGTGTTTCATTTTCTTTGGGACTTTGTGCGGCAAAGCAACTAAACTTTATCTTAGTTAGTATATGATTCGGATATTTGCTGTGCTACTTTCAATTTCATAGGATGCTTATCAGCTTGCTTTGGAACTTGAGAGAGCATGGCAACAGAGTGTTGACTCGGGAACTCCTATTGATCTTCCAACTTCCTTGAAGCGATAACTTTCTTCTGTCATTGTCCTTAGAACCTCTTCATTTGAGCAGAGATGAAAAAAACCCGTGTATAGTAGGGTAGGCCCTTGTATTCTTTCTTTTATGCTTTGTTTCTTTTTACAGTAAATTGGCAACTAGTACAGTTAAGCAGGTCTCATCTAGTGATAAATCTGAAAGAAGACAAAATAAAGTCGTCATTGTTTGAATCTGAATACAGAATGTGTTCATCTAATATTGTTATTGTCCTACCTCTACATATAGCAGAAATAGATGCCCCAACATAGACCAACCGTCTGGGCAGGTTCCATAGCCATGCCCTAGGCACATCAATGGGCAGACTGGTGATCGGCAAACACCTGTTCGAATAAAATCAGACAGCACCATTCTTATCCACTGTGTAGGGTAGGGAGCTCACAGAAGTGTTAGACAATGAATTCAAAGATAAGATTAATGAACTTACCTCGTTAACCTGAAAATATGTGCCATTTAGTGGAAAACTGCCTCTCATTGTGGTTCGGCATGGCATCTTTTAAAGAAGTTTATTGCTGTATCTTACTGCATATAATTTTCACATACTTACAATGTACATATTGCATGTTACTCAAACATGTGACTGAAAGAATTTGTACAGATATGCAGACTAGCTTACCAATAGTGTAGCCCTGACTGTTTTGGCTGTTGCTTCTCTTACGCCATGGCATGCTGCACATGTCTCCATCTCACAAAGTTTACCAGACTCTTGTGAGCTGCAGGATGTTTCTGGCGGTTAGACTGATTGTGCACTTTCTCCTGATATTAAGTGTTTGAACAAGTTCAGTCTTCTAAAAGAAAGATGAAACTCACAGAAATGCTAGTTATGGATTCCTTAATTCACTAACCGGGTGCCCATATGGAAATAAGATATGGACAGGGATCATCTGGCTCTCTCGGTTCCAACTGCCAATCATAAAGCTCCAAAGATTAATAGTACAAATTGAATTAGGTGTTAGTGAATGGAATTAAGTAGCTTACCTCGTTTAGAAGAATGTGCGAATCTGGAACTTCGTAGCTGCAGCCAGAGAATGAGGAAAATATCATACATTAATCTTAACTTTTCATGTTATTGGATCTGCATTCAAAATTTTGGAAATGAAAACTCTACTTCAGTACCGTACTCACACAAGGTGCATTGTTCGCAGTCGCTTTACATTCTTTAGCTTGGGCATAGGGTTTGAAGCAGCTTCCGGAGCTAAAGTCACTAAAGCATTTGACACTTCTCCATCTTGGAGGTCCATACTGTCTTCATGCAAGTTGCAGAGATTAATTGTAATAATCTCATCAGCATCATTTGTCTGGTAAACAGAATCCTCAATATCAGGACAAACCTCTGGGTCAGAGGTAATTGTACTTTCATGTGCAGGTGAAGCCGGTTCTTCTATCAAAGGTTCACATCTAGTTACTCCATCATCATAATGTGAATATGAGGCTGACTGTAGTTGAGGTAGTGGTACCGAGTGAATGAGCTCTTCATGGTCCTTCTTTGAGTCACTCAGGGGAAGAAGAGTTGATGGACTTGAGCTCTTTTCCCCTGTACCAGGCAACCCAAACTTTCCACTGATATAGGCTAAGTGTCAGTAACCAAGTTTTCAAGTTATGGACAACATGACAGCATAAAATTTTAGTTTGAATAAAATTGAATTGCAGAATGGACGAGGGGGGCAGCTAGGTGAGTTTTCTTTCTCTTATTTACTTTCTTTGGCATGTAGAAGAGATTTTTAACTAATAATCCAATGGAGCATGGTTTGTCTGCCCAATTGGATGGCTCTGTTATGAGGAACAAAAAAGTGTTGGATCCTAGATGGGTAGTGAGGTTACATGCTTTGCTGAGCAAAGTTGAGAAGTGGCAAAGTACCATAGTGAGATTTTAACAGTTTTTATCCTTTTTGCTCCTTCAAAAGATTAGCAATCCACGAGAATGTATACAGACCTTGCACATGAGCTAGCAAAGTGTCCACACTCTGCTCTCATTGGACAAACATGGCATTTGGGGCTTCTTTTTGTACAGAAAACCTGCAAGGGAAAATCTTGAATCACTAAAAGTTCACTCAGATCAATCACATCTTAAAGCAAGTGCATTAGAGAATGAATATCACTTAATAGATTAGTAGAAGAGAGTGGATGCCTTCCCAAAGGTAATCATTTGATAATGCAACTCATACTTGCCATCATGCTAGTATGTTAAAATCTCTCTTTATTATCTGAAATTATGAAATCAAATAATCTGCAAAGAGTAGCTTTTATGGGTTTACAATTTGTCTAGTTTACAAAGCTGTGGCCAGAGGTACTTCTGAATTGAATTCATCATTGGGAAGGTTTATATTGACTAATCGCTTAGTATAATCACCCATTAAAATCAAGATACCTACTGTTCCAGAAGATGCAACTGGACACTTTCAGGCATTGGTTGAAGAGGAACCCATCCCAGTCTTACACTAATACGACCAACATTTGTATCAACCTTAACAAATACAGAAAACCAAAAATGAGACCAAAGTTTTCTTTTTGAAACTAGTATATAAGAAATACAATTTATTTACAAAACTTACAGGGAAAGCATGATATCCAAGTGCCAAAAGGCGAACACATTCAGCACTTTTCAGGCCCAGTCCCCTTATACTCCGCAAGTAATCTCTGAAAAATTGCATTACCTCGTTTTAGTGCTCTTTCTGGACTACTTCCACAAAGAAGGGCTCATAATCAATTTATAATTGAATACATAATTAGATTTGCTCTTACTTTGCTTTGTTTGGTTGGACATGTCTTAGCCATTCCAAATCCAAGCTCCCATGTTTGCTGATCAATCTATTTAATCAACAAACTGGAAATTTGAAGTTTATCTTCGTCTCATGCATCTATATTATCTTCATCTTCGAAATGGGTATTACTGTGGATAAGTTCATCTTTGAAATATTTGAAATGGGTGTTAGTGTAGACAAGTTCATCTTCATCTTCATCTTCGAAATCTAAAACCATTGATTTTATTAATTATAAAAATGAGTTAATTAAACCACGTGCTTGAGTTAACAATATTTTAATTACCACTATTAAATCACTAATACAATAGAGTAAATAAAAAATAAATATGATTAATGAATAAAAAAGTATTATATGAATAACATAAGATAAATTTTTTACATGGTATTAATTAATAATATATGTTCACAAAATTAAAAGTAATTAATTAATCAAATGCATACTTTAATTATATTTTATTTATTAGAGACTTACATATGAAGTTTAATATAGTAATAAAATTGAACAAAAATAATAAATAAATACATATACAACTTTATTAATAACCTAAAAGAAAGATTATTCAAATAACGAGTTCATGCCTTTAATATTAAAATCATCAAGTTACAAGTTTAGTACATATGAACGACACATGTTCAAAAGTAATAAGATACAACCATCATTTATCGTTCCACATGGAAGTCGATATGGCATCTCGAAATTGTGCGGCTCTTGTGGATTCTAATGCACTGCCTCCGAAAGCTTGTTACTAGGCTACCCTCATCCTCAAGACCATCGCAATCGTCGCATCCCACCCGAACCCACTAGTGTTGATACAACTCGTTATCGTTTGGTATGTTTTCTTCCATGATCTTGTTCGATTATTCACTTGCTCAACAATTTTTTTATTGACTGCGTCTTCATTGAGCTTATTAACACAATCCATATAAAAATTGATCTTTTTTATGGACCAAAAGTGTGATATATTTCTAATGTTCTTTGGCCTTTTTTATCCATTACTATCATTGTTTTAGTTCTTTTTTTCAGACTTGTCGTGGTTTCTATTGAGTATTTCCAGCCTGGCTTTGGTGCGAGGGAAGTTGCACTAACCGTGCAGCTCCATCTCTACCACTTCCAGTGACACACTCAAAGAACCACTTTAAAGGTACAAACTGTGTTTTCAAAAGAGCTGATTAAAAAATCTGTACCTTTTAGCTGCTCCATATATCCAAAGCAGTGCTTCTAACAAAAATGAGCGACTTGGTATTCTCTCATTCAAGTTGCAGGCACCAGCCGAGTTTTACTTATGAATTCTGAACCAATTATTGAGATAGTTTACTAAAAATGTTGAACAACTCTGATTCACTGATTCACTGATTCACAAAAAATAAATGTTTGATTTTATCTCTAGTTAATCTCTTGAACCGTTTTAAGTATGCCCTAAAAATAATCCCTAACCCGAATCAAGAATTTAGACCCTAAACCGTAACCCTAAATCCCACAATTATGCACAAATAACCCCCAATTAGGCACTGAAAATAAAATTAAATCAAATGAAACACTAATTTAATGAAAAAAAATTAGGTTTAGTCATACCTTTTGAAATTTGGGGAAAATCGAAGCGGAAGGGTGAAATCGATGCTGAATGGGGAAATCGATGCCTAATCGAAGTAGAAATTAAGCAATCGATGCCCAAATGTCAAAATCAAAGAAAATCGAAATCGAAAAGGGGAAATCGAACGAAATTGGAAGGTATTTTAGGGGAAAGGAGAATAGAGAGAGAGAGAGAGAGAAGGGAGTGGGAGGCTGAAAGGGAGAAGAGAGGGAGTAGAGAGAAAAGAAAGGGAGGTCGAGAGGGATAAGAGAGAGAGAGAGAGAAGCAAGAGAGAAAAAACAGAGAGCGAGTCCGAGAGAAGAGAGGGAGGCAAGGAGACGAGAGGGGGGGTGTGAGAAAGAGGGCGTGTCCGAGAGCCGGAGGCCAGAGAGGAGAATCCGAGAGAAGAGAGGGAGCAGAGACGTCGGGGGTGCAAGGAGATGAGAGAGGGGGTGTGGGAGAAAGGGTGGAAAAAATGGAAATGAGGACGCGTGAGAGAAGGGGGTGCGAGGAGAGAGAGGGGAAAAAATCAATCGTGGTGCGCGTCCTTCATTTGGAAGAATGGGAAAAATGGTCTTCAACGAGATGAAATTTTTTATAACGTGGAGACAAAGGACCGCTTCATCCCCAGTATCCAGATGAAATGTCATCTGCGCTCCACTAACGACTTCAACTGATGAAGGGCATAATGTGGTTGATCTTCATCTCGGACTTCAAGTTGACTAACCCCCCCTTAGGAATTCCTGAAGTATTAAACAACACCAATGAGTGACCAAATTCTGGCCTTTTGTAGTGACAAAACTACAGAAATGCTGAGAGATAGGAAGGTAATGTTCTCTTAAGGATACCTTTATTTTCTGTGAGACCACATTATGTTGTCCACGAAGCTTAATGGCATCAACAACTTCACTGACATCAGCAACCCTTACTGCTTCATAATCCAGTGAATCCATTACAGAAGCATTTCTTTGGCTTTTCAGTTCCTTGCAACATGCCTCTTTTCTTAAATAATCCCAATCAAATTCCTCCTCCTCGTTCTTTTCCTTCCTACCATTACTTTTGTTTCTGGGTTCGGTGAGCTTCCCTTTGACACTCTGTGATGAATTTGATTCATCTACTTTCCACAGCACTACTTCGTCATTCAAGCTGCGTTTTTTGCTATTTTAAATCTCTTCTTTTGATTGCACAGGCTGCACAATAATATTACAACTTTGAGCAAATGCATTTATAATACTGTTAGGGAATCTCGGGGTTTGAATAGTCAAGGGACATATTGGAAATTTTTGGTTTTCTTTATGAGGTTGGCATGTGGAACACTCAACCTCATTAAATCTTACTTTTACCTTATATCTCCCTCTCCCGATGTTTATCATCCTCGTTGTGATTTTTCGATAGTGAGAAGTGAGAAACAGAAACAAGGTTTTGATTTCCTTTGAAGCTCTTTGAAGGACTGATTTTCAGAGAGAGAGAAATCTTTGTGCTTCGAGTGAGAAGCTCTTGTGCGACCAATACAGTGAGAAACTATTCTTTTCCCATCGAGACGTTGCTGTAGAAACAGAGTTTTCTGCTTGCCGTCGTTGTGCTGCTCCGACGCTATGTGATTCCTTTCAACGGGTGTCTTTATCCTCAGTGTAAAGTGAGAGAGACCAGAGAAGGAAGAAGGGTGTTGTATCCTCAGTGTAGAGGGAGAGAGCGAAGGAGAGGAAGAAGGAACGCCTTCGCGGAGGCGTTGTTTGGTTCGTTTATTACTGACTGTGTGCTGTTTGGTTTTGTGTTGTTTCTGACCGGTGCTATTTGGGCGTCGACGAGTCTCAAGATCTTTATACAGGTTATATTGTTCCTTTTACAGATCTGTATTTATTTATCTGCAGTGGTAGATTGATGTATGGATTGTATGTGAAGGAAATTGTAAACATTGAACTATATCCCCTATAAAGAATTATCATCAGCAGTTGTAGACGTAGCCCGATTTGGGTGAACCACGTTAAATCTGTGTATTTAATTTTGCTCCCTCGGTATAATCTGATTTGCATAATCCTATCAAATTGGTATCAGAGCTAGGTTGTATAGAAAATCAGATTTGAGTGGGAGCAATGGCTGTAGATGAAGGGAAGTTAAAGATTGAAAAGTTCAATGGGCAAATTTTGGTTTTTGGAAAATGCAGATAGAGGATTTATCTGTATGAGAAAAATTTATACCTACCACTTGATGGAGTGAAAGCAGACAATATGAAGGATGAAGAGTGGAACCTCCTTGATAGAAAAACCCTTGGATTTATCTGACTGTCGTTATCCCACAATTTTGCATTTAACATAGCAAAAGAGAAGACCACAATAGGTCTTATGAAGGCTCTCACCAATATGTACGAGAAATCGTCAGCCTCAAATAAGGTGCATTTGATGAGGCGACTATTCAATTTTTGGATGACAGAAGGAGCATCAGTAGAAGATTGCGAAGGGTGCATTGGTGGTTGCACGAGGAAAGAAGAGTGATACTCTCTATATGACAGTACAAGCATGTTGTACCATTGCTACTACAACAAGCAACCAAGGTTCCAACCTATGGCACTAGAGACTTGGCCACATGAGTGAGAAAGGAATGAAGATTATGCATTCCATGGGGAAACTATCAGAGCTACAGTCAGTAGAAATTGATATGTGCGAGGATTACATACTTGGAAAGCAGAAGAGAGTTAGCTTTCAGACACATGGCAGACCTCCGAAGAAGGAAAGGCTAGAGCTCGTGCATTTTGATGTTTGAGGGCCAACAACTGTTTCATCCATTGGTGGAAAACACTACTTCATGACATTCATCGATGATCATTCACGAAAGGTATGGGTTTATTTCCTAAGTCACAAGCCTGAAGTGTTTGATACCTTTAGAAAATGGAAAGCCATGGTTGAAAATGAAACAAGACTTAAGATAAAAAAGCTGAGAACTAATAATGGTGATGAATATAAAGACACTAGATTCAAGAAGTTCTGTTATGATCATGGGATCCACATGGAGAGAACTGTGCCAGGTACACCTCAGCACAATGGTGTAGCTGAGCCTATGAACAGAACTTTGACTGAGAGAGCCAGAAGTATGCGTATACAGTCAGGCCTACCAAAACAATTCTGGGCAAAAGCAGTCAACACAACAACTTATTTGATCACCTGAGGTCCATCAGCTCCATTGGAGTACAGAATACCAGAAGAGGTATGGAACGGAAAAGAAGTAAGACTCTCACACCTTAAATTTTTTGATTGTATGACGTATGTGCATATCAGTGATCAAGACAAGAATAAGCTTGATCCCAAATCCAAGAAATGTACCTTCCTCGATTATGATGAGGATGAGTTTGGATACCGCATATGGGATGATGAAAACAAAAGGGTGATCCGCAACAGAGATGTGATTTTCAATGAAAGGATGATGTACAAGGACAGACATACTACAGATGACAATAACTTAGTAGAGAGTGGGCCAATATATGCAGATGTGGATGATGTCCCAGATAATTCTGTAGCAAACCCTCAGCTAGAGGGATCTGTTGAATAGAATACTGTACAACAATCCGACTTATCACAGTCCCCTGTTCTAGCTCCGATATTGAGAAGATCTTCTCGACCTCATGTGCCTAATAGGAGATACATCAATTATCTACTATTGACTGATGGAGGAGAACCTAAATGCTATGAAGAGGCATGTCAGATTAAAGATGCTAGCAAGTGGGAGCTTGCTATGAAAGATGAGATGAATTCTCTAATCTCCAACCAGACATGGGAACTAGTTGAGTTACCCATGGGGAAAAAGGCCCTCCATAACAAATGGGTGTATTGGGGTGAAAGAGGAGCACAATGGCTCTAAGAGATACAAAACCCGATTGGTTGTCAAAGGATTCCAACAGAAGGAAGGAATCGATTACATTGACATTTTCTCTCCTGTTATGAAGCTCACCACTATCAGAACAATGTTGAGCATTGTTGCCATTGAAGATCTCTATCTAGAGCAGTTAGATGTGAAAACTGCATTTCTTCACGGAGACTTGGATGAGGAGTTATACATGTATCAACTAGAAAGTTTATCAGAAAAGGAGAAAGAGAATATAGTGTGCAAACCCAAAAGAGCCTGTATGGTTTGAAACAGGCTCCAAGACAGTGGTACAGGAAGTTTGATAGTTTCATGCATAAGGAAGGTTTCTAGAAGTGCAATGCTGATCACTGTTGCTATTTCAAAAGGTTCACATCCAGTTATATCATTTGGCTATTTTATGTCGATGATATGTTAGTAGCTGGGTCAGATATGGATGAGATCAGAAACTTGAAGTGGTAATTGTCAAAAGAATTTGACATGAAGGACTTGGGTCCAGCTAAGAAGATTCTCGGAATGCAAATCACAAGAGATAAGCAAAGTGGAGTATTGCAGTTATCTCAAGCAGAGTACATCACTCGTGTTTTGCAGAGATTCAACATGAGCAATGCCAAGCCAATTGGCACACCCTTGGACAAACACTTATGTCTATCCAAGGACCAGTCTCCTTACACGGAAGAAGAGAGAGAACTCATGGATAAGGTTCCCTATGCCTCAGCCATGGACAGTTTGATGTATGCAATGGTCTGTACGAGACCAGATATTGGTCATGTAGTGGGAGCTGTTAGCAGATTTATGTCAAACCAAGGTGAGACCCACTGGAAGGCAGTAAAGTCGATCTTGGAATATCTGCGTGGCACCACAGATAAGTGTTTGCACTTTGGCAAAGGTGAATTGCAAGTGCAAGGGTACACAAATGCAGACTTTGCAGGAGAAGTTGATCACCGGAGAAACACCACTGCTTATGTGTTTACCGTGGGCACAACAATTGTTAGTTGGATGTAGCAGATACAGAAGATTGTTGCATTATCCACCACTGAAGCTGAATATATAGCTATAACAGAAGCCAGTAAAGAGATGATATGGCTTCAAGGATTGTTAATCGAACTTGGTTTCGAGCATAGGATGAATGCCTTGCACAGTGACAATTAGAGTGCGATACATTTGACAAAGAATTTTGCATTTCATTTTAGAACCAAGCACATTTGTCTTCGTTATCATTTCATCAGATCTTTGTTAGAGGATGAGGTGCTAACGCTAAAGAAGATCCAATGTAACAGGAATCCTGCGGACATGCTAACAAAGCTGATGACTATTGATAAACTGAAGCTATGTTCAACTTCAGTTGGTCTGCAAGAATGAAGAGACCTAGATAAAGTTGTTGCATTGATATGTGTGAAGATAGATTGATATCAGTCTTCAAGTGGGAGATTGTTAGGGAATCCCCGGGTTTGAATAGTCAACGGACATATTGGGAATATTTGGTTTCTTTATGAATATGGCGTGTGGAACACTCAACCTCATTAAATCTTACTTTTACCTTATATCTCCCTCTCCCGATGTTTATCATCCTCGTTGTGATTTTTCGATAGTGAGAAGTGAGAAACAGAAACAAGGTTTTGATTTCCTGTGAAGCTCTTTGAAGGACTAATTTTCAGAGAGAGAGAGAAATCTTTGTGATTCGAGTGAGAAACTCTTGTAAGACCAATACAGTGAGAAACTATTCTTTTCCCGCTGAGACGTTGCTGCAGAAACAAAGCTTTCTGCTTGCCGTCGTTGTGCTGCTCCGACGCTGCGTGATTCCTTTCGTTGGGCGTCTCTATCCTCAGTGTAGAGTGAGAGAGACCAAAGAAGGAAGAATGGTGTTGTATCCTTAGTGTAGAGGGAGGGAGCGAAGGAGAGGAAGAAGGAACGCCTCCGCAGAGGCATTGTCTGCTTCGTTTATTACTGACCATGTGCTGTTTGGTTTTGTGTTGTTTCTGACCGGTGCTATTTGGGCGTTGGCGAGTCTCAAGATCTTCATACAGGTTACATTGTTCCTTTTACAGATCTGTATTTATTTATCTGCAGTGGTAGATTAATGTATGGATTATATGTGAAGGAAATTGTAAACACTGAACTATATTCCCTATAAAGAATTATCATCAGCAGCTGTGGACGTAGCCCGATTTGGGTGAACCACGTTAAATTTGTGTATTTAATTTTGCTCCCTAGGTATAATCTGATTTATATAATCCTATCAAATACTTCCTAGGTCAGATCGATATGCGCATGAATTAGCTTGTGCTTGCTAGTTTGGGTCGCTTACAGGTAGGGATGGGTATAATCTGTTTTCGATTTGGGAAAGATCAAAACAGCGCAAATCCGGAGACCTAGAATCTTGTCTTGTACTACATCCATAAACAGATTGATGCACACTCATATGGCCACCCAATGATACGATTTCCTTTCCATTCAGAACTGGATTTCCACTTCCATTTAATACCGAGACAGCCAAATCTCTTTCCATTTGTAAAATCTCCAGAAACGAGAGACAATTACCTCTCACTGGCGAGTTCTGTGATGGCAAGACAAAGTTCGGCAATGTACTAACCAAATTTGATTCTAAGTTCTCTTTAGTGAAACGATAGAGTTCAACACAGAACTCGAGCAAGTTGGATCATGAATGTCCATTAAAGGGTTTTGTTCTATAAATGTTTATGTTGTATGTTTCGTACTGGCATCATCAACGTAGCTTGAAGGGGTGGCATCGAGCCAAGCCAAGCCCGAACCTGCCTATGTTTGAGCCGAACATGATTTAGATATTTCGAACTCAAGCTCGAGCCCAGTCTCGAGCCTAAAATTATTATCGAGCTTGAGCCCAATAATTTTACCGAGTTTGAGCCGAGCTCGAGCTTTAACATACATTTAAAATTTTTCAAAAAATATATATCAAATAAATTATATATAAAATTATGCATACATTTTACATAAAATTGGTGATGACCTTTACATAAAATTGGGCATAACCAATGTATATAATACCTGTATAAGATTGGGCATGAGGGCCAATATGAATTCCCATTTGATTTCCACTTTTGCAAAAGATATATAGGGTCACTTGTCCCGTGCCCCCTGGGAAATCTATTCTAGGTAGAAATCAAGTGATTCTTAGAAAAAAATATTATCTCCCTAGAAACGTACCCTAAAAAAATAGGATTTTTTTTAGGAGCCTTCACTTTTAATTTCTTAGAAAAATACTATCATGGAAAATCATTCATGCTGGCAGGTTCTTTTCACCAACTGAATGGAAAAAGGAGGGCATCAGACATTCATCTCTGATATTGTTTTAAGTGCACATTGTTAAATAGTGTATATGTTTTTAAAGTGAAAATTCATTGAAAACCTATAATCCAAAAAATGAAAAAAAAAGGAAAAAAAGAATCTTCAGGTAGGGGAAGGAGTTTGAACTTTGGTGATCACTGGCCACATCCACCAGTTAAAAGTAACTATGAAAAGTCTTTATTAATATGAACCTATAGTTCAAAAGTCCAAATCCAATCACCAACCAACTATAGGTTCATATTAATATGAATCAAGATTACTGTGTACATAAGCAAGCAAATATCCTCGAATGAGGTAAGAGTCACATATTAATAACAAGTATATTCCTTTTCACCTACCTAAGAAGTATATTTACTCCACTCTTTATTTTTTAATTATTAAAGAGTTCTTTTTTAGAGTCCTTTCTACAATTCTTCACATTCATGATGATTCATCCTCCTAAGGCATATTCTATTGTGCCGGAGGAATAAAAAAATAAGTTAATTCTTTTAAGTGCAAAAAGAAGAAGAAAAAAACAACAACCGCCTGGACGACCACACAACCAAAACAACCGATACAGACAATTAAGATAAAAAGTTCTTGGATTAAGAAAGAGTTTTATGTACATTCTGAAGTTTGCCATCTCTAACTTAAGTTGACCCCATCTGAAATGAAACCATAGAAATCAGAATGCAGATCACTGCTATATTTGCCATGTTATTGTCATTCAAATAGAATCTGGTAGAAATATTCAAATTTTCAGTATTTATTGAAGTGAATAAGGATTCAATCACTAGCCAAAGGGATACTATTAATGACATGGCAGGCGAAAAACTACAAAGAGCAAAGGAAGCAATGGAGAATACAAAATGTTTGCAAATCTGGTAGCAAAACACGTTGGAAGCTTCAAGTAACAACAAAGAAATATCTAATGCTAGGATCGTTCCTTGAATTGCAGCTTATAGATTTGGAAATACGATAAGAACATTAATTGAGTATGAAAACAAGAATAATCAGAAGAAAAGACAAGATAAATTTATCATACTTTTAAGCTCCATATGCGACAACTAAAACAGAACTCTCACTCATGCTTCAGGAACCTCAAAAAAATAAGAACACCAAAAGACAAGAATGATATCTACTAACCCTCAAAAGCAGAGACCAAAAATAGAAGTGGCAAAACTCATTGTCAGTTATAGTGTGAGATACAAAACTAACAACAATTAAACAAGTCACAGTTGTTAAAATAAATCTCACAGAGTTTTGAAGACGATGATACGTTGAAGAACTTAGAGGGGCAAGATAACTAGATAACTTCCACAAAATGCTGAAGAGAAATAAAGAAGTAGGATATCTAATCCTTTCAGAGCTAAAATTATATATGGGAATAAGAAAATTTGTGAAGAGATGAAGATCAAGACAAAAATTTCAAAAAATATGCTAAATAATAATTCCAACAACCTCTTCTTTTTGCGGCGACGAAATTCACAGAATAAGAAGAAAATCAAAGAAGAAGATGATGATGAAAGGAATTAGATGTAAGGGTTGATGTGAGATGAGTAGTCTCGGATTACGGCTCCCTCCCAACCCATCCATTCTTCCCATAAATCCCATCTCAAATCGTTCATTCCCCTCAAGGGTTCATCGCAACCGTCCGCGTATTCGTAGCTTTGGTGTTGTAAGAATACGATTCGTCTTCATCGGATTCCCTCAAACTGCTCATCACCATCTGAACACGGAAAAGGGTCGCCAGAAGAAATCAGTAATCGCTCTTTCTGATTTTATGGAAGGAAGGCAAGGGAATGGATTAAAACTTGGAGAGAAAGGGGGTATTTTTTAATTACTTACATCGTAAGCTTCATTGATCCGATGAAATTGAACATCACTTGTTCCCCTTGCATACATTTGGATGATACTGAAAAAAATTGCGAGGGTTAGAGCTTTTATAGAGTTAGGTCGGCGATGAAAAAAAAATAGAAGATTAAATAAAAATCTTACCTCCTTCCGTCGGACCGTCGCTTTCGTCTCTTCGGTGAGGAAGAACTTCAGATGAAGAAATCGAAGTGGAAGAAGATAAACGAGGAAGAAATCGTAGACGAAGAAATCGAAGTCTGAGATAGAGAGTGAGGAATCGAAGAGGGAGAGGGAGAATGAGAGATATGAAGACCAAAATCCCCCATTTCCCATGAATCCCCTCTGACGGACAATGATTTCCGCAAGAAAATCGTGCTGAAACGGCATGGAAACTGCAAAGAAGCATGGGAAATGGTAGAGAAGGAATTGCAGAGACGGAATGGAAGAGAGTCCCGCGACGCAACTCTCTTCTAGTCTCGAGACTCTTGAAAATTTCCCAAATCCCCCCGAATCCCGCCGGTCGTTAAATTAACTAGCTGGCTAGCAAGCTGAACCTAGATTCGGTCAAGCTTGGCTTGTTAATTTAAACAAGCTGATTCCGGAACTCAAGCTCGGCTCGGTTCGAAGCCACCCCTACTTATCGATCTCCCTCTGGATTTCTGCATCGGTGTCAGTGAGAGCTGAAGTAAGAGAAATCGAGAGGCTTCAGGACTCTCGGTGCCAGGAGAAGAACAGAGGAGGCTCGAGAAACAGAGAGGCTCCAGAAGGGTGATGCTGTTGCCGGAAGAAGGAGGCTCGGGACTCGGTGCCCTGAGCACTGCTGCTCGGCGTTGCTGCCGGAATAGAGCATATCGGGTCACGGCTCGAGAAATAGAGAGGCTTCAGAAAGGTGACGCTATTGCCAGAAGAAGGAGGCTTGGGACTCAACGCCGTGAGCACTGCCGCTCAGTGCTATTGTCGGAAGACGGAAGTTGACGCCGTTGCTGCCAAAGGAGATAGTTGTGGAGGCTCGCTGTTGCCGAAAAGGAGAGAGCCGAGGAGACTCGTTGTTGCCGGACAAACGGCTCGAGGAGCGACATTGCTGCTGAACAGTGTCGTTGTGTGCCGCTGTGAGAGAAAGCAGATAGAGTGGGAGTACAGTGCCGTTGTTGGAAGAGAAGCTCTCTGGACTCGGCGCCGTTGCCAGAAGAGAAGCTCTCTGGACTCGGAAGAGTGAGAGCTCGGACTCGGCGCCGTTGCCGGAAGAGAAGCTCTTTGGACTCGGAAGAGTGAGAGCTTAGACTCGGCGCCATTGCCGGAAGAGAAGCTCTTTGGACTCGGAAGAGTGAGAGCTCAGAATTGGTGCCGTTGCCGGAAGAGAAGCTCTCTGGACTTGGAAGAGTGAGAGCTCAGACTCGGCGCTGTTAGACGGATGAGGTTAGGTCGGAACTCGGCGATGCTACTGGTAGAGGCAGTAGGGAGGCGCTCAAGTGCTGCTGGTAGAGACAGCAGGGAGGAGTTCCGGTGCTATTGGTAGAGGCAGCAGGGAGGCGTTCCAGTACTACTGGTAGAGGAGGTGTTCCAGTGATACTGTTGGTAGAGGCAGCAGGGAGAAGTTCATCTCGTGTCAAATAGACTAACGCCCCCCCCCTATAGGTTATTCCATTTTAATATATCTTTCAATAGGCATCGTAGTGGATGTAATTTCGACTAATTTAAGCAAATTTTCATTCGACTTATAGAATAAAAAGAAAAAGGAAAAATTCTTGGTCGATTAGGTAATCAAATCATTGCAGCTAACTTTTTACTGAAATTATGTAAACGTAAACAGATCTTCTCAAAATACAAACATCATTCTATGATCCTGGGCCCTTCGTTACCGTCTTGTTCTACGAATGGGTTACCCATTTAAACGCGCTGGTCCAATTTTAAGTGTCCGAATCCCGGTTGTTAACAAAACAGAGTCCGACGGTGATTTACCCAATTGTAAGGAGTAATCTGGACTCCTCTTGGCCGGTTCTCTGAGTCATCTCTGTCGTCTCTTCCCCGGAGATCACTCCCGCTTCAATTGTGTCTGCTCCCGGTAACCATTTCTATCGAAGTGGACCTGAAAGCTTGCGAGGGAAGTGAAGATTCATTCGCAATTAGTTCTGGAGTCCAGGATTACAGACGTAAGAGCTGCATTTCGAGAATTCATCTACCCTGGCCACAAATGTAAGATCCGCAGATTTTGCTTTAAAACGTGCTAAGTTGCATTGTTAACCTTGTGTCGTGGACTGCAATGGTGTTTTTCGTGGTTTGTTGGGCCAAATTGGTTCTTCTGTATAGAAATTTCACTTTTCTTGTTTGGTGGTGTGAAATTTGAATGCCCAAGTCCTTGAAATTGGGACATTTGGGTGCCTTCAAAGCAACTTAAACATTTTGTGCTTCAGTGGGAATCTGGAATGGCAAGGAAAGTTAAATTGGAAGCTCAGTTTTGTTCGAAGATTTTCGTATTCGGGATCCAATCCAGTTTTCGTTGTATAATTTCTTAATGCTGAAAAATTGTTTAGTTTTGATTGTTTCGGCTGTTTCTCTGTTCTTTTTTAACACACACACAAAAAAAAAGTCATTTTGAACTCCCTCTTCGGCCTTGCAGCTAATTTGGGGGGATGATGAATTTCTTGTTGCGATCTGCACCACCTGTTGTGCCAGATCAACCACCTGCGCAAGAAGTTGCCACGGACGTAACCTCTGTGTCCAAACCATACGGTAATACTTTAGAAGGACTTATTGCTGATGATCCATTTACAACATCCTCTAAAACTGAAGGTGGCGATTTAAAGAAAGATCCAAGTGAGGCTCCCACGGACGATCCTAGTACTCCCATGGCAAAGAATAGTGTTCCTATCAAACATCACTCGGATGTCACCGAAGATGAAGGATGGATAACTATTCCATACAGTAATTACCTCTTAGTCTCTGCATCTATGCTTCTGTATTTTAAAAAATGTGTTTGTAGTTACACTGATGATGCATTCATTTTTCTTAGTAAAATGGGACAAAATCTTTACCTATAAAATTTTTGACAATCTTTTCCCTGCTTCCAATGATGATTAATAGTAATTCCCAGAACTACAGTCAGTGTTTATGTATTTTCAGGAAAGCTTCCTGAAGATTGGAGTGAGTCAGCAGATTTATTTTCTCTTCGTGCACTGGATCGTTCATTTATCTTTCCAGGTATGGGTGCCTGACAATTTCTTATGCTTTGGTTTTGCATTTACTTCTGACAAAGGTGCAACAAGCTTGAACTTCTACTGGTGACAAAAACCTTGATTTTACCTGCAGGTGAACAGCTTCATATACTGGCCTGTCTTTCCACATCAAAGCAGGATACCGAAGTTATAACCCCATTTAAGGTTGCTGCTGTCATGAGTAAAAATGGTAGTGTTGACCAAAATGGTAAGCAGCAAAATAAAACCCCAGAAACCATACGGAGCTCCAGCTTGGAAGTAGCAGATTCAGATACAAAAGAAAATGGTGGAACTGAATTGAAGATGGAGAAGACTGATAGGCAACAGGATATTTTAGACAGTGAATCTATTCTTCGATCTGAGTCACACAAAGAAAGAACTCAAACACTTCTGGCAAGATTTAGAAACTCTCATTTCTTTGTTAGGATTGCAGAAGCTGATGATGAACCTGTGTCCAAAAGAAATTTGGCTGAATCTTCTTCATCTCTTTCTGAGATAGGAAAAGAGAAGTTTAAGACTAGCAATGTCGGAAATAGAAGGTTTTCACACAGGGATTCCCGTTTCAATACAGTTATTGATAGAGGAAGTTTTGATGCAAGTGCTGCTGGTGGCATGGCCAGAAACACAATTAGTTGCTGTGCTCTTCCTAATGGAGACATAGTGGTATGGTTGGCAAGATTTTCATTTCTTGATATGATTTTGCTTTAACTACTGGTTGTCCTGCATTATTTATTTTTTCTGCTTTTCTCCTACTATTACTCATCACAGATTCAAATTAGTGGAGTGTCTCTGGAGGTTGGCATATTGAAAAGTGTCCAATCAAGAATTTACTATTTTTGAGTTGTCTTAAGGGCGTAATGCTGGGTATGGGTGTTGTTCATGACTTTCTTGTGGTTGTGGAATTGAAATTACTTAGTATAGTGTGTCCAGACCCAGACTCATAGTTCATAGCTAGGATATAAGTTCAGAAATAATGTAGATGGGCACTCTAGAAAAAAAATATAGGAATGTAATTCTGACCTTCTTAGAATAACTACATTTGCATCATATATTTTCTTCCTTCTTCGGTGGTTTGCTTCCTGAGCTTTGAGTTGAATTTGGATCATAACACCAAACACTATGATTATCTTGCATAAGAACTTCAAAAAACCATCTGAAACAAGATAGACTAACCCTGTCGGAAAGTTCTAGTTGTACTCAGTGTATTATGTCATTTGATGTGTTTAGCTTCTTCTTCTTTTTTTTTTTTTTTTTTTTTTTGTGGTGACTGACCTGTTTAACTTCTATGTAAAAAAAAAAAAACTGACTTGTTTAACTTGATGAGATTTGATTGGTCTACTCAAGATATTTAGTGTATGAGTTGTATTACATCCTGGCTAAAAATTACACAATAATATGCTATAGTTGCTCCATTTCAAAGCAAAGGAAGAAATAATCTCATAGCTGCTGGGCGCATTTTTTTCTTTTGAAACAAAGCTGAGAGGGAGAGGCAGAGCCTCAAGCCTCAGAAATGGAGGAAAGATATACTCCAAACATTAAGGAGGGTGAAGCACCCATCCTTAGCTAGCCCATTGACTATACTATTAGTGGCTCAAGGGATGTGCTGCCATACAATCTGCAAAGAAGAGCTGACATCATCAATTCCATCATATATGTGTTTTAAGCCTTAACAGGAGAGGAGCTTGTTGGGTTGAGATGGTTGATTACTAGGGTTGAGTTCTCTTCAATTATCACTGGGCTAGAAAAAATGCTGGAAAATTAACTTTATTGCTGTTAGAAGAGCTTATAGTTTCGCTTCTACTGAGTCTTTGTGTTGCGCTGGCCTTTACTATACCATCATTATCTGACTAGGACTGTCTCTCACAAATTCCACCAACTCCTGCTGAACCGGGTTTTCCAATTGAGCTTTTGTCGAAGTTTATCTTTATGCATTTGGTTGGGGAGGAGACCAAGATGCCATTTGTGGGGGACGTGGGGTTGGTCTATCTGGTTTGCAACTCTCATCCAATTTCTGTGTATAATAGAATGCGGGAGAGGAGGGAGGGTGCCAAAAGCATGTCCCTGAGATAAGATGGAGTGGATTAAGTCCTCAATGATTCCCTGGTTGATTTCTATGTGCTCAAGAAGGTTCTTTCATTTCAAACAGCAGCTATGAATATTTTCCAGATTGCCTTACCTATTTTTTAGAATGGGTTGAGGCTTTGAATTAGGAATCCTGCTATGCTCTGTGGAATACATAGGCTGGTGTTGTTCTTAAGAATTTTCGCCCTGAATTCCATAGCTGAAATTGTAGCGTCGAAGCAAGTGATTAACAGCTGCCGAGTACTTGGATATGTACTAATGAACATTTCAGGCTACATTTTTTATATATATCTCTATATATTATGGCTATGAGGTTTTAAATACTGAGAATGTTTTTTTGAATTTTATAATTCTGAAGGGCACGTTTTTTTGTTTTTCTTAACTTTATTAAGCGGTCTTAAACAACGATTTTCCTTTACAAGAAATGTGAGTTGGGAAGTCAGTCACAACAAATATTTCCTGTATTTTTTCTTATAGATTGAGAAAAAATCAAATAATTATCTAAAGCAACTCTAACGTTTGAGATTTGCCTGATTCTGTGTTTGCCCTAGTGAGTTATGTTCAGTTTTTGTTGTTTGACATATCCTTGGAGCTTACATGTCATTGCCCTGCTGTACAAATGGATTTGACATGACGGACCTTTGGAATCGAATGAAAATGCTAATTCAACCATCCTTAACCACCATTTATCTGCATTCCATTAACATCATGGATACTTAAGTATGGTGAATTTGATACTAAAAGATTTATACATGCCACCATACTTCACTTCTCCCGATGCCAGAAAGCTGGTGCAAATAGCTTTGCTCTTTGATTACTCAATGAACTGATACTCATCCAGTTGCTGGTGTTGGAAGGATTCAGGTCCTTTTACAAGTGAACGTTGGAAATAACTTGGTGAAAGATCCTGTCCTTGAGGTTCTTCAGTTTGAAAAGTATCAAAACTCCAGGAATTTATCTTCTTCTGAGAACCATGGCAATGCAGTTAATCAGGTGGCAGACCCATGTGGGGATCTTCTGAAGTGGTTGCTTCCGTTGGATCGAGCTATGCCACCTCCAGCTCGCCCATTATCACCTCCTTCTTTGGGTTCAACTGCTGGTGCAGTAGGAAGTGCTTCTCAAAGATCTACATTATCTGCATCTTCAGGTTCCCAGCTCTTCTCTTTTGGCCACTTCAGAAGTTACTCCATGTCTTCACTCCCCTTAAATGCGAACCAATTACAACCTGCTGCTTCTCCCTCATATGCAAAGCCTGGCTTTGATCCTGAAGATTGGGGCAAGTTCTCTTCTCAAAAATTAGTGAAGAATCAAGAACTGGCAAATGAAGGGCTTTTGTCTTTCCGGGGAGTGTCTCTTGAGCCAGAAAGATTTTCTGTGCATTGTGGATTAGAAGGAATTTATATTCCAGGGAGGAGGTGGAGAAGAAAACTTGAAATTGTACAGCCAGTAGAGATTCATTCATTTGCTGCTGACTGCAATACGGAGGACCTTCTCTGTGTCCAGATAAAGGTAACTTTTTTTTTCTTTAACCTGTAAGAATGTATTATGAGAATAAAAAAGTCTCCGCTTTGATGTTGAGTAGTTTATTTTGTTCTCCTTGATTGCTGAGACTGAAATCAGATTTTTCGACAGAATGTTTCTCCTGCACATATTCCGGATGTTGTCATATTTTTGGATGCCATAGCTATTGTCTTTGAGGAAGCACCAAAAGGTGGGCCACCTCAGTCTTTGCCAACTGTATGTATTGAGGCTGGAAATGACCACAGTTTACCAAATCTTGCCCTCAGGTTAATCTCTTGAACCGTCTTCTTTTCAAAAGACTCATCTCTTGCAACTGTTTCTTCAATTATTATTACTGTCATTTTCTTCATTTTTAGTTTATTCCGAGAAAAAGAATTTTTAAGAAGAGAAAGTACAGTGAAATTCAATTTCGCCACCCCTTGGCCCTGCTGTTTGCACCCTATTAACTTTGCTGGACATGATTCCATCAGATGTTCAAAGGGGGGATAGTTCACAACTTTAATGTTGTCTACAGGTATCTGAGCGAGTAATAATGAGTTTTTAGTGGATAGATTAGCTAAAATAGGAACCTCTCCTCAATGACTTGTGGGAAGTTCTCTTCCACAATGATTCCCATAGGTACTCTTCTACTTTCTACGAGCTTTGCTTCTTGAAAATCCGCTGAAAATTACCCTCCCTCTCCCCCCTTCCCGTTCCCCCCAAACCCACCTAAAAAAAAAAAAAATAGCTGTCAAATTTTGTTTTTTAAAGTTTCCATCACTTTAATAATCAAAGATAGAAGAACAATATCCGGATCTTCAACTAAAAACTTACCCTGACAAATTCTAATATTGGTTTTTTATTACACTGCATACAGAAAAATTATGTTATACTGAACTTATTTGCCTCTTTTACATTGATATGTCATTTTCATTTATTAGTAACATGCTTTTATTTTCTGATTTGTTAAGCTGGCACATTAACCGATGTTCTTTGCCATCTGATACCAGTAAAGAATGGGATTTTAAATGAGTATACAGTTTTTTCCTTTCTATTTTTACGTAGTGTAGCTATTTAGGATGTCTGAGAAGTAGCTATTTAGTATTGATATGCAGTGCATCAGCTGCCAAACTCACACATCTGATTCCCAAAAGAAAGCATATTGAATTCCATTGCTACTTTCAGATAGTAGAAACAGAAATTAAAAGAACTCTATGAGCAGCAGAACATAAATTTAGCTTTTCGATACAAGAGGAAACTTAAAATTCGGTTGCAGAATCTCAGAGATATGAGGAAATACTGTTACCGGCAACATATTGGAGCTGGATCATAAATATGCTTACAAGACTATATGGCAACATTTATCTATCCTGTTGTTGGTCAGTTTTCTCCTCCTGGATTTTCTCTCTTACAGATCTAGATAGGTGGCTGGGTCAGGTTGAACATGCTGGTCTGGTTGAAGTCTGATAACATAGCTCAAGAATGACTAGACTATGTTCCACTTGGAGTGGCTAGGATCCTTTCAAGGCCAACAATAGACCATTACCTACCTAATTTAAAGGAAAAGCCAAATCTAGTGGTCTACCACCCTTTGACATTTACCTATCTAATTTGAAGAGACAATACCTTCCTCCCTTTGGTAGAGCAGTGTTGGAGAGAGCAAAATCCAAGTGGTTCTCCAAGTCTGAAGCTTGTACAAAATTCAAAAGCACTCAAAGGCAAGATTAAAGAATGATGCAAAACAACGTTTGGTGATCCAACTCATAACAAAGTTATCCTCTTATCCTCTGGACCCGATCCAAATAGAGTGGAAGCCGCTTGAAAATGAGTTTGTCAAGCTTAATTTTGATGGATCTTCTCTTAAAATTCATTGGCCTTCTGGTTTTGGCGGAGTTTTCCTGAATTCTAATGGTGTTGTGCTTGCTCTTTTGCCTAACCTCTTAGCATTTCCGACTTCACCATGGCCGAACTTCAAGCTTTAAGACACAAATTAAGAATTTTCAGACGTTGCTTCTTTGGAAGGCTTCATGTTGAAGGACGTTCCAGAAATGTAATTAGCTGGGGCATGGGCAACAAGCCCAGAACTCCCCTGGCTCCTATGGGAATGCTTTTTTGAAATTCAAGATCTCTCTAAAGATGTTGTTTCTATTTGGTCTCATGTACCTAGGTCAGCAAATAGTGTTACTGATTCTCTAGCTAGAGAGGGAGTTACCATCCAATCCCTCATTGTAAGTGGTCCCCCTCTTTGATGTTCTTGTTTAGCCATTGAGCTGATGCACAGCATCCTATTCTTGTGCCTTGTGCTTGCATCATCCACTGTAAGGCTGATATCATCATATTTTTGGAAAAAAATGACTTGTTTAAGGTATCAATTGGCATTATTGAGTTTGGATTTGTATGATTCTGCTCGGATTGAATTTCTTTCTTTAAAACCATACTTGTTGAAGTGGGGCCCAAAATGCTTGTTTAGACAGTGATTTTTGCATGATATCTATCATTGTTGTGTTGATTTTTTTTGCATCTATGACTGGTTCTGTTGAGATAGTAACTCCTATGAGAGAGAGTTTGAGAGTTTTGAAGGGAAAGATACTATTATTATTACTACAAAGAAGCTGAATGGTTAGAACTATTGGAGTTCGTCTAAGTCTGTGCACATTTACCTGAAGGTTTAAAATAAAATCTATATTTATTAGAGATGATTTGTTGATTCCTATTACAAATGATTGAGAAGCAGAGTATAGCTAGGTTATGACTTGGTTATTCAATAGCATGGACTCTAACTTGAGAATTCAGATATGAACTGTAAAACAACAGAAGAAATATGAATGTCTCTTGAAGCTTTATATGCATAGGAGAGTAATCTTTCTAGAGATTATGAATTGTACGCTAAATTGTTTAGTTTGAAAAGAGGTTAAAGGACACCGACTGAGTATTATAGTGAGTTGCAGAGTATTTTGCAAGAAATTAACATTTATCACCCCTTCACCATAAATGAAAAAAAGCTTAGGAAACAATAGGGACATATTCATGTAACAAAGTTTGTGGATGACTTGGGGGCAAAATATGATGCAGTTTGAGCCTAGTTACTTGCCTCAGATGACATTGATCACTCTCCAAAGCATTCAATAGGGTAATGCATGTGGAGACGACGATAACATCAAAAGATACAAGCTTTAAGGGGTTGATGCAGCTGCTCTTAATACTCAAGGACGATCAAAATCTGTGAGAGGTTGTGGTGGATATGGTAGGGGCAGAGGCCGTGATGGATCTGGTAGTGCTCGAGGCTGTATTGATGGCGAAGTTGAAAGAAGTTGTATACATTGGATGGACTACTATTTTTTAGATAAGTGCTAAGACGAGTTTGGTAAATCAACGTGAGCCGACACTATTGTTCAGGATGGCAATGAGATTTCTTCCAGTCAAATAGTTAGTATTGTCCATGGTTCTTTTTATGAACTCCAATAGCTAGCACGAAGAATTGCTGAATTTACATTTGTATCCTCCTCCTTTGTATCTATAGCTTAGCCTACACTTCCTACAACCACTCTTACCAGTTCAAATACGTTTACCTTATTGTGAATCTTGTTTCTTCTTGGGTTATTGACTCAGGAGTATCGTCACCCATGTTAGGTATGTATTCTGGGTTATCAAATCTTAGTCCATCGTCTTCTTTTAAACAAGTCCTCTTGTTGATGGGTCTATATCTCTTGTTTATGGAGTAGGTGAAATTCAACCTACATCCTCCCTATCATTACACTCGGTACTATTTGTTCCAAAGTTTCCTATTAATCTATTATCCATCAGTCAACTCGCAAACTCTATGAATTACTCAATTGTTTTATCTTACTCATTATGTGTTTCATGATCTCACAATGGGGAGGATGCTTGGTTAAGGGCATGAGAGAGATGGATTTTATCACCTAGAAGGCTTACCACAAAGAACTCCTTCCACATTCCATGTTGTCGTCTCACTGTTCCAATGACATCTACGGTTAGAACATCCTTTTTCAACAAAACTAATTCAATTGTTTCCAGAATTACCATCCTAAACTTTTCAGTGTAAGTTGTGTCAACTCGGCAAGCATCATCGGACTTCATTTCCTTCGAGTCGCACAAGAAGCAGTAGCTTATTTGAAATAATACATTCTAATGTATGGGGATATGTCCAGTTCCCCATGTTTTTGACGATGTGCTGGAATTTATGAATAAGAGATTTGATTCCTTCTATTAAACTCATGGGATAATTCCAATCTTCATGTGTGTGTACTCCATTAGAAAAATGGAATAGCAAAGAGGAAAAATCATCATCTTTTGGAAGTTGCTCGTACTATGTTACTTCATGTGCATCTCCCAAAATCTTATTTTGGTGATGTGGTGCTTACTGCATGCTTTCTCATCAACATGATGCCTTCATCTGTACTTGGAGGAAAAATTCTTCTCCAAGTACTTAATCCCAAAGTTGCAGTATTCTCTGTTTGTCTTTCTACCTTTGGATGCATATATTTTGTATGTGGTTGGGCTTTCTATTGATAGTTGTCTCCAACTATTAAATGTGTGTTTTATGGTTATTCCTACATGCAGAAGGGATATAAATATTAGTCCTTCCACAAATAAAACATTTATATTTGTTGACGTAACATGCTTTAAAGATGTTCGATTATTCTTTGAGTCAGACAAGGAGACACCATCTATTGTTGATACATATATTGTTGCTCTTAGTACTGTGGAGGATGTTCCTACACCCATACCTAGCATTCTAGCACAAAGGCTGCAATTGGTTTATAAGAGACAACATGGTTAAGAAACAAACATAAATTCTCTCTATCACACCTGTGCTAGAACCTTCTTCATTTGTTGATCCTTAGGAAAGTGATTTACATCTTCCTGTTGCTGTTAGAAAAGGTGTTCGCGAGTCAATCAGACATTTTGTTTCTAATTTTGTCTCTTTTGGTTCTCTTTTTAGTAAAAAAGTGTGCACTCTCCCTATCTGCTTGTGCTATTCCTTCTTCAATACGGGATGCATTGGTATCTCCTTAGTGGAAGCAAGCTATGGATGTTGAGATAGAGACTCTACATGATTGAGGCACATGGATATTATGTGATCCACCTCCCAATGCTACAATTGAGGGATGTCGTTAGGTATAGACTGTAAAATATAAAGTTGATGGCTCAATTGACAGGTATAAAGCAAGACTGGTAGCCAAAGGATATACTTAGACTTGTGCTGTAGATGTATTTGAGATTCTCTCCAGTAGCCAGATTGACCTCAGTCAGTATCCTTGTAACCGTGGTAGTGAATCAGGGATTGTCCTTGTTTGAGCTGGATATCAAGAATGTTTGGTGATCTAGAACTAGGAGTTTATATAGAGTAATCTTTTAGGTATGTTGCTTAGGTTGGATAGGGAAAATGTGCAGGTTGAAGAAGCAATTTATGGACTAGAACATGGTTTGATAAGAAGGGAATTTAAGAGTTGAAGGAATATCTAGCTAAGCATTTTCAAACCAAAGATTTGGCTCTCTCAAATATTTCCTTAAAGATAGAAGTTGCTCGGAGTAAGGCAGGAGTTGTTTTAACCCAAAGCAAGTATGTTACTGATATGCTATAGGAGTATGGGTTGTTAGGAGCTAAACCTATTTAGACATTGATGGAGTTGGTAATTATCTTCATAATGAGAGTTGTGGTGAACTTAGAGATAAAACAATGTACCGGAGAATGGTTGGTAAACCAATTTATGCTATAGTTACACGTCCCGATATGTCATTTGTTGTAATTGTGGTGAGTTAGTTCATGGAGTGTCCATGTAAAGTACATTTAGAAGCTGCTCAAAGGATTGCCTGGGAAAGGATTGTCCTTTGAGCCACAACATCATTTGTAGATAGAGACTTTTTTCACATGCAGATTATGCAAGGTCTAAGCTGAATAGAAAGTTTGTCACTACAGATGTGCTAGCCTGGTCGTGAGGGAGTTGCTCCCTCTTCCTTTGTAAATTTTTGTTTATATATAAATACATCTTTATAAAAAAAAAAAAAAGTTTGTCACTAGGTATTATGTATTTGTAGTTGGAAGAGCAAGAAGCAAAATATAGTGGCTCGCTCAAGTGCAGAAGCAAAGCATGAAGCCATGGGCCACATAGGAAGGGAGTTGGTGTGGATCAAATTTGTTTTCTAGGAGTTGAACCTACATGTTATAGAACTCATGACCATGTATTATAATAACCAAGCGGCTATTTTGATTGCAAATAATTTAGTGTTCCATGATTGAATTTAACATACAAAAGGTGATTGCCACTTCATTCGAGATGCAATGATGAGGAAAGAAGTTGTTACTCCATGTGTCGGATTAGGAGACCAATTTGGTGATATTTTTACCAAAACATTGGGTAAACATGAGTTTGGAATGTTTTATAACAAGTTAGGGCTTCTAAACATATATGCTCCAGCTTGAGGGGGAGTGTTAAATATCAAGTAAAGGTATTTTGGTTATTTTATATATTTTATATTAGTTTATAGGAGTTTTAGCGAGATTAGGTATTTGTTAGAAGTTTGTGGTCCAAATGACATGTTATTTTGATGTGGTTACAAAGTTATTTGACTTTGAGTTATGAGGGGTAATTGTGTAAATAGACATCAAGTTCCTTAAGTCATTAATAAAAGGGAAAAGGGGATCAATTTTTCCCCTGGATCGTAACTTCTCTCTTTCTCTAACTCTTCTTCGCCCTTTTATCTTTTTTCTTCTGCTATTTTCCATCTTTTTTCAATAAGTTCAAATATGTCCTTTGTTGGAAGGTATAATTAGAGTTTATATAGTCTACTTTATTTTCTAGGAAAGTGTTTTCCGATAGAATGGGATTCCAAGGGTTTACGGGCTGCAGGTATGTGGATTTAGTTTTTTATATTGTTTAAATCATAAATGGGGGAGAGGGGTTTACAAAGCCTAATCTCTCCCATCTTTCTACAGGTCCTAATACTTGTGGAAGAAAATCTGTAATCTAAAGACCTGCTTCTCCCACACATGTGATTCCATGTGATTGCTTAGACTCAACTTCAGTTCTGAACTGACACCCGGACTGACTCATGTCCACTGTCATTTCATTTCGCATGGCTCTTCAGGCCAGCACAGTTCAGTGCATTACTCAAGTAGGGAATCTAGGGCCTCCTCAGATTGGAACCTCAAATTCATTTGGTCTCCTATTGAAGCTGACAACAAAGAATTAATGATGCTGATCCAGCAGCTGGAAGCAATCTATATCAGGGGCATGGAAGAGAAGAGCCAGTTTGGGGCTTGATTGCTTCTGGCCAATACACAATAGCGTCTTTCTATAACTTGCTTCTCCCATCTCAATCAGCAGAAAAATCCAAGCTAGCAGCCAGCTCATGGAAGCTTTTGGGACAAACAAAGGTAGTTCTCCTGATATGGAATGTGGCCTTTGAAAAGAGACTCACTTGTAACAAGCTCAGTAAGAGGGGGTGCCAGTTGTAACCACTTTTTTGTAAGCTGTGCAATCAGGTAGAGGTAACAGCGAACCGCTTTTTCTTGTATTTTCAACCAGCAATTTTGTGGAGTTTTTATCAGCAAGTTCAACATGCGCACCTGCTTCCTTTAATGCATTGCTGGGTTCAGAAGCCAAAATGCATCCTGCCCTTCTCAAAGACAGGAAAATCACTATGGAAACTGTCCCTTGCAGCTGTGGTATGGAAACTCTGGAAAGAAAGGAACTCAAGGAGTTCCAAGTCTCTCAAAGATCTATTGGAGTCATAGATGCCATTTTGCACTCAATCCTCTTGTTGGGTCATGCCACAACTTTAGGAATCTTCCTCCCATCCACAGTTCTATGGTAGTATGAAACGGGTTCTCTGTGGTATAGAGAAGATGCCCCATTCCATCCAATGTCCTGGGACCACCCCCTCCCCCCTCAGTTGCAACTAAACTTTGATGGAATCTCCCACTGTAATCAGAGATTAGCTGGGATTGTTTGTGGCATAAGAGATTGTGAAGGTCTTGTTTTGCTGGCCTTTCCTGGCCCAGCTTGTCACTTGGATTCACTTGTAGCAGAAGTCAGGGTGCTCCTTACTGGAATCAAATTATATGCTCAGAAGTTTCAATCATCTGCAATGAGGGGGACTTAGTACTAGTCATAAATTGGATGTCAAAGCAAAGTTATTCGCCTTGGAGGTTAAAGCATGTATTCAATGAAATCCAGGACATTTGTGAAACCTTTCATGTAATCTGGCAGCGTACCCCTTCTGCTGCTAAGTGTCTCTGGTGAATTAGCTAAACAAGCTGTCACTTGGCCTACCCTACTGGTTAGAGAGTCCCTCCCCCTCTCCGTTCCCAGTTGAGGCTTCTCTTCTTCTTTGTACTTTCATGTATTCTCTATTTCATTGATGAAATACACCGTAAGTTAAAAAATAAAGACCATAACGGTACAATTTTAGTTGAAAGTAGTCTATGTAGAAACCCATATGAAAATGTCAATTCCCCCATGTATTACATGTATGCTTGGTAAATTATATAATGTGCAAAATCTGTTCTTGTATGGGTTATGTAATGTGTACCTGCTTCACATTATGGCAGGAGAGGGGAGGAGCATTCGTTCATTTTGAAACCAGCAAATTTGATGAGTGATTCTAAGACTTACAATGGAAGAAGTAAAAATTCTCAGCTGCCAAATTCAAGGTCAGGTAGTGCAGCAACAAGTGTGCATCCGACCCCTAAAGTTGTGGAGGGAAAACGAGTTCCTAAAAGCACCGATCAATATGCAGTTCTAGTTTCATGTAGATGCAATTACACTGGTAAAAGTTTATCTTATTCATATTTTAATATTATGACTCACTATTGTTGATAAATCAATGTTGTTGTGGAAAATCTAGTTAACATGGAATTTACTTTTTCTGTAGAATCAAGATTGTTTTTCAAGCAGCCAACAAGTTGGCGACCGCGGTTGTCAAGGGATCTGATTATATCAGTAGCATCAAAAATGTCAGAACAAGCCTTGGGGCCTAGTGGTGGAATCTCTCAGCTTCCTGTTCAGGTTTAAAATATATCACAAACAGATTCTACCTGTTTATAAAGAGCATAAAACATCGCAGACATTTGGAAGCTGTTTGGCTGCATATTGAACCTTTGTACTTTACCATCTACAAACTTATTTTTTATTATTTTTACTACTTTTTAAAGAAATATAAGTGACTCTGCTATAATGTGGAGGGAGAAGAGAACCTCAAGTATCAAATTAGAAGATGAGAGGTAACCATAGGAACTTGCTGATAGGTGACAACCTCTTCTCTGAAGCATCTGGAATGATATTAGCAGATATAAGCCCAGGGATTATGAGAGGGAAAGAGATGAGTTCTTATAATCTTGGATTATGAGAGGGAAAGAGATGAATTCTTATAATCTTATGTGATGAATCTCTGGACTTGCTTAGAAAATGTAAAGTTTTTGCTACAGAACTCCCTCAACTTTTTGGCCATTCATATTGGTGCTCTTTATGAACTGTTTCAGGTATTAACTCTTCAGGCATCAAATTTGACATCAGATGATTTAACCCTAACAGTTCTTGCTCCGGCATCATTGAACCCTCCCCCGTCTGTTGTGTCCTTGAACTCCGCTCCATCTACCCCAGTTAGCCCTTTTACTGGTTTTCCAGAGATTATAGGACCTATAAGTGGCATGCAGAGGTTGACTTCGTTGCCTGTAGTACCAGAGAATAAGAAAGAAAATGCAGTTGGTGGAAGATCTGTTTCTCTCAATGAGCAGACTATCTCCGCCTCTGATGTCATTCCAAGTGAAGGATTAGGCTGTACTCATCTGTGGCTGCAGAGCACAGTTCCTCTGGGGTATGTAATCTGTTCTTCATATTTGTTAGTCTTGATAATTTGATGCTAAGTGATTAGAGAATGTTAAAACCAAGCGAAAGAATTGTCATAACAAATGATGCTGATCAGCACTTGTAGTTAGTGCTACAAATGACAGAAAGAGAATTTTTTTTCCGTAATGGTGAATTGTGAAACTTTAATATACAATGTGGCCCTATATATAACAAGGAGCAGAGCTTCTTGGTTCAATGGGCATAAGAGGTTGTGCACTAACATCTTTTCGTCTTCATGATGCTTCCGTTAGATGTGTTCCTTCTCACTCCACCGCTACTGTCAAGCTTGAGCTGCTTCCATTGACTGATGGTATAATTACCCTCGACACTCTGCAGATTGCTGTGAAGGAGAAAGGTGTGTTCCTTTACCATTATGTTGTATAACTCATTTATCTCATTAAGGGATTGAGGGCCACAAGCCATGCTATTTCAAAGATCATTTGCTCTCGTTTCCTAAAGAGGTTAGAGTGTCTCTGCTTTTTAACTCCAGATTTCAAAAGAAAGTTAGCAGACAAGACTCCCTACATAATGAAATGCGCCTAAGGTAACACATGGTAACTTTAATATCAATGAAAAGCAAAAATAAATAAATTTTGGTTGGAGAAAGCTGGAATTTGAAGTTATCATATAAATTTCAAAGAATTATTCTCAGATATGTTATTGGTAAGAAGATTTCCTATCTAAAAAATAGATACTGGTAGACTACAATGAGAAGTTTGTTAAGTCTAGTTGGAACAGCAGAGAGAGAGAGAGAGAGAGAGAGGACGAAACAGTTCTGACTTCTTTTTCTTGTACGTTTATTACAATATTCTTGTTCTTTTCTGATAACAGGTGCAATATATATCCCAGAGCAATCTTTGAAGATCCATGCAACTTCCAGCATAGCTACTGGCATCGTATAACAGTTTTCTGACTCAAATCTTGCATTGCCTATACTTTCTCCAAGTCATCTTGTATGCGGCTTCTTCAGTTATCTGAGATGACAACGTTCTAATGATAGGGCTCCGTAATTCTTCTCATAGTTAACGAGCAGGAGACACTGGAATTTCTTCTAATGCACAGCTCGACTTGGGTGCAAATGAATGCGATACCTTCTGTTTTGAGAGAGCCTCGGTGGTCAATTTTTCATTCCTTGGCAAGAAAGGGATAACCACAAATGTATACCATGTATAAGAAGTGTTTAAATGTATTAACTGTGAGTATGTGCATACATAGTGTTGATATGGCCATTTAGATTTTTTTTAACTGTCTTGACTTACACTAAATGTTTTGAGTATCCATCTTCTTGAGCTAATTTTAACTTTGTATGAACTTGCTTCTCATAAAAAATATCTTGGATACTCTGTTTGATCCTCAAATTGACTTGAAGGAATTCTCATGTTTCCTACATTGGGTAGTTGCCATTTGCTTGTCTAGTGGCATCCACTGCTTTCCTTTGACAGAGTAGGGAAAATGGTGGAGACAGACTGCTTTTTCCTGTGTTACCGCAGTTTCTGATCTGATGGGCACTATTTCCTTCTTTATGTAACGCATTTTATTAAAGAGCTTTAAGATGCTTCTACACTAGTGTATGTTTTAGCATTATGAGGGCCACTGACCCTTTCCCATCAGATGTACAGTTGCCCTGATTTATAAGAAAGCTTGGCAGACAGCTAAATGGGACTAGGTGTAAAGGGGAAGCATGGATTGTTTCTCAAATTTCAAATTTTTTTTTCGTCCACTTACAAGTCATTCAATTCCTATTAGTAATTGATAGATAGATGCATAGTTCTCAAGGATATTTTGAGACTCAATGGGGACAAATTTATCATTTTCCTTTCCTCCCTAGGTTGTTGTTAATAGAGACCAGGATATGGGTTGATGGAGTTCGAGACAGACTCCATCTCAAAATGTAATTTTTTTATCCAGTTACGGGTTTGTTATAAAAATACCTTACGGTCTCTATAAATACCGTCTTCCTCATTAATGAAAAACACAGTAATTACTTCCGATTATTCAATAGTTGTTACTACACGCAGGTGAAGGGGGAATGGTTCATTTCATTGAAGTTTGAATTCAGATAAAGGCCAAATCCACAATCCTGAAAAGATATAAAAAAAACCCTAACAAAATCAGTAATTCCAACAGTCCTAAGATTCGAAATGGACGTGGGCAAATACTGCCTACGTTCCTTTCGCCCTCCTGACAAGGAAGAAACAGAAAAGAAAGCAAAAAAATTCCTCTCCGTCTCTCGTTTCCACACCTTTATTCTCTACCTCTCCTTTTAGCAAAACAGACCCAGGCGTGCATGGCCCGCTTCCACTACCAGAGATCTCTATTATGCCTTCACAAGTATGAACTGAAATCTACCTTTTCAGTCTTTTACGTTTAGAGGAGGCAACTTGTAGAAAAAAATCTAGAGAGAGAAACATCTGAACCTTACCTAGGCTTTATATACCTTTATCTTTCATTCCCCACACGAACACCCTCAATTTTATTTAATGGGCTAGAAAGCATAGCCTATCTCTATCTAACTACTCAATCCCATGGTTGCTGAGTCTCTTTCAAATGCCTTTATCTCTATTCCAAACCCCCTTTAGAAGAGATCTGGAAAAGATGACTCTAAACCCATTGATCAAATTTCTTTTGTTCTTCACTTTTTTTTAAAAAAAAAAAAAAAAAATCATTTTACCATTCCAACTCGTTACCTATTACGGCATTAGACCAAAGGAGAGGAGTGCAATTAAGGAAAAGATTAAGCGTGAGAGTAGGACAGACACCCTAACAAAAGAATTGCCCTCTAGTTCTTCTATCACCATCCATCCTTTTTGTTATATTAATCTATGATGATGTAATGATATGCCTTCAAGACCCTTTTTATAGCCTTTAACAACCCAATTACTCCCAAGTACCAAATCTAAGATCTAACCACCCTCATGAGAAGAATTGACACATTTTCTATAGGGGAAGCACATGGGAGACCCTTATCATTCTCCATTTATTTATCTTATTGGCCTAATCCATGAGGGCTTTTAAATATGGTTTAGAAGCGCTTTGTGATCACTGTGCTTAGTCCTTTAAGCACGCGTTTCTTCTTCATGTAGATATCAAATTTGAGTCACCTCTCATGTAAAAAGAAAGAAAAAAACAAGTGATAATGATTTGATTTTATGATTAAGCCTGAGCTAAAAAGGCTTAAGACACATCATACATAAACTAGAGGTGTTTAAAAAATAAGAATAAGGGTATTTTGGTTATTTTATATTGTCGTTATTTATATTTCTTGATGTAATCTTATTCTACATGTCAAACTATATCTATAGACCAAACTTCACGTAAATGGGGACACGTAAAATAAGGGATATAGAGAATTAGGGTTTTCACTTAAAGTAGGAGCGATATTGCAAATCGACCTCACCTACTCAACCCTAAATCTACAAATAGAAGACCATGCAGCTTTCTTTTCTCAATTTCTCTTCTCTAAGTTCTCTCTTTTAACCTTTCTTCTTCTTACTTTTTTACGGAAGAAAATAGCATTTTCATTACTTTTAGATGAATTTCCTTTCGGCAAGATGTTACTTGACATTTGGAGTCATTGAACAAGGACCACCGACAAATATGTAGGGCTCTGAAGGGGCAAATGGGCACACCCTCCCCCTCTGAAAACTCCATAACAAGCTTCACAGTCAGGAAGATGTTTTTACTGTGTCTTTTATAAATTGACAAGAAGGTCAGATGCCTCTGCGCTGTTTTTCCTCCATAAAGGCTCCAAACGATCCTTTTCCATCAGTTAGCTCCACTTAAGTCGTCGTCGTCCCCGGTGGTGCCGGCCAACAGATGGATCTTCCACTGTCAATGGCTATGTAAGCAGCAGGCACAGGCAACAGGTGAACCCTACATGTCAACCTTCCCCTTGCACTTCACTTAAAGAGCAACAACCCTTCCTAGAAGAAACAGTTCAGATCTTGTAATCGAGACAGGTCGTATGTTGCAAATGAGATTAAAAAACTGTTCTAAAACTACAACTGCAGCAGTTAACGGAAGGTGGAGAATATGAATATGGGTGACCCAAAAAAATTCCAATAGATTAATCTAAACCCCATTTGACTTTGTTTAATCCAAAGTCAAGCAATTTGCTCTCACAAAGCCTCAATCCCCAGGATTAAATTTCTACGTAACCATGTGATCATCCACTGCCTTCTGTACTTTCTAATCACCCTCGTAAATGCCCATGACTTCGTTCACATTTAGGATCGGTTTGGAACAGGGAGTGAGTGAGCAATGTTCTGTGAGGGTAACGGTCACCACCAAACGGGCCCGTGGGGTCCGTCTTGGGAGATCTGACTCGTTCCGTTGCCAACTTTCGTTCTAAGCACAGACTTAGAGGGAAAGTATTTACTATCTACCAGTAATAAAAGGTAAAATCTGTACTTGATTTCCTTGGATTTGGTTTTATTAGGAAAAACGGAAAGAGGATTCCGTCTTTTATCAGGACGGTTGGATGATCTTGGCCGTCGATTTGGCTGGGTCCACATCGGATGCTTAGGCGGAAAATCTGTTCTTTCTTTTTCCTCCCAATTCCCAATGATGGGAGCACCGTCTTCGAGCGAGGGTGGGTCCCGGGGGAGGTCGGCTCTCCAACTGGCGGCCCCTCGCTTGGGGGCAACAACGTCATTTTGTCATAACAGCGCCAGCAATGCTGTCGCTCGTAAAAAAAAAGTCCCGAAAACTTGTTCAGGACCAAACCAAATCAAAATCCCAAGTGGGGCCCACCGTGGCTTTTCCTATAAATGAGGCCTTCTTCACCGCAAACCGCCCGAAAACCCAAAAGAGAAAAACCCAGAAAGAACAAACTTCAGAGGCAGCGAGGGGAGAGAGTGAAGACTGGTTCCATTTTTCCGGCGAAATCCCGATTGTTCCGGCTTTGTTTTTTAATTTTGTTTTATCTGTTGGCATCCGGCGAACTATGGTGGATGTGGACCGGCGGACGCCGGGGCTGAATCCCGCGCATGTGGCGGGACTGCGACGTCTCTCGGCTCGTGCTGCTGCTGCTGCCCCTACTAACTCATCCGCGACTTCCTCAGCCGCTGCTGGCCCTGCACGCAAATCTCTGCTTTCCTTCGCTTCACTTGCGGAATCAGTGATTGCTCATCTCAGGAACTCCGAAATCGAGGTCCTTCAGGGTCTTTCTGATGCCGAGTTCGCTCGACTGGAAGCGGAATTCGGCTTCGTCTTCCCTCCGGACCTCCGTGCGATCCTTTCCTCCGGACTCCCCGTGGGTCCCGGCTTCCCTGACTGGCGGTCCCGCTCGCACCTCCGCGCCGCACTCGACCTTCCCATCGCCGCTATATCATTGCAAATTGCTCGGAATTCCCTCTGGCCTAAATCATGGGGTCCCAAACCCCCCGACCCTGACCGCGCACTCCGCGTTTCTCGTTCTCAGCTTAAGAAGATTCCTCTTTTGATCCCTCTCTTCAATCACTGTTATATCCCTTCCAACCCTTCACTCGCCGGAAACCCAATCTTCTACGTAGACGAGACAGAGATTTTCTGCTGCGGCTTCGATCTCGCAGATTTCTTCGAACGCGAATCCTTATTCGGATCCGAGTGCAAGAGGAAAGACCTCGCCATTGGCGATAAATCTAAACAGTCAGTGACATCCTCCTCCGGTTTGTCACGCCGGAGCTTGGATTCCGGCGGTAAGCCCCCGCGGTGGATTGAGTTCTGGTCCGACGCGGCGGAGAGGAGACGGAGAAATTCTAATTCATCGGAGAGGTTTTTCGAGATTTCGTACAGGTCGAAATTACCGATTTGGGTGGACGAATACCTGGACCGGATCGGATCAGTGTTGAGTGAAGGCGGGTGGGACGAATCGGACGTGCGAGAGATGTGCCACGTTTCCGAAACCGGAGGCTTCGTGGAGGACGACATGCCGATGGACAGCCAGGCCGTGCTGGATTTACTCCTGTTACGAGCAGATCGTTTTTCCGGCGAACTCCGCCGCGCAGGGTGGAGCGCCGAGGAGGTTTCAGAAGCGTTGGGTTTCGATCTCCGGCCTGAGAAATTGCAGAGACCGCCGAAAAAGCTGTCACCGGAGCTCGTGGAGAAGATCGAAAAGTTGGCCGAGTACGTCTCGCGTTCATGATATCGATGACCGGCCACCGGGAAACTTTTTTTTTTTTTGGTTTTTTAATATTTTCCCTCTTTTGGCGTAAACGAAATTGGGAGACGCGTTGTAACTTCAAACAAATATATATATAAAAAAAATACATGTATGAAAATAATATATTTTATAAGAGAAAAAAATTGAAATACAGCTTGTAGCCTGTAACACTTCCTCGTAGGATTTCATTACTTTTATTCTTTTTTTTATCTTTCACGAATTTCGATCTCACACGCGCGGGTTTGCCACATTTCGAAAAAGAGCCGTTAAGCTATTTTTCCTTCCCTTTAAAATCATCCCTTCACACGTGTCTAATTTGGATGGGCCAAGGGGAAAAAATCGAAGAATGAACGGCTAAAAGACGCAGTCTAAAAGAGATTCCTATGGTCTGTCTGCATGGTGGGGCCCAGGACACAAATTTCGGCTAAGGAGCCGTCGGACCTAACCGACCAATTCCATGTGACAATGTGTAGCACATTTAATTTCGATTTCAAAATACTTTAAAACATAATCTTATGCACATTATGGAAAAGTGACGAGATGTTTCGCTCCAATCGAATGGCACCAAAATAGCCCTCTCGCGCCAGGCCATGGTCTGTCATTGTGGGACCCTTTTTCTCTCTGAAACCGTGGGCCCCACCTTTTAAAAAAAAAAAATTTTTTCTCTCCTCTGTCTTTCTTATCGTTTTAGGTTTAATCAGGATTTTGCATGTACGTAAATATCCATATAGACAAAAGAATGTGCCACTGCGTATGTTAGAGATTGACCGGGCGGGCGGCAAATTCCCTTTCCAGAGAAAAAACTTATCCACCTCACCTCCTTCCCATTTAAATTTCACCGCCAGATATTTATCCAAAAAGTGCAAATCTTAGCTGATATTTTTTTTGCGTAGGTCACATGTGCGTCGTGCGCACCACGGCGCATTAAAATTTTTATCGTTCCAGCTCACTTTATTGCCACCGCTCCCTTCTCCCGCTCCATTTCATGTGATCCGACCGTCGATCACATGAAAGAAAGAGCCCACCGGGGGCCACCTGAAGTTGCACCCGCACGGCATGCGAGTTACGAAAATGCCCCTAAGGCGAAATTCGAGAAACGCATTCTCACGATGTTGGGGCGCTTCTGCGGCTGCGTTTCCAGAAACCGAGATAACGGGCTCCTCCGCCTTCCCATAGATGGAAAGAAAGCGGCTCACTGAAGACTCGATGGTCCCACCGCATCGAACCGCGGAACCTGAAAACCCAATGCGGATACCATTGGCGGACCTCAAAAAAAGCAACCGTCGTCGGATCTTCCAAATATGGGGGCTTCTCCGTCATTTCAACCTCGTTAGGCATGTGGCCATGTCAGTCTGCATCCGTACGGCATTCGATGGATCCCGGAATGGCGGCTTGTCAGGTTCCCCTTTGGTCGACTACTGGAGAAGCCACGATCCCACGTGTGACGGGAAGTCGACACGTATGAAATGTCAAGTAGGGGAGCAGCGCAATGTGCTCACGCCGAGAGCTATGGTGGCGCGGTGAAGGAGCGCGAGTAGGCGTAGTTAGTGTCAGAGGGTGCAGGGAGCGGTGGAAGTTTCTGCCCTCAACGGTTCGCTGGTCCCCCTGCGACGACCGTTACTGCGAAGACGTGAGCACAGAGGGCGATTGAGCGGCCACTTCACGTGACTCCTGCGACGAGGGCGCTCAGAGCCGCCAAACCACGTGTCACCGCCATCTCCGGCGCTGGCCGCGCTCGTGGAAGGATCTTGGTGGGACCCGGATATCATAATTCATATACGTCATAATGCTTAGCGCGCGCGGGCTTTTTAACGGGCCCATCTTGGGGAGATAGCTGTGACCGTTATTTCCATGTCTGGCTGTGTCCTAGGATGCGCAGGCCGAGTCACCCAACCCCCAATTATTTCTTTTGGCGTGCTAATTTGGTGTTAAACGACGCTCCTGGTACGGAGCTCAGTAAATTACATCATTAAGTGGGCTCTCGCTTGGACATGAGCGTATAGGGAAGTATAACGTGGGCCCTAGAACTGATCTATGGTCAAACTTTGGCCCACCTTATTTCAAGTCCAGGAGCTGTCTTGCCGGAGCGAATTAATGGACGGCTGGATGTGGCATTTATGGGTTAAGAGTCAATAGAGGAGCTTGACTCTTCGGTGCTTGTCATTGTCTGCAGGTTCAGGGACACAGATACCGTCGGTTCAAGGCACATGCCTCTAAGAAGCAACCCAAGTGGGCCCATCACTTTTTTTATTTTTTTCCGAGTCGACCGATCTGCTAATAGTAGATCGAGTTACTTATCCACGTGGCTTGTTCTTATTAGGTAAGATGGATAGAGAAGGATAGCAGCCTTTGACTCTTGGAGGGGTCCGAGGGAGGGATGGGGGGGGCGCGCCTGCTTGGGTGTCGAGGAGAGTGACTTGTGACAATCGGGGTGATTTCGATAGTGAGGGCAGATTTTGTTTCCGTGGACGTGTTATGGGCTGAAACATATGGACGTCAATGTGGCCCAGCGTGTCGTCTTACTCATTAATAGTTGTTTATTGTTTTTTAAATAAATTACAGAATGGTAGTGGGCTTTCCCGGAATTTATTTCTATGCATGAAAATTATTTTTTGGAAGGGAAGATAACAAAAACACTTGGATTGTGTTCGTAATTTCTAACTTTGTCGTATAAGTTAATTGTACCTATATTTAGTCTAGCTATTGATAAGTAATTGAACTTTCTCCGGCCACGGTAGTAATCTATGTCAGTCTTCGAGTTTTGACACTTCCGGTAGTGCTTCCGTTAACTATGACACTTCCGAAGTGCTTCAAATGACTCGATAAGCATCTCCAAAATATATATATGAAGAGTATAAGCAATTTCATGCTGCATAGCAGCGATGCGGATAATCACAAAGTTTTACCACCCCCCATGATCTGGAGAAGAAGTCAATATCCACCTTTCACAGTGGGAGAGCAACTGTGAACTCTTCCTTTTAATGCTAAATTTCTTTCCTCTACAATGTTGTGGACACAACCGCATCCTCACTCCACGGCTACCACCACAGAGCACTTCCAACTTCACTCTTCCTCATGGAAAGCCTCAGACTCAGCTGCATCTCGCAGGATCCTCCAAATGGCATTGTGAAAGAGGCCACAGATGCATGCAGCAAAAGGGGGAAAGATGACCAAATTGAGGGGCGAACACCAGTGAGAAGAACTCACGATAGACTACTACATGGAATTACCTAAACTACAAAATAAGGTCATATTATACGTCAGAGCTCAAACTTTGGACTCGAAATTTACACGTCTAGCTTTCCTACAATCAGTAGAACAAAGCCCACACAGCCCCCACACCCTCAACAGAAGAAAGAAACCTCTTTCAGTACCTGGAACGACTCCTTACCCTGAATTTCCTATGAGATAAATAGCATATGCGTTAGCATTAAAACCGGGAATATTTTTCAAAATTAAATAAATTTCTTTTGCCAAAAACATAAGCAAGAGGAAAGGAGTCGAGATAACTCACCTAGGTGACCAAGATCGGGAATGGGAGCGAGAACGGTATCTTCGGGGAGTCCTACTTCTGCTGCTGCTTCTACTCTGACTACGACTCCAGCTCCTGCTTCGACTTCCACTTCTGCTATGCCTATATCTTCTGCTTCAAAATGGAATAAATTTAGCTATGCTATTTCCTTATCTTCCTCACATTTTCTTTTCTTTTTTCCTTAAATACTGCCACCAGTAATATCTCATTGTACTGACCCTCCAATCATATAGCACTCAGTTGTAACATTGTTTCTTTTGTTAACTCACCAATTAATTTTTAGAGAGCTTTGAATGGCATTTAGAGAACTAATTTTCTTTCCATATAATTATACTTCAATGCCTGGGATTCTGGTTTTACATCTACTTCAGTTTAAGAACAGCTTCAACCATATCATATAGCATAACTAACAGCCCAGTGCTTGTAGACAGCTGTTTAAAGACAACAGTGACAAGCAAAAATGTCTAGACTACCAAGCTGATATTTGGACAAACTACAGTGGACCAATCAAAACTATGAAGGCAGATTCCCTGCTTAAAATGGGCACATAGAGGCATGCTCTTTTGAGAAGACCTCCAATAGGGCTTGTTCCAAGATCTGGAAGTTAAAACACACACACACAATTACTCATTGCTAAGTGAAAAGACAAAAGACAGTTGCAGCCATGGACAAATCTACACTTCCTTCGGTGCCCAGATCTGGAAATACAAAACTGACTCAAAGATAAACAGCAGAACACGGGTACTTGTGGATATTTTTTCAGAAACATTTTTCAGATACATGAATCAAAACCTATGGTATCAATTTAAGTGCTTTCCGGAATCATACCACTTCAGCAATATGAGGTAAAATGGTAACTCATCATTTTCTTTTCAAATATTGGATGAAAGAGACGAAGATCATCAAAAAACAAAACAAAAAAAACGAGAGCAAAAATAAGCTAAAAGGAAATATGTTTCACTCACAAAATTATCTCCATCCAAAACAATGTGTTATACAATGTTTGGAAACGATTGTGTTCAGAGCAAAGAAACTTATGACATTACAACCAATATGAACTGCAACCAATTGCATCAGTTAGCAGGTTTCTTTTCTTGATGAATGATGACGTTTAACTTCAGAACCCAGGATATGAAGAGCCAGGGGCATGAAGAGAGATAGGTAGACAGATAGATAGAAAGAGAGTTAGAGAGAGAAGAAGAAGAAGATGATGATGACAATGATAACAATGATGATGAGATACCTAAGGCCGTGTGGTCTGATGGTATTCTCTTTACAACCAGGAGCGTCAGGTCACGACTTCGAATCACGCCACGCCCTCTCAAAAAAAAAAACAAACAATGATGATGAGATGTACCTGTGTGGGGAATGACTGCGGCTTCTACTTCGGCTATGACACCTATATCTACTTAACCGGCTTGTCTCTGCTAATTTTTCTTGCCTTTGCCGCTCCTGTTCTCGCTTTTTTGCCAACTCAACAGCAGAATCTTTTTTAACTGCACAAGCATTTGCTCCATAAATTAACACATCAAACCCATCAAACTAAAATGTACAAAGATGTCAAATACAAAAAAATCAGATTCATCTTACTCTGTTTATTCAACTGCTTGCTCATTATACGCTTGAGACGTTCCTGAGGTGTTTCCTTCTTCTCACTCTGCTGCTGCATAAGGCCACTCCCAACAGTAGGCTTGCTTAACTTTGCTATAGCAGAGGATGCACTGGTGAACCAAAAAGAGAAAAAAGAAAAATATCCAACCGAGTTATAGAAAAAAAAAAAAAGGGCTGGAGTGGATGGGCATTATATTAGGTGTTGCGGGGAGGAGATAGGGAGACAAACAAGAAATACCTGACAGGTGTTTTTGGCAACACTCTATTCTTTTCCTGATCAAGGGATACAGCAGATGCAGGATCAGTAAGCAGTGCCTCAAGTATACCACCTGTAGATGGCCTGCAAAGATGGTACAAGATTTAGTAATAACCAATTTTGGTTTGTAGAAGACCTTTTAAGATGAGAAGGTTTCCAAGTACTGTTATAATGTGAATATATTAAAACGATGATCAAATAAAAGCTCATCTAGCCTCCCAAATGCTGCTCTTAGGTAACGAGAATGTGAGGACCAGATATGCTGCAGCAGAGAGAAAACATTTGTCCAATCTCAATCTATCTTTGCAAGAATTAAAGGTCCAGTGCTCCGACCGGTTCAGAACATCAGCTTGGGATGGAGGAGATGGTGGTGGAGACACTCCGAGCGTCTGATCATTTGATTTGGGAGAGCCCCCAAACTCAGTTATGTACTCTATTTTTGAAGCTTTTGACTTTCCACGGTGCCCACTGTCAGCATGGGCCCCACGATCATATCGCCTTGTGTGAGAAGGAGAGCGAGATCGTGATTGGGTTCTTGATCTGGTCAATTGCCAATCCCTCAATTAAAACCCAAAAAAAAAAAAAAATCTTTAAAGATATAAATGCCACAAGAAATGAAGCCTGCAAATAGATATACACTGGCTACCTTCTATGACGAGAATAAGCTTCATATGTGGGGCTTCGTCGAGGGTCTCTGTGAAATAAAAAAAAAATAGTCATCTACAAGACTATCACATCCAATATCACTTTTGTATATTCAGTAGCTTGGTACCTGTATGGATCGTGATGGAGCACTCTATTTCCCGTCAAACGTGCAACTTCCCTCTCCCTTTCTCTTTCAATCTGAGAAGCTTTTCTTCTCTCCTTGCGACTCAACTTTCTCTGCATGTCTCAGAATGTAAATGGAAAGCCAAATCAAAGTGTTCTTAAAAAATATGGCTGGGCCACGGTGGAGTGAACATACTATTGCAGGATCTCCCTTGACTACTTCTTTTTGCCGTTTTTCTTCCTCTTTGGCCTTCTTATCCATATAAACTAGCCAGTTAAACCTCTTCACACCAAACTCTTTTGCAATGGCTTCCATTCCTTCATCATTGCTATCATCACTACTTACGTCCTTCTCATCTTCATCATCTTCCTCACCATCATCATCATCGTCTGACTCCACTACGTGTTGCTCCTCGTTTCCATTTCCATCATATGAAAACCCCACCTGTGAGTAAGACCCCTTGCTTGGTGGAGGCTGAGCCGAATGTAATCTACCAAAAATAGACAGCAATATTACTAAGTTGAATGTAATCTACCAAAGACAGACATAACAATATAAGAAGAAATATGAAAATCGACACTATGGGAGTGTGCAGTCATCAAGGCCGTCTAATGTACACAAACTAGCACATAAAAGTAAAGAGGTGATAGTAAAAACTGAAAAGATCCATTTCTATACACAAATACAAATAAACACAATCCATTTCTGTACAAACAGATACAAATAAACACAATTCATTGCTGTACACAATAACAAATAATAAATACACTGTAGATCTCTTCAAGTATGAAAATATTTTTGGGTATTAAACAATAGCACATGCATGTGGAGCAACATATCCTCCCAACTGGCAAGAATATAGAGAAAAATGTCAGCTAGCCAGGGAAATACCAACCAAGCTCCCTGTCTGCCAGATAAAAACGGTAGCCAAATTAAACTTAGTAATAACCTTAGGCATCAAATAGCATATTGTAGAATACATGCAAACCACAGACGACCTTCATGTGACATTGAACTTCCCAAGAGTACAGCCTCTTGACTGAAAATGTTTAATAATGTACTCCTTTTTTAACTTTAAAAAAAGTATATTATTAAACAAATTCAGTAAAGAGGCCAAACATCAGAAAAAAAAAAAACGATTTGCACTATGAAATAAGAGACCTAATATTGTAACAAATAAAGAAGACCATCTTAAAAAAATTGTATATGAATAGAAGTATAATATGTGCTATTTACCAAGAATAACATGAAACACAAACAAAGACTGGATAATATCCACAGCCAACTCTTTCAAGGGCCCTTCACAAGAAAATCTGGTAAAAAAAGTAGTCCAGCAAACAAGAGCATACTCATAAGGAGAAATATTACCTGTCTGGCATGAATGACATAGCCGCTTTGACCTGCAGCTCCTGATCAACATGTTTTAAACCCTCTTCATCAGAAACTGTGAATAAATTTTTTTTTAGTCTCACCATTTGCATTGCCAATAAGTTGAAGATCAACTCCAGAAAAAATCAGGAAACTAAAAATAAGATGCCTATGAAAACATACAAGAACAATCCCAGAAAACGTTTGCGACTATATTAATTGAAAGTATAGATAGTAACCCATAACCCTTTTTTTTTTCTTTTCTTTTTTTTTTTTTTTTTTGGGGGGGGGGGGGGGGGGGGACTATACTAAGATAAATTGCTATTTTGACATAAAAAAAACGTTGATAAAATATAGAAAAATCCTCATAACACATTAGCAGCAGTAAAAAAGTACCGACATCCTCTACGGCGATGCTTAATTAAATCCCGATAACGCTCAAAATTAACAAACTCTTCTAGTTCTGCTTCTTCCTCAGATTTTTCTTGACTCCGTATCTGCCGGGAATTGGAATCTCGGATAAAATCAAGGAGAGCACGGCCATCAAATCTACAGACAAACAACACTTGTTTAAAGATTGCCCCTTTTTTAATTAATTTTTGTCATATAAGAAAATGAAACCAAAAAAGCACAAAACTCACCTATCGATTAATATATCCTGTTTCCCATTCCAGGGTATCCTGTAAGAAGGAAATTTTAGTTACAAGATATCTAACCATGCAGGGTAAACTGTACATGTTACAATGCACAAATGGATACAAACTACTAGTTCTCATTCTGACAACTACCACAAAGTCAATGGAAACATCGAAAATACAATAATGAAAACCAGTTAGGACTTTTTCAAACATCAAAGCATCTAACAGGCGCTGACTAAGCCTTCAGAACCTGTGAGGTGCTGATATGTTACAACATGTAACTTCCTCTGCAACTTTGGGCCTTTTGAACAACAAGATCAACGCAACAACTATCCCTTGCAATTTGGAGATTTAAGTCGTCTTTTCTTGTGCTTTGGCATGTATCTGAGAAACATAAAAAGGGGGCAATTGCAAACTATGGTTTCCAGAGATAGCGCCCAGTGTACATGTTTCTTAAAGGACTTCAAGACAAATTTCACTACAAATATATAAATTTTTGAAGAGACCTCAGACATTTCATTGATAACTAGATATTCTGGATAGAACCCAGATGTAATCATATGAGTCCCTTGGGATGCAAACTAGATCTTCAGCCACTTCAATGCCTAGAATAGATACCAACATGAAAACCTCTTCCCAAAACTGCCTTCTCATTAACATTAGATTCCCAAAATATCATCTTCTAGAGAACAAAAATATCATATTTCCATTAGGGCACAAATGGACTGCTAAGGTATCGTTTCTTTCTTTTTTGTTTTAAAAAATAAAATTCCCACTAGAGAATGCTAGAACTATGACATGAAGAGAGAGAGGTAAAGCATCAGGGTTCAGAATGGAGAGGGAAAGAGTTTCTCCAATCCTGTGCTAGTAGCAGGAGATTGGCAAACACAATACATTGGTTCTCAAAGAACTCCCCTCCGGATTGAGGCTCAGATATTCTTATGAAGGGATTTTCTATCAAATGACACAAAGCATCAAATTCTCCACTGTATGCGCAGAGAAAATTGAGAAGTAATATAATTCAAACTAAAACGTCAAACCAAAAGCAAATCGCGGAAACATATTCAATCTCCACCTCGAACAATAATCTTAAAAAACCATCCAGGTACTCTGGAAGCAAAACTCCCCAACAAACAACCATTCAACAACCTGAATTTCATAAAGTACCATATCCAAGGGCCAGAGATATCAACTCCACCACTAATGTCCAAACTTTACGATCGAATATACCGAAGTCTAAGCTCACAATGCATGCAGAAATTAGCACTAAAGTTCAATAGCAGACGAAAATGATCTTGTTTCTTCTCAGTGAAAAATATCAGCAAATAATGCATTCAAAATCCCATTATTTTATGAACATCATCACCCATATCCCAACACCAATCCCACAGTATCCAAATAACAACTAACTAAGAATCGAAGAAAAGAAGTGCTCGGCGTAAACAGCGAGCAGGTTAGCGGGAAATCTTACAGGCCCTGGTGATCCTGCGTAGCCTGATAGAGCCCATCGTCTCGATACATGCGACATCTTGACCCAAAAATCTGAAGCGAGTCCTGCGGGTCGCCCCGTCTCTTGGCAAGGTAGATCGCGCGCCTCTGTGCGCGGCGCCGAGCGGCGTCCATGAGATCATGAACCTTCCGCTCCGAACGCCTTGCCTCATGCCACATCCTGCCCTACGCTTACCCTAGTCGCGGATCGATCCCTCTGCTAGAGAGAAACCGACTCTGGTCCTATTAGGTATCGAGTATCAAAGGCAAAATCCCCAACCCTAGTTCTGTTTTCCGAATTCCGATTTAATTGGCGTGCTTTAGCTCTCGAGACAAATTGAAATAAAAACAGGAAAAAGTTTGGAAAAGAGGGGGAATCAGGTCTTGGTGATGGACCCCACAAAGAAGACACAACGGGGAAGATAAGATGACGTGATCAGCGGAAGTGATCAGAAATAAAACAAATGTCACAGACGGACCCGGTCCCCCTTTATGCAGCCGATTATCACGGTGGCACACGGGTACGCGGAAGTGATCCATACATGGGGATATCCCCCTGGTGTAGGTGTAGGTGTAGGTGTAGGTGAGATGGATAGTCTCCCTTGCATGGTTTTGCACGGGTGACGCGTCCTCCTTTACCTTTGCTTCGTTGCCACCTTTGTATTAGCTTGCATAGTAGTTTGTAATAATGTCGCCTCCCATATGCATGTCTTTGAGTGTTAATTTGTTCTTTAGATTGTTTAACATTTCCCCTCAAGTTGAACTGAGCAATCGAACATTTAGTTTGGTTGTGAGTAGTTCAAGCTGGCTAGAAGAGAGTGGTTTGGTAAAATGCATGTGAGCTAGTTGACAAAAGAGATATCTTGGACTTGAAGAGATCCCATTGTGACTTTTTTCACTAAGAAAATGATAGTTTATTCCGATATGTTTGTTAAAAGATTGAAATACATTATTGCGAGTAAATAACACTTAAATTGTCACATAGAAGAGATGGGAAATTAGTTGCGAATATATGCAAATATTTAAGAAAATATTATATCCATGTGATTTCAGCACATATAGAAGTCATTGCTCTTTATTTGACGTCAATAGTGGAGTGAGAGATTGTTGGTTGCTTTTTGGCAACCCAATATACTGAGTTAGGCCCTAAGAAAACTGCATAACCGGTGGTAGATCTCCTTGTTAGGGGACACCCACCCCATTTTGCATTGAAACGGGCAATAATATCAAGGGATGGAGAAGATTAATCCATAGTATATTGTACCTTTAAGGCACCAAAGAATTCTTTTGACTAGGGTGAAGTGAAAAAAAGTTGAAGAGTGCATACATTGAGCTACAAGATTGATAAAGTGAGATATATTTGGCCTTGTAAGAGTTAAATATTGAAGAGCTCCTCCGATATGACTCTGATAATAAGTAGGGTGACTATAAAAATCAAGTTTTTTGTTCATGGCAAGAGCTGTTGTTATTGCTGTACACAGATTCCATCGCTATTTAAAAATAGAGTTGAAATCTATTTTATGTAATTTCTACTAATAGAGCAATTAGTGAAATCTTTCTTAGAAAGGATTCTTGGGCGGTGATTACCAATAGGAAAACTTAGATAACAAAAATTATCTCCTTCCTATTGTAGTGCATGATTGTAAATTGTTTTACTTGTTTTTAATTTTATTTAAACGCACTAAAATTTTTAAAGGCAAATTATTAATTCACCCTGTTATTGAGAAGCTAATTGGGCCAAGAATTTGTACCATAGTAAGGCACTTATTGAAATTAAAAACCTATTTGATTTTCACAACTCGATTTCAAATGCCGTCTCAAGATAGTTTGCTTCTTCCAGAAAGATAATCTACAACTGTCCCTCAATGTTTAACGAGGCAAATTATGAATATTGGAATATGAGAATGTAATACCTCCTTAGATCGATAGATTGAGGCAAAAAAGTTAGTTGATGGTCATCCCATATCCAAGGACTATGAGGACTTGACTAGGAAAGAAAAAGAGCAATTCTAGACAACCTCAAAGGCCACAAACCTTCTCCTATGTGCTTTGGGTCCCAATAAGTTTAAAAAAGTTTTCATTTGCAAAATCGCCTAAGAAATTTGGGACAAATTGGAGATGACACATGAAAAAATTCTTCGTCCAATACGATTTGTGACCTTGGGATCAAACCCTTTGGCCTACGGATGTCACGTATATAACTATGATTATAAAAACACAAAAATTTAATCCAACTACAACTTGATGGGTAGGAAAAAGACAAACCATAATTGTTGATTTGGTCCCTCGAATCATTTAATTGTGTAACCGAATTCATCATTCTTGTTTTCACATTTCTGAAAGTCAAATGGTATACAAGTCTCTTGTGACTTGTCTTTTTTGTATTGAAGGAATAGTTAGGTAACCAAAATCAATTCTTCTTGAAGACTTCCGTCGGTTGATCAGAAAAGCAACTAGACTAGGCCATTACTTCAATCTTACTTCATTATCATGTGAATTAAATATCTTACATCAACTCCTCAATGCTTGGAAATTTTTGTCTTTAAATCTACGAATAACTTAAATTGAATCAATTTGATTATCACCTCTTCTTCTTTAGTATATTGGGGGGTAGATGTTCCATTGTCTATTGACAAGTCAAATATAAGATACGTATATTATAATAGTAGACAAGAGGAGTATGGACGTTAGTCGATCTAAGTTAGGTGTACCAAAATGTTTATTTCAACAATTAAACTTTGAATTAGATGACTTCAAATTTTAATTTTTATTTCATCTATTTCCTATCATGGGTATTCATGATTGAGTGAGTTAACCCAAACATGATGGGTCTAGGGGAGTTCTACGTTACCCATTTAACGAAATAGCAAATTCTAATTCTATTGATTCAAAAATCAAACATCTAAAGATGCTTTGCATCCTTTTTCTTTTCCAGCTTGGAACTCCGCTCTGTAAAACTTTAAAGGCACTACTGAAATGGCAATTGTGATTTATTCTCCTTCAGGCAGCGAGACCGCAGCTCGATCCTAGTCCTATTCAAAATAAAGTTTCCCAAAGGGGTCCTTGAGTTCACACCAGACTGGGATCGAGCAACTCTTTATCAGAAAAATATTTAAAATCATGTTCAAATTTTGATTGATAATCAGCAACTGCAAATATATCTTTCCTAATTCAACATAAATAAAATTTGTTCTGTCTATTTGGGGTAAAATAATTTTTATTCTCAGCGGAAGCTGAAACCAGAAAAAAAAAAGTCGCAAATCAATTGAAATATAGAATGTCTGAAAAAAGTTCATTATTTTCTTGGTTTTGGCAAATCGAAATTCAAGAGTTTGGAATGGCTGAAAAAGCTTTGGCTGCATTAACGAATGAATTCCAGAGAAAGAAGTCAATTGATATATGAACACCAAACACGTCAACTGTTTCCTACTCTTTATGGATTAAATTACGAGGAGAAAATTAAAAAGAGGCAGCTTTTCCATATTCCTAAGTCAAATTGAACACAGATCTTGGATCATTTGAGTCTAAAAGGAGTGTTTTGGATAACCCTCTCTGACGGTAAGGAATCGCATCTGCCTGGAAATTTCAGCATGGTGATTGGCGAATAGAGCAAGCGACCACCTGTGCCCATTGCTTCAATCTCGCCTTCATGAGCTGCGGATTATCGCCTGTACGAAGAGAAACAAATGAAAAATCAGAAAAAAAAATGATTCGAAATTTCTGTAGCTAATAAAATGACTATTATTTTATTAATTAAGGATTTCTTGGTGACTACGTAAAAGCCAACCGTTAATCAAGGACGCGGCTCCGCCGTCCCGCGGCGCACTTTAGAAAGTCCGGCACGAGACGGCGGCGGAAAGAAGACGGAGAAACAACACCGAGAAAACACGGCTACGATTTGCATAAATCCGATTAAAATTACGAGAGCATGATTTCATCATTCAAATCTCTTACTCGCCGTTTCGATGAGTCTGCCACCGTTTGAATTCAACGTAGAACCTAACGGCGTATATTAACCAAAGAGAGACGGTAGCCTCTGCCAAATCCTAATCATAAAAGCAGAAAAAAGAAAAAAACGGAAAACCGATCGATGCTGCGAGCGGAGAAATCAAGTCGCGGCAACAAGCGGATATTAGCAAGAGTACGACAAGCAGCAGCAGCGATAACCGGCGATCTCCACCTTACCGGGGTCAAAGATGCTCGGAGGGCTGGAAACCGCATCGACATCCGTCTCCGACACGGCAGACGCCTCCGACGGCGTCCTCACGAGAACGCTATCATTATACTGTTTGTTAACAGCATAATAGAAATCCAAAGCGGGCAACGTATCCGACAGCCTCCGGTCGACCTCAGGCGAGTCGAATCCAAAACCTAGCTCTATACACGCCTTCAACTCGTCGACATCGTCGTCCGTCACGCTATGGCTCCTCCGCCGTCGCCTAAACTCCTTCCTGCGCAGCCACGCCTCGTCCCTGTACGTGTCCGTGGACCAAGACCGCTGCTTGTACAGCGACCCCGGCCGAGCCTCCGACATACGGTACGCCGTTCCTCCGACGTACCGCAGCGGCCGTCCGTCGGGCTTCGGTTCCCCCAGGTCGCCCTGCGCAGCCCCGCCCTCTCGCGCTCCGTAGGTGCGAGTCCTCCGAGGCTCGATGGAATTTAAAGGGCACCAAGAATTGAAGCCAGCAAAATGGAAGGAAGGGTGGAGTGGGAACGGCAAATTTGACAGCATTAGTTGGTTGAAGTCATGATGACCTGTCGTTTTGATTATTTTTGTTTATTTTCAAGGGTTCCTTCCCAGTTCGGTAAAAGGAAATTTACGGAAATGCGGTGAGATGGCCTAACATGAGATTACTAAATTACAGTTAGAGAAAATTATGATTATTAATACACTTTCACTATTGTCTTAAATAAAAACGTGGGTTTTACATCTCAGTTCTACAACTGAAGCGTCTCACATGATTCTAAACGAAAACTCGTCTCCTAAAACTCCGTCCAAGGAAGGTCAGGAATCTACCGAAACTTCGAAGAGTGGGCCCGTTCTGCGCCGTTCCAATAAAAAAGGCGCCTACTTCGGTCATATTTACAATTGTTAGAGTGCGCGCCGGGTGTGACTGTTTTAGATATCGGAGAAGTGCGTGACATGTACGCGATGGCTGTAGAGGAGCCTGTTAATTCGGTCCAGCAAAGCGTACGAAGTCCTACGTGGATGGAACCAACAGCTTGCAACCTGCTCGCGTCAGCTAGGCTGGATTATTCCGGCCGTATAACAAAAAAGACCAGTTTGGTCTCTAAAACTACGAGAATGTCCTCGTTGGATTTTCCACCGACCTGAATTTAGTATATATCCTTTTTAAAGCCGGCGAAGAGGAAGGTAGTGGGTATTTCACCTTCTATCAGGTTGGATTTCGTGGTAATGAAAGCTAACACAATCTTAGATAAGGTTAATCATGGGGTTAAGAGCGATTAAACAATGAGGGGTGTGGGCAGGGTGGAGGTGTCTTTTGTGGGTCATGACGTGGCAATCCAGTCAGACGGGGCCACAAGAAACACTAAATTTTTGCGTGCAAGTTGTAAGACGATGATAAGGGAGGAGGAGAAGGTGGAGCCTACAAGATTAGGGATTAGAATGGAGATGGGTTAAGAGGGTATTTAATTGAATAATTGTGATACGGAAATGAGGTTATCATGATGTGTGCAAGACTTTGGTGTAATTGTCTGGAAAAAAGGTTCGCTTGATTGGTTGAAAGGTTAGGTACATCTGTGACATATAATATATCACGTTCATCAACATTTCCTAATATTTTATATATCAATGATTCTACATATAATAACCCGGTCAATTGGCTACCAGGACCTGCTCCGTCGTGAAATAATGCAGAAGAAAATCTAGTTGCCTCCGAGATATAATTCACCAAGACAACTCACAAAATTCTCCATAGGCAGAGAGAGAAAGCAAGAGAGAGATATGAGATGAGATTAACTAAAATATGCTACAGAATCAGATTAAACACACACCAGGAGGTTGAATCAAAGAGAATTTCATTCATTTCATTAGCACCAAAGAGATTATGAATCAATCAGATTAGAGATTAGAGTGTAAATATCAAAAACTATAAACCCAATTTGATCACTATTTTAAGCTGGGATATTAAAAAGGTCCTTGCCAGGAACACATGCAACACATGAGATGCCTAGGGAGGGTAAGTGAATGCTCACACAGCTTACATGAATCTTCCATTTTCGTAGTTCTCTCTGTCAAGATCACTTCATTCTCCCCGTCTCCGACGCTGGAAATGTCTAAGAATGAAGCTATCAGCATAAAGTGGGTAATTCTTTCGAATGAGACCTTTAATGCACTTCCAATATGAGAAATCAACCATCTCCCCGTCCTTACGGACTATGAATAAACAGCGTGAACTATCAAAGTCGGGATGATATCCAATCTGTAGAGCAGAAATGAGAAATTAGCTACACAGTGACATTGCTTTCAGAATGGAAATAATGTTTCGTTTTTTTATTAGTAAGAAGTTCTTATAATGTTTTAAGAGTTGAGGTCGATAATCTAGGCATCATAATGAAATGCAAGAAAACCTTTTAGTAAAAAAATTTAAATAATAGTCATTCTAAACCTCTGGGAAACAGCAATTAACCAAGACAATTCTGTTCTCCTTTTAATGGAAGCAAAGTAGAAGAATGCACCGACTACAGAGTTTAGGAACTCTTTTACCCCTGCACTAGTATCATTTAGATGTTGAACGACTATTTTCAATTAGCAAAGGATCAATGTTGATGATGATTAGGACTACTCTGTTATGGAGCCTGATATGGAGCAGACAATGGGGCAGCTCAATAGCTTCTCTCTTGCTTCCTCGACCATTTTTATTATGTGTTGGAGATATCTGGAATCAAATTTAGATGATAAGAAGATTCACGGAAAAACAACACAATGCAGATTAGCCAGGTCAAAGAAACTGTACTCGGACAATTGCCTAACGAGAGTCTTAATGATCTCAGTTGTGTAATCAGTTGTAGATCACTTTTTTCCTATTCTTTGACTTTGTAGTACCACTTGGGATTCTTCTGCATTTTTCCACTGGGTAATGACACAGTATTCTACTTTGTTGCTAGTTCAAAGAAACTGTACTCGGACAATCGCCTAACGAGAGTCTTAATGATCTCAGTTGTGTAATCAGTTGTAGATCACTTTTTTCCTATTCTTTAACTTTGTAGTACCACTTGGGATTCTTCTGCATTTTTCCACTGGGTAATGACACAGTATTCTACTTTGTAGTTGCTAGTTCTGCATTTTTCAGATACTTATGGGCAACTACTATAGAAGAGATGGATAAACAATCTTGCCCTTCGCTCTGCAAACAGTCTAGCTAACTGTCTTGCCTGCGAAGGGGTGGATGAACAACAGCTTGTTGGGCAGTAGCTGGAAGCTACTCCTGTTAAGACTTTCTCTTTTCACTCTGTATCTGTTGTAGGTTTTTTCCTTTCCTCTTTGCAACTTGACCTGTTGGCAGTTTGATGTTCATTGTAACCCTTTTGCTCTCCATTTAATAGATTCCCACCTTTAGAAAAGAAAGCTATAGAAAAGATGGACATTTCCCCCGTTTTTCTCTCTCACTTTTTAAAAAATCCTGAAACAATGGCATAATTCCAGTCGGTCGTAATGAAGATAAAAAAATAAAACAAATATTTTCCCTAAAGAATAAATCATCACTAGTTTAATATTCTCAACTGAGTAACCTAATTTAGCCAAATATCAGGAGGCCTTACCTGTACAACAGATGAAGTGAGAGACAACCCATAATTCAAACCATCTTTACACGTATTACATGGGAAATGGAGTTGAAATAGTTTGACTTTGACAAAAATCATCAGAAGATCAAATTGAATTAAGTTTCTTTTTTTTTTTTTTTTTGGCACCTCTGTAAAGTGGCATTAGAAGTTATTGCAAGAAAATTACTCAAATGGAAAAATTAAAAAAAATGTGTTATCTAGTCACACTATTAAATCTGATCCAATAAAGGACCTGTCCAACAAAGAATTTCCTTCATTTTGGTGCTCAAAATTTCAAGTAAATACCTTAAAATAGCCTATGTTGTTGTCTTGGACTAAGAAATTAGACACAACATTATGCTTATGCATGAGAAGACCCCAGCAAGCGTAGGACCATCAAGAATAAAACAATTACCTTGACAAAATTCCAAATTTTAGAAGTCCTAAGTAGTTTTTTTGCAGTTCAATTGATGGTCATAAATAACAGAGAAACATTCCTCAAAAGAAAATTCAAATGTTGGACATATTTTAGCAATTTCAAAGAAGAAGAACAATTAGGATGCCATTTTACAATAAATGAAGCGATATACTAAGCACGGCTACTCTAATATTTTACTCATCATAAAATGGGACCCAGAAGGCGATAGCACTACTTTTTCTCCTTTCCCCTTGTATGGGCCTCCTTGTGCCTCTGTGTTAGTATATTAGTTGCTGTCTGTATATCCATTGCCAATTGTTTGAAGACTTAAATCATCATTACAAAAAGTTCACACAGGAAACGCCCAGGAAAAGTTTTCACTAATAATCTTAGAGCCATTGACCAGAAAGTATTGATGGTATTATAAAATCTTATAAGCATATAAATATTCACAGATGAGTTTCATAAAAAACAATTTTTTTTTTCTTGACTAGTTTTTATGTCTTTAATAGTCGACAGAAAGAGGATGTTCAACAGATAGGCAGTCAGAGGCATCCTGACAAGCGTATGTTCAGCCAATGAATGAGAGAGAGAGAGAGAGAGAGAGAGAGAGAGAGAGACTTACTGTGATGTAATCTATTCCACATCCTATCTTTTTCTGAGCGTCTGGATGAAATGGAAGCAACCTTTCCAGAATTGTTTTCTCATGTTCAGGACTTAGTCTGTCACCACTTTCATATCTGCAAAGATCGTTCATATGTGCTATAATATATTTTTTCTTTTGAATCATAAATTAAAAATACTGGTGGAACAAGTAGGAAAACCAGAAAATGCAGCAAACTATATCCACTGAAGTGGAATGGCTACAATCAAACATATTAAATGGCAGGGAAAAATCATATTCAATTGGCATACTGCGCGATGCTGAAATTAAACCAAATGTCAAAATTGTGGCCAAGTATATTTACTCTGTATAGAAATTCTTGGCTAGGAGTATTTAGGATTGTAGATAAACAAAGTAATTGAAACCTACCCTTGAAGCAATCATAAAGGTCTTCACTCGGTATTCACAATACAAATGCTTCGCCAATTATTTTTTATAAATGATCTCACAGATGAAGCAGTTGAGAGATAATGATACAAAATTCCATAAGCTAGACTAATATTATGCATAACATTACAGTAGGAGTTGATCAAAAGTTTGACTAAGGGTATTTGTGCATCTTTTGGCTGAACTATAACCTCTGATATACAGTAGACAATATCAAGGAGATGTATGCAATTTCGGTAAACTGGATCCTTTCATATTCTTTCTTATTTTGGAAAATGAGACTTAACTGCCAATAGCCATCCTGAAAGAAAGATAGAAATTGCCTCCATGCGTACATGAGAGAATTCCATAATGATAGCACAATTCTTGAGCGTCCACTAAAATCTAGATTTTCTCATCCTTTTGGTGGTATGCGTGACACCAATAACCCTCTCATCATTTACAGGCACTCCATCTCCACACAAACGCAAAGCGCACAAGAAAAGAAAAGTTCAGCAACGAATTGATATTTCATCAAGGCCATCTTCGCAATCAATGAATTTATGCACAGAGACCACATACAAGCATTTAGCCGACCACTAACTGAGAGTAAGTATCAGAAACCTCTGAACAGCGAAACCGATCAATCTGGACATAAACGAAAGGTGCCCCTGTCACCAAAGTAGTCTAAGAACGAAATACTGCTATGTTCATTCATTGACAGAATGAACGTTCAGAATTGCCGAACTAGCAGAGTTCTAGAGCAAGGGGCAAGTACCAATACCACTAGGAGTCCAGTTATTGAACCATAAACTCTACTAGGAGAGAACTGACTTACCGCCCAGAGTGAAGAATCATTCTAACAAATCCTACTAACGGCACAGTATCCTCCAAAATCCGGTCTTCCCAATCGACCCACTCGTCCTCGTTCGATTTATAACCCTTCTCTTCTTCGTCCCCCAAATCCGCCTTCGTCGACGCATAGCGATCGTCCGACCCCGACACCAACGGCTTCCTCAGCAAGCTCGTTTCCCGGGGCTCTTGCGCTCTGGACCACGCACCTTCGGGCTCGGTTCTAAGGGCATGGAAGCGGCTCAACCGTGGCAATTGGAAAGAATGTGAAACTGAGGGAAGAGAGAGAACAAATGAGTTTCTAAAGAGGAGAAACGGGGGTGAGACTGAAACAGAGGAGGCCATTCGCGAAGTGGGATGGGGTGATGATTTATTTCCCTTTTCAAACCATTCTTCCCTGCTTCACAGACTAACTGAAGGTTCCAAGATCGTTTTCCCTCTCCCTGTCTCTGCGGCAGTATCACTGTAATGGAGGAAAGGGAGGGAAGCGATAAAAGGTCGAGGCTATTGTGACTTTCTGGATATTTGGATATCTTCCAATTGCATGTAACTGGGCACCGTAATACCGGAATCAGTTTTCTCCCTCCTCCGAGATTTACAATTTATTTTAGAAAAAAAAATCTTAAACATCCAACCAAAAAACTTTTTTGTGTAAAAACATCGATAGAACTAGACAAAACCAAGAGATTTCTACGGTAACTGATAAGCTTAACAAAAGAGAGAATATCACGAAGATAGGGAGAGGAGAAGAGAAAACATGCTCTCCCCTCAAGTCATACGTTTAATTATATAAAAAAAATTTTAGTTCCATGTTAATCAAAATTTCCCATCACCCAATTATACCTAAACATGTCTTTCTCAATAAAACATTAAGAGACATAAAACAAAACTAATCTACAAAGGAAACATGTAGACATCCTCTTCCTTCCATGCTAGCTTGACTTTTCTTGTTTGAACAACCGCCATATGTGGAACTTCTAACTCCACGAGACTTTGCTTACAATTTACCCACTAAGAAATATCGCACCACATCTACCTACTTTTAAAGGTGCAAAACAATTTGACTCAACTTCTGTTGGATGGATCTTTAAGCATTACTCCAAAGTGATAAAAAAACATAGGCAATTGAATAAATATAGACAAGGTATTTCCAACTCGAAGTTGAGACCCAACTAGGACACATGAAAAATTGAGTCAAAATTGGACTCACCAATTTGGTGAGCAGACTTGGGGTGAGTCGGAAGGGATTCAATTGGAACAAAAGGGGGTCCCTCCCTACGACTCGACTCGCCCAGTCCAAACTTTGATCCAACTCGCCCTAATCGTAGGTCAACTCGATGAGTCAAAAAACCATAGTAAAAACAATTGTATACATGCGAGAGTGACGTCGGTCAGGATAGAGATTATCCTGTAGGCGGATCAAATTGAGAATCATGGGAGGAACGCAAGAAATCCTCCCTGAAATCGTAGAGAAAACTTCTCTAAATCTATTTACAATTTTAATATTCAACAACCTCTATCCCTAAACCCTAAACAACCTTTTAAACAAACTCAACGCCCCCGACAAGCCCGGGTTGCAGCTCAAAATAAAACAAACCCTAACCCTAAAAATTATGGTCCAACCCAAGTTCAATACAAAGATCCGATTAAGGATCCGACTACTTACCCAGCTCCGATTAAAGATCCGAATATGTACCTGCATCAGATATTCCCGCCTGCATCAGTCTCCTCGGGTTGAAAAGAACTCGCCCTCGAGTTCATAATAGCTTCAGCGGAACCCAAAAAACAAGGACACAAGGGTAGGACATGAAAAACATCAGAAGTCCTCAAATGACGCTTGGGAATGGCCAACTTTGCCTGCTCAGGCGGCAGTCCAGGAGGACGATCCTCCGCTACGTCTACATGCGCAAGCTCGCTGGACAGTGAAAGCAGGTTAGTAATACCAACTAGCAGAGTAGGAGTGGGTCGTGCCTGACGAGGTGTCAACACAACCTTCTTCCCTTTGATGCTCAGGGAATAGGTATTCTTCCACCCATCATGAATAACACGGTGATCATATTGCCAAGGGCCGCCTAACAATACATGACAAACATCCATAGAGGCAACGTCACACCAAGCATGATCAAAATATTTTTGGCCCATGGAAAAAGAGATGAGGCAGCGCCTATCTACCGGTACCTCATTGTCGTGAGTTAGCCACGACAAGTTGTATGGTTGGGGATGCCGATCTGTCGTCAACTGCAATTGCTGGACAGGCTCGTCGGAGACAACATTTGCACAAATACCACTGTCAATGAGCATATTGCAGACTGTATCTGCAACTATGCAGGTCGTGTGGAAAATATTGGTCCGCATCCAATTATCCTCTGAAGCCCCCTGGAAAGGCACCAGACTCTGACAAACAACTAGAGTTGCATGGCCATCACCACACAACATATCTCCTTCATCATCATCATCATACACATAGTCAACAAGTTCCTCAATCACATCGACCACATCTTCCGCAACATCATCATCATCATACACAGGGTCACCAAACTCCTCAATCTCATTGATCACGTCTTCCTCAACATCATCATCATCATACACAAGGTCACCAAGCTCCTCATTGGCAAGTAACCAGTCAATGAATCCTCTGGCCTGTAATGTACCAAAAAACTCGGGTAACGTTACTCTGACACCAAGGTCTATAGGTTGATCCCCGAATCGAGCAGGATGGCGATATGGGTTTTCGAACCTGACATCAAAATCGTGATCTTTCATCTCACGAGAACCGAAATTCTGCATCGTTAGACGCTGGGTTAACTCTGCGACTTGCCTCTGCAAATCTTCAAGTATCACCGCTTGAACATTACGGCTACGACCATGACCACCAGCCATGGAAGACAATTTTTTATTTTTTTATTGAAAAAATAATAATAACTTAGGGTTTTCCCCAAATGGGAAATACCTCCATGCTGATGAAATGCCTCCCGAAATCGGGATTTCGAAGCTCAAATTTATTTTTTTTGAACTCGGGCTTTCAAAGCCCTCTGTCCCGAACTCGTTACGCTTCGGTGGTCCTCTTCGGCCGTTGTCTCTGGCAACGCGAACCCTCTCCCTGAGCTGACGTCTTGCGCGAGGTCTCGGACGAAACCCCTATTTTGGTCTTCTGTTTTCGGTAAGTTCCGAACCTTATCTATTTGTCCAGCTCCGTCGACGGCAGATCCGACTACGGCGACGACAACGTCGCACGACAGTTCCGACAGTGACGACGTCGATGCCGAACCATTTCCCTGCCGAATCCCTATCTTCCGGCAAATCCAGAGTCACTGCTCTGTTTCTGTAACTGCTCGGCCGAATCTCGAGTTTTTTCGGCAGCAACGTTGAGCGGTAGCTCAACGGCGACGACGTCGTCTTTGTCGACCCTTTAACTGCTTGCTGCAGCGTCTCTGGCGAGACCTAACTTCTTCCCCAACCTAAAGCTCTGATACCAACTGACGCCGGTCATGATAATGATTATCCTGTAGGCGGATCAAATTGAGAATCACGGGAAGAACGCAAGAAATCCACCCTAAAATCGTAGAGAAAACTTCTCTAAATCGATTTATAATTTCAATATTCAACAACCTCTATCCCTAAACACTAAAAAACCTTTTAAACAAACTCAAAGCCCTCGACAAGCTTGGGTTGCAGCTCAAAATAAAACAAACCCTAACCCTAAAAATTATGGTCCAACCCGGGTTCAATACAAAGATTCGATTAAGGATCCGACTACTTACCCCGACTCCGATTAAAGATCCGAATATACCCTTATGAGATATTCCCGCTTGCATCCCAAGAGAGGCATTGACCGGTGACTAAAACTTAAGGTTGACTTCACATCAATGAGGATGACTTGACACCAATGGGGATAAAATACCATAGAAAAATAGGTCATATTGCTTACAAGGAGGACAAGTCTATGTGGTCCTATGTTTTAAGGACTTTTGCTGCCTGTTAGCCCCGGTGTCCACTAAAATAAGGGAACCTAACTCATGACTTCAATGAGATAATCCAACGTCAATCTAACGAAAGAAAAAGCAAAAAAAAAAAAAAAAAAAAAAATTTCCTCTATGAACTTGAAGCGGCCACATGAGGCCCGTAACGGAGTGCAGCCTGTCGGATCAGGGACTAGTAAGGGGCCGAAGGCGCAGGTAGAATATCCCGTTGTGACAGTTCGGACAATTGGGCCCCGTTCATACGCGACATTGACGGGTCCGTCGCGGAGCAGAATAAGGCAAAGACACCAAACGCTTTCAAACTGCTCTCCTGAGATTCAGGTACTACTCATTTCCTTGCCCTAATCCCACATTGTCTTCTTCTTCACCTTCCAGGGCGAGATAATCTAGTAAGATTTCTTGTTTATTTCTTTGTTTATGGTGAAGATTACGAGTTCCCCTTTCGCTTCTTATGGCATTGCATCCTGTTCTTGTGGTTGTGGGTTATGTAGTGGAGGAGCTTGAATTTCTGTAGTTTCATAGAAGTCAGTTGGTGCAGATCCAGAATTTGTTGGTTTTTATTGTTCCTATAGGAGAATGCAGCTGTATGTGTGATCTTGTCTTTCTTCTTCTTCTTGGAGACCTTGTTTATTATCGCTGTTTAGGTAGAAGTTAATTATGATGAGAAATTTAGGAGATGAGAGGATTTGCTGTACGAAGTGACGTCTTCAATATGAGTTCGTGTAGCAATTATTTTGTTCTTTTTTGGCCCGTTCTTGCTCTAGGGCGAGTCACTCAAAACAATTCAATAGAAGTGTAAACTTTTTGTATTTTGTCTTTTTCAGATTTTTATCCTTCTTGTCTAAAAAAATTCACTATAATGTAATGAGGTTTTGTAATTTTTATTTTGCTATATTGTTTCAGTTTCGATCTATGACACCTGCGTGTTTAAAGATTCTACTGTTCCATTTTTTAATTATTTGTTTGAGGTGATATTGATTGGCATTTTTGAGTCTCATTAAAGCTGGAATTTCTTTCTCACACTTAAAGATAGGTTGCTGAAACCGAGGATGTATGTTTATACTTTTTTTAATATATATATATATATATTTGTTTCTGTATGACATGGCATTTTTAGTTCGTTAGAGCTCAGCATCTCTTCTCATTTTCCAAATTTAAAGCTCTATTTGTTGAAGTTCTTGGAGAATCTTCTCTCTCTGAACCTGTAGTTGATCTTCAAAATATATCCTCTATTTCAAAACCCCCGGATTTTCCAAGCATTTTGTCAGTCTAAATTTGCCCCTGACTTTACAAATCTCGAGACTGACAGCCAAATTCACAAGTTTTGACTTAGTTATGATATTTAGTAGCTTTAGATTTTTGCATTCTCAGCAGCTTGAGATCATAAATGGAATCTAGACCATGTTCAAAAAAGTTAAAGAGAATGTAGTTATTAACTTGGTTAAATGGGCGTCCTGCTACTTATATCCTACTCTAATGATGTATCTGCAGGTATGCTTGCTTATATTTTTTCCTTCTTGACGTTAAAATGTAATTATTTCATCAATTTCTCATTACCTTCTCTGTTGACTCTATATTCTATGAATGTGAATTTGTTTGAGCTTGTTTATTTCATCAATTTCTCGTTGGCATCTCTATTGACTTTATATTCTGTGACAGTGAATTTGCTTGAGCTTGTTTTTTTGTTTGACTATAATATCCCATGTAATATGAATTTGGTTATGTGATCTATTCAGACCATTAAAACTGAAATTCTACTGACATTCATTGAGATTGAGCACCAAATTTCCTTTATTAATTCTATCATGGTAACTAGAAATTGTGATCAACAAGCTCTAATTTGCCTTTTGTATTTATTTGTGTTTGGTTTGGATGTTATTTCTCTCAGGTTATCTATATAAATTTTGTTAGATTTGTGTAAGAATAAATGCTAGCCTGGATTGTGTGTTTTAATGAGGTTATCACAAAAATATCGTAGAATCCACATAGCTTCATGATTGGGATCATAATCAGTATCTTATAGCATTGCTTACTTTATTTCATAAGAGAGGGATTTTTGACTGGTTGAACTGCTTTTTGTCTTTTTTTAATTTTTACAGACCGTAGCAAGGGCTTCCATATTCCTAATTTATCTGCTGTAGGGAAAATGGCCACAACTACAGCAATCACCTTTGCTATTGGGTCACTCACTTCTCATTCTTCCAAGTCCTCAGGGGTCAAGCTCAAGCCACATAAAATGAGGTGCAGCTCACCCAATTATTTTAGGAATTTCAGTGGACTTAAGGCAGCGACAAGTGTGAACTGTGAGTCAGAGATGTCCTTCTTGGGAAAGGAGAGCTGTGCTGCACTCCGACAATCCATTGTTGTGACATCTTCAAAACAAAATCACACATTTGACTATCATTTGCAGCCTCGAGCTTCAGCTTTCAAAGTGGCCATTCTAGGTGCTGCAGGTGGGATTGGACAACCCCTTGCTCTTCTGATCAAAATGTCACCGTTGGTTTCAGCTCTCCATCTTTATGATATTGCAAATGTTAAAGGTGTTGCTGCTGATCTCAGCCATTGCAATACACCTTCTGAAGTCCTTGATTTCACTGGTCCTGCTGAATTAGCAAAATCATTGAAAGAAGTGGATGTTGTGGTCATTCCAGCAGGCGTTCCGAGGAAGCCTGGCATGACTAGAGATGACCTTTTCAACATCAATGCTAACATAGTGAGGACCTTGGTCGAGGCAGTGGCAGATAATTGCCCTGATGCCTTCATCCAGATCATTAGTAACCCAGTCAATTCCACAGTGCCCATAGCAGCTGAGGTCCTGAAGCAGAAGGGTGTATACGACCCAAAGAAGCTTTTTGGTGTTACTACGCTTGATGTGGTTAGGGCCAACACCTTTGTTGCTCAGAAGAAGAACCTAAAGCTCATTGATGTTGACGTTCCTGTTGTGGGGGGGCATGCAGGAGTCACCATTTTGCCATTGCTGTCAAAGACAAAACCATCTGTTACCTTTACTGATGAAGAAGTGAAAGAGCTCACTGTGAGGATTCAGAATGCTGGGACGGAAGTTGTGGAGGCAAAAGCAGGTGCAGGATCAGCTACATTGTCCATGGCATATGCAGCAGCGAGATTTGTGGAATCTTCTCTCAGGGCATTGGATGGAGACGCAGATGTGTACGAGTGCTCGTATGTCCAGTCCGATCTGACTGAGCTTCCTTTCTTAGCATCCAGAATTAAGCTAGGAAGGAAAGGGGTGGAAGCAATAATATCTGCTGATTTGCAGGGATTAACTGAATACGAGGCAAAAGCTCTCGAAGCAATGAAGCCAGAGCTAAAGGCGAGCATTGAGAAGGGAGTGGCTTTTGCTCAAAAGCAGGTAGCATCTGTTTGAGTTGAACCTTGGTGTCATGCAACGTAGTGGAAAGATGAATAACAAGAGGAAAAGAGCAGAGCTGCACGTCGCTCTATCAATCCCTCTAATTTTGTAGCTTAGAAAAGATAGATATATTTATAAAGTTTTTTCTTTTTTCCTTGTTCTTTCGTTTGGAAGATGCATTTAATCTGAGAAATTTAGGGAAAGCCTCACTTGTATCTCAAGTAGCTCGGAACACTAATGGGAACTGAATATTTGTAAACTCTTACGTTTCATTTAATTATTAGAAACACTAGTCATAAGTCATAACCCATTCGTGTTCCGGAAACGCCTTCCCAGTTTAAGCCGTCCGTCCCACTACTGAAAATTTCGATAGAGTTTGATTGCGATAGTCTAGTTTCAGCGCCTCCGCGAGTGGTGAGCGTGGAAGAGTCGGGGATCTTGGTGAGTGGTGACCGTACCGCTGAAGGGTCGCTTTTACTCTTCCATCTTCTCCTCTCCTTCTCGCATCTAGGGTTTTTAACAACGCCTTTTGTTAGTTTCGTCTGAATAAAAGCCAGATGCTTCAAATCCGTCTGATCAGAGGGGGTACGTCGTCTGAGGATGGGGGAGCTGGCGCCAAACCCTTTGCCATCGACACCGTCACCGTTTCCTGCCCTGATCACCTCATCATTGCCGATCTCCCCGTCGGTAAGAGCCTCGGTTCCGTCCCGACCAACGCCGCCGTCGTCAAGATTGTCGGCCGCAAGTCCCGCCGTCTCCTCGGCGAGCGTGTGCATTTCTGTGTCCGTTGTGATTTTCCGATCGCCATCTATGGGCGCCTCAGCCCTTGCGAGCATGCCTTTTGTTTGGCTTGCGCTCGTACCGATTCGAGCTGTTACCTTTGCGACGAGCGGATTCAGAAGATTCAGACGATTAAAATGCTGGAAGGAATTTTTATCTGTGCAGCACCCCATTGCCTCAAGTCCTTCCCAAATAAGTCGGATTTCGAAGCCCATATCCACCAAAACCATGCCCATCTCCTGCAACGATCCAAGGCGGCTGCCATTGACAAGGAAGGGAACGACACTGAGTTGCCTGTTTCTGATACTCTCCATAGTAAACTACAGCAGCAGCCTCCTCTTCTTCCCGGTGATTCACAACCCAGGCAGGCCGTTTTTTCGCCCACTGCCAATTCTCAGCATACTTACGAGGACAAGACTCGTAGGTACCACCAGTCCAGCCCCAGAGAACCGCCTGCGGCGGGAGGGGTGCCTCTGCCAAACCCCACGTTTTATGGTCGACATTCGAACCAACCTTTGCCTTCTGAGCTGCAGCGTAATGAGAACCACCAATATCAACCAGGCTTTGATCGGCAGCCGCCCTTCAACCACAACTGGTTTCCTCAACATCAGAGTGTTGAATACCAGCAGGGAGGCACTGCTGGCCATTACGGGAGAAATGCTGATCGGTTTCCAGACAAACATCCGGGAGTTCTGCAAGAATCTTCTTCGCTTCCAGAGTACCCTCTTATGATTTCTCATCAGCAACAACCGCAGCCCCCAAATATTTTAGGACCTGCAAATATGAACCTTTCTGGTCCTCCTTTGGTGATGCCATTTGGCTACCATGCTCCTCCTTATGGCGTTGGTGTAACTCAAATGCCTCCGTCTGATTCTTTAGCTGCGGCAGGTCAGGGGCTGACTGGGGTTTACGGGAACTCGATGACAGACACTAAGCCTGGTGGCCCTGGTCCCCAGTGTCAGGGGACACCATCCTACTATCACGGTGATTATGGTTGGTTCCCTGGAGGAGGTAAAGCAGGGCCGGATGCTTCAACGGGAAGTGGGTCTGCAGAGTACAGTGATGGCAAGGCTCTGCAGGCGCCAATGCCCCTGCCAGTTCCGCTTCCACATCCATCTCTTTCTCATATAAAACAGAGCAAATTTTCATCATCTGGAGCTGGTGGTGTTGACATGGGTCGGGAGGGTGGTATGCGATATACATGGCACAATGACATGCGAGGGTCTGCAAGTGGCCAAGACTAGTGATGCAAAAGATACAATGTCCTCGATGAAGCCATCTCTCTTCTGCAACGGTTAGTTGACTGTTTCTCCTCTTTCTAAATATAAAGAAAAGAGAGAAGTCTGCGGGGTTTTTTTTTTTTTTTTTTTTACGATTTTATTTGAGAATTTACTGATAATGGAACATTTTAATGGTACACATCACTAAGAAAAAGTATTTCTTTTAGATTGTGTTTGGAACACAAAAAGTGGAGAGAAAAGAAAAGAAATGGAAAGAGTTTTTTTCTTGTTTCCCATGGAAAATAAGAGAGAAAATGGGAGATAAATATAGTTTCTCTTGTTTGGATGTACACAGAAAATGTAAAAGAAAAGAAAATTGAGCAATATTTTAAAATTTTGATGATTAAAATTTTCTCTCTTATTTCTCATTTTTTTTCTTTTCTCTCCAAATGCCATGTTTATTTGAGAGGAAGTCTATCAACTAAGAGAGAAGGTAAGTTTCTCTCAGATTTTCTTTTCTCTTCGAAAATTTGTGCTAACAAATACTGGAAAAAGACCTTCTCTCCCATTTATTTTTCTTTTCTTTTCTTCTCTGTGGTTTCCAAACATGCCCTTACTGTTGATTGCACACGCATAATGACTTTTGAACACAAAAGCCCCCCTTGCGGCCATTAAGCCAAATGTCCAATCCACAAAAAAAAAAAAAAAATCAAATAAAATTATAAAATCAAATATCAAATGTAGAGTTGGAACCAAAGATATTCAGTCAGCATGACTCAATAAAGAAAAAAAATATGAAAAATGAAAAGGTATTCAGCCAAGATTACAATGTTGCTCCAAAGCCCAACCCACTGGAAACATGGCACTGACAGTTAAAATGGGTAGCCGTGTAGATTGGGAAATTTTATACTTTTAAGTTAACCTACATCACATGGAATGCTGACTTCTTTCTAACTAAATGGAATGAGTGTGGTACAATACTTGCAATTTTTCTAATGACTTGTTGGAACAGATTAATAAAAATCCTCAGATGGTTATGCTGTCAATAATCTTCCATACTCTTACCCAATGAATTGAACTACTATTCCTGCTTCTGCTAAGTTTTTTTCATCAATCCAACACTGCAGATGTAAAAGCAACTTGCTTTGGATGATTATGTTAGTCTTTCTAAGAGGATGGCATTTTTGCTTTCTGCACAAGCCAATTCCCTCATCTGAACATCAACAATCACTGCAGAGAGAATGGCTTAAACCATCCAGAACACGATGAGCAACTTCAACTTCATTCTTATTATTATTCCTTGAGAGACAGTGCAACTAATTGGTGACTTTTTGAACATGATCTGCATTTCACTTTCTGAATCATAACTTTGACAGCAATGGCAAAACATGCCATATAAAATTAAGCTCATAGTTCTATTTATTCCATCCAACTAGGAATCAAATAAGAAGCCTGGTATGCAATAAATTGCATTTTCATTTTTATAAAAAAAATGTTGCATTTCGATCTGGATATGGGGTTAGCTGTGGGTAAGTTCTTCCACTTGTATAATGAGCTTGAGGTTTTCTTCTCCTTTCCTTTGTACTATCTTTGAGCTAAAGTTAACTGTAATGCACCAAAAGATAATCTGTACCCCCTGAATGCAGATGTTCTTTTATTGAGCAGACACATAGGGCCTATATTATGTGCAGGAGGTTGACAGATCAATGATAAAAAAATGGAAGGTCAATCCATTTTATGAATAATACATTAAACACATAGTTACTGATTCCTTGAGAAAGGGAAAGACTTATTTGATGATCGGAATTTTGTGGATTCGATTAACAATGTTTGGCTTATGAGGTGGACATGAATTGTATGACATGAATAAGATAAGAATGTCTTTATTTTTTTTATTTTTAAAGTTAAATAATATACGATTGTGAAAGTTGAAATTGGTAAATATTGGACTAATTATCATTAGATTTTCATGAAATCCCACTTACATTCTTTGATTTAATTCATTGTGTTCAGTGTGAGTTTTCTTTTGACTGGTATTAGAAAATAAGTGCAAGGCTGATAAACAGACTGTAAAACTAGAAAATAGCAAGAAAGGCTACAAGGCCTGAGAGAGGAAGAAAACTAATTCATTGATTCGATACCCCAACTGTTCATACAAGAGAAACTTAAATAGGAAGGCTAGAACAATGTAGAAGATCCAGCTCATCCAGAAAATAAGGGAAAAAATAACAAAAATAACAAAATTCCACTAACTTGTAACAAACTAACAAACTCTGCATAATTCTCGCTCTGACACTTGGTTGCCAGTTTTCACAATATATTCCTTCATCATTTTAATAACTGGCTTATTTTGACATTTTGTCCAAATATTTGTTAGAAATAGAAGGAAAGAATGTAGCAGCATGAGCTTTCTTTCTGAGAAGATGAACAAGAAGTAAAAACCCTGTGGTGAGTTGAGGCAATAATGAGTGGATGGAGTGCCTTCTTGATTTAATTGCTGGAAAGAAAAAAGGATGTTGATCTAAAACTCTGATCAGGATGCAATTGAAATCTGTTTGATTTTTATGTTTCAGTGGAGCTTTCAAAAATTGTGCTGTGTCTGTGTCCTAAGACAGTTTGAGAGCTTTTCTAGAAAACCATACACCTCTGCTTGGTGAAACTAATGGTTACACCTTAAGGTGGATAGCATTTTGGTGGTTGAGTTTGTGTTATCACTGTTGATCCCATACATCCATCTGTACAGGCCGCCTATGGATGCAGTCATTTGACTGCTTCAAAGGTGATTAGAAATAGGTTGAAGTCGATAGGTTATGAACACCTTGGCGCTCCTAGTGTCAACAAGCTGATGACCATAGTCTGGCTCATTTTGGTTAATTTCAGGTTTGCAATTAAATCTCCCTTAAATGGTTATTGATTGAATTTTGAACTTGGAAGTTTTATTTGACTTATGATTGAGTTTTTAACTTGGGCTTCTTACTCATTGTGTAGATGACAGAGACTGAAAGTACTTATCAAACTGGTTGCTTGGTATTATGGATTTAGACAAAATTTAGATGTCCAGAGGGTCCGATTGTTTTGTAAGTTTGGTCTCAACTGTTGTGTTTATCACATGTATATCATTTTGTGTTGTTGAGTCTTGTGAAGCCAGGTTTGCTGAATTCGACTGGTTGTATCAAGGGAATGCTAGTGAGCTCAAGGGAGAGGACTTTATAGGTTGAAGTAGCTGTAGTGTTACAAAGGAGAGAAATCTAGAGGCAGCTTGCGGAAGCTAATCAATTTGCAATAAGGGATCTCAACCCGTAAGCCTATAGAATTTATCTGAACGCCTTCTCTTGTCACAGACGAGAAGTTTCACATATGACTGCCTAAATTCTTTGTCCTTTTAATGTTTCCAAGAATTGTTGAAACATCTGTAAATGCATTATACGGAGAAAGTATTTGCCAGATGGATTTCCACGCGAGAGCCTTGGAACTTAAGAAGCAAGATAACTGAAGCTGCTCCTTCGAAAGCGTCCGCTCAAATTCCGCCTCCCATACGCTTGGCTGTCTCTTTCCGTGACCCAACCGGGTTTCTACTTCCCAACAACTTGCATTAATAGACCCGTTCGTAGTTTGGTCAGTCAACACGCTCGAGTCTCCACTTGGACCGGGTTGCCTTCACTTTACTTTCATCTGACTAGGCGAAACCGAGACCCGGCACAGTCGTCTCAATCGGACCAAAAATGTCATCGAGTCACCGACATTGACAATCTGACTCTGTTACTCGTGAGAGTAATAAATGTGCTCCGGTCCCGCGTGGTCTCCCGTGATTCGCTGCTTACTTGGCGTCGCCGTCTAATTTTTCAAAATTCCATTCCCGATTAAAAAAACACTCACAAGCCCCGCCGGTCTTTACGACGACATGCTTCATCCCTCGGTTTTAACGTGAGACTCGTCTGACCGACTTACTTAAGCGTTTGTTCGATTACGCTTTTATTAAGGTGCCAATTATTCCTGTTTAAGCGATTTTGCTTATGCTATTTATTAAAAAAAATAATTTTTTTATCTCATTAGATATTTGGATAAATATCAAATACTGATATTTAAAATAATATATAAAATAATTTATTTAGTTTCATTATACACTATTGACAACCTTTGTCTACAGTAAATTAACCGGATGAACTTTTAAATTCAATTGAAGTCCGCCTTGTCCATTACAAAACTGATCGCAGCCGTTCGAAAATAAGGTAGTATGACAAAACTCGAGATATTCCTTTCTTGCACGGGGGATCGATCTCTCGAAATTAACGGTTCCGATTATGTGAATACAACCTGGAGTGGGTCCCCCGGACTGCGCGGCTCCTGACGTACGTTGAATAAAATAGCTTGCTTTTGAAAAAATCGATTTGCAGTTGCAGGCGTCCCATAAATTTACCCGCACATTCGACTCCGTTTCAACGTTTTTCTCCCTTCCTCCCTCCGACCCGTAAGACGCCGTAAACTGTCTCCTCTGCTTCGCTCCACTTCAAACTAGTGTGTGTGTGTGTGTGTGTTTTTTTCTAATAAAGAATTAATTTCAGAATCGAAGCCATGGAAGATGATTATAAATTCGGAGACAGATAAGCTCACTTCAATTCCTCACTTTCTCCAACGCCTCGCTCTCAGATCTCTCATCGGAAATGATAAATCCTCTCGTTGTCATACGCTGGAAAGCTCCTACTGTCAGCTGAGACCTCGTTTTCTTGTTCCCTTTTCCTACGATTCGATTCGATCGTGGAGGACTGGAGGATTTTGCGAGCTATGAGACGTGTACAAGGTGAAAAAGCATGAGACTTTGGATCTGTGACCAATAGAGGTTAGAGATGGAAGGAGTGGATGTTGGAGCCAAGTTAGAGACGCTCAAGTCGAAGGAGGCGCGGTTTGCCGACGGATTCCGGTCTGAAGGCTTTGTAGTCGGACAGGAGATGGCGGTTTCGTCTCCTGTTACGAGGCAGAAGGCTGCAGCGGCCAAGCAGATTATTGAGAATCATTATAAGAATTACCTTCAGGGACTTCAGGAACGAAAGGAGCGGTTAGCACTAGTAGCTTCTTTAGTTTGTTTTGGTGCTGTTTTAGCAGGATTTCTAACGAATTGTGCGGAATTGGCGTGTGTATGGAATGAATGCGCAGGAAGTTTCGGTGCATTCGAACGAAAATTCATGTTTTCCATTTTTGCATGTGCTCTGCTATTTACAGATGAATTCTATGGATAATTGTCGTTTGTGATTGGCGTGAGTATAGTTTGAGTTTGAATTCTGTCTGTGACTGCTTACTTGTGGTTTCGATGGTTTTATTTCAATTTGCATGCGGTGTCTTGTTTTCCTTAGTGAAAATATCATTGCTTCAAGCAACTACAGTTAGTAGGTAATGCAATATATAGGTAACGGTAGTGTGAACTGAATTCGAAAACCTTTGACTGCTTCTTTCATGTAGGCGACCCTGTTCTAAACAGAGTAATGGCTTTTGCAAAGGTAGATCGATACAGGTGAGTCGGATATTATTTAGTTTCCCGAAATAGAGAATCTAAGAACAATGAACTTATGAGTTACATCCATCAGGAACACGGAGGCTCATCAATTTGGTCACAACTTCTGTGCATACCATGTATGATAAGCTAGCAGGCATGAACATTAGAAATGGGCGGTGGTCTCAAATATAAAAGTCAAGTGATCTCTCATAGAAAACCTATGTATGCTTGCCCAAGTGTCCCTGGAAGTATAGCATTTGTCTTGGTTGATGTGTGTGATCCTTATGCAAGCTACTAGAATATTGTGGCCTTCGACACCAATCAGAAGTCCTTTTGTTTCATTTTTTTTTTTTTGAAGAAAGTCCTTTTGTTTCATTAGTTCACAAAATGCCATATTATCTTCATCATCGTGATTCCTTAAGTTCTATTCAGATAAAATCCAAGTTCGCTTGGGAGTTTTTAAATTCCATATGCAAATCCATTCTTAGGGTTGACCTAAACACACTATATCATTTAATACATATATCAACCTAACCTTGTGTCCATAAGCAAGGGACACTTATAAGTAGTCCATTTGCCCTTAGGAGATCCTGGCACATAAGTGATGCCATCTATTCTCATTGATTGAAAGTATTTACGTGTCAATAATTTCACCAGCTAATTAACTCAATGTAGAATGAAGTAATGTGACAGGAAATTTATTTCTGTATCTAATTTTCGGTTACACAATTGTAAAATTTTCTGCTAATGAGAGAAGTACCTAGTTTTTGGTAGAAAAGAATTCATACTTATGGAGTTCTTAGTCATCCACTTTTTGGTACTACAACGGTAACTTTTCTGTTGATGTGGTGTTTACCGATTTTTAGTAAAAGAATGATTCATAACTTGAGGAGTTGCTAGTCTGAAATTAATCTCTTACGACAAGTGGTATTTCACATGAAATGAGGGACTAAGCATTAGATGCATGAACTAATTTTTTTTATGCACAAGTTGTCAGCAGGTCAATCAGTGATCTTATTTGACCGACAATCTTACATGACACTCTTATTTGTGCTAATGGTTAGACATGTTATCTATTAACTAAGACCTGATGCATACTTTAAGTAGAAAGAAAAGCTGGTTCCAAGAAAAGTTTTCATTCGAATTTTCAGTTGCCAATAATCTCTTGTATTCTTTTTAATACTTAATTTTTGTATGACCATCCAAACTTCATTCGATAACTAGCTGCTTTAGCCATTAAGGTCCAGAAGATTTACACTTTTGCTAAATAAAAGTCATTTGACTCAGCCAAGTCAATCCTTAAGGGTACTTGGTTTGGAATAGCTATAGGCTTCTTGGCTTTCAAGAATAAGATGATATAATCTTCTTACTGCCAGATTTTTACAGAGATTGAATATCTCTTGTTTTGTTTCAGACGTCAAGCACTTCAAAGGAGAGCACAAGAGGCTGAAGTCTCAAATGAAGAAGAACAGGAGATGCTCAGAAATTTGGAGAGGAAAGAAACAGAATACATGCGAATGCAAAGGCATAAAGTTGGCATTGATGATTTTGAACAGTTAACTGTTATTGGCAAAGGGGCCTTTGGAGAGGTAATGGCATGCATGTGCTGAAGAATAATATTTGTGCCAGTTGTAATGTTTCGGTTTTGAGTAATTAGGACAATTACCTGGTTAGTGGTTGTCTAGATTGACATCTAGAGATGCCTAAATTGATCACTTGAAATTACTTGAGTGACCAGCTACTTATGGGTAAGCGGCAATTTCCTGTAGTCACTCTAGCCATTTTTGAAATTTATGCTGTAGGTGGAAAAGACATAATGTCCCAATCCTTTCTACCTTTTACTAAGAGAGGCTGGAAAGGAGCTGACTTCAACTGATGCGGCTCAGTTGCAGAAGCCAGAGTCCTATCTTAAGAGAATTAGAGGAGATGGATTTGTGGGTAAAATATCTCAATTGAAAATTTAGTTTCTATCCAAAGGATTATGGATACTTCTGTATGATCCATTCAAAGCTTGTATTGCCACTGTTGTACCATTGAATTTGCCAGCCCATGTAGCATGCTTTTGTTGTTGAGGCAATAATTATTTCCATCATAAAATGAAGGCCAGTAAACTATAGTATGAAGCAACATTTATTAATACTTTAATATCCGTCTAATAACTCTTTTACTGATAGTGAAGTTACCAACTTACAAGGTTTAGCCACTCTTTTGATAGAAGTTAGATCCGTGATACTACATCGCAATGCTCTTGCATATGGACTGTGAGTGGACCATTCTGTTGTGTTGTGCTTGAGTCTGTATTCTTCATGACCTATGGTACATTGCACATGTTTCCTTACCTAATGGAAAACTAAAAATTGTGCTTTGGCTTGGAAAATTCCTTGTAAATTCTCCAAAATAGAGAGCAAGAAGTCTGACCCAACAACTTACTTGAAGTATGTGTGATGTTAAAGTTGGGTCTAGGTCCATTGCTACAATGACTTGCAAAAGTTAGGACCTCTTCTCAAGTAATAAGCATGGGAATGTTTTGAATGTTGGATCCATATGGAACTATTTTTAACACTCCCCCTCACGTGTGGACTTTTTTCATGGCTCCTATATGTAGATGGTTTCGGGTGGAGGCCCACGTATAGGCACTGGCTTTGATTCCATATTCAAGTTAGCTCTATGTCCATTCCAAAATTTGAAGTCAAAGTTACAAGTGCCTCTTCCCAAGTGATAAGTAAGGTCTTTCTAGTCTTGGATTTATCTAGGACTATTACTAACATACAATCAAAGAACATGAGAGAGATTTAGTGGGAAATTTGGAATGGCAAAAAGGTTGTTGTTGAGTGGGAAAAAGTCCCTCATTGAGAAGTGTTAAGAAAAATGATCGGGGTATAAAGGTCAAGAAATAGGCATTCTAAGTAGATAGTCATTTTTGGATGGAATCGGACTCAACCCAACAGTGGTATCAGAGTAGGTTGTGTGTGTGGGCTGAGGCCCAAACTGTGCTCCGTAGGTTATTTGTGTTGTATGGGCTCCACGAGATCAGAGTTAGGTTGTTTATGTGTTGTATGCATGTCGTAGACCCAATATGTGTAAGCTTGGACGTGAGGAGGAGTGTTGAGCGAGAAAAAGTTTCACATTAAGAAGTGTTAAGAAAATAATTGGGTTTTAAGGTTGAACAATAGGCCTCCTAAGTGGCTAGTCATTTTGGGATGGAACTGGGCTCAACCCAACAGAGGTATCAAAGCAGGTTGTGTACTTATGCCAGAGCCTAATGTGTGCTCCCTAGGTTGTTTGTGTGTTGTAGACACGTCGCATACCCATTATGTGTAAACCTGGATGTGAGGGAGAGTGTTGAGTGGGGAAAAGTCCCACATCGAGAAGTGTTAAGAAATTTGATTGGCTTATAAGCTTGAGTAATAGGCTTCCTAAGTGGCTAGTTGTTTTGGGATGAAACTGGGCTCAAGCCAACAAATGCAATCATCAGTTTTTCTGTCTTTTTGATGGATTTTGTTCACGAACTCAACTCTAACTTCTAGATTTGTCACTCTCATGCAGGATAGATTCTGAAATCATAACAAATATTCTGTCTTTTAGAAATTGTAATCTTGCGAAATTCTCAGATGGTAGAAAACCTGTTCATTGTTAAAGATTTTTCTTTCCTTCTTTGTCCTGAGTATGAGTTTGCTTCATAAATGTAGGTAAGGCTTTGTCGGGCCAAAAATAGTGGACAGGTGTTTGCCATGAAGAAATTGAAGAAATCAGAAATGCTCAGTCGTGGACAGGTATAAGTTACCTATATTTTGGTTTGGCATTCCTTTAAGTGTTGTGCATAAAAGTATTCTACTGGAGAGAGTGTCAGACCATGGCTAATGCATGTTTGAACTTTTGACCAATAGAACCTCAAAGATCTTTTATGCCATAGGTAGTTTCCTCAAGGAACACTACCATGCCCATGCATTAAGTGTCTGATTACCAAAAACTCACGATTTATATCAAATCTGTAATCTGAGACATTCTGACAAGAAACCTTTCAGGCATGTGAAGTGATTTAGTTTCAGGTAGCCATGTGAATTAAACGAACTCTTGTACCAACACAATCTTCCTTGTCTTTTCTTACTCTTTCTTTTCACTTACTTTTTGCTAAATTTCAGGTTGAGCATGTCCGATCTGAACGAAACTTGCTTGTTGAGGTTGATAGCCGCTGTATCGTAAAACTATTCTATTCTTTTCAAGATTCAGAATATTTGTACCTTATCATGGAGTACTTACCTGGTGGTGACTTTATGACGCTTTTAATGAGGGAGGATATCCTTTCTGAAGATGTAGCTCGATTTTATATAGCAGAGAGTATACTGGCCATTCATTCCATCCATCAGCATAACTATGTTCATAGGTGTGTTAATGGTATAATTGTTCTCATAGATGTTATGTTTTATCTTAATCTTAGTTGTTGATATTCATTTAAAAATTGTTAGCAATTAAAACTTATTTTTTTTTCTAAATTGACTACTAAAAGTTTTTGGGAAATGCTAATAAAGAAATCCCAATGAAGTACAAGGAGAGAGGCATTAGCTCACTGCTTCAGGGGTCTCTCTTTAGTAATCTCACTGTCACAAAAACGGAAGTACTGGGATTTTTTTTTTTTTTTGGTGTAAAAAATTACCTAAGGGTCTTCTTATTGCAGCATTAGGATTTCTCTTAATCCCTTTTGAAGGGGCCCCATCATGGGTTGATCACAATCAGTGAATCTCATTGCTCAACCTTGGTCTTCTTATCTATGGGTAGGACCTAATTCAATTGAAACCATTAAGAATGGGTCATTTGCTAAAATATATGAAGGGAGCAGCAAATCATGATCTAGGACAAGATATTGTCTGTTCTCCCCTCTTTACCAAGGGAATCAGCAGGAGGCAGTGTTATTCGTAGATTATTAACTTGATCCCAAGAGATACTGAGAGAAGCAGCTATATCTTAGGCCATATCATAAAATTGCTGAAGTCTCCAAGGAGGATTTAGTGAAACCACTCGTTCAGCCAATAACAGATTTGAAATGCTTCCTGCAGTTTTAAGACAATAAAGTGTTGCTTGTTCTGTCAATGTCTTGAACTATGATCAATCAACATGAACATGTGTTTATTTGTTATTCAGAAGTTTTCTGTAGATTTACAGCAAACTATTTTAGTAAACCACAATAACATGATCACTATTATTGGAGCAACTTACTACGTTGCAACAGGACATGTGTACATATTATATTTTCATGAGTTCCAAGCAGAACTGCAAGTTTCATAGGGGTTCCTTTTCTAGATGTTTTTGCATACTGATAGTGAAAGAACTCAATGTACTTCTCATTATAGAGATATAAAGCCAGATAATCTGTTGCTGGATAAAGATGGTCACGTGAAGCTCTCTGATTTTGGCTTGTGTAAGCCGTTGGATAAGTACTCCACAATGTTATGGGAGGATGAATCTGCACCTGCTGAAATTGAAGGACTTTCTGGGAGTGAAAGGCCACCCTGGATGATGCCCAAAGAACAATTGCAACAATGGAAGCGCAATCGTCGTGTTCTGGTACTGTTTGTCCAATCCTAAACTATTCATGTTGTTGCCTATTTTCTGGTGCAGGGATTTATCAAAATGTCTAAAAATCAGATTAATGATTAAAGAGAAAAGATACTGATTATTTCTGTACACGAGCTATTCCTAGGATAGTGAATACCCTCTGCCTTATTTGTAACTCCTGTGTTCCTTACAGGCTTATTCAACCGTAGGAACTCTTGATTACATGGCACCTGAAGTGTTGCTGAAGAAAGGTTATGGGATGGAGTGTGACTGGTACGAAGCATTTTCAAACTTTTTTTCTTCTTCTTCTGAGAATTATTTCTATACTTCAATTTATTTATAAAAAAAAGGCGAATACGAAAAAAGACCTTATATACAAAAATAGACTATCTGATAGCTTAAGACCAATTTTGTTTCCTCTCGTAAATGTGAAAATTACAAATGGGTCAGTTGTACATAGATATATTTGACCCTATACTATCCATTGAAAATAAATCTTTATCAATGACCAGAGTAAGTGAGACGCTTGATAGAAAAAAAAAAAAAAAAAAAAAAAGACCAGAGTGACATGATTTTCTAGCCTTCTCTTTTTTTTTTGAATTTGGAAAATAAGTATGATTTTTCCTCCATAGCAAGTTAGTCATTACCAGTGCAACTGTTGGTAAAAAACATGTGCGAGTAGATTCTTATGGTGGTCCTGATAAATGATGTTCCCACTCTGTTTTGCCATTTGAAAAAATTGTATGTTGATTTAGCTGTTGACACTATAATGCTTCTAAATGGTCTAAGATGGTAGCATCGAAACTTTGATCAATGATGGGATGCATCATGATGCTGGTGGGTGTATGCTTACCCAATTGAGTAAGAATGCTTTTGTTGGATGAGAGACATGAACAATACAAACAAGAATTAAATTGAATGAAATTATGAGAAAGTAGGGTACGATCTCTGGATTTGCTTCTCTCATTCAATCTTCTCAATTTGTAGGCAAATTGATAGTTTGAGGTAGATTCCTTTAGTTCTCTAGTGGCTTGATTTTTTCTTATGTTTGACAAGAAAACTTTGATTGTGGACTATATTGATGGCATACGGAACTGAAATAGAGTTGCTGTATAGTTCTTGCATGTTGCAAGCTCTCTCTATTCTTCATTAGGGTTTCAGGAGGAGATATGTCCTTTAATTGAATATCCTCATCATATTTATAATGCCAGGTCAACCACCTCTATTTTTCTTTCTACCCCATGATTCTTGTACTTCTCTTTTTCTTCATCTAGTAAGCCAGGTGTTTTAATCTGGCAGCTAGAGGTGTTCTTCATGTAACGTTGGCACATGGGTTGCTTAATAAAGCCAACTTGTGTGGTTTTGATTGGGTATGGAACCTTTCATGACAATGCCAATGGGTCTATTGACCCGTTGGTCGGGTCTTTATCTTTTTACCCACCAAAAATAACAAAATACTTATTACTGCTGAAGCAATAAACACTTTCCTGTATGGTATAGTAAAATAATGTTTTTTATTCCATACATCCAAATCTATGCTAGGTGGTCTTTGGGAGCAATCCTTTATGAAATGCTTATAGGCTACCCTCCCTTCTGCTCCGATGATCCAAGAATAACTTGCAGAAAGGTACTTTTGCACTTGACCCTTTTAAAAGTTAACCATTGCTTCATTTCATGTTCGATTTCTCCTTGTGTCAAACTTTCTAAATGTTTTTATTTTTATATCAGATAATTAACTGGAGAACGTGCTTGAAATTCCCAGAAGAACCAAGAATATCAGTTGAAGCTAGAGATCTGATCTGCCATTTGCTATGTGATGTTGAAAATAGGCTAGGAACACGGGGTGTAGATGAAATAAAGGTGATTTTCTACTCCAGTGAAAATACTAATGTTTCCGTATGTAATTATCAGAAGATAGTAATAATAATGTGTGATACTTCTGTTAGTATTTTATATGACTATGCTGGAATATCGATAGTTGGTTAGATGCTATATTCTATGATCTTCTGAAATCTGATAAGAATAGGGTTTAGGGTAAACCCTTTGTTACAAATTATTTTATAACCTTTGTAACAAGAAGGCAACTTTGTAAAATTTATAAATGTCAGCAGTAATGTTCTGGACATTCATTAACTAATTCAGTCTTTAAGCTTCTTAGCAATGAGGATGTACCCATTAGCAGTTGGATACTCCAGCCCTGGTTTGTGCTTTAAACGAGTGCCTTTTATATATTTTCTCTAATGCAATAAAACATCTATTTCCTTATTAGGGAATGAAATTATATGAAATTTTGTGCTGGGGTATCTTTTTTTTAAAACACCTGTAATGAACAGAATTATTGTTAAAAAAATGTGTTCTGTTTCTTTCTTTTCCTTCTAAATAAAGGGTGGAAGTTTCTAGGTGGTTTTATCAGCAAAGGATGGAAGGCAAAGAACATAGAGTCATCTCCCATTACATAATCTTGGACCTTATCGATTGGGAATTTGAATCTTTCAAAAATTTTCTAGTCCAAAAATTAGTACATATCCTATGGAATACCTCTTAAAAGATAGTTGACTCTGCATTTCATATCTGGAAGTGCATATCATATTTACTTCTAGTGGTCAGTAATGTGGATTACTTTCAGTATGTGCTCAATATTCTTTTACTTTAAGCGTTTCTTGTTTTGCTAGGCTCATCCATGGTTCAGAGGCACTCAGTGGGACAAGTTGTATGAGATAGAAGCTGCCTACAAGCCTGTCGTTAATGGAGAGTTGGACACACAAAATTTTGAAAAATTTGATGATGTTAGTACTATATTCATCTTTTTCTATTACTGTAGCATGTTGGTGCTTATCTTTTTCAACATAGGTTATGCCATTAGTGCTTATATGAATCCTCTTCTTGTAGTCTCTGTCTATTGGATAGTCAGTTGAAATGGATTTAATGTGGTGGTGTTGGTAGAAACATTTTGGTAAAGAGTTCAGTTTTACATTTCGAAAAGCACCATAAGATTTTCTAAATGATTTTTGGTGCATGCCAAGTGCTAGAAGATGTTAAAGCTTTTGCTGCACATTATTTGCCAACCATCCGTGTGGTCTTAGATATTTTTAAGAAAAGACTGTCATTTTGTACCATATTAAACTAATCTGTCAGTAAATTTACAGCTCACCTCACAAGATGTTCTTAGTGGAACTCTGGTCATTGTTACTTTAAATGATAGAGGACAAGAAGACTGTTTGCTTCTGTATATGACATCGAACTCAAACATGTTTGAAAAAATTAAAAGGATCAGCCCCTCTTTTTGTTGCATTTCTGTTGCATCCTTGGTAATGATTCAGCTTACTGATTTCCAAAAACTGTAAATTATCCAGAAAAAGGCTGTCAGTATGATGAAAATAATTGAGTCATTCTTTTAGGATGTTTCAATTTTTGTCATTTTCTTGCTGTGATCTGTGTAAGTTGGAATAAAATTTTATTTGGCAGTGAATTCTCACATCATCCATGCCTCAAATCACACTTTTATTATTTTTGAAGCACAAACTCTCATTGTTTCATTTTTATAAATTTTAATGGAAATTATTGCACTTGGTAAAAAAGTCTCAATATTATTGTTGCATATATCATCTTTTCATTTATCCAAAAATAAATAAAATCATAAGCATTATTACTTAATAACTTTTATTTTTACAAACAAAACTACTGAGGCCTGATGTTCATGTGACACAGGTGTTTGAGATATCTTGGGTAACCACAATTGGGGAAAACAAGTTTGATATTTTGTATGGTTTCCATTTAAAAAAAATATCATGTACAGTTTTCTTTTACATGCCATATCTTCTATGCCTGATATTATACTCTCTTTTTGTGGCCTTTGGGTTGAGATGATACAGTAATGCATCACACGGTCCAATGCTGAATTTTGTTGTTTTCTAGGTTGAAGGTCCGCCACCATCATTGCCAAGAGGGGGACCCTGGCGCAAGGTATTGACTTTTTTCAATTGAGCAACCTTCAGGAAACATCTTTATTTATCTCAGTGTAGGATAATGGTCTTGGCATGATACAGCTAGATACTCCCTTTTGATTTAAGTTTTCACATTGTTTTCAGCTTCTCTGTTCAGAGTTCATAAGTTTGTATAGCTTTCATTTGTCAATAAAAAGGGCTCTGCAGTTGTATTGAACTACATAAAGCCATTGTCAATCAACTTTGCAAAAAAAAAAAAAAACTGTAAAAGGATTACTAATGGAACATGTTATCTATATCAAAAGAAATGTGGAACAGATTCCCCAGTCATTGATGGCTCAAATATAATATGTTGGGGGCTTCTACTCCTTTCAGCTGCATACCCATGTTTAGGGCTCTCATAGTGGTTGCAGTTTTACCTGTAACATAGAGAAACTTGAAGGTCAGACCAGACAGTCTTGTCTGCGTTGAGCTTTGGCGTTGTGTTCCATCTAAATTAGTGAAAGATCACATGGATTGTTTTTCTTTGTGTGGTGTAAAGCTGGAATTTCTCATCAGGTGACATAGCTAAAACTAGAGATTTTTCTTATTTACAATTCAGTATTTTTTTGTTTAACATTTCTAAAACTATCAGAGCCTGAAGTTGGATGTGAGCCAGTTGACAAAACTATTGGTTTCATTCTTCGAGAGGGTGCTCTGTTTTAATCTTTGTTTTTGTCTAATATGTGTATCCCGTGTGTCTGTGCAGATGCTGACATCAAAAGATGCCAACTTTATTGGGTTTACCTTCAAGAAATCAGACTTAGTTAAATCAATTGGAACCTCTGGTACGCTCATTATCTAACAGTTAGATGCTTAATTTTATGAGACAATTATGTCTATTTTTCTTATTTGGTTCACTTTTTATTTCCACATTTTATTTTGCATTACTTTATTCCACAATCCTTATTCTAGAACTAGATTGTCATTTACTTTCTTTTCAGTTCATAAGGAAAGTAAATGACTTTCTGAAAAGCTTGTAGTCCCGGATGAAATCTCTGTTATGCCTATTATCTAACATTAGATGTGTTGAATTTCTGGAAAAGAGAAATACTTTATTGACTTGTTGTTGTGAGAGTCATATAAGACTCTTCTATACTTGCTTGTCAACACTCCCCTCAAACTGGAGTTTATGACTTCAGCTTACAATGAAAAGGATTCTTGGCACAACATGTAGAACAAAATACCTTTTTCTTATACTTCTTCTTAAACTTCTCCCCCTCAAGATGAAGATACAAAGGACTTAGAGACCCAATTTGGATAAAACACAATATGGGAAAAAAATCACTCCTAGTCATACGACAAAGCTACATATACCAGTCAAAATGGTCATAGTATGAAACACACTCCGCTCAATTTTATAGGCAGAAAAACGGCCAATTTTAGGTACAACAAAGAAACTAAATTTTTAAAGGTAGCTCAAACACAAATCACCTCTTGGGTGATGAATAAAAGACTTGACTAAAGGTGGATGTTAGGCACACTTCTATAGTTTTTAGATAGTGGGTCTAGGGATTGCTTTGAAGTAATAAAAACACAAGATCATAAACTGAAGAAATACTAAAAGAAAACAACTTTATTGGAAGGAGGTGACTATGAAACACTCATAATTCCGAATGAATCTAAAATGTCTTTTTTTTTTTTTTTTTGACAAACTAGAGGAGACTATAACGGTAGAACTTAATAAATTTGACCAGTATTACGTTTGGGAGGTGACCACAATTTTTTGGAGATGACAATATGGAAAATATACAACCAAGTAACAAAAACTAAAAAAATTAAAAAACAACATCAAAGCAGGATACTGATATCTTGAACGAGCACATCATGGAATGACTAAGACTGAGCAAAAATTTCTTATTAGAAGAGAATTTTGCGTAAAAAACTAGGACTCGAGGAGAAAAGGAAACTCAATTCACATAAGTGTATGGAGAGATAATAGGAGAGAAATTAGGAAAATAAGAGATTTTTGGCAGAATTGACCTTTGGTACTTCTGATATCGATATCTCTCAAATAATAGCTCAAAATCACAAACGATTTATCGTTAAAGAAACTAGACTCAAATAGCTTTAATTTGATACCAATTTAACATAAAAATTTTCGTTCTTGAATCTGTTATGGCCACTTGATTTGCTTTATTCTAAATATGACCTTTGCCGAATTGAATAAGATATATCTCCTTCCATATAGATCTGATTGACATGAAAGTTGATCCTTCTGAAACTAAACTGAGATATATTTCATTCAAGTTTGATTTTTCTTCATAAAATATACTTCTTGTGAGAGATAGAATCTAATATAGTTTGGACTCTGGAATCTGGCCGAACTGAGTACTTTCTTCTTTAGCCAACATGACCATTGACTTTTCCGATATTAATATCTCCATCTAAAAAATTCAGATTGAGAATTAGTTTGATAGGTTAGAAAATAGACGTACAGATCTTTCTTTTGACATATAATTCTCTATTAAAGTCTCGTTCTTGATAGCATAAAACAACTCAAAAATTGAAGCTTTCTGTTTTTTTCAAACCTCTTTTGTTGTTTGACCTTTGTTGCTTCAAATATCGATATGTTTTTTAAGAAAAAAATTATTTCCAAAATATTTATTGAGTTGGAAAGTAGAGTTAAATATCTTTCCATCAATATATAATTTTCAATATGAAAACTTCAGTATGAAGGTGCGAATGTCAAGAGGCTGGCCAATACAACCTAAAAGACTAGTCGTTTAAGTGCGAAAAGCCAACCTAATCAAGAGAGGTGGACCAGAACCACCTCTGACACCCACCCCGCCCCTTACCGCTCCCCGTAGGATTCGAAGGCGGGACGTGCTAGACCTGGCTTTGATACCATGTCAAGATTTTTCGAAGATTATTTTGATTTCTCGAACCAAGAGATTATCAGAGCCAGGTCCGGCACGTCCTGCCTTCGAATCCCGCGGGGAGCGGTAAGGGGCGGGGTGGGTGTCAGAGGTGGTTCCAGTCCACCTCTTTTGATTAGGTTAGCTTTTCGCACTTAAACGACCGGTCTTTTGGGTTGTATTGGCTAGGCGTTTGACATGGTATCAGAGTTGGGCACCACGTTCCGCGTTCGAATCCCAGCGGAAGCGGTAGAGAACGGGAACGGTGAGTTTCAGAGCTAGGTGGTTCCGGTCCACCTGGGTTAGGTTCCGTCCCCCCTTGGTCCATTGATGTATTAGGATGGGTGACCTCTTGGGAAGTCCTATTGGCTAAGCGTTTGACATGGTATCAGAGCTGGGCACCACGTTCCACGTTCGAATCCCGGAGTGGAGTGGTCCCAAACCCGGAAACGGTGGGTGTCAGAGTGGTTCCGTCCATTCTGATTAAGTGTTGTGTTTTCCGCATCTAACAGACCGGTCTGTTGGGTTGTATTGGCTAGGCGTTTGACTCAAAACTCTGAAGTTAAGTGCGTTTGGGCAAGAGTAGTACTAGGATGGGTGACCTCCTGGGAAGTCCTATTGGCTAGGCGTTTGATAGCGAACACCAAAGAAACAACAAGTATTGGGACAGGAAATGAAGAAAAAATGTAGAATACGAACATTAAACTACTAAAGATGATAAATCAGAAAATAATCATATTATCTTGTGGGTTGACCGAGTCAACTCATAGAACCTACTTTGATACCATGTTGAATATCTGAAAAAGAGAAATACTATACCGAATTGTAGTTGTGAGTTTCATATAAGACTTTTCCATACCTGTTTGTCAACAATATGCTTAATTTTATAATACAATTATGTCTGTCACTTTTTATAGCCACGTTTTATTTTGGAATATAGTTTTACCACAACCTATATTGTACAACTAGATTACCATTTTCTGATTTTCTTTTCACTTCTAAATGAAAGTAAATGGTGTTATGAAATGTTTGTATTCCCCGTGGCACAAAGTTATTTGTTATTTACTTTGTCTGTGTAATTATCTGAATATTCAAAGTTACTAGTAACTAAATTGCATTTGTAGAAGGTGGATTGGATTTGCATTTTAGTTGTTTTATATTGACCCAAATAGATGGATTTGCTCTGCACGTGTATCCATTGTCTGATTGCTTTCTGTTTGTCTAACATCAACTTATTTTCAATCACTGCCAGCTTTTGTGAAGTTTTGCATAGTTGATAACAATGTTGCCATTGCTTATCATGATAGCCGTTAGCTATAAACTTATAAAAAATATTGCTAGTTGCAGGTACAGATATGCAACGAAATGGTTCTGCGAAGAGACCGTCTCTAACTTCCCTATTTGGTATGGCTCTTTTTAAGGTTTTTTTTAGTATTTATGATTCTAATATTAGCTACAATGCGAGGAGCGGAACATGCTGCATGCAGATATCATTTGCTTTAAAATGCTTGCACCTATGTTAAGTTGGGTCCAAGGTCCATCCCAAAAATGATTAGTCAACATAGGAAACCTCTTTCCCAACTAATAAACTCAAGATCTTTGTACCCACTAATCCATGTGAGACTATTCTTTAACACTCCCCCTCACTGTAGGCCCTCTTTTTGTGGCTCTACAAGTGGATAATTTTAGGTGTAGGCCCTCTTTTTGTGGCTCTACAAGTGGATAATTTTAGGTGTAGGCCCTTTTTTTGTGGCTCTACAAGTGGATAATTTAGGTGTAGGCCCTCTTTTTGTGGCTCTACAAGTAGATAATTTAGGTGTAAGCCCTCTTTTGTGGCTCTACAAGTGGATAATTTTAGGTGTAGGCTCTCTTTTTGTGGCTCTACAAGTGGATAATTTAGGTATAAGCCCTTTTTTGTGGCTCTACAAGTGGATAGTTTAGGTGTAGTCTTTCTTTTGTGGTTCTACAAGTGGATAGTTTAGGTGCATGCCCAAATATGAGTACCTATTCTGATATCATATAAAGTTGGGTCCAAGGCCCATCCCAAAATGACTAGCTAACTTAGGAAACCTCTTTCCCAACTAATAAATTCAAGATCTTTGTATTCATTAATCCTTGTGGGACTATTCCTTAACAAAGTTCATATCCATCATGTGTACATTCAATTGAGAGTTGTTGGTATGCCATCTTAATTGTGAGGGAAGAGCTTTAAAATTGATACAGATATTCTGTGTGGATGGATTGTGGTGGCTTTATAAGTTCTACCTTGAAGAGATTTCCTTTGATTTTGATAAGAAAATACAAGTACCCTGCTGTCGCTGGCTATGTTTTCAACCCTTATCTTCTTCGGCGTGTATGCTGTAATCCAAGAACAAGTTCCACATCAATATAGCACTATAAACATGTTAGACAAGTCAGAGATTCCTGGACAGATTATCAAATCCTTTTTCTCATTCTTTGCCTTTCTGTGCTTTTGTAGACCGAGTAGATCTACAAGAAAGCTCGATTCAAAGCGAGGACCACAAGCATACCTGAATTTTGTATTATTTTCTGTTTTTCTTTTTTCCAACTAATCTTGTTACAGAATTTTCTCTTTACAAGTGTAGGATCTGTATCCATGTGACGGTTCTTTTGCTAAATTGTTTGTCATGGATGAGGTCCATTTGATCAGGTGTCTTGCTTGTATAGAATCAGATGTAATTTGAGTGTTGTTAATGTGAATAATAGCGCCAATGGCAACGGAAGGTGCTGCCAATTACAGATGGATATTGTTGCATTTTCCTCCTAGCCATCCCTGTTGTGAATGATAGGGAAGGTGGAGGCTTCTTTCCCATTGACACCAGAAACAAACAGAAGGGACTTGCCCTCCTCTATGCTTGTGGTGCAGTGTGATGGCGACCTAGTTAGTCGCTCGGTTAAATTAGAAAACCCGATTGAATCAATTGTGTTTTGACTCTTTAAGTCTATCAGGTAAGATATCTTGGTTAAACCTGGTTCAACTAGTTGTTCTAGTTCGAGTTTTATAAGATTACTTAAAGCTTGAAAAGTTCTAAATATAGATTATTTTTTTGTAGAAACAAAGAATTAAAAAAGGAAAAAGAGAAAATTAATTGATTGGGATTTTTGTGGAAACAAAGAATTAAAAAGTTCAAAAGAGATGCCCTTTTTGAGATGGATTCTTTGGGATGCTAGAAAATGGCTACGAAATCCTTTTTAACTCAAAAATGTCTTTCAGGAAGGCTAGGAGAAACCAACATTATCTTGATACCCAAAGCTAGATCAATTGTGAACAATACCCGTCTTGTACAAGAGGTTCTTCATTACTTAAGAGATATCTAGAATGCGAGAAAGTGCCATGGTTATCAAGCTTAGATATTGAAAAAACCTTTGACAATATCAAATGGGATTTTCTTGAAAAATACTCTTCATAGTCTGGGTTTAGTTGACAAATGGGTTAAAATTATGCACTCTCTCTCTCTCTCTCTTAATCTCCAATTTTTTTTAATCATGCCTTAAATCTCAAATCTTTTAAGTGATAGTAAATGGGAATCCGTCTCTGATAGAGATAATAAGGATCAAAATACAAGTATTAAATAGACCCAAACTCAAACTCTAAAGAGTTGTAATCTTTACCTTCACTATTGTAATTCTATAAATATTTGTCCTCTCATCAATGAAAATCGGCAAATATTATTCTCAATTCCTAAAATTATGTTTTCTCTCCCTCCCTCTCTTTCTTTGTTAATCTCCAATCTTTTTTAATCAAGCTTTAAACCTCAAATCTTTTAAGTGATAGTAAATGGGAATCCGTCTCTGATGGAGATAATAAGGATCAAAATACAAGTATTAAATAGACCCAAACTCAAACTCTAAAGAGTTGTAATCTTTACTTTCACTATTGTAATTCTATAAATATTTGTCCTCTCATCAATGAAAATCGGCAAATATTATTCTCAATTCCTAAAATTATGTTCTCTCCTTCCCTCTCTTTCTTTGTTAATCTCCAATCTTTTTTAATCAAGCTTTAAACCTCAAATCTTTTAAGTGATAGTAAATGGGAATCCGTCTCTGATGGAGATAATAAGGATCAAAATACAAGTATTAAATAGACCCAAACTCAAACTCTAAAGAGTTGTAATCTTTACCTTCACTATTGTAATTCTATAAATATTTGTCCTCTCATCAATGAAAATCGGCAAATATTATTCTCAATTCCTAAAATTATGTTTTCTCTCCTTCCCTCTCTTTCTTTGTTAATCTCCAATCTTTTTTAATCAATCTTTAAACCTCAAATCTTTTAAGTGATAGTAAATGGGAATCCATTTTTGATAGAGATAATAAGGATTGAAATACAAGTACTAAATAGATTCAAACTCAAACTTTGAAGAATTGTAATTCTTGTCCCCTCATCAATGAAAATCGACAAATATTATTCTCAATTCCTAAATTCTATAGTCCCAACCTTTCTCCCATTTATCGTCCTTAGATAAGGACACCTCCTATCCCCTAAGTTAGTTGTAATTTCTATTAAAGTCTTAGAGATTGCAATCGATTTAGAAACTCAATATGGGAACTTAAACCCCATAAGGGTATCTAGATGAGGTCTCTCCTCTTATTTGCTGATGATAATTTCAATTTATTTAAAGAAAATAAGAGGTCGGCAAGGTATCTCAATAACCATAATAGAAAACTTTTTAGAGTAATAAGCAGGGCAAAAAAAAAAAAAAAAAACTTTGTGCAGGTTTCAGCTATTACTGCTAGGGCTTGTTAAGATTTAGGTTATTTAATTCAATCTCTTGTTAGAGAGGAAGGGATGAAAGATGAATTTAGGCACCATCTTAAATTTTTGGCTCCATATCGAGGAACTCGATATCATTTGCAAGAATTTGGAGATAATATTCCTAAGAATGAAAAAGAATTATTCAATCGAAGACACTCGTCTTTGCGGAATACTATTGAGAGAACTTTTGGTACTTTAAAAGCTCGATTTCAAATGTTGAAAGGCACTCCATTTTCTTTTAAGGTGCAGACAAAAATTGTCATTGCTTGTTGCATATTGCACAATTATATACGTACAGAGGATTACAATGATATATTTGATTTGGAAGATGATGATTCGGATGATGAGTTTGGTGGAGGAGGTGATGGGGTTCAATTACGTGCAACGGACGATACAGACAACGATGATAACGATGGTCTTGTGGAAGAGGATACCCAAGTAATAAGCTTTCGGAGGCAGCGTAGAATCCACAAGAGCCGCACAATTTCGAGATAACATAGCGACTTGCATGTGGAATGATAACTGATGATTGTATCTTTTATTGTATTTGAACATGTGTTGTTCTTATGTACTAAACTTGTAATTTGATGATTTTAATGCTAATCACGAACTGGTTATTACAATAAAACTCTATTACATTAGTAATAAAGTTGTATATTTATTTATATATTATATTTATTAAATTTTATTACTATATTAAACTAGATATTTAAGTCTGATAAATAAAATATAGTTACAATATGTATTTGATCAATTGATTAATTTTAATTTTTTGGAAATATATTATCAATTAATACTACGCATATTACGTTTTTAATAAAATAATTCTTTATTTACTCATTATATTTATTTTTTATTTATTGTATTATATTAGTGATTTAATAGTGGTAATATTACGTACAAATATATAGTGTATTAAAGTTATGATTAGATCAAATTTTCCTCTTAAAACATTCATTTTTAGGCTATATTATATCATATTATTAATACATTAATAACTAAACATATTACTTTCGTTTTTGTTATTTATAACGTTATTTATTTATTACTTATAATTAATCATGTGCGTATTTCATTGCCTCACGTAATTACTATATTAATGCACAATAACATATCTAATTCAATTAATAAATATATTAATATATTTTAATTATACATTAAATAAGTTACTCGTGTAGTAATAATGATGATTTTACCTAATTTAGGGTTCGAGGATTATGTTGTAATTATAAGTGTACTGTATAGGTTTAGGGATTCTCTTATTTTTTATGTTTTTCTAATTAGTGGGCACTATTTACTGGAAACTGTTTTCCTGTACATGAAGATGATCTTCATCTTCATGTACATAACTAACATGATCTTCATGTTTAGACATAACCCCCCCCCCCCCCCCCCCCCCAAAAGATTATCTTTATGTACATAACTAACATGATCTTCATGTTGGACATAACCCCACCCCCCCCCCCCCCCAATAGAACACTGCTTGTGATCCCTCATACCTAAGATGGTGTGGCAAAATTATATTTTTCAAGCAAGTGCTCTTCATGTCCATTGATTTAAGATTAGGTAAAATAAGAAAAAATGTGGCTGCTGGGATTCGAGCCCAGGTCTCCACGGCCACAACGTGGAATTCTAACCACTAAACTACAGCCACTGACGTTGGACATTCAACTTTTGCAGAAAAATTGATAACAAGCATTCTTGTATTGAAAGTCAATCATAGCTAGTCGCCTTCACATTTGTCATAATCCGTGCTTCCAATCGATTTCACTGATGCCACAAAACCTTACTCATCTTCCTACTTGCAGATTTCTGCAAAAACAGGCAACCTGTTTTTCCTTCTTGGTCCATATTCTTTGAATATCAAAGCCAATATAGCACCATCTTCAGACAAGGCCACCCACTCTGGATCCAACACAAGTCTCAAGCTGTAATCCCCATTGAAGCAACTCTCCAGCTCCAGCTGAAAAATTCAGAAAATTTGAGCATTGAACAGTAGAAACGAAAAAGAAGACTAAAAAATGCAGGGATAAATATGTATTGGTAGAAAGATAGAACCTGCTTTTCTGCAACTTCCCCGTTTTCATTAGAGAATATTCCGTCCTTTTTCTCCTTCCAGAGTTGCCTCACCTTTGCAGAACGGTGACGAGACATGGTGAGAAGAGAGCCGAACGATGGACAAACGTTGAACAGAGCAAATGAAAGAAATGGTTCCATTCGTTAATCTATATAAGGAAAAATTGGGAGCAGATAAAGCAAGCCTAAGCTGAGGAGTTCCATGTTAAGGATTTTCTTTCTTCGTATTTTGGTCAGAAAAGATATATTTGTATTAGTGCAAGAATGTCAAAGTTTTGAAAACAAAAATCTGTTTTCTGACTCCTTAAAAGGGAATAGAGTAAAAGAATAAAAGATTTTGAGTTCGTAATTGAAAGAGGATCTTCTAAGATTTCATTACAAAATAAGCTATCAAAACATGGGACAAACTAATTTCCTGCACTCCCTTAAAAATGGAATTATTAGTCAGACAGTAGCTGGAATTCTTATTCAGTTTAAGCCATTCCTTTTCTTCCCCAATCCGTTTATTCTCTTTCTTGATCACTCTGATCGACTTGAAAGAGCTACTTCTTCCTTCCCGGACAGAATGCAGCGTGAAGCATTACAAACTGAATTCTTAACACTTCAACTGTATTCACTCATTCTGATTTCTATTACTGAAAAAGTGAGAAGAGTGAATGACTTCATGCAAAGGGGGCATCTTTTTATGAGTCTTGAATAGATTGCTACAAGAAAATATTATTACTTAAGTTTGAAGTGCTCCCTTCTCATGAACTGGTCAACAAGGAGATAATTTAATCAGATTACAGAACTATGTCATATAACAATCTTCATCTGAAAAAATAAACAATACTTGCCCCCGCACATAGACCTCACTTCGGGGGGTACAAAAGAAATTGTAAAAATGAAAGAGAAAGAATAAGAACAGAACCTTTCATCAATCTTCCTCTTCTTCCCTCTCTTTAGGCACTGCTCCAAACTCTTCTACCAAAATCTTCACCACCAATGGGACCAAGTCCTTACAAGGAACAGCTTTCTTATACACTTTCCCCAAGTGTGAATCGCTCCCGATTCTCCCTCCCAGGAATACATCCGCTCCTTCCACTATCTTCCCCGTTTCATCCCTGGTCATGCAACCCATGAACCCAATATCAGCCACCTGAACCTGGCCACAGGTGTTTGGGCACCCCGTCCAGTGCATTCTCACAGGCTTGTCAACGGTAACCAGCTTCAGCACCTCCTCTGTTACCTTGAGTGCCCGCGCCTTCGTTTCGATGATTGCTTGTCCGCAAAACTGGTTCCCAGTACAAGCGACCAAGCCTTTCATCAAGATAGGTGGCTCCGGACTGAATCTCCCTTTCAGCAGAGGCTCGTTCAGGAGAGCTTCAATGGAAGAGTCTTTCACATTTGGGATGATGATATTCTGCTCCACCGTGAGACGCAGCTCGCCGGAGCCATATTCGTCCGCGAGACGGGCCAGGTCCATCATCTCGTGTGGATGGACACGGCCGACAGGTATATGGAGGCCCACGAATTTCAACCCAGGCTGTTTCTGAGAGTGGACCCCAAAATAGTCTCGTCTCTCCGAATCCTTCAGGATCAGATCCTCCGGCGATGATCTTTCTAATTCTTTGCTCGGCATTCTTTTCGTAACCTCTGATCTGAACCCTTCGATCCCCTAAAAACAAAAACATTAAGCTAAAAATGAAGAATGGAGGGTGAAGATTGAAGAGACGGTGGGGATAAAAGTGGGGTCTCACAAGTTCGTCGATCAGCCACATCATTCGCGTCTTTTGTCGGTTGCCTCGGGTTCCGAGGTCCCGATAAGCCTCGAGGATCGCCTTGCAAAGGGGGAGAACATCGTCCCCTGGGACCCACGCATCAAGAGGAATCGCCTCCTCACATCTCTTCGGGCTGAAAAAGCCTCCCACTAGTATGTTGAATCCGAACCGTCCGTCTTTCGTGGCAGGTACGCATGCTAGATCGTTGATATGAGGGTGCTCGTATAGTTCGTGTGACCCCACCACGCATACGTTCCATTTCCTGGGCCTGAGATTTAATAGTCGAGGGGTTAATAATCGATCTCAATTTAAAATGACTTCAGGATCAACAAAGCGAGTAACTTACAGATTGGTGAAGCTGGGATTGCCGCGGCCGTTGTTGGTGATGAACTGGGAGAGGAGATTAGTATAAGGGCGAGTGTCGACGATCTCGTGAGGGTCGATGCCGGCGAGGGGATTCCCGACGGGGTTCCGTACGTTGTCCATGCCGCTCTGGAGGCTGGTAAGTCCAACTCCGGCAAGGCCGTCTAGAATCTCTGGCACGTCCGGCAGCTGAACCCCACGAATCTGCCAGTTCTGCCTCGTCGTCACGTCGGCGCAGCCTTGGTCGCCGTACTTGGTTATCACTTCACCCAAGTAGCGTGTCTGCTCGCTCGTCGTGACCCCGTTCGGTAGTTTCAGTCTCATCATAAATCGCCCATCTATGTAATATTCGAATCAAAATAAAGATCAACTCGCGACTAATTAGTCTTTTTTAACGCGGTTCTATGATTTGTCAATTATTATGGTATTCTTATTCCTGACTGATCAACAGCGACGAAGAAAGAAGACAGTTTTTTTCGGTTTTTCACCCATTTCCGCCGGAGCTGGTCCAATAATTTCCGACCCGAAAAAAGATAAGAAACATAGGAGTCCACATAAGGCATCTCCAGACGGGAGAGGCCGAGTCCACTCTGGAGCCCACATGAAGACAATACAACCTTGGAAGATTACCTTATCGTGATCGTCTTGATGTGCGAACTCAAAGGCTCCAGTGGATTATTAAGTCGGAAATGGTTATCCGAGGTGAATATTTGTTGAAAACAACTAATTGGTGCTCCGCTTCATTAAAGAAGCAGATTTTTTTCTCTTTTTTTACCGGAATACATAATCCCACGAGAATCTAATCATGTGATCAATGAAATCAATCGGAGTAACACTCGCAGGTTCATCCAAAGGGAAGAGGAAGGAGAAATTTTCTGAAAATGAAAGGACTTCTCAAGCGAGAAGAGAAAAAGGAGCTTACAGTGGTGTTTCCTCCGGTGAAACAATCCGAGCCACTTCAATCTAACGTCGATATCGTCTCTGGAGAGTTTGGAACTCTCGATCTCTTCCAGCGGCGTATTTGCCAGCTCCTCGATACCTCTCTCTATGATCAGCTTCATCGGCTCCTTCTCCAACTTCCCCTGAAAGACGATCCATTTCAGTGCCCCTTTCCACAGACAAACAAGAAAAGAGATACCCACGTCGATGGCAAATTTCTTACCTTCTCCTGGGGATTGATTCCTTGCCTGAATTTCTCTTTAAGCACCCAATAGCCATCCCGCTCCTCGACTCTAGGCTCGAGCCTAGACGTGTCGGACTCGGCGGCCGGAACCGCCGTCTGGCTGGGAGCCGCCCGGGGGCGGCGGCTCAGACGGATCGCGGGCACGGAGGGAGTGTGGAATCGTAGTGAAGACATTTGAGAAACGTAACCTGGTATCGGTCTTCATCGCAAAAGGCCTTGACCCTTTAGTAGCGACTGGAAGGGAGGCTAGCGCTCGCAGAGAAGGCCGAGGAGCCGCCTCTTCGAGGCAGGAAGAGGCACAATTGTTTTTAAATTACGTAACTGTCCTCCGTTGTATGTTTAAATGACTAAAATACCATTCTCTCCTTTTCCTCTGGGGAAGTATTAGATGAGGGTTAGTTCCGGTATTCGAGTAACTTGTCTTCTAGCGGAAATTTTGGTTTTTACCGCCCGCTGTTTGTGAATCCAGGACAGAAACGGGGAAGAAGCGAAAATTGGGCCCTTCGCCAGAGCCAGAAGCCACGGGAGACCAAGAGTGCCCGAGGCTGGGACGCGCCACCACTTGGGATCATGGCAACTTGAAAGCGCTCAGCAGCCACGGAAGGCTGTCCCCGCAGCTACGAACAAATGGAAACAAAGCGGCAGATATTTATGACGGCTTAGCTGATCCAGTCCGACCATGACAGCTGTTGATTATGAATGACCAAATGGCCGAGATGGAAATATGAAAGTTCAAAGCTAAAAGGCACCGCAGAGAGGCCTGAATAGGGGAGGCCCAAAGCAACCTTGTTTTTGGGCTCTATAATCGTATGAGGATGGTCCAAGCTCTAGATAACCGTTTGGCCCACTTCGACTGACTTAGGGCAAAAACTGATCGGATTCAGACGTTTACCGCCAAGACACAGTCAAGTCGGGGTGACGAGAAGACAGCAGAAGTTGATTTTCTATCTCTCGGTTAAGCGGGAATAAGTTATTTGGAGAGAGGGACTGCCCACGGCGCCTCCCTTTGTTGCGCCAAATCACGGGCCGGAGTTCTCTTCTGGTGCGCTTTCTTGTTCATCCGAATTTCGATTTGTTTTGCAACCTGAAACTCTGTCACGGAGTGTCAGGTAGAGGTTCGGGGTTTCTTCGTTCTAGTTCTCGAGTTTCTGTTATTTATTTCTTCTTGTTTGGAAAATAAAGAGTTTAGCACATTGCAAAGCTTCTGGTTGGAGTGTGAGAAAGGTGCGCTTTTTACTATAGTTAAGAGATTCTTCTGATGAAAGAGCTCTAGTTTTCTGATAGCGGAGCTAGTTCTCTTCTTCTGGACTTGCGGTTGTCGAACACTGTCTCTCCAGATGCCCCATCACCTTCCCGTTGTGGGTCGGAGAATTTTCTGTGAGCTATTTCCTTCTAGATATGTTTCGCATTCAACCGTTTTCTCAGGTTACCCCTGTCCCAGGCGAAAGGGATATGCTTTTATCCGATTCATGTCCATGTCACCAATGCTTCGTAGAACTCCAGACGTTGATGATCCGTCCTCCCTTATTAAAGAGGATGGAATTGCCATCTGTTCATCAATATGGGTCGATAGCTTCAAACATCCTGATGTTACTGTCACAAACCTCTCGTCTTATCTCCGACGCTTTGAACTGTGGGTCATTGCTTACCAAAAAGTTTGCATCGATGAGACGGGGTCTTACATGCCCCGGAGCTCTATCCAAAAATCTGCCCTTGAAGACTTATTAGCTCTTCGAAATGCCATTCTGGATTCTAGATTCAAATGGGGTGCCCGTTTGGAGTTCATTATAAAGTCTCCCAAAGACAAAACGGATTATGAGTCTCTTTCGAAAAGGAAAATCCGTACTATTTTGACTACCACACAGCCAACCCCCTTCCAAGATCGAATTGTCCAGGAAGTTCTTCTTATGATCCTTGAGCCTATTTATGAGGCTAGATTTTCTCAGAAATCTTATGCCTTTCGCCCTGGGAGGAATGCCCATACTGTTATACGAGTAATTAGGAGGAACTTTGCGGGGTATCTCTGGTATATAAAGGGTGATGTAAGTACGCTTTTGGATGGTGTGAAGGTTGGTATGGTGATTAATGGCTTACTTAGAGATGTTCGTGATAAAAAAGTGGTTGACTTAATCAAATCCGCCCTTATAACACCAGTTATTACAACTAAAGTTGTTGAAGAGAAGAAGAAGAAGAAGAGGAAGTATCAAAAGAAGAGGATATTAGCCGAAGATGAGCCAAAACCTGACCCTTATTGGCTTAATACATTTTTTGGATTTGCCCCAGAGGAGGCTGGAAAGGTTCCTTCGTGGGGGCATTGTGGAGTTCTTAGTCCCCTTCTTGCAAATATTTGTCTTGACGAATTGGATAAGTGGATGGAAGGGAAGATCAAGGAATTCTATCGCCCTTCCAAGTCAGATGTCATCTGGAACAGTCCAGATGGAGAGGAGGAAAAGGGTAATACCTCATGGCCAGAGTTTGTTCCTACAAGTGGACCTGATAAGACCAGAAAAGTGGATTATATTCGTTATGGGGGTCACATTTTGATTGGTGTTCGTGGACCAAGGGCTGATGCAGCGACTTTAAGGAAACAATTGATTGAATTCTGTGAGCAGAAATATCTTATTAAGCTTGACAATGAGAGTCTTCCAATAGAACATATAACGAAAGGCATAATGTTTTTGGACCATGTATTGTGCCGTAGGGTTGTTTACCCAACTCTTCGTTACACAGCAACGGGTGGAAAGATTATCAGTGAGAAAGGTGTTGGAACCCTGTTATCTGTTACTGCTAGCTTGAAACAATGTATTAAGCAGTTTAGGAAATTGGGGTTTCTTAAAGGTGATAGGGATCCAGACCCACAACCTTGTTTCCGGATGTTCCATGCAACACAAGCCCACACTAATGCACAAATGAACAAATTATTGGCAACTATGGTGGAATGGTATCGCTATGCTGATAACCGTAAGAAGGTAGTGAATTTCTGTTCTTATATCATAAGGGGGTCTTTGGCTAAGCTCTATGCAGCTAAGTACAAGCTCCGGTCACGTGCTAAGGTTTACAAGATTGCATCACGGACTCTCAGCCGTCCACTAAAAGAGAAGAAAGGGCAGTCTCCAGAGTATCATAATTTATTGAGAATGGGTCTTGTTGATTCAATTGATGGGCTTCTATATACAAGGATGGCTCAGGTACCTGAGACAGATTACACTCCTTTCCAGAGTGGTTGGAAGCCTGATCATGAGAATCTTCTTCTGGAATATATATTGCTTGAGGATCCAAAAACTTTGGAGGAGCGGAAACAGAGTTTCAGAGAGGAGGGTCTTATCTCACCTCAGGATTACATGTCACTGCTTGTTTGGAACTACAAAAGGAATGCTGTGGTTGCTGATCAGACACAATCGGCTGAGGACAATAAATGTAACCTGGAGAGTGTAAAGGAAGATTTGTCAGGTCTGAGCCAAGAGGACTTCAACAAAAGGGTAGGCAATGAAGAAGCCAATGCACTTCTTGCTATGAGAGCTGCACGGATGTGAGGGGATTAATAATTATGGATGCCGGATGCCTGGATGCCAATAAGATCGGAAAGTGCAGGGATAATGGGATAAAAGAGCAGGAATCTTTTTAGATCAGTCAATAACTGGAGATTTAGGGTAAGCATGTAAATGTTCATTTTTGTACATTCCAAGGTGAATTTTATTTTTGAATTATGCAATTGATGATTACAAACATTTGTATTTGGAAGAGAAACTTTTGCTGAGGATACTTTAAACAAAAAAAATATAAAGAATTGTACTGAGGGCTCCCTAGTAATGTAAATATATAAGATTTATTGAATGTTTACATTGAACTACTAAAATTTCATATGCCTATCACTCTTTCAGTCTGCCACTAAGCCATTAGTATTTCAAAATTCAGCTTAACTTTTTTCTAAATATTTTGTAGGCATGGAGACTTGAAGAGTGTACAAGTGGAAAATTGAGAAGAAATAGAGAGAAAGGAGAACACCAAAGAGAGAAGAAGAATGCGTAGCCTCCAACACTCATTGAGAGGTTTGGAAGTCAACCCATCTTATTAACCCTCACTTCAGTTATAATTGTCAAACGTATATAAATGTCCCTCCATACCAAACCATAACTCCCTAATTACAAGTCATAATTAACTAAATATTGAACCATAGAACACATACACTAAGACAAACTTACTCCTAACATAGAGGGACAATCTAACAAATGTGAAATAACCAAACTACCATTTTTCCATATAATTCAACACCTCCTTAAGTTGGTGCGTATATATCTATAAACCCCAACTTGTTTAAAAAAATCCTCCACTATTTTGTTTTCAAGGTCTCAGTAAACACATCACCAAAATAATTTGTAGATTTAACATATTCAGTTACTACTGCACCATTCATAACAACATTACGAATGAAATGTCAATCTTCCTTAACATGTTTAGTTCGTTCATGAAAGACTAGATTATTAGCATTGAAATGCTCACTTGATTGTCACAATGCATCACCATTGCACACTTAGTTGGGAAGCTTAACTCTTGTAAAACTAATTGAACCCACAGGAGTTCACTAATAGCGTGAGGCATTGCCTAGTATTCTATTTCTACACTAGATTGGGTCACAACATTTTGTTTCTTTTCTTCTAGTTATTCATATTTAGTCCAACAAATACATAATATTGAGCAGTAGACTTTCTATCCAACTTGGACATTGCATAGCCAACATCTGAGTGTCCCTCAATATGCAAATGACCATGTGGCTTATATAATAACCTTTTACCTGGTACTCTCTTTAGATATCTCAATATTCTATACGCAGCCTTGAGATGAATCTTTCTTGGATGCTCCAAAAACTGATTGGTGTATTGTTAGAAAATACATCTAGGAGTATTTTGGTCATTTTACCACTTCAGTGGTTAATTTTCTTTATGTAATTTTGTTTTGCGTATTAAATTATATCAGTAGTTTAATTTTCATGTACGGAGATTAAAGTTTATTAAGTGTATTGGGGCATTTTTGTAATTTGTAACTCAAAACACCTATTTAAGAAGTCTGGGAATTCATGCACAAATTCCAACGAAGCCTTTTAGGCTCTTCAGAAATTTCTTCTTCTCCTTTCTCCTCTTCCTTCACCTTCATATTTAGTCCAACAAATACATAATATTGAGCAGTAGACTTTCTATCCAACTTGGACATTGCATAGCCAACATCTGAGTGTCCCTCAATATGCAAATGACCATGTGGCTTATATAATAACCTTTTACCTGGTACTCTCTTTAGATATCTCAATATTCTATACGCAGCCTTGAGATGAATCTTTCTTGGATGCTCCAAAAACTGATTGGTGTATTGTTAGAAAATACATCTAGGAGTATTTTGGTCATTTTACCACTTCAGTGGTTAATTTTCTTTATGTAATTTTGTTTTGCGTATTAAATTATATCAGTAGTTTAATTTTCATGTACGGAGATTAAAGTTTATTAAGTGTATTGGGGCATTTTTGTAATTTGTAACTCAAAACACCTATTTAAGAAGTCTGGGAATTCATGCACAAATTCCAACAAAGCCTTTTAGGCTCTTCAGAAATTTCTTCTTCTCCTTTCTCCTCTTCCTTCACCTAAATCTGGATTTTTATATGGTATCAAAGTAGTAGATTGTTGTTGGGAGCATTCTACTATAGATTCTTGCCATTTTTTAAGAGGACGACCTGCTAGAAGGAGAAAAACTACAAGGTTTTGATGCTGGTTCATCAAAATTAAGTTTTTTGCTTCTTTTCTCTGTTATAACCTTAGGGTTACTGGTCTTTATGAATTATTGAAATATTTTCTACACTTTGATTGCTCTAATAGGTTTTTTTTTTAGATCTGCATCACCCAACCCAGTTTTGGATGCTTGCATCATCACCAATTGATGATGTCAGCCCTAATTGCTACCACTTTTCATTGATATTGGTTAAAATAGCTGTAAATTGCCAGTTATTAGATTGTTGAAGTGTGCATATCCTGTTTTGTGTCCTAACCTTAATTTGTGAGTGGGGCCCACCTTGGTGATAAATCTGGAAATTGTCAGGAAGCTTAAATTGGTTATTTTGTGATCAAATGCCAGTATTATGGTTGAGACGAGAAATTTATATCCCATCTAGAGTAAATTTTGGGTTTGATGAAAAAGATACCATCATGATTACTTTGAAAAAATTGACAGGGCCTAATTATCTTAATTGGGCTAAATCTGTCAAAATGTATCTTAAGGGTAGAAAGAAGTTGAAATTTATCCGAGATGATCCTCCAGTGCCTCCGAATGATGATTGGGAGGCAGAAGACATTCAGGTTATGACCTGGATTGTCAATAGTATTGATTTTACTCTTATAAAGCAGGTGATGAACTATGAGACAACAAAGACTATGTGGCTATTTCTATAATCTTTATATGCATAAGAGAGTAATCTCTCTCGAGTTATGAGTTGTATACAAATTTTTTTGGGTTGAAAAGAGGAAATCGAGCTGTTACAGAATATTATAGTGTGTTCCTTGGATATGGTTGGAGATCAATGTATGTTATCCGTTTACTATGAATGAAAATAAGTTGAGAAAACAACAAAATTAGTTGTTTGTTGCAAAAAAATTGGATGGTTTAGGTGCTGAATTTGATGTTATTAAAGCCCATGTGTTAGCTCCAGTTGAAATCCCTACTATCTCTACCACTTTTAATTGGATTATGAGGGCTGAGAAGACTTTTGTACCTAGAATAGGTAAAGAAAGTAAGATAATGGAAGCCATTATTCTTAATGTTTCCAGCACTACATCAGCCCCTACAAATTCCTCTAGAAGTAGATGTAGAAGCCACGTTAGATAGGGCCTAAGCAAAGGTAGAGGACATGGTGACGGTAAGTCAGAAAGGAAATGTGTTCATTATGGTAGAAATAATCATTATTTTGACAGATATTGCGTTAAGTTTGGGAAGCTTACATGGGCTAATTATACAATTGATAGTGGAATTGGGAGTTTAGATTCTTCTATATCGGTTACACCGGGTGCTCCAAATGAGATGCAACAATTGATACAGTAGCAGTAGTAGATTGCTCGATGCATGGCCTAGATCTCTGTTGCTTCGATCATGTTTCTATTCCATTTTCTAGTTCTACCAATGTTGACTCAGGTATGGTAGTTTATTATGGTCACTCGTCACCATCCTAGGTTTTTGACTCAGGAGCCTGTAGACATATGTCAGGTATTTTTTGATTTAAAAGAGTCTGTGTGTCAAACATGTTAATCTTGCAGATGGTTCTACCACTCTTGTTCAAGGAGTAGGCAATGTTACTCTTGCTTCCTTTTTGTCTCCTCAGTTAGCGCTTTTTGTTCACAAGTTTCCTCTAAATTTGTTGTCGGTTAATCAGCTAGCCAAGTCAATGAGTTGTTCCCTCACATTTTATCTTACTCATTGTGTTTTTCAGGATCTCACGATGAGTAAGGCGATTGGTTCCACTCGTGAGAGAGATGGGCTATACTACCTGGAGAACCATCTGTTTGTGATATGTGACTTTTCACTTATAAATAAAACACATTGGGGTCAAGTGAGCACACTACCTTTTCTCATGGTAGTTTCTCTTCTCCTTCTTTCTACTCTCTTCTCTCTTTTCTTCTCGTTGAATTTCTGGAAAAGAGAAATACTTTATTAACTTGTTGTAATTTGAGTATAATAAGCTTTTATTTATAATAGAGGAAACAAATAGAATCCAATTACAATTAAACTATCCTTGTCCTAGTTACACCCAAAATTAATAGAAGACTAACATAACTAAGACTCTTTTGTGAGACCTCCTGTGAGATTCCTGTAAGACTCCACCATATTAATTCTGGCTCTGTGAGACTTCTTACTGTGAAAGTCATGTAAGACTCTTCCATACCTGTTCTTCAACACTCCCCCTCAAGCTGGAGTTTATAACTTTAGCTTGTAATGAAAAAGATTTTTGGTCTTCAATCTTCTTTGGCTAAAACTTTTTTCATAGATGTAAAATTTTCATCTTTTGTGCTCTCCATTTATTGAATATTTTGATCACATAACAAGTATCACAACATGTGGAACAAAATACATTTTTCTTGTGTTTCTTTTTTTACTATTCTCATAGAGACCCTGCTTGGACAAAACATAATATGGGAGAAGAAAATCACTCTTAGTTGTACGACAAAGCTCCATACAATAGTCAAAATGGTTATAGTCTGATAAACACTCAACTCTATTTTAAAGACGAAAAAATGGTTCAACTTTAGGTACAACAAAGAGACTACTCACTTTTTAAGGGTAGCTAAAACACAAATCACTTCTTGGGTGAAGAATAAAAAACTTGACTCAAGCTGGGTGTTGGGCATACTCCTATACTTTTTAGGTAGTGGGTCTTGGCATTGCTCTGAAGTGATGAAAACACAAGATGATAAATTGAAAAAATAATAGAGGAAAACAACTTTAACCGAAAGGAAGTGATTATGCAAAACTCATTCCAAATGAATCTAGAATGTGACTTAAAAAAAAACTAGGGGGGGCTATAACAGTAGAACTTAATAAATTTGACCAAGTATAACCTTTTTTGGGGGGTGATCACAGTTTTTTGGAGTTGATAATGTGAAAGATACACAACTGAGTAACAAAAACATAAAATATGATAACAACATCGAAGCAAGATATTGCATACCTTGAACGAGTACATCATGGAGTGATTAAATTTGACCAAAATTCTCTGATCAGAAGAGAAATTTAGCTAAAAAACTAGGATTCTATAAATTCAATTCACGTCAATGCATGGAAAGACAATAGGAGAGAAACTAGGAAAAAGAGAGATTTTCGGAAAAAAACTGATTTGCGGTACTTCTGATATCGATATATCCCAAAATATAATTCAAAATCACAAATGGTTTGTTGCTAAAGAAAGTAGACTCAAATATCTTTAAATTGCTACCTAATTTGACGTATAAAACTTCGTTTTTGAATCTGTTATGATCTCTTGATTTGCTTCCTTATATAGCTTAGAATACTAACTTAAACTACTAGGAACGATAAACCAGAAAAGGATCAAATTATCTCTGTGGATTGACCGAGTCAACTCACAGAACTCGCTTTGATACCATGTTGAATTTCTAGAAAAGAGAAATACTTCACTAACTTATTGTAATTTGAGTACAATAAGCATCTATTTGTAATAGAAGAAACATGTGGAATCCAATCACAACTAAACTGCCCTTGTCCTAGTTACACCTAAAATTAAATAATAAAGGATTAGTCTTAGAATAATGAAACAACTAAACATAAAATAAGATTTAACATAACTAAAACACTTTTAATTGAAACTCTTCTATGAAACCTTCTCTTGTGATACTCTTGTAAGACCCCACCATATTAATTCTGGCTCTATAAGACTTCTTATCGTAAGATTCGCGTAAGATTCTTCTATACTAGCTCTTCCAAACTTCCACTTCTCCTATCTTCAATTTATGATTATGATATTTTACTTTCTTCTTCTTTTGTATAGTTTCAATTGTTTTTGGAAGAAATTCTCTATCTTCATACTGTTTAGTTTTTCTTCAATTGAACCATGTGCAACATAAATTAGACACTTTTTAATACTTTGTAAGAGATACTCATGCACCAATTGTACTATGTTCTGTAAGTGGAATCCTCTTCATCTCATGTCTTCCTTGCAGCTTATTGACCATTTTTACAACCAAACTGTCTAGGAGTTCAGCTTGGTGTCCTCTATGTTGATATTAATCATGGCATATGGGATTGTGAAAAAAAATAAAACGCAGCAGATGTAATTTTTTATGGTTTTAAATTTATTTATTTCTGACAACTCCAGACTGAAATAAAGGTTACATTGTCTTACAGAAATGGGGAGGCTGCTGAAACTTAGGGGATCTTTACATTGTTCATGAGCATCTCAGCCAGTGATACTGTTTAATAGGCCAGTACAGTTAGGAAAGGAGCCAGAAAGTGGTCGTTATATTTATTTGACTCTGTTATTCAAAAATAGAAAAATTGCTGCGCAGATGGAACAGCTCTTCCGTCATTGAAGTGCTTGTCATTCTTTGTAACAAACAATTTCCAATCTGTGTCATTGCTTGATGCAAGTTGCCACGAAGAAAGAAGACACCTCAAAGTAGCCTGAGCTTCTCTACACTTACTGCTGCTCCCGCTAGTACTGCTCTGCTTGCTTCCCAGGAGGGAGAAGAGGTATAGTTCTGTCTCTCTGCTGATTACTAGTTATCAGGTGGTAAATGATTCAATGGCATTTTGTAATGTTAATTTATTGATTACTAGCCTCTGCCCCAAAAACGATGTTTGAAGTATAGTGTGCTCAAACTATTGAAGGACGTTTTTGCTTGTTAGAGAGCACAAGAAGAGGGGGATGGATATAAGTTTTCCTTTGATCAAAATTTCCGGGCATTTGTGTTGAATTTTCTGGAAAAGAAAATATCCGTATGATAAGTTATTAGGATTTAAGATAAACAGAAGAAACCAGGGGAAATGGGTCTACTGAACTTCTGGCTTGGCTTCGAGCAGGGGAGAAATTTGTCCATCGTCAGCATTCTTCTGACTTTTCCACATGTTTCCCTTTTTTAATTTTGATAACTGGAAGTGAGCACTCGATTTTATGACACCTAGAAGCACGGGAATGACTGCTGTAACGTCTGTCTACAGTTTTTTGCCATTCTGGTTGATTTGCGTAACATCTTTTTTACTTAAAAGTTAGAAGAATTACTTAATAGCTTTAAGTTCTCTTCTAAATTCCGCAATCAAACCATATCTGTTGTTAGACCAGTGAGAAAGAAGGAAAGAAAGAGTTGGCAAACCTACTATCAGAGACATTAGAGTGAAAAGAAAAGGTGAGGGTGTCAAGTTTCTGTCACAGTGCTCGAGCTTCCCGTGTGTTTATTTATAATGCTCAAGTTACTCCAGTAACAAAGAAGGGAAAAAGGCGTTTCAAAGACTGATAAAAATTCCATTCGTTTGAAATTGTAGAATTGAAAGGCCAATTGCCTATATTATTGTTTGAATCCGATTTTAGTTTGAAGCTACCGACAAAAATGAAAAAAAGGCATTTCAAAGACTCTAAAGAAAGACCAATCTATTCATTTGAAACTGTAAAATTGGGCGCTGGAAGGCCAATTGCCTACTGCCATGAAGTAACGCTCAAAAGAAAAATAACTATGAAAACTCGTGACAATTTTCAAGATATGATACCTAACTATAAGAAGAAAAGGGTCGAGTCCGATGCTTTTTCATGATAATTCTCATTGTGGGACTTTTTCCCACTCTCGTCACATGCAAACTTTTTCATAACGGACCTATATAATTACAGGTTAATTTGTAATGTTTTTTTGTTAAAATAACAGAATTAAAAAGCCAAGTAGTAGCTCTGCATAAAAAAACGTGATTCCATTTCCCCGAAATATGTTTGCTAACATCACTTGGTTAATTCTACCGTCTCCAAGTGACGAAAATTTCAGACAAAAATACTACACAAGAACGTGGAACACCAAACAAGAACCTTACCAGCCTTGGATGAAAGCCTCCAATGGCAGGAGCACCGAAGATGCAAAAAGAGAGACTCTCACCCATTTCTAAACAAATATAACTTCAAACTTGGAGCAGGGGTTCCTCTCTACATACTGCCGGAAATCTTCATCCTCATGAAATCTAAAAGTATATAAAGCTTGTCTTTGTGTCAAACCAACAGGATATACCTTATATATTTTCAAGTTGTCTCTTCCCCTTAAAACTTCCGGCCTCTCTTTCTTCCATACAGGTACATGGTTCAACAACTGGAACTTCTGAAGCACCGTTGATTCCATAGCATTTAATGTCAAATTGTCCGACCTGGTCAGAGCCAATATGACCGTTTAGATTACTTATCCCCACAAACAAATAGATAGATTCTGAAAATATTTACCTCAAGAAAATGGACTCCATTTCAAACCTCCCTCTCTCTCTCACAAACAAATGATAGACAGTACCGACACCTCTAGTGCACCTGCAGGGGCGGCTTTGGATTCTCTCATCTCGCTCCCTTATTTTTGTAGCAACATATATACAAAGGCGGCAGGATGAATGAACTGCAGCCATGTCCACAAGGGCCTTGAATGAATCGGACGGACCTTCATACTTCCACCTACATAAAAAACTCAAAGAGTTACAAATAGGTATTGGCATACAACAGTAAAGAGTCATTTAGCAGTTCTCTCCCTGAAAGGTCCCCTTTGTATTTAATCTTAAATCTTGTCTAAGATAACAGAGAAATTATTGTTTGTGTTTTGGTCAAAGACAGAAAGCAGTGGGCTGCTTGAATCAAACATTGCTACCTTAATGAGTTATTAAAAAGCTCTGGATTTCCTGCAAGGTACTTCATTTTCTTTGCAACTGGACCAACATCAGACAGCTCTCTGATGTGTAAAATAGAATGTGGTGAAGGAGCAAACTCTTGGATGTTGGGAGCACCCACAACCACAGGAATAGTGCCTGCAACATACCCCAGAGATATAAAGGAAACAAAGAGGACAAAATATCACTTGAGAAAAGCAGCTACAGAGCATAAAATCCCAAAATCCAAGGTAGTGATTAAGTACCAGCAACAAGTGACTGGAAGAATTTCTCTGTGACATAATCCTCCTCGTTTGAATTCTCAAAAGCCAAGCTGAATTTATAGCGCTTCAAAGTTTTAACTTTGTTCACTGTAAGTTGGAAAACATTGCAAGTGTACAGTCATCTTATCTAGAAGTTAGGATAAGACACAGGAGGGAGTGAACCTCGGGCATCAAAAACAACTTAGAAAACAGACATTCATCTGATTTGCGGAAGGAGAGCATACCACACCATTTAGAAACAATGTACTCATACCTCGTCCATCACGGTTCCGATGACAGCCACCATAAGAATCTATTGTGATGTTCATTTTCTCTAGCATCACAAGGGCTTCCAAGCGAAAGTTGCGGGCTCCACAATTCGAAATAAAAGCAGCAGCAAGGGATTTCTCTGTTTTGGGGATCATTGGTGCCATAATATCATACTCTGCCCATGAGAAGTATCCAACAGGAACATCTGACGAAAGACTTGTGGTCATCACAATGTTGTAACCTCTCCTATAAAATAAACATAAGTAGGCACTGTGAATCTCTGTTGGCAAAGGGAAGCAAGGTTAAAGTCCAAATGGAGTGCTTATAGAGCCATCACAAAGTGAGGATCAAGCACAAGAAAAATTGGACCATCATCATTCCTACTCTGGTTCAACTATCTAAGACTTTAGCTACATGAATCCATCCCAAATATGCTTTATTATTCACAGCTTCTATTGCAGGAACATTGTAAAATGAGTAACAGTTCCATAATCACCAACATTTTTGCTATAGAAAATACATCTGTTGTACGAATGAGTATGAAACTCTGAAAAATTACAGAAACGTAAAGAAGAAAGCAAAGTGTATTCAACAACAGTCATTTTACAAGGTATAATTTTCTCGAAATAAAATTTTGAATGTATATTCATAACAAGAAATATAAACAAAGGCGTGTTATAACAGCAATGTACATTCTCAGGTCAGATTCCAAAACTTTTTACCTTTTTTAGAGTGCACTACATCAAGCTAATTAGATCCCTAAAAAAGAATAAGATAAATTAAAAATTCGATAAAGATAGCCATTGTGGAGCTGATCTAGACTATTTTTTTCCCCAAAAAAGGGTATCAAGTTTACTGTGTAGTCCTTATAGGGCATTTGGCTCAATGGTCATATAAGAATATTTCTAGCATGAAATCTTATTGCATTCAAAATAAAAAAATGGAAAATCCGTACTCATCCAAAAAGACACAACTTTGGGTAGCAGGGAAAAAACTAAGATCCATTTATCAATAAGGGCTCCATGAATTTGCCTTAATAACCTCAGAAATTGCAGTGAGGAGTGACAGTAAATTTTTAATTGTCAGGGTGAGAAGGGGTAGAAGAGGGATCAAGGGGCAGATGGGTGTGTGAAGGTTTTCTACCAAAGTGGGCTGGTCACACTAGTCAAAGAATAATTTACTGATCTGATCTCCTTCAGCAAGTCAATCGTTGGCCTACCCCACTTGGATCTCGAAAAAATGATGATATTTGCCTGTGCCTGTTTCATACCGTGGGGACTATGGAATGAATGCAACCGAAGGAGGTTCGATGCTAAAAGTGAATCGGAGGTAAGAGTAGTGGACAGGGTGTCGGGGCAAATATCCTCTTGGCTTATAACTAAGAAGGTTTTTTCCTCCTTCAAAGGAACCTCTATTCATGAAAATTGGAATATCTTGGCTAGGATGCACGTTGGGATCAAGGCTCCAGTAATGCAGGAGTGGACCCCCCCGGAAGTTGGATACCTCAAGCTGAATTTTGATGGCTCTTCTCTCGGCAACTCAGGGATTGCTAGTTTTGGGGGAATTATTTCGGATCCATCTGGCAATCAATGTTTCTCTTATGCTGGTCCGTTAGGCATTTCTAATTCTATGACGACTGAGCTATATGGCCTACTCAATAGGCTTTGCATTTTCAGAGACAACTGCAGTGATCTCATTCACATTGAAAGAGACTCAAAGGTGGTCATTGGATGGTGTGAACGTGTTTCCCCTCCACCGTGGCGCCATTGGGATATCTTTCGGGAAATTTTAGATTTTACCTCACTCCACTTTTGTATTTGGTCTCACATTCTGAGATCTGCAAATTCGGCTGCAAATGTGCTAGCCAAGCAAGGAGTGTCCCTGCAATCTCTGGTTGTGAGGGAGATGCTCCCTCTTCCTTTGTAAATTTTATTGTTTATATATAAATACATCTTTATCCAAAAAAAAAAATATTGCTTATTCTTCGAAGGACTACAGATGAAAGAGCAGTTCAAAAAAAGGCAAAGAACTTTCAAATGATGCTTACCCACCGTCGTGCCAGATCAATATTATTCTCTGAATAATAGTGAGAGGATTCCATCGAGCGGAGGACACGAGCTACACCAGGGTCATGAGATAAACTGAAAGTTGCGTCTGGTTTCTTTCCTGATTCTGCAGTGTACCCATACCTACAGCCCAGTGAGCAGGATATCGATTCCTGGCCAACAGCACACAGATGTTAAAGTGAATATCTAACCTTGGAAAAAAACAGAGAGAGAGAGAGGAGCGGGGGTTTGCCTAAAAATCAATACACGTTTGCATGAGAATCTTTAGCAGATTCTCCCAAAGGGCTGGGACAATAGTCTAATAATTCAGACTTGCAGGCTAGAATTGAAGCCATTGAGGCAGAAAAGTTAATACATATTTTATATGTTGTAAAAACCTAGCTATAATCTGCAGGTGAGCCATGTTGAATCTGCAGGAAGGATTACAACATGAGGTGTATAAAATGATTCAAGATTTTAAAAGACCAAGTACCAGGTTAACTGGTTTAAGTTGAGAGATAAATTGTCTTGCCTGATGTTGTACACAACAGAATAAAATATAGCAAACTGGAATTAACATAGGTATAATCCAACATTGCTGCTTCACTTGGCTAATGCCCTTTTTAAGCCACTTGCCTGATGTCAGTTTACAGCATATGCACACCCACACCCACATAAAATAAAAAAATAAAAAAATCACCTCTTGTTGCCTTTGATATAAAGTGTTACTTTTTTTGAAGATGAAGAAGGATGGCGAATAGCTATATAAATAGAAAAAAAAATTACATCACAGTCTTATAGCTTATGACATAAAACTGAGAAACAAATAGGAGAAAAAGAAAATGATGAATATCCTTGGGTCTAGGTAATGTTACTTGGAATGGTATGATCAGCTAGGTTCCACAATGAAGCATCTTGAAATGATAGCAGGAGTAACCCTTTTTGACTTTGATGTAGATCATATTAAGTGGGATGCCATATTGGAAGTCTTTTGGCACTCTTGACATGGATTTGTCATAATTTAAAGTTACAGTCTCATGTGTCTAGTTTCTACAATCTTATGGTCCATGTTGATGAGTGGGAAAAAGTTAGATATAAGCCTTGTTGAATTTATGGAAAAAAGAAATACTTCATTGACTTGTTTTAATCAGAATATATGAACCCCTATTTATAATAGTGAAAAGTAGTAGAGTTCAATTACAATTACACTACCCTTGTCCTAATTATACCCAAACTCTAACACTTAAAGATAAGTCCTAACATAATTAAATAACTCAACATAAATAGAAGACTAACATAACTAAAACACCTTTAAACTAAAACTCTTCTGTGAGACCTGCTTGCAAAATAATTTTGGCTTTGTAAGACTTCTATGTAAAACTCTTCCATATCTTCTCTTCAACACTCCCCCTCAAGCTGGAGTTTATAACTTTAACTTGCAATGAAAAGGATACTTGGTCTTCAATTTTCTTTTGCCAAAAAAAATCTTCACAAATACAATTCTTCATAGATGCAAAATCTTCGTCTTTTGTGCTCCCCTTTTCTTGAATATTTTGGTCACATAAAGATTACCACAATGTATGGAATAAAATACCTCTTTCTTGTACTTCTTCTTGTACTTCTCCCCCTCAAACTGGGAGGTAATGGCAGTGATCCCAGCTTGAACCAAATAGCATAGATGTAGTAATAAGTTCCTCCATCACGTTGTCCCAACACGGGTATCGACTCTCAAAGGTAGAAGTGGGTGGTAAGTGGGTAATGCCTATCATTCACAAGACGGCGATAAAAGACCCACGGATACATATAAAAAGCCTCAATGGACTTAAATATATATATATATATATATATATATATATATATAGGTAAACCAACCAGAGCAACACACAAGAGGTTGACCCAAAGGGATATGTGAGAGTCAAAATAAAGGATGGTAGGAAAAAGATTGCCAAATAACCAATTGGTAATGGGTAAAGAGGAAGATAAGATGTTGAAGCCACCATATACTTTATTTTTCTAAGAAATTCAAATTCCGCATCAGACGAACCAATGCCGACAACAATCAGCAAATAATGAACCCAAGGCAAGTGACCGAGTTCTTCTTCAGAAATAAAGTCTCAATCAAAGAGACACAATAGTAGTAGCGGAAATGGGCAAATGCCCAATAACATGCACCACATGTGCAGTTGTATAGCAACAGATAACTAGTAAATAATAAAAATCCTTAAGAGTAATAAGGACAGATGAAATAATCCGTTGCGAGTCCATCAGTAAATAAGGAAGTTGCACCAAATAGTATGTTGGAATCGAGTAATAATCCAAGATAATAATTCAGCCGTAGATAGAGAACCGAGTCGAACCGAGTAGGATATCAAACCAATATAGCCGAGTCGCAGGAAAAAGTAGGTATAAACCTTGTGACCCGGACTTGTATAACCAAGGCAGAAAATAAGTTGGCCGAGTCAGGTTGATCCAGACCCGAGTTGACCCGATCCAAGTTGGCCCGAGTTAACTGGGCAGAATAGAAGGAAGCAACGCTAGGGTTGCTGGGTTAACTCGGCTCGGTTTGGGTTGGGCAAAACAAGCACGTCCCGGACTGTAAATCAAGTTTCCTAACTTAGGAAACATTAAATTTTTCAACAGTGTCATCTTCTTCCCCACGGCGCCGAACAGAGCGAGGGATCACTCATCTTCGCCCTCCAAAGTGACAACCCAGCTGGCGCAGTGAATAGGTGTGATCAGCTAGGTTCCACAATGAAGCATCAAAGTAAGGTGTCTGCATGGGTCAAGATAGTGTTTGTCCTCCCCTAGTTATTTGTGTGATGTGTGCTCCATTGGGTGGAATTGCCGTATAATATGCTTCATCAAGAACTTTTTTGGGAATTTTTGTCCATGTCTCAAGCCCATTATATGTAAGTTTGGATGTTAGGAGTATTGAGTAGGAAAAAGGTTTCACAATACGCCTCCTAAAGTGGATATTCATTTTGAGACTAAACCAGGCTCAATCCAACACGTCTTATTAAATTCTTTTAGAAACATGGCAGATTGCAACACTTTGAGCCTTAACATGAGAGAGGTCTTGTCCGACCAAATAGCAAGTCAAGTCTCTGTTTGGCTTTTAAATAAAAAAGAATTCAAAAAATTCAATGCTTCAAAATTCAGAGGAAATTGGCTATCTATTACTGTGATAACCCTTCCCCCCCCCCCCCCCCCTACTATGGCCACATGGACACCCCCTCCACCTGGATATATAAAGCTGAACTTTGATGGCAGCGCTTTAGGCTGCCCTGATCCTGCAGGTTTCGGTGGTGTTCTTCATAATGGAAATAGCGAACTTCTCTTCTCATATGCTGGCCCCCTTGGTAGATCAGACTCTACTACTGCAGAACTCACTGGACTTCTGCATGGGCTCAAGGTCTTCTCCAACCATCTCTTTGGCCCACTCTATATTGAAGGCGACTCAGCAGTAATCATCAATTGGTGTACAAATCACGGTCACCCCCCCCCCTAGCGACATTGGGATATGTTCAAGGAAATCTGTAATTTACTTTCTGGGCTAAATTGTATGTGGAAAAACATTCCACGCTCTGCTAACCACCTAGCAGACTCTCATGCTAAAGCGGATGTGTCTCTCCAACACTTTGTTGTGGAGCCAGACCCTTAACTAGGTTTGTATTTCTCTCTTTTAAAAATATACGCACTTTCATAAAAAAAAAAAAAACATGAGAGAGTTCCTATCCTGATTTAATTTGTTGATGCAACCACCATCATATTGCAAATTGAATTGTAAAACTTTCTTTAATAAAATAAGGTTGTTAGAATCCTATTCTCACAGACTCGTTGTAGGATTGAGCCTTTAATTCAATGACCACATGAAGAGGTTTCTTAAAACAAGATCTTGAGATTAAGTCTCACGAGTGTGTCGGTTACTTAGTTGATTTCAAGAGGGGATAGGTATCTTGAAATTGCTAGACATATATTAGAACTTAGGATTCATGTCCATAAAACCTTGAGATAGCATTTCTTTACATGAGAGTTAGAGGAAGGAAGAAGAGAAAAGAGTTTAGAGAGGAAAGAAGGTGAACGCGAGCGGAGAAGAGAGAGATAGAAAGAGAAAAAATTGAGAGGAAAGTGGAGTTAGGGCACTACTCTTGCACACCCCCTCCATTCTTCTATTTATAAACATCTCAAATATCATGTGAAAAGAATGCCCTTGATGAACAAGGATTTAAATAAGACGCTAAATAAACGTATCTTTACCAAGATATTATACATGGAATAAACTCTAGTTTATTTCCAACAACATATTGGAAGGCTTAAAGTGCAATAGGTATCAGCAAAATATATCGTGTATCAGATCCTATTACAAAGATGACAACATAAGTGAGCCAGTTCTCCATGAGTTTTTTTTTAAAAATAAATTAATGAAGTCCATCACATAAAAGACATCAAGTAGGAATGCCAAAATGAGGGATTGATAATCATTTAAACCGCATAGATATAATTAAAATTTACCAAAAATTCAAAAGCACTATATACAATTTAGTTGTAGTGGATAACAATGTTTCATTTTTATCATTATGAACAATTAAAGGTTGTTAGGGAGATGCTCCACTCTTTGTAATTTCTGTTTTTTCTTGTTTATATATATACATCTTTTTCAAAAAAAATAAAAATCATTATGAACAATTAAAAGATCTAGAGACTAAAATGACTAGGAGATAGTGAATTGAACCTTTGGATCAATGGTCTTGGGGGGTTTCTAGTGTAATGTCTTGGACTCAAGTGTCATCAGGGAAAGGGGTGTAGTATAAGTGCATAAAAGTGAGATCACTTTACCAAAAAGCACATCAAATGGACAGCTCTTTGTTATTCAAACCAGTAAGTGTGCTTCTAAAACAATAGTTAGTGCTTCAAAACAACCAAATTATACTTGATTAATTTTTAAATTAGCTTTTGCAGTTCTTTAGGGATTGACCTTTCTCCGCGTTGAAAAACAGCCCAATCACCTAGTGTACTAGGCCATATAGGAAAATGCAACCCTGGAATCAACTAAAATATAAGCACCAAAACCCATTGAACAGTCAAAGTGTAGAATAGAATCCCAATCCCTACAAAATTAGGTTTCCAGATCCACGTAAGTTTACAAGTGAAAATTTTACATATTTAGCCTTCCAGTTCACCCTTGAGACTTGCCATGTTACCAGATATGTAAAATTATAAGAAAGCAAGCAGTCTCGACACACAAGTTGATCAGGCAGACCGACCCAAAATAACCCAAGAAACCAATTGAAGAAATCCAGAACAAAATAGAAATGGAGTGGGTTCGTTTTCCAAATAATAAAAATGGAATAGGCAGTATACTCTTCCATCGCAATCTGACAAGACAAAATACCAAGAGCTCAAAAGGCAGAGCAGGTGAAATATTAGGTATCTTCTCACGCAGTATCAACTCTTTGATCACGTTTCGACAGAAACCAGTTTCATAGTAGGACATCATTTGGAATGAACGAAGAAATTCAATAATCGGAAAGGCAATAAAATTTAGATCGAAGTAGTCATTTTTCTCAATAGACGTGTCCCAGATGGAGCAAAACGCAGATGTAGCTATTTCCAAGTAAGGAGTGATAAAAGCATGGTTACAAACAAATTTACAATCTATCACAAACTACTATTGGATTGGAGAGAAAAAAACTAACAATTACTACTTCCAACAGAAACTTTAAGGATGAAACAGAAAGAACAACGTAAGGTTGAGCGGATTAACTTGAAAAGTGATAATAAAAACCAACCTGCTCAAAACCTGTGATAAAAATGGGGTCTTTTCCTAAATCTCTAGTATAATTGACAGTATCTGCTCGTTCCAGCCACTCCTCGCAACTATCCAACTCAACCAATTTGTGGACACTATCGGCTCCGGATACATCATTCTCCGTATTAATCGAAGCCCGAGAAGAAGTATAGAAGGTGTGAGCCCACGTATTAACCATGGCAGCATTTTTTGCCATGTCAAGTCGACCCAACAGCGTAATCTCCGCCACAACGACGAGAAAAACCAAAAGAGGCAAAAAGTTGGACCATTTTCTTCTACTGGGAGAAGAGCATCCGTCTTGATCACCCGCAGGCTTATCTCGCGAAGGAATCCTCTCCCTCATGTCCTTCTTCCTTCCTACCCCCTCGTCTGTCTACCAGTCCAAGGGAAGAAAAAGGCAGGACGAAGGGCAAGAAGCGTCAACGCCAATCAGATATTTCCAGCTTACGACACTTGCGTTTGCTTTTCCTACGAACAAGTCAGTCTCCGGAGATGTCTGTCTGGGAGTACCACTGTCCCTCTTTCCTCGCTTGCGGCGGCCTGGATTTGTGGAACTTGATGCAGACTTCCTAACGGTTAAGCGCTTCGAAAGGGTAGGTTTTAATTTTTAAGCGATTAGACGAAAATGGAGTTGAAATATTAGAAGGGGTGAAGAAATCAAGGAAATCTTAGAAAAGGAGATTTTACAACATTACAACCGAGATTTTCTGGATTTTTCATTGTCGTTGGTACCAAATCCGCTAATGCCTGGCCTACTATTTTCATTTTTTATTCTTCGTCCTGCCCAAGGTTGATGATTCCCTTGCTTGGAAATAAATACTCTTTCAACTACTTTTCAGTGAAAAGCACATGTATCTATCATTCGGAATGAACAAAAGGTACGTTCGACATTTGGATCCCCTCACGTTTTGCCCATCCAATGCGAAAACTTATTTCACAATAAACATGTGAAAAGGTTATCTATCCGTACCATCAATAGCTATCTCGATCGTTTAATCATGTGTTAAGAGAGTCGTACACGATTGATCCAATACGAAAAGTCATTTAGTATAAAACATATGAAACGGTTATCACATAGAAAGTGGCATCTATTAATCCATTATGAAACTATGAGCACATTACCAAAGAAGGCCCATATGTCTAAGTATGTAGAAGATGGGCTCAAGCCCACATACCAAAGAGAAGACCCACACAATGGTGGCATGATGGTAAATAAAAAATCATATCATAAAAATGACATTTGATGTAATTAATTTATAATTTATATCTCTTATTCACTTTTACTAGGGTGAAGGGTATTCTTGTAATATTAGTATTTTTTTATGTCCATAAATACAACTTAAGGGGGAGAGTTTGGGTAAGTCATTTACATCATAGAAACCTAAGTTTCAACATGGTATCAGAGCGGATCTGAGATGAGAAAGAAGAAGAAGATGGATAAAAGAAATGGAGGAAGTTTCTTATTTTTCAAGTCTTATTTGTCAATTTCTATGTTTCATTAGATTTTTCACTCACTTGCCATATTTTTCATACAAAAAATTATATACAGTTGGAAAGATAATCGAGTCTAGTTTCCAACTCAAAAAGAATTGTTGAAATAATTTTTTTCTAGAAATAAAAATCGACATCTGAAGCAGCAAATGTCAAGCACAAAAAATTTTTATAAGCAGTAGAAAGCTTCAACTTTTGAGCAGTTTTATATCATCAAGAACGAAACTTTATGTGGAGAATTATATATAAAAAAATATATGTAAGTCTGTTTTCTTACCTATTCAACCAATTCTCAATCTGAATTTTTTATATGGAGATATTGATCTCGGAAGAGTCAATAGTCATGCTAGCCAAAGGAGAAAGAGTATTCAATTCGGCCAGATTACAATGTCCTAAATCTCTTAGATTATTTATCTCAAAAAAGTATATTTTATGAAGAGAAAGGATGAAAGATATTTAAGTCTAGTTTTTCAGAAGGATAAAATTTTATGTCAATTTGATCAATATTTGGGGAGATATTCACATTGGAAGAATCAAACGTCAAGTTGGTATCCTATTACAAGTGAAGATCCAAATTTAAGCCGAATTTTTTGTTTCATTTTTTGAGTTGTTGTTATTGATAAAAAAATATATGGAAAGTATCTCATGATCTACCCTTAGAAAAATTTTGTTTCTTAACTAACGATATATCCTGAAATAATCTTTAGAAGATCATCTTATTTTAAGAAACTTCCCTTGATTTATTTGTCAAAGAGAAAAAGTGTTCATATTCTGAATTATGAACCTTTTTGGCCGCCATGAATTTTGTGAGATTTTGTTGGTGATTTGGAAAGATTACAAGAATCTAATTTGATATCATTTGAGTATTAAAGCAAGGAAAGATTAATTTTTTGGTAAGTGGGGCCATAATACAAGGGAAAGTTTACTTATTTATATTTGGAAGAGGCTGATTTTATGAAAGATCTTCTCAAGATCATGATTTGGTGGATATTTTGATTATCATCCTTTTGATTAAGAAATATGTGATTTTTGGCCAACCAAGAGTTTCCTTAATTAAGTGCATGATTAATTGACTAAAGTCAATAATTGAGTTCAAGTTGAAATTGGAAGATTGGGCTCAGATTTTTCCTTGAGTCGAGTTGGTTCAAGTAGTCACTTACTTGAGCTATTTGATTTGGTTTGGTTATTTTTAAACAAATTATGCCAATTGATATTTGAGCTATTGTGAAGTAATTACTACTAGCCTCCTTCACTAGTGGATGAAAATTTGAGATGGAAAATTGACCTAAGCCCATCATCAACTTAGGCTAGCTCAATTTACCAAGGAAGAACATCTCGAGCTAAGTTTACTGATAAGGTGATTCACAAATATTTTTTGTGAGCTTGTACTTAATCTATTCTTTCTTGAGTTGATTATTAGCCCTTACGAGTCCTAAGAGGATCAATAGCTCTCAGCTTGAAGTTTATCAACGCTTGAAAATTACTTTCTTACTTCATCCTTTACAAACAGTTTATTCCTCTGTTAACATATTATTTGGTCCATAACCTTCTGATGGACTCTCAAAAGATTATTTTATGTGTCATTTTTAAAGGATTTTCAATATTTGATCGTGTTATTTGGGATTAGGCCCATTTCAACTACTGCTATTGTGTCTCTCTGACTGAGACATTATTATTTAAAGACTTTTCAATTACTGATTATTGTCGGCATTGGTTATTCCGATGAAGAAGCAAGCACCCCCCCCCCCCCCCCCCCCCCTTATTTGGTTTTTTTACTCCTACCATTTGAGAGTCGGTGCCCTATGGAGGGACACCGTGATGGAGAAGTTTATTACTACACTTCTGAGTAATGTTTATAGACCCACTACCTACAGAGGATAGGAGTGTGTCCAACATCCAACGTGAGTCAAGTCTATTATTCACCCAAGAGGTGTTTTTTTTAGCTATCCTGAGAAAGTGGGTGGACTTAGTACCCCAAAGTAGGGCTATTTTTTCACCTGTGAAATTGAGTGGAAAGTATTTTGATTATGACCATTTGACTATAGTATGGAGCGATGTCTTACAGCTAGGAGTGATTTTATTGTCTCTTATATTTTGTCAGTTGGATCTCTTGGAAAAGAACAAAGAGACCACCAACTTGAAGGGGAGTGTTGGACAATATGGTGGGCTGCCATTTTATATGGAAAACCTTATGCACCATTTGCAGCAAACTAGGCATTTATGATATTCTCTCAACCCTAATTTGAGAGGGAGTATTGGAAAATAGGCCCAAGCCCACATGTCCAAGTGAGTGGGAGATGGGCTCAAGTCCACACAGTGGTGGCATGATGGTAAATAAAGAATCATCTCATAAAGATGGCATTGATGTAATTAGTTTATGATTTATGTCTCTTATTCACTCTTACTAGAGTGGAGTGTATTCTTGTAATATTAATACTTTTTATATCTATAAATACAACTTAAGGGGGAGGGTTTGGACAAGTCCATTACCCTAATCTTCCTCTTCTCCTCCTAAAACCTTCTTTCCACAACTCTTCTTCTTCTTCTTCTTACCCATTAATTATCTTCTATTGTGATTATACATCATGAAAATAAATTGAGAAAGCACAAAGATGGGATTTATTTTCCATTTGGAAAAAAAATTTGATGAAAAAATGTTCATGAGGGCAATTACTTATTATCTTTTTTTTTTTATTGCAACACACAATCACAGGCAAGGGAATTGAGAATTGAGTCCAATACTTATCAAACTAGGGCCCTTGTATTTTTTACTCTCATTCCCACAATAACTCAACAAGTAGTAGCCCTTATATAAATTATAGATGCCCATCTTTAAGAGAAAGAGGAGTCAATGTATTTACATGAATACCATTTTGATTTTATTTACAATAATATAATTATTTTCCATTTTATCACTAAAATTACAAATAAAAAAAAAATTAAAACAAGCATTGAATTTATCCACTAAGAAATAAGTGTAGAATGAAGCTTACACCCCGGGCTTCCAAATTGTCAAGCCAACTAACCATCTTTTTCTCCATGGTGAGAAGAGTCCCCTTTCAGAGTTTCTAACAGTCGGGCAAATTTGTTGACGACGCCATTAACGACCTTTCATCGACAGTCCTTATCTCTACAGTGGAATTGTTGAACGATGAAGGTGTCCGAGCATAAAAATTGGGCGAGTACCCAGAATTTCCACTGCGATGAACAGACCGAACCAGTCGAAAAACAACTCCGACGCAATCAAATGATTCAAATTCTACAAAAAAGGAAGACAAACCCACATCTAACACTAGGCTCAATCCAACCATAGACTTTGACACATGACAACATGGGCTTCCTCACATGCATCACATATAATCAAAATATAACACTCAAACTACTAAATCAAGTTCCAACTGCTTAATTACATATTTGTCCTTATCAACATTTCTGTATCTATCCCACCTATATTCAAAGATCAGGAAAGGAAATCCCCAATGGCGTATTACGGAGCCGAGGGGAATTCTAAAACTAAAACAGGCATATACTCTTCGCTGCAAGCCTTTGCTTCCAGACACGTACAAGGGAAAGGTTGACTCACTGACACCGAGAGGGTGCGCACGTTGCTTACCTTGCGCACCCATGTAATCAGTTGCAGACCTTGCCGCTGCCCCCAGCGGGGGAGCCGATCTTCATCCATGGCTCCCGAAGCTCCATCTTCATCTCCTTCAAGGGTCCACCCATCCCGCATCCTTCTCTCTTCCTCTTCTTCTTCGAGCCTCCTTCCAGCCCTTTCAACCACACTCCGAACAGCTTCAGACACTCTTCAGCTTCCGCTTCTGCTTCTCCTTCTTCTTCTTCTTCTTCTTCCGCTTCTTCCTCTTCTTCTTCTATTTTTTTCCGGCTTTCGTCATCGTCGCTCCCTTGTTGTAAGTTACACTCCTTTTGCGCAAGCAACCAGTTGATCTTATCCTGGTCCACGTACCTGGACAGAAACGCCAGCAGCTCCTCGCACTGTTTCTTAGTCTTCGCCAGTTCTGAGCTCAACATCTGGTTATCCTTCCGAAGCTTCTCGTTCTCATCCGACAGATCAGTGAAGTGGCCGGCGGCGGCAGTCTCTGCCAGGACGGGGGAGGAGGTGGAAGTGGAATCGTCGTTGTTGGAGTTGGAGGTGGAGGAATGGGGGCTGTTGGGTTTCGGCGTAGCGGTGACCTGCGCCGTCGATTTCCGGCGGTGGATCTCGATGAGGAGGTTCTTTTCTCCTCGTCGGAAGTATTCATTTGCGAACTCCCATCGATCCGGTACCACCTTCCGAAAGCCCTGCGAGAGTGGTGGTTGTCGGTTAAAAACTTGTTTACTATCGTGACGAAACTGCTCTCAACGTCATGTAAATATTACAATTTTCTTTCTTTCGGAGAAGAAACGTTCACAAATCATAAACAACGAAAACATAAATAATTTAATGTAGTTTAAAAAAATCTCAACAGATTTCAAACCAGCCTGTCTCATCTGTTGAATATATCGAAGAATTATTGGAAAATATCGATAGTAATATAGTATAGTAATGTGATCCGATGAAATATGCACATCGAGGCTTTCATGTACATTATTTACAGCTATTTTCCATATCTGCCGCATTTAAATACGAGGGAAAAAATGGAAATTGAAGACAAAAACTGATGCTGGGGTCTAGATAATAAATACGAATCGAGATAATAAACGGGGTAAGAGCGCGTCCGGAATTCAAACTCTTCCCGAGTAGCACAGGAAAACCATAAATTCTTTCTATCTATCTTCCTGGACAAAAATTAATGACTGTATTCGATCGAAAACGAAGATGGAAGAAAAAGAAGATAATTCAGTGAAATCGAAAACTCACATAGGTATTCAGCTGCCTGACGAAGCTGGAGAAATTATTATGCTTGAAGAAATTGGGGAGCAAATCTCTGGCGAACTCCGTCGGCTTCCAGACCACAAACGTAGACCCTTTGGCACTCCACGATATGATCTCGTCCATGCTCGGATCCTCAACCAACAGATATGTCTTCGTGAGGAACGGAGCCGGCGAGCTCCGATTCGACATTTCCGCTTCCTCCGATATCAAACCAAGAGAACCGAACTCCCAAAATTGAAAATAAAAAAAGCAAACACGATTCTAATAATAACCTACTTGAAAATTAAACTTTACAAAAACTGATTTTTTTTTTCCCGTTTCCTGTTCTAGGTATTTCTAACTGGTAGCCGAGAAGAGCAGCAGCGCAGTCAAGAACTCCCAGCCCCAGCAATAAAACCCAGAAACCACCCCTGAGCTCATCAACATCCAGCAACACCGACAACAGGAAACACAATTCTGGCAACTTTTCTCTCCTTCCATTACGTACCTTTTCCCACTCTATAGATCATACCGACGTAGGACGAGCAGAATGGAATGATCAAAGAAAAGTGATTCTCTGAGAGGCCAGGAGGAAGTAGGAAGGAGGACGATGGCGAGCGATGCGTTCGAGAAAATTCGAGAAGGATTGGTATAAGAGGAGGAAAAGCCACGCGCGTCAGGTTTGAGAGAAGCGTCTGGGTCATTTCACAAGAAGCTTCGCACACGTCGATGGGGTCACGTGTCAGACATCGGGACGGTCTTTCTTTTCCCGCACGCATTCTGAAATTTTCTCTTACTAGAAGGGGTAACGTACGTACCTTCCTCACCTAACTCTCTCTCCTCCGATTTTATTTTTTTTACCGCAGTCCCCCGTTAGACGCACCTAAGATCCTTCTATTTCCTTCACGGAAGCCTCTTAGACGCGTTTCATATCGTAAGAACACGTCACGGTGATATCTCATGCCCGCGAGTTTCCGCCGCTGAATTTGATAAAATTGACTTTTCAGATTATCCTCCTTTAGAAAAAGGGTCCCACGTGGCAGGATAAATAAATAAATAAAAAGAAAATAAAAAAACCAGTGACGTGAGTAGAAGGGAGGCGAAGTTTCCAAAAGGAAGAAGAGTAGTCAAATCGGAAGCGTCATCGCATTGGCCCTTTTGTGGACGGAGGGGTAGGGTGTTTTTGAACAGGTCGTGAGATCCTGGTCTTTCTCCGTTCCGTTTGGTTCCGGATAAGAGAATAATTCCCTCGTTTTTGTCGAGACGAATTTTTACTATTATAGAATTCACAAGATTCTTCTCTGACTTTGGCGTATAAATTCCATCTATAAAAAGGGTGGAATGGAAATGTCTGGAAACCGAGAGCCCGTGAAAAACACGAAACCTTGACTGTAGAATTCCAGAATTCCATTAAAAATTCCACGAGCCTCACGAGAATCGAAAATGCGGGTGACAGGAAATGAAACAGAAGATGAAGCTCCTTGCAGTCAATACTCAACAGTAGCTCTAAAGAGAAGTTAAACAGTCGTGGGCATGGATCACACTGGTATTTCTACCGATCAAAATCTCAAATTGATTTGAAAAATGACTCTCTGATTAACACCACAACCTACAACCATTATTAATGTTGGGTAGTGTAGAAGGGAGCAAAATTTCAAAGTTTTGACAAAAATGCTTGTTTCTCCTCAAGGTTGGAATATATGGAAAATGAAGCGAAGTCGATTACGAAAGTGTTGACGTAAGTCAGGGAAGAGAGAAACCGGAGGAAATTTGGTTTCTTGAGTGATAGTCACGAGTGGACCGTTTCTTTCGCCACCAAGAAATCAGGGTGAAGCTTCACCATTAAGCTTTTCAAAGTAGGTGGTGGAAGTTTAAATTTCAGGAATGAATTCTTAATTTTCTTCTGGGGAGGCTTGCAAGGTGAATCTGCCTTGGAATTGACAACCACCCTTGGTGGAAATTTTTTTAAACTTTTGGCGTCGTTGATCAGCTGAACTACTTGCAGCAAAGATGTTAATGGAGGAACTTTTTTTTTTTTTTTTTTTTTCTGCTTTTACTGTATTCCCTCTGATCAAGACAATAATGATTGATTAAATTGAACTGAAGCCACTAAGGCAAAGAGTTTCTGATATCATGAACACAGGGCAACCACCACCGGTGGTTTTGTCTAGTCTTAACCACTCTGTTCTGAGGCTGATGGGTCTACAGGGAAATTGGTTTGAACTTCTTGCCTTTCTCCAATTTACAGTTTAATAAAATCTCAAACAAGAATCGATTAAGTCACCGGGGTTGGACTAGGACTAATCAACAACTTACTTCATGGGGTAATTTACCATACATCAGGGAGAATGTGGCTACCGATTAATCAAGTTACTAATGAGATTAAAGGATAAGTGACACGAAGAGCATTAAGACCAGGACAAATTCTTCAGTTTAGGTGAGGCCCCAAGAGTCCTAAAGCTGAGGTCATGCGCTTTGATTCTTAGTGAATATGAACTGTCTCTCTCTTCTTTCTTTCAAAAGCTTAAATATCTGTAGAGGTTGACTGAATTGCACCTGGGACAATCTGAACAGAGTCATATCATGAAGTAGAGAAAGTTTTATTCTAAGGTATAAATACCCAAATGAAATATCTGACTGCATTGAGATTACGTGTTGAAACGATTAATAGCATTGAGTTCTTTGTAATATCCGTGACAATGGATTTCAGGCTTTCACACAGAAAAACCAAGTGAACTGAAATTGGACTATTTCAAAGCATCAGGAATTTTCCTAAGAAGACCCACAAAGTTAAAGAATAAAAGCTTGAAAGTTTCATTATGACAAAATGTTTTGCTGAGACAAATCAGAAGAACCAAAAATAAGCTTAATTTTCAAGGATTGGATTGGATTGGATTGACTAAGAAAGTAGACCTCTTTTGGTGTTGCTTGGAACTTCACATTTCTTAAATTATGATTTAGCATTCTAACAACTAATTAGGATCTTGAATTGAAAGGTTTGACCCCAACAACTACTGAAAGGTACAAAACAGAGCAAGACAGCTGCATGGGTATAATTTATGTAGCTTTTGAATACTACATACGCAGTATGTTGACCAAAACAGTGTAGTTCTATTCCCCCTCATGAACTAACCTGATTAGGACGTGATGGTCACCATTGCCTGGGCGTCCCTGTTTTGCAAGAGAAGTCTAATGTGTAAGTCAATTTTTCCTACCAATATACCTAAAGGTGCTTGGGTGTTAATAGAAACTCTTTTCTATCCAGAAATAAAAACTATAAATATCATCTTACAACAGGATAGTATATTGTCTACATGAGGCATAATCCAGAATTTTATCTTCAGGAGTTCTTGAATGGCAACATGAATTGCCTCTCAGTTGAAATTTCATAATCCAAATTTTATTTTCAGGAGTTCTTCTAGGATACATGACTAACCACTCAGTTGAAATATCTGCATGTAATAACTACAATTTATCTAAGATAAAAATGAAGAAACTAGACCTCTCCTGCATATATATAACCTTTCACTAGAAGCAGCAGGAAAATTTCAAATTACTCGGAACCATCACCTAACCAGTGGTGACCACACTGTCTGGAAGGGTCAAGTTAATGTACAAGAAACCACAAGAAAAGGAATCAGACAAATCCCATCAGAGACTAGGTTTCATAGCATAAATAACTGTGATTGATGACAACAACTCACTCTTCAACATGCCGAAAACTGTAATAAAAAAAAAAAAAAAAAACTAATAGAATAGAGAACTGACTCGCTTGTTGATCAACGAAAACGCACTTGCCAAGAACTCTTACCATGTCACCTGCTGCTTTGCTTTCACAACTCATCGTGGTCAAACTTTCCGTGTTACCAAATACGAATCTTACATCTTCTTCTTGAAGATAGGTATAACACAATCAGAAAAGAAATTTGTTTTGGAGACTTCTTCATTTTGCATTGGCCACTCGATTACCAATTTGAAAAGAATTAAGACGTCAATAATGGACAGAATAGCATTTGTTTGCACTCATTGACAGCTCGCATCAATCTTTCTCCGAGACAGTAGATTCTCAGGAGCTTTTGAATTCCCAAAAGGAACAACCTGAAAGCAGAATAGAAGAGTAGATAAATGTGAGATCCTCCTACATGTACAAGTTATAAACCAACGTCAGTTGAAAATAGTAATCAATATATATTACTTGATCATTGCTGGAAAAGTCAGCAGCGGTAGTCCTCACCCTTTTCTTCCTACTTTTGCTTTGCTCTTGTTCTTCACAGCAACAATTTTCATCCGTGAAATTCTGATCCGACACCTCTGTAAAAATCAAACCAAATGGGGTATTAGCTGCAAGTGAGCTATAATTTGATATGAGATTAGCATTAACATTTTCACCTTTCATGTGTGTATATTTTTTTTTTCAATTTTAGATCCTTATTGTATCTTTTATTACAATGAGGAAGAAAAAATGGGTTTCAAGCATAAGATACTGTAATAAAGGAAATGGATTTGTTGAGTTGAATTAATTTCACGATTCCACCAAGCTAATGAGTTTCTATGGCAGTGGAATCAATTGCAGAGTTTGGTTTGATTTGAAGAACATATTATGCTTTAGCAACTGAATCGGCACAATCCACAGGTTCAGTAGATGTCCAGTTTGGTGATTCAACTCACCTATCCCAGTACCTGGTTGATGAACATAGGTAACATTGCTCCTGCATCATACAATAACTTTTTTGTTGCAGTGGCCAACAGATTGTTTTAAGAATAAAGTGATTAAGACAGTATAAGTCATGACTAGAGCTTATTTGATCGCAGTGCCTTCCCCAGATTTGTCCAGGAAGGTTAATTAAGAACTGGGCAAGCCGCACCATCTCTTCCCAAAGTGGTGTTTAAGCTTCTAGAAAATTTCAGTTTGTAATTTGACGAAATAACTAAAAACAAAATTGATCCAAACCATGGGAGAATGAATATCTCTTGTATGTTTACAGTATCATGCTGACTACAGTCACAGTGAAGTATTTGTTTAATATCCACAACGCACCTTCAATAAGCATAAATTACAAGTTCTCCTTGTTCAGGAAGACAGGTTAAATAAAGATGAACTCATGCTCTCCAAAATGACCTACTCTAAGTTCAATTTAGTAAGCCAGACATCACCCAGTTCAAGTAAATGCATTGGACCATAATTGTATAATCCCTATCATGATGAATGAATGAAATCACAGAGACAGAGAAATTTACATGCTACATTCTCTTTCACACTAGCTTTACTTTAAAAAAAAAAAAAACAGAAGGGAATGTTAGGCTTAGGGTCAAATGCCGATTACTCAGTGAAAAATGTTAATTGCAGAACATTTAAGAGTCAAAACCAACTATTATTTGTCTTCAGAAACACAACCCATAAAGAATTGAGTCAATGTCTACAGATGGTAGATACAGCTAACTGCTCAGTTAACTAGAAAAATGATTTAGTATAGTGGCTAATAATATATAGTGATTATTGGTGTTAGGGGTGAGCATCATGTGCTTCACAATTGGTCTTTCAGCACCAAAGTTCCCCCTGCTCAGTTGCAGATACCACACCTTCTGAAATGGACTGAATCAACACTTATTCAATTCGAACATAAGAGATCAAGTGAAGCCCAGCTCCTCATACCCACTCAGGCATGACTCTACTTCTTTAAAATTTGTATTACATTGACCGACTCAAATATTTCGTCGTGTTATAGCTCTGAAGTGTTCACTTCAAAATTTGCTTTGCTAATAATTGACCACATGAGTGAAAACACTCATGAATAAGTGCAACATTCAGATAATAGTAGGAAGCAAAGGACTGACATTCAGATGATAGTAGAAAGCAAGGACTGTGTCCTTACAGCATGTAAGTGAAATATATACTTAACAATAGCAAAAAGGAATTATCTGCATATTGCGTGTCTCACTCAAATTAAGAAACGTCTCTTAGAGTTTGAAGCTCATCACATCAACTTTGGACAAGTATACAGCAGTTACTTTTTTTTGTTTTTTTTTTTTGAACTTACAGTTATCTTCTCCACCAGTTTCAGGAAAAATGCTAAATGATATTTGTGATCTGCATTTAAATATCGACATCTGAGATTTTCAGATGCTTCCTTTATGTTAAGCATGAAACAGAATTGTTGATATGTTTACAGTGACTAATTCATGCTTCTCTTAAGCCCGGAGCCTGGGTACACAATTTTGGCTGGGTCAAAATTATATTTACAGTTTAAGCATGAAACAGAATTGTTGATATGTTTACAGTGACTAATTCATGCTTCTCTGGGTACACAATTTTGGCTGGGTCAAAATTATATTTACAGTTTAACTGTAATGAAGTTTTATGGAATGTAAAACATTTACAGCATCAAGCTATATTGATAGACAGAGTCATATAAGCGGAATTTTCTACATGAAACTGAAAAAGTTAATACGTAGCTAGAAATTTGTAAACCTAATAATGTAGTAGTGCTTAGTAATTGTTGATATGTTTACATTAAACTCGTTCCGGTTTATCCCCAAACAAACACATCATCGGATTTACATTTAGTATGAAAACACAAACCTGTGTCAGTTCATTGTTTAAATTATTTATTTATTTATTTATTTATTTTTGAAGGTCAGGACGACATTCATTGTTTAAATTATGTTAATTAACAATTGCAAAGACAGTAAAAGGAATCAAATGATAAGGAATTTAGAATGTTTTAGCTTACCAGTATCTATGCTGACAAAGTCTATTTTTGAGGCCAACTTTGAACATTTTGCTACTCCACAGTTAGTGATTCTGTGCTTTTTAACCAACCACCTATTCTCTTGAAGATGTGGTGATGCCACTTCTGGCGCTTTGACACAGGAAGGTGGCCTGTAGTGTTGAACCCATGGCTGTGCCAGTAGAGTCTCATTTCTAGCATCACGTGGACTACAGGTCTTTTCAAAATTGAGTTTCTCCCAGCAACCACTTCGTAGAACCTTAAACTGGCACACGGGAATAACACATTTACATAAGAATGAAAGACAAAGATGTCTAGGCTAGACAAACATTAGGTATGATGTCAAACCTGGCCAGAGGAGAAACAGCTGGTGGAACTTGATTGGGAACAGTTGGGACCTTTTGCCTCTTTTCCTCTTGGATACCAATCAAGCGACTCCATCGAACCATACTTGTGGTTGTATAGTTGGTTGACAAAAGATGCTTCAATGAAATTGAGATACAAACTATGTTTCTCATCTGTCCATTCAGCGCATGTGGACTCTTCTATTGGATGCTCCTGATAGGAAAATTTTCTGTTGTCATTCATTTATAAACATAATACATTTTGGCATAATTAAAACGGAGAGGAACAACAAAAAAATTCGAACAAAGGAATCAATTTTCAAGGCTTCAATCAAGTAATAAATCTTAGAGAAACCTTACTCTTGTTTCTACGTGATTTAAAGAAAACTCGCCTGTAAAACTCTAAGCATCGGATCAAAGGTAAAATTGAAAAATTATCCATCTCGTTTAACAGAAGTTTCCTTAAAAAGATTTAACACAGGGTGAAATAAGACACACAAGGATTAGATTAAGATGTTGGAAAATCCCAGAAACCTAACGCCAGCCAGAAGACAACGTGATAATTCTCAAACGTAGAGATGAACCACTGATTTAAACGAATGGAAGGAGGAGTCTCTCAAAAAGTTGAATTCCTTTTTTCAATTCAAGATTTTAAAATATAAATTATCAGTATTACCCAGAGATAAATAAAATCTGGACCATCAGTACCCAGCAAACTCTTATTCAATTCACCATCAGTAACCAGAAAACAACATATTATGGTTTTCTAGTAACTAAGAGAATAGAGATTCAAACAATACAACGAAATATCACAACAGGAATCAACAATGCATCCAGAACAATGACAAACTTGCAGGCAGAAAGTAAACCAAATAGGTGCAATTACAGTATTATTGAGCTTAGTGAGAGAATATCATGAAAATAAATTGAACCCATAGAGAATTTTTTTCCGAAAATTACCACTCGTACGTTCTCTTTGGGCCCGACAACACCCTCAGCATTATCCTCCGTAACAACAGAAATCTCTGCACCAGAACTCATCTGATTCACCGCCTCTAAACCGTCACCCAAGCGAAACGAAAGAATTCAGTACTAAAAACTCGCTCAAAATCTCATTCACCGAAGAGAGAAATATTCTCCAACGTCCTCCTCTTTCCAGCGTTCTTTTTCGGCGGAGCGCGACCCTCTGGAGAAGGGAAAAAAGAGGGGAAAAGAGCACAAGGAGTAGGGCGTGTGGGGTCGGTCCGTGCTCACGTGGAACACTTTTTATACGTGTCAATACCGTCAAAGGTAGGACACGTCAGAGAGGCACATAATATCTTGTCCCTCTTGCCTCATTCAAGGCCAGATATTTTGTGAGGAGAAAAGATCTCAGCAAAAGGTATGGCCACGTGTGAGGAGAGAATGGATGGGACGACCGACTACGAGCGCCCGCGAGGCAGCTTAGCTTTCCTGAGATAAGAGTTCAGAGGAGGCGAGTCTGGGCCATGCAATTGGACCGGAAAATCCAGATTATAAAGAGCGACCCGTTTTCCCCCGCGGACCGAAACTACACCAGCTGTCGGACCGAACAAAAAAAACAAATGGACATTTAAGGTACCGAACCATGAAGGGCCACATATCCATTTCTCAAATAAGTGGGCCTATTCGGCCTCATCTTCACAGCAAAAAACACGTCCATACTCGAATACGTGGGCCTATATGAAAAGCCAGTTTCTAGCATGTAAAGGGGTGGGTAGGTGTATGGGCCGTCAAAATCTACCCTTCCAAATTTTTTTCCCAAAATCGAAGATGTATTAAATGTAAATCTGAAATTTTCACCAGGGTAACTCACTGCTTACAGTTAAAAGTGTCTAGTCTACTTCGAGTTATTTTGTTATATTTTAAATAGAAAACCCTAATAGCCACACCCTGGTGGGCCCCCATGACAGCCTTCAATTGACGTGTACTTTTCCTCTCTTGAATACCCACCGACCAGGAAAGCCCACCAACTGCCTCCTTTCCACTTTTCCCCACCCTTTACAGGGTGCCAGCCAGCCCACGGCATCTACCCGCCACCGCCAATTCCTGCCGGGCACGTGCTATAGTGTTCTCATGTCCCACGTCTACTTAGTTATTGGACAATACGTGGCAGTATGTTAGGACGGTCTGACGCCAGCAACTGATTTGTCGGGCCCACAGCATCTGATGATGTTGATTTTTGGAATTAGATAATTCATTAGATCAGATTCCAAACATTGAAATTACAATTCGATTAGGAAGAAGAAACCCTCTTTTCAAAGGCGGCATAAATGGTAAATAGAGATAAAAATAGAGCAAATCAAAGACATGGAGATTTGTCGTTCGTTTTTTTCTTTCTTTTTCTCCTTTCCTTCTCTTCCTCTTTGCTTTGATTTGATTTGGTTGCAGTAACATGAGGTGGTTGAATGAAGGGATGACAGATGTCTTCATGTGCTCTATGGTCTTTGCTTCCAAAACTTCGCAGGGAGGCCATCCTTGGGGACCGGGAATGGGCCATACTGAATCCCAATTTGGGATCCTACCACTTTCCACCTACACGCGCAGAAAAATTAAAAAGTTCTTCAGTGCCGATTAGTTCAACAGTTCCAAGATCCTCCTCTCTACGCCTACTCGGATTCTAATTCTTTATAGGTTTGATTCGTAAGAGAGGAATTATGGGTACCCAGTTTCTGTTTTTAAGTGATTGAAGAGAGAAAACTGAGTGAAGGACATCATCCATTAACCAGTTTCTGATTACCTGAACTTGGTGACCAGGTGGTGGATGAAGATGAAGCTTTCCAATTTGGCAAGCTCGTTGCCTGGGCATGCATGAACTCCATTGCCAAATGGTACGAAAGTGTTGGGTTTTGGAGAGACCTGAAAGGATCAGGAATTTTTTTATGAGCTCCGTGGAGTAGATGATCGGAAAGGAAACAGTTGGAAAAAGAAGATGGCTGAAATAAAATCTAAAGAAAAAGATCAACTGTCATACCTCGAACCTGGAAGGTTCAAACTTGTGAGGATCAGGGAAGAATTCTGGGTTGTGATGAATGTTCCTAAACAAGGGCATCACCTTCCAACCTTTGGGAATGAGATATCCTGCAACAACAACAGTTTCCACACAAGGGGGATTCACTTTTAGGGACTTTATTTCTTTCAGTAAAGGGACTCACCGACCAGAACCTATCCATTTGACTTCATTTATCGCCACAAATGATCTGCTCACCTTTGTACTCGACATCAGCAACCGCCTCTCTGAATGTGAATGAGATGATGCTTGACATCCTTAAGCTCTCCAGAATGACCTGAAATTAATCCTTTACTGCTTTCAGATTCCTTTCTTCTTCTTCTTCTCTTTTTTTTTTCCCTTGACCCATTAGATAAAAGAAAAAAAAAATTGATGAAAAGGAACAGCCATGGATGTGACATGAATATACAGTACAACCTTGTGAGTGAGTGGCATATTTCTTGTTTGGGCCCACGTCAATGGTCGCTTTCCTCCATCATTTGCTTCAAGAATTGCTCTTTGTTCGACCTGCAGGGAAAAAATATTCTCCATAAATTTACGATTCTGTTATTGTTAGTTAAGTGCTAGTTAGTGATTGAAATTTAAAGAAGGAGAAGCATTTTGCGGCTCCCCTCTTCTTCTTCTTCTCGTTTTTATTTCCATTACCCTAACAACTTCAAGCAGTTTCGGATCATCATGTAGGTACTTGACAATCCACGTCATGACACTAGCAGTGGTATCCTGTGCTGCGAAGAGAACGCCGATAATGTTGTCGGCGATCTGGTCGTCTGTCAGGACCATTCCCTTGTCGTCTTTCGAATTCATCAGACAGCCGAACAAATCCTTCTCGGTCGATCCCGTTTCCCTCCTATCTCTGACAATTTCACTCAGGATCTTGCTGAGTCTCTTCCTTGCCTTTGAGGAAGATGCAGAAGACAGAAAAAGGGTCAGCAGGGGACGTAAGTTGGATGCAGGAAACCGAGGGGGACGATAGGATAGAGCCTAGTCTTACCAGAACAGCGTTGTTGTAGAGCGTCCCTGGTATATTTGTAGGAAATGAGTTGTAGCCTTTGTCCAATATGCTATAATTCTTCTTCAGTTCCTCTCTGTACCTTGGGTTCAGTTGGCCGAAAATAGCGAGAACTCCCACATCAAATGCGTACTGCAAGATGGAAACGCAGATTAAAATATGACTGAGATGATTAAAAAGCATTGAAACTTCAAAACCGTTCAATAAAAGAACACAGAAAGATAATGGAACTCCGAGACCGAGACAAACCTAAAAAGTAAGAGAACCCAGATCATAGAATCTCTGCATGAGATAAAAAGAGTAGAAACAAAAGAAACCAACCTTCTTCATTTCACGAAAGGTGTTAACTTCCCGGCCTCCGTCCCACGAGTCGAGAAGAGAGACAGCAAAGGTTTCAATGTCCGGGACGAGATTTTTAATGGCTTCCGGCGTCAGCGAGCCTTGTACCAGCTTCCTCAGGCGCATGTGGTAGTCCCCCTGATGGAAGAATAGAGCAGAAGGTCCAATCATCTGTTCTTTGCTTTCAGGATATGTAGGCTTGAAGAGGTGCGCCTGGTTGACCAAGACAAACTTCGCCGCTTCAGGGCTCGCCAGCATGACACAAGGACATCCCAGCAAATGGGTCTTGAAAATCTCCCCATACCTACAATTCCAAGCACATTAAAGTTCAGCTCGTGTACAGGAGAATTAAAACCAGCGCAGAAAAAAGAACAACACGGAAAGCAAGAAGAAGAAAGAAGAACAGAAAAAAAAAAAAACGTTTTCTCAAGGAACCTTTTCTGCTTCCTCGCAAAGAAGTCATTTGGGTCATGCGAGTAGAATTGATGGGTCTCTCCTATGTAAGGCCATCCCATCGAACCAGGTGGTAGCTTAGCTCCCTTATGAGAGGATTTCCACTTCTGATTCCCCAACCACAAATACGAAACCACAGCGCAAACAAACAAGAAGAAGTAGAACAACAAAGAGCCCATCTCCATCATCCGGGGAAAAAAATGAAATGAAGATGGAAGAAGAGAGAGATCAGACTTAGAGACGCTTGTTTCGTAAAGTTTCTCCCTAATGCAGTCGGTATATTGCGATAGCAGTGGGAGCAATGGCTGATGATGATCAGAATCTGAGAAGCCAGATATTGTCTTGTGGGTTTCGAGAGGGAAGCCTGGGGAGCCTTTATATAGATTTACAGGACCTCAAGAGACGAGAGATACCAGACAGGGCCATCTCATGCGGTTCTAAGCTACTCCAACGCGTTGACCAACATAAATATTTACCCCCTCGTAAATATACCGAGCAAACCATTTTTAAAGACGATAATCCTCCAAATACTAAAGAGTAGAGATGAAAAAGCTGGGATTCTCTTACACAGATTACAGCAAAGAATGAACAGTAAGTAGGCCAAATTAGGCTTTTAATCTGATTAGTTTGTTTCCAAAACGAATTGAAACAGCGTTCCGATGCGGAAGCATCCAGTCAGGGATTTAGACTAAAGTTTGATCTTTATAACAGTAAATGTTTGGTAACCAACGTGTAAAGGGAATGAAAACCAGACGATAGGGTCGGCGGACCCTCCTCGAAATGGCAAGTTACCTCTTTTTCGAAAATTACTCCCCATTGAGTTTCCATAAGAAGTAATTTTCTTTAGCTTCTAATAAATGGTGTTTTTTGGATCGATCCCTCCAGAAAGAGGAGAGGAATTAATATGGTTTAGGGTGTGTTTACTCAAGAGAAGCGAGCCAGAAAGAATGGCGGAGAGCGTCGCCTGTACAAAATGGCTAGAATGGTTCCCTTGGCTTTAGGCAAAGAAGCCAACCACGGAACCGGCCAGAGAAAACGAGAACCTCCTTTCCTGCTCGCTTTAATTAGGTAACATATTGTTTCTTCAAGCTTAGTAAGATTAATAACGAGGCTTCTATTAATTGAAATTAGGAGGTTTCCAGACATTGACTAAAAACCAGATGTGATTGTGATCCGACGTAGCCTCACTAAGTAGTTCTATTTTGGACTTCACGACATTATGGATGAGTTTCCAGCAAATTCCCGCAATCTCCAAATGTCATTCATGTAACAGTTGATATATATATATATATATATATATATATATAATCCAGAGATTGGCCAGCCGAGTGATTTTGATTTTGGATTTCACGACAACCTCCATCTATGACTTTCCAGTAATCCTGTTGATTTTGATTTAAGTAATCTGAGAGGATATCAGGGATTAATCCATTATTTGTTTACATAAAAGGTAGACTTGGACTAAATATGGTTCTCTATTCAAACGTAGATAGGGGCGGTATGAAGCCGAACCGACGCGCAAACTGTTTGAGTTTAGTTTAGTTCAGTTTTTACTTGAGCTTGGCTCGAGCTCAAACTTGAAATAAGGTTCGCTAATTATAACAAGTCAAACTTGAGATTTTCCAAGTTCAGTATGTTAGCTCGTGAGCCGACTTATTAGTATAGATTTTTTTACGAAAATATTTTTTGTGTTAGTTGTTTTTATTTACCTCAAACCTCAAAGACGATAGATCGTTCAACCCTCAACATATTTATTGTTTTCCAATTGAATAAACACTATTGAATTGATGGAGGTATGTGCTCTTTCTTTTAAGTCTATTAAGTTAGTTATTTTATATTAGTATGTTCCAGTCTTGGACTCCTCTTTAATAGCTTGCAGTTCAATGGTACTAAGCTCATCACTCTATTCTCTTAATTTATTTTTTGTAATTTTTTATATTTATAGTTTTAAATATAGGTCGGAGCTCGATCCCCCGCTCGAGTTCGAGTTTAAAATCGATTTAAAATTTTTGGGCTCAAGCTCGAGTTTGAAGTATTCAAATCAAACCAAGTTCGAACATATGCATCGATGTCACCCTTATGCATAGATAAACAAATCTAGTTTATATTTTTAAGTAGTGCATATGATGGTCCTAGTTTCTTGGATCTTGTTTGCAATGTTTCGAGCCAGAAGAAGCCGGCTGGTCAAAGGACAACTAGTCCATGCATCTTTGACTCTAGCCATGGTTTGATAGGAAGATCCCCACGAAGCATGGTTTGAGACAATAATCAAAGTCCATTATTTGCATGGAATTACAAGAACAGACAGCCTGAATTGTTGCCTCTAGAAATTAAAACTTCTTTATATGGTGGTAAGGGTTAAAAAGAAACAAGAAGAGTGTATAAGACCACAAATACAAGGAATTTTTAACAAAAATCTCATTGAATAGAAGAAAGATACTTAGTCTCTTAATCACTTTAGACCTACTGCATGGCCAATTAATGAAAGGCAAAACAAGGATAATGAACAATTTGCCAAGAATTGTCTCCTTCCGTTCTGGCTTAAGTTTTGGCACGTTAATCATTATTCTTACACATGCACAATTCTATGTCTCTTCACTCCCATCCTTTCTCTACCAAATATCTCCCATTGAGTGGTCATCAGTTGTCCTCGCTTTATATGTAACTGAAATGATTCCAAAATTGTGGAGCTGAAGCTTTACTGTCGTACGTTTTGTTTGGTTTAGACTTTTAATACGAAGAATGATGATTTGATCTGTAATGAACTTAGATTCATGCATGCATCGACAGGTTTGTTCAGAAGATCATTGACAGTAGTCGTGCATTTGAGATCAGGCTCGAGAAATTTGAAAGAAACTGTAAGTATGTTTTGACATGGATCAGGGTCAGTGACCTCTTCTTCTTTCTCGTATGGAAACATATTCCAGAGAAGAAGTATTTCTTAGAGGATGCTACAAGAAGACTTAGGTTTTGCTGAGAATAACGTCGAGCGTCTGAGAGAAGAATCTCAGGGAAAATTTCCGGATGACTTTTCTGATGGGCACCGACCTCCACCTCCTCTCGTACCCCAAATCAGTACAAAACGTACCCGACGATTCCTTTTGTATGTTCTCCTCATCTCTCTCTCCGATGCTCAATGGGAAGTCACATCCACCCAGAAGAACTTCCAGTTCGCCGCTTCCATTGGTGTTTCCCCTGGGACCCACAAAAAAAGGAAGAAAACCCATCCTCTCGTGACACTACCCGGCGGGTCCCTCCCTCCTTCGGGCTATTGAAGAGAACCCTGAAGCTTTCCTTGTGTGTGTTCTTGCAGGGAAACCTTCTCAGAGTGTGCACACTCCCGCAGCTCAGGCTTGCCTTCACCTCCATGAACAATCGTAGGCTCAGAAAATTCTACCAGAGATACGTGGATCCATCGTCAAACCTCTTGGATCGACACGTATCAAATGCCGATAAGCTGTTTTTTACTGGTTATAGTAGATTTCCTTATACTGAAGGTGTCAACAAGACGGACTTCCAATAATGGCTACTATCTGCGGTAGATCAGAGTTTGAAGCACGGATGGTTTTCTTCTTTCTTCGTGAGTGAATCCTCCAATGGACCACTTCGTGATGCTGATCATTTGGCTTCCCATGGTCGGTACAGGTGGGATTGCCATAGATTGCATTTGGTTTGCGTTACTAAGGCTTTGTTTGGAACTTCCAATCTCATATGACAAGATGAGAGAGAAAGAGACAAAGGGTGTTTGATTTCTTTTCATATGGGTTGGTAATTCAGTCATCTCGATGATGAAAGGATACAGCCTAGAGTAGTCCTGTCTTGCATGAAGATGCATAGGATATTGTTAAACCAACCAAAAGAATCAAGAAGGGGTGTTTGCTATTATAGGGGAAACGATAGTTATCAATTCATGAAATCACTATAGCCATGTTAAAAAGTCCAGCAAAGTTGGTAGACGAGACGAATGTCAGGGATGGACACAAGTCAATCAGACAAAAAGAAAAAGGGGTGTCAAAGTGGAAGATTCTTTACCCCTTTGATTTACTTAGCTCAGGAGGTGGGTGAAGTTGGGTCCAAGATTCATCCCAAAATGACTAACAAACTTAGGAAGTCTTTTTCCCAACTAATAAACTCATGATCGATGTGGGATTATTCCTTAACACTCCCCCTCATGTGTAGTCTTCTTTTGTAACTAGTAAAAAACCTCTTTTCTAACTAATAAACTCAAGATCCTTGTACTCGCTCTTGCAAAGCTTATAAATAAATCTTGGAAGGAGTATCGATAGTAGGACTCTTAAGTCTTATCTGACTGAAACTAATGCAGAAGGGAACAAATAACATGTGTTTTATCACCGTGAGTGTACAAAATTTAAATCTTGATTTATGAGTAGCAACGATGCAATGATATAAGCAAACCTTGTGTGGTCCATGGAGGGAATTTTGAATTTTCATGATTTCAGAAATGGATCCCACCCATGTCGTGAGATGAGGGTGAAAGCTCCCAAAGTCTTTTTGGGGACCCTTGACCACTTTCCTAAAGCCGAATTACACAATATCAAAAAGAACCTTTGTCGTGGGTGTTCAACATCCATTAAAAGATGAAAAGAAGGAGATCAAGAAAGTAACAAGAGAAGGATATTTTATTGTAAGTTTTACAGCTGGATGCAATGTTGTGAGGAGCTTCTTTAGTTCTTGGTGGACTTCCAGGTCCTGGATTCCTTATTCTATTAATCAAATCTTGTTGTCTGCCGTGTGGATCGATGTGGTCTCTGAAGTATGCTTTTACCGCCCACAAGAGCCACATAAGATGCTCCTCCCTGCCTGCCTGCCTTCCTGCACGAACCAGGACATAAACGCCACAGACACCACAGAAACCCAGTGCTTAAGACTGATCAAAATGCAAAGTAGAAGCGTCATGAAGATCAGGTATCGATATCCTTGACCATCTCCTGCAGTGCTTTTGAAAAGGATAACAACCCATTGCAATGCTTATTGTCTCCTTCCTCAAGTCGGCTGATTCCACCACCCAGCAGCCCCATGCTCTTTCCTCTGCTCGGAATAAAAACCCTGGTCACCATCAAATATCTGACTCCAGAAAACAACAAACCCCTCTGATGAAAAAATCGAAGGAGAGAAAGATCACTACGACCGGAAATCTAATTCTGGGTACTTCTCTGTTTTGGAACAAATTGTTTCAGAATTCAGTGCAGCTGCAATTCAGACGAGACTATACATAAGGCTTGCTTTCCAGAACAAGAACACAGTTATTTTGGCCGTTATAATGATGGAGATAAACCTGTGCGTGCTGTAAGATGATATGCAAATCTATCTATCTAGCTTCCATATCCCTCCATATCTATTGGGCTAAAAAGAAAAATAGGCCTACCGTCTACAGTTACTCCTTTGGAATATACGGCGGCCTATTTTCGGATAAGTAAGAGACAGAGAGAGCGCGAGAAGGGGCGGAGTGCGAGCTAAGTGGAGAGGCCAAGATGGATGAAGACAAGTCCTTAGATTTGCCAATCCAATCACTGTCGAGAGGAAGGTTTGAATAGCTCGGAGGAGGAGAACCCACCTCACGCATGACATCATCAGTCATCATACATGATGATAGAGAAGTTTCGATGTGAGACCAATAGGAGGAGGAGGAGGAGGAAATGACCAACCTGTATGAATTATTGCCACAATGGTGGGATCCACCCGAATTCTGGGACTTGCATTCTGACAATTTGGGAAGTGGCCCCCCTCTTCAAAGAGGGAGGTACTGTCATCTTCCTCCTCGCTCTCTGTAGTGTCTACAGCCAGCCATCAGTAGAGGCAACAGCCAACAGCCACTTGCTTTCAATGATGCACAGTACGCCTGCCTAACCAAACGCGGCAAAGCTTCGACACGTGTCGGCTGCAGAGTTGGTTCTCCGCTCCCATGGCTGTCGTTGGAAGGACACTCCACTCAAGATCCAGGATGATCGCTCATGGCTGATATCCAGTCCACAGATTCCTGCTGTGGCACGGTCACCTCATGACTGTTTAGTTGGCAACCAAGGTTGAAGAAAGAAAGGTTGATCCAAAAAATCCAAAGAAAACGTGGGAGAAAAGGTTATAGAGTTTGTTCTCTAATGGGTGGGGGGAAGTTTTGTTGAACTCATGGAAAAACCTGTTTTCTGGAGAAAACTTTGCGACTCTGGAATCTAGAATGTTGAATATCTGATAAAAAAAAAAAGGATAAAGACTAAAACTCTGCAATGAAGGAATCCTGTTTTTTTTTTTTTTTTTTTCAAGTGAGAAGTCGTTCAGGATTTGTGTCCTTATCCCATGTTTCTGAGATTTGAGTTTTCGAGGACTGTGTGTTACAGAATGACCTTAGAAGAACATGTTCTTTGTTCAAATGATTTTGGACCCACTTTCTGTGTTTCAAACAATGGTTCATTGAGGATCTTTAAAGGTAGATCATACTGTTTCCTGGTCACATTCAGAAGAAAACTTCACCAGTTATGCATGGAAATAATTGTATAGGAGAAACCTATGGTCCCCAATCTGCATGGCAATAATTCTCAGTATGCTGCCCCTCATTGCTCCTCCTTGTAAAAGCGCATATAATGGATGTTGCAGTGGACTCAGTGCATTATGCTGGACTTACCCATCAGCAGATGCCGTGAAGCATTACTGTCATAGATTCATTTCTGTCCCAAAAATCTGTCCAGTGATCTCTGCTTCTGTATTTGATTAGTAAACTACGTGAAGCATTATTGTCATAGATTCACTCAATGTGGCCGTATCTCTACTGCCAACCTGAAGACTTTTCCCTACATCTTCAAAAGAACCTATTTTTTGCTGAATATATTGGTAGAGATTACGCAGATTCTTCCATTCATGTTGATGCTATCTGTATTTTGTTCTGGACAGTTCCGTGGCTCTAATCCGTGTTCACTCCACTTAGGCCAACAGAGGTCATTTTGGGTCGTCAATACTCCAAAAAGAAGTAAACAAACCTTTCCTCACCAGAAGTGATTGTGGTATTCGTGGAAGAACTCATTATTTTCTTCACCATCTAAGTTTGTCTTTCGACGTCTCTTCTGTGGACACAGCATGATCAGAAACTTTACGGAATTGCAAATTCTCGAATGAAATGACCATTAGCTCAACAAGTGGTGGATAAGTTCTACAATAGAATGTCTGTGTTCTAGATTGTTTTACCAATGCCACCAATATGCGTACAAGATATTGTGGCGGCTAATTTGTTTGTTGCCTCTCCACCAACAATATCTGAAAGAGAATCAGCTTCAGGGCATGAGGCCCAGAAATAATCCCTTATTTCTCACACACTGACATCAGTTCACAAAGTGTCATCAAAGATCGTGATTGATAGATTGACTAACACCATTCAATCCCCAGAAATGTCCTGCTTATGTATAAGATCGAAAAGTATTTCGTTAAGCCGCTTGTCGAGCCCAGTGTATGCAGCTTCTGAGGCCGGTTACATCTCGCCCTTTTTCACCCAAACAGGAGAATCTTAGTGAAATCTCTTGCTTTCCATGAGGCGTGGCTCTGAGATTTTGATAAGCTTTTTGAAACTTGGAAAAGCCCAATGAGCTAAGCATGTAAACAGACTATGTATACATAGAAAGTTGTTCAAAGAAAGTTCCGTATCGTCATCTATTGACACTGAGATGCATGTTTTATATCATAATGAAGCCATTGAAAAGCTTCCAAGGCATGTAGAAGTTTCAGTTATCCAAAGGAAAGAATAACTCAAATGAAGAGGATAAAAGCAACGTATAGAGAGATTGCACGTCTTCACGTCTTCTCTGAACTCCTTGAGACTTTCCTAACAAACGTTTGAACCCAATGAGAGAGAGATCAGTAGCTTCACTAGCTTTCATTTGAGAAAGGCCAGGGGTATAGACTACTGAAATATAATTCTCAGAGAATGAATGTTATCCGAAGGAAGAGGAAAAAGTAACGAGTTTAGAGACTTTGGACATCTTCTGTAGACTCCTGAGGCTTTCTAACAAACTTTTGAACCAAATGAGAGAGAGAGAGAGAGAGAGAGAGAGAGAGAGATCATGACTTTCGGTCTCTCATTTGAGAAAGGCCATGGGCATAGACTACAGAATTATGATTCTGAGAGAATGAACACTCAGTCTCTGGGTGCGTCCACTCCAGGTACAAGTATCATATTGATAGAGCAATACAAGAATTTTTGTACTTCAGTAAACTCTACCGTGAACAAGGAATTGGAAAAACCTCCCCTGCCCCCAATGACACAAGGAGGGCGGGGCACCTCCCCTGCCATTACCAAAACCCCCTTCCCTCGGCAATTTGCACTTGCAATTTTGTCAGATCGCACATACAACCTAGCAACCACCCACGTAGCCGGGCTTCTACCTCTCCCTTGGGTTTTACAAACCTGTTGAAACTAATCCCATCCAAGTTAATAACACATGATCCATTTTACTCTCTACTTATCGGCCACGTATTTACTTGCCACACTCACTGCTTATGACAACTCAAGTTTAGTACAAGCCTTAGTATAGATAGAACAACTCATAACATCAGCGTATGGTACCTTGATCATGTCATTCCTTTGTGTTTAGTTTTGGGTATTACAACAACTTCAAAATATTGTTGTAATGGAAAACTCGTTGGTTTAGCCTTCTTCATGTTAAGGGTTTAGGGTTTAGGGTCACCTTACTAACATATTCTTCTTGAGACAACCATAATCTCCCCTTTGTCTATCTCCATGGATCTCCATACCTAGAATTTTTATTGCTTCTCTTTGATCTTACATGTCAAACTCCATGCTTTGCTTCAACAAACTTGTTAAATTGCATTCAAATATTTAAAAACAATTGGCATATCATCAAACATATGAGATCAACAAAGTAATAGAACCATTTTGAAGGAAATGAGACCATACACACCTGTCATACCTACTCTTGTGAAAACCATGACTTTTCATGAAAGTATTAAATCGCATATATCACTACATTGGGAATTGCTTAAGGCCATTAAGAGACATTTTCTAACTTGCACACAAGTTTCTCTTTACTTTTAACCATGAAACCCTAAAGTTGTACCATATAGATATCCTCATTCAACTCACTCATGGAGAAAAGCAATTTTAGCATCTAACTTGCTCAAGTTGCATATCATATATAGCAACCATAGCAAGTAAGACATGTGTTTAATGGAAAAAAAAAGTGTCACATTAAGAAATGAGAAGAAAAGTTAATAGGTTATAAAATTAAGCAATATGTTTCCTACATGATTAGTCATTTTGGGATAGAATTAGACTCAACCCGACAACCTGAATAAACGTGTGTTAAATACTGAAGAAAAAATCACATTTAAGTCGAAACCCTCTCTCTATGTAAACCCTTTCATTATAAGTTGTCTTATACTTCATAATTTCTTCCTTTATTAATGTTTTTTTCTTCTTTATGCAAACCCATTTACAACCAATAACCCATTTTTCTTTATGAAGATCCACCAACTCCCTTGTTTGATTTTGTTAAGTGTTTTTGTCCCTTCAACCACTCATCATTGTCCTTAAACTTCTATTGCTTCTCTAAATGCAATTAGATTACCTATGCCCATTGCTAAAGCAAAAACAATCGCATCCTCAAGCCCTAATCAAACTAGTGCTCCTACATCTTCTTTCCCCCTGACAATACAATAAGTCTCTTCCAACTATAATTGTTCAACTTGAACTCCACCTCAAAGATTATTTATATTCGACAAAATAACATCTCTTCCATATTCACCATCGAACGAACTCCACATAGCTAGAAGTACTACCATTTGTAGGTGGCTTACTAATTTTCTTTTATTTTTCGTTTTCACTTTCCAATTCCACCTAGACTGTAGCCTTATCTTTCTTTTTTTCTTCTCGGACTTCAGGTTGCATACCTTTTAATAGAGAAGCTTCATCAAAAATTATGTCCTTGCTGATTTCAATTTTCTAGGAATTGATTATAAATAAACTTTTCCTCCGATGTTTAAATTTAATTTGGTGTGTATCCTCATCTCCTTGGCTACTACTCTCAATGGTCACTCCAACTTCATATGAAGATTATGTTTCTTGATGGTGATTTTTTTTTTTTTTTCGGAGTGATGATTTTATTGTAACAAACAAAGATACATCAAGGGATACCTTCCCTCACAATGATAGATTGAAAGAAGGTTCCAAGTTAGCACAAGAATTAGTGCTAGAATTGGCTGAATGGGGAACATGAGTTTGGTGGGGACACTAATATGTGCATCAAACCCCAATGGACCCACGAAATTATGATTAAAATTATTTTATAATGTATTTTATTTTATTTATAATTTATATGTTCTGATTTTACTAGATTTGATCGGATAGTGATTTTATCTATTTTGAATTTTGAATTTTAATTTAAATTTTAGTTTATCTTTTTCGATTTTATTGGATTTGATCATATAGTGAACTTTTAGATTTTAAATTTTAAATTTAAATTTTAATTATTTATAGGTTGTAACAGGATGTTAAATTCAGTTTTGAAGATAAATTAATAAAATCCATATTTCTGGTCTCTCCCTCTCTCCCTCCCCTTTCTTCTTCCCCTTCTTCTTTCTTCTCTATTCTTTTTCTTCTAAATTATTCTTCTCTTCTCAATTCTTAAAACAATTGAGGAGGTGGAAAGTTGATTTATGGTCAAGCGTTAAAAGGGATGTCGCAAAACTGGTTGGATAGTGTAGGACATATCAATTAGGTAAACATGATAAACAAAACACAAGGTTAGATACACCCCTACTAGTCCCTACATGCCCTTGGCAAGACCTCAACATCAATTTTGTCTTAGGTCTACCACGAACCTTTCGAAAAAATGATTCCATCTTTGTTGTAGTAGTTGATTTTCCAAGATGGCTCATTTTATCCCTTATGCTAAAACTTTTGATGCATCCAAACTCGCTTGACAATTATTTGATGAGATCGTCAAGCTATACGGTCTTCCCCAGTCCATAGTTTCTAATAGGGATGTCCGCTTCATGAGCAACGTTTGGAAAATTTTGTGGCACTTAGTAGATACACAATTGACATTTTTTATTTCCTACCATCCACATATTGATGGTCGGACTGGAGTCATTAACTGTACTTTATGGAACCTACTTCGATGCCTTATTGGTGATCATCATAATACGTGGGACTTAATTCTTTCAACTACACAATTTGCATACAACTATTCGGTGAATAGGTCAATAAGTATGAGCCTATTTCATGTTTTCCACGGGTATCAACCTAGGAAACCTTTAGATCTTATACCAATGTCTCCCCATGCTAAGATTTATAAGTCCGCCATTTCATTTGAACGTTGAGTCCAAGAATTGCAATGTTGAAGTTAATAAACATATTCACACAAGTAATGCCCAATACAAAATGTATGTTGATATACACAAAAATGCTAAAAAATTTAATGACGGTGATTACACCATGGTTCAGATTCGACCCGAGTGGTTACCTTCGGCACAAACTCAAAAGTTGGAAACCCGTAGTGCAGGACCATTTAAGGTGCTAAAAAGAGTGGGAATTGATGCTTATGTTGTTAATTTGCCTCCTTAATCTGGCATTGGCTTCAATTTTAACATTGAGGATTTGATTGCATACAGGGGTCCTCCATCCATTCTTGATGATCCATTTTGCCTAACTCCTTTTGACCCTACTGCTTCATCCCATACAACACCCATTCCCATCCCTGCAACCCCTTTGATTCCTTCCCCTCTCCCTCTACTTCCAACACAAAAATATCATATTGGTGCTATTTTAGATGAACAAGTGATTTTTACCATCAACGGTGCAGTTCAACGTTTCTTAGTATGTTGGGTGGGGCATCCAGATTTAGACAACACTTGGATTTAATACGAGACACTGCAACAGTTGGATTCAGATTTGTTCGAGTATTATCAGAGCCTCCAGGAACTACACTAGACGAGGTTGAGATGCACCTACCCCAGTAGAGTTGGTGGAGACACCAGTGTGCCACCAGTCACACGAATTTACACTCGAAGGCATTAGACCCCACCACCTTCATATTTTTATATTTTATTTTATATTTTTTTGTTTTTATTTTTCCTGATTTTACTAGATTTGTCAGTTAATGATTTATCCCTTTTTTGAATTTTGAATTTATTTTCTTTATTATGGGATTGTAATTGGATTAATATTGATGAAGAATTGAAATTATCTTTCTACTCTCCCCTTCCTGATCTTTCTCTTCTTCCCCTCTAATCTTTTCTTTCTTCTTCTCCTCAATTCCTCTTCTCTTTCTCTTATTCTCCTCTTTTCTTCCCCAATTTCACTATCAAAATCATTAAAATCGCATCACTCCACATCAGAATCTATACACCAGTAATCGAGGATGAGAGGTCTAAGATGTCCAAGAAGGTGTCCCAATGGCGCCTAGGGGACAAAGGGGAAGAGCACCAACCAATCACCACCATGGAATCTCCCTCGATGATGAGGGGGTTACTAAAGCGGTCATGATAAATGTGAAGGCCATGGAAGAGGGCAGAGAGCTTAGTAGTGGTAGAATCAGTAATACCCAGAGGTCCGGAGTAAGAGGTGAGAGGAATACTTTAAGAGTCCCATAATACCCAGTCTTCCAAGAGTGCTGCCATCAAAATTAAATTTAAGGTATCTCGGAGGGATGCCAACATGTGACCATAGGGGGCTGGTCAGGAGTGGACATGTGGGCATCCATGCGCCAATTAGTGTATAAGGGTATATTCTTCAGACAATCAAATTCTTTCCTGGTGTGTAGCTACGCAGAGATGAGACTGGTGGCATAAAAAGTGATTTCATCCGTAGTATTGCATTTATTATTGAATCTTCTATTATTTCGCTCTCTCTAGTGTATCAAGGGATGTGAACGGTACAAACCAGGAGAAGAAGTTTACCCAAGTTGGGGAGGTGGACCCCAAAAGGAAGGTGACACATCAGATCCAGGTCTTGGGGAGACAAAGGTGGAGGCCCACCATGATGAAGTCCAAATTTTCCAAGCAAATGTACAATGGAGAAGAAGGCGATTCACGGTTTCTTCTTCCAACTAACATAAAGGGCAAAGCGGGTAAGTCACGGAGTTGCCATGTCTCTGTAGGTTGTCAACAGTGAAATCGCTCCAAAGGAAGAACTTGATTTTATGGGGAGTCATGAGACACCAAGCCACCATAGTCAAGTGAGGAACAAAGGGCCATGTTCAGCCCTAAATATGCCTATATGCAGATTCCACAAAGAAGTGCCCACTGGTATCAGGAAGCTAGATCAACTTATCTTGAACATGAGAGCGGATCTAAAGAGTGTCAAGGCTAACAACTAAGTCACATGCAATAAGGGCTTCGACATATGAGAGACCTCTTTTGAGATGGAGGTTCCATGACCTGTTCTCCCAAGCCTCTGCCACAGTCAAGTCTCGATGAGTCGTGAGTGATAAGATGGTTTGAAAGGAGTTGGCCAGGAGGCCTGTTAAACACCTAGTCAATACTATCCAAAAGATTGGTCTGTTAGGAGCGGAAGACATAGGTACTTAACCCCAGGACCCTAACATCACACCCTACCCGGCTCGAGCCGACGACCTTGGCGGCTCACTAGTCATAGCGCTCGCGCGTTGTCCACCCGACTTGGAGACGACACCTCCAATGCCACTGTCGCTGCACTCGGGATTCGAAGTCGGGACGTAGCGCCTGCTCTGATACCAGATGTTAAGCATCTAGCCAATACTACCCAAAAGACCGGCCTGTTAAGAGCGGAAAATATAAGTACTTAACCCCATGACCCTAACAAGGCTGCTCTCACACCATCAATCAGTCCAAAAATTCAAACTGGAACTATTGCCAAGAAAAAATTGGATAGCATATCCAAAGGTCGAGAAAAGGTGAAACATGGATCTCAAAATGAGCGATAAGAATTGTCGTTTGGCTATATTGATCTACGTCGCCTCAGTAATCTACAGATTAGCCACAATCATGGGTTGCCAAATAGACTTTGTGATAGTATTGAGCTTCTAGAACCATTTAAGGAGGGAGTGGCCCATCCCCAAAGTGGTCTTGATACCGAGCCCACCAAGGCGCATGGGCAAACAAACATTTTTCCAACTGACCAAATAGTAAAACTTATTGCTTATACCCTGCCATAAGAAGCGCTACTTCATCTGGTCAATTCTAGGGTAAATGGCAATAGGGCATGGCAAGAAAGAGAGGTAATCGTTCAGGATTCTAGCAATGCAAGAGTAGAGAAGAATAAGCCTTTCCACGTGGACAAGCGGCACTCAAGCCTCTTAATAATCGGTGCTCATAAGCTCATCAAGGTAGGTAGAAGGGAGCGACATGATTTTACATCCGAAAGTGTCCACCATAGTCTAAGACTCTGAAGGAGATTCGAATGAATGTGAAGTCCCAGGATTGTGGTCTTCCCCCAATTTATCTTTTGTCCCAAGGTGGTCTTTAAGGCGGATATGGATCAACCACTTGGATTTGTAATTGAGGGTGAGTTAGCCCATAAGTTGAGGAAATCATTGTGTAAGCTCAAACAATCTCCTCGGGCTTTATTTGAAAAATTCAATAATGTTGTGCTTTAGAAGGGGTTTACTTGATGTATGATGGATCATTGTGTATTTTTTAAATGTAATAACGAATAGGTAATTCTTATGACTATAAATGAAGATGATATTATTCTAACTGGAAGTGATTTTGATGGTATTCAACAATGCTAAAGAATGGTTGTGCAAAACCTTTTAAACCAAAGATTTAGGACTACTGAAGTATTTTCTAGGCATTGAAGTACTTTACTTGAGGTATGATTTTATTTTGTCTTAGAGAAAATATGTGTTCAAACCACTTAAAAAAACATGCATGCAAGGGTGTCAACTTGTTGATACTCCTATGGACCCGAATGCTAAGCTATATGTTGAATCAAAGAATGATGTTGATGTTGGTAGGTTTGAAAATTTGTTAGAAAGTTAAATTACGTTACTGTAATTGGGGTAAATATTTCTTATGTTGTGAGTATTATTGGCTACTATATGCATAAGCCACAAGTTTCTTGTTGGTAGGCCTTAGAACAGATACTTAGATATCCAAAGAAGGCTTTGGGACAAGATCTATTATGCAGGAGTCATGGACAAGGGTCTACATATGCCTATTGAGTTAGATATCCAAATGATAAGAAATCTACTTTAGGTTATTTTACCTTGTTTTGTAGAAATTTGGTTACATGGAGAAGCAAAATACAAAATGTAGTTACTCGATCAAGTACAGAAGCTGGGTGTAGAGCAATGGCCAACACAGTTAGTAAAATGTTGAGGGTCAGATCTCTACTTTCAGAACTCGGGTTTCCAATAAAACAAACCTATGCACCTTCATTGTCATACTCAAGCAGTGTGTAGTGCTTCAAATCTAGTCTTTCACAAAATGTCATTTCATCCAGGAAAAATTCCAATTGGAATTATAAAAATGGATTATGTGCCATCCATAAGTCAAGTGGTTGATATCTTCACTAAGACATTTCCTTCACACTTTGGTCACATTTTCCAAGCTGGATATCTATGAGGTATATGCACCACCGTGAGTGTTGGAAAATGAAAGAAATAAGGGCATTGGTGTAATTATTTCATAATTCAGCTTCTACACCTTCCTCTATTTTTGCCCATGTTAAAAGGTACACTTGTAATTGTAAAGTTAAAGGAAATTATTAATAGTGAAGCATTAGAGGTCATGCACATTAAGCCTAGCCTAATTCTTTCCCACATGGTCCTCTTCTTCAAACTCTAAACTCCTCCCTCCTCCTCTCCTTCATACCTTCACATTCTCTCTTCTCTCTTTCACACGCACGTACAAGGGTAAGAAGTCTTTAAGATTTTGTGTGGAACCCTATATTTGAACAATAATGAAATGAACAATTCCTTCTTATAAAAATTTGTAAAAACTCTGCTAGTGAACTCATCACCGTTGTCAATTTTCAAACACAACAACTGTTTGTCAATCTATTTTTTTACTTTCACTTTTTATTCGTTAAATTTTACAAAAAAAATTGTTGAAATAAACCATCTCATTTCCATTTTGTCTCAATAATCATCCTCCATTCAGAGTGGTTTATTTTTACTCAATGCCTTGTACAGTCCCTTTTGCACACAATGTATTTCACACTACTTTGCCACAACCTGAATTTTTCTTTCCATCAAATTTTTCAATATCATCTTTCAACAATGACATCTTTGCAACCCACTAATATCTAGCTTTCAGACAAAAAATTTCACAATATCTAATAGGCAAACCACAGCTCTTTTATCAATTATTGGGCACCTCACCCACCCAAGATCACAAAAAACCACAATAGTAATAATGCCAAGACAATAACGAGAAATTGACAAGGAAACAATCAACATACAGCAACAAACATTGCCACTATAAGAGACAATTTACTTGGTTCAGAGAGTGGTGCCCACTTCCATAGGGAGAGGAAGGAAAAGTTTCTACCATTTGAAAGGAATAATACAAGCACGAATAGGGAAAATGAAGAGAATAGCTTGCAACACAAGCTTTGTGAGAAACAGCACAGCAAAGAACCTTCAGCACCCCTATCTCTAGGGCTGTAAATGACTGGATCCACACCAGATACGGTACCATCTGGATCTGGATCTGATCCATTTACATCTATCCAAATATCTGAAATCCAACAAATAGTAAAACTATCCAAAATCTGATTTCCAGTTCTAAATCAGTTCGATACTATCTGAATCCAAAATCAGTAATAAAAATAACTAAAATAGAAAATTTTGTTTTGAAAATAAACCTGAAACAAAAATAAATAAAACAGCCAAAAAAGGAAATAAAATTCAAAATAAAATAAAATAATTCAGTTCACCTGGTAAACCAAGAAGACAGAAAACCTTACTTGATTCAATAGGTGAGAACTGAGAGTTCGATTGCAGATGTTTTATGTAGTTTTGGTTTTGAATTCTCAGTTGGTTCAATGAGAATAAAGAGTTGTACAACTAGCATTGCATATCATTTTGGTTCTTTCGAGTGGAAGAAAGATAGGAGAAAGAAAGGGGGAGGAAGAAGACTGTTCGATTGATTGATCCAGTTAGACAAGACAGAAGTTTTTTTTCAAAAGCCTGATGCCTGAAAAGTTAAAGGAGGGAAAGTAAAAAATTTTGCTCGAGGAGGGAAACTAAGAAGTTTGCTGAAAGGAGTAAACTGTTCAAATTGAAAATTAAATGGGGAATCTTTTGAGATTCTAGATCTGGATATTTACAGGATCCAGATCCCAAGATTTCATTTCCACTTCGGAACCAAATCAGTTATCTAATTGAATAACTGATTAAAATCCAACGGATCCAAAAGTTTGGATCTGTTTACAACCCTACCTTTCTTCCTTCCTCTCTTTTTCCTTTCTTCTCTTTCAAACCCTTGTTTCAAATTTCTCTCACATCAGCTTCTCTTTCTTTGGCAGCAGCTCAGAACAGAGAGAAAAGTCCAATGGTTAGAAGTGCTAGATCCTCTCCATGCTTTTAATTTGCTCCCATTAAGTGTTAGAGGCCACCACTTAATGGGTGTGGAGGGGATGCAAGACATACCAATTCAGCATTTTAGACACAACAGTTAAAAAGACTGCTATGGGCATCACCTCTCTGAAAAAATCGATTACAAAACCTGGTCGTTTCATTCCTCACCTTTTTTTTTATAACTTAAACCAAGCCACAGGATAAAAGCACCTTTGAATAATGATCACCTGATGGTAGTTACCTACCAACATATCCTAAAATGTGGGTACAATTATGGAGATTGTAAAGTGGGACTCACTTTGGATTAATGACATCTGAACATAGTAGGGTTCCACATCACAGACCAAAGGCCAAAGGTGTATTTAAATTTTCTTGAGTTTTAGGTTGGTATGGATTTATTAACTTGATCTTTTTCCTAATAAATTAGATGAATCATTGAATAAAAAACAGCTAAATATCCTAGCTCTGAAAGATTGAGGATGTTTATGCAATTTTCAAAAAAAAAAAAAAAAAAAACAGCGACATCAACATCAGCTTCAATCAAGAAGTCATTTGGTGAGCCACTTACATGACAATAAAAACATAATGTTACTCCTCTGTTTCATTTTATACAAGATAATGACACATTTTCTTCTAGTATATACATAAAAATGATGTCACCTACTCGTCTTGAAAAGGAGTAGTATATTTAAGAATGGCAGCCACAATCCTCTCCTTGTCTCTGGTTGGAAATGCTTCCAACAGGGTTCCATTTTTATAGAAGTGGAAGAGGGGTACTGTCTGCATCAAGTCAAACCCATAAAGGCACTACAAACTCTTCAATATATGAAAGGAACAAAGGGAAAAACAGCCAGCAATAAGAATTCAAGTACCAGATAAAACCAAGTTTGAAAGAAAAATACCTTGATTCTCAAGCGCTCTGCAACTTCAGACTGTTCATCATACTCATCAATAACCTAAATAAGTCTCAGGAATCAAAACCAATATGATAATGAACAGAAACTATTGGAAAATAAAATGCAAATTTTGGTCAAGAAAGTTTGAAATGCTATGTTAGGCATTCAACACAGTGGATAAAGCTCCAACTACATTGAATCTGCAGAATCTGGGGGGTTCAAAACTTTCAATAAGTTGAATCTTCAGTGCCAAAAGACAGCAAAACTAGGGAACAGGTCTGCAAGAAATGTAATGACACATTGAGGATAAGATAAGTTTCAAATAATGGCATTTTGTAAAACTAAAGACACATTGTAAAACATCATTTAACTATCCATGAGGCATATGCAATCCCATTTTAAACTTTTAATCTCTCTAGTCATTTTAGGTCCCTGCCAAAATATGCAAGTTAAGAATAAGTCAAAATTTAGACCTCAGAGGCTAATCAGTCATATGCTTCAAACTTAACTTATTCTTCAAGGTCCCTTGCAAATAATTTTTCACTTATTTTTCAATGTTCTTTGCAAGTAATATTTTCAGAGTTCATTTAGAGTGTAAAAGACTTTACCCTTTATACTGAATCTGTATAGAGGATCCAAAAGGTAACATGTGACTTATGAATACACTTCTGAAACTATCACCAAAAACCTAATCTAGGTTTAAACATTGGACCCAGTTGTGAACACATTGATTTCACAAGAGATATAGAAATACAGATATTTCAAAAAAACACAACCACAAACAGAATGAAGCAGCAAGCCATTAACTTTTAATGCTATATCAATCAAATAACTCACATTGTGTTTCAAAAAGATGACAGGAGCATCTTGATCGCCAGATCTTTTACATACTTTTGCAAACCCCTGTTCAATATACTTGCAGCTTCCACATGCAGTTCGATAGAAATCTACCACAACTAAAGTATCTGTTTCTTTAGCCTTGTCCAGAATTTTGTAAAATTCATTGTCAGTTTTAAATTCCCTTACACATTCAACTGGACAAAGCTCATCATCTTCATCTTCATCAGATGATTCTGCAAGGTTCTGATCCGATGATTCCTTAAATTCAGCAGCCTGAATCCCACAATTAGTTCTAAAGATTTCAACCTTCAAATTTTTAGAAGCTAAAAATATTGTAGCATTTGATAACCAGATTCCAGGATTGCGTTGTTGATGTTTGCATACTGAGATGGGCACCATAGAGGCAAACCTAGAATCTCGTAGCCCATCAGGGAACTTGGCAAGACAAGCAGAGACTTTTAGATCAAATATAATTTGCCTCTGCATGGCCAAAAGTGGTAAATAACAGGTCTCTAGGATGAAGATCAAATTAGTTTATCACTTAATCCTTATTAAGGCAATTTCAGGTGGTGGTTGGTGCTTCCTTTGTTTCATTAATTCATCATGACCTGAAAGAAACAAAACAAATTAAGTGTCAGAATATATATCAGAATTCACCATTACCAGTACAACTTTTTGCTACTATTTCTGAAAATATGAAAGATAATTGAAGACGGCAGAAGAACAACAGAAAGATAAGAGAGTATTCATGATAGCTAAATTGATTAAACAGATTACATACGCATGAAATATTTATACTTGTTAAAAGAACTGTTGATAGCATGACGGTCTGCGAAGTAGAAAAGGTGATGTGAATCCTACAGATGAGATTCTCGTGGAAGAAAGATGTACGCAAGAAAATGTGATACACTCACCAGATTATATTACAAGATTGTATGCATAGGCTAGCCAAAAATTGGTCTCTCAGACTTTCAAATTTGCAAGGAAGTTCCTTAGGAAGCAACATGCTCGCATACAAAGAGAAATACATTACAAAGAAAGAGAATGCACTGAAACTTATGAGCTTAGTTTCTTGCCAAAATTGAATACAGGACTCCTAATGTATAACTGTCAGTGCTATTTCATTATCACAAATTTGGCAAACAATACAATTCGGAGCACAAGAATCCACCGATATAAGCACAAGTATCCATTTTTTATTGACATCAAACTAAACTTTTATTCAAAGGTACTCATCTCCTTATCAAACTCAAATGCTCCTGCATCTTCAGTAGGATACATGGATCAGATTTCTGAGAAAACCCTCTCCCCTTTGAGCATTCTACGGCTGAAACAATCCAAACACAGTCACGATCAATTTAAGGCACCAACTTTGTGGTCTACATGTACACTCAGATACAACTGGTTCTTGGACTCAAATCTTCATAACAGCTAATCAGCATTAGCAGATGGTTTAATGAGCTAGACCTTGTATTAGAGATTGGGATTTTATTCCCCTTAGGGTATCAGCTCTTTCCACTGCTTCTCTTTTGTTGTATCTCCATTTTTATTGCTGAAATATCCCATTAAAAAAAAACTGTTTTATATTCTCTACTGCAAGTAAAACAGCCTCATTTACAGCCAATTGCCAGATTAATACTCCCATACGCTGAGCATCTTTTGGACAAAAGTTGGCATTCTAACCAATTCGCTGCTTTGACAAACTTTATCTCTCCTTAGCATCATCATATTTTGACACCCATCTCTCGTTGCCACCATGTGGAACTTGAATAGTCAGATGTTTGCATTAGCAATCTTCTTTTTTTTTAAACTGATCCAGCTTTTTGACAAGCATACCCATAAAAAGAAAAGTAGATAAAAGAAAACTTGTAAAAAGAGAGGCAATACAGGGCTTCATGTGTGAGGAAGGCTTTGTGGCAGGAGAACACAACATGCTTCAACAGAAAGAATTGCATTTGCACCAATAGCTTGATGGCAAGGAATATCATTTCTAACGTAAAAGGGCATATTAGTAGTTGACTTTAATGTATTTGACGGCAATTGGTACTGGTGCTAGTAAGAAGAAAGCCAGAGAAATTCATTTAAGATGGTCTTAACAAGTTTGAAATAGATCTAGTAGTACTCCAATTAGGACTTCAATTATATAAGGGAACACCACAAAAATAGAGAAAGGTATGAAATGACATGGATGAGAATAGAGAGACAAGATTGCACCTAACTGATCTAGCATTAAACACAGTTAACATAGAACAGAATGGAGGAAGTAATTCATGAAACAGAACACGACGTAATTTGGAGAATGCTTTGATGATGACTATTTGACGTATATGGCATATAAGAAATCAGAAAATCTGAAGATACTCAAAGTTATAATCACCTAATCATCAGGAATACTATAGAAGGAGAAAAGAGGAGGATACGCAAATTGTAAGGTACGCAAACACAACATTGATCCCCATTATGAACATCAAACCATCGTTGCTTTCCTTATCCAAGTGTCTGCTAACATGATATTTTAGTGATAGGAGATAGCATGGATTATAGTCACTTCAAACTGGATTCTTTCAATCCAAATATGAGATCTCTAAAGCAAAATTTATCGCAAGAAAGAGATTATTTTCATTAAACGACCTTAAATTTATTATTTCTCCTTCATATCAAAAGCTGCATTTGAGAAACAATCAGCGAAAGAAATCCCAGGAATATTAGATATCCGTGTTGCACTGTTCCGCCATTATGTACTAAATGGATAACATAGAACAAACCAAAGCCATTTTGCTTCTGAATTTGACCGAAATATCAAAACACAACGTAACCACGGATTTTGAGGGATCGAAATCAAGAGCATAGAAGGACATCGAACACCAACCGATATTTATCAGTGACAGGCAAAAAGGGAAAAAAGAACAACATCAGGTAATTGATTACAGAAGCAGGGAAACAAGAATTACAAATGCAGTAAAATAAGAAAAAGGAAAGTACAAGCCGCACCATTTTGGTTTTTTGGATATTTCGGTTGGTGACTCAGCTGGAACACACGAATCGGGAGATTGCGCGATATTTGTTACTCGCCCTCGGTCGCCTTCGATTCATTGACTTCGTAATGGCTGCCGTCTCGCGGCACGCGGTCCGTGGCCCCGTCCAGACTCCTAATTGGACTGCACCTTCTTGAGGATTGACGGTGACCCCGCATATGAATTCCATCCGCTCGGCGTGTTACGGATCCTTAAAGCTCGTAATCTCCCGCGTTAGTATTTTGTAAGTTGGTACAAATCAAGCTAAGAACCACTATTACATTGCATGGTTCCGGTAGTAAAAAAACCTATGCGGAGGAAAACATGCGAAACAACTATGTCAACTGTTCAATCATGATCGGACAATTAAGATAGATGTGGAGGTTGATCGTGGTTGGACGGCTGAGATAGTATTTTACATGTTTTGTACCAAATGATTTTTCGAATTAGATTAACCCTCTTCCTAAACCTTGTATATAAGATGCATAAAGGTAAGGCTGTAGAGTGATAAATGATAATCACCAAAACTTTGAAGTAATTTAAAATTTAAATATTATCTTAAGTGGGTTCAATAAATCTACATGGCATTTTGCCAAAAGAAATTTAGAATTTACAAGAAAGTAGGGCTTAAAAAATACTAAACTATTTTCAGTAATTAAAAAATATCCTTAAATATGCTTAGTCATGATATACTACAATCAACTAAATTTATGAGCAGACTCTCCAAAAGTCTAGTTATATAAAATGAATGAAAGTCGAGCAAGGCAAGGCCGCTGATCCGCTACCCATCTCAATCGGATCTGAAACCATGTCTGATTAAACCTTTTTGTAGAGCAGTTAAACATCATAGCAACTGAACATATGATCTGACTGAATCATTTCTAACTTAGGGGGGTTAGTGTGTCTGGAATTGGAATCTAATTCCAGATTGATAATGATTTGAGAGTTAGTGTGTCAGCAATTAGTTGTGGAAATATTCTTGAGAAGTCCCAATTTTTCTAGTATAAAAGGAATTTCAATTAGGTACACCCTCTTCCCCAACTGAGGAAGGAGGGTACTCTCCATTGTCCTCCATTTAAAAAAAAATATAAAATATATACAATATAGTGAATGCATTTTTAAATATATAAAAATAAAAATAAGATCTTAATATTATTAGCTTAAAATAATATTTTAAATTATATTTTATACATTTTATGTAAGCAGACTATTTATTTCGTATAATTTAATAATTATATTTTTTATTTCATTAACTAAATTACTAATATTTATTTCATTTAAATTGTTAAACTATTAAACATTATCTGATTTTAAATTATTTGAATAGTAATAAATCTTTTAATAATTTTGAATAATAATAATTTTTTATTAAAAATACTTAATTCATGACCATACTATAACATATAGTTATGATATTACTCAGTTATTTAATATTGATGTCAATTATTTAACAAATCCATGAAACCTCTGCTCTCAATCTGTACTCCATTGGGTCCCCACTTCCACTAGGCTGGGAGATCAGAAGCTTTGGGAACATCCAACGGATAGAATCTTCTCAACCGCCATATCCAAAACGTCATCGGAGCTGAAAACCAAAAACCTCCCAGAAGAACACGTTGGGTTGCGTGCTATGACGTCCATCGGTCAGACAGTTTTAACTCACCCGCCTTCATCCGGCCGCCCCTTCAGCTAATAAAAGAAAGATGACCATGCTTCCCGGATCTTTTTAGTGGATGGCTCCCTATCTGAAGTCCGATGCTCTTTTGGAGCAGAAGAGGCTCCATCTCGCCACCGACGCCGGTCAGGAGCTCACCAAGAAGATCGGTCTCGTTTATCAAATCAACATCGCCCCCAAGGTCTATGTGAACTTTCTTAATTGAAACCCTTTTTCCTTTTTCCTGCTTCTTTGATTCATTGGAGGGGAGTGTCAAACCCTTGGTTTGCTTCTATGGTGCAGAAAATTGGGGTGGATGAAGAGATTTACGTAGTTGATTTGAAGAAGGGAGAAGTTACCAAAGGTCAGTATTTACTACATTTACTATATTAGAGAAATACACATACACACACACAAAAGTTAGCGCATAAACATCATACATGACCAGAACATACATCATGCAATGAACCTAACTTATAACCTAAGTGGATATGACCAACTTGACTTTTCTAATGAATGTATTTGATAGTGATTGTATCTTATTTCAACTTTGCCTAAATAAAATAACAATCCACCTGGATATGTTTGGTACACTTAAAAATCATTAGATTGGTTGTAATATGAATTGTCATTTGATTATCATAATGTACCCATATGGTCTTTGTAATTGACAATCCAAGTTTCTCAAGTGAAGATTTCAGCTATAACATTTCACACTCAACATGAGACATGAGTCATAGTTTGATAACTAGATCCAGCCATAACACTATTTTTTACTCCATCATGTTACTAGATTTCTTCTAATTATAGGGCAATAGCTGAAGACGATTTCCTATCAAAGCTCCCATCCAATTAGCAGCGGTGTAGGCTTCTATTTTAAGATAATCATGAAACTTATAAAACAATTCCGACACAAGTGAACCTAATTAGCAATGGTGTAAGCTTCTATTTTAAGATGATTGTGAGACTTATAAAACAATCATTGCATAGGTGACTTTTTTTAGATATTGCAAAAAACCTCTCTAAGGCTTTCTAATGATATATCTCTGGTTTATTCACATATTGACTAATCACACTGAGAATGATTAACTTCCTTTCAAGTCTCTTGAACCACTTTGGAGTAACATCTCTGTATAAATTTATAGTAACATTAGGATCCATAAGAGACTCGACTAGTTAACATCCAAGTATGCCAGTCTCCTTCAACAAGTCTAGCATATATTTCCTCAATCCTAAGAAAATGTTTCAACATGTCGATGTCTCTCTCATCCACACTATATTGTTAATCATGATGTTTGGCACGAAGTTGCTTAATTATTGCAAAACAATTGAAATGAAAAAAAAATACTCTTGAATATTCTTGTAATGAAAAATTTGAACTTTAACATTAAACTAAGTATTCTCCATAGCACAAAAAGTTAAAAAAAGAAAAGAAAACACTTGTAGTATAACTAAGTTACACGTGTACAATTATTAACAAAATAACAAAATATTTAGATTGAGTGACATTAGACACATATATCGGTCCCCAAATATTTGAGTAAACGAAAGAAAAATGATGCTTCCTATTATATGGTGGGAAGGTGACTTTATGGTGTTTAGCTCAATTAGCAAAACTTATAATCTAAACCAGAAATAGACTTTAAAAATGGTTCAACTAGGTGTAAAGTTTACAAGGGTGGATACCCAAGTTTGTGGTGCTAGTGGAGAGCTATGAGGTTGGATGATGCTATTTTGGTGAAGGAGGTAGTGTCTAGATAATATAAATCACCATATTCACAACCTCCACTAATCATCCACGTAGTTTGCAAATCTTGACAAACACTATAACAAACGTTGAAGAGCAAATATGGAAGAGTTTACATGACTTTCACAGTATGAAGTCTCTCAAAGCTTAAATTAATATGATAGAGTATTACAAGAGTCTCACAGGAGTAAGTTTCACAGAAGAGTCTCGGTTAAAAATGTTTTAGCTATGTTAATCTTATATTTATGTTCAATTATTCAATTGTTCTAAGACTTATCTTTTAGTGTTTAACCTTGGGTGTAACTCGGATAAGGGTAGTTTAATTATAATTGGATTCTACTTGTTATAATTGGATTATCTTCTATAGAAATTCAACATGGTATCAGAGCAGGTTCTATGAGTTGACTCTTTCAACCCATAGAGAAAATGTGATCATATTTTTTATTTATCATCTCTAGTAATTTAGGTTTGTATTTTACCTTTTTCTTTCTTTCCAGTTCCAATACTCATTGTTTCTTTGGCATTTGCACCTTCATACTGAACTTTTCATATTGAAAATTATATATTGATAGAAATATTTTTGAGTCTACTTTCAAAAGCAAACAAAAATGACAATCAGAGTTTTCTACAAAGAGAAATCAATATTTGAAGCATAAACGGTCAGACTACAAGCGAGGCTCGAGTAACAACAAAAAACATCAATTTTTAGCCATTTTATACCATAACAAATGAGACTTTATATGGAGAATTATATATTAAAAGAAATATATCTAAGTATGTTTTCTTACCTATCCAACCAATTCTCAATTTGAGTTTTCTAGAGGGAGATATTGATCTCGAAAGAGTCAATGGTCGTGTTGGCCAAAGAAGAAAGAGTACTTAGTTCGACCAGATTAAAGAATCCAAAATCTATCAGATTATTTTTCTCAAAATAATATATTTTATGAAAAAAATTTATACGTGAATGAAATTTATCGAAGTCTAGTTTTAGAAGGAAGAAATTTCATGTCAATTTGATCTTTAATAAGATATTCACATTGGAGTTGGCAAGGGTCAAACTACATACTGAAGCAAATCAAGATGTCATAAAATATTCAAAAAGGAAGATTTTTATGTCAAATTAGGTATCAATTTAAAGCTCTTTGATTCTAGTTTCTTTAACAATAAATTTTTACGATTTTGGGCTATATTTTTGGATATATCAATATCAGAAGTACCAAAAGCCAGTTCTGTCAAAAATCTCTCATTTTTTTCCTATTTTTTTATCTTATTATCTCTCAAAGCATTGTCATTAATTGAATTTTCTTTTCTCCTAGAATCTTAGTTTTTTAGCCAAAAGTTTCTTCTAATCAAATATTTTTTTTTAGAATTAATCACTTCATAATGTGCTTGTTCAAGGTATGAAAAAATTTCCTAGTTCGATGTTGTTTTCAAGTTTTGCATTTTTGTTACTTGGTTGTGTATGTTACGCATCATCAACTCCAAAAGTTGTGGTTACCCCCAAAAAAAAGTTATACTTGGTGAAATTTATTAAGTTCTACCATTATAGTCTCCCCTAGTTTTGACAAAAAAAGGTCATATTCTAGATTCATTTGGAAGTATGAGTGTTGTATAGACGTCGCCTTCCTATTAAAGTTATTTTCCTCTAATATTTCTTCAACTTATCATATTGTGTTTTAATCACTTCAGAAGTAATACTTAGACCCATTACCCAAAAAGTATAGGAGTGTACTCAACATCCAACTTGAGTCAAGTCTTTTATTCTTCACCCAAGAGTTGACTTGTGTTTGAGCTACCCTTAAAAAGTGAGTAATCTCTTTATTAAGCCCTAAAGTTGGGCCGTTTTCTACTTTTAAAATTGAGCAGAGTGTGTTTTAGACTATGACTGTTTTGACTGATGTATGCAACTTTGTCATACAATTAGGAGTGATTTTCTTCTAACACATTGTGTTTTGTCCAAGTTGGCTATCTATGTCCTTTTTGTCCCCAACTTAAGGGGGAGAAGTAGAAGAATAAGTACAAGAAAGAGGTATTTTGTTCCACATATTATGGTAATTTTTATGTGACCAAAATATTCAAGAAAGAGGAAGAACAAATGATGAAGATTTAACATCTATAAAAATATTTTAGTTACTGAAGTTTGAAGACCAAGATTAAACTCTAACTTGAGGGGGAATGTTGAAGAGCAAATAAGGAAGAGTTGTATATGACTCTCAAAGTAAGAAGTCTCACAAAGCTAGGATTAATATGATGGAGTCTTACAAGAGTCTCACAAGAGGAGGTGTCACAGAAGAGTCTCAATTAAAGGTGTTTTTAGTTATATTAATATTCTATTTATGTTCAATTGTTTAATTTTTCTAGGACTAATGCTTCCCTAGGATAGTGTCTAAGGCCAAATGACCCGCCTTACTCAATGCTTGATTGTTTTTTGCGCAATCTGGCTTGCTATGTAACTTCCAATATTTATCAACTATATGGTTAGTGCCACTACATAGGTGCACAATATGTGTTGAACCTCATTTGATTGATTTTGACTACCAACAAAGCCTCCATCATCACCAAGGTTATAATCACTACCATAGCCATGACTACCATGATCCTAAGAACCATATGTTGGTTGAAAGATCTCTATAAACTTGATTTTATTGTAATAAAAACTTATAGACTAATTATGAAATTTAATGAGCAATATTATGAATAAGTTGGAAGAACATTTGTTTGGTCGGTCAATGACTAATCAATTGTCCTTTACTAGAAGATAAAATGGTAGATGAACTTCGAGTGACGGTTATCCTATCAGCCCGTTAGTGTTCAATCGGCCCATGTAAAAACTTTGAATGACTACAAAAATAATGATGAAGTCTGTCTAGTTGCTTGCCAACCAATTGATTGGATAAGAAAGAGAAAAACTACTATTTAGGTAGCTAATCGATCGATTAAGCTAACAAAGAACAAATTACTAATGGTTGTTTGATTGGCTTGCCCATGGTCAGCCGGACAAAAGAAAAGAAAGCTATTGTTGAGGTTTGTTTTGGCCAGATGATAAGGCTGCTAGTCCAACAAAGGCTAGCAATGAAAAAATGAAGAAAGAAGGTATGTAGGGAAGACCATCTGATCGGCCAAATGATGAAACAGACATGAGAGAAAAAAGGTATTGTAAGTATTTTTCTTCCCATTTGATAAACAATGTTGAAGAAAAGAGGAGGAGCCACTTATGAAGGTTATCAGACTGGACCTTAGTTGCCCAAACAACTCATTCAAATATGTCTGTGGGTAAAAGTTTAGAGTTTCAAATTGACTGCAATAGGTCACCAAATTCTAAAAGTGATGTAGCATGTCAATTAGTAGCACAAATTATGATTTTTAATAATTTTCACAAGATTTTTCACATTTTATTTGGCGAAATTTTACAAAATGACAAAGTGGCATTTTGTAGGAGAGAGGTTTAAATGGCTAGTTTTAGTTTCTTGATTCAAAACAAAGAAGTATTTGGAAAAGAGCTATGTACTTTTGCATCTTATTACGAAATTAGATTGATTATGATATATAACCAAATTTATGTAAAAACACATGTGAACCATCCTAGGATAGGGGTACAAATTTTAATTGTAGGGCATTTATTTTTGGAAAGTCTAACGGGTATAGCCTTAAGGGTAAAAATTATATTTGATTATGTTTTTATAAAATCGATTTTTCCAAATCTCAAGTGCATATTACTTTAAAATCGTTCATTTGAGATTAAATTGAGTTGTTATTGTTGTGTTGGAATCACCTAGGATTGAGCATAATCTTGTGTGCTTTGTCATCGTAATATCTGCCTAATTATGAGACTTTTATGCTTAAACTCTAAAGTAAGTAATCCTTGAAATTTGTAAATCAATTATAAGTTTAGATAAATTGATTGGTAGCTATTGAAAATCCACATAAAAGTTTAAGAGCCTATACCTAGTTGTCATTGACAACAAACCCGGTGTTGGGCAGGTGTTGTAATTTGGACCCTTTGGTCTACTGTTGTAGATGTTGTTGAATTGCTTATTAGTGAATTCAATTATGAGGTACAAATATCTTAGGAGTGGATACAACAACCTGATTTTGGGTGTCAGCTTGAATAATATTACCTGATTACCTATATACCATTTACTACATGGAATGTAAATGGATAAGAGTTATTCTATATTAGATTAATTGATTACCCGAATATATAAGAGTAATTTAGTATATTTTTATTTAAGTAAATATACATTTAAAGTTATGACCAACATCCAACAAAACAACAACACTGAGGGAAAGGAGGGATTCATGCAAAAATTCTATATACTAAACCACTAAGTACAAATACAAGACTTTTCAAAGTATATATTTTATTTTAAATATTAAATAAATGATAGTTTAAGACTTTATGCTGTGGGTTAAAGTTTAAACAACTAAATATTTTTAAAAATAATTTTTTATTTAAATAAAATAAAATTTCAACGTTAAGGAATATTAAAATTAATTTCTTTAATGTTAGTACGTATATTTGGTCATAGCTTTGATGGATCCAAACCTGTAACCAACGGTAGGGATCGATCATTATTATACCCGAATATCCGAACCGTCGAGTCTCTGTTCACGTGTGGTCCCCATAGCTCGGCCTCCCTTTTACTTCAAGTCTCCTCCTTTCGATTCTCGTCGCCTACATATATTCTATATTCGGATTTTCTTTCCTTGAACGCAGTCGCAATTCTCTCTTTCAATAAAAAAGTGGGCCCTATGGCGGCGGGATCTTCGGCTTTGGAAAATTCAGAAATGACATCATTATTTCGGGTTCTGGTAAGCTAGTTCTAGTTCGCTTGATTGAGGTCTCTGGTGTCCGTTTGATGCTTCTCTCCCTCCTTCCTTGGTGGTGGAATTCCAATGGATTCGATCTGGAGCCGGACGGTCGTGCCGCAGACCTGGCACGTCGGAATGACGATCGGCTTCGCGTTTTTCTTTCTCGCTGCTAGATTGTTATTGGACCACTTTATTTACCAGGTCTGCTTTCTCCTTTCCTCGCTCTTCCGCTTTGCCTTTTTAGATCTTAAGCTAAAAGATATTGTGGTGGATGCGCCTCTGCCGAGATTTTCGCTATTGTTTCTAGTTTCTAGTCCGTCTTCCGTAACATTTCAGTCCTCGTCCTAGTAATGTAATTGGTGTTTACGGTTGGGGAGAGCGGCCACTGATAAAAAATTTAATGTTTTATTTTTACAATTGTTAGTGGATGAGGTCCAGACTACGTCATGAACAGCTTCTACCTAGAAGTCTGGCTCTATTTGTGTCAGTTTGTAAATTGGCTTCGAATGCGTATGGCCTCTTAAGAAAGTTATGAATTGTGGAGAGTTGAGAATGTTTTCGAGAATGAAGCTTTCATATAAACGAATTGTTTATAGCCTTGTGCACAATCTGAGTAATAGTAAAAAAACAGGGATAATTGATTATCAACAACACTTACCAAAGAGTCATGCATTATCTTGTAAATTCATTGGCCTTTACATGCTAGATTCTTAGCTAGTGGGCGCCTAAATTAGGTTGTACACCTTAAGAAACTTGATTCAGTAATTTAAAAATAAAAAATATACACACTGGAGCTGTAGTCGTCCTAAAACATGTTTAGGCACTTCCTCTTCTTCTTAGAAGTGAGTCAACTGCTTTCAAATCTTGCAGACTTTACTTCCGATGGGTTGTTACTTTAATAGTTTATATGTGTGGGCATACTTTTTTTTTTTTTTTTTTGAGGGGCGTGGCGATATTCAAACTCACGACCTGACACACCTGATGTAAAGAGAATACCACTAGACCAAACAGCCTTAGGTTATGTGTTGGCATACTTAAAAATGGGAAACAGATGAACATGATGAGTGGCTCAAGGACAAGAACTACTTAAGCTAAATACAATACTGTGGAGACTGAAAATCCTAGCATGATTTGGTAGTCAACAATTTCTTTTGTGATTTTTCTCTCTTTCTTGAAAAAAACTTATGAACTCAAGAAACTGGACTTCTTGAGAGTCTAAAAGAAATGAACCTTGCCTAGTAAGCTTTTATTCTCGAAGTAATAGGAGTTCCTTCTCTCCTTCACCCAGTAACTAATTGATTCCTTTTTCTGCTTGAGATGAAGCAATAAATCCCAATGCCTGCTCATCTCCATTAAATATTAGTTTATACATTTTCATGCCTCACAAATTCGTTATTGGTTTTTTTTGCCTCTTCTTATTCACCATGCCAGAATTCTGTTAGTCAGGCTATAAGCATTATAAAGATTTGATGCATGTCAGTATTTTTTTTTTTTTTTTAATGCTGTGGAGAATTGATGTATGCAATGCTCGAATTTACTTAGAAATATTCTTGTATCAAAATAACCGTCTACAGACATAGCTTTCTCTTCTCATTTTTCAGAGGATAGCCGCAAGATTGTTGAATAAAGGAACAGGCAAAGTTAGTAAAGCAAAACGAGCAAAGATTGTAAAATGTGCCGAATCTATGTGGAAGTTTACATATTATGCTGTCATTCAATGTTGCATTCTTAAAATCACCTATAGAGAGCCCTGGTTTAGGGATACAAAAGAATATTTCAGGGGATGGCCAAATCAAGAACTTAAGTGAGTATCCTGTTTTTTCTGGTCCTTATTAATGGGAATATAATTTAACTATCTTCTGTTTCCTTTTTAATATTGAATTGCATATTGCACATATTGTTACATTTCATTTCACAACTATGAACTGTAAGGAATTCTTTAAGCAGTATATGTGACCTTGCCTTTTAGTATTTGCTTGTGGCCTGTTCCCTCTCATGGCTTTTCTTTGTTAACTAATGTCCCATGTTTGCTTGGTCATTAACTAAAGCATTTTGATTTAAAAACTGACTCTGAGGGTTTTGCTTTGATCGTCTACAGTGTTTTCCTATCACATTGCCCTCTATGCGCTAATCTCCACTTCAGTCATTCAAAAAGAGTCTTAAATGTTATATCTTCTGGACAATAATCTCCATTTATATGCGTTATATCCTTCTCAATTCCCCCTAACGACTGATTGTTCCACCTACCTGAAAGAGTCTCTTTGAAGGTATCAGCTGCACTTGTTTTGCAAAATTTTCTTGAATTTCTCTAACAAAGTTGTTGTCATTTCATCCAAACAGAAAAGTTGTTGCCCACAGTCTGGCTTAGATCTGGTAATATGGACACTTTAGCTTCTAGGGCTAGCCACCTAGATTTTTGTTGACACCATCTCTAGACCTATTGATTTATGCTATTTGTTTCCAAGTAACATGCACCTAGGGGCAGACTCATGCTAACTACAAGAAGTTAAGGGCTTGAAGCTGATCGTCAGCACAAACCTGTAATCGCAGGAAGCATGCTTCTTCTTCTGCTTGCTACCCTCTGGCCAGATCTGCAGTCTTGTGCCTGCCCTCAATAATATTATCATATCCTATCTGGGGCATTTTTTCTACCTCTCAGAACTTAAAACTTCTGCAGTGTCGAAAATATGATTCTCCACTAAATTTGTCATTGTAGTGACCTGCCAGTTTGTTGCTGTACATTCTTGCATAAGGGTCAAAGTCCTTGGATTATGGTTGCTTGATTTTTTGAGCCATTTCCCCATTTTATATTGGTTTCTTCTTATTTGCCTGTCATCCATTTCTAGCTTTCTTGGCTGTGAATTGACTTCTTCACTATGATATGAGTATCAGTAAAATCTTGGGTTCGGATTTGGCATCAGACCGGAATTTTTTTGATCTTTGCACCATTGTTTACATCCAAGTACAATACAATGTGGTGTTGATGATGGTAATATTTGACTAGTTTTTCTTCTATCTCTCTGTGTAGTTAGAAATTGCATATTTCAATAATTCCATCCGTCTTCAGTTTGTGAACAAGGGAATATCCTTGGGAATTAGTTTACACTAGTTATATTCTTTTTGTCTTCAATTCTATTATTTATGAACTAACCAGATAATGGGTTTATTTGCTCATAGTATTAGACATTTTTTTACCTTCCTATACTTATTCTGACCCCATATTTGTCATATGCATCTGACTACCTTGTTCTAAAAGAGCTTTATAGCTTTTGTGTCTCTGACTACTTTCTGATTGTCATTTGCTTTCTTCTGTTTGGTGATTTTAATTTTGTTCTCTATATATCTTGGAAACATGTGCATAAACAGAAGGAAGCTTTTTGCTTTGGTGGTGCTAACGCACTTTTTTGTTCCAGAGTTCCTTTGCAACTTTTCTACATGTGTCAATGTGGCTTTTACATCTACAGCATTGGTGCTCTTCTCACATGGGAAACACGACGGAAAGATTTCAGCATTATGATGTCCCATCACATAATTACAGTCATCTTGATAGGATATTCATACATCTCAAGGTATTTGTTTTTTCCTAGAATGGACAGGTTATTTTTCTGAAAATTTTCAATTTAGTCTTCCAGTCATGGAGAAATTTATTTGAATAGGAAAAGTAGTCCTTGAAAGGAAGATGAACATGTTAAGGACTAAAAGGTGGAAGTTCAACCTCCAAAGACAATATTCTGCTCGAGTGTTTGCCACAAAGTATTATGTTTTATGAGGTCGGCGTGTGCTGTTTGGGTTACTGAATCTCCCACTTCTTGAAATTTTTCCACATATTCCAGTTTTATCTTCCAGTTCATGAATATGTTTGTTTTTTTCTAAATGTTTTTCTGTGCTAACTAGTGCGTAAATTGGAATTAAACAGCCACTGATCTCTCCAGCTTCTCTGACAAAAACTGTCTTTTATTGTTGGAATTTTGTTAAACTTTGCATGTTGGCATCATATACTAGTCACCTTGACTATTTTATCATCTACTTGTTGTTTGGCATGTTCCTTTGTCAAGTTAAGGATTATTTATGGTAGAGCTTTCAAAGCCTTCAAAAAGATTGAAGATGCATGAGCTATAAAAGTTTTCTTGGCAGAAACAGAATGAATCTGGTACCAGAAGCTGCAAAATTGGGATTAAAAGATGATGTTCTTGTGCTTAGGCAAGTGTTTATGCTTGTACAGGTTAATAGCGGCAAATTTATTGATTAACCTTTTGTACAGGTTTTTTCGAATTGGTTCAATCGTTCTTGCTCTTCATGATACAAGTGATGTATTCATGGAAGCTGCTAAAGTCTTCAAATATTCTGAAAGGGAGCTGGCTGCCAGTGTGTTATTTGGACTTTTTGCCATCTCATGGCTTATACTTAGGCTAATATTCTTTCCATTTTGGGTAATTTGGGCTGTGAGGTATGCATGCCACGTTCATTTTTGCTGCTGACCCCTCATAAATCTTGGACCTGTTCGTCACTTATTCATTTCATATATTTTGATATTGTTCAGCTTTGAGTTTGGCGACTTCTTGGATCTTTCAGATGGTGCAGTTATTGTGTTGTACTATGCATACAACACCATGCTTTTGAAACTGCTTGTGTTCCACATTTATTGGTTTAAACTCATATGTGCTATGATCTTGAGACAGTTGAAAAATAAGGGGAAAGTAGGAGAGGATATTCGTTCAGGTAAAAGTCTAGTTTTTTATTCTCTTTTGTTTTTTGCTTAGTTTGTCATGTTACCAAATAGATATTACTAATTGAGGAAAACTTGGTGTGACTTTTCCCTTTCTACTTATGAACACTTGCTCCCATAAATCATTGGGGCAAATAGAAAGTAAATACCTGCTCTCATAATGTTTGGTGCCTTTTGTAAAAAAAGATTTACTTTTGCTTCCTGTCATTGTGATGTCTTTTTATTTTATATTGGCATTTGTTTTTGTCATTGTGGGGTACATGTGGAACCAATATTAAGTCACTCTTTTGAATCAAGTTTTTTGGTAGTAGTTGACACTGTCACTAAACCTGAGGTAGCAGGAGCCGTGTTTGTGTGATTGGGCTCAGTGATACAAAAATATAAAAACCAAATGGCTGGTATATTACCCACTTATTTGTGAAGTTACTCTATGGAATAGTTTTCTACTGAGAGCTGTCCTGTGTGAGGTAAGCTTGCAGTTACAAATGGGAAGAATAGTGAAGACTAGAACAAACATTTGATCAAGTTGGTGCTGAGAGAAGAAGTTGGATTCATTGGGTTAATGGAGATTAGGGAAAAGAAGGAATTGAACATTTAGCTTGTTAAAGGAACTGAAACGTTGATGAAGGCATTAAACAAACACGACAAGGACTCGTCCAATCTGCAACTCTGTTTTGTTGTCAGGGAAACCTGTTGTGATGATCCCTTTATCTGCTGTCCATTTTTTTTTTTTTTATAAAGATGTATTTATATTAACAAGAGAAAAAATACAAAAGAGGAGGGAGCAGATCCCTAACAACAAGCGATTGTAGGGTAGCTCCCTACTTGTCAAGCACATCTATTGCCGAATTTTCGGATCTCGGAATGTGAGACCAAATACCAGATAAAATTGAGGTAATATCTAGAATCTCCCGAAAGATGTCCTAATTGTGCCACGGGGGAGGGGATGCACACTCACACCAACCAATGACCATGTGAAGGGGACCGCTGCACTTGTCTCCGAAAACATGGAGCCCATTGAGGAGGCCATGTAGCTCAGCTGACGTAGAATCGGAGACGCCTAAAGGGCCGGCATATGAGAAATACTGATTATCGGAAAGGGATTACCAAGAGAAGAGTCATCAAAGTTCAACTTAAGGTAACCAAGTTTAGGAGGGGTCCATTCCTGCATGACTTGGACTTTTGTCCCAGTGTGCATCATTGCCAAGTTTCTCCAATTTTCAAGGATAGGGGTACCTACAAAGGAGGAGAAAGACTTCTTAGTCAGAAGCCAAGAAGAGATGTCCCATTACTCGGTCTGCGACACGTACCGCTGATTCACTTTTTGCATCGAACCGCCTTCGATTGCGTTCATTCCATTGCCCCCACGGAATGAAACTAGCACAAGCGAAGAGCATCGCTTTTTCGAGACCAGGAAGGGGAGTACCAATGAGCGATTTGCTGAAAGAGAGCAAATCAGTCTTCATGCAGAATTGTAACCCCAACATACTAAGAATGGAAGTCCAAACCTTCTACGATAAGATGCATTGTAGCAGAATGTAGCCTGTGGTTTCAGCTTCAGTGTTGCAAAAAGGGCACATGGGGTCGATTGAGGGGTGTCTTCTTCTTCTAAGCACGTCTGTCGAGAGAATCTTACTTTGACAGGCACTCCACATGAAGAATTTTATCTTAGGAAGTGTACATAGACGCCATACAAAGTAGACCTCATACTCCCTTTGAGACGAATACCAGCCATTAATGTATCCAAATGTAGATGATACAAAGAAATTACCTCTTTTGTCTGACCACCAAACGGGCTTGTCGGCCTTCGAAGGTCGAATTTTAACCGAGTTTAAAGAATCCATCAAGCGGCTGGCTTCCAAAGCCTCTGTGTCAGAAAGACCCCTTCTGGGATGAAGGCTCAGACCACCCCCCTCAAAAGCATCAACTACTGATATGTCTCTACGTGCAGAGAGGAGAAAAAAACTTCTGAAAGCATTCTGTAGCGGCTCCTGCCCCTTCCATAGATCATCCCAAAACTTGAGAGATCTGCCGTTTCCAACAAAGAATCTATTGGCAGAGGAAAATTTCTGAAGAAGTAGGTATAATGCTCTCCAAATTGAAGATAGACATCTCCGATTACCTCCTAAAATCCACCAAGGAGAGCAACAACCAAGCTTAACAAGTACCATGTCCTTCCAAAGATTGGAAGAAAGTGTATTGAACTTCCACAACCATTTTAGGAGCAACATTTGGTTTATTGCCTTGGATTTCCGAATCCCCAGACCACCCATATTCTTTGGCAGATAGATTTCATCCCATTTGACCAGATGATATTTAAAAGCATCACCAGATCCCCTCCATAGAAATCTTTGTTTGAGCTTATCCATGGTTTTACATATAGATGTAGGACATGGCATAAAAGATAGTGTATAGTTTGGGATGCCCGCAATGCAAGACTTGAGGAGGGTGAACCTCCTAGCCTTACTGAGTTAACGCCCCTTCCAGGTTGCTAGCCGGGATTCAATCTTTTCAACCACCGGATTCCAAAGACTTTTGCTTATGCAGCCATTGAATCAGGGCAGGCCGAGATAGGTTGCTAGTAGGTGAATTGTTGTGCAGCCAAATATAATTGCCATCTCTGCAAGGAGCTCAAGACTGACATGAAACCCAGGAGAGAGGTTTTCCCCTAATTAACTTTCCGCCTTGATGCTAATTCGAAAAGACCCAATACCGCTTTAATCTTTCTAGCTCCATCAATATTACCGATTCCAAATATGATGGTATCATCCGCATACTGGAGGATGGGAATATCAAAGGCCTGTTGGATACTAGTAGGAGGAAGCCACCCATGATTGACCGCCGAGTAAAACATTGAGGAGAGGAATTCAGCAACCATGTTGAATAAAAACGGGGATAGCGGATCACCCTGTCTGATCCCTTTGGTCCCTTTGAAATACCCGCAAACTGAGCCATTGAGGATGAGAGAATAAGAGGCCGAGCCCACACAACTTCTGATCCATAATCTCCATTTTTTGCCAAAACCCATTTTCACCATAATCTCATCAAGCAGGATCTAGTTAACTCCGTTGAACGCATTTTCAAGATCAAGCTTCAGGGCAATTCTTGGATCCTTGTTACAACGGAAATGATCTATAAGCTCATGTGTTGCCATAGTTGAGTCCAAAATTTCTCTTCCCTAAAGGAAAGCGCCTTGCCCTCTGTGAATGACGGTTGGGAGAAGAACCTTTAAGCGGTGAGCCAAAATTCTTGCTATGATCTTGTAGGCACTTGTGACAAGACTGATTGGCCGGAAGTCCTCTGGCTTCTCAACACTAGCTTTCTTCGGAACCAAGGTAATAAAAGATGTGCCAATACTGCGAAAGGTGATACTATTTCTGAAGAAGTCGTGAATTATTGCTATGATATCCTCCTTGAGCCTAGACCAAAACCTTTTTAAAAAATCTCCTTTGAAACCATCAAGGCCCGGAGCTCTATCACTATCCATGCCTAAAACGGCACGCTCAATTTCTTCGACAGAAAAAGGAAGCTCAAATAAAGAGGTAGCTGCTAGAGAGAGACGAGAGAAACTGATGTGTTGAAGCTTTGGCCTGTTTGGACACTCCTCCGAGTATAAGTCTGTAAAAAACTTAATCAATAAATTAGTAATCGTAGTCCGACACGATGTTACCTCATTATTGATACATAATGAGGTAATTCGGTTGGATCTACATTTTGTCGATGCTACGACATGGAAGAATTTTAAATCTGGCTCTTTGCTTCCAATGTATCTTCTCTTGATGCAGGATGGTATTGAGATTAGAGTTAAAAGAAACTCCGGAAGAGAACTCCGTCGGAGTTAAATACCTTTGTTCTTCCGCCAAGTCTAGGTCCGCGGTCTGAGAAAGGAGAGAAGCCTTCTCGGCAACCAGAGAGGCACGACGACTTGTGGCCCATTCCTTGATTTTTCCTTTTAAGAAACGGAGCTTCAGAGGGAAGGCCCACTCCCTTCTACCCAGGCTTTGACCCTCAGTCCAACATCCATCAATAAGAGAATCAAATTTTTTCTCAACTAGTCATGAGTTTTCGAAACGGAAAGGAGAGGGTCCCCATTTCTCGAAAGAGATGGTCAACATGATAGGCCAATGATCTGACCCCACCTTGTTAAGAACACGACCAGAGACATTCCCGAAGAGCTACAACCAGTCTGGACATGCCCGAAAATGGTCCAATTTTGATAGAATTGGTTGTTGTTGGCCGCTTGACCATGTATAGTTCTTTCCGGAAAGTGATATCTCATCCAGTCCATATCCGCCAATGAAATCTGAGAAACCACGCATAGAGGCAGATATGCGGTTCGTTGGCGGCTTCTTCTCATTGCAGTATCGGATAACATTAAAATCACCCGCAAAAAGCCAGGGTGTCTCCAAGACTGATAGAGCTCATTGAGCTCTTCCTAGAAGAGGCCGCGTTTTTTATATCTGCTCGGGCCATATACTCCCCACACACACCATATCCTACCAGAAGAAAGATCTCGGAGCTGGATTCCCAATGAGACACATGAAGAGAGTCAAAATATGTAGAGTCCCAAGTGACAAGAATGCTGCCGGAGTGACCTATAGCATTAACCGCCACCACTTTATAGAAGGATTCGACCAGAGCTCCTTGGCAATGACATCAGACATCTCTTGACATTTTGTCTTTTGGAAGATAACAATAGAGGGTTTAAATTGAGAGAGGAAACTTACAATCTGGTTCATAAGTAAATAACAAGTCTTACTATTTAGAGAGTCAATTACAAAGATTTTTTCTTTGAAAAAATGCTGATTTTTATTAAGAGAATGCTCAATCGAGCAAATTACAAGGAAGGAAGCCTTCCCAAACAATGATAGATTGCTGGGAGGTTCCTAATTTTGCCAATTTATCAACCAAAGAATTTTGTCTAATTGAGGATCGAGGTTCCAATTACAATGAATAAATGACACAATGTCAGCAATACAAACAGTGATAGGCCAGTGGCTCCAAGGGGGAAGCTATCTTTTGAGCACCAACTGATGATAGTCTTAGAATCTCCTTCAATAAACAGTTTGCCATGGAGACGCTCTTTGAAGATTTGAAGGCCGAATAAAAGAGCACTCACTTCAGCAGTATTTGAATCAGCAATGCCCACCGACCCTGCATAAGATAGAATAGGGTCTCCACTGCTGTCTCTTAAAACACCATCAGCTCCAACCGGCCCAGGACAACCTAAAGCACTGCCATCAAAATTGAGTTTGATGCAGTTGCAAGAGGGAGGATCCCAGGTGGCCATCATCGGGGTTGTGCACGGGCCCGCCATATGCGCGATCAAGCCCCAATTTTCCCAAAGGGAAACACCCGATAGAGAGGCAAACTCCTTCCTGGTATGTAACCAACTCGAGATAAGGCCCACTGTATGAGAAGCCGTATTTTCCGGGGTGCTAGCCTTGGAGTTGAATCTCCGGTTATTGCGCTCGAGCCATAGGCACGATGGGACATGTGCAAGGCATGCCAAGAGAATTAGCTTGCCCAACCTAGGAAGGCGGATCCCCATAACTATCTCATAGGTTCCAAAGAGGTCCTGATGTAGCCTCATTAGGAGTCCAATCTTCTGGAAGATCTTCTTCCAGACATGCCAAGAGAAATCACAATGTAATAGAACATGTTGGACTGTCTCATCGCTCCTACCACAGAGGGGACGAGTATGATCGGGGGTTGTGTAGCTTCTGCTATGGAGGTTATCAGAGGTGAGGATTTGTTCCCTTATTGTCGTCCACATGAAAAATTGGATTTTACTAGGCGCTGAGAGCTTCTATGTCAAGTTTGCCTTGTGCTCCTACATGCTGTAATCTTGCTTTCTGATACGAGAGTAGGCGGATGTAACTGGGAATTGGCCATTAATACTAGGCTTCCATGTCAGTTTATCAATTGCATGCTCATGGATAGTAATGTTGCTGAGTATAGAGAGGAAAGAGCAAAAAACCGAAGTTTCCTCATCATTTAATCCCCGGCGAAACATTAGACTCCATGAGCGGTCTCTCCAAGAATCTACCACTGAGCAGGAGAGGTCCCTCACCACCCTAGAGAGCCCCAGGAAATCCTCTGAGAGGGGGCAGGGGCTGCACCATTCATGCGACCAAAAGAGGGCAATTCTGTCTGGCTACATTGAGCAGCATTTGCTTCCTTGATGTGTAGTGTTCTAAAGCTCTTGACTTTTGATAAAGAGTCTTTAAGTCTGAAATGGTTTAGTTCTAGCTCAATGTGTTTGAGCTATCCTTAAAAAGTGATTAATCTCTTTGTTGTGCCCTAAAGTTGGGTTGTTTTTCCGCCATTGAAATCAAGCGGAGTGTGTTTCAGACTATGACTGTTTTGATTGGTGTATGAAGCTTTGTCGTAAGGCTAAGAGTTGTTGATTTTCATGACTCTATGAATTTAGCTCATGGAGAAAAAAGGAGAGAGATCCATTGGGAGCAAACTAGAGGAAGAAGAAGTTATGGACTTGATGTTCTAACCCTCCCCCTGAAGCTCTATTTATAGATTAATCAAACTAGTGTATTACATTAATACCCTTGAACTTAGGGTTTAGGGTTTAGGATTTAGAGTTTTAACCCTAGAACTTTAACTTAATTACATCAATACCATCTCTATGAGATGACTTTTTATTTATCATCCTGCTATCATTGTATGTGGGCCTATGGGCCTTCTCCTTGATATGTGGGCCTTGAGAGCCCGTCTTCTATATCTCTTGGATGTATGGGTCTTCCTTGGTCTTATGGGTTTGGGCCCATCTTCCAACACACTTGGATATGTGGGCTTCCTTGGTCGTGTGGGCTTGGGCCCTATCTTCCAACAAGAGTGATTTTTCTCCTCTCACCATTATGATATGCAAGTTGGGTCTCTTTGTAAAGAACAAAGAGATCTTCAACTTGAAGGGGAGAAAGTAGGAGTAAAAGAAAGAGGTAACCAATAATGAAGAATTTTACGTGTTGTAGTGATCAAATTTTATTGACTAGAATATCCAAGTAAGGGGGAGACAAGATGAGAATTAGATAAAGACTACAAGCAAAATGTGAACAAGAAGAAGTCAAATCAAAACAAGGCAATCAAAATAAGGCAATCAAAATTTCTTTTCAAGCCACGCAAGATTGGAATTTTTTTTCAAGCACACAAGTTTCTTGATTGAGATTATTTGCAAAGTGGACTTACAAACACCAATTTGAGAGGGAATGTTAAAAAACACCTATGTGTGTAGGGGTAGCATGACTAGTAAATAAGGAGAACTTTCATAGAGATAACATAAAATTGTAATTATGCAAGATAGTGTATGTCCTTTTATGTCTATTTTCTTTTGAAGCATGTAGTCCTAAGGGTATTGTAGTCATTGTAGACACCTTTACATAATTATAAATATAGCCTTAAGGCATAGGGTAGAGAATTCAAACCTCTTCCTCTTGGCTCAAATTCGTCCATATACCTCTCTCTCTTTTCCTCTTCCTACTCTCCTCTCTCCCAAGAGCTGGAATTCCTCTCTTCTCTCCCAAGAGCTAGAATTCCTCTCTTCTCTCCTTCCCTTGAGATTTCTTATGTTTATGTTTTGTCCCTAGAAATCAACAAGATTAGGATGGTGCAAGGTTCAGTCACTCTTGCCTAGTATGACCCAAATTAAACCTATATTATCTCCTTGACTTACTTATGTCTTCGTGTCTAAACAAGACCTTTTTTAAAGCTGATATATATGTCTGATTCTGTGGGTTGAAATGGGAGGAATTAGATTGACACTAGTTGTTTCTCCTGCAAAACTGTAGGTGTCTTTAGTGTTCATAGTATTTACTGGACTCTCTTTGGTGACATTTTTCTCCGGAAGTAATCTTTGACTATATCCAAATAATGAAAGAATGAAGTTATTATAATGATTCTTTTTAGGGGATCCATCTATGAGCATTTAGGCGTCAATGATATCAAATTCTTATATCCTCAGCAACATGTGTGACATTTTTCTTGCTGTTTTTTTCTATAGTAAAATCAATCTTTCGTGAGCAATTACACCACTGATATATTCTTTTCTTGCTTTCTAAATACAGATTCGGAGGGTGAAGACTAGGAGGTGTAATATTTTTGGTTTCTTTGTATCAAAACAGGGTCTAATTTCATGTTTGGATTTCTAATGAGCATTCATTCAATATGCTCTACATCTATGGTTTGATATCCTATTTTATTTCATTATTTTTTGAGTTCTAAGTTTAGAATCTCATTGTTCTCTCCTTTCAGCCTCACAAATGATTAATTTTTAATGTAAATTAAGACCTTGTTGTATAAATATTCTCCTGTATGAGATTGACCATCCGAGTGCCCTTTCTTGTTTTTCATGTTAACTTACAATCAATTGTATTTTTCATTTTTCGCCGCAGCTCTTTGCATCGGCAGTCTTAGTTACTAAAATAGGAAACATAAAATGAAGGATACGTGACCAGAGAATTTGCTAGAAACGGGTGAGGAACGTTTGAGAAACTTTTAGGAAACTCCAAATTAAACTACGGAATTTACTTCCTGTTATTTGTTATGATTGTTCTTACTTCTTAACTCAGTCACATCTCTTGAATGAGACTGGTAAATAATCTATTTGGTTTCTAAGTTGAATTTAATAGAGAATCATGGAGCCCAATGTGTCTTTCAGGTAAGGAGATTTTCGACGTCTGGAAAACTTTACTTGGAAAAGTATTTTATTTTCAGGTAGATATACGATTTTCTGGAAAAATGGGACACTATGATTCTTGGAAACACATTTCTACGTGGAAATTTTTTTTTTTTTTTTTTTTTTGCTTTTCCTGGAAAGGGCACTAACAGAGCATTAAGGATTTTGTAAATCAAATAAAAAATTGATTGTAGGTGAGAATAAGAATATACAAATATGATATTTATTTGAAAATGCCTTCAAAATACCGTAATATTTCATTAATAGATGGATCTAGGTCTGAAGAGGTTCATATTGGAGAGTGACTCTTCTTGTACCTAGGTGGGCACAGATTGACTTGGGTGAGGTTAGTTTTTTACCTCGATCTTATCCATGTAACAAACTTGGCTCTTTTTTTGTATTAAAAAAATGAGATAAAAGTCATACAATCCATACTAAAAGTAAAAACATTACAAATTATATATAAAAAAAACTAGCTGTAAATGGTGAAATTAAAAAATAAAAAATAAAAACTTCTAGAAAGAAACCTAGTTAAGTAATATCTGTTCTTACAAAAATTGAACCTATAAGTGTTAAGGAATATTCCAAATAAATTAGTAAAAACAAATATGTTGAGTTTATTAGTTAGAAAAAAAGTTTTCTAAGATGCCTAATCATTTTAGGATAAATATTGGACCCAACTTCAAATGGTATCAGAATAGGTACTCGTATATGGGTCTCCACCCAAATTATCCACATGTAAAAGTTCTACGGGCTTACAGGGTGAGTAATAAAAAATACTCCCACATAGATTAATAAGAATAAATAGTTAAATTTATTAATTAAAAAAAATATTTCTAACTAATCATTTTAAGATAGGCCTCATGTCTTGTGAGGTTGAGTGTGAAGAGGTTCGGGCCCCTTTGGTGAAAGGTGAGCGAGTAAAACGCTCAAAAGTATGAACAAGAAACAGAGAGTGAGGCCGCAGGCTCTATTATTGGATATGGCCGCTGTCGCTGACACTTACACCGGAGGCAAAGCGGATACTCTTCACATCGCTCCAGAATCTGGCTTATCCGCATTTTTTCACGCATTGTCATCCATTACAGAAGAAGATTAGAAGAAGGCCAACACGCTTCCATTACTCTTCTCAGAGCACCTACGCTCGAGAAGCAAAAAAAAAAAAAACAAGAAAAAAACACAAACGGCAACTTCAACGATAGTAGTGTATCAGAGGATTCATCATTCGTCTGGATTCAAATGCATTAAAAGAGTAATTTTAAAATACAGAAAATACTGTAGAAGCTAGCGTTAACCCTCTTCCTCTTGATATTTCCGCCTTCTTACATACGTTACGGATTACTCTGGTCTCAACGCGGTTTCATCGGTGAACTAGTTTGAACCCGTGTCTTCGTTTTCCAGCGTCTCGTCTACGTTCTACGAGTCCAAACAAAATTATTCACCCTCCGTCAATTTCGTCATTGTGGGTCTTTTTCTTTGAATTTGTTACCATAAGCACGCTGATCCTTTTTTTCATTCAATCCGGTTCCGCAGAAATCTCTATATATAGGACGTATCAGTTAGCGAAAGTTATAAATGAGCTTCAAGCCCTCCAGAGAAGAAGAAGAAGAAGATGGGAATCCTCGGTGTGTTCACCTGTTTTTATCTTTTCTTCCTTCTGTTTCCCTCTTGCACCCCATCGCAGATTCTGTTTCAGGTGAGTCAGGATAAATCCCCTTTTCTTTACTTCTTTTGGATGTTCAGATCATAACAGCTTTTAACATGAAGATTAGTTTGGATTTATTTGTTGGAATTTGATCTCAGGGATTTAATTGGGAGTCTTCGAAGAAAGCAGGGGGATGGTATAACTTTTTGGGGAGTCAGGTGGATGAACTAGCTAAGGCTGGGATTACACACGTATGGCTGCCTCCACCTTCACAGTCTGTTGCAGATCAAGGTGAGCATCAATCACATGAGGCAAATCTTTGACGGCAATATATATATATTACATATCTCTCGCATTTGAAGCATTTTGGTTAATTATGTGAATGAAGATCTCTTCGGCTATTATATATCCCAGGTTATATGCCAGGAAGATTATATGATCTTGATGCATCAAAATATGGAAATGAAGCTCAGTTGAAGGGTTTGATAGCTTCATTGCACAGCAAAGGAATCAAAAGTGTAGCAGACATAGTGATCAACCATCGCACCGCCGAGAAGAAGGATAGTAGAGGGATCTGGTGCATTTTTGAAGGTGGCACTGCTGATGATCGCCTGGACTGGGGTCCATCCTTTATTTGCAAGGATGACGTTAACTACTCCGACGGGACAGGCAATCCCGACACAGGCGGCGACTTCGGAGGAGCCCCGGACATCGACCACCTGAACCCAAGAGTTCAAAGAGAGATCTCGGATTGGCTTAACTGGCTTAAGAAGGAGATAGGCTTTGATGGGTGGCGATTCGACTTTGTTAAAGGCTACTCTCCTGACATTTCAAAGATTTACATTGGAGCAAGCCAACCTGATTTTGTCGTGGGAGAGTTCTGGGATTCTCTGGATTCTGACAATGGAAATCCAAAGTACAACCAGGACGCTCACAGGCAGCGCTTAGTGCAATGGGTGAAGACGGCTGGCGGTGTAGCCACAGCCTTCGACTTCACCACCAAGGGACTGCTACAATCTGCAGTTAAAGATGAGCTGTGGAGGATGAAGGATGCTAACGGAAAACCACCTGGGTTGGTCGGATTGTGGCCGGAGAAGGCCGTGACGTTCGTTGATAACCATGATACAGGGTCTACACAGAATATATGGCCTTTCCCATCTGACAAAGTCATGCAAGGATATGCTTACATTCTCACCCACCCAGGCACTCCCTCCGTTGTGAGTCCTCAACTTCACTGCAACTGACCAGACCCAATTTTCACTTCATTGAATATATGCCATTTTTGCTAACTAAAGCTTGGATTTTTTTTATTATTTTTTTTCAAATTAATGTGCAGTTCTATGACCATTTCTTCAACTGGGGTCTGAAGGAGGAGATTAGTAAACTTACTGCAATCAGATCAAGAAATGGGATTCGACCTAACAGCTCATGCAGAATCATAAAGGCAGAGGCTGATATTTATGTGGCAGCAATAGATGAGAAGGTTATCGTCAAGATTGGATCAAGATTCGACGTCGGTCCTCTCATACCTCCTGGTTTCCAAGTTTCTACCTCTGGCAAGGACTACGCTGTGTGGGAGATGAAGTGACAGTACTGTTTAGTTTCTTCTAATCGTTGTTTTCAAATGTCTTGTGATTCTCCGCTGTTTTCAGCGTTGTTGCAGTAATCAGCCTTCTATAAACTACTTCCCTTAAAGATCTTGTTATTATTTTCTGAAGCCTATTCAATCTTTCTTCTGTATTCTTCAATTCGCCGTTTGCCAGAAAAAGGACTGAAGAGATCAAACGGTTGTGCATGGGCTTCTTCGCTTGGGAACTTCTTAAGATATTCGGCAAATTAAAGGCCATGCTAGGAGCTTTCGAATTAAATGGAACGTCGTCTAATGCTAGCTTTTATCTTAATAGTTTATGTTGACAGCCACTTGAGGAAACAACTAAGACCAAATTTTGGATATCTTAATTGACAAGAAGTCTGTTTGGGTGACTCATGATCTGACCCTTTATCGGCGAGAGAAAGAATTCCAATAAGATTCCAAGTTGATTAGGCCCATCTCTATCTCTTATTTTGATTTTATTTTAAGCAGTCTGGAAAGAACAAACAGTATCTATTTGATTTTCAACTCTCTTGTCCCCCACACGCATTAGCATGTGCTTTTTCATTCACTCTGTGGTCTGTAACTTATCATCTTACTTCCGTCGTCGACAACTAATTCTTGACTCCTCAATCAGAGAAAAAATTATTTGATTTCAAAAGAAACAAGTTTATATATCTTATATGAAACTATGGAAGTAAAGAAGTAGCTTATAGAAGTAAATCCAACCAATCTTTTAGCATCACTCTCTAGATCAATTTCAAGAATCCCACTTCCAGTAATTTGCAGAAAGTTCATCATCTTCCCTGTCCTATTGAGGAAGAAAATGGCGTTTTCGTTTTCTGCACATCTCTATAATGGGTAATTCCCCGGATATTCAGCGTGATTATCTGCTTAAGATACGGGGTTTCTAAATAATATTCCACATACTTATGACAGCACAAAGCCAGATAAAATCACCCAGTTTTTCTGGGTCCATGAACCCCGGCGGTCACTGAATCTAACTATTCAAGCAACTTGGGTTGATGATTCTTTGTGTCTTTAATGAGACATCTTTGTCTTTGCTGTCTGCAACTCTTCACCAGCTTCATAAGGTAGGCGACTGCAAAGAGGGGAGAGTGCAGAATCTACAGACCATTGAGTCATGGAGATGGACGGGTGTTTCTGGGTTGCCTTTGCGGCCATGTTTGTTGGGTCATTGAGCTTCCTTCTGTTCATGAAGATGAATCGTCAGTCGGACTCCAAATCCATGTCATGGCCTGCCGGGCCACGAAAGCTTCCGATAATCGGCAACCTTCACCAGCTTCAAAAGGGAGGGCCACTGGTACATGTCACCTTGGCTGAAATGTCGAAGCAGTATGGCAACATCATGACTGTCTGGTTCGGAACCAGACCCACTCTTGTTATCAGTGATCCTGGATCTGCTTGGGAGGTTCTTGTCACCAAGGCCTCTGATTATGCTTCTCGGACCTTGCCTTACAAGTCTAGATTCGTCACTGCAAACTGGCGGACGCTTGCCTCATCTGATTTCGGCACCTACTGGTTCATCCTCCGAAAGGGTGTCCAGGCTAGTTTTTTCCATCCTGCCAACGTCTTGGCACAGGCTACTTTCCAAGAGAGTGATGCCAGTCAGTTGATACGAAGCATTGGCGAAGAAGCTATAAGAAACGATGGAGTGGTGAAACCGCTTCCTCATCTTAGAAAAAGCACCGTTCGGCTAATTGGCCGTCTCTGTTTCGGCCCTGATTTCAGAGATGAGAAATTTGTCGATGCCATGGATGTTCTGACTGAGGACACAATCTTACAAACGGGTCACAAGAGTCTGGGAGATGTGTTCGCTGGCCTCCGGCACATCCCGGGTTTCAAGCAACCCTTTCGAGAAGCCTATGATTTGAAAGTTAGGATTGAGGAACTGATCAAGCCGTGTATTGATCGATATCGTTCGAAAGAGTCAGCCTACTTGCAGTTCCTACTCTCCCAAGGCTCGCCGCTGGAAGTTGTCATCTTCAACATATTTGAGATGTTCCTGCTCGCTGTAGACAGCACCTCATTAGCAACCACGTGGGCACTAGGCTTCCTCATCCATGACCAGCAAATACAACACAGACTGTACAAAGAATTGAGTGAGGATGGACGAGAGGGAACTCTGGGAATTGAAGAAGTGAGTAAAATGAAGTATCTACACGGACTGGTGAAGGAATCGACAAGGATGAGGCCCATAGCTCCATTGGCTGTCCCACATAAGGCTGTCAAGGATACTACCCTGATGGGTAGAAGAGTTAGAGCTGGCACATCTGTTATAGTGAACCTCTACGCGGTGCTACACGATGCAACAGTCTGGAATGAGCCGCATCGGTTTGACCCCGATCGATTCTTGAAGAATAGAGAACAAGGCGAAGGGGAGGAGGAAGATGCTGCAGCAAAGAAAGCTACGGATAGATCTTTTCTTCCATTTGGAGCTGGAAGGAGAGTCTGTGCTGGGATGGAGCTGGCTAAGCTTCATGTGGCTCTCACACTGGGAAACTTAGTTAAGGCTTTTGAATGGTCCTGTGCTACTGAAGAAAAACTCCCAGATCTTAGTGAAGATTTAACATTTATTCTTAGGATGAAAACACCTCTATTGGCAAAAATTGTGCCTAGGCACAGTTGAACTGTATCTTAGTACTGGTTTTATTAGTTGCCGAGACCTTTGTTTTTGTTATTTCCAGTGTTTTATATAAATTAGTTGCTGAGACCTACTGGCTACAGAGCTTAAACCCTTAGAAGTACCTTGATGTTATTAATTTAATATAAAATTATTTTATTGAAAAAGAAGAACAAATTTTGGAGTGTTTCCAGTTTGTTGTTTTTCTTTACATCTTCAAAATTTTGAGGGGATGGCGTTCAATACCGCCTGCTAGCTTACTGGGTGTAGGCCGGAATGGCGCTTAGGCAAACCTTTTAGGCGTTCGTGCAAAGTTCCCTGTTTTGAACCGTCCATCCTTCTCATTTTTTTCCCATCTCTTGTCATACAAGCAGTACAATACCCGTCGAAGTACCCATTCATTTACCTCGTAGGAGACGATAAGCCAGCTTCTATCTCAAACACTTGCTGCACGATGGAGATGCATCCATATTGAGGAAGATCCTTTCCCTTTTTATAGTCCTTAAATGTTTCAAGAGAAGATACTTCTCAAGGAAATAGTTAGACTATGTTTTCATTTTAATGTCTCCAGACGAGCATTAGCTTTTGTCCAGACAGTAAAGGAGCCCACTTTGTGCTTGCAGAATTTGCTCATAAGACACGTGTTGGATCAGGGAATGTATGAGGACGTGCTTTCTTTGTACAGGAAATTGCAGAACTTGTATTGCGGTTCAGACAATTATACTTATCCGTCTGTCATCAAGGCGTGCACTTTTCTTTCTGCTAGTCAAACGGGGAAGGAGATTCATTGTCACATATTGAGAAATGGGTACGGGGACAATGTTGTTTTACGAACTGCTCTGATGGATTCGTATGCTAAAAACGGAAACATGGAAGCAGCGTGCCATGTTTTTGATGGAATTTCCAAGAGAGACTTGGTTTGTTGGAATGCTTTACTATCTGGGTATTCTTCTAATGGACTCGACCATAAAGCATTTGAGGTTTTTCAGGAGATCCACATGAGACTGAACCCTAATTTAATCACCTTTGTGAGCACAATTCCTGTTTGTACTCGCTTAGGGGCTTTTGAGGTTGGCAAGTCTATTCATGGTTTGGGAGTTAAATTTGGGCTTTCATCTGATGAATCTTTTCTGCCAGCGTTGATCTCCATGTACTCTGAGTGTGAAGATTTATCTGCTGCTAGACTGTTATTTGGTTCACCAGCTGAAAAAAATGTGGTTATTTGGAATTCGATGATATCTGCTTTGACACAAAATAAGGATAGTGGTGAAGCCTTAAAATTATTTCAACAAATGTGCAGAACCCACTTAAGGCCTGATTTAGTCACTTTTATCTCTGTTCTTCCCTCATGTGACACTCTTGTGAATGTTGGTGAGTCAATTCATGCATGTACAATCAAACATGGATTTGAGCATCAGACTTCAATTACCACTGCTCTTATATCTATGTACACTAAAATTGAAGACCTAGAAGCCGCTAAGTTTTTATTTGATCAGATGTCCCATAAGACCTGTCTATCTTGGAACTCAATTATATCTGGCTATGTTAAAAATGGGTTCCCACAGATGGTTCTGGCTGCTTTATGGCAAATGCAGCTTGAAGGCTTGAAACCAGATTCAGTGTCTATAATTGGGGCTCTTTCTGCTTGTAGTGAATTGAAGGACATGCAGTCAGGTCGGGCAGCTCATGGATATGCTCTTCGAAATGGATATGATTGGAATATTAATCTTTTGAATGCACTATTGCATTTCTACTCAGATTCTGACCGGTTTTCTTATACCCTCAAGCTCTTTAATGTGATGCCATTAAAAAATATTGTTTCTTGGAATATACTGATAGCTGGGGCTGCTAGAAGTTATGACATGACTACTGCAATTGCCTTTTTGAATGAAATGCAACGAGAGAATGTGAAATTTGATTTGGTTACAGCTATTACCATTCTTCCTAATTTTTGTCAGAGTGGTGACTTGATTTTAGGCATGTCTATTCATGGCATGATGTTGAAAATGGGTTTTGGGTCTGATGTTTCTCTGGTTAATGCACTAATAACTATGTACTGCAATTGTGGGAATCTGGAGCATGCTCATTTGCTGTTTAATGGGATGCCAGTAAAGAGTATAGTCACTTGGAATGCTTTAGTGACTGGGCATCGTTACTGTAACTTGCATACAGAAGTGGTGAATCTCTTCAATCAAATGAAAATTGAGGGTCAGAAGCCAAATGACGTGACCCTGCTTAACATATTACCTTCTTGTCAAAGCGAAATACAGGGGCAGTCTATTCATGCCTTTGCTATTAGAACTGGCTTTATATTACATCCATCTCTTCTTACATCCCTCATTTGCATGTATGATGGTTTTGAGAATCTAAATTCCTGCTTATTACTGTTTACAGAGTCTGAGAAGCGAAATGTTGTTGTCTGGAATGTGATAATGAATGTTCTAATTCGGAATAAACATGCCAGAAAAACCTGCTCTTACTTTAGTGAAATGCTCTCATTGGGTGTAGAGCCAGACTCTATAACAATGTTGAGTTTGATCTCAGCTTGCATGCTGCTGGCTAGTCTTGACCTTGCAAAATCTATTATGGGATATATTCTCCCTAAGGGACTAGAGAGTGAAATCTTTGTTGCTAATGCCCTTATAGACTTGTATGCTAGATGTGGGGACTTACTGATGGCTAGAGAGATATTTGACAAGATGAAAGTAAAGGATGTGGTCTCGTGGAGTGTGATCATTAATGCGTATGGGATCCGTGGGAATGGCAATGAGGCACTCAACCTTTTCTCCATAATGGAATTTTGTGGATATGAACCTGATGATATAACATTCATTGGAGTCTTGTCGGCCTGTAGTCACTCTGGCTTAGTTGAAGAAGGCCAAAAGCTTTTTAAATCTATGGTAGAAGAGTATAAAATATTGCCCAGAATGGAGCACTATGCGTGTATGGTGGATCTTCTTGCACGAGCAGGTTACTTGGATGAGGCATTCGAGTTTGTTAAGAGACTACCGGCAAAGCCATCAGTGAGTATGCTGGAGTCTTTAACTGGTGCTTGTAGGGTGCATGGTAATGCTGCACTTGGGGAAGAGATTGCTGGATTAGTGACTGAGTTGGGACCTGAAAGTTCTGGTTCATATGTTGTGTTTTCTAATGTTTATGCTGCAGCTGGAAGATGGAGTGATGTCTTCAGACTCAGGTCTGATATGGGAGGGACAGGACTAACCAAAGTCCCTGGTTTTAGTCTAGTTGAGGCCTGAACCCATTTTTACCAGTTTTCCTACTGAAGATGATCCAGTTCTTATCTGTGCCTCCATAGAGTTGCAGTTTGGGAACAGTTAAGTCAGCTGCAAATGGGCCAGACCCAGAGGAACTATCAGGTCAGTTTTGCTTCACCCTTTAAAGACTGAATATTAGCATTTACTTGGTTATTGAATTAGTTTCTAAATTTGGCTGAAATTTCAGAACAAATTCAAAACTTCTAGCTCATAAAATTACAGATGAGGTAGTTGATGTAATCTAAGCATTCTCATATTCAAGTAACTGAAACAGTCTTGAGTCCCATGTTGAAAGGATCCTTTGTTATGGAATAAATAAAAAAACATCTTTTTTACTGGTAGAAGTAGAAATCGCAGTTGTCTTTAGCTTATTTATTGACATGGATACTGTTAGTGTTTATGTCGTCTATGTTGGCTTTGTTAGCAACTCGAAGCTGGTGCTTCAAATATAATTCAGTATGCTGACAATTTACAGCCACATATGGACATCGATCGTATAAGATTCAGATAAATTTCTCTTTTCTGCAATGATGTCTTTGCAGTGCATCACCATCACACTCTCAGGCTATGAAACTAGGGATGTGATTTGTTGATTAGGGAGCGAGTTGGGACCTGAAGGTTCAGGTTAGATTGTGGTGCTTTCTAATGTTTATGCTGCAGCTGGAAGATGGAGTGGTGTCTTCAGGCTCAGGTCTGATATGGGAAGGAATACCCATTCATTCTATGCCTGCATAGTGCTACGGTTTGGGAACAGTTATGTCAATTGCAAGCGGGCCAGAAGAACTAGCAGGTCAGTTTTGCTTCACCTTTTAAAGACTGTAAATTTGCATTTACATGTTTATTGAATTGGTTTCTAAATTTGGCCACAATTTCAGAACAAATTGAAAATTTTGAGATAATTAACTTACGGAAAAGGTGGTTGAAGTAACTAAGCATTCTCGTATTCAAATAACTGAAACAGTCTCATGTACCTTGTTGAAAAGATCGTTCTTTTTTTAAATAAAGAAAACTACTTTTTACTGATATTAGTAGAAATGTTGTCTTTTGCTTATTTATAAAAATGGATACAGTTAGCATTTATGTTGCACCATGTTGGCTTCGTTAGCAACTCATAATTGGTACTTCATATATACTTCAATAGTCGGACACTTGACAGCCTCTTATGGGCATCTGTCATATAAGATCCAGAAAAAACCACTTTTGTCTGCAATTAATGATGGTTGCATTGCATCACCATCACGATCTTGGGCTCTCTTCACCTCAGCCATCTCTGCTCAAATCAAAGTATCTTCGATAGACTGTTGTTGCTTCCATGTCTTCCTCACCTTCACAAGCCTTCCCTCAAATTTCCCTCTTTCTGTCTCCCACGGTAGTCTCATGTTTTCAATTTCTCCATCTGTCGAGATGCACCTCGCCCTGACCTCTTCCTTCCTTCCTCTCTCCTAACATCCAATACTTTGCTACTGGAAGGATCCTTGCATGACTATGAGTCAGGATCATTCCTTCCTCTCTCCCCTCAATATTTGAATCTGGGTCCTCTGCAAGGATCCTTGCAAATGAATTTGGTACAAGGAGTCTATTTACATGACTCCTGCCACTTATTCTGAAAACCCAAATGAAGTAAAAGTAGTTGTTTGTCAAAGTTAAATGATGTTTTTGAAAGCTGAGGGAAGGTTGTGATATCCATATGCAGGGCAGAAGACAGAAGATTGATGACTTGCTGCTCCTGTTGTCATGTGTTTTTGCTTTCTTCTAAAATGATATTTAATTTCATTTTTCTTAGATCTATTGCCAAATATTGTGGGTTCTTGGCTTCTTTTAATGTTATGAGACATTGAGTAGTTATTAGTCACCTTCACCAATCAACTTGGTGATGAAAATGTTTGACTGCATTTGTAGATTCTGCCTTTCCTCATCCCTTTGTTATCCTCCTAAAGCCAAAAACCTAGGGGGAGGGGGTGTTGTGGGTGTTGCTACGTCCAAAGAAATAAAGTGCAATACAAAGAAGACGCAATACTCATAGTGCACAACTTTTTATAGTGGTTCACAACCGAAATTTAAGCTACTACGTCCAATCCAGAATTGTCTCCACACTTTGGAGTTAAAACCACTCAGTCACATAGCCGAGTGACACTTACAACAAAGAGGCCACAAAACCCAATTACAACAACTTCTCACAAATGAACTTACAAGTGCTCAACTAGGCTACACTAGCCTAGACCTACAAAGGGTTTTTATAGAAACTTAACTAGGCTACACAAGTCTAGACCCACACAGGAATTCACAACAGCTATAGGTAATAAAAACCCTACCAATTTTTGCACAACACACTTTGCAACAACTCAATTACATACAAAAAGGCTTTCTAATTGATGTGAGTTGAGGTTTTGGTCTTGCCTGCACTAAACTTAACCAATTACAGTAGATTCAGTGTCTCCTGTAGGTTGATTTTATAGTGATAAGCACAAAAAAAAAAACTCTTATTATGTGCCTTTCGGCGTAGTATGCAAAGTCAAATGATTTAAAATCAAACTCAATCTCAATACTCGAATGAAGATTTTAAATGTTGGCTCAATTGATAGCAACCCCCAGTGAAGTAATTGATTTGAAGAATAACAACCCAAGGAGATTTGTCAAACTCAACTAATGAAATTAATGTCAAAGACACAAATTCAGCCTCAAGTTAACAAGTACAATGATTGAGATTGATTTATATCTTAACTTCTATAATAGATATTAAAATGTAGGTCAATTGTGCTTAGCCCGATAAAATTATAGCTTTATTAAGTGTCAAGTTTGAAAATCGGAGCTCAAATTCACTTGCTGGATAAAATGATTTGAAAATAAAGAAATCAATTCCAAAACAAATCTAGGCTAAGACAAATAAAAATTATTAAAGTAATAGCTGTGGTGTGCGTATCATTTTGGAAAACTTGATGGATTGAGCTTCTAATACTAAAACCTACCTCCAAAGAAGTATGGGAATCCTTTTGTAAGGGCTGTGATACTGTGGTATGCTTCATCAAACACAAATAAGGCAAAAAATTGCATAAATAGACAACTTGCAATGTTCTAAAAACTAGTCATTTGAAAAACCGATGCGAATTGTACTAAAAAAACTAAGAGAAATAGCTAAGTTTTCTCATGAGCTTTTGATCATAGGGTAGGTCACTTTATTTGGTGACCTAATTAATCTGTATTGATGCTTGAGAGATCTTCTTGACAACATTATGGGTCACCTTGTTCGAACCATGTTTGGTCAAAGGACCTTATTCAAACAACTTCCTTCCAGTAGTTTTTTGGTGCCATTTCTTTTTCGATCAACCTTTGACCAATGCCTTTGTTTTGCCAGACCTTGTTCGATTTCTAAAAAAAAAATCTCCTTTTATTTTATCTTTTTCCCTTTAACTAGCTACATATGCAAGGGGAGAGAGACACATGGCAATACTTTTTCCTCTTCCTATAAGAGTATAACACTTCATTTCATCCATTTTGAAATAGTGTCACCTATTTTCTTTAGGTAGAGTTTTCCTACGACGCCATGTGTCATTATTGTGACTTCCTTCTTTGCGTAGGTGGCACTTTCTTGTAATGCTATATGTCAATCAGGTGCCACCTTCTTTACTTATCTAGTGCTTAGGTGGCGCTTGAGTGGCATTCTTCTCCTAATTCAATTTTGATTGTGGCCCATCCGATCAAGTTTGTCTTACCTATTGATTGGGCTCTGGTCTCAAGAATCAATCCAAATCTTGGCAGAAAATTTGATTTTGATTGTTGATTTTTTTTTTAAAAAAGTTTATATTCTTTGACAATCGAAAATTTTGACTACCAGTGGTCTTCTATTGATGAAACTCCATTCATCTTGATCATTGATTAATGTCGACAATCTCGATCATTTATTGGGGTTCTAATTTTGATGATTAAAGTTTATCTCTGCACTTATATAGTCATTTTATCATGATTCTATACATTGCTGCAATCTTTCATCTTTCAGTCGTATTTCATACCTATTTCTGCCATGTTCTTCTTCAGCCTCTCAATGTCTTCATCGCTCAACCAATTTTGGTAGCCGACTTGGATGCTGCCAATGGAAGTAATGGAACAGAACAAAGGTAAGCTAACCTTTCCTAATTTGATTTCATTCAACCCTATTCTCTACAGATCCACATTCTTTTAAAATTTCATGGTGTCATCTGTTATTCTGTTTTTGTGCTATCACTGATTGTTAATCTTATGTCGTATAGATTCAATGAGCCTTTTGTTTCTTAAAAAAATAAAAAATGAGACGAAATATTCTATATAAGTTGTCTATGATTTTCAGATTCTTTCGCAGTGGTCTGCAATTGATGTGGAGTTTAGCAACTACTTTACACTATTTTTGCAATATCATTGCTATCATGGCTATTTTGGGGTGTCATGATTGTTGGAATATATATTTGATGTCTCTAGGTTGTCTGAGAAGCTTCCTGAAGAATCTCGTCTTTATAGTTGACCCCATGCTAGCAACAAGTATGTATTTTTACTTACATGAGTTAATATTTGAATTGACTCTTCCTGACATTCACATTAGTGAGATAAAACAGGATATCTAGTGATGATGTTATTGTGTGGAAGTTGATGTATAGGTTGCTAAATATTTAATACTATAATAGTTTTATTGTAGGAAATTCTCATAAACCTTGGTTAGAATCAAATTGATTATTTATTTTTATTTTTCTCATATCTTCCAATAATGCTTTTATTTGCAGAAACTTTAATTTGATTTGAGATTTTTATTTGATGTATCTTTAATAATGTTCTAGGTGACACAATAGTCGCTGCAATTTAAATGGTTAAGGATAGTGGAGTCGGAAACAAGCAAATAAACGTGGTAAAATTTTTGTTTTGTTTTTATTTCTTCTTTCTTTTTCTTTTGTTGGTTCTTGTTTAACTCACATTATGCATGAAATGGTAAAGAACTCAAGTCTGTGTTGTTTTATACAAACTTCTCTATGGAACTAGAGCCATCTGTGATTTCCTCTCTCATTCAATTTTTTTAATTTTACCTGCTTATCCCTTTGCCTTACTCTTTTATTTTATTTTCTATCTCCTCCAATTGTCGAATAAATAGATTTCAAGTGTCAAAATAGATGGATCAGTAGGAATTTGTACGCTTACTTGACAACATCCAACTACAATAAATTGGTACATAGGGTTTACATCCATTTCAGTTTTTTTATCAAGGTTGAAAAAAAAACAAAAATAGCATTGAAGTTTTCCTTTGTTGTTTACTGAGTAATTTAGGTCCACATAGAGTTTGGGTGGCCACATTTAGGCTATTACCTCATTTGCATTGCAAAATAAACTCCAGTCCCAACTGAAAGGAAGGTTAAACTGGAAGATTATATTTGCATTTACTGGGGCTTAAGAAACTTGATCATTCTTGGATCTTAACATACTTTCACTACTCAGCAAGCTTCAGATTCTGCTAATCTAGGTTGAATGTGTGGATACTTGGAACTCTCACGAAACTGTCATGTATGTAGGTTGGTGAACAAACTATTCATAAAAATGTAACGTAGTAAAAGATAAAGATTTATAGAAAATTTCATATTAACTCTTTTTTGAATTAATACCTGGGCAAGTGAACTTTCTTGATGATTTTTTTTACTAAATAAGTGGGAGTTTTATACTGTTTTTTGTGTATTGAGTGTGTATAGAACTAAGGTTACATAAGATTTAATTTTTTAACCTGGTTTATACCATCATCCTCGCATCCCTAGCACATTAAAAGGTTTTATGACAATTTTTTTGTTGTTTGAACCTCTTTGTCATTACACTACAGATATCTGTTGTTGTTGCCCTTCCGGCTCTCCATAAATTTTGAAAATTTGAAGTTTGTCACCTGTTCTTTTTCTTTTTGTCGATCATCAACTCACCAATTTAGCTGCCTTGAACATGATGGAGGTGTTTCTGGAAAATCCTAAATATATAGGAACTTCATAAAAAATAATATCACTACTATTTAGTAGCTCCTATCGTTTAACATGTTGCACTAAAATTTGTACATGGTGGCCTAATACAGGTCAAATCTCCATCCTTGTAGCAGGGAAATTTGGAGATTCATGTGAAAGATGTCACAAACTTGAAAGCCAAATATTTAAGCCAAACATTGTCACCTTAGTGTCTATAAGGCTCAGTCTTATAAAACCCTAGCTGGACAGTGACAAAATCGAGTTCAGTCTTTTGCGGTGCAATATAACAACCCTCCTTCCTAGAAGGAACCTCTACCATGTTACAACCACAAGGGGAGGAGAAGGGTAACGGCCCTCTCTCACCCTCCACCTCTTTGTGAGAGGATAGGGTATCTTTCTCGGACAAAGAAAATACATTAGGTGATTTTAGATGGAGAGATGCTCCTCTTGATTTAATTTGTTTTACTATAATCTTTATTGCTTCTTCGTTATTTTCTCACTATGAATTGTGATTCTAAAGTGTTAACATAGCATATACTATTTACAAGTGTTCGAAGGATTTAAAAATTAAAAATAAAATATTTAGTATCTCAGTTGATGATGTTGTGTATAATGATGTTTGTTTGAGAGTTTTGAAAGATAATTTGTCAAAAAAAAAAAAAATGGAAATTGTTTAGTGGTGGAAAGTTGTTTCATGTGTGTTCATATTCTAAAGTTATTAGTTCAAGATGATTTTGGTGAAATTAAAGTTATCATTGAGAATATGCATAAGAGTATCAAATCCTTTAATGTCTAAAACAAGAATTCACATTTTTGTTCTTGAAATTGTGCAGCCGTTATAACTAGGTGCAAAAAAGGTTGGTCATTAATTGTCCAACTCGTTGAAACTCTACTTATAACATGTTGTCTTGTGCATTAAAATTCAAAGATGTATTTCCTAGATTTCGAGATAAAGAGTCAACTAATGATTGTTTGTCAAGTTTGATGAATTGGAAAATGTTGAAATGGTGTGTGAAATTCTAGAAATGTTTAATGCAATTACTAATATCATTTATGGGAGTGACTATCCTACTTGTAATTTGTACCTTAGTGAGATATATAGGGTAAAAAAAATCTGAATCTTAATTCTATGAATGAAAATGTTTTCATTAGGATAATAGTTAGTAAAATAAAAATGAAATTTGAGAAGTATTAGATTGAATGCAATTTGTTAATGGTTATTGTTTCAGTTTTGGATTCAATGGTCAAAATAAGATTGATTAAAATGTATTTTCCACATATGTATTTTGAGGTGTTTCCACAAGTTGTAGGACACGTTTTTCATCAAGTTCAAGTTGGTTAAAGTTAATGATTTATGTGAAACAAGTGGAAGTAATGAATTCACCAAAATCAAAATTAGATGAAGCAATATATATTTATAAGGAAACTTTACAATATGATTTTGATGTTTTTAGAATGGTGGAAAGTGAATAACTTAAAATTTCGAGTATTATCTATGATGACAGTAGATTTTTGTAATTTTCATATTTGAAGTAGTCTCAGAGTCCACCTTTAGTGTTGGTGGTAGAGTAATATACCTATATTGTTCTTTCTTGGCACCAAATACAATTCAAGCTTTGATTTGTGGCGTTGATCAGATATAGGTTTTTCATGGTATTAAAAAAATAAAAAATAAACTAATATTAGATAATTATTCATTATGATATTTTTCTTGTGAATATTTTGGTTTTATTTATTAAATTTTTGTTTGATGCTTTTAACCTAAGAAGAAGTTTGTGTAGATAATGCTACTTAGTACAATTCATAGATTGCAAACCCAATTCCAACAATTTCAAACATAGACCGGTTCGGTTTGGTTTGATTCGGTTTGATTGGATGCCACCGGTTGATGTTGGTACTACCAAATATAATTCAGTTCGCGGACAATTTGCAGCCACATATGAGCATCGGTCATGTAAGATACAGAAAAATCTCTCCCTGCAGCTATGATCGTTGCACGTTTCCATCACAATCTCACGCTCTTCTCTTCACCGCCGCCGCCTTCGATCAAATCAAAGCGTCTCCGACCGCCCGTAGTTTCGTCCATGTCTTCCTCGCCTCCGCGACCCTTCCTCGAATTTCCGTATCTCTCCGCCTCCCACCGCAATCTCATGTTTTCCCTTTTCTCCTCCATCGAGACCCGCCTCGCCCCTGACCTTCTTCCCTCCTCCCTCCCTCCTGACGTCCAATATTTCGAAAGTGCTACTGGAAGCTCCAAAGGTACCCTCGATATCCTGGAGGGTAAAGAAGGCTCCAAGGTAACCGCTTTCCTTCTGTTCCGTCTGAACTCCTATACTAATTTGGTGCAACGGATCCTGTAACATAGTTTTTACATAGTCAAATTTCCCATTGTTAAACTTCCTTGTTCTTTCTGGTTTTTCTTTTCCACTCTGATTTCCGCATCTTTTTACATGGTATAGAGCATTAAGTATTTTTTTTATAATTTTTTGTACTTCTTAATAAAAGCTTTAGATTTCTCCATTTATACTAATTTTATTTTAATCTATCATTTCAATTAGATAGAATGATTTTTAAAACATTTTTCCCATGTTCTGGCGGAAAATGTAAACAGGGAAACAGCGTCTATCGCCGATTTTCCGGCGTCTGAAAAGTTTAAATACCTCTGTTGGACCTTGAAGACGAGCCAGCGTATCCCGCGCGGATAGCCACGCTGGCTCGCGAAATTTCGGGCTCAGAAACTGTGGACAAACATTATTTGATCCTCCCATCTCTTGAAGATCCATGTCTTTTTCGAATCTGAAGCATATTTGGATCTAATTCCCCTGTCAACAGGTAGATTTCATATTGGGTTCTTGGATTCACTGCGATCTTCCAACCGGGTCATCCCTCGACATCACCACGCTCTTCGCTTTTCTTAGTACAGCGACAGATGCCCCCCATCTGCTCCTCGAGTTCATCCAAAGCAGCCCAACTTCGCTCATCCTCATCATCGACCTTCTCCCTCGTAAAGACCTCGTTCTTCATCCCGAATACCTCCAAACATTTTACGAGAGCACCCAACTGGAGAAACAACGACAGAGCTTGTCAAAACTGTCAGAGGTAAAACCATTCCTCTCATCGTCGCTTTACATTCGGAGCGTATTATCTCCGACAGCCTTATCCATTAGCATCAACTGTGGATCCGAGGAGGGGGCAAGGAGGCTGGAGGAGCTGGTGGAAGGCCACCTGAACGGAGTTGCTAAGCAAATAGTGCAGATATGGTTGGACGGGTGCGCCTGTGGAGAAGAGAGAGAGGTGGGAGAGGACGAAAGGAGGGTTCTCATCAAAAGAGATAATTTGGTCAAAAGGAAAGCAGTGGAGATCGATTTGGCCGCAAATTTGCCCAGGTTGTTCGGGGAAGAGATTGCAGGAAGAGTAGTTGCAGCTATACAGAAGGTATTTGGTGTTTGAATGCACAATTATACAATAAAGATGAGGAATTTTGGTCATTCTCCCGGTTGACACATTTGTAACATCACTGGTAAGCACATCTAAGTGCTTTTAATATTACCATGCACAATATGAGGAGAAAAAAAAACAACCTGGGTCATTTCGAGGGATCAAAACAGGTCAAAGACGTTTACTGATTCCTGAAGCTATTTTTGGAACAAACAATTCAGTACGGTTCAACCCGTATCAGAATCCTGCATAGCCACGAAGAAGGAAAAAACCAGTTGAAGTAGAGAAAACCCTCAAAAACTCTTGACCCAACTGCATTTGGAATTTTTTTATTTCCAAACATTTTGTTCAACTAGCTGCAGATTACTTCAGAACCATACTTTTCAAATTTGATAATTACTTCAAAAGCATTTCTGAACCTTCAAGCACAATTTCCGAAGAATGGTAAGGATAGGGACTTTTGACACACCTGGTTCAGTGTTTTTACCTGCAATTCGTTTTAGTTGTTGTTTATTGTAAATCCAAACTTCCTGTTCCAAATTGTAATCTAAATAAGGCTAACAGGCTGGTCTACTTCCAACCCAGAGCGCATTATCCAAATTTTGTCATGGGCAAAATCAAAGGTAACCGATAAGAGTGGTATCAAGTGGAGCCAAACCGAACCAAGCTCGAATCTGCATATGTTTGAAGTTGAGTTCAGTCTCGAGCTTAAAATTGGAATAGAGGTCGAGCCCAAAAATTTAACCGAATTAGAGTTCAAGCTCGAGTTTGGTTCAAACTCTAACATATATTCAAGAGTACAAAAAAAAAAATTATAAAAAACAAAAAAAAAAAATATTGTGATGAAGTGCAAAGCTATGAGTCAAAGGTTGTATAAATGCATTTATATGTTATCTAGAAACGCATATTAATTTGTTTTGCGCCCACCCAGATTTGGACGGCGTAAACTTAGATTTGTTTGAACGCACGGAGGGCTATTATCCGTCAATTTTCTTTAAAAATTCTGGTTTTTTTATATTAATTTAAGAATTAGATTTTTTTTTTCACTCAAACTTAGAATTTGAATTGGACACTTAAAAAATTCAAATCGGAACAAAAGAATTGGGGTACAATATGTTACACCATTTTTGGTCGGTTTAAGTTGAAATAAGAATTTAGTTAAAAAAATAAAAATAAATAAATAAAAGAATTTATTGGGTTTTATATATTTAAAATTAAATTCATGTCGATTTGGATCTTGTTGTTGACTTTTGACCGCTCATGCGACCAAGTTGATCCCATCCCGTACAGCTTTGACTTTTGTAACCAAATATATCTGGTGAATACGGATCTAGCTTTTTGCGGCGCGGTTCCGTTGATCTGTTCAGTTTCTTCGAATCCGAGTGTGAACCCGAAACCCGAAACGTGTCACAGACAGCCAGTCGACAGCTCAGCATCCTGTCTGCTGGGTCCGGCAACATTTACTCTGCTCGGGCACCCATGACTTGTAAGTACACGCATCGCCTACCCAACCGGCCACACGTCAATGTCACTGCCTGGGCCCATATCCTTTTGTCTTTTTCCTCAGCCTCTCAACTATATAAGCGTCTCCGCTCTCGCTTTTATGGGGTCTCATTTGCGTCTCGAGCGAGAACGACCGTGGCAGAGCTCGTGTTCACCACCAGTCACAGCGGTCCGTCGGACGACGCCATGACGGAAAGATGCCGGTCGTGCGGCAGAGGCGTAGAGGGCTGCTTGGGCTGCCAGTTCTTTCCCGACGACGAGGATCACAGGAGGAAGAAAAAGAAGTTCCGTGGAGTTCGGCAACGACCGTGGGGGAAGTGGGCTGCGGAGATACGGGACCCGAGGACTGCCACCCGCAAGTGGCTTGGAACGTTTGCGACGGCAGAGGAGGCAGCGAGAGCTTACGACAATGCGGCTATAGAGTTTCGCGGCGCTCGAGCGAAGCTCAATTTTCCGTTTCCCGACCCAGAAGACGCCGAACCAGAACCACAACCGGCCGCAAATATTTTGCCCGTTCCACATTCACAGAACGAAGAAGAAAGTGGGCATGATTTCTGGGTCGACGTTCTACGAGGAGAAGATGATCAGTTCATGAAGACGATGAATGTCCAGCAATCTCAACCGCTCATCGTCCCGACAGCCTCCGTTACTGTGACCACGGGTTTCGGCAACCTCCCAGTTCATCCAAAGTACTAATAATTGAAGTGATTCATGTAATGAACCTCGATTAAGTTTCCGAAATGGAGAAACATTGACTCAATTAAATAGATACAGTCCACTCGGCAGAGGAAACAGTCAGACCGCGCCTAAACGGGGAGAAGACGAAGACACGTGTCAAATAAGGAGGCATTCCACGTACAAAAAGCGATATCTGATGTAGAGAGATTCTATTGGAAAGATTCTGGAAGGAAAAGAAACAGAAAAAGCAATAAAAAAATGTTCTGTTCTTCACGTGGGAGACAAGAAATTAGGAAAAACACAGAAAGATTTGGAGCTTGTGATCTGCATTTAACAGGTGATTAACATAGGTAATCTCAAATTCCAACTAAGACCGCGGCTCATGTAAGCCACCTCTATGAGTCTTAAAAACTTCTTTTATTTCTCCGCTCCTGAGCGTCTTTTCCTGGTTGACGGTAAAAGTTAGAACCATGATAACGATTGGTCGGGTGGGTAAAGGGGTGGCACTGACTCGAGTCGAGCCCGTATTTTTTAGTTATAATTTAAATATTTTAAACTCAAACTCAGAGCTTAAAACTTGATCCCAATAATTTAACCGAGTTCATCACAATATTTTATTTATTTATTTATTTTAAAATTTTAATTATAGGTTGGACATCGAACCTGGATCGAGCTCAAGCTCAAACTTGATTAAAATTTTTAGACTCGAGCTTGATTCCAATTTTAAGCTTGAGCCCACTAATTCGAAGTATTCAAATCAAACAAAGCTGGAACATATGAAGGTTTGAGCTAGGCTCGACGCAATGCCACCCTTAGTTTTAGGTATTCTCTAACTACCCCATTAACAAACATAAGATATGCGGTGATTAGTTAATAGACACAAAGGTTTACTCAGTTTGATTAATTAACGATGCTTATCATTGGTACGTAGGGGAAGTAGACGGAGAAGATAAATTAACGAGAAAGCTGCAGCTGTGAGGCTTTTCTTAGCCGCAGACAAACCGTGGTTACCGTGGCCTCTAGAAACTGGAACGATTTTCTCAAGGGAAAAAGCGAAAACAGGATGGGAGGGAGTAGGGGTGGCTTCGAATCGAGCCGGCTCACGAGCGGCTCAAGTTCGGCTCGATACCGGCTCGGTTCGATTTGTTATGGGGGGGGGAATTTTTTCCTCCCCACGTCACCGCCGAGCTCCTCCCGTCGGCTGTTCGCCTGCCGTCTCTACCGCCATCGCAGCTGCTCGCGGGCCACCTCAGTGGCCGTCCGTTCGATTTCTTCCTCTCCTCGCCACCGCCTCTGTTTCTGTTGCCGTCACCTCTGTCGCAGCCGTCATCCCCAATGACAAGTCCTCTCTAGCACCGTAACCCCCTTCCCTCCGCGTTGTCTCGGTGGAAAACCAGAACCTAACTTCAGGGGAGAAATAATCTCCCCCCTCCCCCGCACGAAGATGATCTCGCAAGTGCGAGATCATAAAGTAAAAAAAAAAAAAACATTTTTCTCTCGAAAAAATTATTAATAAATTTTATAAAAATAATTTTCTATAAAATATTAGTGTCTCATATTTTTTTAAACATTTTTCTAATTGAAATTTTTTATTAAAAATCATATAATTTTCTAAGTAAGATTTTCGTACCAAGATAGGGTAGAAAACTGTATAGAAAATTTTTGAATAAGTATTTAACAGCTAATGCTGTAATACTTTTAGCATGAAGCAATTTTCATTATAATTTTGTGTTTGATATTTTATTTAATTAAAAATTTATCGATAAGTATAATAATATATTAGATTGATTATTAATTTTTATTTATTTCCCTAGAAGAGACAATAAAAGGTCCATTTAACTTTCCTAAGAAAATTTTAAAATATTTCTTGTAATTTTCTAATAAGTCACTAATAGTAATAAGATTTTATTTAAAGGTCTTTTTGGGAATATATATCATAGGAAAAATATTTTTAGTTTTTCCTAGAATATAAATTTTCATCTAGGGGGATTCAAAAATTACAAAAGAAGTTAGACAACAATTGAAGTAAAAAAGATTAATATTGGTGCATTTTAATCCATTATTGAAATTCAATCCTAAACCTCCCCTATCATTATATTTTTTTAAAATGTATGCATAATTTTATATATAATTTATTCAAAGCCACCCCTACGGGTGAGATCATAAACAAGGAAAAAGAAAACTCTTTGTCCCTTCCTCATGGCTCTTAAAGAAATTGAAAAAATATTTTAGTAGAAATACGTTTCTAGAGACTATTAGTGGTTTTTTCAATAAATGTTAAAAAACATTTTTAGTAGAAATATAGGGACCATTAGTGCCTCATGTTTTTTCAAAATATTTTTTTAATTATAAATTCTTTTTAAAAAATCATGTAATTTTCTAAGTAAGATTTTCTTGCCAAGATGGGTTAGAAAACCATATAGAAAAATTTTGAATAAGTATTTGACAGTTAATGATATAATACTTTGAGCATGAGGTAATTTTTATAACAATTTTGTGTTTGACATTTTATGTGATTAAAAATTTATCGATAAGTATAATAATATATTAAATTAATTATTAATTTTTATTTATTTCCTTAGAAAAGTCAATAAGAGGTCCATTTAACTTTCCTAAAAAAAATTTAAAATATTTCTTGTAATTTTCTAGTAAGTCTCTAATAGTAATAGGATTTTATTTAAAGGATTTATAATTTTTATTTGGGTGATTGTAAATTGATAGTGATATTTCATTTAATTTTGTTGTGTTTGATTATTGTATGGAATTTATTTATAATGTTATGCAGTGCATGGAGTGTAAAAACAATTTCATGGAGTGTTTATGGAATGTATAGACAATTTTATGGAGTGTTTATGTAAGTATTATGTATATTGATTATGCCCAATTTTAAGTAGAGGTCATGCCGAATTTTATACAAGTATTATATATATATATAGATTATGCTCAATTTTAAGTAGAGGTTATGCCCAATCTTATACATGTATTATATATATATATATATATACATATATATATATATATATATAGGTTATGCCCAATTTTATGTAAAATGTATGCATAATTTTCTATATATTTTATTCAATATATATTTTTTAAAAAGTTTTAAATGTATGTTGAAGCTCGAGCTCGGCTCGAAGCTCAGCTCGAAATATTTAAATCAAGCTCGGCTCAAACATAGGCAGGTTAGGGCTCGGCTCGGATCGATACCATCCCCCTACGAGGGAGTAGTCCACGTGATAATGAAGCTACTAATCAGTGCTAATTTTTCAGATGCGTCACATGGGAAATACTAATTATAAGGTGACGGCGCCAAATGATAAAGTTGACGGTGATGGAAAGCCCAACATGCAAAAGTCGATCAGCAATATAACTGCTACTTACTAAAAAATTGTGAAAGTGTGTTTCGGTTCACGAAAACAAAAAAGGTATCTTTCAATCTCTGGATGAATCTTCCCCTCTGCACATAACTTAGGTTGCAATTCATTAGAAACCAACAACTTTGAGGCTAATTCACTTCAAAACAACCTGAAAAACAATGAACTGTGCACCTCGGTTCTGCATTAAGAACCCGAACCAGATAATGTCTGAATTATGGTTCTGTGCCATGGATTAGAGAGGTGCTCGATGAGGTTGTCGATAGGACCGGCATGGGTGACTTGAGCTTGCACAATGAAACCCATCATAGCTACCATGGCCAGCCTCCCTACAACCAGATCTCAGATTCATATGGCAAACTTTCATCTTCTCACAACTGTAAATTGCAGTATAAACAGTATTCTAATTCATACCGTTCTTTATTTCTTTGAGTTTCAAATCATGGGCAGCTTTTATATCTTTAGCCAGACCAAGTGGGTTCAGCAGAGGACCTCCTGGATACCTGTTGGATGAGATTAGTCACTTTCTTTCTTCTAATTTGACAAATGGAGGAAACAGAGGTCTCTTACCCTGAGCTTTGAGACTTACCCAGGTTCTAAGCCTTCTAGTGCAGCTTCCAGTCCAAAGAAGGTTCCTTCTTTGGCTTGAGATCCAGGACTTTTGAAATCCATATACCTTTTAGTCTCCACAAATCTGCTCAACTATAGAAAAATATTGGTAGAAAGAAGCAGAACAAGAGTAAAAACAAATTAATACTGCTCTTAGTTGCCCTTTTTATGGCACAATCATGATGAGACAGTAGCATCAGTCAGAAAAATGTTCAGAAAAGAGAGTAAGTTCTCAAGTCTAAGAAGCCCTTTCTAAGTTTGACTGGCCTCACCCCATCAAGAGTAGTTGGATGATGAAAAGGGTTTCTGTGCTGGCAAATTCATACTTCACAGCTCCTGCTTCATACCAAATTGGAATTTTGCTGATTCCTGTTACTCGAAGTAACTATATACACAACGACAAAGAGATCAATTCCATAAGAGACTCTGCTTGGAATCTTTGAAAATTGGAAACGAAGGCGAGCGACAGAACTTGCTGGAAATCATTAGTTTAAAACTTTAACCACATGAATTTGGAACTGTTTATAACGATAACAGTGGGAATTGGGAGTAACAGGAAATACTCACGTCAGTTAAAAGAATTCCGGCCACTCCGGCCATCGCAAAGCGGCCATGTACAAGCTCTGCCTGTACATACCATCTTAAGCTTTCAGGATCCTCTCCTAGACCAAGAGGGTCGAACCCAAAATCGCCAGCAAGACTGCATCAGAGTTGGAAATTTCCCTCAATAAGAACTACACATGATTGCGAAAAAATTGAACAAATCAATTTTATTCTATATTGAGAATGCGAATGGGCTTCCCCGTTCCTGGAAAACCGACAGAGTTGAGTCACTGGAACGAGGTAATTTTTGCAAGAAGGAAAAGGCGAAAATTAATGATGATTCAGAAAACTAAAATGTCATGGCTATATTCTCCTCCTTTAACGGCCACCCATTTTGACGTTCTGCTCAAAAACTCCACTGAAAGCTATAACTGGAGGAGGATAATGGAAGGACGAGAGAGGACGGGGAAGGAAAACCCACGTTCCATCGAGGTGAGGAGGAGGGTCCAGACCAGGAAGCCAAGTAGCACGCTGGGCTCGTGTCAAAAAAGAAGCAGACGATCTATGCGGAGCAAGAATTGCAGGATTGCAGGGAGCAATCCCCTTCCACGGGCGAGAAGAATCGAAGGTAGAAGCAGAGTTAGGGACGAGCAGAGCTCTTCCCAACATGGAAACTGCCATTTCCCCCCCTGAATATTCTAACTTCAGAGACCACCCATTGCCTTTATATGTTATCCATAATGTTTGAAAATTTCGTCTCGACCATTCCTATATCTTATTTCTTCAAATCAGGAGTATTTTTCTTTTCTGTTTTTTTCACGGTAATTCTAACCCAATCACTCCCTGTTTTTCATCTTTCGGCTATTTCTGCAGAACGGCGATCCTCTTTTTAGCGGATTCCCGACACATCGGTAAAAAGAGCAATTTCTAACCATGGAACAGATTTTTCATCACGAATCCAACATTTTTCTACTAGAGATAAGAACTGGTCTAGCACATAATCATTTCAAACCATGGAACAGATTTTTCATCACCATAAAACAGGTCCATTCACAGTAACAAAGAGTTGAACAATGTAAAATACAAAGGGGCTACATCCAAAACGTACAAGAGTCTACCGAGGCCATAAGATGCCCTAATTCACAAAATCATAAGCAAGGCAGGTTGTCATCTCCTGCCTGATATACTGAAAGAGCTAACTTTCATGGGTGTGGCCACCACCAGCGGGGCCTCAGGGGAGTCGCTGACTGCAAACTTGTCGTGCATGAATCGACTATCAACGATGGATTCATCCTTGGGAACGATCTTGTAACAGTAACAGCTCTTTAAGCCTTCTCGGTTCTGGTAGCATCCGTGATTGCTGTTCTTCACTTGCTGGAAGTTCCAAATGATGCTGAATTTGCCCACACTGGCAACTAGGTGACGCTCCTGCTTTCCGTTCTCCGTGACCTGGTAAGGAAACACCATAAAAGAATACTAGAATAAGATAACATTCGCTAGATTGAAGAAGAGAATGTGGACCGTCTCTAAAACTCATGTCAGATATGACCCCCCCAAAAAAAAATCCAGCATGTCTTTCAATCAGATATTCTCTACCACAAAAATAAATGCAAACAAAACAGCGATCACAAACAGCATCATCATACAAATGCTCTTAGGCAATACCCAAAAATAATAACAAATTCTTTTTTACCAGAACAGTTTTTGAAACAAATTCTCAGTGAACTGGCCAGTTTTTTATCCAAAAGATAATGAAATATAACAGTCTTAACAGTCTGAGACAAGATGAGACAATCCCGCTATAAAAATATCATAATAGTAAACGTGGTGGGATATAAGATATTAAATTTCCAAAACATTGCATCATTAAATCAAGGAAAAACACTATTCAAAAGCCTAAGGTAGATAATTTCTTAACTAGCTAATCTACACAATAATAGAGCAAGTGGAACACAAAAAATTGATATATTGTAACTCCACAGACCGTCGCCCCTAACCAAAAATGCAAATTAAAATATGCTCTTTAATTGGAAAACATGCAATTTCAAATTGGACTGAACTTGACAAAAGTTGACTAAAGTTGGAAAATGGACCATGTTGACTGAAGTTGATACCTATCCTACAAGACGTAGAATAACAAACAAATTCATACATCTTAAAATTAAATTAGGTGAGACGAATGAAACAAACAAGAGGAGGAAAGATATATGATGTTTAATTATGAAACCACATCTTCATTTGGCCTGTTTTTATGTGTAGAGTGCCTGCAAATGATACTCCCAACATTTATCACTTCAATAAGCTATTTCCCCACACATTTACACATGGAAGTCCACTATGATTTCCCTATTTCTTTTGCTCATGCTATGTCAGTCAGTCTCCTTGCAACCATATCCTAACACTTAAAATTCATGTGATTTGATTTCCCAACTTCTTGCATATCATCGAATGGCTGGCTTCAGCATGCTCTCTTCATCTCATCCTCAATTTTTATGCCCTAAAATATTCAGAAACTACACTAACCCTAACATTTTCTACTTAACTACTTCGAGCAGCTTTAATATTTCAAAGGTTTGTTTTAAAAAGGAAACATACTATTCACTTCATTCAGCAAAATGTGAATTCCCTATCCCAGACTCTCAAGTGAAACCCATCCAAACATCCCATTACTCCACCAGATGCTGCCCTAAAAGATTTAGAAACAAAATTAGCCCTAACATTTTCTAATTAACCACTCCAAGCAGCTTCAATATTCAAAAAATTTGTTTTAAAAAGGAAACAAACTTCATTAAGTAAAATGTGAACTCCCTTTCCCAGACTCTCAACTGAAACCCATCCAAACATCCCATTACTCCACCAGGTGCTGCTCCGAAACAAATGCTTCAATCAGAACGTTCTTTTCCACTTTACTATCAGCTTACCACGAGAACAAGAACTTTTTAGAGAAAATGAACCAAGACCAAAAGAAGTAAAATGTGAATATGGCATATGGCAGCATTCCAGCTGACACATAGCTTGGCCTTCTGCACCTATTCATAAAATGACATATTAAGAACCTCTAACTTCAAGTTTTATAACAGCCTCCACTATTTTCCTTTCTTTTGCAAATGGAGGTTGTAAATTTGAAAACGCAGTGACCAATTGCTTCATTATCTCCATCTAAAATTTCTACATCAAGTAATGATACAAAAGAAATTATCCCCAGCGTCCAGCAGCTAATAACAGGCATTAGTTCATACAAGTAAAGTAGTACAAAATAAAGCCATAAGCCTGTGAAAGATGTGTCTATTGTCCAAATATACAAAACCCAGAGATACAAATACATAAAGATGACACAAGAATAATGGTCCTGCAAAAAGACAGATAAATTTGAAATCCAACACATGCATGAATATCAACAAAAGGAAGATCATCAAAAACTTCTATTTTCTCTGTGGAAAGCAAGCCGCACTCCACATTATAATATTCCTACTTGCCAACACGAAACTTACAGGTCAAAATCAAAATCAAAATCAAATTCAAAGCATTTTCTTTTTTTACCTAGTCCAACTTGATCTGTTGAACACCAAGTCACCAGCACCCGTAGGATATTACATGAGTTATCATGGTTTAGCTATCCAATCGTACCACCACCATTATTTCTATGCAACTAGTGTTTACATACTTCTTTTATGATAGTACAGGCAAAGGAAGAAACAAGATATATGCACAGACATTCCTGAATATGATTTGAAAAAAAGAAAGTCAGTGAACCTAGTATTTTCCAATTAGAAAGTAAAGACACTTCTGTCTACTAAAAAAGAAGATATTTATCATGTTTTAAAGAGGACAGCATCAGGTAAAAATCCAACAAATAGATCACAGTTAATTGTAGCATGGCACTCAGTTCCAAATGTTCCTAATTTTTCGTAAGACCATAAAACCATCACATTCAAACACTTTACATTTTATTAACATAACATGGAAAACACAGCACGAAATTATGAAGGAAAAAAGGGTGTAAGCATAAAAAAAGAGAACAAAGAAAGTCATTAATCACTATCACTATCTATCAGACCCATAGTATGAGATCCTTTTCCTTAAAAGCACAAAATATGAATATACAGAATACCTATAGACCGAAAAGGCTAAAAAAAAATAGTGTACAATTGTTTTATAATAAAAGAATTAACAAAAGAGGTATCAAAACCAACTTGAAATACAAGAATGTAAATTGGTAAAGGTTATTGCATACCCATGAAAACTGCCCTCCATGAAACTGATTGTTCACTCCCGCTAGGTGTGAATCCAATGGAGTCAGCTTAAGCAGCCTTGGAGCTGCAATTCTATTTCCCATACGACCAGTGAAACCAGTCTTTGACTTGCCATCTTTATCAATAAAAACAGTACAAATAAGTATTAAATAGGTATTAGTGGTCCCCAATATCCATTTCCCATCGTAAGTAACATCTACATGAGTAATAGGTGACCCGAGCCCTGGAAAAGCTGTCTTCGCCATTCTCATTGAAGTTCTAGAATACAACCTGATCTTCCCATCTAGAGAACCCACTACTATGGAGCCATCACCAGTCGTTGCAAAACACTGGAAATTGGTACCACGAGAGAACTGATGGCCTTGGTTCCAATTCAAGACTGGAGTATCTCCAGAGACAATTGTCTGAACAATTCCTTTCCGGTCACGCATATCCCACTGGCAAAGCCTATTGTCATCCAGACCCAAAAAGGTGGACGCTGATGGATCCAATTGTGAGCCCTTATTATCGTTAGTAATATCTCTCATTGTTATGTCAGCTCCGTCCTTCTCAAATTTCCAATCAGTGACAATTCTTCCAGTTTCTATGTCGAGCTGGTGAAGGCCTCTTGCATGAGGCTTTCCATCAGTCATGGGGCTCATTAGAAGCATATTTGTTTCAGCTTTCATTAACAGAGCCTTCTTTGGAGTCGAATGCTCAAAACTTGAGGTGTTCCCATGGGCACCACCACCATTATAGTTCACAAAGGCCCCTTTCCCATGAATTCCGTGACTGAAATTTTTCATAACCTGAATTCCCAAGTCACTAACCAAGAAGCTATTGTCCAAGGCTCCTAGAGCCAGACTCTGGATGCCTCCATTAGCAGCTTCTTCAAACTCCTCCCTCAAATCTTGACTCGCTGTGAGAGGAGTTAAAGAAGCAGGGCTTCTGGCAAACGAGTCTTCAGCGTCCTCCCAAATCGAATCATCAGCAGCCTCAGGCTTCGCCCACCCCATGAAATCCTTTCCATAAATCTTAACCCTGTTCTCTTCCGTAGCTTCCAAGCCGTAAAGATTCTCAAACAAGCAATTCTGGAACTTGGTGACGAAGGCCCGGTAATCCTCATCTGCGAAGAATTTGATAGCCCAAACACCCAAGGCCACGAAATCCACTCGTCTTTGTTCTGGGAACATCTTCAATTGCAACGTGGAAGTAACGGGGGTCCGCACCTTGGACCCAATCTTGAAAACCCAACAAATGTTGGAGTCCTTGCTCGTCCCCTCGTCGTCAGATTCTTCTTCCCCATCATCGTCGGGGTTATCCGGCTCCGCCCTGATGAAGGTGTAAGAGGTTAGCTTCTCGGAGGTGATCCATTTGGCCCTAGGAGTGTTTCCGCCGACATGGAGATAGAGTTTGATGGCGTTTTTCAGATTAGGGCTGGGCCTCTTGGAGGAGTACTTGAGCTTTAGAGATCGGAGCCTCGCGTCGACCTCGTCAAGGGTACCTAGGGTTTCACTGCTTCTAGCGGAATCGGGAGTTTGGAAATGGGACTTGCTTGCGGACGATGACTTTGCCTCCTCGTATTCTTCACTTTCTTCTTCTTCATCTTCGTACTCGTCGGAGTCAGAAATTTCAAGCCCTTCCCGACTTTGAGAACCGCCCATGGCTGAGAGAGAGAGAGAGAGAGAGAGAGAGAGGCTGTGCTCCAACGGGAAGAAATGGAGGTTTTAAATTTTGAAAGCAGACGGAGATGACAGGCTGTTCTAAACTTTCAGAAAGAGGAAGCGGAACCCTTCAACTGCCCTCGCAAAAACTCAGATCTCACTTTTAAATCTAGATCGATTTTTATGGGCTGGGCCTCATTGTGACCCGACCCACGCTTTCAAGTGGCTTTAGACGCGGAAACGTTATACCACCGGGAGCATCCCGTCAGCATGAAAAAAAATGCCGAGTGACAAAGGATTTTCTTCACCACGAAGCAATCCACGATGCTCCTTTTGCATTTCATATCCAGACCCTTGAAATCAGATACATATCAGCTGATATCATACCAAGCCCCTGAAGATCTGAGATACTAAACGAGGCCGTCTTCCTGTCTTGGGCATTTTTTTTTTCAGTTAACAAAGTTATGCATTTGAACAAGGTGTTCTTAATTAAGAACATTCAGTCAGTGGTATCGATCAAGAACATAAAAATACTCCTATCAGGAAAAAACCAGTACAGTAAAAGGATAAAGTTTTGTACAACAACCTTTAGTCCTTCATTGTCCTCACACAAATCAGTAATAAAAGATTCAGTAATTGAGAACATATGCAGTCCAATTTCAATAAAATTACATGTGCAGATCATAACTACTAGAACAAAAACTATTTATTACTAAATATTTCATATCAAATCAAAGAAGCCAAAATGGTTTGAAGAGATGACCATAAATAATAAGTTTACCAATCTATCAATACTTATTGGCTGGAAAAGATAAGAGAGACTAGATAGAAGCAGGGAGAAAGAAGAAAGAGGAAGGAAGGAAGAATGTCCTTTTATGGGACAAAAACCTTCTCTATGAAGTCGGCTGACTACTAGTAGCAACCACCCACTTTACCACTTCCAATACCAACTCATCAGAATAGACAATGAGGATGTTACATAAAATCAATGGAAGACTTTTGTACCAGAGAGTAAAACGAGCATATTATTCTCTTCTCTCCACCCACAAATCCCACTTATCATACATTAAATTCTCAAAAAAGCTATACAACACATTTGACTGCACAATACATTTTCCCAACAAAGAAACTGAAGAAATGAGGGCCCACAATTAAAACCTGAAAATCGAATACAGAGTGAACTAAAAGTGAACAGCTTTCCTTTACTTTGAGTGAGCCTTCCTTCTTGCCAAGAACATGACAATCCGCGGGAAGAAAGATTTTTTCTTCTTGACCTTCTGTTCTGGCTTTGCATTCTCTGAATGATTAGTTTCCGGTACAATGACCTTCTGATTTTGCACCAGTGGTGCCTGCATTGCTGCTGTCTCCATTTCAACACCAACGGAGCTTTTTCTTTCTGTTGTCTCCACAAAGGTCCCCTCAAGGCTTCTATTTGGGTTGACTGCCCTAGGACTTATGTCACTCGCTTTCCGTCTCTGCTCATGCTCTTCTCTCCACTTCCTCAACTCCTGTTCAACCCCCAGCTTCCCTTCCTTTGCTTTTCCAGCCTTCTCACCTGCCTTTTTCAAGGCTTCCCTCCTTTCAGCCATTTCCCCATTAGCAGCCTCCAGTTTCTCCAAGCTTTTAGCTTCAGAATCCTTTGCCACTTCTATTTGAGCCAAGGCAGCTGCAACCCGCATATTAGCCTGGTCCTCCGCCTCATGTGCACGCTTACTTAGCTCATAATATTCCTCCAAAGAGAGTGTCACCCCGATTGGTGAATCAGGTCTGACTGCTGTTTCACTCTCTTGCAAAGCCCTTACTGCAGCTAATGCCAACCTCTCTGAGGCCTTAGCAGCCTCAATCTCCTTCATAGCAGCATGCAATCTACTATGTGTGGTATTAAAGGCAGCCTTAGCCTGTTCAGCTTCTTCCTTACCTTTCCGGAACTCCTCTTGCACCAACTTAGCAACTGATTTAGCCAGATCTGCTTCTTGTGCAGCTACTTGTAACGCCTTTGGAAGCTCCACAATGCTTTCCCTCGCTTCCTTCTCCTTGTACTGAGCCATCTTAATTTCCTCTTTTGTACTCTCCAGTTCAGCCTCAAGAGAGGCCACAGCGACTGAAGCCATCCCTTCTCTCTGCCTCATAGAAGCTAATGCAGCCTTTTCTTTTTCCAACTCTGATCTGAGTGACACAGCGGCAACTTTCAAGCAGTTCACGTCCTCCTCAGCTTTTTCTATGCTAACTCTAACTTCTTCTAGCTCCTTTTTGGCTGAAGCAATAGCTGCCTGCATACTTGTCTGACTCTTCTTAGTTTCTTCTATCTGCTCTTTCAAATTCTCCTCCTTTTCCAGACTTTCTGTCTCTTGGAACAGTTTGGACTGCATATATGCAGCTAACTCAGCTTCCACTTGAAGTAGTAATTGAGTAGCAGCATCCAGCTTTGACTTTGATTCTTCTGCTGATTCACGTTGCTCATTTAGCTTCTGTGTCTCCTCCTCAGCCTCTTTTAGTTCCCTCTCCCAGTTGAACTCATCTTGTTCTTTAGCCATGGTCGCTGAAATTCTATGTTCTTCTGCATCCAAATGTGCTGTATGTGCAGACTCCAAGGACTCCTTGGCCATTATAAGTTCCAAGGTAAGCTCCTCTACTGTCTTCTCAACTTCCTTCGAAGCTGAAACTGCCTCTTCAGCTCTCTTAGCAGCCAAGTCTTTTTCCTTTTGAGCAGAAAGGTACTGCCCCTTTAGTTCTTCTAACTCCTCTCCCACAGATTTCAGTTCATCAACAGCAAAAGTATGTCGGGCCCTGGCCACCTCAAGCTGGGCCTTAGCTGCCACGCTGGCATCATTTGCAATACCTTGCTCTAGTTCTTTTACCCTTAGTCGAGCCAATTCTAAGTCCTGTTTGGCCTGATTTTCTTCCGTCTGAGATTTCTCGAGGCTAAGCTTCAGTTCTTCTATCAGTCTTTTTGTGTGGCTCAATTCTGTCAGCACTTGTGCTTTGGCAGATTCAGCAGCTTCAGATTGCTTCTTATACTCTGGAACTTCTTGTTTTGCCTTCTCAAGTTGAACTGCAACATACTTGTGCCTCTGCAAACAGCTAACTTATTTAGTAGCCACAAACTCATGTAGCTATGAAGAAATTCTTCCAATTACAAGGGCAAAAGCCACTAAACATACAGATATTAGTACAAAATCAGAGAAAATAAATCTTGACTACATCATAATTCAAAAAAAAATAAAAATTAGGTATAGTATATGAAGGGACTTTTTCTTCCGATTAAAAGGATAAAAGCCACTAAACATAGAGATAATAGTAAAAAAGCAGAGGAAAAATAAATTTTGACTATATTACAATTCAAGAAATTGAAATAACATAACATTAGGTATATGAAGGGACAATACTATAAAAAAAATAAAAATTACAGTAATAATATGTAGGTATATAACATTTAAGTATGTAGAGGAATTAGAATTTTCATCCAGAGGGGTCACTAAATAAATATATTACTAATCAAAAGGGACTATTTTATAAAACTTCTTTCAGCAGGCTGCAGTATAATAAACATAGAAGTTTCATTCGCACATTTACTGGGAATGACAAAAAAAATGACTTTTTCCCCCAGAAAAGGGAGAGCCACTCTGTTTTTTTCTTCTGATCCACTCCTTCAAGGCCACATAAAACTCACTTAAACCAATGTAACTCATCACATCAGGTAAAAATAACCTACAAAAAAACAATTATAATATCGAGTTCAAAGGTAATTGTAACATAAAATCTATACCTCCACTGTCTGGAGCTTATGAGCTTTCCAATCAACAATCCCTCCAAACTTACTGACAGCTGCCTTCACGGATTCAAAGGGTGCTGCAGTATCAATAAGCGCTCTTGGAACAGCATCCTGTTTTACTTGTCCAGGAGAAGCAGTAGTGGATGTTTCATTCTGCACCCCAATAAGACCTGCCTGAGGTTGATCAGGAGTACCGGATGATGTAACCTGGATGCTATCTCCAGTTAGACTCAATTCATTGGACCCGTCAAGAATTGAAGCAGAATCACCATCAATCAGCTGTTCATCAGAAGTAAGTGAAGAAGAAACTGAAGGAGAAGATGGAGAAAGGCCATCTGCATCTAAGGCTATGACAATTTCCTCAGCTAGATACTCTTGATTTACTTCTGTAGGAGGATTTCTAGCAACCTCCAACCGGGGTAGGTCTTCAGGTGATTTAACTGAAATTTTATGTTCAGTTGCTGTTAAGTCAGCAGCTCCATTAGAAGTTGGAGCAGAATCACCATCTGTGAGCTGCTCATCTGAAGTATGTGAGGAAGAAGGTAAAGGAAGATCAAATGGTGTTACAGCTTTGACTTCATCCACCTTCACACTGGACTGCCACGAAATCTCCGCTGGAGTATTTTGAGATGCACCCAAATTATCATTAGAAAGTGAGACAGTAGGAATTTCTAACTGGGGCACTTTGGAAGCAGGTGGGGAGGTTGATGAGATCTCCATACTGCAATTTCCCTCAGCATTTCCATTTATTTCCATGGCACACAGAAGAGTGTGACTCAACGAACTACTGAAGACAATATCTGGAATTGATATTAAAAACGAAGAAAGGGAAGAGGTCAATAACAAGAATCCATTATGTAATATAATAAATCAATTTATAGTAATTCTGAAGAATAAAATATTTCAAATATATTAATATAACTCAACAACAGTGTTTACAAGAGAAAACCTGAAACTTTCAGATAAGAGAATCACAATAGAAATGGATAAATTTTCTTTTTCTTCTGTGTCCTTAAGAGAAACTCGTGATTTCATGGCATGGAACAAGCAGAGTATCTCCTTTTTTACTTTCTTAAATCACAACTGCAAAAGTCACTGGGTTTGGATTGGCCCATCAACCATTAGAACTGTATTAGCCTTTCACATTACGGCCAACTTTTATCTTCAAACAGGAAAATTTTATGAGAACATATCAGAAGTGGAACTTTTCATTAATTTCTAATGGAATTGATGGTGATTATCTCCGAAGAGCTTTTCTTGAATACATTTTGTAGTGAGAATCTGCCCCTATATTCACAAATATCCAAGTTCTTCAGCTATTAGCTGATCTGAGTGGTTGTCAATTTGCAAAATCCAACTACTCAAAGTCATATGTAAGTCAAGATAGAGTCAGTGAATGCCTACATCAAAGATACAAAAAGAGTTAACGAACATGGAAAGAGGAATGAAACAGATTCCACTCTTGTACACGTCCAGCCTGTCGAGATGAATTTGGCTAGTTAATGGTCAGTACATTGCCCAATCCTATTGGTCAAACCATCACCAGGTTTAAATTTAGTATATTTTAGATTCTTCTCAAGCATTATGCATAGGCTAATAAGAGATATATTAACCAATAAAAAATATGACATAAGTAATAATTTTAATAACAGGTATGATTTATATTTATCAAAATAATATACAAGCTTTAGTTTACAATTGAGTAACATATAGCTATTAATTACACATATTCAAATAGTTCTTTATTCAAAAAGGCCAACATATTGCTTCTGTGTGAAACCTGTTTGCGGCCAAGTTTATACCCAGATTGAATTGTGACATTTGGATTTAATACGGGAACACAAATTTGTGAACAAATCTAATCTACTTAAACCCTAGTCATAGACTTAATGAATTTCTTCCAATTACTATTTTTTTTTTTTTTTTTTGCATCCTTAGTTCCTAACAATTGAAAGCAAGGAGCCTCACTTGATATTTTGAGGCCAAACAAAATGCATTCTCCATAGCTAAAACAAAAACCCAGGATCACGGCAAAACCTACCTACTACATAACAGAAAGACAATATGATTTGTACCCAAAAGTTGACTCCATTGAGATCACAAACTGGACGTTTAGTTATTAAATTCGATTAAGCGTACCATTAAATTCAGGAATTCGGGATGCTAAATTTCCATAAACAAAACGAAGGACAAAAGCAAAAAGTAAAAAGGAAAAAAAGAACAAAGTTCTTTTAGCTGAACACGTAGCTCAATAACAACGATTAACCGAAAACGCAACAAAATTCACAAAAAGTCGCAATCCCAGAACCCAAATTACGGCAAGTCAGGCAAAAACAAACAACATGAACTAAAGAACTCTAATAAACAATAAATTCACAAAATCGAATTCCGAAAAGGTAACAGGAAGAAGAAAAAAAACTTACTATACTCTTCCAGGAAGAGAAACACAACCCAAAATCTTTACAACTCCATGTAAGTCCGTCAACCTTTCAACAGCTGAAATAAATCCAAACGGTCGGAAATTAAAGCAAAATGAAGAAAAACTAAAAGGACGCTGAAGAGAGAGACAAAACACGTGCAGAGGAGCATACCTTCGCAGAGATAACAGATTAGATCCCTGTCTGTACCGCAAAAAAAAAACCTCCTCTTTCCTCTCCACCTCCGCCCGTCGCTCCTCTCTCTCTCTCTCTTGACGAGAATTTGCATTTGTTTATCTTAACGGAAAACAATTTGTGGTTTTTGTTGAAAAATTAAAAGTTTATTTGTTTTTATTAGCTAATATGAGAATCTGTGAGGGTGTTTTGACCACCACCACCACCGCCACCTCACCGTCTCTTGAATTGGCAAAACCTTTTCCTTTCCTGTCCCACCTGTCACAGTTACAAAGTTAATAATTATAAAAAAAATGTGATCTAGACATGACAACAATATAAGATTGAGAAGTTTCTTTTATTCAAATCTGTGTGGGGGCTCTCCCTTTTTGGTCCTTTTCTTCCTCGTTTTGGTCAAGCTCCCCAAAAGTCCAATCTAATAGAATTTTACAAGCCAAAGGGCATAATATTGATTACAATGAGACCTTCTGCATAAGGGGTTAATGGCTTGAGGACGTACTTTGTAAATGCCGAGAATTTGTTCTTTTCTTTAAATACACAAACTTGGAACCTTTTTTTGTAAAAACAAATTGCCAGATGCCACTAGCAATGAGAGAATCTATCCAATCGGCTTTCGCCACGCTGTCCACTGAGTGTGACCATTCACTTGTTACAAATTCGTGTGATTACCCTTTTTACAAAATCGTCGGAGGGCTTCGCGAGAGAGAGAGAGAAAGCTCGCCGCTGATCTGATCCCCTTCTCCTCGTTTGTCTAGTCCTTCTAGCTCTTTCTATGTGGTTTATTATCACTCACGCTACGTAGCATTCGCGGTCTCGCTAGCAGTCGAGTCCATCAATCGATCAGGTGATTTTTCTATCTCAACTTCGGCTTTTTTCTGCTGAAGATCCAAGTTCGTCTCTTTTAATATTTTATACTTCATTTTTTTCGTTTTATGAAATTATTTGGTTCCATCTGTGGCTTAGAATTTACGATTTTCTTGGAGAAATATGAAGTTTGGGAGTCTTTGAGCGTTAGGACAGGGAAACTCAAATATCCGGTACTCAAGTCAAATGGGTGCAGAGATTAGAAAATCCATGGGTGTTGAGATGTAAATTCTTAGTATTTTCCCTCTAAAATCATCAATTTTATGATAGGTGATTATACGAAGTAAATGCGGACGCCGAGGAAAAGACCAGTGGCTGAAAATTTGAAAATCTAAGTTTCGTCTGAAATTTGGACTGTTCCATTTGTGTTAGAAATGCCATTTGCAGCTTAAATTTTCTGTACTTAAGTCAAACGGATGAAGAGATTATACTACTACCTTTGGGAATTGAGACGTAAACCATGAGCAATTTCCCTCTGAAATCATCAATTTTATGATAGGTGATGGCATGGAAGTAAATGCAGACGCAAAAGAGAGGAAAAGATTGCAGATAATGAAGATTCGTCATATCTCAGAGCTTATGAGATTTTTTTTTTTCTTCTTCTTTGGATGTGCAAACTTTTTTAACTGAAAAGTGAAAAACAAAACAGCAAAGAGGCCACCAGGTCGCCAAAGGGCAACAAGCCCCAAGCCAACTAGGGCCACAAGACTACTGAATAATTACAATACTGTGGTGCAAGACTACTGAATAATTACAATACTGAGAAAATTTGCTTCACGAGGAACTTTCGACCACTCAATAGATAAGCCAGCAGTTAGATCCTTGATTTCTGATTATATTTTTTCTTACATGTTTTCGTCCCTACTTATGCTTCGACTACAGATGCTGTTGGTAAGGTGAAATTTCTTTTATTTGTTAATGGCAGTATTTTTTTTATTTTCCATTGATGCTTTGGCATTTAATCTTATTTTCAAGCATGCATAACTTGTACTTCCATCTGTTAAATAATGAACTATTTGCTGAGTTTGTGCAATGTATGTTTGTTCTGCGTGGAAAGAGAGCCAGCATGTTCTTACGGCGTTTTGCTGGGCCATTACTGGCAAAGATGAAGGAGACAACAGGAATTGCAGGCTTGGATGTGGTTCCAAATGCTCGAGAGGTGCTTATCTCACTCTACACCAAAACCATGAAGGAAATTGAGGCTGTGCCGCCTGATGAAGGTTACCGCAAAGCCGTGGAGAGTTTTACAAAACATCGGCTTAAGGTCTGTGAAGAGGAGGAAGACTGGGAACAAATTGAAAAGAGGATTGGCTGTGGCCAAGTCGAGGAGCTAATAGAGGAGGCTCAGGATGAGCTCAAGCTCATTGCCAAAATGATTGGTATGTGCATGTGCTTTTAGTTTTTAATTGGTATCTAGAAAGTTCAAAAACCCATATAAAACTAAAATAATTTGAAGTTAAAGCCAGAAATATTGCACTCATATTATTTCTTTTCATGTATGAGAACCAAGATCTTCTACAAAGTTCAGTGCTTTCCCAATAGATGATATGAAAGTTAATTATTTGGATAGTGAGTTTGGGGTTTTAAACCTATGGTAAAACCAATTTAATTTATGTGCTGCCTCATATGCACACAAAAAAACTGAAGCCGCAAGTCATCCCAAAACATTGGGTGGATGGTTGGACTTTACACTTTTCTAAGTTTGCTTATGAAATGCCCTATGTTTTGAGGAGACTGAAATGTGGAAGGCTGGGGAACCTTTTTATGCTCAATCAACTGTTACATTTTATCTAGACAAGGAAAGCTGATATTGAGTTTAAGTCTTGGGTCTGCTTCTTGATGCACCTATCAGCGTTAAGGAATACACTTTAGAATTTAAAGTAACCTTTTACGAGGTTGCAACTCTCTTTTGTTTCTTCTAAGAAAAACTTATCAATATTACCATTGAAAAGGTGATTATTATACCATTCAAAAAAAGGTTATCATTATTCCATTCAAAAAAGAAAAAAGGTAATCCTTATTGAAAGGCAAAAAAAGGTTCCTTCATTTTCAGAGTAGACTAAACCTGTGAATGCTTGGAGTCTTAGTTGACATCAAGCTGAGAAGGTGAAATCATTTGCTGTCTCATCTGGGTATTTTCTAATTTATAGCAATTGTCAGTCCTGAATAAGTCAATGATTTTCTAAAATTATGTTTAGATTCTGATATTGTACTATGTGCTGTTTGTGCAGTATCATCGAGGTATATTTAGTACAGAATTCTTACCTAAACTTTTGTGAGGTTTATGCATCTCGCAAACCACATTTATGCTTGCTTGAAATCTTTGGCTTGGCCATGTTTGCTTATAATGTGAACTGTAAGTAGGATGTATCTACTGCCGATCTTTTCCGTGTGGCAGTATACTATTTTATCCTGATATTGTTTGATTTGTATAAGAAGTCTTGCATATCTATTTTGATGAAAAATAATTTTTTTTTATGAAGTCTTGCACATCTAGAAACTATGTTTCTTTATATCTTTTTACAGATTTCATAGTAGCACTTATACTTTCCTGATGTACTTGTCTATCAATGAGAATTGGAGTGACAACCAGTTGGGTTAAACATGTTTCATCTCCTAATCATGCGGGGGGACATGTTGTGTTCTAGGTCACTTAGGCATAGGCAGGTTGACTGCTGAGGTTAAAAACATGTGAGAATAGGGAGGAGATGGAGAGGGATGTGTTTTAGCCCTGCAGGTTATTAGATTATATTTTTTTTTTTCCAAAAAGCATCAGATAGTGTGGTTGATTTAGGGGTGGGCATGGGTCAGGTCTGATCTATTGGGATCAGGTTTTTTGAAAAATCAACCTCGACCCCGACCTCGATCCTTAACCCGACCCTTGAACCCTGAACCCCTACCCTGAAAGAAACCCGAACAGGGTTAGAAAACCAACCCCTTCTCACCTTGTTTTCTTTGCCCTCAACTTCAACCCCTTCCGGGCCCCTTATACCTGTCCCATCCCTGTAAAACTGCCTTGTCCCCGCCTTGTCTCTGTCCTTCCATGTATCCCTACCCCATCCCTGTAAAACTGCCCTGTCCCTGTGCTGTCTAGGGGTGGGCATGGGTCAGGTCAGGGTCGGGTTTCTTGAAACCCGAATCCGACCCCAAAATTCGAACCTGAAAAAACCCGAAACGTCAACCCCGACCCCGACCCCAACCCGATCACCGTCCCTCTAACCCCTGTCCCCGCCCTGTTCCCTTTTCTGTAAACACTACTTAAACTTGACCCATCTCCACCCAGTGCCTGTAAACCCATCTCCGACCTGTCCCTACTCCGTTTTATATCTCCGTCTAATCCTTGCGGGTCAGGTTTGGGAAAACCTGTAACCAACCCAAAATCCAAAGTGTTTTTTTCCTTGCTCTATCCCCGACCTGCAGGGTGAAACCCGAAAAATGAACTCGAGATTTTTGGGTCGGGCCGTGAAACCCGACACTTTTGCCACCCCTAATGCTGTCTCCACCCCATCCATGTGTCCCTATCCTGTCCCTAACATGTTCTTATATCCCCATTATGTCCCCGCGGGTCAGGTTTGGAGAAAACTGTCCCTGACCTGAAACGCAGCCAGGGTTTTTTCCCTAACCCTGCCCCTAGGTTTTTTGGGTCAGGTCATGTTAGGTTGTCTGTGAAACCTCATAGGTTGATTACATGTTACATGGAGTGGGCAGTAGGAGGTGTAGAGCAATGGTGGAAAGACAAGATGTGTTGTCGGAGGGTAAGGGAAATTTCTTTAGGGGACAATTAGTTCTTGCTATTCACGTGCCTCATGCAAGAGGCGTCTGAGGGTTGTTTGTTTTCACTTATACATTTTTCAGGTGTGCTGATGAGATGGACTTTTGTATGGGTGGTGCAGTCAGGCATTTCCTGCTGGGAACCCAAATTTGTGGGTTAACGTTCTTATATCTTGTGGAAGTGGTTGTTACACTCTGATTGTCAAGGCATTTTACTAGACCTTTGTTGGCTCCAACATGTTACCATTCATGATTGTGAATTCAATGCAGGCTTTCTTTTTTACTTGCGATTAGCAAGGTATATAACAATATTCACAGATTTGAACTTTGTTATCCTGCAGAGTGGGATCCATGGGGAGTTCCTGATGACTATGAATGTGAGGTAATTGAGAATGATGCTCCAGTTCCAAAGCACGTCCCTCTCCACAAACCTCCTCCACTTCCAGAGGATTTCTACAAGACGTTGGAGTCACTTCAATCTACTTCTACTCGGCCTCCACCAGTTGCGTCAAAGAAAGCCGATGAGCCATTAACTACAAACAGTTAGTGAAAGGGGAAATCCCTGGAGTTTCCATCTTCATTTCCAAGAAATGTTTGGTATGAGAAGTTATGTTTTTGTGTGTCATTACACTACGTAGCTTATTTAGTTACTGAATAACTTCATGTTCTGAACAAATCATAAAACCTCTGGTAGAAAACAGTGTACGGATCTTCAGTATCAGCTTATTAGCCTCATCATTTTCTTAATGTTTGGAGCGAGGAGGGTACAAAACATTTGGATATTGTTGCCACAGTGATGTCTCCCAACTCTTCCCACCTGTCTTGAATGGGTTAAAGAAGTCGATATGGACCGGAAAGGAATTGATTAGAGTAGGGAAGAAGCTGGCAGGTCAAGGCATGGATCAGAATTTAGGAAACCTCTGTACTTTGAGGAAACGGGCGATCTTCAACAAAGCTAAAAATGACAGCAATAGTAGAAAGTACTTGCAAATATCCATTACAATTCAAATAGATAGCTTAAGAGGCTATTGTGGCCGTGTGGCAATGAAGTGAATAATGCAGGTGCCGCTAAGTTGGTAATGATCGGGTGGTATTCGGCAATCACAACGCTTAGTATGGGCTGTAATAAGTTTTGAAGCGACATAGGAAGCATGGAATCATGAATTATTAGTTTCTTTCTAATGGCTTTTCTTTCATTTGTGCTAATATTATTAATTAATCAAATGAGAGGTCGGACTTGGGGTGAGAGGTGGGTGGAAAATATCATGGTCAAGATAGAACCGCTGAAAATGAAATTTCTATCGGCTAGGCCATCGTCAAGTTTCGTTCCCTGATACAAAATCGGGTTGGGTTGGATCCATTAGAACGGTTACCATTTAACCCAATCATGCCCACTCCCTTTTTGTGATGTTCGTCCGGTTGGCATTCAGCGAGGTGTATTGGAGGGTTTGCTGCGACGCATATCGCAGGGTTTGATGTTGCAGAAAAATCATGGCGTTTGATGCCACCGACATCTCAACCCTTCTGAGGTATTTTTTTATTGTTCTGTTTGCTTCTCCAAACGTCGTTGTTTGCAAATTCTTGAGTCTGAAATTCTTTCGATGACAATGTTACAGTTCAGCGCATCATTACTATGTTGCTGTCGATAGGGTGCAGTTCAAGATGGTGCCTATCTCTACCTCGCTTTAAACCCTTAATTGTTGAACGTAATTTGTCTTTAAGTTCGCCGAGTTTCCACAGGAGGCGTTGGTGGGTCTCTTAGGTGTTGTTGCAGGCGGGCGAAGGTCGTTGCCGATTGTGCTCTGCTGTAGTTCGCGGGATGAGCTTGATAGTGTCTGCTCCACTGTATCAAACCTATCCTACATTTCCTTGGATTCTCTGGTAGTCTCTTTTCCTCCATCCTTGCTTTTCTTTCTTATTTGTTGTTGGAAATTGCCATTTATTTTATTCTTCACTTCCCGCCGCCTCAGTACAGTGATTTGGCAGAACCCAAAAGGACCCAGATATTAGATAACTTTCGCCAAGCTACGGCAGAATGGAACCAAAGTTCAAGTGTCCAATCAGTTGATAACAAAAATGAAAATGAGGAAAACAAGTCACATTTGATAGTTGTAACAGACGTTTGCCTGCCTCTTCTTGCCTCAGGGGAGACCCCACTCTCAGCTCGTGTACTGATAAATTATGAATTACCCACTAAGAAGGTACAATTGGCTTGTTTATGAAATTATTGGGTTTTTTTTTTTTTTTTATGGCTGCTTTATTCTTTAGGTACAATGTGAACAACCCGTTAGGTTGTACTTCGGTTTTTTAAGAAATTGGCTTTTGACTCCCACAAGTACTTCATGCTATGCACAAGATTCATAGTATAACAAGCCTGCCTCCTTTAGCGAGATGTTGAGTTTGGTGTTAAGTTTTGAAGTCAATGATTGATGTGAAGTAGAGTTTGTACAGAAACTATCTAAAAGATAAAGCCTCGTTCTGAAAAAAAAAAGATGTAAATGTTAAGTCAGATTCACTTTTTTTTTTTAAATCTTTTCAAGATGATGAGAATGAGATTATGTATTAAGAAGAGAATGTACAAATGATTTGCAAGGGGGTGGAAGTTAACTAACATGAGAATTTAGAGCACAAGGATGGGAATCTACAATCAGAACTTGAGCAGAACACTAAAAGGAACAACCAAGGTAATATAAAGTAGTCAATTATGAAGGTTCGCTCAAGGTGTCGCACGAAGGTCTGCTTCTGGGCAAGGTTTACTGTATGTAAAGCATTTCTGAAAGAACCACGAGAAGCACTCTCTTGCCTATAGCCTAGCTGATGATGACTATGGAATCCCCTCAGCTGACTGAGGCTCAGAAAAATTACCAATGTGGAGCCTGAGTAATCCAGGTGAATGGTATCTATAGGGTCCTAAACAACATCATAACCCTTTCTGCTTCAGGTTAACTTCCAAGCCGTTAGGAAAGTTGAGCTTTAGCCATCCATATGGGGTAGACCATTCCAGTTGGGTCTCAATTATGGAGCCGGAGAAATTTACCATGAAGCTCCAATATTTTCTAATAATGGAAGCTATGCAAATTCTAAGCTGGGGAATTTGCTACTCAGCTATTATGTGATAAATTGCTCTTTGGTTTCTCATCACCAATGGGTATACCTTTGAGGTTTCCTTTTCTTTGCTTACCATCTTTAGAATTTGTGTAGGAATGTACACAATCCTATAGAGCTTTGTCTAATACCAGTTAACTTTTAGAAGCGTTAATTGAAGAGTTTCAGTCTACACAAAGCAGGTGGATTCTTCTTCAACACAATTTTCACCAAAAAGTTTGACTAGTGTTTTCTTACGACCCTAATTATTGTTTTATACTGCATAGATAATTAGCCTCCTAAATTCATCAAAAAGAAACTTATAAATCCTCAATCTGATGTGGAGCGAGTGGATAAAAACATTAATTAATTGTGTTGTTGTCTGATGTTGATTTTCCCAAAAACATTAATTGTGTTGTTGGTTGATGATTTTCCAAAAAATATTTTCATGTGCCAAGGTACCAGTTAATATTGTGTGGTACTTTAGCTTTTTGTTATCGTGAAAAATATGTGTTCAATGATGACTTATGTATAGGCATTTTTAATTTCTTGATCCACCTTTCATAGATAAAGGAAGCTTTTTTGGGATTTCATTTCATCGTACTGTAGTCTTTTTTTTTAGAACCATAGCATAATTTTAATCCGCTCATAAGCCACTGATTTTTATTTACTGTTTAAAATAGAATCCTGAACCATTGATTTACTTCATGTTATTGAGGCTCTTGCAGGAAATATATGTGAGGCGCATGTCAACATGTTTGGCAACAGGTTGTCTTCAAGCCATATACAACAAGTTGGTTATTATGCTATGGTGAAATCAGTTTGGTAATAAAATTTAATGTCTGCAGATGGAATTGTGATCAATTTGGTGGGTGGAGGTGAAGTAGTCACCATGAGGAATATTGAGGAAACCCTTGGTTTTCTTATTGCAGAAATGCCTATAGAGGTAAGTTATTTTGTTAACCGTTCATTCTTAACGCAGTCGTTCATTTCAGTTGATCTGGCTTATGTTTCTTAGACATGCCATAACTAGAGAAAGCAACACATCAGTTATTGTTGAGTCCACTAAAAAATGAGCTATGATTATATCTGGATTTCTTCTCTTTGTAAGTAATTTTGTAAAAAAAAGCTGAGGCTAGGTTTGCAATATATTGATGTGGTCAGACCAATTCGTCCTAGATTTCTTTTCTGTTTATTATGGGGAATGCATCTACCTGCATGGGCTGATCCATGTAATTTTCTAAAGTAAAACCATTGTTTAACTTTCTTTGTTTGATTATTTTGTTCAGTTTCAATATAATAAACCGAGAAAAGACACGATTAGTTGATTGTTTCTAATACCTACAATCGGTGTGCACAAACAAGTCTATTTCTCATAAACGCATTAATCTTACAATTAGATGCCCACTTTGTGCTACTCTGATGAAATTAACTTTTGCCTGAGCTTTCTTGCAGATCTCTGAGATTTTGTAAGGACGTCAAACTGCCATGAGAAGAGATTAAAAATTACAAAAGGAACCTCTTTTTGTATTTGATAGTTTATTATTTGGATGTGAAACAAAGTTTACTCATACATGTTCCATTTAGAAAAGATTATGCAAGTAAACGAGTAAATCTTGACATAAGGAATTTTGCTCCCTATTTGATTATAAAGAAAATGGTGGAACTATAAAATGGGAACTATGTAGGATTGTTGGCTCTAGTAGAAGACACCTAGACTGATGTTGGTGTCATAGGAAGGTCCTACAACCATTGCCCCTGGGACTCTGCCACCTATAGTCTGGGGGTCCAACTCCCCTTTTTCATCTAATTCTTCTCTCTTTTGTCTTGTCCAAGAAGTTATCCTTACTTGTATGGTTCATCACACATGATAATAAAGAGGAGAAGTTGATCAAGAAGGTATTATCAGATCACCTAACAATTGCCTCTCACACAAAGGAAGCTGGCAGATTTTACCTTGTTTGGATCAAATCAGCATATGTTATCCATTTATTAGAATTTTGTTGGATGATAGATGACTACCATTGGGTAACTAAATAGGTGACTTGCATCAATTATAATTTGTGGTTGAAGTTAGGTAACTTGTATATGACAAAGAGTCTCTCATAAGCAAAGGTTACTTGGAGGCAAGAGGGTCGTCGTTGTTGATGTCAGAGATAGGGAAGGTCGTGAGCAACCTACTGGTTTGGTGAAAAAAACGTTGTGAAAACGCGAGGGAGGGGTTTATTAGCGAATTTAGACGGAGATCGACTCTTTCAGTGGAAAAAAATTGAGATAATGCGCCGGAATAACTTGAACGGCAAACCTGTGACACATCTTGTGACTCAGTGCCACCACCCCCGGTCAAACTCGATTCAAGTAAACCTGGTCCTTTTTCCAGGTTATAGACTAAAACCTAGCTCACCCAATAGGATCTTGTCTATTAAACCAGTGACCATGTGACCAGGCGAGTCAACCGGGTCGTAAACTCATATTAGTTCGTTGCATGGAAAGAAGGAAGAAGCCAATGACAATGAGAGCAGGGGGAAGAAGGCCACTCGCAGAGTATTGAGCCCTTTGCACTCTCCATTGTCAGTGATTGCCCTTCATCAGAATAGATTCATATATAAAATAGATTTTCATGTATCGTCAGTTAAAATAATTCTTTTCGACCGCAGTCAAATAATAAAATCCTGCGCGTTAGGGTAATTCTGATACCGAAGAGCAAATCTGCCTCTAGACGTGTGCGCACGCGCCAGGAAGGAGTTACAGACGCACAACCCCCATAAAACCTTCATTCGAGAGTAATTTTGTTTTTTTCAAGACTGTCTGCAGATTAAGTTTCCTCAGTTTGTGGCTTTCCGTAAGGCGCATGCCTGTGCTGTTCTGTCATTGAATGTAAGAGAGCATTGTACTTGCGATACTTTGAAGGCAATGAAGGCCCTTGCAGTCTCTCACAGTGCGACTCCTTCAAGAAGCCCCATATTTACAATCAGGCGAGGGACCACAAGTCATGGAAGGGTCTCCTTCTCTCGCCGTCGTTCATGGGCTCCCGTCGAATGCTCCGTTGAGTCTACCTATGCTGGTAAGAATTGATTTTTGTTTTCTTCAACTGCGTTCTGCTGAAATGTAACATTGCCTGAAGCAATGAAGCAATAAATGCACACTTGTTTCTACAGTGCAAAACAATTTGGATATGGAGATTTTTTTATTTTTTATTTTTTTGAAATAATGCTGAGAATTGTATTAAACAGAGAAAATTTCCCTCTTCGACTTTGAATTTCCCTTACTGGCTGAAGAGGGGGAAAAAAAAGTCTCCACCCTCATGTTTTGCAGGACGAATTCATTCTTGACCAAAACATTGTGTGTTGAGATAAGTGGCTTATGAACATTTCTTATCAGAAATATCCCAGTGGCTTGCATCACAACTGCTGTCTTTGTATATTTAAATAAGGAAAACAAGGTCGAACGGCAATTTTTCTTTGTCATACATATGTTTAAAGTTCGTTTGGAAGATGATCTTTCATTATTTAACTTTGATATTTGACAGTTTCCTTGTATTGATATTAACTTATTTAAAACTGCAGTGGATGATGCTTTGAAATTTGTCGAAGCTTCAAAGAGAGGAAATCTTGTGCCTCTTTACCGATGCATATTCTCTGATCACCTCACACCAGTTCTTGCTTATCGGTGCCTTGTCAAGGAAGATGACAGAGAAGCACCGAGTTTTTTGTTTGAGTCGGTGGAGCAAGGTTTTCGAGCATCAAATGTTGTAAGTTTTAGCTCTTGAAGGGTTATACCTTTCCTCAAAAGTATTTCACTCACGAGTTCAAATTTATTTTTACTATCACTTTTCTAATGGTGTATCAATTTTTTTGTTTTTTGCAGGGGCGGTATAGTGTGGTTGGGGCACAGCCAACGATGGAGATTGTTGCAAAGGATAATTTGGTTACAATAATGGATCATGACCAAGGGAGTAGGACAGAAGAGTTGGTGCAAGATCCAATGGTGATTCCCAGGCAAATTATGGAGGGTTGGAGCCCGCAATTAATTGATGAGCTGCCAGATGCCTTTTGTGGTAGGCTAGTTAGAATTTTGTTGATGCACTTTCATGGCTCTTATTTGGTAAAATGCTTTCTTCTTTTCCTTCATAAAAGAAGAATATTTCTTGAGAAGTTGAAAAAAGTCATGCTGAAAAAGCCTAAAAAAATATCCAAAATGACCCCTGAAGAACAAAAGAGGTCAACCAATTTTGTTGGAGTTCAAGATATTATGAATACAGCCTAACACATTAGAAGGCAAAATATCTGGTTAGAAGCTCATTTCTGGAATCATCTGCTTTCTTTGCTAGTCATTGCCTGTTTCATTTTGTTCCTCCATGCCGTTGAGCTACCTGTGGATGTTGAAAGTCCAGGACTAAACTGCAGTCCTCTCAAGGTTGTTTCCAAAATCCACTGAACTGATTGTTTCTTGTTTTGCAGCTGGATACAAATTGATGGCCTTCAACTTGAGTGCTTTTTATCAGAAATATATTAGTAGACCAGTGCTGAATCTAGGGGCCATGGCTTGGCCCTATAGTTTGTTGTCAGCTTCTCTAAACAGAGTAGAAAAAATCCTATGCCTACCTCAATGTTTTCTAATTAATTCATGTAAAACTGCAAATCCTGAATTACTGTGCATCCTACAACTCATTTTAATTCTATGAGAATTAGTTTTGCATGTAAAATGAATTATGTCTGCCTATGTTATCTGAGCTATTGCTCTTGTTTGAGTTATATCGTTTATCTGTGTTATCATAAGAAATACACCTGATCCCCTGCATCCCCCCTCCACACATGCATGCACGCACCTGGGGCCTGGTTGATACCCAACAAAGGGCTCACATGGCATTGGTGTTTGAGTGACTCTCAAAAAATGGATCTAATACATGATTGAGCATAGTAGAGGATTCTTTTACTGTCAGCTTTAGGATATGTTTGATATCTCATGTCATAGAATCAGGTAGAAGAATTCCGTAATGAACCCAGTGAATAGTATGTGTGATTGAGTGCCACTGACATTTCTTGTGGCTCACTGTCAAGTTAGTGTTCTCATTGGGGCACTGAAGCTGAACTTCATGTTTCATTTTAAATTGTGTCGATGAACAGGTGGATGGGTGGGGTATTTTTCATATGATACCATGAGATATGTTGAGAGGAAAAAGCTTCCATTCTCAAGTGCCCCTGTGGATGATAGAAACCTGCCAGATGTTCATTTAGGACTCTACGATGACATTGTAGTCTTTGATCATGTAGAGAAGGTAATCCTATTTATAATGCTTCCCTTGCTTGAGCTGTTATCATTTGCATGTTTGGTTTGTTTAACTTGTATGGTCTTTAGTTTCGGATTATGTTTTTTCAGCTAAGAGCTTTATTGATGTCATTGTTCTCTTCAGAAAGCTTATGTCATTCATTGGGTGCGGTTAGATCGGTACTCGTCTGTTGAAAAAGCTTACGAGGCTGGACAGAACCGGCTAGAGCTGCTGGTGTCTAGAGTACAGAATATTGACCCGTGAGTGCCCGCTCTACTCCACTGCATGTATTACATGACTATCATTGCTTTCTTTTCATTTTCACACATTAACACTATTTCCAATTTTTAACTAAATCTTTCTACTGTCAGCCCAAAGCTACCTGCTGGCTCAGTGAAACTACATACTAATGCTTTTGGTAATTCGTTGAAGAACTCATCCATGACAAGTGATGCTTACAAGGAGGCAGTAATGCAGGCCAAAGAACATATTATGGCTGGAGATATTTTCCAGATTGTACTGAGCCAACGATTTGAACGTCGAACATTTGCAGATCCTTTTGAAGTGTACAGGGCACTAAGAATTGTGAACCCAAGTCCATACATGACTTACTTACAGGCGTGTCATTATTCTCCATTTGATTGTAACTTAAGTTCATGCATTCTTTCACATACTAAGTGGTCTAGCCTTCTCTATATGTATGTCAGGCTAGAGGATGTATTCTTGTTGCTTCAAGTCCTGAAATCCTTACTCGTGTAAAGAAGGTAAAAATAAGACAAGATCACTGGATCACCTTTATGTTGACTTATTTTTTTTGGGCTCTGAAGAGAAGATGTGGCAATGTGTTGCCACTGTTTCTTCTTTTGACAGAAGAAGGTTGTCAATCGACCACTTGCTGGGACTATTAGAAGAGGAAAGACAGACGAGGAAGATCAGATGTTAGAGAAACAACTACTTAGTGATGGAAAACAATGTGCTGAACACATTATGCTGGTTGATTTAGGCCGGAATGATGTCGGGAAGGTTTTCTTCTCTTTTTATCTTATCCTGATTAGTTACTATTATTGCAGTCATCAATTTTGCCGTTTATGTGATCTACAAAGCTTTTTAAGCTTACAAGTGAGAGCGATTTGTTATGTTATTTTGGTTATTTGTTGTGTACTTAGTCATCTGGTTTGTATTAGTGGGAATAACTGCATTGGGTATATTTCGGGAAAATAGTGTGGCTATTAATTGGGAAAAGGTTTTCTCATTTTAGCTAGTCATTTTGAGATGGACTGAGACCCAAAGACTGAGACCCAACTTTTAATGTAGTACAGAGCAAGATGTTTGTTCTGGAGGGCTTCATTTGTGCCCTGTTTAGTTTGTATCTGTTTATATTGTCCTCGTATCAGCCTAGTTATTTATTTGTTTGAGCCTGAAATGAGGGGAAGTGTTATTGGGAATGGTTTCATGTTGGTTAAAACCATGAAAAATCTTGTAGTTTGTTTGGGAAAAAGGCTTCTTATATCGGCTCGTCATTTTAGGATGGACTTGGACCAAATATAAACAGGTTTATCTTTATTTGTGGGAGTAGATCTCTCTGTTTTTTTTTCTTCTAGTTGAAGCTTGCAACTTATGGTTGACAATAAAGAAGATTAGGACATGGCTTTAGTTTCAGCATGTTTTCACGATTTTTCATAGCTTCACCATACTTTCCAATCATATGATTCTTACATTTTTTCTTTTCATTTTTGTGTGCATTAACAAACTCATAGCTCTTAGTGCCTTGAATTTTGTTTACATTGCAATTATTATCACCCTTTGGTTGTTAATATTGTTGAATTCTAAATTTTCTTCATGAATTTGGCTTATTACAGGTCTCAAAGCATGGCTCTGTCAAGGTGGAGAAGTTGATGAATATTGAACGCTACTCCCATGTGATGCACATTAGTTCCACGGTGAGAGGCTAATTCGTTTATTATTGATTTTCAAGTATTTACTAGTGAAAAAGAAATGTTTTTAGAAGCTTAATCGCTATCCTTTTGTCTGATTGGGAAAAATTTTCTGACTGAACTCACTATGGTAGTCCTTCCCTCTGATTTATGTCTATAACTGTTTTAATTGTTTTGCATCTTGGCCGAAATTCTTCACAAACATATAGTACTGAATATAGGAACAGCCACAACTCCACAATAGGGTCTTACAAGGGCCTGATTGATGCTGAATGCTGAGTGGAAGCCCTAGATTGCTTGTATCACTTTCTGAGCTTTTACACTTTTTTTATTGAAGCATCGCCTGATTGTTATCATTCTGCAGGTTACAGGAGAATTATTTGATCATCTCAGTTGCTGGGATGCTCTTCGTGCAGCATTGCCTGTTGGAACAGTGAGTGGAGCACCCAAGGTCATTTCTCAATCCCAGCTGTGGTGCCACTATCATCTTTTTGGAAATTCTGGACTCCTATTTGGGTCAAAGAAAGACAGTCATAAATTCCGGAATTGTTTGTAGACATGCAAGTGATGGACTTGGTCTTCAAATGACTTCTAAAATGTTAAAAAGCTTATTCTGACTGCCCTTGTTCTTCTTTTACTGATTTCCTTTACTAACACTTCTGGAGCTTTACAGGTGAAAGCTATGGAGTTGATAGATGAATTAGAAGTGACTAGGCGTGGCCCATACAGTGGTGGCTTCGGTGGTATCTCGTTCACTGGTGACATGGACGTTGCACTTGCCCTCCGTACCATCGTGTTCCCTACCGGTACTCGTTACAACACTATGTACTCGTACAAGGATGCAACTAGACGCCAGGAATGGGTGGCACACCTTCAAGCAGGGGCTGGCATCGTTGCGAACAGCGACCCTGACGATGAGCAAAGAGAATGTGAAAACAAGGCTGCTGGTCTTGCCCGTGCCATTGATCTTGCCGAATCAGCATTTCTAGAATGATTAGTGTTAAACTGGTGAAGTCTACTCCTATTCTTCGAGAATTCAACCCAGTTAGTAGAAACCTGTCTCTTTCTCTTGGAGAAGTAGGTATTTATTGGAATCAATATGTTCAACTTTTATTATCTCTATCCCAAAAAAAAGAAAAAACGCATTATTTACATGAGAGTAGGGAGAATTTGCAATTACCTTATAAGGTTGTTCTGTTCATGTAGAATAGCAAGTTTAAATTTTGTATGCCCATATAGGGGGGGTTAGTCAACTTGAAGGACAAGATGATCTTCAACCACATAACGCCCTTCTCCACTTGAAGTCGTTAGTGGAGCGCAGATGAAGCATCATCTCGATGCAGGGGATGAAGGGGCCCTTCATCTCCACGGTTTAATTTCAATCATGTGGAAGAAGGCCCTTTTTGATCTTCTTCGAATTGAAGGACGGGCGACGCCCTCGGCCTCGCTCTCTCTCCTCGCACCCCCCCCATCGCGCGTCGTTTTTTCTTTTTTCTTCCTCTCTCCTGCACTCCCTTCCCCACCGCCTTTCGCCGGGCCAATAGCTTTCGCCGCACCACCGTTGTCCACCACCGTCCACCACCGTCCAGCAACCGAGAACAAACCCGAGGAGAGCTCGAGAGAGTCTCCGTCGAGGTGAGTTCGACAGTAGTCACTCGCCAGGCCGAGAAGAGATCCGAGAGGGCTTCTCCGGTGCAACTTCCGCTTTCCGACCATCCTCCGGCGTCGGTTACGTATTTCCGACTAGTCCCGGAGCTATTCCGACTCCAACCGAGACTCGGGAGAGCCGGTTGGAGAACGTCAGCTCTGTTTCGCTCTTCGCCGGACGTTACCTCCGTCCGTCGGCTTCTAACCGTCGTCGCCGGCGTCGTCTCTACCTCCGGCCACTCACTATTGCTACCCGACGCCACCAATTTCCGGAAATTGCAGCACTCGTGAGAACGAGTTGCTAGCCCGAGCGAGAGGAGGAAGAAGGGGAGTAATTCGTCATTATTGAATTTAATTTTTCATATAGTTTGAACTTAGGTTTTGAATGTTAATTGAATCTGATTTGATAATTAAGGTCTATTTAAAATTTGTTTTCTTGATATTTGATTAAATTAGCTAATTAGGATAAGATTATAATTGAGGTTGGATTTTGGTGTTTTAATCCGATTTCTGTCTTTAACTCTAGGCGCCCAAGAGGGGCTAGACGCAAGGATCAAGAATCCGGATTCGTGGTTACGTGGCGCTCGAGAGAGGCACGAATCACAGTAAAATCCAAAGTTGATAATTTTAGCATCATCACAATAGGAAATTGATTCTCTGCATTCTATTGTAATCCGATCTTTGTCATTAACTCTAGGCGCCCGAGAGGGGCTAGACGCAAGGATTGAGAATCCGGATTCGTGGTTACGTGGCGCTCGAGAGAGGCACAAATCACGGTAAAATCCAGAGTTGACGTTTCCTGTTGTGCAAGTAGTTAATTAAATTATTGCTTGACAATTTAGGAAGTAGTTAATTAAATTATTGCTTGATAATTTAGGATATAATTAGTGTTTAGTTCAGATTAATTCATCATATTTGGTTAGGCTAGTTGACTGAAGAATACACAAAATTTAATCCTCCCTGGTAAATAAAATATAATTAAAGTATGCATTTGATTAATATATCATCATTAATTATGTCAAAATATATTATTAATTAATACAATACAAATCTATCTTATGTTATTAATATAATATTTTTTATTCATTAATCAGAATTTTTTTTATTCACTCTATTGTATTAGTGATTTAATAGTGATAATTAAAATATTGTTAACTCAGACACTTTGGTTTAATTAGTTCATTTTTATAATTATTAAAATCAATAATTTTAAATTTCTATAAGATGAAGAAGAAGATGAAGTTATCTTGACTAACACCCTATTTCAAAGATTTCGAAGATGAAGTTGTCTTGACTAACACCCATTTCGAAGATGAAGATCATGTAGATACATAAGATGAAGATGAAGATGAAGATCAAATTTTCATTTTGTTGACTAACCCCCCCATAGTGTTCAAGGATTGTCTGATTCATGCAGTGCTTTCTTGCTGGCAGGCAACTTAAAATCAGTCAACTGAGTGGAGATCACTGGTCCGAGTTTCATCATGTCCATCGTGTGAAATTGGGTCTAAGGTCTATCTCAAAATGAATAGTCATCTTAGGAAACTTTTTTTTTAACTAATAAACTTAACATATTTGTTCTCATTAATCAATGAGAGATTATTTATTTAATACTCCCCTTCATGTGTAGGCCCTTTGAGCTCTGATCAAATGTTCATGGAATTACTAACTTGCCATGGCTTTCATTATTTACTTCTTTAGTGAATACTATTTCCTAAAAGAACTATACACTGATCTCACTAAATGTATCTCGTAATACTGTATTAAACACTAAAAAACCCAATCACTAATCTGCTACGAGCTGCAAATCACACCTGCCGTCTCGGATCCGACACGTTCACATTCCAGTGCTGGTCTTCAAACCCGAATTCCTCCGCCTTCTTCCTGTCCCAATCCAGCTCGATACGCCTCCTCGGCGTCAGCCCACAAAATTTCTGCAATTTGGCGTCCATGGCGTCGTGAATCTTCCACCACCTCCGGTGTGCCACGTCGCTTGCGTACACCCGCTGGTCACCGATGTTCCAGTTGCAATCGTAGTCCCTGTAGCAGTGCCATGGCTTGAGCCCTAGATAATGTATCGCGTATAGTTTCGGCGGGTCTGCACCGAACAGCTGGTTCTTCATGGCTGTTTCCAGAGAGGTGTTCGACCAGAAGTTCTTCAGGAAGTTCACTCGTCGCGGCAGCCGGTGCCACCAGAAGAAGACCTCATTCAGAAATCCTTGGTCACCTCCATTGTATGAAACCACCTGGCCCAGAACCATAAGCTCCCACAAAACAGAGAAGAAGAAAGAAGATAGGATTCACAATCTAAGAAAGAAATTGTCCTAGTTTTGATTACCTCCTTTCTGTTGTTCATCAAGATCTTGAACGTACAATTTGAGGGTTCGATGGCCATGACGCCCGAATTGAAGATGGACCCATCGTTCCCGGTGGCGGACATCTGAGGGAAGTGAAACAAGACATCAAGATTCCTCAACACGAGGATATCGGAATCGATAAAAATGATCTTGTTGTATTCGGTGAGCTGCCACAGTCGGAACTTGCTGTAGTTGTACTCATTGTATGTGTTCTTTTCAGATCTAGGATTTCGAATCCGTTTAATTTCACGAATTTGCCAACCAGCGTTCACTAGAGCTTGGCGTTTATCGCCATCAATGGATTTGTCGAGGAGGATGAGGAGTTCGCGGGAGGTGCCGGTGGCACGGAGAGATTGGGCGAGAGTGATGGCGCCGCAGACATAGGAATCGGAGGAGTGGAGGACGGTGGCGTAGGCTTCTCTCCGAGTGGTGTTCGCCTTTGTATTGAGTCGCAGTTTGGTGTGGTGGTAGACGTGGTTTACTCCTGCATGGTTTTTGCATGGAAAAATCATGATTATATTTTACTTCAATGTTCGTTTAACAGCAGGAAATTACAATTTATTAGAGGTAAAATGTTATAAAATTATGACACATATTAAATGAAACTATTTAATGGAAAAGCGCCTATAGCTCAGTGGATAGAGCGTCTGCTTCCTAAGCTGAAAGTCGTAGGTTCGACCCCTACCTGGCGCGCTTTCTTTTTTGTACAATTTTTAGTATTTTTTACCTTCTACCCACAACGGCAACGCCAACCCGCAAGATCCCACTGGCAAAGAGACCTTCTGCTCCAATCTTCCCACCTCCGCCTCGTACACCCACCAGTCGCCGTCGCTCTTCACCATTTCGTCGCACCGAAAAAGCTCCATCATTGGCCGGCACGAGCTCCAAAACACTAGCCTCACCCTCCCCTTATCGTCCCTTCTCCCTTTCTTCACCGCCAATTTAGCAGCAATTAGATGGACCTGCAGCCTCACCACGTCTCTGCCCCACCCTTCTTCCGGGTATCTGCACGGCAGCCTCGCCACCACAGCATCCACTTCGTTAAACTGTGCGAAATCCGGCATGGGTATCTCCGGGCAAGCGGGTCCTTCGTTGTCTTCTTCTTCGTCAATCCATTCTGGAAAAAGATCCTTCCACTCGAAATTCTCCGAGACCCGATCAAAGCCGATAGCAGTCGCGTCTCCCTTGTTAAGCCAATCGTTCGTGTCGACGCCTTCCATGTTTATCACCCCAATCTTCTTTTCTCTCACTGCTTCGTCCACAAAACCAGGCCGTCTCACTCTCACGACTTTATTCTTCGTCAGTTTGGTTTCCAAGACTGCCTTCATCTTGAACCCATCTTCAGCCTGCAAAATTTATGATTATTCAATTCAAAAACATTAAAAACAAATTAACTAAACCCACATTACCAATTGATCAAAACGATCAATCATCGGTACTCACCTTACCTTGTTCTTGCGGCATTCTCCCAAAGAACATCGGAGGAAAGGAGTCGAGAGAGTTCCTTGGGAGAGAGACGAAGGCTTGAGGAAAATTACAGCGTAGGCGATCAAAAAGACAGCGAAGAAGATGAAGTTAATACGGATGATGAGTGATTTCGAAGCGGTGGTCTTCATCATTTCCGCCATGAAGCCTCTGGAATGCATTGGGGCAGACAGAGGAGGAGGAAAAGCTTTATATGAATGTGGGTGGCATTGCTTTTTCTCCTTAAGCATGAGTATTATTATAAATAATGTGAATAATATCGTTAAGACGTTAGTGTTAGGCGGCAGTAGTTAGGACTCGGAGGAAGGAAAGAGAGAGAGAGTTTTGGCTGCGAGCCATTTGTTGGAGGACTCCATGTGTCCCTTACGCTTGAGACAAGAAGGTCGGAGAAAGTAAAGCTTCTTCCAGTAGAACATAGATAGATCGGATTTGCCGAAATTGTTTCCTTGTAAAGTTAATTTGTAAACGTTATGACCAGAATTGCAGCCCTCCCCTCCCCTCCACCTACTCGTTGGTTAGCCAGTCCACATCCTCTATTGACAAAAAACATTTTTTTGAGCAATTATGGTATTAGGAAATGGAGATAAGAGGAAGGAAGAGAAGGGAAACAAAACTCTTAGGTGGGATTCCACTCCTTCACCTAATTGATTAGAAGTCATTTCCTTGGTTAGAGATTTTAATGGTGACTCATTCCATATTGCTTGTTTTCTGTACAATCGTTTTAGACCCACCCACAATTTTGTAAGATAAGATGTCTATTAGTATAGGATTCCTCTTGTCTGCTTAGTTATTATGATAGGTTTTCTAACTCGATCTTGAGGTTCGATTCAGTGCTCAACAAATCCAATCCAGGTTCGATTAACTGCTGAAAGAAAGTGCTTTTCTGGAAGGTTGTCTTATCTTTAGGTTACTCAAGATTCAGAAAGTATTGAGGTCAATGTATGGGAAGAATCTCAAAGGGTTGCTCCAGCTTTTATGAATGCACCTACTAAGTGATAAAAAAGGGTGCTCAAAAGCCGGTGGAAGCCTTTTTGTTTCAGGTGAAAAGATCTTGAAACATTTGGTGAACAAAGAGTACTAGAATGATTGAAGGACAGTAACCCATCTCAACATTTTTTAGTAGAAAGGGACCATTTCTCAAGAGTCTACTTTCTATCCCCTATTCTTCTTCTTAAGTGGCTCAATTTGTTGTGGATTGATCTATAGAAATGGAGCATTTATTCTTTCATTCACATCGCTTTTGAAGTAGGTATATTTATATAATTGGATGACCCTGACTAACTACAATATATATTTGTAGCTAGAACATGCAATCAAATATTAGTTGTTAATGGAAGTGGGATAGGGCAGTTGAACCAGAGAGATTGCATTGAATAGTTCCAAAAACGTCTCATTAGTAGTTAAGATGAAAGCCTCATCTGTCCCTCTCCAACCTCCCAGGACACATAATTGTACCAGAGCTTGAAATTTCGATACATTAAGTACTACTATGTCAACTAATGTGCCATGAATCATGGAAATGAAGAATAGAGATTCGAATTATTTTTTTCCCATGTTGTTCATGAATGAAGTTTCTTAGTCGTCGCAGACTGTTCAAAATGCAACTTTTGTTGAGGTAGAATGAATGGTTTTGATGTCAATTCGTTATAATATGTAGTTAGTTAGATTCCGTGGATCAAAGTAATGAAATCCTATCGCTATACTAAACCTGCTCGAGTATTTTAACCTTATTTAGAACGAAAATCCAGCATGGCTTTGGTCCTGAGGTCAGGGGTGGGTGTCCTGGTTTTTTCTATCCTGGGGTGGTTTCACATGAGAAGGAGATTAAAACTTTCCATCAAACCTCAACGACCAGAATTTATTTCAGGTTTTACTGGGTCAACCTGTTTCTTGGACCCTCCCTTTAAACTCGATCCTCAACAAGAGCCTTCCATGTGTCAAACTTAAAGTCTGAATGGCCACACCTTTCCTTCCCTTTCCCCTCGTTCTTCTCTTCGGCAGACAAGAAAAATGAAACTATATTCAACCACATTGTTCTGACAATGATCATCCCTGTTCTCTGTTGTTTGGTGCTCTATATCCCGTGTCATGTCGCTCTCTATCTTTCTCTTATGGCTTGTTAGCATCCCTCTGTGTATTTATGCTGCTGCTCCTCCTCCGACAGGTAATTAATTAATCTGAAGAACATCTAATTTATTGGTTTGTTCTTCGTTCTTTCTTTCTCGATGCTTATTCTATTCCTATATCATAATGGGTCTTCGACCAAATCAAAGCTGATATAAACAAAAAGAAATTCACGCCCTTTTTTATTTTCCTTTTCTCTATTGTTATGTTTCGATTCTGTGAATTCAGGTGATTCCTTATCTGTTTCTTCTATTACACAAATGTTTTCTTCTTGAAACCATACTGTGAATATTTTCTACCTAGTACAGTAAATTCATGGCTGTCATTCCTTCAACATCTTAGGATTCTTCATCGACTGCGGAGCGTCAAAAGAATGGAACGATGACAGCATCAAATGGATCACAGACGACGGTTTCATCCATGTGGGAGAGAAGAAGACCATCGACAAACCCGATTTGCTCCCCTCCCTCTCCACTCTCAGATTCTTCCCGGACAAATCTGCCCGAAAATACTGCTACACTTTTCCGGTGACTAAAGGTGGAAAGTACCTCGTCCGAACAATGTACTACTACGGCGGCTTCGACGGCGGCAAAGAACCCCCGGTGTTCGACCAAATCATCGACGGGAGCAAATGGAGCACTGTAGACACCAAAGCTCACTATGCCAAGGGTCTCACCTCTTTCTATGAGGTTGTGGTGAGCGCCATGGGGAAGACTCTCAGTATTTGTCTTGGGAGGAACGAACAGACGACTTCCAGCCCTTTCATCTCAGCTCTACAATTGTTGTCTCTGAGGAATTCCATGTATAATGCCACTGACTTCACCCAGTATGCACTCGGTTCAGTTGCTCGTGGTACCTTTGGAGATGACAAGAGTATCAGGTACAGAATGCTGGAAATTGTTGGTTTCAAGCAATTACTGGTTTTACTCTGGGATGATTAACTATGGAAAATTTTGAAACTAGTTATCCAGATGATCCTTTCAACCGGTACTGGGAAGCATTCACAGTAGCAGAGAACCCCGTCGTTGAGAGCCACTACAACTTGTCGTCGGAGGATTTCTGGGACACGCCGCCGGCGAGTGTGTTCACGAAGAGCTTTACAGCTAGCCGGGGAAAGCCACTGCAAGTAGATTGGCCGCCGGTGCCGCTCCCCAATGCCAGCTATTACATTGCCTTGTATTTCCAAGACAACCGAACCCCAAGTCCATACAGTTGGAGGGTGTTCAATGTGACAATTAACGGGAACGACTTTTACAAGGATCTGAATGTTTCAGCTGATGGTGTTAGTGTCTACTCGGCAAACTGGCCTCTTTCCGGGCAGACGAAGATCGTTTTGACTCCAGAGAATGACTCACCCGTAGGACCTGTTATCAGTGCTGCAGAGATCTATCAGGTTTTCCGCCTCGGTGGAAGAACTCTTACAAGAGATGGTATGTTGCACTAAACTGAATCCATCGTTGGAAACCAAACTGTGAGTTTCATATATGAGTAGTGATCTCTTCTAGTTTCAAATCAAATCCTGAAACATTCTTACTACGACTGCTACCTCATTTATCAGACCCACAAAGATATAGTTCCTTCATTTAGAAACTGAAAGCTTTTTGTTTTTTCTTCCTAGTTATTGCCATGGAAAGTCTGGCCAGAAGCTTCGATAACCCACCCGTCGACTGGACGGGGGATCCTTGCCTGCCTGAGAACCATTCATGGACAGGAGTCACTTGCTCGGGGGGCAAACTAGCTCGTGTGGTCTCTCTGTAAGTTAAAAACCAACTGTATCTACTATTATTTGATGCATTCAGTTGATTACTCTGCCATGATTTGCTGCAGGAACCTTACACACCTTGGTATCAGTGGATATATTTCCCAGAGTATATCGAATTTGACTGCAATCAGTAGCATGTAAGCAATGTTTGCTTTGAATTCTTAAAAGAACAAAAAAAAAATGTAAACAATAGTCTTCAATTCACCTACTAAAATCAGTGACTCCTACAGTTTGCTCGATGGAAACAAACTGGAAGGTGAAATCCCAGACATGAGCTCTTTGCTACAGTTAGTTACTCTGTAAGTTCCATTTGAAACCTTCCTTGCTCCACATTTTGCATTCAGTAGATACAGCATTGATCTGAAGAAACTTTGAAGATCAAATTTTTTTTCTTGACTACTTCTATGTTGGACTGATTCATTGTTGAAGAAATTTGAGTTACAACCAGCTCACAGGCAAGGTTCCTGAAAGCTTAGGACATCTGGAGCACCTTAGAGAGCTGTGAGTGCCCTTTTGTCCTTGTTTTTCTTTCTGGAAGCTTCTCTTTTCCAAATTGATCCCAGGGTTAAAAGATTCTAAAATCTCAATCTTCCATAAAATGGGTCTCCCCTGTTCTGTGTTTCAGATACTTGCATGACAACAAACTGGAGGGACCGATTCCAGAAAGCTTAAAAAAGAAGTTCACAGATCTCCAGTAAGCTGAAAATGTCTATATTGACAATAAAGAAACATGTATATAGCAGAGTTTCTGATCATTCATTTATCTGTAATATTTTAGGCTTTAAGTATATAGTGGGTGCGCATGAGCAGCAGTCTAATTACTAGAGCAACCAAGCTTTCCAGCCGAATGAAAGCTGAAGTAATCTATGCGGTGGCCTCCTGGGCGATGAGAATGGCTTACAGAACACCAGAGCACTTGTCTGTAAACTGAGACAGGGATCATTTGACCACTAATCTTGGGATGACAGATACACATTGTATTTATTGTCTCTTCTTAACTAAAATATATTTCTAATAGACATGATTCTGTAGCAGTAGCGTTTCAGAGATCTACCAGGCAAAGTGACACCACAAAATTGTCCAAAAGACACATGAATAGGAAATCTTTTTGGCCTACGAGACCTATGAAAGAAAGAGTCATAGAAGCATTGCATCTTTCAGAAAGTTTGGCCTTAAAAAAGGCATTGTTTTTGCACTGAACCATGTACCATATTCCGACTATCTAATAGAACCAGTTTGGACTGATACTGAATAGAACTAGTCCCACATAAATGATAATGATAATGCCTCTTGATTCATTAGATCAATAAGGAAAACTTTGATACTGATTTAATTAAAGCCCATAACTGTACAGAAACATTGCTACCTCACCCCTTGAATTGGGCCATTGTTTACACTTGTTGCTTCTTTGCTGAATCTGATGTTAGCTGAATCTCTTAAAAATGTATTCCAATGGTATCAGAGAAAATTCAGAATGAATCCATCTCCTTTACATTCTTGTTGAAGTCAAATCCTTGACACTGCAGACTGTGGATCAAAATTCGCTTGGTTCAGATAAATATGTGCTCAGGGCTGAGCTGTTTTAACATGAAGCCCAAAATTGGGCGTATCACAGGTATTAAGATATTTAAGACGCCAATCCAAGTTGTGAGAGGTATGCCTATCATGCTGCCACTTCCTTGATCTGCTGAACGTAACTTTTGCCAGGAGGGATGAAGATCAGGTCTTCCCAGTTGGAATTCTTGTTACTCATCTGCAATGAACAGATTATACCACTTGAGATTAGAACCCTTCTTGTATAATCAAATGATGTGCTTGACTCTCACCTCCATCCTTTTCAGAACATCCTCCAACGAACCCACCTGTACACAGAGGTATATCAGCAACCAAAATACAATGTAAAAATTCTTTGAAAATCTAAATCTACTAATGCTCAGCAGTGATTATAACAGCAGTACCATGATTTGTTGAGATAAGCCAGATCCTCTTGATGCCCTTGGAAGTTTTGCAAGCTCTCTCTCTATATCTTCCTGCATGTACAAGACCTAGTTCTTATTCTGTACCTCCTATATACTGGAAGAAAAGCCAGAAAATACCTTTTGAAAGTATATTGGATAGTAACGTTTGTTCTTCTTCTTGACAACTAAAAGATCTGACTGCACATAGAACATTCCATTAGACAGTATTTGTATGGGACTTAAATAGATGAATAACATAGAATAAGATACACATCTCATCAATATGTGGATCGGTCCTTCAAAAACGTCCTTAAAATCCTAATTTCAGTTCAAGGAGCCACTACAAGGCACACATTAGGCATACCTGGAAAATAGGCACTCCATCAAAGCCTTTCCCAGCTTTCAGCTATAAATCAGGAAAACGATAATCAATTATAGAAACAAATGATCACTTCGCCAAAACTCGTGAAGTGGAAAGCTAAAAACCTAAAAGAGCATTTGAACAAACCCCCATCCATTCACTAACAGAAAAGCAAGCATTTTTCTAGGACTACTATTAAAATAACTTATGCAACTCACAAAAAGAAACTTATGAATAAAAAACGCCTTCAGAAAATGCAAAAATATAACTAGGAAAAATATGCCTAACAGTTTTTTGGGGATCATCTCTCGCGTAACAGGCAAGGTCTACAACTTTTTCTGTGAGAGTTGTATAAGATTCATTCATAATTGTTCTTCACAAACAATATAAAAAATTACAATCATGTCGTTGCACCCCAAGAACCCTAGGAAACTACATACTACAGGAAAAAACTTTCCTACAAAGTAAAGTAAACTCAAATTATACTTTCCAATATGTATTTTATAAATAAAAATATTAATAAGGTTAAAATAAGATATGAATGATCAAGAACCACATTAAAGCCTCTTGTTTTAATTTTCCCACAATGTCCTATTGGAGCAATATAAACTCATTTTTCTGTCCTTTTTAACATTCCTTAGAGGCATGAGGAGTCAATCAGAAAAAATTTCTATCCCAAAATAGCACAAACAGCAAAAGATTTTGGTCCAGCGAAACACACCCTTATTATTTTATAATTTTCCTTTCTCAATTTTTTTTTTTATAAATATCAATTCAAAGTGAATGAAGGTCATTCAACCTATAATTGAGGAGATTTTTAATGTTCAAGTCTACAATGGCTGCTGGGTATCTCCAACAACAATTTTGTTCCACAGTTTTATGGCTTTATACTCTCATAAAGTGTTCAGCTCACACTGCAATGAATCGATTGTGCCTTTCCGTATGATGAGATCAAGAGTAGAACCATCTAAATATCTTTGGGGACTTGGGGATTTCAGGGGGGTAGTTTACTATATACACAAAAGTGGTATTTTGATATCAGATATGAAGACAGCCCAGAAAATCATATTCATTATGTAGCTGTAAATCCATAGCTTTGAAATGGCAACTATCTAAAAGCATACTTCAGACTACATTTATAATTAAGTATATCATAAATGTAAGAGACTTTCTTCTTGATTCCAGTATGGACAATGTTTTGGAATGAATTAAATTCTGGTAATCTAAGAAAATGTGCTATATTATTATACAAGTGTCTGCCCAGAGCATCCTCATTCATCAAATAACTTTTGATAATATATTATTATACAAGTGTCTGCCCAGAGCATCCTCATTCATCAAATAACTTTTGATAATTTTTAATGTTATAGCTTCATTTTGATAAAGTCAACTTGTTAGTGGGAATAATCCCACGTAGATTCATGTTAGGAAAAATATTGTGATTATTAGTTGGGAAAAAGACCTCCTAACTTCAGCTAGTCATTTTTTGGATGGATTTGGACCCAACTTTAACACGGTTCTAAAGCAGGACATAAGCTCTCTAGAGTTTAGTTTGCTCCCCGGCATAGAAGACAAGTTTCCACCGAAAGCAAACATTAGAAATGGTGCAGTAACAACAATAGTATTCCAAACTAGAAGCAGATAAGAGAAACCAGAAAATACAACCAGGATAGCATTGCTCATCCTCATGCTCATATTATTGTTTTTCGTTGTCTATTTCCACAAATATATGTAAATGGAAATACTTTTTCAGTGATTTTTTCTATTCATATATATGTTTGCATACAATTTTGTATAGATATCTTTAGTGTAACATTTATATTGAAGTACTTGAATAAAAAAATCTCAGTAGTAGAAGACTAAAACAATGTCAACCGGAAAGGCATAGTATACATGCAAGCAAGGAACTAACCTCTAAAGCATTTCGCAGTTGAAGAGGGTCAGGCAAAAACCGGAATGCAATTCCCTCAACCTTCAGCATATAGACCTATTAAAGAATACATTGATATGAGATGCATATGAAACACAATATAATAATGATACAGTAATATAGAGTCATCTATATTCGCAATGGCTTCATAGATATGATCACCATTCTCTCTAAGACAGAAAAAAACAAACAGTGGAAAGTATCTGTGAAGGTACGGAGCAACACGGATACAGATGGGTGACAGGGGTTGTTGTTAAAAAGTAATTAAAACTGTGTATCCTGCCATTCAAAAGTAGCCAAGCCTTTTAATCCTTAATTTTAATAAAACCAATTTATGAATCCCACCACCATACAAGTCAAAGTGCAGGTTATAAAGAAAGACATGCTAGATATAACTGTCTGCACAAATTGTCATTATCAGGTTGTGATTTTCATCACAATAACTGATGGCATGACCCAGTAGTCAACTCCAATTAACTTTATTTTGATTTCTGCCCCTTAAAACACAAGAGTCTTCTGGGTGTCACCGTATGAGTGACTGAGAAGGTCAATGTCACCCAAGATTTTCTAAGCTAGTTAAAGTAAACCACTCCACAGAAGCAGATGCTTAGATTTACCAGAATAATGCATATTTCAGATACATTGACAAAGAAATGGTTAATTATTGAAGATGACATTATATTAAGAGCTCAATCTCATCATGTCACCCTGGCAGTTTGCAAGGAATCTTGAAGAAAAAAACGGTGATCAGCCTATTTTTGGAGATTCATTGAGCTTCTACGAATCTCCTCAACTAAATGGGATAGCCTTTGGCCAAATGGTCGTATAGGGGTGTTTACAGTGCAAGGTGTTTTGGGTTGAAGTCATACCAGGGAGGAAGAGGCGTGAGCAATCAACGTTCCAAATTAAAAAGTAAAATGCATGCTCTTAATTTAGATGCTAACCTAGCTGATTCTCTAAAGTAAGTTCTTTGAATATTTCTCTAGTTATGTCCCAGTGCTACCTCAGAACTAGTACAGAGTTAATGTAAACATTGTAGGATTCCACTCACAACTAGCCAACACGCAATAGATTTTGAAGAAAACAAGAAAAGCTGATATGAATGATCACGTTAGAAGTGGAGGAATGTGACTACAAGATAGACAATTATGAATTACAAAAACCCTGTGGTCTGGACGAAAACTTCAATACTTATGGAGAATGCATGTAGACAGTCTCTCACCGTCCGTACCTTGGTTTGGTTTTGATTAATGACTCCTAAAACCATATTGTAGTTTTTTTGGTCTCAGTAACCATAGGGTAGGTGATTTGATTTGACGAATGTCTAATGGGGACCCTCTTCCTTTGTACTTGGCAAGGAACTGTTTTTCAATCAAAGCACTCCAGGAACAATAGTGTCACTCAGCCCATTAGAAGAAACCTCACTACTAAATTTTCTAAAACGAGTAAACCTCTGAATGCGGTTCATAATAGCATAACGCAAAAGGAAATATCTAGTGGATTGAACTGTACAGTTGAACTGACCCCTAAGAAAAATTAACTACGGGAGATGGATGTTCGTACCTTTGAATTCAAAATTTTTGACATATGATCATAAAAGCGAGCTAAAAAAATAATTTACCTGCTCAAGGGTAATAGGAACAACTCTCGCCCCTTTTCCTAAGACTGGTTGCCACAATTGGACCTAAGAGAACACCCAAGAACGATGACACATATAAATTCATCAAAAAATGTTCTTTTTCTTTTGTTTCTGAGAGACTGAAAATAATTGCACGACAGCAAATAACCAACGAAAGAACAGAAAAACATAACATCACTGAGAAACCACCTGGGCTAGAAGAGCTTCGGCGTCTTCATGCCGAAAACAGAGAAGGCTGAGAGACCTGACGCTATTAGGATCCGACATGAGCACAAACTCATTACTGGAATTGCTGACAGTGTAAACAGAAGTACCCGCGAGCGTCTTAGCAACATGGTCGACGCTGAGAGCAATATCGAAGACGTGCTTGGGCTGCCACGTGCCGCTGAAGACGGCAGCGAAGGGAAGAGCAGGTCTGGACCTCACCGGCAGAGCTGAAGCGGCGCGGGTGACGAATCGCTTGCCGTCATCCAGGCGTGCGGCGAGTTCAGCACCGAGTGTGGCGAGCTGGTTCTGGAGGAAGGAGGAGAGGGCGGAGAAGGGATTAGGCGGTGGGTCCATGGCCGAGAGAGGGAACGACGGACAAGGGATTTGCATTGTTTATTTTTTTTGCTGTTCACTTTTTGACCCAAATATTTTGCTCTCTCGTCTTTGTTTCCTGCAGAACCTGAAAAGGCAATTACTGGCTAGAGAAGAAAATATAAAAACTAAAATCCAATATTGGACAACAAAGAAATAACAATCAGAGTGGCGCAGCGGAAGCGTGGTGGGCCCATAACCCACAGGTCCCAGGATCGAAACCTGGCTCTGATAACGTGTAATTTTTTCTTTTTTAATTTCTCTGATTCTTCGGATTTCTGTACACTCCGTGTTGTTTTTTTTTCCGGTTCGGTATACTTGACTCTCGAGTCGAATTCGAGATTCGGTAAGAGTTCGACCGAATCAGGTTCGGTTGCGAGAGGCGAGTGATTGGGGGGAGTCGGGACCGCGGAGCAGGGGGGGGAAAAATTCTTCCTCCCCTTGTCACCGCCGAGCTCCTCCCGTCCGCTCCTGTGGCCGCCTGTGTCGACGTCGACAACTGCCTCGCCGGCCGCTTTCAGCCTTTCCGTCGCCGCCGCTCGATTTTTTCCCCCTTCGCCTCTGCCGACCCTGAAATGCCAGGTTTTTTGTCCACCGAACGGAACCTGGAAACAACTCCTCCCTTACTATTCCTGCTACCGAAGGAGAAAACTCAGGAAGTGAAGTCTGTTAATACTTCATATTCTTCCTCCGCTTCACCCACTAGTAGGAGTCTGAATTTTCTGACTCTCTTCCCACTCACGGTGCGTGGAGTGTGTTGCTTTTTTCCTGGTCTTCGTGCTCCTTACGCATTGTCAGACTGTCCTTCTCTCGGTACTCGTAAACTCCCACCAGTGTACACGGCCTACTATTTCTCCCAGCCCTCGACGGACAAAGTCGTTCACCGCGGCGAACAGAAGAGCGGGGCAAGGGACAGTTTCGGAATCTAACGACTGTCTGTATCCAGACAAACAAAAAAAGAATGCTTCGACTGATTGATCCGAATCAACTCTGCGATTTCAGAACAGGAAAAAAAACAAAAAAAAACGATTAAGAAGAGAATTGAGCGAGAGTCTGGTGCATGATTAAAATGCTCACTTTCCGAAGCATTATAAATTTGCCGTGCCGATGAAAATTTATCGCCAAATTTAAAAATTATAAAATAAGTTAAATAATATTTAAATTAAAAATTATTAATATTAGTGCGTTATAATCAATTATTGATATTCGATCCTAAATCTCTTGGATCATTCTTTTTATAAAATATATGTATAATTTTATATATAATTTATTTGATATATATATTTTACGTAGAGTATTAAATGTATGTTAAATTCGAACTCAGCTAGAGCTCAAGTTTGAACTCAGTTAAAATTATTAGACTTGAGGCTAGGGTTGGCTCGAGCTCGAGTTTGAAATATTGTAATCAAACTCGACTCGAACATAAGAAGGTTCGGGCTCAGTTCAATTCGTTGTCATCCTTGTGCCTAATTTTAAGTAGAGGTCATGCCCAAATTTATGTAAAATGTATGCATAATTTTATATATAATTTACTTAACATATATTTTTTGAAAAGTTTTAAATATATGTTGGAGCTCGAACTCGAAACATGTATTTTTTTTAAAGTTTTAAATAAATATTGAAGCTCGAATACGGTTAAAATTATTGGGTTCAAACTCGATAACAATTTTAAGCTCAAGGCTGGGCTCGAACCAAGCTCGAGTTCGAAAGTCACCCTTACTCATCTTCTTCTTTCTTACCCTGTCAAGGTCTTTGAAAATGGTTCAATAAACATCAATAGGTAGTAAATTTGATAAATTCCAGTAATTTGATTCGGTTACATTTTTTAAAACCACATGCTTTCCTCGTGTTCTTTATACTCACGCCGTTGGCCGACTTTTAGGGGGATTAGTGCACTTTTGAAGGGAAAGTGAAATGGAAAGCGAGGGGGCACTTTTAAATGAATTACTTAGTGAAAGTGAAAGTGAAAATAAATTACAGGTTTTTGTGTTAGTGTATAGTGAAAAGTATAATGGAAAACATATCAGAAATTTATTAATAAAATAGTCTAATTGATTTTAACTTTTATAAGATAATTTTTATTAATTTTTTTATTAATAACCTAAGACAAATTTTATGTTGTGTGAATTGATAAATAATTAAAAATATATTTAATATATATATATATATATTTAAATAAAATACTTAAACAACTGTAACTTTCATAATATACAAATGCTTAATCAAATTGTTACTTTTTTATATCTAAATTCTCATTCTTAAAATATTAATTAAATATAATATTAAAAATCATAGATTTATGTAAATAAAAAAGAGGGTATTTTATTATAAAAAAATAATTTTATTAGATATCGGTATTAACTAGACTAAAATATATTTTAACTTGTTTTTAAATAATAAAAATAAAATAATTAAATTAAGACTAACTAATTAAATAAAAAATAAAAATAAAAAAAATCTTTACTTTTATAATATTCAAATGTTTACCTATTTCTTTTACAATATCTAAATTCTCACTCTTAAAATAGTCATTAAAATATAATATTAAAAATAAGGAATTTATATAAAGAAATAAGTGTATTTTATTATATAAAAATAATTTAATATATTTGACTTGTATTTTAGATTTTTTAGATAAACTAAAATAAATTCTAATTTTTTTAAAATTAACAAATAACTTTTAAAAATAAATTAATTATATATTTAATTAAATATATAACAAAATTGATTAAATAAATAATTAATTTTATAATATCCAATTACTTGATCAAATTGTTACTTTTGTGAAATCTGAATTCTCACTCTTAAATTAGAAACCAAATATAATATTAAACTTTTGAATTTATATAAATAAAAAAGGGTATTTTACTATATAAAATTACTATGATTGATTTATTTTTCATAAGATAATTTTATTTAACTATTATTTTAATAAACTAAGATAATTTTAAATTTATTTAATTATAATTAATTAAGAATTAAATATTTTTTATTTAATTAAATGTATAAAATAAAATACTTAAACTAACATTTTTTTTAAAGGGGCGTGCCACGAAGTCGCGACCTGACACACCTAATGTAAACAAAATACCACTAAACCAAAGAGCCTTAGGTTTATAATATCTAAATGCAAGAGTAAAAAGGCATAATGAGTAGAACAAGAGTGAGATAGAGGGTGAGGGGGTGCGTGAAAGTGAATTCACTAATTTCAATTTCACTTTCACTCACCACTTAAAGTGCACACTAACATATTTTGGGTTATTTTGGTTGGAAGTGAAGATAAATGTGAATGAACTTCGGATAGTGAAAGTGAATTATTTTTTTTATATTAATGTGTTAAATAAAATAGTATGGAAAATATTTTTTGTATTACTGTGCACAATGAAAAATATAATAGAAACACAAAAATTAGTTTATTCATAAAATACTCCGATAAATGTAACTTAAAAAAAACAACCATTTAGTACCAAACGGGAAATGGCTATCTCAGCGGTATAGTCATTGATAAGATAGCTAAGATAATGTTCCACACCAAGTAATTTTTCGTATTCGATCTGCTATAGTTTATTTATTTTCACTCTCCCTCGTGGACGCGTATTAACCATTTGGGTAAACGAATTCGAATTCACTTTTGCTTTCCCTCCTGGTGGTAAGAGGACATTAAAAGATGGAAGAGGAGAAAACAAGTCGACAGTTTTCTTTGCAAACCGCATTTCAGTTTCGAACCCAGAAAACCAACCCCCCCAACATCCCATATCCTCCGCGCCGGAACTGACTCTTCTTCTTAGCGGAGGCAAAATGTGTTCTGTTCGAAGTCACTGAGAGTCTCTCCTCAAATGTTGTTGACAAACCCTAGTCTCTTCGTCTTACCTATCAAACCCTCGCTTGTTTCTCTTCGGTGCCAGGCCGCCGACCTTCCCCTCCGACCCGCATCTTCTTCTTCTTCTTCGTCTTCTTCCTCTTCTTCTTCGCGATGGTTCCAGCCCGCGAGCTCAGCTGATGCGATTCGGAGGCCACCCGACCCGGAGGCAAGTGGGTTCGACCCATCTCGGCGGATGGGAAGCACGCGTCCAAGAGCTAGAGAAAAGCGGTGGTCGCGTGACAGAGAGAGCTATCTTGCTGATGATGAGGATGCTTTGCCTCTGCCCATGACTTATCCAGACTCTTCACCCGTCTCGCCGGAGGAGATTGATAGACGCCTGCGTTGTGACCCCCAAATTGAGGTGAGTCTCTTTCATCCAGCTTTGCAGTGGGTTGAGTTGCATTTCATCCGCTTCTTTGTGATTAAATGAGTTTTGCTGAAACTTTAGGATTGTAAGGCGGTGGTTTACGAGTGGACAGGAAAATGTCGGAGCTGTCAGGGAACTGGCTACGTAAGCTATTATAGCAAAAGAGGGAAGGAGACTATCTGCAAGTGCATCCCCTGTCTTGGCATTGGTAGGATTCCAATCCCCTTCTGTGGTTCTTTGAATGTAGAATGTGGTAGATTCTGTTATCAGCTCTTGGGTACTCATTAATGTTGATAGCTTCCGCAAGTAGCTATTAATGACATGTGAAATAAAATAAGTAAGATAAAATGGGTTTTCCTTTAGAAAGTGTGAATGAGTTTGCATAAAATTGAATTTTATTGTATGGTTTGATATTCTTAGCACTCAAATCCTTTGGGATCAAAGATTGGTTTTGCTCCTCGTCTAGATGTTATCATCTAAGATAATTTGATGACTTGAAGATGTCTTTCTTTTTCCTTTTTAAAGAAAAAGAAAAGAAAGAGATCATCCATGGCAATTTCTCTCAAAGCGCCTTACACCACAAATGCTGACCTCACACATCACACACTGCATTTCTATATTCTACCAGTAATGCATTCATTGGAAATGGCTACTGAGAACGCAATAACTGTATACTGATTTGGAATATTTTTAACCATTCTGAAAATCACAATAGCTGTATCTGCTGACAATATCATATTTCTAAAATTTCCCCACTATTATAATTGGTATTTCATTTCTTGCAGCGGTCCAGTATTCATTATTATTCTGTAACACTGAATTTGATGAGTAGAGTACTTTAAAAGTCCAAACTTTGAGCATAGAATGTTTAAAATGAAAATACACAATGTTCTGACTCGACCTTGGCATCTAATGCCTGCAAGGGGTTAGCAACTGAGATGCAATTCAGCAAACACATTTGAAGTTAACGGTCATTGGAGGAGAAGTAAGGAATTTAACCATCAAAGTTGTTTACGTTACACAGGACAATAAACTGGCAATTAACTGGAGTAGGTATTTCCCATGTTGAGGGGATACTTGGCTCTCCACAAAGGTGGACTTTCCATCCATATATTGATAAGAATTCCAGAGTCCCTTACCAAAACTGACTCAAGAACCTGCATTAAGGTGTTTCACAGAAAAGTGTGTTGAGGATACTCTGCTACACCTGTCCACAAGATTAGAAACAGTCATGAACCACATTTGTGCTTCTAACGCTCAACAAATTTGGTTTCTGAGATTGGTGAAGTTGCAAAGTTTGCATATCAGCTAATGACAGGTTTAGAATAAAAAATAAGCTGTACCTTTTTATCATAATTAAATTAGGTTCAAATTTGATACGTTATTAAGAAAAGATATTAGAAGTCGTATATCACACACAATTATGTGCTTGTCTTTGTTGCAAGGTATCAAAATTTTCATTTTATAACTGAGCCTTCACCCACTTCCACTTGGTACCCCATGATTTTAAGGGTACTCAGCCCCTGATGCAGAAAAGGATGGAGACACTTCAGCTTCACAATTTAAAACATTGTGATAAGTTGTATGATGAAAGATTGATAGTTGTGGTTGTATGTTGAAACTGGATGTGCCATCCCAAACTACAATCATTAACTCTTCATGGCCTTTTACCTGCATTTTTTCTAAATAGGCCCAAGGTAATTTATATAGGAGCAAAATTGTTCTTGAATTATAACTCCGATTCATAGTAGTTTGTTGCATTTGTATTCTCTTTTGTAGTAGGTCCCTTATTTGGTCAATAGATATGAATGCCACTTTTAAAAGGGTCTTCTTTAAAATGATATATATGACATGTAGTCTTCCGAATTCTGGTAGTTACTCGTGCAAGGTTGACCATTTAGTTCTTTGTATGGTCTTCCATGCAAACACTCTTTCCTTGTAAACCAATCCAATTACTAAATTGTCACCGTACATTGTTTTTTTTTTTTTTTTTTGAGAGGGGTGTGGCACGATTCGAACTCGTGACCTGACACACCTAATGTAAACAGAATACTACTAGACCAAATGGCCTGAGCTTGATGCTAGGGGTGGCATTAATCAATTTTGTGGAGTGTGTTTAATGCTGATGGTTCTGTTCTTCGTTAAGGAGTAAAAGTTTTTCCTTCAGAAGTTAGTGAGAATGTGATTGTTTCGAGTATTAAACTTTTATGATGTTGTTCTGGCCTTTATTTTCCGAGATTTCTGGGTACCATGGAAGTCCATTTTCAAACCAAGTAGACCATTCATATATAATAGGAGAAGTGATTGGTATCTTTGTTCTTGTCTTCTAAAGCACAATTCGTCTTGTTCATGCAGGGTATGTTCAGAAGATAACTACACGGAACGACATTGAAGTAATGGAGGATCTAGACAATGGGAAGCCACTCTGACTAAATTAAAAGTAGCTGCTTGGTAAAGATTTCCCCATTATTATTATCTTTTCTGTTTTTTACAATAATTTATTTTGCTGCAATGTTCTGCATTTTTTACGTAAAAATATGTAAAATTTTGAATGAGGTATCTATGCTTTCCAACTTGTATTGTTTTCCCTGTCCAATGAAAAAAAGGACGAAAAATAGTAATAAAATTTTCCTCAACTTCTCTCTCCCTGTGAAAAAAGAGGGCTAAGGAATGAGAGTAAAGCTCTCCATCTGAACTTAAGTTGATGGGAGACTAAAGCTCTCCCTCTCCCTTACCCTTTTTTAATGAAAATAAGTTTAATAATATATATTATGTATAAAATTACATGTTATACTTAAATGTATTTTTCGTATAAACAAATAGGTCTTAAATTTATTATAAAATTTGAAATAGAAATTGCATATTGTAACCAGCGTTGTTTGCCCACCACTGTTGAACTCAATCAAAAGATCGGATTTCTTTTGAAACCTGAAGCTTTAGAAAATCTAAATGACTCCCGGGGTGGCCGGTGGATGACGAGTTTTCTCTCTGTAACTGGAACTGCTGCTTTACCCAATTTCCCTTTCCGCTCTTTTTCACTTGTGTCCCCCATCCCTGTTTATTTCTCTTTCCCCTGACTCCACCACCTCTTTCTTTTCTGTTTTTCCCTCCTCACCCTTCTCTCTTCCAACCTTTTGTCCCATTTTGCTTCTCCTACTTTCCCCTTGAGGTTGTCCTTTTTTGCGATTAATGATCAGACACCTACAAAGAGTTGACCAAAACCATCACCTGAAGACACCAGGCCAAACATCTTCGGTAGAAAACATATTTTCCCCTTCTCTCAACTCATAAAAGAAACCAAAGAAACAAGCTTGAAAATTTTCTTTATATATACTCGCAGAGGTAACATAATTAGTACTCGTATTCTTGCCTTCTAGCTGATTCCAGAACCAAAACTTGCAACAATGACAATCACAAAGATCAATAGATGAGTGTCAGTCTAACAAGAGACTATAAGTAACAAAAACAATTTTACAGAAGTTACTGCTCCAGCACCCAAAAAAGCAAAAATCATGGCAGTCCAGCCACAGGAGAAAATTCCAAGTGATATTTGTGTCACTCCCTCTTCTTTTCTTTTTTTTTCTCCTTTTTCTCTTTCTTGCTCTTGGATTCATCATGTTCCAGCCCCTGTGCCACACCGTTGTCTTCTACTTCTGCAGTCTTTCTCTTTTTCTTCTTCTTTTCTTTAAAATCCTCCCCAACATCCCCCTGCTCCTGCAATTCATTGCTCTCGGCCTCAGCCTGCTTCTTCTTCTTCTTCTTTTTTTCTTTTTTAACTTCTTCCTCTGGCTCCTGTACTTCACTACCCTCAACCTCAGCCTTCTTATCCTTCTTCTTCTGCTTCTTTTTGTCCTTAGTTTCTTCATCTACCTTATTTGCCTGTTCTGTTTCTGTTTCTTTGTGTTTTCTCTTCTTTGGTAAAGTCTCATCTTGTTTGTCAATAGGTTTCTTCACAACAGGTTCAGTGGTCTGCCCAAGGATTGAATCTGCTGCAGGGTTATATGTCTAGCAAAAACAGCCAGCAAGATGTTAATTCATATAGTGGAGTTATCCAGAAGAAATATCTGAGTACTAGATGGTAAAACTTACCTTAGCAGGAGTGATCAGTGCTCCAGCACCCTTCTTCCTGTCTTTATCATAAACCTCAATCTTGGGTTTTCCCTTCACTGAGCCAGCAGAACGGCCAAGTTCTCTCCCCTCAAGATTCCTCAATCTGGCTTCAAGCTGCACAGCATGCTTGATTATGCATATTTTGAAGAAGGCCATATTAGCTAAACATGGATAGCCCTGATTAAACAGCTTACCTTTGCTCGATTTTCCAGTCCCATAGTATTATCCTGGTTGTCACCTAGAGCATCATATCGGATTGCTAATGCAGTCTTGGCAGCAAGAGAACGAGAAATTTTCCCTTTCAGTTTTGGGGCAGCCTGACCAATCAGGGATGCATGGAAGATAAGCCCATATTTGGGAGTGGCATGTTTTGTCTTCAAAGCTCGGAACAAGGCCTGTCAAAGCAACAGCAATCGAGACTATGACACTCCCTCAAAACTGCCACAACATGAAGAATTTTTAATTGTTCTAGCTCATCATGTGATACTGAAATTATAGCACGTCTTTGGTGCAATAATACAAAAGTATACCTTCTCCGCACCAAGAATCTGAACAGTACTACCAGGTTGTTTAGCGAGATTCAACAAGCTACCACCATGAGCAATCAAGCGAGCTCCAACTAACTCTCCAACAAGGGCAGTCAGATTTGGTGCAATAGTGTTCATTCTGCTTTTAAGGTAGTCATAGAGTTGAGCTCTATATTCAGAAAGGGCCAATACTTGGTCACAAAGGGCTCTAATATTTGCCAAGTCCAGGTCATTCACTTCAGTTCCCATGGAAATAACTGCTGTCTCTTTTAGCTCTGCCTCAACTTCTTCAGGCAATATCTGTGGAACAGAAAATTATGGAATGGCCCCAAAGAATTTCATTGTCATGATGAATTTGAGGAAATCAACTCTTTACCTCAGAAAAATCAAGATCCACAGAATTAACACGATTGCCCATGAGCTTCACAGTCTTTGCATACTGGATGTTATCCGGTATAATCTTTGTAAGCTCCGGAAAGTGCCAGCCATACCATTCCCGCACCCTCATTGCATATGTATTTAGCTCCTTGTCCAGATCATCTAACAAGCCAATGGCCTGAATGATCATTGTATCCACCTAAATGTACCAAATGATTGAATTACACCTTTCTACACATTGCTATAGAAGCCAGAGTGGCCAAAGATATAAAAAAGCCTATCAAGTACAACAGAAACATGAACTCACCTTATCTGGGCTAAACTTGAGCTTATATCTAGATAAGCTATGAGACAAACCCAAACTCATTGGAGCCAAATCTTGCGCACCTAATCCAGTAATGAGTTCTGTCAACTGACTTCTGACTCCTCTCATCAGCTCCATCACAGCATTGTTGTGAAGGCATTCAATTTGCTGGAATAAAATGGCGGGTGAATGTATAAACCTTGAGCATCAGTAAAAAAGCAAAGAAGGCTATATAGCATTTCAAAATAGGTTGACATACCAATTTTTCTTTAATTGCATTTCCGAGTTTTGAATCTGCCACTGCTAATGTTTCTCCCTCACAATGAGCACGTAGAAACTTCCGCAGGCCCTTACTAGGCTTGCCTTCTATCAGCAAGGTTGCTGCTGATAAAGCTTCAGAAGTATTCTCAAACTTGGTAAAGGCTTTCAGCTTCACAACCTGATAATGGACCGAAATAAAGACAAAGGTAAACAATATAATGTCAGACGAAGACAAGATCAACATAAAGTGGATTATATGTTAACAGCAGATGTAGAACACGAAAATGTTCTACACATTTTAAAGTAAAGAAGAAACATCTGGGGGTTAAAATTCAGCCTTTAAACTTTTTTATGGGAAAATAATGTAAACCATGCAACAAAATGAACTAAAAAAACTAGAGCAAATTCAAGGACAATAAAGTGTAGTACAGGAATTAATATGCTACCTTTCTTGCCGATTCAGAGGTAGTAAAATCCTGCCACAAGTCCTGCATGTCAAACGCGAAGAAAATGTTGAAACACATTTTTTTTTTTTTTTTTTATGTTTGAAGGAAAGCATTAAAGCCAACTTACCCATGAATCAATCCAAATTCTTCAATAAGCACTCAAAATCAGAGAAGTGAAAAGATAGAAGACAGCGTACCTCTATTTTGGAAAGCTTCCCTTCATCTAATACTTTGAAAAGGGCAAAACCCGCAGGAGTCTCGAACAGAATCAACATCCTTTGAGCCTCGTCCTAGGCACGCCCCTGAACAGCCGATGAGGAACACTTAAGAGAATAGTCTCGAGACACAATTCCAAACGTATGCACTAACAAAAACGAAGAAGATAACAACATGAAAATTGATCACATAACGGAAAGTTTTGTATAATTATAAGTGTCCTACGAAGACAGCCAAATCCTCGCCTAACTAACATAAAGTTCACCTACTGAAGAAGAAGTTTAAAAAAATATAAAGCGAGAATGATCACGACAGATGATACGATGTTGGCACAGTTCCATACTTCCCAGTCCTCTGCCTTCCTTCCATCATGGGAAGAACATAAACAATAACCTAATAACATGATTTCAGTCCTTACCCCAGAAGAGTAAAAGATTGATTTTTGAGGACAGCAGAATGCCTGAGGAAGACTAGTGACAAAATCTGGCTCGACAACGGCGGCGCAGAAATAGGTTGGGCGGAGGGTTTTAGGGTTTAGTTCGAAGAAAGCGGGAGACAGTAGGCAAGAGAAGACTCAGACAAGCCTCCCGCCGCTTAGGACTCAACTCTTTTTAGTTTTCTAAATTACACGTCTTTCAGAATCTATTTGAGATTTATTATTTATACTTAAAATATTTTTTATTTTTATTTTATTTTAGTTAAGTTTTATCATTAAGATATTTTTTACTTTCAGTATTATTTATTATTTATTTACTTCCCGAAATAGTTCTATTTATTTATTTAAGTCCAGTTTGTTAATTAATTAAAAAGTTATTGTTTCCAACATTTATTATTATTTATTATTTCTTATTATTTCCTATTCATTGTAAAGTAATATTATTTCCTTTATGCTTTCTTATTTATATTTAAAATATAAATTTCAAATTCTGCTTATTTATTTTTAAATATTTTTATCATGTATTTAATTCCTAAATTAATTCAATTCGTTAATTATTTATTTTTCTAATATTTTATTTATTATTACTTCCTATATTTTGTTAAAGTTTTATTATCTTTATTTGATTATGAAAAATATCAACTTTTAGTGTTAACTTTTTATTTATTCATTATTTACTGTTTGATTTTTTTAATCACCCGTAAATCATTAATCTTAGTTTGTTAATTTATTTCATATTTATACTTTAAGTGTGATTTTTAATTTAATTTTAAAATTATTATGAAAATATATTCTATTTTAAATATATTAATTGTTATTTATTAATATAAAAAAATTAATATAGTTTTATACTAAAAATTAGTGGATAGATTTGGCTTCCTATTAGTTATTAGGTAAATATCTATTAAATATTAGATGAAGTGATAATATTATGAGTGATAAGGAAGTATGAGGAAATGGAAGTATAGGATGGAGAGGCCCTCTCCCTAAACCTTAAACCCTAAATACTAAACCTTCCAACTCTTTTTATTGTTGTCGTGTCCATTTTTGAAATATAATATTTTTATTTATAAATTATAAAATAACTAATAATTTTAAAATAAAAACCCTCGACTTAATATTTTCTATTTAGTTTGAGAGGTTTGTATTTTAATTTTGGTTATAAATGAAAACACTTCACTTATATATTAAAAAATGACATCCAAGAGGGCCCTATTTAAAAATTACCATCTAATTTATCCCTTCATTAACCATTTTAATTTCCTACTCATAGTTAATCACATAGATTAATACAAAAAATAATATCTTTCGTTTTATGTAAGGAATAGGCGCACAAACAACGCTGATGGTTAAACTGTTGCTCACATGTTCGCCTGAGAAGTAATTGTTCTTACTTGATTTTGGATGTATGGAGGAAGTATAGATCTCCCTAACTTCAAATTTGATGCAGTCCAATTCCCTCTTTATTGTCGGAAACAATTATGTAATGACTACCCTAACAGTTCTTCTCATGCACTTATAATCAAAAGTTTAGTTATTATGCTATCTTTGGTATTGCTTAAATACCAAAGTCTTTCAAGTGGATGTTTAAATACTTTATTAGTTATGTCGTGGTTACCGGGGAGTATGCGAGCACATATTTTGTAATCAAATACTTAAGTTGTATCTTCCAACAAACTGAAAAATGAAATTTTACTCTTGTATCAAATAACTTATGGGACCCAGCTAAGAGAGGTAATGGACAACAAGGGAGAGGGAGAGATCATGAGGGAGCGCATGGAAGAGGAAGAGTAATCGACATAGAGAACCTTGTATTCATTGTGGTCATTCAAATCACTTTTTTGATAAGTATTGGGAGAAGTTTGGCAAACCAACATCAATAAATCAAGTTGGTTCCAAGGAAGATACATGGTCTGATATGGTTACTATGAGTAAGGAAGATCTTAACCAATTTGTCCAGCCATCACAACACTCGCTTAATAATCAGATCTCTCACAGTAAATAGGCCTCTACCTCTTCTAACATCGCAACTACTCTAACTTAGACAGGAATGTTAACTCAGCTTCTCCATCTCCCTCTGAATAGATCATTGACTTTGGAGCATCAACCCATATATTAGATAATGCTTCATCTTTTTCAAACTTATCTTATTCCAATGAGTGCAGTTTAGTCACTCTCATTGATGGTAGCTCCTCTCAAGTTACTGGATTCAGATAAGTTGAAGCCTCTACCTCCATGATGTCTTCATGGTGTTCAAATTTCTTATTTTGTATTTTTCTCTCATATTTTTTATTTTCATGACCACCAAACAAGGAAGATGATTGGATGGGGCCGTAAGAAAAATGAGTTATATTGTCAAGCAAAGACTTTACGACCAACATCAACTACATTGAAGAAATCTATATCAGCATATGAATGACACCTTCATCTTGGATATCCTAGGGCTAGGAAATTACAACAACTCATGCCATATTTGGGGTCAAAACAATATATTGTCCGATCCCTCTTTGATTCATTTAGATGTGTGGGGACTAATTAATATCCTGAATATTTCATAGTCTTATGTATTTTTTGATTTTTGTGGATGGTCGTACAAGGGTTGGTTATTTTTGATGCAAGATATATCTGAAGTGTTTACTATCTTTAATTCTTTTTTTGTGCCATGGTTGAACATAGTTTCAAAGGAAAATTCAAATATTTAGCTCTAATAATACAAAAAAATATTTTTCCTATCAACTTCAAAATTTATGTCAGGCATTATCCATTAATCTTCTTATGTATATACTACAACAAAATGGTGTTTCAGAAAGGAAGAACATGCATCTTGTCAAAGTTACACATGCACTTATATTGTCCATGAATGTCTCTCCGTTCTATTAGCCATATACAGTTCTCATTGCTTGTTTTTTAATAAACCGCATACCTTCTAGTGTTTTACAAGAGATTACACTATTCCCAAGTTATTTCATAATTCGTCTGCTTTTCCATTACCTCCTCGAGTATTTGAGTGTGTCATGTTTATTCATAATTTGGGTCACCAAAACAGGTTTAATCCCAAGGTTATCAAGTGTATTTTTTTTGGGATACAAACAAAATAAAAAATGTAATGTGTGTTATTCACCTAGTCTCAAAAGAACTTGTATCTACTAATTTAACATTATTTGAAGATCAACCATACTTTTTTGCTAGTTCTCTTCCAAGTTTTACACCTTCTACAAGGATGCCTAGGCTAGTTGTTACATTAGATGACCAAGTGCAGAAATATGGAGAGTCATCTTTGACATAAGAACTTACTCTCTTTCGACCAATGACTCACATGTGGAGTGTCCTAACCTTTATTTTTTCCTATTATTTTTGGCCCACCATATGACACCAAAACAATTGCCCTTCGTGAAGAACCTCAAATCATGGCTGCTAGACAACTATCCACATCTTAGCCCATTGGTCACTTTGTTTCCACAAACCGCCTATCTGAACCTTGTGTTTCATTCTTACTTGCAATGTCAACTTCCTTCATTGTTGATACCTATAATGAGACATTACTTGATCCAAGATGGAAGGTTGTCATGGATAAAGAGATACAAGGCTTGTATAACAACCATACTTGAGATTTGACTTCCCTTCCATCAACTAAAAGGGTAGTGGGGTGTAAATGGGTGTTTATCCTTAAATATAACCCTGATGATACCATGGCCAAGTATAAAGCTAGACTAATTGCAAAAGGTTACACTCATTCTTATTCTTGTGGCATTGATTATGATGAGACTTTTTCTCTGGTAGCCAAAATAAATCCTGTTTGAGTTTTTGTTTATTTAGTGGCCAATTCTAAATGAGTTATATATCAGTTGGATGTTAAAAATGTGTTTTTCAATAGTGACCTACCGGAAGAGGTCTATATGTGCCAACCACTAGGTTATGTGGTTGAGGGGGAGAAAACATGTTGCTTAATAAGGTTATTTATAGGTTGAAACAATCCCCTCGTACTTGGTGCAACAAATTTACTATTGTAGTTATTTGCTTTGGGTTCTCACTAAGTGAAAGTGATCGCTTTGTATTTACAAAAATTATGCAAAAACTATGATTCTTATGACTATTTATGTTAATAATACTATTATTACTGGGAGTGATACCGAGACTTAAATAAAGAATTTCAAACACAAACTTAGGACTCCTGAAATATTTCTTGAGTATAGAAGTTATGCAATCCAGTCATTAAAAGAAATTGGAATGTTGAATGCCAACCCATTGATACACCAATGGAGCCGAACAATAAATTGCATGCCGAATCTGGGGGATATTGGTTGGAAAATTAATTTATTTCACAACCACAAGACCCGCCATATCTCATTGCGTGAGTGTCATCAGTCAATTTATATATAAACCCCAATAGTCTCGTTGGATAGCACTGGAGATAGTACCATGGTATCTAAAACAAAAATCTAGGGCAAGGGTTATTATATAAATGCCATGGACATACTAAAATCGAGGAATTTGTAGATGTAGTTTAGGCTGACTTTGACGTTGACAGAAAATCAACTTCCTGTTATTGTACAATTGTGGGAGGTAATTTAGTCATCGAAGAAGCAAAAAACAAAATATTGGGGCTAAGTCAAGTGTCGAAACAAAATACAGGACCATGGTTCATGTAGTAAGTAAACTATTATGGCTAAAATCTTTGTTGATAGAGCTCAGATTTCACACAACTAAGCTTATGCAACTCCACTGTGACAACGAGGTAGTCATCCACATTGCAACTAATCCAATTTTTCATGAAAGAACCAAACACATTGGAATTGATTATCATTTTGTTTAAGAAAATTTGCAGCAGGTGTCATATCCATGCAATATGTTCCTTCTAAGAATCAACTAGAAGATCTTTTCTCAAAAGTTATTTCTACAAGCTGCCTCTCAACTAGGGGTGGCATCAAGCCGAGTCGAGCCCGAACCCGCTTATGTTCGAGCCGAGCTTCAAGCCTAGCCTCATCTCGAGCCTAAAATTGTTATCAAGTTCGAGCTCAATGAGTTCGAGCCTCAACATACATTTAAAACTTTTCAAAAAAATATATATCGAATAAAATGTATATAATACTATGCATAGATTTTACATAAAATTGGGCATGACCTCTACATAAAATTGGGCGTAAACTCTATTTAAAATTGAGCATAATCTATATATATAATACTTGTATAAAATTCGGCATGACCTCTACTTAAAATTGGGCATAATCAATATACATAATACCTGCATAAACACTCCATAAAATTGTCTATACATTCCATAAACACTCCATGAAATTGTTTATACACTCCATAAAATAGTTTAAACACTCCATACACTGGATAACATTATAAATAAACTCCATACAATAATCAAACACAACAAAATTAAATGAAATATCACTATCAATTTGCAATCACCCAAATAAAAACTATAAATCCTTTAAATAAAATCCTATTACTATTTGAGACATATTAGAAAATTACAAGAAATATTTTAAATTTGTTTTAGGAAAGTTAAATGGACCTCTTATTGCCTTTCCTAAGGAAATAAATAAAAATTAATAATTAATCTAATATATTATTATACTTATCGATAAATTTTTAATCACATAAAATGTCAAACACAAAATTGCTATGAAAATTGCCTCATGCTCAAAATATTATATCATCAACTGTCAAATACTTATTCAAAAATTTTCTATATAGTTTTCTAACCCATCTTGGCAAGAAAATCTTACTTAGAAAATTATATGATTTTTTTAAAATAATTTATAATTAAAAAAATATTTTGAAAAATCATGAGGCACTAATGGTCCCTATATTTCTACTAAAAATGTCTTTTCAACATTTATTCAAAAAACCACTAATAGTCTCTAGAAACGTATTTCTACTAAAATATCTTTTCAATTTCTTTAAGAGCCATGAGGAAGGGACAAAAAGTTTTTTTTTCCTTGTTTATGATCTCGCAGGTAGGGGTGGCTTTGAATAAATTATATATAAAATTATGCATACATTTTAAAAAAATATAATGATAGGGGAGGTTCAGAATTGAATTTCAATAATGGATTAAAATGTACCAAAATTAATCTTTTTTACTCCAATTGTTGTCTAGCTTGTTTTGTAATTTTGAATCTGACCATAATTTATTACGGCCTCCTTAGTGCCCCTAGATGAAAATTTATATTCTAGGAAATACTAAAAATATTTTTCCTATGATAAATATTTCGAAAAAACCTTTAAATAAAATTTTATTACTATTAGTGACTTATTAGAAAATTACAAGAAATATTTTAAAATTTTCTTATGAAAGTTAAATGGACCTTTTATTGCCTCTTTTAGGGAAATAAATAAAAATTAATAATAAATCTAATATATTATTATACTTATTGATAAATTTTTAATTAAATAAAATATCAAACACAAAATTGCAATGAAAATTGCTTCATGCTAAAAGTATTACAACATCAACTGTTAAATACTTATTCAAAAAATTTTTATACAATTTTCTACCCCATCTTGGTACGAAAATCTTACTTAGAAAACTATATGATTTTTAATAAAAAATTTCAATTAGAAAAATGTTTAAAAAAACATGAGACACTAATAGTTTATAGAAAATTATTTCTATAAATTTTTTTTTAATTTTTTCGAGTGGATTTTTTTTTTTTTTACTTTATGATCTCGCAAGTGCGAAATCGCACGTGTGAGATCATATTCGCGTGGGGGAGATTATTTCTCCCCTGAACTTAGGTTCTGGGTTGTCGTTGAGACGACGTGGAGTGAAGGGGGTTACGACGCCGGGGAGGACTTGTCGTCGGGGATGACGGCTGCGACAGAGGCGGTGGCGGCGAAGGAAACAGAGGCGATGACGAGGAGAGGAAGAAATCGAACGGACGGTCACAGAGACGGCCATCGAGCAGCTGCGACGGTGGTAGAGACGGCCGGCAAAGAGTTGCAACGGTGGTAGAGGCGATGGCAACAGCCGACGGGAGGGGCTTAGCGGTGACGTGGGGAGGAAAATTCTTTCCCCCCCTCGCTCTCAATCCTGCTCCCGCTCCCTCTCCCTCTCCCCCGCTCCTGATCCCGATACCGATCCAACTCACCTCGAGCCGGCTCGCGAGCCGACGAACCGAAACTGGCTTTGGTCGAACTCGGCTCATTAAGGTAAACGAGCCGATTTCGGTGCTTGAGCTCGGCTCGAGTTCGATAGATAACGAATCAAACCGAGCCTAACTCGAGTCGCTTGCGAGCTGACTCGATTCGAAGCCACCCCTACTCTCAACTACAAGTACCATGCTAGAGATATTTGATATTTTTGTACCAGCTTAAGGGGCAGTGTTGTAGTAGTATGAGTGGTATTTATTGTAATTAAGTGAGTGAGTGAGTGACATAAAATAAATTTTATGTTTCTTTTCTTTTTCTCATGTACTAGGTTTCTACCCTAAAACTATAAATATCAAGCTTAGGGGGAGGGCACTAAAGTTCGTGTTTTAATTCCTCTCTTTCTCCATCTGCTTCTTGCTTCACGAGCCTAGCCATCTCTCTTAAACTCTCTTTTCTCCTCTTTCTTCCCTAAACCCTAATTGTTTTAAGCATGAAACCTTATAATCTAACATTGGTAGGAGACACATGATAAGATTTATAGAGACAAAAAATGTAGCATTTCAAATGTCATTGGTGCTATGATTGGTCTCCTAAGTCCAATCACAACTTCTTAATTTAGAGATTACAATTTATTTTTTCAACAAATCTCACTGAAAGTACACAAAATTGTACCCACATCATGTTTTCTTTTTCTAAAAACTGAGCTTTCGAACTCTAAGTCTTAATTTGTTTTTTTTTTTTTTTTTTTTTTGGTTATTAAGTTATCTGGTTCAAAGTCCGAATGGGTGCCATTTGAATAACATATTGGCCGGTGGTGGAAACAACTAAATGAAAGTCTGAGTACATATTTTAAAACTATCTTAATGGATTTTTTTAATTTATCAATACATTTGAAATGAATGACTCAAAAATTATTTTAGATTTTATACATTTACTATCGGTATTTGTTTATGCTCTTTTCTTTTTATGTTTTCTAATTTTAATATAGAGATACCAATATTATTGTTAAAATATTTAAATAACATTTTTTTAATTAAAAAATTAAACAAATATGTATTTAAATAGTTAAATTACCATTATTTTTAATTAAACCATATTTTTAATAATTTTGAATAATAATAACTAATTTAGTATCACAAAATATTTAAAATTAAATAATAATTTTTTAAATATATATTAATTATGATAATGAATACTTATAATTTGGATTGAATATGACTCACCTCAAATTTTTTAAAATCGACTTAATTATTAAAAATTATATTGTTTAGAAATGTAGATAAGAACTTTACTTTTCATGAAATTTGAATTCTACAAATAATTATTCTCAAATCTTATTTTAATGTTTTGTGAGAAAATAAGTCATATAAACAAGCAAACATGAGGATTTTGTAGTATGAGTAGAAACCCAATTCCATATGGGAACGAATAGGTTGCTTGAGTGAGCAACAATTTGGCTTCTTCTTTTTTCTTGTATTTTTAAGGAGTTACAATTCAAACTGAGGCAGTTTGATCAACAAAGCACAGAACAGATTCTTACCTTTCTCCTACACTCCTCTCTCAATTCTCTCTGCGTGTCGCCTTCTGTGATGCTTGCTCATCGTCTCTTTTCTTGGAACCAAAGGAACCTTGGGTTCCCAGAATCTCCACCCTTCCACTCAACTCAAAACAGCTACAACGCATCATTGTGCGAGGAATGTATAATTGGATCTGTCTCTTGTTTTGGTATTTTGAGATCATCTCCAAGAAACATCAGGAAATGGCCAACTCGAGCTTTCTCTCCCTCAAATACAAAATCATGAAACGACTGTCGTCAAAACCATCCGGATTTGTCTCGCCCAAAGACAGACTAGATTCAAGCCTGTCAAGAGCATTCCGACCCAACGAGCACGAGATGCGAAGGGTGTTCGAGAAATTGGACGCAAACAGTGATGGGAAGATCTCGAAATCCGACCTGAAGAAGGTATTGAATGCTCTCGGTGGCAAGCTCAATGAGGCTGAGATCGCCAAGATGGTGGAAATGGCAGACATCAATGGCGATAAATGCATCGATTTCAAAGAGTTCATGCATTTTCACAAGAAGGAAGGGATCAGAGCGGCAGATATACAGCGAGCGTTCTGGATGATGGATTTGGACGGAGATGGGAGAATTGGTAAGGAGGACTTGTATACCATAATGGGTAGAGTGGGAGAGGAATGCAGCATGGAGGAGTGCGAGAGGATGGTGAGGGAAGTTGCGACACAACAAGATGGGTTGGTTGATATGGAGGATTTCTTTGTATTAATGACGCGCTCCATGGAGCTTCTACATGTTTAGATTCTGCAATTTTTTCTATTCTATCAACGCCTGTATCAAATTATCAATTCACTGTTGGATATTGCTTTCACTTCCTGTGGAGTTCTTTTTCTACTTCAATTATTCTTGTATTATTTCTCTTCATTATGACTCGTGCCACAAATACTCTCATATATCTTTTCGCCATAGATATGTTTAAAACTCCAAAATGTTATCACAGAGGAGTTCTTTGGATCTTATACTATCAGTTTAACTGGAATATGGAGATATTATTCAGCAAGAACAGCTCCAGCCACTTTCTGCATTTGTTGATCCACAAATGAAGCTATTTGGTTCACAGTTCAAGCACCAAGCCATTTGTTTTTAGAAAGTGCCCCAAGTCTTCACACTACAAGTATCATGGTTAGCTTGGGTTTGGAGGAATGCCTTTTAACCCAAAAAAGATCAATTCATTATGGCAATATTTGATCATAAATTCTGGATAAATAAACATTGTGACAAACTATCCTTTTAAAATATTTTGAAAGGTGAGAAACCTAGTTCCTGCCTCTTTGACTTCATTGAGGGCAACTGCCCCATCAAGTATTCTTATAAGAACATCTAACCACCCATTGTTGGGGTTTAGCAGAACAACTAATAAATAAGCAATTGCCCTAGGATAAGAACATCTAACCACCAACAACCTTTTCTAGCTGTGGTGTATTTATCAACTCTTTTTGAAACTGCCTACGTAATTCGAAGCAGCAAAATATCTGGTGTTATTACCCGATGGGTAGACCCATGCAGGAGGTGCAATATAGATTCTACACGTAATCTTTCATTTCTTTCTTCATTAATCTCATCACATGCAAACCCTTTATCAAGGTCCTTCGGGATGACACCTGTGGATCCCTCTTTGTGTCCAAGAAAATGACACATGTGACAAGCGTCAAGTGCACACATCTAGGTCAAGTTTTGCTCAATTAAGCAATAAGAAGAGTATTATTAATATAAGATCATTTCAATATCATCCTCAAAAGCATTTAAAGATTGGGAGTGACGGCCCAATCCACGGAATAGACAGTTTTTGATAATAAATGTAACGATGGTTGATTGATGCCAAATATGTCTCAGATTCAGACTCGTGTCACGAATGAGGCCATGAAATAGGGTTTGAGATTTTTTTATTTTTTTTACAGTTTTGGAAATGTTTTGAGCCGTTAATAATATGGTAATATGTAAGCATTTACATGTTTGATATATGATGACTACACCACATGTACAGGGCTATAGAAAACTGCACAGACAACAACACATATGGCATTACATGTACAGCTAGTGGTGATTTTGTAAGTGCTGCCATTAACACTTCTGTGAGTACTAAAATAGTCACTTCATGTTGCATCGGAGGAACTGCCAATAGCATATATACGTACTATTATTTCTGTGTTTCAGTCTTGAAAGGATAGGTAATGTATGGGCTTTCTCATCCAATTTAGATAGGAAGTTAAGTATTTTTATGCCTTATGCTCCAGCATAAGATTTTAGTGCTCGACTTGCTTTGGATCATGCAAGCTGATAAACAAATTTTTTAAGAGCTCAGTTAAGCATTGAAGTTCATTTTTTTTTTCTCCTTGAAAATTATATGTTGGATCAAGATTCATTAAGTTTTCTTCTGTATCTATGGATTTTCAAAATGAGAAGCATGTTTGAATTCGCTTAAGGCTGTTTCATATTGTGATCCGTGTGATTTGCTCTCTATAGAGCTCTGTAAAGACTGTTCTCTTATTACCTAGAGGAGGGAATGTTTTTTTTGAAGATGTTTTTGGTCTTTTCAATGACTTTTTCCCTTCCAATAGCTGAGTTATTCTCTGAATTACCTTACCTAAAATGTTCAAGGAGAAAAAGAGTCAAAGTTGTAATTTGAGCACACAAATTGGCACACTCTATCTTGAAGGAAAGTTTCCTTCTTTAAAGCTTGCCGAGAGGAAAGTTTTGTGGAAAGGAAGTTGTTGTAGTTTGCTCCTTTGAAGATTTCCTATAGTAGTTTATTCTCTAGAATTTATTTCTTAAACTAGTTAATGAAATAAGGAAGTCATAGATTGTGTTTTTGAATGCTAGTTGGCGCAAGAGTTAGAAGAAAAGTTTCTTTTTTTAGAAGATACTCTTAAGGTGTTCAAGATTTCTTGAGATTGCACTTACCTTTATGATTCTTTCTTAATTAAGAAAGACTTAGATTCAGTCTTATATGATTGAGAGCAGCACGTGGAGTAAACATCTCCTTGCTTATATGCATGATTAATGATGATAACTATTTAATCTTGGGCTGGTTCTCCTCTCTTGAATTGGTTGTCTTGCCTTAGGTTGGTTTGGCTCGGGGTTGGATTCTTCACTTCCTTGTTGGGTTGATTTTTTTCATATAAGGATTGGATACTCATTAATCGATGGCTAAAGAATATATGAATATGGGTAGTAAGAGTGACTTACTTAAGATCACCACTATACCCTTAAGAGGTTCTCAAATTACTTGAAGAGATTCCTTATCACTAGAGATCTCTTAGGATCCTTGACTAAACCAGCTCCATCCATAGATGAGTAAGATAATTCCTATATTAAATGACTCAAGAATGACGCACTTGTTATTAGTTGACTAATTAATAGCTTGGAGAAGGATGTGGCAAATAATGTTGTTCACCTTGAGACTGCAAAACAAATATGGGACACTTGTTCTAAGTTGTACTCTAGCACTGAGAATTTATAAACATTATATGATGTGTTTCAAAATATGTTTAATAAAAAACAAGCCATATCAAGTGGTGGCCAAAAATCAACTTATTAGCTGCTTATCACTTCCATCTTTTAATGATTTAAGTGCTAAATTACTACAAATTCTCGACCCTTCTTCCACTCTTTAGAATGAGATATCCTCCATTATGTACTCTGGCATCAGGGGTACAAATTCTACCAACAAAGGGCGTGATAGAAATTAAAGAAGAGGTAGAGGAAGAGGTGGTAGAGCTGGTTCTGGTTCTTCGAGGATTGATAACTAGGTATGAACTCATTGTAGAGGATTAAATTATCTAGTTGATACTTGTTAGAAACTTCATGGCAAGCCAAATTGGATTACTGTGAATCAGGTGTCGGTTGGTAACACTAAAAAGAATGAAGAAAAAACCGAGTTACAAAAATAAAAGAAGATTATCTCAGATGATGATTTTGAGCTATTATAGAGGATGATAACCTTGATGGGATCCACTTCATTATCTTCCTCCACTACTGCTGCTTCTACTACTGTCTCAAATATGATCACTGCCACTTCCTCCTCTTCATCTTGGATCATTGACGTAGGGGTCTCCAAGCATCTCACATGTAATAAGAGTCTTTTATATCCTCTGTCTTCGTGCCTACCAAACAAGTTTGTTACCATAGTAGATGGATCTTAAACCAAAGTTCTTGGGAAGAGATTCTCCTCTGATACTCCCACACTTCTACTTATTGATGTCTTATCTATTCCTCAGTTCCCGTTAAATTTATTGTGTATTAGTCAATTAACAAAAAAATTCAATTGTTCTATCACTTTTTCACCTTGTTGTTGTGTTTTTGGGATTTGGCAACAAAGCAGAAGATTGGCAGAGGCAAAGAACAAGGGGGCCTCTATTATTTAGACTTGCCTCCATGACTGTAGTTTCTAATTTTCAGACAGAGGCACAATTATGACACAACAGATTTGGACGTCGGACATCCGTCAACATCAACATTTCAGCATTTGTTTCTTTCCTTGAAATCTTTGTGTAATCTGAACTGTGAAGTGTGTTAGTTGAGCAAACACCAGAGGTCTACATACTCTTCTAGAGCTGAACTTAAAGGTGTTGCTCCCTTTTCTTTAATTCATTCAGATGTATGGGGACCTTTGAGTGTCTCGAATATTTCTCCAGATAAGTATTTCATTACGTTTGTCAATGATTTTACTCGAGTTATATGGTTATTCTTATTCAAGGATAGGTCTTCATGTTATGGTCTCAACTCAATTCGGTAAAAAAAAAGTATTTCGTTTTGATAATGCCAAACAATACCTGTCAAGAGAGTTTCAATCATTTCGTAAGGATAATGACGTTGTCCATTAGACCTCATGTGCTTACACCCCTAAAAAAATGGTGTAGCAAAAAGAATCAACATCTTCTTGAGGTAGCTCGTGGCCTCCTTTTACTGGCCTCATGCGATTCTTACAAGTTGTTTTCTCATTTGTTGGTTGTCATAGTCTATCTTTGGTAATAAGTCCCTATATTCATTGCTATTTTCAGATGAAGATCCTCTTTTTCTTCCTTTGAAGGTATTTGGTTGCACTTGTTTCGTTCATGTCACATCCCCACGAAAAGTAAGTTGGATTCGAAGGCTATTAAGTGTATCTTTTTAGGGTTACTCTCATACCCGCAAATGATTTATTTTCTATAACCCTTTTCTTTTCGAAAGTTGAATGTCTCCATGGATGTAACCTTTTTTTTTAGGACAAATCATTTTATTCCTCAAAGAATGTTCCAAGTCTTTCATCTGTTCCTGCAGCTCCAAAGCCTGTTCTGCCCCTTGATGCGGATCTCTCCCTTCAGCCCCCTGAAGCATCAAATGATACCACACCTGTGGAGTTTACAGATCCTTCCTAGGTAAGTCCATCTTTTCCTCTTATATTTTGTCCACCATTTGATGCTATGCCCATAGCTCTTAGTAAGGAACCTAGGACTTGTACTAGGCCCTCTACTTCTCATCCTTTCTCAAATTTTGTTTCTCACCATAATTGGTTTTATTCTTGTTGTCAATTCCTTGCATCTATCGCTTCTGTATTAGTCCCACAATCGTATATGGAGGCTTTGAGACATCCATGACGGAAGGTGGCAATGGAAGTGGAAATGAATGCCTCATATGAGAATCAAACTTAGATCTTGGTTCCGCTTCCTCTTGGAAAGAAACCTGTGGGTTGTAAATGAGTTTTTACTTTTAGGCACAATCCAGATGGTTTTGTGGGCTGTTTCAAGGGTCATCTAGTTGTAAAGGGGTACACTCAGTGCTATGAAGTTGATTATGAGGAAGTTTTCTCCCCTGTGGCCAAGTTAAATTCGGTAAGAATCTTATTATTACTCGCTGCAAATTCTTCTTGGCTGGTATATCAACTAGATGTGAAGAATATTTTTTTAAATGGTGATATTAAGAAATAAATCTATATGCACCAACCACCTAGTTTTGTAGTTGAGAGGGAATCGGTATGCAAATTGAGAAAATCCTTATATGGCTTAAAACATTCTCCTTGGGCTTGGTTTGATAAATTTAGCCAAACAATGTTACGATTTGGATTCAACAGATGCTTAATAGATCATTCTGTCTTGATTGGTAATGATGCAAATAATATAAAAGAAGTCAAAGAGAAGATATGCAAGGAATTCAAAATTAAAGATATTGAACTTCTAAAATATTTCTTGGGTATTGAGGTTTTCTAATCAAAGTATGAGACTATCTTATCTCAAAGAAAGTATGTTCTTGGTCTACTTCAAGACATGAGGATGATGGGATGTCGATGAATAGATACTCCTATGGATGCTCATACAAAGTTGTATACAAGCTCTGGTGAAGATGTTGATGTGGGTAAATATCAGAGACTTGTGGAAAAACTTATTTTCCTAATTGTGACCAGATCAAATATATCATATGCTGTAAGTATGGTTAGTCAATATATGCATAAACCACAACTTACCCATTGGCAAGCTCTGGAGAGGATATTCAGGTATTTAAAAGGAGCTCCAGGCAAATGACTTCTATATAAATGTATCCAATACAATCTTGCTTAATACTCAAGTATTTAAAAGGAGCTCCACTTCTACATATTGCACTTTAGTTGGAGGAAAAAGCATAATGTTGTTGCAAGATCCTGTGCCGAAGCAGAATACAAAGCAATGGTCTATGCAGTCAGTGAGCTTCTATGGATCAAATCCCTCCTTACTGAATTAGGGTCCACAAAGAAGCTTCTATGGAACTACGATGTGACAATCAAGAAACCTTCCACATTGCTTCAAATCCGGTCTTCCATGAGATAATAAAACATATTGAGGTAGACTGCCACTCCATCGGATAAAAATTTCAAGCTGGCAATATACCTCTTAGACATGTTTCATCTCCAGGATAGGTGGCATGTATACTTACAAGGTTAGTCAAATCCAAGATTCAAACCACTATATGCAGGAAGTTGTGTATTTATGATGTTTTCTCTCCCCCAGCTTGAGGGGGAGTGTTGGAAGATATAACTCAAGTATAGTAGCAATCATGTAAATTACCTATAAATTTAGTCCATTTTCCTCCCTTCTTAGGGTAAAGGGTGCTGATAAAATTCTTGAATCATTAATTGTTATAAATACACATTGAGGGGGAGGATTAAGCACATCTTTCCCTCTCTCTCTCTCTCTCTCTCTCTCTCTCTCAAATTCTCTCCAAACTATTGTCCCTCTCTCCTTTCCCTCTCGTTCTTCTTCTCTCTTTCTATTTCTTAGAAGTTTCCACTTCTCTTGTGTTGTTCGTTTACGTTATTATCATGGGATCTTAAATCCAACAAAAGGAAAATCAATTCACGCCAATGCTAACCGTTAGTACTTCTGATATCAATATTTCCCACAATATATCAAAATCACAAGTTGTTTGTTGTTTAATAAAATAGACTCAAATAGCTTTAATTTGATACCTATTTTGATATAAAAAGCTTTGTTATTGAATCTATTATGACCCCTTTATTTTCTTCATTATGTAGCTTGGTGGTTGTTGACTCTGATGCGGATATCTTCTTACATATAAATCAGATTGACATAAAATTTTCTCCTTCTGAAACTAGACTTTGATAACTCTCATTCAAGTATAATATTTATTCATGAAATATATTTATTTTGAGAGAATGAATTTGATAGTTTTCAGATTTTGTAATCTAGTCGAACTGAGTACTCTTTCTTCTTCGGATAGCATGACCATTGACTCTATCGATATAGATATCTCCCTCTAAAAACTCAAATTGAGAATTTGTTTAATAGGTAAGAAAATGGACTTATAGATCTATCTTTTTTCCATATAATTCTCTACATAAATTCTCATTCTTGATGGCATAAAATACCTTGACAGTTAAAGCTTTTACTATTGCTCGAACCTCTCTTTCAATCTCACCTTTGCTGCTTCAAATAACGATTTCTATTTTTAGAAAACTCCAATGTGAAAAATTCCTTTTCAAATTGGAAAGTAGACTCGAAGTTATTTCTATAAATATTTAATTTGTAATATTAAAAGTTCATTATGGAGGTGCGAACACTAAGAAAACAATGGGTACTAGACTAGAAAGAAAGAAAAAAGATAGAACACAAAGCTAAAGTACAAGAGATGATAAAGTAAAAAACTTCATTGACTTGATGTAATTGGAGTACAATGAGCCTCTATTTATAAAAGAGGAAATAAGTAGAATCCGATTATAATTAAACTGCCCTTATGCCAGTTACACCCAATGTTAAACACTAAAAGATAAGTCCTAGAATAATTGAACAACTGAATATAAATAGAAGACTAACATAACTAAAATACCTTCAGTTGAGACTCTTCTATGAGTCATACTTCTGTGAGACTCATGTAAAACTCCATATTAATTTAGGTTCTATGAGACTTCTTATTGTGAGAATCTTGTGAGACTCTTCCATATATGCTCTTCAAAACTAACTTCACATGATATCAAAGTAGGTGTGCATACATGGGCATCCACCCAAATTGTCTACGTGTTTAGCCACAAAAGAGGACGTACATGTGATGGAAAGTATTAAAGAATAGTCTCACATGAATTAGTAATTACAAAAATCTTGAGTTTAATAGTTGCGAAAAAGACTTTCAAACTTGGATAATCATTTTGGGATAGCCCTTGGACCCAACATTACTATAACCTCGTCTTAAGTTTTTTTGGCATAATACATATTTTAAATTTTTGGAATCAAAATACATTATTTAATAGTCATGAAAATTCCCAATTCAAATCGGTCGACTATAATGTTCATAATGGAAAATAGGGCTTCAATTTCAGTCATGGGAGGGAGAACTTTATTTAAAGAGGGAAAGATGCAAGATGTATATTATCTATTATAAAAGACTTGTCCTTACTTCAATGTTCCGAACAAAGAGGAAATGTTGCTCTAGGTCCAGTTCAACAAAACAGAAAAAAAAGTAAAATTCTAACAAAATTACAGTATTGTCTTTCCCCTACTTGCCTTTAAATCATATGTAGCATGAGAAAGGAAATTAATCTCCATTAAAATCACCTTAAGTGATGTCTGACTTACTAAGTATCTCATTTCTTTTCCATCTTTTTGACAAAGGTAACATTGATCAAAGTTGATGAAAATTAAGTAAAGATTGAATGCTTCTAATAATTAATTTTATGGTAGTTCTCAAGTAATTGACAAGAGATTAGATGTAGTAGAGTAATTGCCTTAAAGAAGTGATCCTTCTAGAGAAAGTAGGCTAGTCAACCTCTCAAAACAAGAAGAAAATTTTGGCAAATAAGATAAATGAGCTTTGGAATGAAAGGGAACTTATTTGCACAAAAATGAAGATGAATTACAAAAATTTACAATGCCTATTTATAGACAAAACGAGAGTAAGCATCATTTACTCCTTATGCTACAATGTATCCAATACAATCTTGTCATTTAATCAAAAGGATTGCTATTTACGAAATTATAAACAACGCATTATGTCACATGCCCTAAATAGTCTCAAGAAATATAATTCATAACTATTTCAACTGGTCCAATTCAAATTTCAAATTTCAATTTGTTCTGCTAGTTAGTCGCCCTCCAACTGCTACCATCCTAGTTGTATTGGTTGGATTAGTTGTATTTGCTATGTTGGTGTTGGCATTGGTTGTGTTGCATCTTCCTGCCTATAATTAGTGTAGCGATTATAGTTTTATACAAAAAATAATTAAAGTCAAATAATAAAAATAACTACCGGATTTTACAAGTGTCACAAAAATATTTACATGAGTGACCAATAAGATAGACGTGGCACATCACCCTAAAGTGATTACCTTTTAAAATCACAAACTTATAATACTTATTCGTTAAAATTTCTAAATTTGACTTGGGTCAAACTATTGATTTGCCATGCAGAACTATCAACTAGCCACATCAGTCGAGACCACCAGCATGGTACAAGAAAAAACTGCAGTAAGATGAGGAGTAGGGGTGGCATCGAGCCGAGCTGGGCCCGAATCTGCCTATGTTAGAGCCGAGCTTGATTTAAATATTTAGAGCTCGAGCTCGAGTTGAGCCTTGGCTCGAGCCTAAAATTGTTATCGAGCTCGAGCTTCAACATTCATTTAATTTTTTTCACAAAATACAAGACTCGAGTTCGCGCTCCAACATACATTTAAATTTTTTCAGAAAATACATGTCAAATAAATTGTATATAAAATTATACATATATTTTACATAAAATTGGGAATGACTTCTACTTAAAATTAGGCATAAGGATGACATCGAATCCAATTGAGTCCGAACCTTGTTCAAGCCGAGCTTGATTTAAATATTTTGAATTTGAGCATACATTTAAAAAAGAGAATGATAGGGGAGGTTCAAGATTGAATTTCAATAATAGATTAGAACGCACCAATATTAATATTTTTTACTCCAAATGTGGTCTAGCTTATTTTATAATTTTTGAATCTGGCCATAAATTTACTATGACCTCCTTAGTGCCCCTAGTTGAAAATTTATATTCTAGGAAAAACTAGAAATATTTTTTCGATGATACGTATTTCGAAAAAAACCTTTAAATAAAATCCTATTACTATTAGTGACTTATTGGAAAATTACAAGAAATATTTTAAAATTTTCTTAGGAAAGTTAAATGGACCTCTTATTGCCTCTTCTAGTGAAATAAATAAAAATTAATAATCAATCTAATATATTACTATACTTATTGATAAATTTTTAATCAAATAAAATGTCAAACACAAAATTGCTATGAAAATTGCCTCATGCTAAAAATATTACAACATCAACGGTCAAATACTTATTTAATAATTTTCTATACGGTTTTTAGCCCATCTTGGTTGGAAAATCTTATTTAGAAAATTATATGATTTTTTAATAAGAATTTTTAATCAAAAAAATGATTACAAAAAACATGAGATTCTAATAGTCCCTAAAAACTTATTTCTACTAAAATGTATTTTCAATTTCAATTTTTTTTCACTTTCACTTATGATCTCGGTCGTGCGACATCATCTTCGCGCATAGGGGGGGGGGGGGGGGGGGGGGGGGGGGGGGTTTCTCCCCTTAATTGGTTTTCCGCCGAGACGAGGAACAACGTCGCCGACGAAGAACTTTTGTTGGGGATAACGGCTGTGACAGAGGGCGGCGGCGACGGAAAGGCGAAAGGCGGTCGGCGAGGCAGCTGTCGACGGCGGCAAAGGCTGCCACAACAGCGGTCGGTGGGGCTCGGCGGTGACGAGGGGAGGAAGAATATTTCCCCCTTCGCTCTCGCACCGGCACTGCTCGGTGTTCCCGTCTTGACTCCCCTGACTTACGTGTCGATTCGTTAAATTAACTAGCCGGCTCGCGAGTTTTTGAGCCAAACCTCGATTCGGTCAAGCTCGACTTGTTAATTTAAACAAGCCGATCCTGGATCTCGAACTCAGTTCGAGATTCGGGTATACCGAATCGAACCGAGCCGGAATTGAGCAGAGCTCGAGCCGCTCGCAAGCTGGCTCGGTTTGAAGCCACCCCTAATGAGGAGGAAAGAAAGAAGAAAAAGGGGCAGAATAGGTCTCATGTGGCTTTATAGCTGATGTGGAACTACACTGAGGTCCAATGATGATGTGGCAAATTGATTGTCCAGCATGGCAGTTTGATCGGTTAGGTATTTTCCTAATTAAGTTTTTAACTTGGGGTATTTTTATTTATTATTTTTAAATTTTTTATTTTAAAAAAAAATCCATTAACCCCGGTGAGCCCCAAGTATGTGGTGTGATTGCACCGATTAGCAATATAACGAAGGCCTCTAATCTGAGCCCGTGTGAACACTCATGAACGTGGACAGCCACTGCCCAGCTGTGCGATGGAAATTGTCCATGTGAGTGAATTAATGTACATGGAAGAAATATCGAGTGGTAGTTGAGATTACATATGCTTTGGGGCATCTCCATAGTGTTGTAACAAGGTAATTTGTCGATAATTGATATCGTTATTAAATTTAAATTCCAGTAGACCTTCATCTCGCACTGACAAGGATCTCTCATAAAAGAAAAACCACGAAGGCTTTCTCAGCAAAACATAGGCAAAGCTACACTTCCATGGCTTCCCACCAAAAAAAACCCTCCATGACTTCCTTTCATTCTCGTCAAGAAGTGGCAGCTTTTGAAGAAGATGAAGAAGAGTACATCGAGCCTTTAAGCCCCAACTCCGGGTACATCTACACCAAGGAGCTCTCCCTCGGAGTTATTGTTGTTTTTGAATCAGAGATCCCTGTAAACGACTCCCAAACGTTTGTTGTGCTGAGAGAGCTACTCCTGCCCATCAACCCTCGATTCTCGTCGATTCTCGTTAGGGATGAAAAGGGTGTAAGAAATTGGAAGAAGGTGAAGGTGAGCCTCGAGGATCATGTAAAGGTGCCACTCTTCCCCGAAGGCTTATCAGCAGAAACTTACGGAGGTCACCTGCAAAAGTATCTTGCCCAGATGGCCATGGAGCCAGTCCCAGAGAACAAGCCGCTGTGGGAAATCCACATATTCAAGTATCCAACACTGGAAGCAGCAGGAACTATACTATTCAAGCTGCACCATGCTATGGGAGATGGTTTCTCTCTGATGGGTGCTCTCTTCTCTTGCCTGAAGAGAGCAGACGACCCTTCTCTTCCCCTAACTTTCCCTTCCGCAGCCAAGCTGAAGTTTAAAAGTGAGAAAAACGTTTGCAAGAGAGTGTCTAAAGCTGTTGCAGCGATTTGGAACACGGTATATGATGTCACGCGCAGTGTTTTGAAGAGTACTGTACTGGAAGACGATACGAGTGCGATCAGATCGGGGCATCCCCATGTCGAGTCACAGCCAGTTGTCCTCTCCACTGTTGTTCTTTCTCTGAAAGGAATCCGGGAGGTCAAATCCAAGGTTTCAGGAGTAAGTGCCCTTCTTCTCTGCTTATCTGTCTTCGTTTTTGTTTTTCCTTAATCCAGCAAACATGTAATCCCTTACACCCCTGCCCCTCCCAGAATTTTTAACAGATGTGGCCACGTAATTAACACTTCACAAACACTTATGCCTTGTTATTAGTTTAACTTAGCAAAAAAATTGAAGTCACTGTAATATACTTTTTACGGCTGGGGCTGGCTTCTGTGGGAGCTCCTCTCGTTCAGCATTGGAGAACAGCCCCCTTTCTTTATGATCATGGCAGAGAGCCTCCCGTCCTCAAATATCCCTGTCATGGAAGAGAGGGAAACCCTCTCTCTATTACCCGTCTTGTGAAAAACAAAAGAAGCTAAGCAAAGAGTACTCCCGGTCCCCTATAATTTAAGGGTTGCCCCTTCATGTCCTCTTCATCTCTCAATGGAGAGGGACGGCTCCCCTTCCTTGAAAAGGAAGTGGACCATAAAAGAAAGCAATTATATATTTAATTAGTTAAATAATATAATAAATTTATATAAATAATTACTATACATGAGCTTCATAACAAAACAAAATGTATTTCTCGATAGATGACTCAATTATTAATATTTGGCATTTATCTGGTTGTGTTTTTCCTTAAATAATTACTAAATAAATTAATTTTATAATTTATATTATTTTTTATAAAAATAATTAATTTAAAACATATAAATATATTTAAATTGAAATTAATGATAATTTTTCTTGTGTTTTAAATTAATATTTTATTTTATAGCTTCATATGATTCATTAATGAATTAAAAATTATTTGAAAGTTACTAAAATAAATATCAATTTAAAAAATAAATCAATATTTATAAACCAAAAATATTTATACAATATTATTATTTATTAAAAATAAAAATCATTCTAAAAAATAATCTAAGTAGAATACTGATTGTTTATAGTTTAAGCGTTGAATATGTAATTATAATTTTTATAATATTTAAAAATTAAATAACCTAAAATACTATTGATGTATATAATATTCATAAAATATTTACATTTATCAAATAGTTTTTGAATTATTTTTTTACATTTTCTTTCACATTAGTCACTATACTAATTAATGACGTATTCAAAATCATTTTTATATTATTATTAGCATAAACTGCCTAGATAGTATTTTAAAATTATACAATGTTTTCTTAAAATAGTTTTTATTCAATTATTAATCGTATAGGTCACAATTAGTTTCAAATGAAATGAGTGATACCTCTAAGCTATATTGTACCTACACAACCTCTAAGATTCCTAGAGTTACTAAGATTGGATTACAAATTATTTGAATATTTTAAGTATATATAAAGATGAATTTGGATATTTAAATATTAAAAATATTAAAGTACATAGATTGGAACAGACTGGTAGTGATGATTCATTTCTAACTTTTTTTTATTCTCTTTTTCAACAGACAGTAAATGATGTAGTGATGGGGATACTTTTCTATGGAATTCACTTATACAACAAAAGAATGGGTCAAACTTCACAACACATGACATCGTTGGTACTCTTAAATACTAGGATGGTGAGTGGGTATCAAAATGTCCAAGAGATGTTGGAGGCTGATACATGGGGAAACAAGTTCACCTTTCTTCAAGTTTCAATCCCTTCATGTGAGAATATCGACAAGGTCAATCCCTTAATTTTCATATCCAAAGCAAATGCTACTATAAAGAGAAAAAGAAATTCACTGGAAGTTTTTTTTGTTGGCACCCTTCTCAAGATGTTGCAAAAGATGAGAGGCCATGAGGTAAGACTCCTTTTCAACCAAACCAAAAATGGTTAGATCATATTCACCAACAAGATCATAGTGTTCTACATGCTAACACAATGTTATTTTCTTTTATGAAACAGGCGGTTTCTCGTTACATATACAAAACATTGAAGAACACTACTCTTGCAACATCAAATATGATTGGTCCAGCAGAAAAAATTCAAATTGCAAACCACCCTGTAAAGAACTTTTACTTCTTTGTTACCGGTGCACCTCAGGTATGTTTATTTGGATTCCTTTGTTAAGATAATGCAAAACAAATATGGGTTAGAAAGATCTTGTGCTCAAGAGTTGAGAAAAACCTAACATCTGCTAGCTATATTGGGATGGATTTAGACCCAACTTTAACATGGTATACATTGAAGTGTGTATTTTATGTCGGCCTCCATGTGTACTAGACATGAAGGAGACTCATACATAAGGAGTATTAAAATACTCTCATATGTCAAGATTGAGTCTGGTTTTATCTCAAAATGACTAACCACGTAGGAGACTTATTATTCAACCCTATAAACTAATAAATGATTTTTCTTAACATTTATATTTGTGAGACTATTCCCCTCACATCGAGGCTTAAATATACGAGTAACGAACTAGAGATCTCGATTCCACAAACTGGGTACAAACTCAATGGTGTATGGTCCGGTGAGGAAAAAACCTAAAAGGGAGAGGGGGGGAGGGGGGGTGTGGAGGTGATTGGGTTTTGTTCACTTGTGTTCTTAATTTTAATTCTTTTGCTTAATTCCTATCTTTTTAATTAATTCAAAGTGCAAATTCAGTTTTACATATTATGTTCATAGACAATTACTAATTGTACTCGTGAAAGTAATTACATATGAACTACATACAAGATTTTTAGGTGGTTCAAAATCCTTCTATGGATTGGTAGTCCACCCCCCAAGATGTTTTAGCACCTTGCGGATCCTCTAGGCTTGTGTTGCCCTATGAAATCTACTGCAAGTTACCTTTAAGGTTAATTACAATGTTGCCCATACAACATATTATTCCACTCAAATGAAATATCTCAAAGTATATGCATGTCAATAATTAGATTTGAAACCTTATACCCAAATTTTTATACTTATATAAACCCTTTAAAATGCCCCAATAATCAACATACAAGCATGTATTTAAATGATTTGAAAATAGAAGAGTATGCAAAACTGATTTCAAATGGTTGTCAATCATACAACTACTCACAATGACTTGGCTACATCAAATATGATCTTTAAAATTACTTGGCGCATGTTCAGGAAACTGAGATCTAAACATTCAATGTTAAATGAACAAGCACAAACATACTTAGCTTAATGGGGAAAACTACCAAATTTAGCTTCCTTTCAAGCTTTTAAGCCAAAAACTTCTCAAATCATGTTTGATAGCTTAGGAAGCTTGATTTTCATTTTGGGGATAGAGAGAGTTTGTTTTGGGTGAATACCATTATCCTCAACATTCAGAAAACTAACTGTTATGAATGGATAAGGTTATTTTAACATAAACAAGTAAAAATTAGGTCCAAAATATAAAAATAGGTTAAATTTTTTTGGTTGGTGGATCCCTTACAAACTTTGAAGACTTACAACATCTGGATTTGGGTTTGACATTCAAAAAGTTTGAATTTCTATAGCATGGATCAAATCTTGTGTTTAGATTGAACTCCTCTTGTTTATGCACCATACAAGGGTCGACTCCTTTTTTTTGTTCCAAATTTTTTTATTATGTGGATTTGAATCCTTTTTTTTTTTTTTACTTAGATGGGGATGAGTCCTCCCATGGGTTCAAACTTTCTTGCTCTGATGAGTTCGAATCTTGCCATCAATTCGACTCCTCTTGCTCAAATGGGTTGAAATCTTGTTATGGGTTTGACTCCTCTTACTTAGATGGGTGCCAATCCTACCACAGGTTCGACTCCTCCTAGCGAATTCCACTCCTGCCTAGTGGGTTCTTTTCCACCTAGTTGGTTCTTCTCTTTTTCTTTTGAAACTTTCTCTTTCTTTGTCACAACTCCTTTACTCTCTCTGTCATTTGAAGGGTTCAAATCCTTCAATAGGATTCAACTATTTTGGCTCTTTTTCACTATATACTTGACTCCTTTTGTCTTCTTACTTTATGGTTTCATATTTTTTCACTGGGGTGCTTGACTTTTATGCGTGGGCTTGATTCCTTGCACTTTTTGCATTCCAATTCTTCAATTTTCTAAACGAAGTGACTTCTTCCTATGTAGCTGTCTTCTTTTGCCCATTTTACTCTTCTTGCCTTTTCTAGGCTGGTTTTTTTTTACGAAAGTGGTTTTTCTTTTCTCTTGATTGGTCAAATGATACTACTTGGTTGGTTTAATGGTGTGCTTTTGGGCACAAGTTGTTTGCTTCCCTTGTTTGGACTGTTAGGATAGACTATGGCTTGTTGAAAGAATATGCTACCAAAATTTTTGCTTTGATATCACTTTGGGATGTCTTCCAACACAATGTTACAACTTAATTTCATGCACTAGAAGGTACACAAAAGTAACCAAAAGTTACACGGGATTTTTAGGTGGTTCATAATTCTTATGAAGGAATGCCCCTAGATATTTTAGTACTTTGAGGCTCCACTAAGTTTTGATTACCCTATGATATGTATAGCCTCTAAGGGAATGCAAAATTATGCCCACAAAAAAAGATTTATACTACTCAATTAACCATAAAAACAAACTTACGAGAGCACTCTCACTTAAATTTACAATAGCTATCTAGTCTCTCAGCCTAGACCTACAAAGGGATTTTCATCAACTAACTAGGCTATCCTGCCATGACCCATACTTAGAATTTGTAGTATCAACTCACTAAGTACACAAGGCCTAGGCCCACAATAGGATTTACAACATTACCTACCCGTATAAGGACTTATGACACAACTATAGCAGCAACACATAAGGCTTATCGACCTCTTCCCACAACTTCAATAGTTTCTCTCAAATGTATTGACTTGGGAAAGGTCTTGCCTTCCCAAGGTGTGACTGAATGAGTAAGGGTTACTCGCGTACACTCTAGCCTAAATGAATGTTTCTCAATAGGCATATTTCATAATTCAAGTAGAAACAAGATAGACACACCAATCCTAAGTACTTATGCAATATAATGGCAACTACATAGGTCAACGAATAACCAAATTTTAAAATAAAAGCTCAAGGTAATCTAATTGAATTTTTAAATTGAAGAAATTATTAAGCAAGTAAGTTTAAATTTATTTTACGACGCAAGCACACTAGCTAGGGATTCAAATCTTTTAGTTTAAATTAGCTAAATCTAGATCAATTCAAAGATCTTAAAGTTTGATTGAAATAATTCTTGGATTTTGAAAATAGTGCCCCAAATATTCAATGCTATGTAAAAGCCCCTTTTAAATGGCTTGTATGATTTCACATCAACGTAGCAGTCACTTCAAATTTTCTTGCTTGAAAATTCATTATGATTTCAAAATAACGGTACACAAAATCTAGTAAGAATCATGCTAAGCATATATGATTTCAAAGTAAAGGGATAAGAAGTACTTGGCCTTTTACTTGGTGGTTTTTCAAATTTCAAATCCAATCTCCAATTTTGATTTCAAAGTATGAGTGTGCTTAGGAGTGATCATTTTTGTTATAGAAGCCAAGAGTAAAAAATATTGAGGTAAATTGATTTAAATAAATAAGTTATCAATGTTCAATTTTTGAACTATTGAGCTTGGAAAGGGATATTTTTTCCTTTTTAAAATTTCAAAAAATCTTGGTTAAAGTTCACAAGAAAATAGCCAAAAATTTCCTTATGAGTTGTTTATCACATATATAGGTTACTTACATATATTGGAGACCTATCTTGGTTCATTTCAAGTCTTCAATCATGTTGCACAACATTTCTAGAATTTGTCTTCTAGTCAACTATGTCTCGATCGATTGAGCTTCATTTGAATTGGTCATCGACTCAATTGGTCAAATGACTTTACATAGAGACTATTCTATCTGCATTGGTCAAATCGACTTGGCGTCAATCGATTGACATTCTTCAATGCTCTCTTTTTCTTAATGTCTTCGTATGCATTGCTCGTCTAGTCATTCTAGCATATGACTTCCAATAGAAGTTGTTTTTTCTCCAATCATTTAGGCAATCTTGGGATTTTTTTTGCAACATCAGATCAATCTGACTTAGAAATATAGACTTCTTCCTTGTTCCTTTTCTCTAACCTCTTTTCATGGGTTGTCCAGTCGACTTTCCCCCTATTGGACCACTTTCTTCGTATGCCCCTTTTTTTCTTTTTTTTTTCGTGCCTCCTGTTGAACTCCTCTTTCTTCTATCCCTCTGGACAATTGATGTCTGATCAGACATCCTTCTTCACTTGACCATATTTTGTTCTTTATTTCTTTTTTTTTTCTCTCTTTACGAGGGTTTTGCTTGCTTGTTGGAAGATATGATGTAATTAGAGTATCATTGATATCATTAGTTTATGTTTCTTGTCTCTTCTTCAATTTTACTAGGGTGAAGTGTATAATTGTAATATCTTACTTTATCATCTATAAATATAGCTTAAGGGGAAAGGTTTGGACTACGTCCATAACTCTAATTCTCTAGCCTCTTTCTCATTCTCCAAATTAGTCGCTCTTATTTTTCTCCTCCTAAACCTTCTCTCCACAACTCTTCTTCTTATTCTCACCCCTTAATCCTCTTCTGCTTTGATTATACATTATGGGATCCTAAGTTTTAACATAGTAACAGAGCGGGCAAAAATCTGAGATAGAAAAGAAGAAGAAGATGGAAAAAAAAGGGAGGAAGGAGAAGAAGAAAAAGAAAAAGAAAAAGAAAAAAGAGGAGTTTCCCATTTTTTTCTTAAGTCTTTCTTTCTCAATTCATGTTTATCATTAGATTCTTAACTCTCTTACCATATGTTTCATATAAAAAATAATATACATTTGGAAATATATTTAAGTTTAGTTTCTAACTCAAAAAGAATCGTTAATATCAGAATTTTTATAAAGAGAAATTGACATATTAAGCAGCAAAGGTCAAGAAGTAGAAAAGTTTCGTGCAACAACAAAAAGCTTCAAATTTTGAGTCATTTTATGCCAATAAGAATAAGACTTTATATGGAGAATTACATATCATAAGAAATATTTGTAAGAATATTTTTTTTAACTATTCAACCAATTCTCAATCTGAGTTTTTTAGATGGAGATATCGATCTCAAAAGAGTCAATGGTCATGTTGGCCAAAGAAGAAAGAGTACTCAATACGTCCTGATTAAAAAGTCTGAAATATATCAGATTATTTATCTCAAAAGAAGTATATTTATAAAGAGAAGTTATACTTGAATGAAATTTATTGAAGTCTAGTCTTATAAGGAGAAAATTTCATGTCAATCTGATTTATATTTAAGGAGATATTCACATTGGAAGAATCAAAAGTCATGTTGGTATCCTATTGCATGTGAAGATCCGAATTTAAGTTAAATTTTTTACTTCACTTTTTGAGTTGTTGTTATTGATCAACAATATCAAGAAAGTATCTCATGATCTACCCTTGGAAAGTTTATGTTGTTAACTAACATTATCTGGATAGATTCATTAGAATATCATCTTATTTTCAGAAATCTTCTTTGATTTAATTGTCATAGAGAAGAAGTGCTCCTATTTTGAATTATGGCAACTTCCCAAAAAAGTAGTTACTTGATTTAATGTTGCAAATTAAAAAAAGAATTTGTGTAAGGAGATTATGATATAGGATCAAATTCAAAATGTGTGTTTCTTCTTTGGTTATAAGAAATCCTTGCAGCATATTAACAACATGTTGGAGCAAGACTTGATGTACTTATCCTTCTATGATGTGAGCAACCTTGCTCAGCCTATCACTCAGTCAAATCCTTTCAAGCTATAAGTGGACACTTATGTCTTTGGCTGCTATTAGTTAGTTTAATATGGGTAGATCTCGGTTTGGTGTTTGAATAAATCACTGATGCTGTAAGCGTGGAGGCAACATCCATTACTATTTTATCACTTTTCTCTGTTTTTGAGAAGACCTTGCAGCTGCTCTCGGAACCAGTGGCACTCAGTTTAGTTATTCTTTTTTAGAAGATTAACTACACTCGGTTCAACTTATTGGCAAATTATTACTCGGTCCCAGCTTATTATTTGGTGCACATCTTCCTTATTCAAGGATGAACTTGCTACTGATTATTTTATGTGTGCTTATTACTCTTAAGGACTTATATTATTGACCGATTATCCACTGCTATATAATTGCATTGTTGATATGTGTTATTTGGGCATTGGCTCATTATCGTTGTCACTATTGTGTCTCTTTAATTGAGATATTATTATTGAAGAAGAAATCCTAGGTTGTTTGCCTTGGGTTCATTATTTGCTGACTGTTGTCGGCATTGGTTCATTGGTTCATGATAACCCTGACTTCTTCTTCTTCTTATCTTCCTCATTACCTATTACCCTTTTATTATTTGGCAGCCTTTATTTGACTCTCAATTACCCCTTTTGGCCAACCCTTTTGGAACATTGCTTTGGTTGGTCCCTTTTATATATATGGGTGTTTTTAAGTCCTTTGAGACTTTTTATTGTTACCTTTGGTTTTTTATGACGGTCTTGTAATTGACAGGCATTACCCACTTTAGATATTATTATCACTATATTTGTTCGAAATCATCTAAGATTGGTTTTGACTTATGTTTTATCACCTATTTCTACCCTTTGAGAGTTCGTGTACGGTGTCGTACTTATCCTTGGGACACTGTGATGGAGGAGATTATTAATACATGTATGTTATTTGTATCAAGTTGGGATCATTGCTTTTACCTTCCGCAATGGGGGGAGTGTTAGAATTTATGATGTAATTAGAGTGTCAGTGATGTAATTAGTTTATGTTTCGTGTCTCTTCTTCATTCTTACTAGGGTGAAGGGTATAATTATAATATTATATTTTTATCATCTATAAATATAGCTTAAAGGGGAGGGTTTGAACTAAGTCCATAACCCTAATTCTCCAACCTCTTTCTCCTTCTCCAAATTCGTCACTCTTCTTCTTTTCCTCCTAAAACTTCTCTCCACAACTCTTTTTCTTCTTCACATACCTTAATCCTCTTCTGCTTTGATTATACATCAAGAAATCTTAAGTTTTAACAGTCCTATTTGGTCAAACGAACTGCTAAGCTATTTGAATGATGTGTTATCTAACATGAATTGTTTGCTTCCCTTTTGTATGGGTCATCCGCTCGATCATGTGTTGATCAAATGATTAAGCTGCCAAAAATTTCCTTCGGGTTTTTTCTGAGCCGCAAGTCATTTTTAATGCACATCATTACTAACTTAAATATTTGTTGTTATAAAAAAATATCTCAATGGGGATATTTTGTCCAATAATATCTAATACTATGAAGATTATGTGTTTGTTACATGGGCAGAGATCTCTTTAACTTCAACTTACTATTATAAGATGGACTTAGACCTAACTTTAATACATTGGAGCAATGAATAAGTGTTTTAGCCATTTCTTTAGAGATTGGTAAAACCACATCCTTTTTACAAGCTTTTGATCATCTACTTAGTAGAATTTAGTTGCATTTATAAGCTTTTGAAGGTAACTAATAGTTTACTTTTTTGTTTCTATGATTGTACAAGCAGAGTTTGGGTACAATGGTGTTGAGTTACATGGAAAAATTGACTATTGCCATGGTACTACAAGAAGGTTTTGTAGCTCCACAATTGCTTGTCTCTTGCATAAATGATGCTTTTGAAAAAATTCATCAAGTGGCTAATGGAAAGTGAGGTATAATATAATTTGGGAACTCAAAATTAGTTATACTTTTTCTCAACTCAAGTTCAAGGTTTAATCATGGTGATGTAATCCTTAAATACCCTTATTGGATAACAATAAGGAGCAAAACCTGTCATTATATGGGACAATTGGTTAAGAACAATAAATATCAAGGGAAAATCATATCTTGATGTTTTCCCACGGATCTTACATCTTTTTTAATTCTTTGATGTGTATATTATATAGCATAAATAAATAATGTGGTTTCTATATTGTATTTTATATAGCCAAATTTTCCAATTGCTCACACACAAAAACATTGCTATAGTCTTCAACCTTCTCATTTGTGTTAAGTAGATGACAAAAGGAGGACTAAGATCTGGTGAAGCGGAAATATTGTTCACTCCCACATGAATCAGTGATTTGTTGTGCAATTTTTCCATTTAGTAGATCTAATCCCACTATAGGGATTAAAAGAAATCATACCATGAACATGTAAATTTTCTTTTCATCTTATAATGACAAAATATATAAAATTCAAGGTTTGAGAAGTAAAAAGTAATTTAAAAAAAAAGGAAGAAAATAATTGAGAAGACTAAAGGAAATTAGATTAGTGCGAGAAACTGCATAAGGTATTGACAAAAGCTTGACTTGCCTATATATCCACATGCTTTTCTCAAAAGCCAAAAACCCCTAATTGATAATGTAATACAGAGTTTGGGTTGTCAGTCTAGGCAAGATTGATTTTAAAGCTAATGAGTTATTGGGAAAAAAAAGGACATATTATTAATTCAGAAAAAAATAAATGGACAAAGGGCAATCTATAATACAAGTAAACATACTTGCAATCGAAAGAGTGCATGGACCTATCATCTGTCTCTTAGTTAGAAGTGGCATGGCTAAAATCATCCTGACCCATAGGGTCTACTTACATAATATATATAAAGTTAACAAGATAAAAGAAAAAAACTTATTATTTTTGTTATTAACGATCAATTTAAATTATATACATGGAATGTTACTAACAATCAATTTAGGTTTTATATAATTTTATAATATTATCTTTCATCCCCACCTCATGAACTTGACCTAAAATGCATCATTGTGAAAATCCACCACGGAGTAGGGATGGGGTTTGATTTCCAAACATGTGACAAAGATTTGTGGGGATGGATGTCAAGTCAAACTCATAGGGTGGGGATGTGTTTTCACAAACCTAATCCAAACTTAACCCATAACCCACCCCTAGTTTATTTTTAAGATAACAAACTCGGATATTTAACATTGTCCTATGAGTATATAATTTTTTCAAAAAAATAAGGGCACTTGAGTTAATTTTTCGAAAAAGGAGTGAACTTTCTATAAAGGACTCAAACCCTCCAACGTGAAGGAAGAGAAAAAAGAGTCGAAATCCAATTATAATAGGTTTTGAAAAGAAAAGAGGAGTTGAAACCTCAGTAGAAGTCAAAATCTCAATAGAAGCAGGCCCGATTAGATAAACAAAAAGAAAAAGGGAGTCAAACCCTAGTTATAGTAATTTTCAAAATAAAAAAAATTGACCCCCGTACTGAAGAACGTATAGTAGAAATAAACTACATGGGAGGAGTCAGCCCCATTTAAGTGAATAACAGGATAAAGGTTTCAACTTCACCTAATACTGTTTTGAAATGAAAAAAAATTGACTCTTATATGATGTATACGACGTAGAAGCAAAAGGATTTGAACCCTAGGGAAGATTCAACTACAAAATCTAACCATTGGAACAAATAGGAGGAGACCATAGGCACAAGAGTCAACCCCATTTTGCAAAAATTTAAATGTTTTGAATTTCATACCCAAATCCAAAAGTTGTAGCCTCCAAATCTTTTAAGTGACCAACGAACAAATTCACCAGCTAAAATAGGATTTATTAATTTGTTTTTTCATAATTATAAAATTGAACCATTGGAATAGATAGGAATTGACCCTAGACATAGGAGTCTATCCCATGTTGCATACATTCGAATATTTTGAATGTTAGACCCAAATTCAAAAGTTTTAGGTCTCCAAATCTTGTAAGTGACCAACCAACATATTCAATAGCAAAATTAGGATTATTGATTATTTTTTCATAATTTTTGGACCTAGTTTTCATCCAAAAGTACCAAAAATTATCTTATTCGTTCATACTAGTTTTCTCAATATCTGAATCGTGCTATATAATCCAAAATTACCCCAATTTTTGAGATATTGATATACAAGAATTTAAAAAATCTCAAGTTCCTCTAGTGTTATTTTCAAGTCTTAGCCCTCCCAAAAACTCAAAAAGAAGTGACTGAAAATATTTTCTATAAATGTTGGGTATTTTTTTCCCTATATTCTAAAATTTGATTTAAATAGTTAATTTCTTGATTATTGAGTGGTTGACATTTGATTTACATATCATATTAAGCTCAAAATCTTCATACTCATTGATTGGTAGTAGGTCTTCTCTCATAACCAGCATAGTAGGGTTTTTGAATGTGTTCATTTTAACTTTTAATCCATTAGAATTGCTGAATTGATGGTAGACTCACCTTTGGATTAGGTGTAATCTTATTTTTGAGTTTGACTGTAAAACTTGTCTATCAAGAGGCTGAATTGTCATTTACCTAGATAAGCATATAAACGTTGCAATTGTAAATCAATCAAGACTTATATAAGTTGATTGATAACTACTGAAAATCTCTTAATTGGGTCTAGGGGCATGTTCCTAGTAGCTGCTAATTGTAAGTTCAAAGTGTCTAGCAAGTATTGTAGTTGAACCCTTTGTGTGTTTTTGTTATAGATGTTGTTTAACTAATTTTATTGGGTATTTTAATATTAAGGCAAGGGCTCCCTTGGACTGGAGTAGCAATCTAAAATATTGGTTGTGAATCACCATAAAAAATGAGGTGTAGTGGTTGATTGACTATCTCAATTGCTTAAAGTTTACTAACTATTGCATTAGTTATAAAATCAATATCTTTTTCTTTTTGTTCTTCCTCCATTTCTTCTCCATGTTCTTCTCCTTTTTCCTTCTCAGATATTTGCCCACTCTAATACCATGTTGATTTCTAGGGCTAACACATAAACACAAAAGATCTCAAGGGAAGGAAAGAAGAGAGGATCTCAAACTCTTGGGAGAGTGGGGAGAAGAAACTAAGGGAGAGAAAGAAGAGGGAAAGAGAGAGAAGTGTACAGACGAATTTGAGACAAGAGGAAGAGGCATGAATGTTCTACCCCATGCCTTGAGGCTGTATTTATAGTTGTGTGAAGGTATTTACAATGACTATAATGCCCTTAGGGCTACATGTTTCAAAATAAAAAAGATATAGGAAGACTTATATGAGTTTGCATAATTATAATTTTATGTTATTTCTATAAAAGTTTTCCTTATTTACTAGCCATGCCAAACCTACAAACATAGGTCTTTTAACATGTATTAATCTTCCTATTGGTTCCACACGTGGATTCTACTCTTTGCAATGGGTTCTACTCTACTTTTTTTGAACTTTCTATTTCTCTATATGCTATCCTTTTACTCTCTCTGTCATGACAAAGTGTCAAATCGTCCCATAGGGGTCTACTCCTTTTGCTCATTTTTCACCATATACCTTACTCATTTTGTCTTTTCACTTCAAAGCTTCATTTTTACTAATGTGTTTGACTTCTATGCATGAACTTGTCTCCTTCAACCTTTGACACTTCATTTGATTTCTTTTGTTACTTGGTTTTATTCTTCTCGCATTTCTTGGCTAGCTTGTTTCTTTCTCCTGTAAAAAATGATGGTTCTTCCTCTTTTTTGGATAAACAGGGTTGCTAGGCTGTTTGGATGGTGTGTTTTTTTTACATGAGCTACTTGTTCTCGTCTCGTGTGGGACTATTAAGACAAACCATGACAAGTCGAATACATATGCTATTAGAAATCTTCTTTTGGGGTTTATTGAATTGCATAATATACTTAATACACATCATTAATATCTAAGTGTTTGTTATTATAAAAATTATCATAATAGGGATCTTGAGAGCAACATTTTTAATAGCTCCCTGGGAGTGGAATATCAATCTAAAAAATTAATTGTGAACTACTACAAAATTGAGGTGTAGTGGTTGATTGATTTACTTTTCCTAGATATTGTACTTTGTTTCCTTATAAAGAATACTCTATTTTATGTTGGTGTGACTTTATTTAAAGTGCATAAGGAATTTTAGAATATGACTTTGCAACCTTTACAATTATGCTTTGAAAATGTTCTCACCTAAATTATTCGTTAAATATGATATAAAAAAGTCAATAAAACACAATTATTACAAAAGATTTGTTCATCTTATGACACATTACCAAAAAAAACCCTTACCATTATAAAGTTATCTATAAATAATTACTAAAGATAAAATATTTCATTTTTCTTAATGTATATGCAAGAAGTAGTTAGGGAGGGGTATTGGCACTACCATGATATTTATATAAAAAAACACATTTGTCATTTTATTAAATAATGGGTCTTTATGTGCATTAAATTAGAAATAATTTTATCAGCCATATCTAAGGGTGGGCATTGGGTTGGGTTTGACAAGGAATCAAACTCGACCCCTCCTAAAATACCCAGTCGGGGATGGGGTTACATGTCTACCCTACAAGGCAGGGATGGACTTACATGTCTACCCTATAGGGCGGCGATGGGTATGGAAATAAAAAGCTGTCAGGTTTCAGGTACGGGACAAGTTTCCCTGAACTCGACCCGCAAGGATGTATATCTATAATGCCCCTCTCTCATATTAAAATGACATTTGGTTTAATAAAACAAAAAAAATGTTTAACTTTAACTAGGATATTTAAGATAAAAATTATTTCAAAACACTTTTTCATGTGGACATTTATACCCTCTTATTTAAAATAAAGACTCAAACATTTTTCCTCCATACAAAGAATATTTTTTTTAATTAAGGGCATTTAAGGAAGAAAAAATGGGGTTATTTATAAAATTATATAATTTTTACATTTTAATATTTTTTATGGGCCCTTATTTATGGGCTTTGTCAGGGATAGGTTGGGGATGGGTCAGGGACGGACATACGAGGCGGGGGCAGGGAGGGGTGGAACATTAGGGGAACAAAATGGGGACAAGGTTGGTTTTCTAACCCATTCAGAATTTTTTCGGGGACAATGATTGGGTTGGGGGGATCAGGTTCGGGTTTTGGGAAACCCGACCTATGCCCACCCTTAGGCCCATATCTTATGTAGGGTGGCAAGCTTTGTCCCAACCTTGTAACCCTACCCGTATTATAAATGGGCTTGCTATGGGTTTTGTTAAGAGATAAATTAAATTAAATTTGAAATAAAATTATATTTAAACTATATAAAACACTCTAATCTTTTATTTTTACTACCTAAAATAATTTATTTATAGATAACGTTTTTATAAAATTTCTATCTTTTTTAAATAATCACATACATTTCCCATATATTTATATATTTTTTTATTTTAAATATTATGCGGGTTGACCCAAACCTGGAAGGGTAGGGATTTTGTTTATTAAACATATTATGTTTGGGTCAACCTGCTTAACACAAGACTAAGTTGACCCCATCTAGAGAACTCGACCCATTGCCTCGTTACTTAAAAAAAGAAATTAGAGTTTGCGAGGAAAAAGAAAAGGATGAGGATTCCATAGAGAAGAAAATTTTCGTTGGGGACCCACCGGAAAATATATAGGAAAAATTTTCATCTCTACAATTGTGGAATGATTAGAGGCTACAAATGATGCTAAGGATCACATCAAATGATGGTTATGATCAAACTCACTAGACAGCTACCGAATCTAAAGCAACAACTAAAAGGTTGTTAGAAGCATAGATTAAATAAAATCTGATCATTATTATTATTCTACAAAAATCAATAATCATTGTTATTCAATACAATCTCTTGAATCTACAATAATCATTATTATTATTCTATGATTTTGTTGTAGGGACAAATAATAAAGGTCAAGATCGTAATATCTTATCAGAGGCCATGACGAAGAAAGAGGTACAACAACATCCCCATCATGGATGGTTATGATAAGGGGATGCCCACCTAATCAAATGCAATATTTAGGATATTGACATACATACATATATATACCCTTGAATCTTTTAATTGAATATTTTTTAATTTATTATATTAAAATTTTTATATAATTATATTTGTAAATGTTAAATTTTAGGATTTCCATTAGCGACACTTTGGGAAACTTTGTGTGAGAGTATGGTCAGATGAGGAGGAGAAGAGGATGAGTTGTGAAGTGAGAAAGTTGAAGAGAGAACCAAAGTGTGAGTGAGAGGAGCTCAAAGTTGGAGAAGAGGATCAGAAGCTTTAGGGTTTAATCCTATTCCTAATCTTCCCATTTAATCCTTTATAATAATGACTCAAAGATAAAAAGTTCATATAAGGTGACTTTTCTTCTTCTATTGTTGTTCTCCATTTTGGATGTTGAAGGGCTTCTTGATAGGACTTAAGAAGTGTAGAAGAAAGAGAGGCAAGAAATGTGCAACAAGTAGAACACAATCGCTGAATGTATGAAAAATTAGACATAGGATGAGATGTAAACAGTTAAGTGCAAGACCGTGGCTCCTTCCTAATAGCAATAGGTTGGGGTCATACGGGGGTCCAAACATAATGGGTGATGAAAGAGGAGAACTTACATCAAGAGGATCTATAGATTCAATTGGAGGGTGGTCAAGCAATGAGTCAGGTAGAGAGACATGACTATTCATGTTGGGCTTGAGTGAATCTTTCAATGACACTATAGGTTTGGAAAAACCTGTAGAAGGAGAAAACCCATATGGGGCAATATCCAGAGGATAAAAGGATTGCCCCTCAATAAAAGTAACATTTTCTGACACAAATAATCTTTTCTAGTGTGGATTATAACATACATATCCTTTTTGGGATACCACCATAGTATCCCAAAAATATAATTTAATTGCTCGAGGAGAAAATTTGTTTGTGTGAGGTGATGTGTCATGAACAAAACAAGTACATCCAAAAACCTTCAAGGGAAGAGGAAAAATATGTCATGAGGAGGCAACATCGAGTATGATGAATTATTATGGAGAATTGCATAAGGCAACCGATAAATCAGATAAACATCAATAAGGACTGTATGTGGCCAGTAAAAGTGAAGCACAATCAAACCCTGTAGTAGAACCCTTGCAACTTCAAGTAAGTGTCTATTTTTTCTTTCTGCCACTCTATTATGCTATAGAGTGTAAACACATGATATTTAATGAATGATATCATTCTCACTACAAAATTGTTGAAACTCACCAAACTTATATGTCAAGAGGTGGACTAGGGGTGGACAGAACCTAACCCAGGTGAACCGGAACCACCTAGCTCTGACACCCACCGTTGTTGTTCCCTACAACTTCCACGGGGATTCGAACGTGGAACATGGTGCCCAACTCTATGTCAAGAGGTTGGCCAATGCAAAAGACTAGTCGTTTAAGTATGAAAAACCAACCTACTCAAGAGAGGTGGACCAGAACCACCTCTGATATTATATTCTTTGACATTGTCAGATCAAAGAAATTTTTGATGTTGAACCAAATTGAGTAGAAATCATAGCATGAAAATATGTAAAAATAGGCAAAACTTCAGAACGATCTTTCATTAAGAATAACAAAGTTACTCTAGTATAATCATTAATAAATATAGTAAAGTATTTTGATTAAGAAATATTTGAAATATTTAGTAGTCCCCACACATGAATATGAACTAAGAGAAAGGGGTAATACCCTTAATTTCATATTGAGGAGATAAGTACTCCTATGGTGTTTAATCAAGTGACAAACTTCATTCTGTAAATTGGAAATAGACTTAAACAAAGGAAACAATGAATGGATAGATTGGAGGGAAGGATGCCCCAATCTATTATGCCATTGAAGAGTCTTGTCTTGTGAGATTGTTGCGACTATAATTGTTGGTGTGTCCAAGTAGTAAAGGCTTCCTTTCTCTTAGCCTCCACCAATCATATATTTGTCTACATATACTAGAAGGTACAAAAAGTAGGGTACAAAGTTAGAGAGCAATTAGAGTTTTTGATTAACTAACTAATGAACAGTAATCTCAAGGAAAATTAAGGAACAAAAAGAACATCATCAAGGTGAAGTGATGGTATAGCTATTGTGGAGCCCATCCCTTGGACCTTAGTTTAAGATCTATCTACTATAGACGCAATATATCTTTTTAGCAAGTGGTTAATAAGGTTAAAAGGTTAACATTACACGTGAAATGCTTAGAGGCTCCAGAGTCAATGATCCAGGGAGATGAAGAATGGGAGCCAGCAAAGAACATACCTACAACAGTAGCATAAACAATAGTAGTAGAAGAGGATGCAATATTTGGGGTAGAATGTAACAAATCTTTATCTTTTGGTGTTACTTAAAATCCTCATATATGCCATCTTGTTTGACTCTAAAGGATTCAATAGTTCTTTTAGAGTTAACTATAGTGGTGGTTAAAACTTGATTAGGAGTTAATCATTCTGGTACTCCATATATTTTCCAACATGTATCAACTAAATGGTTAGATTTACCACAATATGTACATATTTGATTTAAAATGTCTATTATTTGAGAACCTTAACTAGATCTACCACCTTTTCCTCTACCACCCTTATTATTTCTTCCTCAGCCTTTGTTATTTTTATTTCCTCCCCAACTTTGGGAGTACATAACTGAAGAAATATTTGTAGTAGTAGTAGATGATGTATCTAGTATATGAAGCATCGTAGCACATATGTCATCAAATGAGAGTAGTGTAGTCAAACTTAAAATTTGAGTTTTAGCCCACTTCAAGTTAGGGTTTTATATTTGAAAGACATATGGAAGTTGCTAGTGCTTCCCTTTGTTTCTCTTGAGTGACAATATCACTAGAATATGGTTAGGCTACCTTTTGTTCTTGCAGAAGACCTCTGCATCTAGCAAAATAATCATGTAAGTTGTCCCCTTTTTGGTGTTGTACATTGATTGGAAAACATAATAAAACTTTTGCAAACTATCAATACTGGAGTAAAGTTTAGTACAATTGTTTCAAACAAGTTTAGTTGTTTCTAGATGAACTACATTATTTGCTACACTTTTCCTCTATACTATTAATCAACCAACTGATAACAAATATATCTTCCTTGAGCCATTTCTTATAAATAATGCCTTCCTCATCAACTAGAGGAGGCTTGACCAGGTAATTTGATAGATCCCACGTAATAAGAAATCTTCTAATAGACTGAGACCAACTCAAATAATTTGATAAACCTTTCATTGCAATTTTAGTAATCTTAAGTACCTCACTTGTGTCAACCAAGTGTAAAAACTATCTTTAGGCATTATACGCTTAACTAATTACAAATACAAGGCAATATGGATATGAAAAATCATGTAATCTTAGACTTCCAATCATTACATCAACATGAAAAGTCCCCATTGCTTTAACAATGTGGGACTAAAGGAAAATGAAGAATGAAGGAAAACAAGGAGAGAGAGAGAGAGAGAGAGAGAGGTACGTGCATGAACCTGCAAGTGCATGTGCCTTTCAATTTTTCTAAAATTCTGATAGAACCTTACCTATGTTAGTACTACGTTCTTTTATCGTTAATTGTTGTTGCAAATCTTCGAGCTAGAAAACAATGGAGCACAGTGAGTTGTAAGGAACTAAGGTAAAAGAATTCTTCTTGAGTCAAACATGTATCAAGAAAAGTTATGGTACTTCAAGAAGCAACAGAAAAAAAACCAACACATATCTTGCACGCCTGCTCTTATGCAAGCATGGGCAGCTAGAAAAAAAATGAAATTTTGCTATAACCCATATGAAGAAAACATGGAGAACCGAGTGATCAATCGACCAATAATGTTCTCTAGACTCAAGTTATGATGAATAATCACAAGGTTGAAATTTATACTTATTTGAACTTGAAATATATTAATCATCCACCGATATCCTGTCTCATGTAGCTTCTAGCAAATCAAGTAGAAAAAAATAGAATCCTTAGACTCCTACTCTGATTACAATATAGGATTCCATTAGTGACACCTTGAGAAGCTTTGTGGGAGAGTGTGGTAAGGTGAAGAGGAGAAGAGGACGAGTTGTGAAGTGAGAAGGTTAAAGAAAGAATGATGAGTGCGAGAGACAGGAGCTCAAGGTTGGAGAAGAGGGTTGGAGGGTTTAGGGTTTTAATCCTATTCCTAATCCTCCCTCTTAATCCTTTAGATTAATGACTTGAAGATAAAAAAAAGTTACACAATACCGTTTGACATAAGGGCTACAAATAAAAACTGAAAACATAAAATAAATTATAAGTACGTCATTCTCCTTCTTGTCTTCTAACAATAAACAACAATTGAAGAAAGATAGAGACAAGCTTAAAAATCAATTCCACTATAAGATGCAGAGGGATTACAAAGATGACATGGTTGAAAAATCAACCTTATTGCAGGGATGGGATTGCAAGGTGTACCTCATTAGAGGATTGAGCAAGGGTGGCTTGTTGGGCAAGGTTGGGTTTCTTTAAACTTGTCCCATTGCCATCCCTAGCTAGAAAAAATCCTCAATCCTCCCTTTTTACTCTTGGACAAAGTAGGGGTAGGCATCCTCCTTTCCTCTCCCATTTACAACTATTTTAGTGTCATATTTCTCATTTGATCTATATATATTTTTTTCATTTTCTCTTATCCCTTGTAAATTTCCTTATTTCTTGTTTTTCTCAATGACTTCTCTATATGTTTTAGTCATTTGAGGCTTGCCTTTGTTGAATTTGTGTCACCAAAAGTCTCAACATAGCCAACACTAAGTGTGAGAAACCGATGGGTGAATACCCCACCTCAGCCACCGGTTCCTTGTCCCCTTCTTCCCTGCACCATATCAGATGTGCAGTTACACTAACAAAATCATGGAAAAAAAACAAAAATAAACAGCAAACTTGAAAGGACTTGAACGGAATTTATTTTAAACTGGATCGAGGACAAAAAACAAAAAACAAAAAAAAACAAACTGGATCCGAAGGGATTCGTGCGCGGTCAAGGAGACGGCGACGACGAAACCACAACCCAACCGGACCCACCTCCTCGCATTCATCGACTACCCACCCTCCTTAGATTTCAGCGTCGTCGACGACGACAATAGCCCAAAACATTCCGTATAACAAGCAGGGTCCCACGTCCCACGTGGCAGCAACAGCGAAAACCGAATCCAGGCCGTCCATCCAAAGACGACGCTTCCACTTCCCCGGACGGAATCATCGATGGCCCCAGCGGTGGAAGTGGAGACTGGTCAACCCAGGAGAATCTGGAGATGGCGATAGCGCCGTCCCGTCTCTCTTCACCTAAATTTTCCGTTCCGTGCCGTATCCGTTTTCGCCCGCTCCCACGTGTGGCCGTCCTGCATGGTTTATCGTGACCGTTAACTTGATGACCCCACCAAACTGTAATATTTATTTGTTTCCCAAAATGCCCCAGACAATTTCCAGTATAAAAAAAAGTGAAAAAGTACCGGTATCAGTTATTTCCATGAAGATGAGGTCATATAGGTCATTTTAACATAAGTTATTAAATGCCGTAACCAACCCATGTTGGTTACTTCTAATAAGACATTATGCAATAAAGTCGTCTCACTCCCCGATTGCTACAGTGACCTAATTTCGTCATCTCATTTATTATATAAATCTCCATTTGTCTAAGTTTAGGACAGAAAATTAAAAGAAAAGTGGAAGTTACTGATTTATCCAATTTTGTTCGTTGGTTCCGAGTGCGGTTTGGTGTAATTCGAGATAAAGATTCAGGGATAAGTTGGTCACAGGGGGAGCATAGAAAAGCTCTGCTCGTATCTCCATGGTCAGTGGCGTTGAGGTTGCTCCAGGTGTTACCTTTTTTGCGGCTATTTTGGGCCTGAATCGCTGAAACCCTAATCGTCTAACCGGATTGTTAGTTGGTTCTGATGATGAAAGAGTGGATTCACGAGCTTCTAGTCTTCTGTTGGTATATCTGTTTTTCTTTCCTTGGGTTACTCGCTTTTATCTGGTTTTGTACGTTCCTGAGCTCATTTTGGTTTCCGGGTTTCCTGTGGATGCTAGCTGTTCCTTTGATTTCCTCTGTAATCTTTGTCCCTGTATTGCGTCGTTACTGGTCCTTTTTGTTGAACTGTTTATTTGTTTTGGTTTGTGTTCTCTTTTTCTGTAGTTTGCTTCCGTTTCTTCTGAACTCTGTTTTCTTATGGCTGTTGTAGCGAAACATGATGCTTTTACTGTGTTATATCAGAAAACGGAGGACTCAACTGAGTGTCTTGAGTTTTTGTTTTTTATTTTTATTTTTCTTTCTTTATGTTTTATTCCTACGTGGCTTTCTGTTTTTCCATTCCATGATTATCATGGACCGATTACAATGTTGGACGACTGTTTAGTTTCCCAATGTTAGAACAGATGATGAATGGTTTCTGAATAGTATGCTCTATTTTCGGCGCTCACATCTGGTACTAGTTTAGCTCAAAAGGCATTATCTATCGCTGGCAATTGAAAAGAAAGATTTTTTTTTTTTTTTTTTTTTGTAACATGTCTTCGTGTCTGCAGTTCTCTGTTCTGTTCACACAAAGTGAATGGTAGATTTTTTCCGTTTTTCATTACGATATGTTGAATAAAGTTAAAGCTCAAGCATTTGGCCACTTTGATGACATCTCAAGTTGCTAAACTATTCTTTTATGGGTGTTGGTGATTTTAGTTTCTAACAACATCTTTATTGTTGGGGTTATGGAACATTTATTGAGATGAACTTTAGCATGTATGAAGTGAGAAAATGTCTTCTATTGGTATGATCGTGTTATTTATTATCTATTGCCTTGTGTTCATCTTTAGTCTATGTATATGTGGATTTTTCTTTTTGTTCTAGCCAAGTGGATGTCTGGCCAGCATGAAGATTTTTTTTTTTTTTTTGGGTTCTTGAGTAAATGGTTTTGTTACATATGTAAATACATGGTATATGTTGGACTTTCCATGGATTCACAGGATTTACATGGTCCTCATATGTGATTTGATCTCATGTCAATTTGATTAGAGCTAGGTGCATGTGGTCACAGTATTCATCCTTATTCATCTACCTTTTGGGCCTGTTAGGTGCATTGTGCTTGACAACCAAAAATTCCAATCAAAGGGCACATGTTTCTTTATGATAACTAATTCTGTGTTTATATAACATAGCAATGTGGGGAATTTATTTTTGAAGTCCATCTGTGCATATACTTCTTCACATTACATATAGATGTGCACCTGGTTTTTATTTCATTTTGTGATTGATATTGGTTGTTCATGAAGTTTTGATTTCAACATAAAAAATATCATATGGAGTACTTTCATCTATGACATTATGCAAGCTGATAATTTGGTTCAAGTTTGTTTTCAGATAGAATATTATATGGAGTACTTTTATCTATGACATTATACAAATTGATGATTTTGTTCAAATTAGTTAGATATTGCATTGGTGTTTATGTTTTTTTTTTTTTTTTTTTGGAACTTATGGTGTAATTCATTAATTGAATAAAGAAGATATAAGAGTACCATAAAGGGAACAAGTTTCAACTGGGAATAGAAAGATGGGACTCTCCTACAAGTAGGGTAGGCAACGAGAGTCCCTGCTTAGCTAGGTCATTTGAGACATTGTCAGCAGCACGAGGTGCGTGCTGTCATAATACATGTATAGTTTCACTAATCTCCTGGATTTTATTGAACTTTTTTTGTATTTTTATGTCCATTGTTTGAATCTTTCTGTTGAGATCTTATTATTGAAACTTCACTGGTATGTGCTATTTTTATGCTTCAACCGTGAGATTTTCGTGGTGGTTTTGTGATGTTGAGAATCTTAGTAGGTTTACATTTTTACACTGTTTTTCTCTCGTGGAATGCGAAGAATGAAGAGAATGTTCTTCCTGTACAGTTTTTTTAATTATTTTTTCATATATGTGTAACTTGCGTCATTATCTTATACTTTTCTCTTTTTTTTTTTTTTAACTTTTGCCATTTATATCTGTTCAGAAAGCTATATTGTGTGGTTGTGTTTTACTTGCTCCTTTTCCTTTCTTTTTCATCTCATGATGATTAATTCCTTCTGCCATGTTATCAATCTTCCCGGATTTTCCTTGAGTTTATTGATTGATAAGATGATTTCTATTGATGCTTCTTCACCTGATATTTTATGAATCGCCCCTGAATTTTCTTAAATGTTTATTGATTGATAATATGATTTCTGTTGCTGCTTCATTACCTGACATTTTATCTTGCTTTTCTCTATTGTGATTATGCAGCATTTTGTTAAAAACTCTTAATATTTTTCTAGCATTATGCTCAGTCATATAAACAACAAGGCTTAAACTAACCTGTTATGGCTCCAGAATTGTTAAGCTCATAATTTTTTTTTCCAAAAACAACGAGAAAGATTATAGCATATTAAGAAAAAGGTACAAGAAAAGGCTGGATATATAGGCTCCTGAAGGAGAAAATTTTTTAAGTCTGTGAATCAATTTAAAATTTTTCCTTATCTATTTATGGTGTCAGTATTTTTATATTCCTTTTTGTTTTGCAATTTTACTGTTATGCACTTTACAATTTTCTTTTTGGAAATTTATCCCTCTTTTATTAAGAAGTCATTAATTTTCATTTCTTTTCTTCTTTCACTTAGCATCATTTTTTTTAACGATTTTATTTCCTCTTCCTCCATTGGGAAAAGAAATTTTAAAAGAAAACATTTTTCTAAATGAAAGAGGAAAATGTTTTTCACTTTGATACTTCCTATGAATCCATATTTGCGCGGCACTGCAAGTGCATAACATCGATATATCAAACTTCTTATAATAAAAGCGAGCCTAACGGGCTTTGTTTTACAAAAGTATATATTGGGGGATAAATTATACATTGTGCTAAAATTAACAGAGTATATTTTTAACGGAAACAGAAAGTTTAGCATTTTTTAACTTAAATATGGATGAAATTAGCCTTCTTGCTTAATGAATTACCATTACCAAAAAAAAAAAAAAAAGAAAAAAACTTCCATTTTAAGCATGTTAAAGCCAATCAGATAACCTTCTTGCGTAATGAACTTACCATTACCAAAAAAAAAAAAAAAAAAAAAAAAAACTTCCATTTTAAGCATGTTAGAGCCAATCAGATAAACATTTGTGATGACTGGCCAGTTCTGCTGATACCTATGTCTATGTGTTTTTTTTATAGAAATTATCCAAGTTCTAGTCATATTTTCTTAGTTTTAATGAAAACAGAAGATTTAGCATTTTAAAATTAAGATGGATGAAATTAGCCTTCTTGCTTAATGAACATACCATTACTAAAAAAAAAAACGGAAAAGAAAAAAAAATCCATTTTAAGCATGATGCATAAAAAAATTGCATATGAGGTTTCCTAAGGGGTACTTATTGGTTACTTTGAGCTATTTTTAAAGCCAATCACATAAACATTTATGGTGACTGGCCAGCTCTACTAAGACCTGTGTCTATCTTTTTTTTTTTTAAATAGAAATTTTCTAAGGTCTTATTCACATTTTCTTCAGATGTTGTTGAAAGAGGTCAAGGCCTTTAGGATGAGGGCACCTTCTAAAATACTGAAGACTCATGGAGAAGATCTTATTACTATGTCTGCTAAACCAGTAAGTTGGCTTCTATTTTGATTTAGCTTCTATCAAACATATTTGTTGCTTAGATATAAAGGAAATCTAATTTAAGATTGACAAAGTGAATTGGTTGCTGGTAACTAATTTTTTTCCTGAGCATCAAGTCTTTTACTTGGCTGAGGTCAAATGTGAAACATGTAGACAATAAAGAAAAGCAAACCATTGTATAGAGTAAGATCATTCGGACAGACTAACACTCCGAAGATAATATTAAAGGGAAATTAACCCTAGTTATTTTGATCATCATAATTTATGTAAATTCCCCCTAAACTTTCAAAAATAAAAGAACATGATTATATTTTATTAATAGGAATGCAAATACAGGAAGCAGGAGACCTCTGCCACAGTACATGAGATGAAATAAAAATACTGGCACCTATTGATATGAGCAAAACGCATGTCTTTGTCAAAAGTTTTAGATTCCAGATGATTTTCAGGTTGGATGTTTTGGCTTTTAGATGCAGATGACCTTATTTTTAGGACTGCTTTAGAAAGCCACTGTAGCCATTGAACATTTAAGGATGGTTCACTTTTTGACCTTTTTCCTTTTTCTCATGATGAATCGTAAGGTTCTCTGAAATAACTTTTGGATCTTAACCAATCTGTGCTGTATAAGAGAGGTATCTATTCTAAAGCATCTTTTTTTATTGCAAAAGAGGACAAAAAGAGAGTACAATGTTGGCTCAGGTCGGCTCAGTATTCTCATCCAATCAATTATATACGTCATATCAGAAGATGAGATAGGCTTTTTGCCAGCCCTACCACATGTTGGACTGTCTGCTACATCACACATCAACCTTGGATGTGAGCACTGTTTTTCATGAGCATATTCACATTCCAAATGCTTGCTCTATTAAAGTTCCATTATTGACTGTATTGCAAATTAAATTTAATTGATTGGTGCTATATCTAGTCTGCTCATTATATCTTTACTCTTTCCAGGAAATGCTTGTGGGCATTGAAACAGTTTCACATAATCCTGGTTCTATGCATGCTACTATCTTTGGTCTTTGGTGGGTCATGTGCCATGAAGAATGGGATGCAGGACCCTTGGGGTCATGACGTCTGCAGATCCTCTCTAGTTGATAGTGCAGCTTCCACTACTTTACTGATTCAAGGCATTAGCCCAAGAGCACCGAGACACTCTAGCCTGAATTATATCTATTCCAGTTCTAAATCCTTTTTCTTTCCATCAACTTTACCTGATTTTGTTAATGAAGAAGATTCTGTATCTCCCAAGTGGTCAATTCTCCATAATATCAGAGAAAACAACTTCGGTTGGTCTTCGAATCAAACAACTTTTGTTCTGTTGGATGGGAGGTCTATTTCATGCTCTTTGAGCATTGAAAGGGAACATCATGATCAATTGGATAGAACAACAAATGTTAATTTGGATAGACTTACTGCTTGCAGAGGAACGAGTCCTGACAATTCTGAGATGGTTGACTTGGACCCAAGTCAACCATCCCCGCATGTCTCAATAAACCCACCTTTATTAGATTGGGGCCCAAGTCATTTATATGTCCCTTCTTTAGCATTATTGACTGTGTCTAACAGATGCAATGACAGTATTTTACATGTTTATGAACCATCAAGTACAGACCCACAGTTCTATACGTACAATTTCAATGAAATTTCTTTGGGACCAGGTGAGTCTGCCTCTATTCCTTTTGTCTTCTCACCAAAGTGGGTGGGTTTGTCTTCAGCTCATCTGGTATTGCAGACAAGTTCTGGGGGTTTTGTGGTTCGTGCGAAAGGCTTAGCTATTGAGTCTCCATGTGAGAAAGAATCTCTGGTGGGTCTCAGTGTGTCTTCTGACAGAAGGATGAAGAAAATTTTATCTTTGTACAACCATTTTGATGATGTGATAAATGTGGCGGAATTTCAAGCTTGGATTGGCATTTCAGATGAAAGTATTTCCCACCTTGTTCATGCTGTTTGCAGAATAGTTGCCTCTCATGCTCCAGATGAAGGTGGTTCTTCTCCTACACTGGAGGAATGGTTAACTGTGAAGAGTGATCAACAAGGATTACCTTTGATTGGGATGAGACCATTTAAGAAGTGGGAAGTGGCCCCTAATGAAAACCAACCCATTATGGAAGTAGATATTTTTCCCCAGATGGAAGGTAAAATTGTTGGTGCTTTCTGCATACATTTACAGAGCCCAATTTCACAAGAATGGAGTGATACAGTGTTAGTACCTCTTGAAGCAGAGTTGCATGATAAGGTGGCTTATAATTCTCTTACAGGTTCAGTTTCTGTGCTTCTTGACTCTTTCGTGGCATGTAACAGTGAGAAACCGACAGTTTTTACCCTTTCCTTAAGAAATGATGCTTCATATCTTTTAAGGTTGGTTGCAGTTAGTGAAGTTACAGACGGCATGAAAGTTTTTGAAATCAAGTACATGGAAGGGTTATTACTCTTTCCTGGGACTAGCACTCACATTGCTATTATCTCTTACAATTCTGCTGGAGGCTCACAGGACCTGCCCCTGGAAATTCCTAAAATAAGTTCAAGCTGTAAGCTGCTGATTCTAACAAATGATTCCTATGATCCCCAGAATGAGATTTCTTGCCAGAGGTTATTGGCAGAATCTTGTTTGAGAGATCACTCTGGTTTGTCTGCGAGTCCATCTACTGGTCGTCTCAACGAAGAGGATAAAGTGACCTCTGGCATTTCAATAAGTGGATCTGTACACAACACAAGCCAGACATCAGCACCAATAAAGGTGTGTACTTAATTTAAAATTAAGGTCAATATTTTAATGGTTTAATAGGTTCCCCTCAGTCGTTATTTTTGAAGATCCTACCTCTTACTAATTATTTTCAGTACTTTCCTACAGCAACTGGCTTTTTGATGTTAATAAATTTTCTTTTTTCTTTTATTCTTTCGAGCAAGTTGGCATCAGTAGATAGGATAGGTTTTAAATTTTCTTACCTTCTATATAGAAACTCTTCTTTTGTCTTTATGTTTTTGCTCATATTAAATTTTCATGCCAATTTTTTTTTTTTTAATTTAATTTTTTTTTTATTGAAGGTACCTGAGGCTGTTGAAGAAGATGGGTTGATGCTAAGGAACTGGCAATCTCAAGGCACTATCAGTGGCAAATCTGTGCTTGATGACCAAGAAGTACTTTTCCCAACTGTTGAGATTGGGACCACCTTTTCTAAATGGATAACAGTGAAGAACCCAAGCCAATACCCAGTTATAATGCAGCTTGTTTTAAACTCTGCTGCTGTTGTAGATGAATGCAAAGATTCTGGCGAATTATTAGACCATTTCCTGGTCAGTGATTTGATATCCAATTATTCCATGAATTTCACCGAAGGATTCTCTCTATCTGAATCTGGAACTTTGGAGGCCTATGTCCATCCACATGGAAAAGTTGCACTTGGTCCAATCATCTTTCGTCCATTGAATCGTTGTGAGTGGAGAAGCAGTGTACTCATAAGAAACAATCTTTCTGGTGTAGAATGGCTGCACCTACGTGGGACTGGTGGAGTTCTGTCCTTGGTCCTTCTGGAGGGTTCTCAACCTGTGAAGAATCTAGAATTTAATCTCAATGTGCCAGCCCCATTAAATTCATCCCCACCACAGCTGTTTTTTCACACAGAAACGACAGATGCGGCATGTTCCCGGCCTTTATCAAAAGAACTACTTGCTAGAAATACTGGGGACTTGCCATTCGAGATCAGAAGGATTGAAGTTTCAGGGATAGACTGTGCCTCTGATGGGTTTATGGTACACACATGCAAAGCCTTCGCTCTTGCTCCAGGTGAGTCAAGGAGGCTTCAAATATCATATCAGACAGATTTCTCCACTTCAGTGGTCCACAGAGAGCTTGAACTGAGAATGTCTAGTGGAATTATTGTGGTTCCAATGAAAGCCCATTTTCCTCTTAAAGTTCTTAACCTCTGCAGGAAATTTTTTCTTTTGATGCTTCTGAAGAAAGTATTTGTAATAGTCATGGTTGCTGCTTCTGTGACCCTTTCACTGTTTTGTTGTGTTCTTCCCCAATTTCTGAATTCAGAAAGCCAGTATGTCTTCTTCAAGAGTGATAAGAATTACATGGCTTCTGTTCAGACAATTGGAAAGCAAGCACATCTGCATAGAAACCAAAGAAATTCCAGGTTGCCTATCTCTCTTTAAATTTTAACTGTTTCTTTTCTTATGAGCCATTGAATAACATTGTCAAATGTCCAGGTCAGTTAAGGAAATGCATGACCCAGGCATGGGCTTTGTTCCAAAATATGCTGATCGTCTAAATAGCACTCAAGAACTTGAAGCTACTCATCAGAATGTCAAACAGAAGCAAGAGATGGAATCAAAAATATTCTCTTGCTCCGAGAATTCTAAGACAGCTGTTTTATCTCCACCCCATTCAAAAGTGCCGCTCAAAGCAATGGGGGAGAGTTATGTTTTATCAGAAGCGCATCATGCTGGTAATCTTACAGTCAGAACTGGGGGAGAGAGAGGAAGAAGACGGAAAAGAAGGGCTGCTGGAGGTTCTGGACTCACTGGAAAATTTGATGTCTCTAGCAGTCAAAGTGGGAATTCAACGCCTTCCTCCCCTTTGTCCCCTATAATGTCTTTCACACCTAAAAGAACTCCTCTATCTCCTGATTTTGATCGATCTGCCGGGCATTCCAGGGAGCACCCTTCTTCCAGAGTAGATGAAGATGGGGACAAGGATCTTCTGGTAGAAGCTGACTCTAATGCAAAATTAGAATCAAAGGTTTCTGTGGTCTGCTGTGATAATAATTGGTTGCTTCCAGCTGTGAACTTATCGGTACTGCATAGACCTGTGGGCAGGCCTGTTTTGTTGCCTTCTGCTACATTTCCCGGTGCTGGTCGCAGTGAGCCCGGTGCACAGTTTTTGGCTTCAACTTCTCCTATTGCTCCTCATGCAAGGGCTCCAGGTTCTAAAATCTGTCAAGATAAAATGATTGCAAAGGAAGAAAAAGTTGGGGCTCAGGAAGAATTTACCTATGATATATGGGGCAACCACTTCTCGGAGTTTCATCTGCTGGGTAAGTCAACAGCAGCCTCTACATATGTGTCTGATGCAGTTGAAGGTGAATCTAAAAGCTTCTTTGCTAGGGGCCCACAGAGCCTTACAAATAAAGCATCCAAAAGGTCTGTATCACCTGTTCCTAATCTGCCAATTTATGATGCAAATTGTCTTAATCAAATGAGCAATTAGGTGCAGACTATTTCTAGCTACCTCCAGTTAATCAAGTGGTCTCTTCGATTTAAAAACAAAATACGACACCTTAAGAAACCAAAAAAATACTAATAACAAAATACTTAATAACCTGTAATACGTAATATGCTCAATTTATTTCAAATGGGAACAGAAATCCTAATATTAGATAGGAAAGAAGGAAATATTTAAAAAAGTTAGGAAATGAAATCCTTACTTGTTTTTAACAAGTTCAAATTTTATTAGAGATAAAGATTTGGCTTCACAAGCGAAACGAGCCCAAACAATATTAGATGTGGCAACTCGCTGATCGATTTGAGCAAATTCCTGATCGAATCTCCAACTGGCCTGAGAGTAGCATTTAGGCCCAGCAATGACCATTCTGGAATCACTTTCCACAATCACTGGTTGAGAGAAGTGCATGAAATAAATTTTGAGGCCATTTAACAGCCTGTGTGAACTTTAGCCATGTTGGAGTCTCGAAGTACTGAGAGAGCGCAGTATGAGAGACTAGTAATTCCCTCATGGTCCTTGGTCAACATTGCCGAAGCCAGATGGCCCAGGATTGGCCAATGAGCTTCCATCAAAATTTAGTTTTAGGAAGCCCACAGGGGCGGGCACCAGCAAGCAATGGCTTAGGAAAATGGAAGTCTTATTGACCTTCCTTTTGCTTTTACTGTTGTGTACTTCTAGAAAATTTCTGAACCCAAAGTTTTTTCTTCACATCCGTTGAACGTTTGGTCCAATTATTCATGTTTGTTGCTCTCCACACGCTTGTATTTTCATTATATTCAGAATCTCAAACTATATATTTCCATTATTTCTTGGAGAGCCTGCATCAGGATTGCTACTACGATAAAATCTTTTTCCAGATGCTAATTGTTAATAAAAGTCTGAAGCGGGTTAGTTTCTGATTGAACCACCCATGATTGAGAGTTTGTGACTTGGATGCTTTTTGTTGTGCATATTACTTATTGACTCTGTTCACTGGGGCTCATACTATTCCAAATTATATTCTTTCGTAACTCTACATGTGAGGCAGGTTTAATGGCCAAAGAAAGCAAAACACCATGGAGAGTTGCATAAAATATGAAATCTAAGGTGCTCTGCTTTCTCTGAAGTCACCTTTGTATATTAAAGTACATAATTTGAGTGCATCAGTATGTATGGTTTTCATGTGAAAGAAATTAGTTCCTTCACTCTACGACTTGTGGTCGATTACATTTTCTACTAGTAATTTATCATCAGACATGTCTAGCTGCATTAAAATGGTAGCATGGGTCTCTAAGATAGACAGTCCATAGAAGAACATGGTAGTACTAGGAGACTGGATATTGATGATATTTTTACCTGTAGTTATGGCAATTATGTTTTGTCATTTTACTTAATCGATCAAGAATTTTATCCTCTACATCTTTCCAGAGGGGTTATTTTTCACATATTCTGTCTGTTGTAGGATTATTTTTCATATATTTTAGGGTTTGCTAAAAGTTGAATAGGGTGTCTAGACCATCTTCTGATCTGCATCTAGGTTGTTTTTATTGTTATACCCTGTCGTTTGCCTATGCCCACCCCTAAATTTATAGACAAGAACATGTGCAATTGATTACTCTGGATAATTTGGACTTGAATTGGTTAGTTCAATTTTATATACTTTCACATCTTCATTAGGACCCTATATTGTTGTTGATCGGAAATTCCCTGCCTAGTTTAATGTTTTGAATCCGCCGCAGCAACGACGGCTATAACCATTAGACTGCAAAATGGGACAAGTACAAGACAGCAAATACAAAATTGACTTAAACAGCACGCAGGTAGAGAGAGGTAGGTCTTGTTGGGTTCTTGGATCAATGTGGGAGAAATTCCATAGGGCAGTGTGCTTCCAAAATGTGTTTTTGTGGCTGTGATTCTTATTGGGAAAAAAATATATTTCAAACAGAAGATTAGAAACTAAACAGATTAACAGAGAAGGTTTTTGTAAAACAAAAATGGTTTTACTTGTGAAGCTTGCCTTCTCCTACCAAATTCGGGATCAATTTCGCAGGTTCAAGTGCTAGAAATGCTCCACAATGATTCTAGGTGTGATTTTAAGATTAATTGTTTGAAACCTTCAGAAAGAACACATCTCGACGCACGAGGCTTCTCAACGGTGAGTTCACTGCCCGTCCTTCAGTAATAGAACGTTGTACTGATCCAAATTAGAATTGATTTTTGAATATATCAGGGTATTCAAATTCGACTACTTGAAAGAACCCAACTCAATTCACAATTGGTGTATAAAAAGACTGAGTTGTGCTAGAAAATTCAGTCTACTTGAAAGAACATTTTTCTCGTACGGTTGATCATGGCGTAATGTAAGGGCTGAGAAATCGTGCTTCACATTTCACAGCTGATCCATTTAGTTGAACTGTATAGGTTTCAGAGTCGGCACAGCCCGTCCCATCTGACTGTCTAGCCTGTAAATAGTGCTTAAAGTGTTTCGCTTTACTGGGTCTGCTGTAAAGAAATCTGCAAACTGTGCTCTGTCAAGCCACAGCCTGCACTCGCTTTTGAGTGTCCTTCAGAAGATCTCATAATCTTCTAAGAGTTCTCGACTTCCTTCACAGGAAGCAAAGACTCTCTCATTCAATCAGAATGTGGGCCAAATGTGCTCATGGTTGATCGATGACCGTTGCCCTACCGCCATCACCCATCATACGGTGGCAGTACGTTTAACATTTTGCCTGGATGCTTTTCTTCATTGGGAATTACAGAGCCTTCTTTCACCCTTCTCTCAAGATGACAAAAGCGGATGATCTCCACGACTCTGCTCCTAAATGCAGTTTCAAGACAACCCCACACAAGACTGTCAGGTAGCCAGTGCACGCAACAAAAAGAACCCATTACGAGCACGCAGAGTGGACCCCCCTTGATGGGTCCTACTGTTCAGTCACCATCAAATTCAGGTATCGGCAGCTCAGACCGTAGGTCTCTGCAACTCTGTCTCTCTCTTTGATCTTTCTCACAGCTGATTTCAGCCCATGCAAGGCCACACCAGACCAGAAACAAACTGTCTCTCTCTCTCTCCTCTACCGCTTCCTTTCTAATATTTTGGATGTTTTGTGGAATTTGGAGTGGTACTCGTAACCTAGCATGAAGGTGTTTGTACTGGGTCTCAGAGAAAAAAATTGTTTGAGTTTTGGCTCTCCTCACCTTTATGCATGTGGCCAGTAAAGGGGTGTATCCCCTTTTTACAGCCAAGCAGATAAAAAGTGTTACAGCGACTTGAAATGGAACCACAAATCGTAATAATTCTGTGGTCCACCCTACACGTGACTGAGAGCTGAGTGATAACTCTCATGGCCTCAATTGGAGTCTTTTTAAGTGTTAGTAAGTTTGCTAACTAAGGAGAAGTTGGTGGAGTTTGCCAATGTATTTTATAGTAGATCCCACTTCAGTTAAAAGTTCAGAGAGTTTCTGCTTGTGGGGTGTTCATCATAAATTTCCTTTTTTAATCCTTTTGAAGCCTGATGCAAATCAGAGTGTGTATCTTTTTTCTCTCTCTCTCTCACTTCTATCACTTCTGATTTAGGCCTCATTAGTGATGAAGAAATCAAAGTTAAATTAATGGAGTCATGGATCGTAAAGCTCTGATTTCTCTTTTGTCATTTGTGATATCTAATTCATCTAAAAGGCAGGGGAAAAGCTTGGTGAAAGATGTGCAATCATTTCATGGTGGTGAAGCACATGATCTTTTCTCTGTAAAAGAAGGGGAAAAGCTGGAAAGAAGCTGCAGCCTAGAAAACTAGTTAATTTGGGTGGATCCACACATTATATTATGTGTCCCAATGAAGAAATTCAGTAATGATAGACTGGTGAGGGAGGTAGATCCCAATTGAGAAAAGCCAGAAGCCCACTTTCTCCCACTACAGTGAGTCTGTCCCCCCATTACATGATTCTCTTAGTGGGTGTCCTTTCTCCACATTTTCTTGTTTCTTCTAATATGACATGATGAAGAGTAACTAAAAAAAAAAAAAAGTTGCTTCAAATCAATCTTTCTTGTCTTTTGAGCCAAATCAAAACCAGTGAGAAATTGGATTGTTAAATAAGAATGATATATGACAGAAAGTTAAATTTGAGTAGAAACTGTTCTGACTCAAATCCATAAAATCCAAGCATTCACCACTGGCCATTTCTTCTTTTCTTCCAGAATTATCAAGCCATGGCCGTGGACCACATTCTGCTCACATGAGGCGTATTTAAACCTCACAGCAGAAAGATTAGGTGAGAAGAGGATGGATCAAAATCAATACTTCCAATTCCAAACTAAAAAACTAAACAAAACAGCCAGCCAGCCAGCCAGCCACATTGACATGGTGAGGCCTTCCCTTTTTTCTTTTTTCTAGTGGTCCACTCCTTACCCACTTGCACTTGTCTTCTTCGTCTTTACCATTAAAATCACATAATATGTAGAAGGGGCATTATAGAAGTTAATCTAAGCATTAAACTCGATTTAAGAGGCAATAATTAAGTTAATTTAAGCTCATGGTTGTTCAAACTAGTGGGTCCGTCCCAACTCATACTGAGGGCCCACAACAGTTAGATTAGTATAATTAATGATCAATCAATAAACCCAAAATCTAAAAATTAGGATGAGAGAATTTTGGACCCCACCAAATATAGCGTGTCTATCAAGTTGGCCCGGGAAATTTAATGCCGACATATGGAATTAGATTCTGTTTTTTTTTTTTAAAAAAAATTAGAGCAGATTTGGTTAATTAATGATTATTAAATGAGGAAGAAGAGAGGAGAGGAGAGGAGGTTGACCCTTTGGCTCCGACTGTACTGCCAGTGGCTGGCATTCTACTTTCGCTTCAGTTTCCGAGAATCAACGACACTCACTTCAGTTTCCACATTAAAAAACAAGAACTCATCGCTCTAATCAGAAAAATAGATCAAAAGAAATGAAAAGATTTACAGATTGAATCACGTGCCATTGCCGGCACGCTGGACGCCGAAAGCTCTTACGCAGTGCAGAGATAGGAAGCTTGGATCTGTGATTTGATTCATGGCGTCGAGTTCTTGAGAGGGGAAAGGAGCTCATGGCGGTGGGTTTGGACTGGAGTTTGAGCTCATTTAATTCGGGTTTGGGACCGATGGGCGGAGAATCGAAGATGGTGATGGGTTGTCGCCTGTGACGCAACCGTGCTCGAGCGGAGAAATAATGGGTGAGTTTGATGTATAAAAGCATTTTAATGTAAGCCCAAAAACTATATATTATACAAGTTCCCAACTATTATATCAGGTGCCTACCAATTAATTGCGTGCGCCTTTATTTAATGAATGATTCATAAGACTTTATTATAAAATTCATTAAATCATTTAAAGGATCAAACAAAGTTAATTCCAAATAATGATTAAATAACCTAATAAGTGGGCCCAACCCAATCATAATTTACAAGCTTGGCGATCAGAGAATTTAATTATTATAGCCGGGAGCACAACATTTAATTAATGCATCTGATGTCACGTCACGTGGACAAGCGGCTGGCGTGTCCCTGCCGTAACGGACGCGTTCGAGTTTCACTTTCAGGGGCAATACGGGAATGATAAATTTCTTCTTGAGCTTTTTTCATCCAGCACGTGCAGGGAATGTTTCTTTATTCGACGAAATTACTCAATTACCCTTATTTTAATTTAATTTATCAGAAAAAACAAACAAACAAGACGTCAGCTGACAAGTTGCGAGTTTGGATTGGGAAAATTAGAAATAAATTAGGCGGCGATGGAAATGACCATCGTGGCGATTTTTTCTACGAAAATGCCACAGAGATACGGGGAAATGTCTTTCAGATGGAATCTCTTTTCTTAGCAGAAAAATTATTGAGAGGAGGGAAATGAGGAAAGAATATGTTTCTTCTTCTATTGAGGTGGAAAAGAAAAGAATAACGCATATTTGTGCTCGCGCGAGTAGTGGCGTTTTCTACTAAAGACTGTGGGCCACCGCGAGATTAGACAATTAATTTGGAAATTGGATGGTCAGCTCACCTGGAACTAAACTATAAATGTGAACGGTGAGCAGGAGAGTATACTGGCAGATCGTACACTCGGGCGAATGATCTGAAATTGCTAGAATACGCCGGGAATGCGCATGGATTTTTGAAAATCTACCGTTGCTTTCATGACAGAGAGAGCCACCACTCTCTTTCACTCACTCAGCTTTGCCTTTTCAGTCTGCGCTTCTCACCTTCAAAAATCTCTCTCCCTCTCTCTCCTCTTCTCTCGTTATCTTCTTTGTTCTTTCTTTCTTTTTTATCTCCGTCTCTTCCTCGTGTAGTCTCTGCTTCGGCTTCGGCTTCTGCTTCTTCTTCTCTTCCTTCGATGAATTGCAGACCCGGGTTTCGTCGTCGTATTCTACTGCAAATTTCGTTGTTTTTTTCCCTCCTATCGAGGAACGCTGATTCTGGTCTTTTCGCCGTGCATTCAAGTTTCCCGCGTGGATTAAAAAGGAATGAACCTTTCTGCTACTCAAGGTCTTACACAGACGCACACACACACAGAAACTCTCTCTCTCTCTCGCTCTCTCTTTCTCTTTCTCTTTCCTTCTCTTTGTTGTCATCTTTCTTCTAATCATACGCTCCTCTGAAAAAATTGATTTTGAAGATGCTTGGTGATTTTTTCATTTCCTTGGTTTTTTTTGGCAGTTTTTTTTTGTTTGTTGTGGAATTATGGGTATTGATGGTTTTGCAGCTTTCTTTTCTCTTCTTACAGGGAGTAGAGATGAATACTAGAGTGAGAACGACGTTGCAGACTATGAAGACGCCAGGGAAACATGAGAAAGTAGCCTACCACCCTGTTGGATATTCGCCAATGAAACATGAGAAAGTAGCCTACCACCCTGTTGGATATACGTCTGATGTTACTGAGAATGTTTGATCCGTTGTTCCATCTGAAACACCAAAGTTTGAATCGTTTCCGATCTTAAAAGCCACTGTTTGAATCGTTTTCAATCTTAAATACAAAAGCATGAAATGGGTTCACTGATTTTCTCGAAGAACTCAATATTTGAAGAAAATGTCTCTATTTGGATTTCCTTGTTTGTAAATGTTCAGTGTTTCAACAAAAAAATGTTTTAATCATTCGTTTTCATTAGAAGAGCAAAATATAACTTTTGGGCTGGTGAATTTTATCTCAAAATGTTCCGTCTTTTGGTTTTTTCTAGAGACGGATAGTATTTGATCTATTTTCCTATTGCAGGCAGCCAAATCTCCTTCCGGACGTGATAAAGTAGGTGTTTTTTTTTTTTTTTTAATAAATTTCTGAAAATTTCCCCCCTTTTCAGCTGATTGAGAGAATTTTTCTGATATGCCATTGATATTGTTGAAGGAGAAGGAGAAAATGGAGATGCAGGGGAAGAGATTAATGGACAATGAGCAGCCTACCACTCGTCGCTGCTCAAGGCGAGAGAGAAAAATGACATTGCAGCAAGATGTACAGATCTTTCTACTGACAATTTCCGCCTCTAAGATTTCATTGTTTTATCACCTTTGATATTCTGTCTTGATTGTTCTTCTTCGGGGTGTAACTTCACAGGTTGATAAGCTAAAAAAGAAGTTAAGGCAAGAAGAGAATGTTCACAGAGCATTGGAGAGGGCTTTTACAAGACCTTTGGGAGCTTTGCCCCGGCTTCCTCCTTATCTTCCTTCTTACGTAAGCTGATACTCTTTCCTTTTTTCCTTCCGTCGCCTTCTTTTTTGTACCTCACAATATTTCTGAAACGGTGAGGCAACTACTAGCAAACTTTCCGTTGCATTAGTAGTAATAATTCAAACTAGTTTTGTTATCTGCCATTCTTGTTCGGGAGCTGAGATTTTTTACCTATTCCATTGCATTGATAGCAAATTTGGGAGTCAATTAATCAACATTGCAACAAGTCTCTGTTTTTAGGTTTTATATAACGGGCTCCGAGGAACCCCAAATCAGATTGACGCTTTATTTTGTTTTTGTTAATGTATAGAGTATGATGTTTTGGGATGTAAAGATTCAGAAAATATTCATTGTTTTCGTTAATCTGGATGTTCTTTCGTGGTGGTATGTCACCTCTGAATGGTTATCTTCGAGAAGGTTAATTCTTTAAACAGATGTTTTCTTAACAGAAGGGTTTCTGTTCTTTTGGCATTATTTTAATTATGTGGGTGGGTTCTACCCTAGAGTTTTATCTTCTATGAAATCCTCAAATTCATGCTTTGCAGCGTGCAGCAATAGAACACCCTTTGGCACTTTTTATCTTTTTCGAATCTGGTCTTATTCAAACTTTCTCTGATTTTTACGTAGGGCCTTATAATGGAAGCCAGATTCTTAATCGGAGTTAATGTGCATTATTCCTTTGCTGCAGACATTAGAACTTCTTGCAGAGGTTGCTGTTCTTGAAGAGGAAGTAGTTAGGCTTGAAGAACAAATTGTGAATTTCCGGCAGGGACTCTATCAAGAAGCTGTATACATCTCTTGTTCCAAGAAAAATATTGAAAATGCAATAGATGTATTTGATCAGTATCCTTCCAGAGTACTGAAAATAGACCGATCCAAATCCTCTTCTAATATGGTGGGCTTGGAGTCATCCATGGACGGGCCTAGTCCTTCCACTGCTGATGATCCTTCCAGTTCCACTCAATCATCATCAGATCTTCCTGCTCGAGCTGGACGTCTCTGTAATCGATCTATTAATGGAATAAAAACTCCAAAGAAGCTCAATTCTCATTTAGCAGTTGCCGAAGACAGTAGGGGAAAAGAGAACCAATTAAGTGCTAATTCTAAGAAGAACAACAAGCAAACTTCTCAACAGAAACCTGCAAGAAGCCGAGCAGTCTTGAAGAAAACAGCTGTAGATCCCAATGCATCTGAAAAGTGTCTGGAACCTCTCAAGTTACAGGTAACAGTTTTTTTAAGCTTAAATATGACATTGGAATTAGAATCTAATAGAACATATGGATTTATATGCCAGCTAGATTGCCGATTAGTGGACCATGAGAAAGTGGAGGCAAGCACTAATACCCCTAAGGAGTTGGTATCAGATGTGGAAACCCCAAATAAAGTTTCTGAAGACATATTGAAGTGCCTTTTAAGTATTTTCTTGAGGATGAGCACACCAAGAGCAACAACAATGGATTCTGAGATGCTACCTTCTAATTCAGGTTCTTCCCCTTCTGGTGAAGGTTCTGAAGGCATGGAATTCCAGGATCCATATGAAATCTGTTTCGAATTCGGAAAGAAGGATATTGGTCCTTACAAGAACCTTCATGCTGTCAAAGCAAGCTCAATCATTTCAAACCGGATTATTGGTTCGGCTTTTCTTATTCAAAGATTAAAGTGAGTATTTTGTTTTAATGTTGTTCAGATCATCTTTTATGTCTCGCATGTTACCAATTCTAAGCACCCAGAGTGTTTCATATGCATGGGATCAGGATCCTATTGGCAAAGCTTGCTTCAGCAGATTTACAGGGGCTTACCCACCAACAAAAGCTTGCATTCTGGATCAACATCTATAATTCCTGCATGATGAACGTAAGTGATTTTATTAGTAACTGAAATTAGTTATGAAATTCTTTTTCTTTAATTTATTTATTCCTTATCTGGTTTGCAAAACTTTGATTGCAGTTTGAAAATCATTGGCTTTCCTTTTTTTCTCCCCCTAAGTTCTAAAATATGAGTGGCTTTTCCTTCTATAGAAACCTGTATCCCTAACCATGTTGTGGTTTCATTTTATTACCCATCTCACATGCTTTGTACACCTTCCTTGAATCTAATTTTCCTTCTTCAAATCCCTGCCTATGTAAATCACCCATTCTGGGAAACTCTCCATCTTATATGAAAAGTTTTATTTTTATAATGTGATTGTCTTGGTTCAGGCCTACCTCGAGCATGGGATACCTGGAAGCCCGGAGATGGTTGTTGCACTGATGCGAAAGGTATGGTCTTCCTTCGAGCAGGTTGTTGGGAGACTTGATAATGATAATCACTTCAGTGTGGAATTAGTGAGGGACCCAAAATAGTGATCAAAGCATCTAATGTTGGTGCAGGCAATGATAAATGTGGGCGGCCATTTGCTTAATGCAATGACCATTGAGCACTTCATCTTGAGGCTGCCATACTCAAAATATGTAAGTAGTTTTCTTTGAATGGTGGTAGTTGTAGCTCTTTTATCCAATAGTGTGTGAAAGCTTGTTATTAATAATGAAGATATAAACCTGGCAGACCAACCCCAAAGGTGTCAAAGATGATGAAGTGATAATGAGGACCTTGTTCAGTTTGGACTGGCCAGAACCTTTGGTTACATTTGCCCTCTCATGTGGAAGTTGGTCCTCACCTGCTGTAAGTTGAACAAACTATCCTCTGCAATGGGTTCAATGGTAGTATTTCTTAATGGCCTTGACTTTGGTTTCTCTTTATATGACCCTTCAAGTAGATAACATGACTCTGATAATGATAGCTTCAAACTTCAAGGACAGGTTCTGTCCTGGTTAAGTAATGGAGCAAGATCAGCTGAAATCTTAGTTTTTAAACTCTGTAGGTTCGAGTGTACACAGCATCTCATGTGGAGCATGAATTACATCATGCAAAAAGAGACTACCTACAGGCAGCTGTTAGCATCAGCACCACAAAAGTAGCAATACCAAAGCTGTTAGATTGGTACCTTTTGGATTTTGCAAAGGATATGGAGTCATTACTGGATTGGATATGCCTCCAACTACCGGGTGGATTGGAAAAGGAAGCAATAAGGTGTCTAGAAAGTGGGAGAAAGGTGAGAAATTCACAGTACATACAAGTAATTCCATACGAGTTTAGTTTCCGATACCTTTTATCTCCTTAGAAGCTTTTCTACATCATCAGATGAAGTGATTTTGGTTGAAAGGGGCTTGGGTTGAGGGATCTGTATACAGCTACAAAAAATGTGTAGTAAAAAATATAGATTTTATTAATTTGTATGTAAATTGTGAGTGAAATATTTATTTCATGAAGGGGTATTTGGCAAAATTCCTATCAAAATTTTGACTCCTGAGACAGGCTTTTATTAGCATTTTTTTTGTTATATTTTTTATTTATAAAAATTAAATTACATTGATTTAATTTATTCATTTTTTTTTTATAAAATTTTCTTTCAAGCATTATTTTTCTATTTAATTGACTTCTTTTTATTTTTTTAAATTTCTAATTTTCTTCCTCAATAGTTATATATTATTTGCTCTTGTTATATTTTCTGATTTGTTCATTTTTCATATATTTAAAGTGTTGTTGCTGTTATAAATAAATTTAATTCTTTCATTCCCTAATTTTATTATTTTATAGTTTAAACTTATAGTTTATTTTGTTTATTATTATATGTGATCTATCACAAAAGCTCGAGACGAGCTAGTAAACAATCAAATTGCCAAATCAATACCCGAAGCCAAAAGTCATTGAAGAAACATTGTTACCAAGAAGAACTTATATAAAGAGAAAACATAAAAATTTGAAGATCTAGAGTTTAAGGATCATAGAAATTTATCCATGTAAGAAGATAGCCATTAAAATTCTAAACTTATGTATGAGTATGTTTTGGAGTATAGTATTTGCAAACTCTCTCTAAAACCATGTTTTTAAAGTTCATTCAAATGTTTTAGAATCTCCATTTATTCAAATTTGGCCTTTATCATGCTTTGTGCTTAAATATATAAACTAAAAAACAAAATAATCGATCATACAAAAATCCTCACACCTTCAACATAAAGTATGATCGATCAATCTTTGTAGGCATGATCAATCGTATAGTATGTTGATAGGCAGGTCTAGAAAACATAATTGATCAACCCTCTTGGGCATAATCGATCATACGTACTATTGCAGATATAAGTTATAAAGCATGATCAGTCATGCCGATAGACTGATCAACCTAAGTATACGTACTATTTGCAGATATAAGTTATAAAACATGATCAGTCATGCCGATAGGCTGATCAACCTAAGTATACGTACTATTTGCAGATATAAGTTATAAAACATGATCAGTCATGCCGATAGACTGATCAACCTAAGTATACGTACTATTTGCAGATATAAGTTATAAAACATGATCAGTCATGTCTCGATAGACTTGATCAACCTAAGTAGGAATGATCAATCAACCAAAATGCTGATATAAAACATGATCAATCAACCCATAGTAGTATGATCAATCATTTTACTACATAAGTTTAGAAAAAAACTTTGTTGGATGCTATGATCAATCATTAGGCCATAGGAATTCAAAATATAGTCATGGGAAGTTGATTGATTGATATATAAAAAGGTAATCATCAATCAACCCTTTTGTGAAACTTTTTGTACAATGGTCTAAAATGTTAGTTTCGTCAAGAAACTTATAAAAGTGGACCCAAATTTGGTAAACCTAATCTCTAAAAAAATAATTTCAAGTGCAAATTTAAGATTTAACCCCTTTTCAAGATATAAATCTCATTTCTACCAAATCTCTCAAATCCCCTTTGCATTTCTTGGGGTTCTTCCATAGCTGCACATACCTCATTCTATGTGCTTAAAGATTGGAAGATTGGATCTCACTAGTAGAAGGTTGTCTCTCCCAAGCAAGGGTTCTTGGACGGTCATTACCACTAGGGAAACACTGAAGACAAAAAATCTTTACTTATTTGTGATTGTGTGTGTATGAGAAGTAAATGAGAAATTTTATCGAAAATTTATTCTCTGTTTAATTTATATACACCCTTAGCTGATCACTAGCCAATATCGTAATAAGATTCAAATACGAACGAGAACGAAACTTAATCATAGGAAGGGGCGTTCAAGTCGATGCTTTTCTTAAGCTTAGTTTAATGTTGTTTCTTGGGTACCGTGGGAGATGTCTGGTTTCATTATCTGTTCCATTTGCCATTAGCTGTGCTTCCCAAGCTCAAGACAACCAGAAAGCCCAACAAATTTAACAAGAAAAGAAATAACTGGAGCTATCATTCAAGACACAAAGAAACAAACAACTCCATGTATCCAAAAATCAAGTTTATATATTCGAGCTCCCAAGAATTAAGTGACAAAAGAACGTTAATTACAACATAACGTCTGTGTATTTTATCATTTTCATCGTGGAAGAAACAGTCAAGTACTCACCGAACAGATCGCTTTTCTCTGATAAATTCATGCATATCAAGCAGCAATTTGGGGAGCCACAGCTTTGAGAAACATGAAGTCCACCTCAGTTGTGATCTTTTTACTTGTTCATTCGGTCATCTTCGCCGGTGCTTATAGGCTCTCTGCTCCGTTAGATCGACCATTGAAGGAAAGGATATCGGATGCTTTATCAAAAGATCACCAGAGCTTGAGCAGCTGGAGTTCTTCTAGTTCAGAGTTTTATTCACCTGTGTATTTGGGTCTCCAAGATGGATTGATGGAAGCCGATATGATCCAAGGGTTGCCGGGACAGCCGAACGGAGTGAACTTTGATCAATATGCCGGGTATGTTACTGTGGATCCTGGTCATGGAAGGGCGCTCTTCTACTACTTTGTTGAATCACCTGAAGATGCTTCAACTAAGCCTCTAGTGTTGTGGCTAAATGGAGGTAACTAATGGTGCAGCTTCCTTTTTTCAAATTCTCTGCACTTTTTTCTGTTTCAGTGGCTCCCAATTAGTCTCCTTATAATCAAAGTTCTTGACAGGACCCGGTTGCTCGTCGCTTGGTGCCGGCGCCATGATGGAACTCGGACCATTTAGAGTCAACAGTGATGGGAAATCTCTTTATCGTAACAATTATGCGTGGAACAATGGTAATCATCCCGACATTAGCTTTCGATTGTGTAATGGTTAAAATCATTAGCATTCACTAAATTAATTCTCTGTGGGTATCCTCCACAGTGGCGAATATCATCTTTCTCGAATCTCCGGCCGGAGTCGGGTTTTCATACTCGAATACAACTTCAGATTATGGTCAAAGTGGTGATAAGAGAACAGCCATGGATACCTACACTTTTCTGGTTAATTGGCTGGAGAGGTTTCCTCAATACAAAAGCAGGGATTTTTTCATTACAGGAGAGAGCTATGCCGGACATTATGTGCCTCAAATATCTGACTTGATCCTTCACAACAATAAGATCACCAATCAAACAGTCATCAATCTCCGTGGAATCGCCGTAAGCTCCTTCACTGATAATCTCCTACTTGATGAATGATAATTACTGCATCTATCACTGGCCATTAACGACTGCAAATTTGTTAGATGGGAAATGCATATATCGACGAAGATGATGCTTATCAAGGAACTTACGATTTCTACTGGAGCCATGCACTCTACTCAGATGAGACCTATGAAGGAATTCAAAAGTATTGCAATTTTTCCGACGTTTCTTCGCAATGTGATACTTATCTGAATCAAGCATCTTCAGAAGTTGGGCAAATTTATGGATACAACATATATGCTCCCTTCTGCGATTCCCCAGCTAGTTCCGTGAGTAATGTTCACTCAAGCATGGTTCAGGAATCACGAAATCTATTCTGTATACTCTTTGGTAATTCTTTTTTCCTGTTAAAGAGCAGGATGCAGCGTTTGATCCCTGCTCGGAAGACTACATCCACACTTACCTGAATCTTCCTGAGGTTCAAAAAGCTTTGCATGCAAATGTTACAGGCCTTCCACGTCCATGGGATAACTGGTGAGTTTACAGTATCGCCTTCTATGCTAATTCCCTTCTGCCAAGGTACTTAAATTAAGTTCCCTGTGATGAAATTTCCAGCGCTGGTTTACCCTGGAATGATCAACCCACAACAGTAATACCAGTAATCCAAAAGCTGATGGCAAGTGAGATAAGAGTCTGGATATACAGGCAAGTAATTAGTTTAAAAAGATGGAAATCATTTATATTTCTGTCTTAAAACTCATAAAAACCGTTGGTGCAGTGGGGATGTTGATGGTGTAATACCAGTGACTGCGACTAAATTGTCTATAAAAAAGATAAACCCCTTGGTGAAGATAGCTTGGTATCCTTGGTACAGCGAAAAGGAAGTAGGAGCTTCTTTCTTCTCTCTCATAGATCTATTATACAAAGAAGATGATAACTTGAGCCCTTCTTACTGATTTTTTTTTTTTATTTTTTTATTTTTTCTGGTCGTTTCATGAAGGTTGGTGGATATGCAGTTGAGTACGATAACCTAACATTTGTGACAGTAAGGGGTGCCGGCCATTTTGTTCCGAGTTATCAGCCAGAAAGGGCACTGACCCTATTCTCAAATTTCATCAAGGGCGAGCTTCCACCGTCCAAACCATGATTACTCCGTTTATGATCTGAACTTTCTTAGTCGTTTCTTCCTACTGCTCTCTGTCTGTGATCTTCTCACTTTGTATCAATTACAGTAACCTAAGGAGAGAAGGATAATTTTTTTGAATTAGTTCAACATCATCCTCATGAAATTATGTTACCACCAACTCAAACACGGTTCGTCAAGGCCATGAAAAATTGGTCCGTCCACCTCATGGGATTTTCCATAAGATTTGACTAGTTGGAGATCTAGAACCGGCATGGGGAGGCAGTAGCCAATTTCTCTTGCAAATCTGCAACCAACAAGGCTTGTCCACGTATGGAAAAATGGTTTTTTCCATATTTGCTAATACATGTATACTATCTGATTTTTTTTAAAAGAATAACATAAATAACTAATTTTTAAATTTAATTACATAAATACCCAACTTTGACCAATCAACACAATCAAAGGCCACAAGTTTTGACAGCTTATGTGATGCTACTTCATCACGCTTACCCAACACGTCTTTGAGGGGGAAGGGGGAGGAGTGTTGAATGATAATGAGGATGTACAGGAGAGGTTCGCCGTGCTTTCATTTATCGTGGGGTGTTTTGACAAAAAAAAAAATGGATCATGACTGTGAGGCATGGGCTGGGACCCTTCTGTCCCCCAAATTATGTGGAATTCCATTACAAAGCGTACTGGCACAGATTTCCACAGTGAGAGAAATGAAGAAGGCTTCATCTTCCTCAACATCCCGAGAGATGGGCGGTAGTCGTGAACGTTTGGAAATGTTACACGTAGCAAGTCAATTCAATGAGATGCACAGATGAAAGTGACAACGAAGACACCCATCAATCCTTTCCAACTCATCGTCGTCTTCGTACAAGCACTATTACCGTCGTTAGCGCTGGCAAATCAATGTATCTCTGAAGTAGCTCTGATAAATTGAAAGCCAGTTGTTTGTTTTCCTCATAGAAATACATAAAAAGGACCCCATGACTGAATCTAAGGACTCTCGAGTTCAAGGTTCCGACGTAAGCAACATTTCCATGGCTTCCGACCAGCGACATCCTGGGGTGGCGTTAATTGAAGAAGACGAGGAAGAGCATTTTCCTGCGAGCCCCATGTCCGAGTATCTCAACACTAACGTGCTCTCCCTTGTAATTCTTGCTGTATTCGAAACAGAGGTTCCGTTCAATGATTCCCAAACGTTTCCAACACTGACAAAGCTGTTCCTGCCCATAAACCCTCGCTTCTCCTCGATTCTTGTTCGAGACGAAAAAGGTGCACCACAGTGGAAGAAGGTGAAGGTGAACTTGGAGGATCATGTCAAGGTGCCTCATTTTCCGCAAGGCCTACCGCCAGAAACGTACAGCGATTACCTGCATAAGTATCTGACCAAGATAGCAATGGAGCCCTTCCCAGAGGGTAGACCTCTGTGGGAGTTCCACATATTCAAGTATCCGACCAAGGAAGCAGCAGGAACCTTGGCGTTCAAGCTACACCATGCACTGGGAGACGGTTTTTCGCTGATGGGTGCTCTCTTCTCTTGCTTGAAGAGAGCAGACGATCCTTCTCTTCCCCTCACGTTCCCTTCCGCTGCCAGGTTCAAGAACCAAACGGAGAAAAATATTTTCAAAAGAATCTCCGGAGCTTTTGCAGGGATCTGGAACACCACCTCTGATGTTGCATGGAATGTGCTGCGGAGTACAATAGTCCAAGACGACCGGAGTGCGATCAGATCGGGGAATCCATTCCTAGGCTCTCGCTTTCAACCCATTACCTTGTCCTCAGTCGTCTTGTCTCTGGACAGGATTCGTGAGGTCAAATCCAAGCTTGCAGGGGTAAGTGGCCAAACCTATTCCTTCACTCTGTTTGTTATATAAGTCATTTTAGTGCAAAATATGATCAACAACTGTCTTAGCCGTCTGATCAACGGTTAACTCAACTTGTGTTAATTGAATCTTGAGCAGACTATAAACGATGTAGTGGCCGGAACAATGTCCTATGGGATTCAAATATACACCCAAAAAATGGGTCACATTTCGAAGGGAAAACGCATGACACAGCTGGTGCTGTTAAATACTAGAATGGTGAGCGGATACCAAAGTGTCCAGGAGATGGTAGAGGGACGTTCATGGGGAAACAACTTCACATTTTTGCATATTTCAGTGCCTGTGTGTGAGAATGTTGAAGAAGTTGATCCTCTAATTTTCATACGGAAGGCAAAGGAAACTGTGGAGAGAAAGAGAAATTCAATGGAAGTCTTTCTCGTGGGTAGTCTACTCAACATGCTGCGAAAGATAAGAGGCCCTCAGGTAAGAAACCATGCTTCATCTGCATCAAAAAATTTGGTTCATTTTTATGTTAATTATTAAAATGTACCACAAATTTTATATTGTTTTTATTAGTAACATGGAACAATTAGTTTTTTACTAGCCAAATCGATCTGCAACTTGTTACGGTTGATTCAGATTTGAGACTCAACTCTTCTTCAATGGGCGAGTTCCCCACCACTAGGACCATGTCTCGGCATTAGACTCATGAATCCTAGCCCGACTTGCTCAATCTGACTTAGGAAATTGAGACCATGAGTTTGTTCCCAATTTTGGATAGAAAAACCATGATTCGACTACACTAAGTCGAGCTTCAATTGAATATGCTAAATATACACATGTTGCCTTCTAGTTCTTAATTTGTAGGAAATGGTAAAAATTTATGTTAACTAGAAACTAATTTTTGGGACCTTTAGTAGGCCCTCTTAGTGTATTTCCAGGAAACACTGAAAAAACATTTATAGTAGAAATATGTTTCCAAGTACCATTAGTACCTTATGTTTCCTAGAAACATTTTTTCTAGCTGGAAATTCTTATCAAGAAAATCATAAAATTTTCCAGGTAAGATGTTGCGGCCAATATGGACCAAAAAACCATATATTTGACAATTGATGTTGTAATACTTTCAGTACAAGACAATTTTCATGACAATTTTTTATTTAACATTTTATTTTACTAAAAATTAATCAGATAAGTATTGTAATGTATGAGATTGATTATTAATTTATGTTTATTTCCCTAAAAACAGGGACTAACATGTCCATTTATTTTTTCTTGGAAATTTCTACAATTTCCCATGTAATTTCCTAGTAAGGCGCTAATAGAATTTTATCTGAAGGTTTCTTAGAAATGTGTATCCTAGAAAAATATAGCTTTTCCTGGGATATAAATTTCTATCCATGGGCACTAACAAGGCCTAGAATTCAAGCATAAAAGAAAAATAATCTCCCACAAAAAAAAAACATTAGGAAATGATGGACCTGCAAAGGGAACTCCCAAACCATATCATGCAACAAAATCTCCTGCTAGAGGCAACCATCCCCCACTCAAGTAGCAAGAAAGGAGAAGACTTTGTTCTTAATTTTTAAATACATGGAATCCATGACTTTGTTCTTATCTTTAGGTTTGATTATGTTTAGATAAATCATAACTTGAATATGAACATTGTCATTTTTTCTGTGATGTAGGCGGTTTCTCGTTACATATATTCAACATTGAAGAATACCACAATGACAATGACAAATATGATCGGTCCTATTGAACAAATAGAAATAGCAGACCATCCTGTGAAGAATTTTTACTTTCTCGTGATGGGTTCACCTCAAGTAAGTCAATTTTTATTAATAGAAATGGATATATTGATCATAAACCAATTGCCTTATTGGAAGATTGATAGATACCCTAGAAACAAATATTAGTTTAAAGTTGATCCAATTATTGACCTAGAAAAGCAATATAGAGTCCAATTGAACCCAAATAAACTATGTTTGACCATCAGTTGACCAAATATTAACCTCATAATATATCAAATTTTAAAAATTAAAAATATTGAAAAACTGAGTAGGAGAGAGCGAGCTTCCCTTATTTTTTAACTAATTATATATAAAATATAACAAAATTTAACTAATTCTTAATTATTATTATAAAATTATGTATCCTAAAAATAATAATATATTTAACTAATTATGCATAAAATATATCAAATTTTAGATATTTTGATATTTTTAATTTTTTTTTATATATTTGAAATTTATTTGTAACCTAAGTAACGAATAATGAATAACAAATTGTGTCTATGTTTTTTTTATTTATGAATTATAAACAAATAACGACTTTATTTCTAAATAATTGACAAAAAACAATGTCAATTTAATTGTTTCATATATTAGTGTGTTTTACTTACACATTTATGATGAATAAGGCTCTTAAATTTCTACATAATATAAAATAATAATAACAACATAGGAAACAATAATCAATAAATTTTAGAAATAATATTTGATAAATCCTAAAGTAATAAATATGCACATTATTTATGTAATAATAATGCTAATATAATAATAATTAAATTTTAATTATTAAAAATAAACTATTAATGCTGCTATTAATAATAGCATATTCTAAAACTTGTATAAGATTTTTATTAGGCGAGTCAAGTAGTTTTTTAAAATACAGCTTAAAAAATAATTTATAGGATTATCCAATGTGACTTTGAATTTACAAAAGCTTATGTTAGATGTCTCAAAAGTAGTTTTAAACCAAGAATCAATATGGGAGCACTCTCTTAGTCTCCTTTCATTTTACATTTATAACCTTGGTCAAACAACTTCTAAGATTGTACTAATTGCAATTGTTTTTTGTTGAATTACAGAGCTTGACTGCAACAATTGTGAGCTACATGGGAAAGTTAACCATATCAATGGTATTAGAAGAAGGATTTATAGTTCCACATCTGCTTGTCTCTTGTGTCAACGAGGCATTTGAGAAAATTTATGATGCAGCCACGAGAAGGGTCAATTGTATCAGCAATAAATAAGTTGTCGATTAGAATTGTTGTGCTAAATAAAGGAGTCTCTAGAGCTAAAGACCTCTCAAAGGCATAAAAAACAATGTGCCTTTCTTTTTCGGAAACTAAATTAGTGTGATTTTTAAAGAGAGATCATCAATATGTATCTAATATTTTTCATGGAACTTCTTATCTTTGTATCTTCAACTATATCGTAAACCAAAGGGATACTTAGTCATAATACTTGGATATATGTCCCTTTGAGTGTGGAGCAGGTCATATTTACATAGAGGGTGAAAAATTACCTTGGGGGCCTGATTTTCTCCCCTATTCCTCTTTATTCGAATGGTTCGGATATGATCTCAACTTTATCTCTTTATAGTTGTTACATTAACGTTAATAACTATTATGAACAATGTTATGGATCAGTTAGACCAACCTCCTATAAAAATCAGGTCCAAAGCTCATCCAAAAATGACAAGTCAAATTAGGAAGTTTTTTTTCCCAAAAAATAAACCTCATTGTCTTTTTGTAACTCCTGTACATAGACAACACCTGCTCTTATACCATGTGAAACTATTAGCTAATTGATCTTCTGTCCTCACATATGGAGTTACAATTTTTTCATTCATAACTTGATCTTTGATAAAGTGGTCACCCTCTTCATTGTGCTTGGTTCGTTCATAAAAGACTAGAATATTAGCTAAATAAAAAACATATTTCTTTCGAGATAAGAACAGACTTGATTTATTTTTTACATCTTCAATACCCAAAAAATACTGAAATGGACCCAAATCATTTGTTTGAAAAAAAATTCTATAGGTATTCCTTAACTTGAACAATACCACTAGTATCGTCCCTAGATATAATTATATCATCCACATACACAATTAATATTACACACCTAGTTATTCTTCTTAATATAAACACCGATTGATCTGAGCTACTTCTCATAAATCGAAATGTCATAATTAACTAACTAAACTTATCAAACCATTCTTGAGGACTTTGTTTGAGTCAGCAAATTGCTATATACTCACCAAAGAAGTATATATGATGTTATCTACACACCCTACTTGACTCCCCTAAGAAACAAACTCAGGAGATAACATCATATATACTTCTTTGGTGAGTTCACTATATAAAGAGGCAATTTTAACATCGAGTTTATGCAATTACCACCATTTAAAAGTTGTTGCGGGTTGGAAAATATGAACATATTTAAGTTTAGTAGTAGGGTAAAATGTCTCACCATAGCCAGTTCCGTATGTCTAAGTGTAGCCTTTACTACTGGTTGGGGTAAACACCGATCAAAATCCAACGACAGTTACATTTGGTGGAGGAACACGTAAAGACCAGGTTCTACAAGCAACCAAAATACCCATTTCTTCTTCCATAGCCAATTTATTTATATCATAAATAATTTTTATATAGATTAATTATTTAGAATTTATAATATTAAGTGAATGATAAATTGGTCATAGGCAAAAGTGGGGATTGGCTAATTTTTAAAAACCTGACCCTAATAGACCATGCCCACACCCCTAGATCTACTTCGTCACTTTGCAATAAGAACCAACAGGCCCTACTGAAAATGAGATGTCTTCAAAGCTCTCCCTCGTATTTATTCGCTTGGGCCAGTACTTCATCGCTTATGGATTTCAAAGAGCCGCCATTAAACTGGATCCCTCATTGCAAGAAAGTATTTGAGAAGAACGCGGGCCCGACGAGGTTGGTAGAATGGAACTTCGTGCCCTGCTCCACGGATTGTAGCCAACGTCAATCCTTCGTACACCACTCTGTATCCTCCCACCTGAAACAGAAACAATTTATTAGCGCCAATTCCCAATTTAATAAAACGTAAAACTTCCATGAATTTAGTATGGCCATCACCTCGCCAGTTGCATCAGACCAAGGCTTCCATGGATTCAGCACAGACAGGTTCATTGCTCGAACAGAGTATCGAGTTGCAGTCACTGGAACGACGGCGTCAACATCGCCGCTGCTTGCAGATTGCAAATAGAGAATTAACTCTGAACGATTTTAATATACTATAGTGGTGTATAAGCCATGTTTCGCAGAAAAACCCCAACATTTCCTGCATTGTGCGAGAATAAATACCTGTAAAGGAGAATACGGACACCAGCAGAGATCAGCCTTCTGTATATCGGAAACATGGTCGACGGCCGATCTGCCCAGCTTCTGATTATATGACTGTAATTACATGGGTTTTTCTTCTTTAATTTCTAAACCTTTTCTTGTAAACCTATTAACATTAGTTACTGTAGAGCGAAGTAGTAAAACAAAGACCTGCAGAATGCCCAAGGATAGGGAAGACCCGTCTGATTGGCATGTAGAGCATGCTGGACTTGTGGAAGATTCAGATACTCGTGGACGTATTCTGTAACGCAGGGATCCTTCCAAGTTGGTTTCCTGTTCTTTGATCGACTAGACGATGAAGTCGAACAGATGGGAGCGTAGATATTGTAGTAATCGATCTGTCCGACTTCTCTTTGGAGTTGTTCGCTGAAGCTCAAGCATCTTTTGATAGATTCCCTTTCGTCTGATCCCTTAAGAGCGCAGTGTTCTATCAGTCCTTGATGCGTCTGGTCTGAAATCAGTGCATGACTCCACAGATAGTCGTATATTCCGATCCGATCCGTTTCCAAATTCATTATCCCATTTCCGATCTGCGTATTACAGAAAAGACAATATCTTGGAAAAATAAAAAAACTTGAAAGGATTTTGAGAGAAGTAAGTGTTACCATGAGCGCCTTGAGATTAATGATCGGAACTGATTTTTGTTTTTTGTTTGCCTGGACGATGATGTCTACTACCTCAGGTATGTAGAAACCTGAAAGAGAATAAACAGATCAATAACATAACGTAGTGCGAACCTCTCCTGTATATCCTCAGGAAGGTTATTGATTCAGGTTTTCCATGAAGCAACCAAGCTACCAGCATAGCTTTCCCCCGCTATGAAGAAAGGTCTTCTCTTGTAGTGCGGAAATCTATTGAACCAGTTGACAAGGAAGGTATACGAGTCATGGGCTGTAATAAAAAATATTGAACCAAGTTAAAGAAGATGAAGGAGAGCAATTTAAAGGTAATTATATATCATCACATGTCTGCAGTCATCAAATGGCCAGATTAGACAAGTAATTTAATTAAGTGTTGTAATTAACCAATTCATTAGATTATTCCCAGATTATTCGATTTGATAGGCCGATGATTCATCTGGACCCAACGAAAGTGTGGTCCTTGTTTAAGGATAACTCGCATGCATCAAGAAAGTCAAACAATTAAACCTTGATTAGACTATAATTATCGAAAAAAAGGAGTCTTATCAAGCTGAAGTAGAACAGGAAAGTGATATAATAATGACTTAAAATGGAGGGGAAAGGAGAAAACCAGTCCTGTTGTCCCCAGATAGGTAATAGTCCTCGGATCTGTTAGAGTAGGAGAAACCAACACCAGCAGGAGATTCCAGAAACAAAACATTTGCTTCTGAAATGAAACACAGAAGAAGATCATAATCATAAAATGTCTACTCGAACATAAAATATAAAAGATGAAAATGGTCAAATAGAACGAAGAAAAAAACTACAACCAGGTAACCACCTCTGTTCCATGAATGACGCCTCCAATACAGAGATTTCCCATCTGAATTGACACCAAAGGGTCCAATCTCTGTCATTGCACCAAAACCCAAAGAAGAACAACCAGGCCCTGTAAAAACAGCCATTAAAAGACTTTAACAGTACTCTATTAGGCTTTTCTGTATTCTCAGAACTTCACAAAAAGTACTATTAATTCTTCATCTCTGACCTCCATTGAGCCAAAGCAGCAGAGGTTTCTCTGATGGCTTCATCGCCGCCTCGGCAAAGTAGTAGAAGAGATGTCTTCCTGTTGATTCATCAACAGTCACACAGCCTGCGTACTGCTTGAATTTTATACCAGAAGGCTGACCGGGAAGTCCGTCTGGTATCAAATCCAGACTCATATCTCCCTCAATGGGTCTCCCAGAAGTTATCTGGAAGGGTAAATCCGTCCTCCATTTTTCCGTAAAACAGTCAGCATTCTCTGATTTCACCCTCCCCGTCCTCAGCAGTGCTTGTAGTCCCTGAGCTTGATCGGCTCTCCAGCTGCGGCTGGACGGAACAATCGCCAGAACAAGAGAAAGAAAGAGAAGACATTTTGTAAGAAAAGCCGAAAGTTCATCCATGGATGACCTCATTAAGGTGAAGGAAGCTGAAAGAGGGAGAAGGATATTGCATATCGCACAGGTTGCTTCTACTGGTGCGGCTGGTGCATGCGTCTCACGTAGATACACTCAACTCAGTCATAATTTACGATTCTTGCCATCTCAAGTGACAAACGTCGCAGTGGGTGGCTCTGGTCTGAACGATGGCTTCTCTACCAACCTACAACGCAAAAAAGACAATTGTTACGAGTCCAAAGAGAGAAATTTAGAGTTTTCGAAGCTGGGATTCTGTTTGGAACCTAAAAAAATTCTATCTATGTATATCTTTCATATCCCATGTATTTCCAGGTGTGTACGTAAGCTCTAATGTATGCCCAGCGTCTACTGCAAGAATTTGCTGAAAGAACTTTCTTACCAAACAATTTAGCGGGTCCCAGTGCGACAAGAAATTCTCATTTCAGCGTTCTCACTCCTACCTGATACCACCCACACCTTTTCCTCTGTTTAATCACATGCTCCAAAGAAGAGATCTATCTTAATCTAAGATACCTCCATTAAACTCTTCCATAAAACCGATAACAGCTCATTCGACTGGAACTGAGACAATAATCTCACTGTTATTCCAAACTTCACATGCAAAAAATCTTACAGTGGTTGCAGAAGATGCAAGTTTCAGCTTCGCCATGAATTCTTTTGTACAAAAAGTTGGATTCTATTATACAGTGGCAAAGCTAAAAGAAAAAGAAGTACATCAACGATTGTTTCCCGTGCTAGGTCTCCTTGACGACCTGGCAAATAGCATTGGCAGCCCATGGAGCTTAAAGGGGATATAGCCATCACATCCTCCATTCTCAAACCAATAGTCTTTGCATGGGTCCGTCAGCATTTAGGAGCTTCAGATTTTCATTTTTGCTCAAACACCATTTTCATATTTACAGCTGCCCTCAGTGCCAGGTTTCCAGTTCCTGCACCCGTGTTGTCTATCAGCAAACCCATGCCTGGTGCAGGAAAGAAAATGGCAGAAAAAGAAAGAAGAATTATCGAAGAGAAAAAAGGACAATTGCAGTGGCTATGAAATTATATCACAGTGCCTTATCAACCGGATCTTACTCAGACCTTTAGTTGTTCTTCATGTACTCTAAGAGCTTCGAGGATGCTCTCAACCCACCTGCAATACAAAATGATAAGCTATTATAAAATTTATATAATTTCAGTGTAATCCTTCCTCAATCGGTCTTAAGTAGGAGGCCTAAATCTTGCTAATGCGTCCTAAGGTACAAGTCAATAAGAATAAAGAATACCCTTCAAGGCCTGGTTTTTCTGGATAATATACATTTCCTAATCCCAGTCGTTTTGCAGCCGAGGCAGTTGTCTCACCAATGCAAGCAACGGAATGGTTCCACTTTTCTGGCTCTGAAATAAGCTTAACCCAAGCACTGGACAAATCAGGATCAGATGAAGTCAGTCTTGGAACCAAATATAACTGAATGTATGCAGTTACACAAGTTCACTTTTTAAGGCAAGCTTTTGAAACCATTAGGCAAATTACATCCCTGTTACCCCAACCAAATAGATCGTTGAAACAAAAGCTAACCTCAAAGATTCAGTTGCTCAGAGGAAATTGTTTTCAGACAATTATCGAAATACTAAACAATGAAAAACAACATAAAAACATAAACTTAAATGAACTAATAGCTGACCGAACTGCAGAAGGTGACGCTACCGCCACAACTGGAGCTGACAGTGCTCGAGTCAAAATTGCCTGCTCAATGTTATTGACAGGTACCTACACATTGGGGAAAATCTAAGACAAATATTTTCTTTGAAGTTTATGAAAGGTCAAGCAATTATATTTCCTCTATAAGAGTGTCAGACCATATGTACAAGCCAAGATTATATAATACTAGTCTATACAAGGAAAATTTACCTAATATGCATAAGAGCCTTTTTTCTTTTTTCTTTTTTTTGAACACTACACCCATTTTCCCAGTGAGATTGGAACTCTAGACTACACCCATTTCCCCAGTGAGACTGGAACTCTAGACTACACACAAGAAATTCTCACATGGCCAATGAACCAGATGCCCAATCCACGGCTCTCATATTTTGCAAAACAGAGTATTTTTTTTTTTTTTTTTTGAGAAAGTAAAAACAGAATACTATTAATAGAAACATATTTAGGTTCACTCCAAAACAAGGTTACAAAACAACCGAAGGAATCCTTGTTAGTAAGAAGTACCTAAAACAAAGACATTGTATATCTTCCTGAGCAGATCCTTGGCAATTAGGAAGAACAAGTACTGTACAGAAAACTCTCTCATTGAGTGGCGTACGCCCCTCAGATAATGCCATCTTACCAAAAACAACTGCAGAAAGAGCTTATCTTGACCATAATATTGTTGGCTATGATTGATAAAGATCATACTTACAATGCCTTAACTAAACAAAATTACAGCGAGTACATACATAGGTGATACAAAAATATTATCAGTATAGATACATGTGAACAATCAGTAAAATATCAAAAGCTTTTCTGTAGAATAGTTTTAATTCATGATACAAGTAATCAAAATTGGACAAGAAAGAAAGAGTTCAGAGTTTACAGTTGAGTAGGTATTCAGCCTTGTGACCTCAAATCCACGCACTGACAGGCCCTCCTCTGTTGTTTCAGACCATACATTTCAGCCCAAGGAAAAGTAAACCAGTCCAACAGAAGGTATTCATAACTAAATGCTCGCACAAGCTTATAGAAAGTGATGACCCTCTTGAATTATTAAAAAACTCAAGGCCAAGCATGACTTGTAGTATCTTGATAAACCTAAAAGCAGGGGAGTCCACAGCTTTAAACCAGCTGTATGGAGAATTTAGAGCAAAAGTAGATTCCTTCAAATTAATGGTAAGGATTTACAATAAAGTGCACTGCTCATCTATAATCTGCCTACAGCTAGGGCCTAAAATCTCTCTCCCAACATACAGAAAATAAAAATAAAAAATACAAAATGTATAATGACATCAAGCAGAAAGAAAACATACCAATCTCATTGCTAGCCTTCACAGAAGCAGGATAAAGAACAGTATAAATTCTATCTTCATGTTTCGGAAGCTCTGAAGCTAAGACCTTGCCTGTAGCTGGAAATTATGAAAATAATTTTATCAAATAAAGTTTTATTCTCTTATCTATATCAATGTAATGCATTCACCAAGATAATGTGTATCTACTTTTTAAAAATTAATGACTACCAGTATTACTTCGTTAAAATCAAAATACGGTCAGACAAATATTACTCACCACAGGAATATTAGAACTTTGTCAGAGTAAACAACAAGAATAGATAATATGGGAGTCAAATGGAAGTGAGAGTATAATAAAATTGACTCCTATAAGCAATTTTGCACACAATAAGAAATGATAGGAACCTTTAGCACTAAGGGTCAAATGGAGGGGACAGAACAGATGGGAAAAATCTTTACACCTGCCAATGGGACAACAAATGTCAAATGTTTTTTGCTGTCCCAAACCATAAGTTTCTCACACTATATCCACAGTTTGCCTAAGCAGACATCTACTTAAAGCATCATCTATTTGAAAGCAGTAGCATGCAGCACAGTGATGCTCAAAATCTTTATCCAATAAGACAATCCCTACAACAAAATATTGCTGTTAGCAGGAATAATCCACAGATTCACATCAAGATAAATCCTGCAGTTATTAGCTGAAAAAAGGCTTCCAAAACTTCAACTATTCATTTTGGAATGGACTTAGACCCAACTTGAACATGTTATTAGAGTAGGATGTCTGTTTTATTGGGCCTAAGTCATACTTTATTTAGTGTATATCCCCTTTGTGTTGTCCATGTCTCATGCCCTTTGTCTGTTTGTGAAGACCTGGACCTGAGGAGAATGTTAGTAAGATTAACCCCAGATAGGGTAATGTCAGGAAAAGTCATGTGGTCATTACTTGGGAAAAGGTTTCTTAACTTAGCTAGTCCTTCTGGGATAGACCTTGACCCAACTTTAACAATTGTGAAGAGATTTGCCCAATCTTCCATAGTAGACCAACTCTAGCATGTGATTACAATAATGAAGGCAATGAAGTTCAGACAAACCCACTAAAGTCACTCTAAAAAAATGAAAAGATTCCCTAAGAATTTAAGAGCCTATGATGGATAGAAAAGAGAAAAAATTCCACATTAGTTTATTCATACAAGCATTCTCAGGACCTACAGAAATGAGCTTTCACCAGGATTAAAACATCATCCATCCATTCCTTTTTATTCTACAGGAGAATGCATGCGTTTTCCCTGGATTAGTTTGAAAATGAGACTAGTTGCCTTTGGCTGAAGGGCTTACACCGCTTCCTGTCATCTCTCCTCCCCTGATAAGAGTCAAAGTTGTGCTCCCTTTGCATAACTTGACAGGATAGGTAGATCTGGCAGCATGCTACCCCAGGTCTTTAGGAGCAAGGACACCAGCAGATCAAAGATAAAGCTTTAGTCTTAAGCCATATATGATCAATTCTATTCATCTCACAAAAGCAACAGACAGTGATACAGCACTAGAGCCACTTTGCCCCGATAAGTCGTCTTTTTTTTTTTTTTTTTTTTTTTTTTTGAGAGAAAGAATTAGCACGCCCTAAGGCAAACTGCTACATAGAAGTGGAGAGAGGGCCTCTTATAATGAGGACTTGGAAGGAAACCCCCTCTCTAGCAGAGAAGATAGCAACGCAATTTGCTGATCTCAAAACATGAATCCAAGTAAATAAATTATCAGCAAGGTCAGGAGCCTCCAAAAAGCAGTCCTCAGAGACACCATGGAGGAGGGGGACTTCTCAAGGCACCAGCTAACCTCCACCAGTGAATCACCCTCAACAATGAGACAGTCATGGAGCTTCACTTTGAAAATCCTCAAGCCAAGAACTAAGGCCAAGAGCTCAGTAATAGTTAAATCAGTAAAGTCAAGAGGATCAGAAAAAGGCAAGGAGAGTAGCACCATCATTATTTCTGAAGAAGACACCAACACCAGATGGGCTGGGAAAGCTAAGAGAACTGTCATCTAAATTTAGCTTGACAAAACCAGGCTCAGCAGGAATCCATTGCCGCAGGGGAAAGGGCTTCGGAAGAGATAACTTGCCAACCTGCTCCCAAAATGTCCTTCAAATGACTACCATCAAACTACTCGAATTCCTTGAGGGTGCACAAACATGAGAAAATGCCTGTTTTGAATGTGATGCGAGGTGGCAACCAGGGAAGAAGATCACCCTTGGAAGTGCAACTAGTTTCTCTCAAGCGAAATCACCCAAGGCACGAAAGCAAGACAAGCCTTAAGTATGAGCTTGCCAACTTTAGGCAGGGTGAGACCAAAGCACTGCACCAGGATATCAGAAAAGGAAGCAAGGATACAGAAATTGAGACCAAAAGGTCAAAAAGACCTGACCAGATTCTCCAAGTGATAGAGCAGCTAAGCAGAAGATGATCAATGGTCTTGTCTTGAATGCCGCAAAGCCTACAAGAAGCATTAGTGATCAAGCTGCCTCTCTACAAGACATATCTAAAGTGAGAATTTTGCCTTTCAGGGTGCTGTAGACAAAGAATTTGGAATTGGGTGACAGAGAGATTCCAAGCGAAGCTGGAACAGTGCCTACTAGCAGGGAGACCACCAGTAATGAGCCTAAAGCAAGAAGAAACAGTGAATCCACCGTTCGGCTCAGGAGTCCAGACAAGAAGGTTGTCCATGGTCTATGTAAGATATAGTTTGGTGATTGTTAAGCCCTCTCCCAAAGTCAAGGTTCCAGGCCCACAAACCAGGGAAGTGCCAACACAGAAATCTGATTTTCAACCAAGGCAGAAAAGATCTGGGTACAGGTGTTTGAGGGCAGTCCTACCCATCCAAACATCATACCAGAATTTCACAGTATCCCCATGCCCAACAAAGAAACTAAAAGCAGGGGTGACTTGGGAGAAGAGCTTAAAGAAGACACGCCAAAGGGGAGAGAACCTGGAGGACACCTCGCCGAACGACCATCCAGTCTCACCAAAATAAGAGTTTTTTTTTAAATGGGATTTAGCCATCACAAAGCGTCTCTAGATAGCCTCCTTGTTGGTGTTAATTTTCCAACACCATTTGGCAAGAAGTACCTGATTCATACTCCCAATTGGCTTGATTCCAAGAACCCTATCTTTTTTATGCTTGCAAACATCAGACTAGTTGATGTGATCATGCTTAAACCTGATCTCAGAGCAGCACTAGAGAAAATTCCTCATCAATTTTAGGATTCTCGCGGCCAAACTTGCAGGACAATATGCCACTGACCCAGGGGTTGATAAGGGTGAGACATCAAGATTCAGACAGCAGTCTCCCTTTTCCAAGTGTTTAGGCGAGACTCAATTCTTTCCTGAGGATTTCCCCCCAAGATTTAGTAAATAGATAGAGTCTTTAAATTTATTTGTGAACTTTTTTTTAAGGAATAGAATAATCAAGCTAGAACAGCTCTGTTTCTAATCCTGAGTTGGCACCAAGAATCCAAATAATAAAGATTTCACTCTACTGAATTAACAAAAAGATCAATCAGAGGCCTGAATAAGTACCTAGAATTCAACCAGAAAAGGTAAAGCTTATTGTAACTAACTACCGAAACTGACGGAATATAGCAGACATGGCCTCATTTAAGATTAAACTGAAATAAAAATGTCTATGCTCAAATAACTTCCGTTTCCCTTCAACTGCAGACTCTTAAGCTGGCCTGTCCAACTTCAATGTAACATTCACCATGGGCCTCTATAAGCTTCTCAAGGTGAAGGGCTTTCAAGATCTTGACTTTCCAAATAAACACACTTTAGAGAGAATAGATACTTGAGGATGGTTTCTCAATCTTTTCCGATGACCTCAGGAATGAGCATCTGCACCAATTCCTTAAGACAAGAGGAAGTGGTTTGGTTGATCATTATTGCCCTCATCTTTTGGCCAACCTGCCTGAGCTGGCTGGATTGAGGATAATGAGTATGTTCGACCTGATAAGGTTGTTTCTAAGTGAAACCAATGCAAAACATCCGGTGGGTGTAACTCTCAGTTGTCTTCACATCAACAAAGGTTTCAATCAAGATCTGCACACTTGCGAATTAAGGATCTAAGCTTATCCATGGTGAAATTCATGCCCCAAAAGTTTGTGAGCAAGTTTCTTCCTTGAACAACCTCAGCACAAAGTTAGATCTTTCTGTAAGCATGGTCCTCATCATTCTAAAGGTCAGCTAAGCAACACTCAAACACACAACACTTAAGACTTTTATACCCAATCTTTAAGAGTCAGTCTACAAGAGTTCTACCCATAGTTCACGTGTTGAAGATGGATGGCACCTCATATCATACCTTTCTTCGCAGAAGCAACAACAGCCTTCTTCAAAACCAGAAAATTACGACGAGATGTTTCATTGAAAGAGAGACCTTCCACTATTTTTTAGATAAAGGTCCAAGGCTTCCAAGAGGAAATTATACTTCGATAATGTTTTTCAATTTTTTAGCGGCTCTCCAGACTGAGTAAGCATGGTCCTCATCATTCTAAAGGTCAGCTAAGCAACACTCAAACACACAACACTTAAGACTTTTAGACCCAATCTTTAAGAGTCAGTCTACAAGAGTTCTACCCATAGTTCACGTGTTGAAGATGGATGGCACCTTCATATCATACCTTTCTTCGCAGAAGCAACAACAACCTTCTTCAAAACCAGAAAATTACGACGAGATGTTTCATTGAAAGAGAGACCTTCCACTATTTTTTAGATAAAGGTCCAAGGCTTCCAAGAGGAAAGCATACTTCGATAATGTTTTTCAATTTTTTAGCGGCTATCCAGACTGAAACCTTCTTCATGCAAGAGAATTCTTGGAAATTAGGTGAATAAAGAAATTGAATATACAGAAAGAAAATCCTCCAAAACCACTTTACTTCTTAGTTATTTCTTGCACTTCCAGTATAATACAAACCCTGTAGAAATCATATACAAAATGACAGGAAACCACAATGCAGATAGTACAACATTAAAGTCAAGTGTACCATACCTCGAGTATAATCACAAATAACTTCAGAAGATGGCAATGTACCTTTTGATGGATAAAAAGCAATTTGGAGAGACCTCTGATGAGATTGCACTACTTTCTCAAAGACACTCGCAGTACCAGCTCCAACAACACCAAGACAAACCTCTGGAGTTCCAGCAGCCCTGGATAAAAAATGTATGTCAATTCTATTACCCTATATCTCATAATAGAATCTAAAATAAATGTTTCCAAACTAGAAGATTGGGTCAATTCACTGTTATCTGCTCTAATTTCTTGTCCTAGATTTTCTCAAATGTGCCACATGAGGGCTAAGTATGGAAGATAGGGCTGCAGTTTTGCAACGGTATAGCCTCCAGAATACAATAGTAGGCTACCAATTTCCTACTGTTATACTGTAACTAATGGTTTGACCCGAAAATCTTTTTTTTTTTTTTTTTTTTTTGAAATAGTTGACCCAAATATCTATTATCCATCTATGCGAACTTAAGGTAAATAAGGAACAGGTTTAATTTCTCCTTCAGAGTTACTCAATTTTTTAATTCCAACATTCAGTGCAATGGTCAGATCAAGAGGCAGAGAAGTCCTTTCCACTTTCTCTGGCACCTTGAGATCGGCAGATTGCACTGTTGCTGGGCTTTTGGTGTCGTTTGAGGTTTGGAGGTTTCCAAGAACAAGTTCCAAGGCCCTGTTATTGTAGAAGGTGAATCCTTGGTGGTTACTAGCAGGTGCATCAGAAAAATGGAACTCTTTTGGAGACTTTCGTCCTCTTTCTTTGAAGCTATTTACCCAGCTGAGAATATTGTTGTTCCTGGAATCATGTTCTGAGGTCAGCCAATTATATGGCAGATTCTCTTACTAAGATGTGATTGCCCACCAATCTCTCATTATTCGGGACCCCTCCGTTAGACTGTTTCCTGCTTGCCTTAGGGCTTTAATGAGTGGCACCATTTCTCAAATAAAAAGCATTCAGCATAGTGTAGTTTTTCTTCCATCTCCAAGTTGGCCTAGATGTGCAGGCTGTCCAATGCTACCAGATTTTGGAGGTCAGAAATTGTGGTTTTACAGCTAAATCCAAATTAATGGGCATAGCATCTAAAAAGAGTTGCTAGACAAATTCCAGTGGTGCCAGAGCTTTAGCAAGTTATTTGTTAGTTACTTCTCAAAGTTTTTTAAAAAGGGTGTCCAACACATGAAGTCTCATACCTGCTGGTCCCAAACAAAACTCATAAGCCCCAAAACAGCTCCAGCCACTAAAGTTGCCCAAAGAAGTCTTATAAAAAAATTAAAAAAAAAAAAAAAAAAAAACCTAAAAATTGTATCTAAAGCATGAAAGAATCATCTAAAAATTTGTGAATGGCACCCTTCATCCCAATAAGAACTCTATCCTTCCGGAGTCTCAAGCCACCTAAAGCCATAAATAAAAGTCAATTTAAGGAAATTATTGATTTAAAAGAGATCAAAGCCACCAAATGGCGGCACACTTATTTTATGATGATTTGGCTTCTTCGAAGACATTCCAAGTCACACTACCGAATGAATCCTTAATATGAGAAATTATCCGCTCAGCAAGCTTTTAATCTAAAAGATCAACCAGTGGACACTTCATTCAAGAGCTGTCAGACCACCAACTATGTTTTGTTTTGTTTTTTTAATACTGTTCACACATGTGTGCCTAAATACTTCATACACTCATAATAACAGAACTTAAACCTCAAAGAATACCAACAGAGGTTCAACCCCACCACTTTGGATTCGAAATTACTGAATTAGGCACAAGAAAGTCAAAGAAAGAATGCACTTACTTCCAAGCCTCAAGGAACACAGATCCTGCTTCAGGAGAAGTTATAACAACCCAATCAAACGAATTATCTGCAACAATGGAAGGTATGAATGACATTGATTTTAATCCAATTTAGACTTACAAAATGTCCTAGTTTGGAGTGAGATCAAAAACCTAAAGAAAATCTAAATCAACTTGTGGAAAAAAAAAAAAAAGTTCAAAATGGCAACTGAAATCACCACCACTTAATACAGTAGAAAGCCTCTCCATGTCAGGCCCTTTAGTATGCTCAACAAGAGGAACCTCCAAACAAGGAACACCATGGACAGCCTGTAAAATCAGTCATGTTAGTGGCAAACTATAACTATATTTGGGACATGCTATCAACATTATCTGAATTAAGCATTTCCAAAATAATTTGATGAAATCTCAAAGATAACACCTGAAATGCAATATTTCGTTAAAAAAAGAGCTCAAGCTAAAGGAGTGTCTTAACCTTAAAAAATATGCTCAAGAAATAGACCTCCGACTTATTTCTCTGAGTTTACCAAGATCCAACGGCATATTGGGTCTGAGAAGGTACCTCAAAGATGCTTTGAACATGGCTACTTAAAAAGAAATTTCAACTGATTTTACTTACACAGGTTTTTTTTTTTTTGAGAAAGCATATATTTGCTATTTAAAAAAAGGATTTTATGATTTCCCAACATACATCAATTACACATTGTGCACAAACATAAATCCTTATTTTTTTATCCCCAAGGAAAATGCCTAATTGGACACAATAGATGGAAAGGTCATTGTTGTATGATCAAAGTGCAAGCCCAAAGTAAGAATGTGTCCCGACAGGGATGACGTTGGCCCCTGCATCTGCGACGGCCAATGCAACCATCACGGCCATCGCCAACGCCTGCCCTCTATCTCCCGACGACGACGCTTCCGTCAGACTCCTGCACGGTGACCACTCGCCTATCAAGGAACTACGTCACCTGAAGACTTCGGACAACAGAAAGGATGGCTCTCTAAAGACAATGAGAGCAACTGTTTCGACTGGCACCCCATGCCCAGAAGAATATGGCAACTAGCTTGAGGATTGTACCATCGTTTCAAAGCGTCAAAGACCAATCAACAAGATGGCGCGCTTTCATTTTGCTTTCGGAAAGACGTCTTTCTTTCTGGTGAAGCTCCATCGAACCTCCGACAATGTTATCCGCATTGTCTCGTCCAACAGCACAAAGAAATCTTTCATCAGCATTTCGACGATGGCGATAAGTTCTTTCTGTCAACTGTTTTCTTGGGCTACCTCCAAAATGGAAACTCCTAATAAGTCACGGGAACTCTGGACTGGTTGCTATACTTTCAACGCCTCTGTGACAACCTTCCATGGCTAGCGAGAATGTAAGATCGTACAATACCGTGGCGATCTTATCATGACATGTATCTATGTTTCGAAGATGACTAGCACCGCTTTCAGTTGGAAGACTTTCCACGGTTGCCTAACCAGCCTCTCCGCTTCTCCTTCCTGGATGCTGGCCAACCCCCCAACTCCACAGCAAACTCCAGCCTTCCCACCACTCCTGCAAACTCCAAATCTCGCCCCATCTTCCCCTCCGGCCCCTCAAACAGCGCAAACGAACCCCCAACCTTCACCTCCACCCCCACTAATCCTCCACTGACTTTCCCAGAGTTCACTGCGCCTCAACCAAACTTCACGATCACCCTTCCTTCAAGTTTTCTTCTACACGGCCGCTTTGCACTCCTATGAACCATCATCGTCACCTCAAATCCCGAAACCAATAAGCACGCCATAACCACCTGGCTTACCTCTCAACTCCACCTAAATTACATGCCACGCATATCGCACCTGGAGTCGCACTGCTAGCTCGTCCACCTCAGCTCAAACGCCAACAAGTCCTCTGCCCTCCTACTCAGCCCCGACCCCAACTCCAGCATCCGAGAAATTCGTGAGTGGCTTCCTTCAGCCCCCTCCAACACCTTCAACCAGTGGATCTCAATCCGCAGCCTCCCCACTGAACTCTGGCAATGTGGGGTCTTCACCGGCGTCACTATTGTCTTCTACACTCTCATTGCACTTGACCAAGACACTAAGCACCAACATAGGTTGGACGAAGCTCGAATTCTCATTAACCCCCGCAGTATTTGCTCCAGCTAGCACTTCTTTTGAATTACCATTGTCAATGCCCGATTTTGGATCAATGTTACGTTTGTGGACATGTGAACTTCAGGCAGATTAATTACCTGCACAATTCCGGTGTCTCAATTCATTACCAGCAGAGGCCAAATTTTGACTCAGTCCCGCTGAGTTGCAACTCCAAATAGGACCACCCCCCAACGAGTGAACTCTGTCCCCAACCCTTTTCTTGCAAATCCCACCAGCCAATTTTGAATCCCCCCTACAATAGCCACCTGCTCCCCCTGCCATGCAAAACAAAAACCTCCCTTAACACCCTTACAAATGCACAGTCAACCACCCCCTATCAATTGCCCAATCAATCCCATTCTGCAAACCTATCCCACCTTCCCACCCATCTAAGCCTGGAATTATTTCCATTTTCAGCCCCTCCCCCCACACACCCACACCCACACACACACACACAAAATCCCCACCTTGACAGTGCGTTGAACACCAACCTCCTCTGATTCTAAATCATGCTTTGGAAATCCTTCTTCATCAAACACCACGTCTCGACTGATTACAATCTTCTTACTATCCGGATTATACAACTTGTAGCTTGTGGAATGTGCATCATAACCAATGAAGATAAAACTTTCGCTTTTATTATCAAGTTTGGTTCTTCTTTCATCCGGTACATGTGCATGAGCTATACTCCCAAAGACTCTTAAGTGGGAGATGCCAGGCTTTTTGTGGTGTTCTTCCCCAAACACTTCTTGTTGGAGATCAGTTAAATAAATAAACCGCACACGCCACAGCTTCAGCCCAAAACTCTTTAGGTAATATCTTGCTTTTAAGCATACTCTGAACTATATTGAGGATAGTTCAGTTCTTACTTTCTGCCACTCCATTTTGTTGGGGGGATCTAGGAACCGTCATTGGTCGACGAATTCCATTTACTTCGCAGAATTCTTGAAATTCTCTGGAAGTAAATTCTCCTCCTTGATCAGATCTCATGGCTTTAATCTCTTTACGACTTTCCATCTCTACTGTACTTTTGAATTTCTTGAAGACTTCAAACACTTTTGATTTTTGTTTTAAGAAATATACCCCTGTTTTCCTTGACAAATCATCAATAAAGAGAAGAAAATAGTTGCTTTTACCTAAAGAACTTGGCTTGATTGGTCTGCATACATCTGTGTGGATTAGCCTGAATTGCTTCCCTGATAAACACCTTTCACACACTTGATTAGGGTGATTAATTCGAGGTAGGCCTCTTACCATTTCTTTCTTGAACAATAGCTTTAAAGATTCAAAATTGAGATGCCCAAAGCGAAGATGCCATAGCTACGATGTGTCTTTATAACAAGCCTGTAAACACTTTGCAACATCGTTTTGAATATTTAAAGGAAACATTCTATTCTTTGACATTTGTACCTTTGCTATCAAATCTGCTTTGTCATCTCTTATAAAAAGGCTATAATTTTTCATGTGAATGTCACAGCCCTTTTCTAAAAGTTGACCCAAGCTCAAGATGTTATTCTTCAGATTCGGTACATAGTAGATATTTGAAATTAATTGATGACTACCATCTTTTGCACAAATAAGAATGTTACATTTTTCTTGCACCGCCATGGTGGAATCATTTTCCAGAGAGACATTGCCACTTATTGATTCATTGAGGTCTACGAACAGGCTTCTTCTTCCACACATATGGTTGCTTACCCCTGTGTCAAGATATCAGGTATTCTCTTGCTCTTCATTGCTGTTTTGCTATGCTAATAACAACGTTTCTTTTTTTCTGTCTTTGCTTCAGCATAATTAGTTTACTCAACGATCTTGTTCTTGGGAGTTCTACAGTCTGAAGCATAATGCCCAAATTTCTGGCAATTATAGCATTGAATATGAGATTTTTTGTACATGGGATTCATGTTTCCTCTTCTACGACCTCTTGTTGAGTTTTCACTTTTCTCATGAATGTTGTTGGAATTGTTATTCCAACCTCGTCCATAACCGCGACCTCTTCCTCGACCATGTTCGTTTCTTGTGTAGCCTAGTTCTTCATCCTTTTCTTTGATTTGTGTCTTGAGAAGTTGTTCAGAGAGATCTTGCTTCTTTTTGTGTTTTTCTTCATAGGCTTGCAGAGATCCTTGAAGTTGCTCTATCGTCATTGCTTCCAAGTCCTTGGTTTCTTCAATCATCACGACGATGTGCTCAAATTTGGGATCCAACGAACGGAGTATCTTTTCTATTATTCTCACATCTTCTAGTTTTTTACCATTTCTTTCAATTGATTAGAAACAGCTACTACTCTTGAGAAATAATCCGAAATAAACTCGGATGTTTTCATATGTAAGGATTCAAATTCACTTCTTAGTGTTTGGAGACGTATCTTTTTCACTTTTTCGACTCCTTTATAAGAGGTTTGCAACTTCTCCCACACCTCTCAAGCGGAGGTTGCACTCGAAATCTTTTCAAAACCATCATCATTTAATGCTTGATAGAAGAGGTAGAGAGCTTTCTTGTCTCTCTTTGTCTTTTGCTCTTGTGTAAGAGTATTTTCTCTTTCTAGCTCACTAAAGCCTTTTTCAACGATGTCCCAAACATCTTGTGCTCCAAGAAGAGCTTTCATCTTGATACTACAGTTATCATAAATATTATTGTTGAGAATTGGAACTTGGAAGGATATCACACTATTTGCCATTTTTCAAAAAGAAATATCTTTGGAAATTTTTTCAAAGGTTCTACCTTATCTAATCGAACCTCTCGACGATACGAATCCAACGCCTTCAAAATCACCCCGATCGGACGTCAAACGAGCTTCTACAAGCCACCAGAATATTACTAAGTCAACTCACCAAGTTGAACCGAACTGGCTGAGTTAGGGCCGAGTTGAGCGAGAACCGGACGAGTTTGTTCGAGATTGGGATCATATTCTTCCTCTGCCGTAAAAATAGAGACGTCATCGTCTCTGTTTCTGGATTTCCTTTCGCCGGAAAATCCTTCCACCGGAGACGACGTTTTGCTGGGATCTTGGCAACGGAAACTTCGTATAGAATTTCCGACCAGCTCTGATACCACTATTGGAAATTATAACGACACTCCTTCACTCAAAAAAATTTTACGCTCTCGGACAGGAAGAGGCTCTCTATAATTTTCTTTCTTTTCTTCTTCTTTCTCTCTTGTTTGTTCACATAGCTTACAGTGCTATCTATAGACATTAAAAATGAATCAACACCACGTTCAACTCTATTACATGGCAAAATCTTTGCCACACACGTTACTGTTTTGCTGGTTTCTTCTCCAAGCTTCTTGCAAACACATCTATCTTGCCGACTTCACTAGCCAGCACACTGTAAATTTCGAAGTTTCCTTTCATTGGGCTTTATTGATGGATCAAGGTTATGATCCAACACAGGTTATGTACCTTGATCCATCAACAAAGCCCAATGAAAGGAAGCTTTGAAATTTACAGTGTGCTGGCAAGTGACGTCGGCAAGATAGATGTGTTGTGCTGGCAAGAAGTTTGGAGAAGAAGCCAGCAAAATAGTAACATGTGTGGCAAAGATTTTGCCATGTAATAGAATTGTATGTGGTGTTGATTCACTCTTAATGTCTATAAATAGCAATGTAAGCTATGCAAACAAACAATAGAGAAAGAAGAAGAAAATAAAGAAAATTACAAAGAGATAGCCTCTACTTATCCGAGAGCGTAAAAAATTTTTGAGTGAAGGAGCGTCGTTATAATTTCCAACAATGGTATCAGAGCCCGTCGAAAATTCTATACGAAGTTTCCGTTGCCAATATCCCGACAAAACGACATCTCCGGTGGATGGATTTTCCGGCGAAAGGAAATCCAGAAACAGAGATGTTGTCAACTCTATTTTTTTGGCAAAGGAAGAAGATGATCCTAGTCCCGATTTTATTTTTTCAGGTCGACTCGTCCGGTTTCCCATAAACCTGGACTCATTAAAGCAACGGTTCCCGTGCGGACAAACTCGTCCAGTTCTCACTCAACCCGGCTCCAACTCGGCCGGTTTAGTTCAACTCAGTGAATTGACTCAACAATATTCTGGTGGCTTGTAGAAGCTCGTCCGACATCCGATTGGGGTGATTTTGGAGGAGTTGGATTCGTATCGTCGAAAGCTTCGATTTGATAAGGTAGAACCTTTGAAAAAAAATTCCAAAGATTTTTCTTTTTGAAAAATGGCAAATAGTGTGATATCCTTCCAAGTTCCAATTCTCAACAATAATATTTATGATAACTGGAGTATCAAGATGAAAGCTCTTCTTGGAGCACACGATGTTTGGGACATTGTTGAAAAAGGCTTTAGTGAGCCAGAAAGAGAAAATGCTCTTACACAAGAGCAAAAGACGAAGAGAGACAAGAAAGCTCTCTACCTCATCTATCAAGCATTAGATGATTATGGTTTTGAAAAGATTTCGAGTGCAACCTCCGCCAGAGAGGCATGGGAGAAGTTGCAAACCTCTTATAAAGGAGTCGAGAAAGTGAAAAAGGTATGTCTCCAAACACTAAGAGGTGAATTTGAATCCTTACATATGAAAGCATCTGAGTCTATTTCGGATTATTTCTCAAGAGTAGTAGCTATTTCTAATCAATTGAAAAGAAACGGTGAAAAGCTAGAACATGTGAGAATAATAGAAAAGATACTCCGTTCGTTGGATCCCAAATTCGAGCACATCGTCGTAACGATTGAAGAAACCAAGGACTTGGAAGAAATGACGATAGAGCAACTTCAAGGATCTCTACAAGCTTATGAAGAAAAGCACAAAAAGAAACAAGATCTCTCTGAACAACTTCTCAAGACACAAATCAAAGAAAAGGACGAAGAACAAGGCTACACAAGAAACAAACATAGTCGAGGAAGAGACCGAGGCCGTGGACGAGGAAGAGGAAGAGGAAGAGGTCGCTGCTATGACGAGGTTGGAATAACAATTCCAACAACATCCATGAGAAAAGTGAAAATTCAACAAGAGGTCGTGGAAGAGGAAACATGAATCCAAGGTATGAAAATCTCATATTCAATGTTATAATTGCCAGAAATTTGGGCATTACGCTTCAGACTGTAGAACTCCCAAGAATAGGATCGTTGAGCAAACTAATTATGCTAAAGCAAAGACAGAAAAAAAAGAAACGATGTTATTAGCATACAAAAACAACAATGAAGAGCAAGAGAATACCTGGTATCTTGATACAGGGGCAAGCAACCATATGTGTGGAAGAAGAAGCTTGTTTGTAGACCTCAATGAATCAATAAGTGGCAATGTCTCTCTGGGAAACGATTCCACCATGGCGGTACAAGGAAAAGGTAACATTCTTATTCGTGCAAAAGATGGTAGTCATCAATTAATTTCAAATGTCTATCTCCTGCCACCGCATCTCTTTTAGAGCTACCTTTCTTGGTCGGGGAAATTGAGCGTGCCGTTTTAGGCATGGAAAGTGATAAGGCGCCGAGCCCTGACGGTTTTAATGGAGATTTTCTAAAAAGATTTTGGCCCCGGCACAAGGAGGACATCTTAGCAATGATTCACGGCTTCTTAAAAAATGGGGTCACCTTCTACAGTATCGGCGCATCATTCATTGCCTTGGTTCCGAAGAAAGCTAGTGTTGAGAAGCCGGAAGATTTCCAACCAACCAGTCTCGTCACAAGTGCTTACAAAATCATTGCTAGAATTTTGGCTCACCGTCTAAAAGTTCTTCTTTCAACCGTCATACACAGAGAGCAAGGAGTTTTCCTCTAAAGGAAGATAAATTTTGGACTCCACTATGGCTACACATGAGCTTATCGATCATTTTCGGCGTAATGAAGAACCCAGAATTGCTTTGAAACTTGATATAGAAAAAGCCTTCGATAGAGTCAATTGGATCTTGCTCGATGAGATCATGGAAAAAATGGGTTTTGGCGAAAAATGGAGATTTTGAATTAGAAGTTGTGTGGGCTCGGCCTCCTTTTCTCTCCTCCTAAATGGCTTAGTCTGCGGTATTTCAAAGGGACTAGAGGAATTAGACAAGGTGATCCGCTCTCCCCACTTCTTTTCAATATGGTTGGTGAATTTCTCTCTACTATGTTTTACTCGACAGTCAATCTTAGATGGCTTCCTTCCTCCAACTAGTTCTCAAAAAGCCTTTAATGTCCCCATCCTTCAGTATGCAGACGATACTATCATATTTGGAATCAGTAACATTGAGGGTATCAGAAAGATCAAAGCGGTTTTGGGTCTCTTCGAGTTAGCATCAGGTCAGAAAGTCAACTGGGAAAAGACATCTCTCATGGGTTTTAATGTTAGATCTGAGCTCCTTACAGAGATGGCAAGCATATTCGGCTGTACAACAAGCCACTTATCGACAACCTATCCTGGCTTGCCATTATTCAACGGCCGCATCTGCAAAAGTCTTTGGAATCCGATGGTTGAGAAGATTGAATCCCGGCTAGCAACCTGTAAAGGGAGTTGACTTAGTAAGGCGGGGAGGTTCATCCTTCTCAAGTCTTGTATTACTGGTATTCCAAATTATTCACCATCTTTTATGCCCTGTCCTTCTTCCATATGTAAGACTATGGATAAGCTCAAAAGAAGATTTCTATGGAGAGGATGGAGTGATGCTTTTAAAAATCATCTAGTAAAATGGGATGATGTCTGCTTGCCAAAAAATATGGTTGGCCTGGGGATTCGGAAATCCAAAGATATGAACCAAGCTCTGCTCCTTAAATGGTTATGGAAAATCAATACTCACTCCTCAAATCTTTGGAAGGAAATGGTTATCGCCAAGCTTGGGAGTATCACTCATTGGTGGATGTCAGGGGGTAACCGGAAAGGTTTGTTTTCAATTTGGAGAGCACTAGACCTACTTCTTCCAAAATTTTCTGCTACCAGCAGATTCTATGTTGGAAACGGTAGGTCCCTCAAATTTTGGGATGATCTATGGATGGAGCAAGAGCCGCTACAGAACGCCTTCAGAATCCTGTTTCTCCTCTCCACCCACAGAGATATATCAATAGCCGATGCTTTTGAGGGGGGTGGTATGAACCTTCATCCCAGAAGAGGTCTTTCGAATACAAAGGCACTAGAGGCCAGTCGACTGATGGACTCTGTAATCCCGGTAAAAATCCGTCCTTTGGTGGCCGAACAAAAGAGGCATTTTCTCAGTATCATCTGCATTCGGATTCATCAATGGCTAGAATGCGCCCCAACGGGATCATTAGATCTATTTTGTTTGGCATCTATGTACTCCTCCTAAGATTAAATTTTTCATGTGGAGTGCTTGTCACTAGGGGTGGCTTCGAACCGAGTCGGCTCGAGAGCGGCTCAAGCTCTGGCTCGGTTCGATTCGGTATACCTGGATCTCGAGCCGAGTTCAAGATCCGGGATCGGCTCGTTTAAATAAACGAGCCGAGCTCGACCGAATCAAGGTTCGACTCGAAAGCTTGCGAACCAGCTCGTTAATTTAAGGAGCGGCGCGGGATTCGGAGGATTTGGGGGAATCGGGACCGAGGAGTGGGATCAAGAGCCAGAGCGCCGAGCAGAGTGGGAGCGAGAGCGAGGGGGGGGAAAATTCTTCCTCCCCACGTCACCATCGAGCCCCTCCCGTTTGTTGTTGTGGCCGCCACTGCCGTCGTCGATAGCTGCCTCGCCGGCCGCCTTCTGCCTTTCCGTCGCCGCCGCAGCAGCTTTTCCCTCCGCGTCATTCCTCGTCCTCAGCGGAATTAGCGCAGTGCTACTGGCCGCCGTATCTCCGCAGGCGGGCCTTCACGCCGATGCGGAATCAAACCAAGAAGGGAGGGCCGTGCAGTGTTTGCTCTTTTAATTTCTTCAACAGTACGTCGTTTATAGTCTGGAATCTTGAACCAGTGCCGGCAACTGTGGCCTTTGCGCGCGGATGTCTTTGGGAATCAAATGGAAAATCATACTTTCGCATTTGCAATATGAACATATCCCAATCTAACACGTGTTCAAAGTTCAATCCCTCCTTAAGCAATTACAAAAAGCCAAGAAAGATAAAGTTTCGCAAGTGCGAAATCATAAACAAGTGAAAAAAAATAATAAAAAGTTTTAGTACCTATTAGTGTTTTTTTTAATAAATGTTGAAAAAAATATTTAGTAGAAATACGTTTCTAGGGACTATTAGTGCCTCATGTTTTTTTTAAATATTTTTCCAATTGGAAATTCTTATTAAAAAATCATATAATTTTCTAAGTAAGATTTTCCTACGAAAACCGTATAGAAAATATTTGAATAAGTATTTGACAGTTGATGTTGTAATACTTTTAGCATGAGACAATTTTCATAGCAATTTTGTGTTTGACATTTTATTTGATTAAAAATTATCTAGAAGTATAGTAATATATTAGATTAATTATTAATTTTTATTTATTTCCCTAGAAGAGGCAATAAGAGGTCCATTTAATTTTCCTAAGAAAATTTTAAAATATTTCTTGTAATTTTCAAGTCACTAATAGTAATAGGATTTTATTTAAAGATTTTTTTTGGAAATATGTATCCTAGGAAAAATATTTCTAGTTTTTCGTAGAATATAAATTTTCAACCAGGGGCACTAAGGAGACCATAGTAAATTTATGGCCAGATTCAAAAATTACAAAATAAGTTAGACAACATTTGGGGTAAAAAAGATTAATATTAGTGCGTTTTAATCTATTATCGAGATTCAATCCTGAACCTCCCCTATCATTCTTTTTATAAAATGTATACATAATTTTATACATAATTTATTTGACATATATTTTATGTAGAGTATTAAATGTAGGTTAAGCTCGAACTCGGCTAGAGGTCGAGCTTGAACTCGGTTAAAATTATTAGGCTCGATCTCGATTACAATTTTAGGCTCGAGGCTAGGGTCGGCTCGAGCTCGAGATTGAAATATTTAAATCAAGCTCGGCTCGAACATAGGAAGGTTCGGGCTCAGCTCAATTCGATGCCACCCTTATGCCCAATTTTATGTAAAATGTATGCCCAATTTTATGTAAAATATATGCATAATTTTATATACAATTTATTTAACATGTATTTTTTGAAAAGTTTGAAATGTAAGTTGGAGCTCAAACTCGAGACATGTATTTTTTGAAAAGTTTTAAATGAATGTTGAAGTTCGAGCTCGACTCGAACTCGGTTAAAATTATTGGGCTCGAGCTCGAAAATAATTTTAGGCTCGAGGTTCGGCTCCACTCGAGCTCGAGTTCGAAATATTTAAATCAAGCTCGGCTCGAACATAAGCAAGTTCGCACTCGGCTCAGCTCAGCTCGGCTCGATGCCACCCCTACTTGTCACGGCAAGATTCTCTCAACAAACGTGCTTAAAAGAAAAGGTCACCCCTCAATCGACCCCTTATGCCCTTTATGCAATATTGACGTCGAGTCCACTAGTCACATTCTACTTCAATGCATCTTCTCATGAAAGGTGTGGAACATCCATTCTTAGCATGTTGGGATTTCAATTCTGCATGGCGGCTGATCTGCGCTCATTCAATAAGTTGCTCCTTGGTATGTCCCTCCCTAGCCTCGGAAAGGTGATGCTCTCTGCTTGTGCTAGTTTCATCACGTGGGATCTATGGAATGAGTGCAATCGTAGGAGGTTTGATGATAAAAGTGAAGCAGCTGACCGGATGGCGGACCGAGTGGTAGGACATATTTCTTCTTGGCTCCTGACGAAGAAGTCATTCTCCTCTTTTGTGGGTACCCCTATCCGTGAAAACTGGATAAATTTGGCTAGGATGCATTCGGGGACAAAGGTCTCGATTATGCAGAAATGGATCCCTCCTGAACCTGGTTACCTTAAGTTGAACTTTGATGGCTCTTCTCTTGGTAAACCGGGCTCTCTAGATTCGGTGGGGTTATCACGGATCATTCAGGCAACCAGTTTTTCTCATATGTCGGCTCTATAGGAATCGTTGACTCTACGTCTACGGAGCTTCATGGCCTTCTCAACGGGCTCCACGTTTTCAAAGATAAGTGCACCGGTCCCCTTCTATTGAAGGGGACTCGAAGGTGGTCATTGGATGGTGTGAGTGTGCATCCCCTCCCCCATGGCGCCATTGGAACACTTTTCGGGAAATTATTGAAATTACTTCAGTTTTATCTTGTATTTTGGTTTCACATTCTGAGATCTGCAAATTCGGCAGCCGATGCGCTTGCTAAGCAAAGACCTACCCTACAATCACTGGTTGTCAGGGATATGCTCCCTTTTTTGTAATTTCTCTTGTTAATACAAATACATCTTTTTCAAAAAACATAAAAAAAATCAAGCTTTGGAAATCGCCACGGCCCTCCACAACACCAACAAAATCTATCCCCTCCCCTTATTGCCCCCTACCAGCGGCGAAACAGGGGTCAACCAAGGCGACCCCTACAGGGTGAGCCAAGCACTTGAACTCTTTTCCCTCGAGACAGACACTGGACTTTATATTATCCTCGAGGCTGGGGAGCGTGCACAAACCTATATCGAGGCACTCCAGTCAAAGAAACAAAAGTTCGACAAGGAAACATGGGCCCAGATGATGGAGTTGGCCAAAATTATGAGCGTCGTCTATTCTGGCACTTTACCTGGAGAACAACCAACCCCGGAAGTTCAAAAGAAGCATGGAAATGATTATTGTCTCCTGGAATGTGCGTGGAATTGACTCTGCCTGATGTCGGACAAGCTTCCAAAACTTTCTATCTTCTTCCAAAGTATAGTTTGTCCTCCTTCAGGAGACCAAGGCCTCTTCTCTGTCCCTTGCCAATGTTCGAGACATCTGGCCATCTCGTGACTTTGCCTGGATAAAGCTTGACGCAATTGGCACTTATTTGGGTTGAGATTTTTTATAGCATCTTGGGGACCTTCTCCATTGATATCAAGATTCGTGATAGAAATACTAGAAGCACTTGTTGCCTCGTTGGTGTTTATGGTCCGACTAGGTACTATTGAATTTATGGAAAAGATAAATATTTCATTGACTTCTTGTAATCAGAGTACATGAACCTCTAATTATAATAGAGGAAAGTAGTAGAGTCCAACTACAATTAAACTACCTCTGTCCCAATTACACCCAAACTCTAACACTTAAAGATAAGTCCTAACAAACATAATTAAATACCCCAATATAAATAGAAGACTAACATAACTAAAACACCTTAAAATTGAAACTCTTCCGTGAGACCTCCTTCCATAATAATTGTGGCTCTATAAGACTTCTTCTTGTGTAAGACTTCTTATTGTGTATGACTCATAATGCCACCTCACGTAATCATAGTGGGTCCCACCAGCTCACGTGATCATAGTGAGTCCCACCAGCTCGTGTGATCATAGTGGGTCCCACCAGCTCGTGTGATCATGGTGGGTCCATATCTTATGGGTTTGGGCCTATCTTCCAACACATTTGGACATGTGGGCCTTTCTTGATCTTATGGGCTTGGGCCCATCTTCCAACACACTTGGATATGTGGGCCTTCCTTGGTCATGTGGGTTTGGGCCCATCTTCCAACACTCCCCCTCAAGTTGGGGGTGAGAGAACATCATGAGCTCCCAGCTTGCTACAAATGATGTATAGGATCTTCTCAATGGCAGTCCTCCATATCTTCCAACACTCCCCCTCACGCTGGTGCTCTCTTCCATGAGGCCCAGCTGGCATAAGATAAGTGAGAGTAAAATCACTCCAAGCCATATGACATCGCTCCATACTCCAGTTATAACTCATACTATATGTAGGACACACTCCTATCATTCTCAAGTAGTGGCACTCCTATCTTTCGCAGATAGTGGGTCTACGTAGTGCTCAGAAGTGTGGTAAAAAATCCTCCATCACAATGTCCCTCCATAGGACGACGACTCTCAAGTGGTAGGAGTAATAAATGCCAATTAAGGGGGGTAACATATATGTAGTAATAAGTTCCTCCATCATGGTGTCCCAACCCGGGCACCGACTCTCACAGATAGAAATGGGTGATAAATGTCTATCATTCACAAGACGGCGATAAAATACGTGATAAGTGGGTAATGCCTGTCATTAACAAAATGGCAATAAAAGACCAACGGGTACATATATATAAAAAAGTCTCAATGGACTTAAAACACCCATATACGTGATGGATTTAAACTCCCAACCGAAGCAACACTCAAAAGGTTGGCCCAAATGTGAGAGTCAAATAAAGGATGGTAGGAGAAAAGTTGCCAAATAACCAAAGGGTAATAGGTAAAGAGGAAGATAGGATGTTGAGGCCACCACTTCTTCAATAATAATGCCTCATCCAAAGAGACACAATAGCTACAACTGAAATGGGCCTGGGCCCATATAACACTAACCAAAATAATAAAAATATTGTCAAAATGACCCATGAAATAATCCGAGACAATATGTTGACCAAAGAATATGTTGCGAACACCTCAAAATAATAATCCAACCAGAGAAATAGGATCGAGTCGAGCCAAGTCAGGTATCACCAATAATTACCACAATTATTATTGCGAGTCAGGATTCTTGGTCTTCAATTTTCTTTGCTCTTTTTTGTACTTTTTCTTCTACTTCTCCCCTCAAGCTGAGAGGTAATGGCAATGATCCCATCTTGAACCAAATAACATAGATGTAGCAAATTTACAGTAGTATAGCAGTAGATAACCGGTAAATGATGAAAGTCCTTAAGATAAGGACACATGAAATAATTCGGCTTAAATTCGGATTTTTCAATGCAACAGGATACCAATATGACCTTTGATTCTTCCAATGCGAATATATCCTAAAATATAGATCAACCTTTCATCCAAGTATAACTTCTCTTCATAAAATATACTTCTATTGAGATATATAATCTGGTAGATTTCAGTCTCAATAATCTGGCCGAACTAAGTACTCTTTCTCCTTTTGCCAACATAACCATTGACTCTTCCAAGATCAATATCTCTTTATTAAACACTCAGACCGAGAATTGGTTGAATAGGTAAGAAAATAGACTTACAGATCTTTTTTTTATATATAATTCTTCATATAAAGTCTCGTTCTTGATAGCATAAAATAGCTTGAAAGTTGAAACTTTCTGCTCCTCCTCGAACCTCTTTTGCAATCTGACATTTGCTGCTTCAAATATCGATTTCTCTTTGCAGATAACTCCAATTGCAAAAAAAACTTTCCTTGGAAAATATACTCGAATATCTTTCCGTCAATATATAATATGCAATATGAAAAACTCAGTATAGAGGTAAAAATGCAAAGCAAACAATAGGTATAGGGACTGAAAAGAGAAAAAAAAAAAAGATAAATACGAACCTAAACTACTAGAGATAATAGATCAAAAAAGGATCACATTACCTTTGTGGGTTGACCGAGTCAACTCACAGAACCTGCTCTAATACCATGTTAAATTTATGGAAAAGAGAAATACTTCATTGACTTTTTGTAATCAAAGTACATGAACCTCTATTTATAATAGAGGAAAGTAGTAGAGTCCAACTACAATTAAACTACCCTTGTCCCAATTACACCCAAACTCTAATACTTAAAGATAAGTCCTAGCATAATTAAATAACCCAATATAAATAGAAGATTAACATGACTAAAACACCTTTAAACTGAAACTCTTTTGTGAGACCTCCTTCCATAATAATTGTGGCTCTGTAAGACTTCTTCTTGTGTAAGACTTCTTATTGTGCATGACTCATAATGCCACCTCACGTGATCAAAGTGGGTCCCACCAGCTCATGTGGTCATGGTGGGTCCATATGGGCTTGGGCCCATCTTCCAACACACTTGAATATGTGGGTCTTCCTTGGTCGCGTGGGCCTGGGCTCATCTTCCAACACTCTCCCTTAAGTTGGGGGTGAGAGAACATCATGAACTCCCAGCTTGCTGCAAATGATGTATAGGATCTTCTCGTATAAAATGGCAGTCCTCCATATCTTCCAACACCATGATCGTCAGCTATTCTAGGATGATCTCGTTACTATATGCAAACATTGGCAATTTCCCCTCCTTCTTGTGGGAGACTTTAATGCCACATGGTATTGCCATGAAAAGGCTCCCCTAGGTAGCCAAATTACAACCTCAATGTGGCATTTTGCATACTTCATCAGTGCTTGTGATTTGGATCAAATAGCTCTCTATGGGAAGTCTTTCACTTGGTCTAATGATCGCCAACCGCCAATTCTATCTAAATTGGACCACTTTTTAGCCAATGAGGATTGGTTGCGGCTCTATGACAATGTGACTGGAAGAGCTCTTGGACGCACCTTCTCTGATCATTGACCCATCTTGCTTGACACTCATTTCGGTCGTTGGGGCCCCTCACCATTGCGGTTTGTCAATTCTTGGCTCAACGACAGCAGCTTTATCTCGGTTATTTCGAATGGCTGGACTGGTCTCGATGTCCATGGGGCACGAGGTTGGTACCTCCCTCAAAAACTTAAGTTACTCAAACAATAGCTCAAATCCTAGTTCTTGGGGCGCCGGTCTCAACAGTTGAATGAAAAGAGCTCTCTCCTTAACCAGCTTGCATTCTCGCCAACCGGTTCAAAGCTATCCTGCCCCTTGTAATCCATCATGGGCAATGCGCTTTCAGTAAAGGCCGAAATATTCTTGATTCTACAATGTCGAGCCATGAGCTTCTGCACTACTTCAAGATGATGAAACTTCTTTGGTTTGTCCTTAAAATTGAACTTTGAAAAGGCTTTCGATATGGTCAACTAGAAGCTTCTTGATTGCCTCCTCACCAAAATGGGTTTTGGCCAAAGATGGCGCTTCTGGATCAACAGTTGCATATCCTCCACCTCTTATTCACTTCTTATCAACGATACTGTTTGTCGTCTCTTCAAGGGGTCTCATGGCATTCGGCAGGGTGACCTCCTATCTCTAGTGTTTTTCAACATCATTGTTGAATATCTCTCTTCTTTGGTGTACTTGGCCAAAGAGAAGGGATGGTTGCTGCTAACTGCTGATCATGCAGATTTTGACATCCCTATTCTTTAGTTCGCAAACAACAAGATATGTTTTGGTGTTGGTACTATGGACCAAGTCAGAAAACTTCGAGCCCTTCTCGGATTATTCGAGATCTCTTCGGGAGAACTGATTAACTAGAGGAAAACTAACCTCTTCATATATCACATTGACTCTGAGACCTTGAGGCTTATGGCTGATTTTATGGAATGTTCGTTGGGCACCACTCCACCAACCTACCTCAGCCTCCCTCTCTTGGACAGCAGACCAAGTGCCAACCTTTGGTCACCTCTAATTGAGAAGTTTGATCATTGGCTGGCTATCTAGCGTGGCAAGCTCCTCTCCACCACAAGCAAACTCACCCTCTTGAAATCTTGTCTTGCTGGCCTCCCAAACTACTATCTCTCCTTTTATACGTTGCCCAGCCTCCGTATACAAAAGAATTGATAACATCAGAAAGCGTTCTAGTAAGGATTTGAGGACTCTTTCCGTTATCATCTTGAGAATTGGAATACCCCGATTGTTGGGTGGGCTTGGCGTCTGCCCCACTAAAGAAATGAATCAAGCTCTACTGCCCATGTGGATATGGAACATCAATGCCCAGCGTGCTTCTTGCTAAAAACTTATGGTGTCCTTTCAGCTGCAATGTCCAAGTCTTTGGTGGACTCAAGGGGGGAGACGTCGGCGCCTATCCCCCATATGGAAAACTCTCCTCCTCCCGCTTCCATTATTCAAAAGCGCCACTTCTTTCTTTGTTGGTAATGGTGAGAGACTCCTTTTTCTGGCGGGATGCTTGGTGTGGTTAACACCCCCTTATGGACACAAGACGCCCTTATTGCAGATGTATGGCACAATCGATCCAAGGACTTCCACTTCAGACGGAGTCTTCGTGATGATGAGGCCAATGACCTCTGTACTCTTCTATCTACTCTTGCTCCTATTGTGATTCTCAGTGGCCTCTGCGTATTATCATATCAAGGTTGGATGACTAACACACACACACACCCCAGCATGACGCCGTTCCAGCAAACAAAATTAAGTTCTTCATATGGACAACCATTAGAGAGAAGATCCTTACTGTTGATAATCTTCACAGGTGTGGTTTTTCCAGCCCCAATGCTGTCTGACCTCTCTGTGACACCTGCAATGAATCAGTCCAGCATGCCCTCCTCCACTGCAGCTACTGTTGGAAAGTCTGGATGGGGATGTTTCAAAAACTTAATCTTCAGCTCGGCCTTCCTCAAGATTTAATTGGGACCATTCGTCTAGTTATGAGCAAACCACTCCCCAAGCTAGGGAAAATCCTCTTATCTGCCTGTCTTGCCCCTGTTCCCTGGTGCATTTGGCTGGAGCGTAACAACAGGCATTTTAATCAAAAGTTCAACAGCGCTGACAGCACTATCGCATCAGCAGTGAGCTTTATTTCCAGTTGGCTTCACTCTCATCATGAATTCTCTGGACTCAAGGGGATGGATGCCACTTCAAATTAATTGGAGTATCTTCGCTCACATGTCTAGTCCATCCAAGCCTATTGCTATGGTTGAATGGTCCACCCTCCTTTGGGCAGCATTAAGCTGAACTTTAACGGTAGTGCTTTGGGATGCCCGGGACCTACTGGCTTTGGGGGCGTTTTCCGTAACTCCTCGAGTGAGGTAATTTTGTCTTATGCAGGACCCTTGGGGCTTGCTGACTCTACCACAGCCGAAATCTCTGCTCTCCTTCATGGCCTAATTGTTTTCAAGGAACGGCTGTCTAGGCACCTCCTCATTGAAGGCGACTCCAACGCTGTTATTGGTTGGGGTTTGGGTTCGGCTCCCCCCCCCCCCCCCCCCCCTGGTATATCTTGTTTTCCATCTCTGATTTTGTATCTATTATCTCTTGCTCTTGGAGCCATGTAAACAAATCAGTAAACTCTTTTGCCAATAAACTAACTAAAACTTGGACCTCCCTCCAATCCCCCACTGTTTGGGATGGTCCCCCTCCCCTTATGTAATTGCAGTAATTTTCAGCACCATTTCAAAAAAAAAAAGTGAAAGCTCAGAAGAAGCTTTTAGCATCACAAATAGCAGTATGCTTTCAATAAAACTAGACATCAACATAATTGGCAATTATCAAATTTCCACGTAATGGATATTATCAGCTTCATCAAATTAAACACTATGCTAGAAGTCCACAAAAGTCACATGCTCAAGCCCCACCACTATGTCAGACAACTCATTTGTTTTGAAGAGGTAAATATCATCATAATATACCATTATTATATTTTTGGCATAATAAAAAAGACATAAAAGTTGAAATAAAAAAAAAGTATAAATTCTTTTATATAAGATCCTAGCATTAAACCCCATAGCAATCATATAGGCAAGCCCCCATCATCTGGTATTTATGAGAAGAGCTTGATGCATCAAGCAGAGGAAACCTGGGACACGCTATCACTTTGAGTGGGGTTAAGCATGGTTGTACCAGCATCACAGTGGGTTCTTTCTCTCCAAGTTCCACTATACATCCTTGAAAAACTTCTTTTTCAAGCTTTTTTAACAAACCAAAGACAAAAAAAAAAAAAAAATTGGGCTCAGCCTACTTATCATAACTAGGTCTGCTTACTGTTCAATTGAATCACTTTCCAAGATAAACAAATCATGAACTTGAGTGAAATACCATTTCTGTGAAATTCTCACAGAACACTCGGCTTCACAGCCTATGCCAAAATCATGAAACTTTTAACAGCACCACTTAGCTGTCATCTTCACAACTAAATCCCAAAGATTCGTTCAACTAATAAACTGCTACTAAGCCCAATGTCATATATTATAATCTACTAGATGTTCATATCTCCCCCATCCCACTCAGAGGGGAAGAAATAAAAGGCGAATTGATCACCCACATCAGCTTTGACGCAGTGCAACTCGTTAGTATCTCAGGAATATTTTACTCTGATCTACATTACCAAGTGCAGAACCGCAAATGCAGAAACTGGGTTCTTCCAAAACATATGTTTTGTCTACCAGTTGTCGGTTGTCTCAAAGAAAAAAAAAAACGATCAGAATGTTGTTGATTCAATAAATAAACATTTATCAGGTATAGAGTAATAAAGAATCAAAGAAAATTAAACGATCAAAATACCAATTTACGAAGACACTCCCTTCCAACTATAAAATAGATAGAATAACAACAGTACCGACATTTTCGTTAAATATTGGACATAAAAAACATGTACATGAAACATAAAAAGCACCAAACAAACAAGTCGAAGCATGTTAAGAGAAGAAGGGTGAAGTCCGAGAACAGAATCTAACATCTGAAAAATGGAAATAACACCTGGACACAAACAATAATAAGAAAAGGAAACGGTTCCTCGGCCCAAGTCATAGAAAAAAACCTCCTACATTGAAAAAAACAGACTAACAGAAACAGAATATTGACAGAACCCACTAGAGATAACAACCTGAAAGCACAACCCAGATATTTTCATTAGAAACGGAGGACAATAGAAGACAAGAGATATAATGGGAAACAGAGAGATACAGATGCAGTTTTGGAACATCAATATGCAATTTTCAGAAAGTCAGACAGCAGTATAGAACAGGAGTAGCTCACCAGGGCACTGATAAGTTTCCCATTTTTCCCTTGCTCCCGGGTCACCACAACTTTCGTCCTCGGAGAAGCAGAGAGAGAAACGCGAACCGGGCGCATGTAGGAGCTAAGTGTCAATCTCCCGAAGGAAGCAGAGGAAGAAGAAAGAGAAAAGGCCATGGCGAAACGTGTAGGTATCTAGGCGTCCTTTCTCTTCTCTTCCCTTTAGTAATCGCTAATCCAGAGACACCTGGTGCACAGTCAATTTACAGATTGATTACTCGAATAAAAAACTGATTCCGCAATCTTAATATCTTCCATTCAGAAAACAGAAAAAAGGGTAGCCTATCACGACGCGTCCCGCCCGTGCCATGACTTCTGCTGCCAATGAAAAGCTTCTTTCTCTGCTATAAAGTAAGACTCTGTCCTGACCATTATAATGTGGAAGAAGTGCCGGCAAATGCATGAGGTGTTATCATTTGTGCATACGATAACCAACAGCTCCATTGCCTCCCTCCGGCAGTCACACAGTTATTTAATTGGTTAAAGAAATCTAATACACTCTTGCCACTCTTAGTAATTTTGTATATTATATACTCTAATATTATTATATGTATAGTTATAATCATTGAAGCTTATACGCGTCAATTGTTGTATGGTTTGAGCTAGTTACTTGGCATAGAAGTGCCTTTGGGATAGTTTCTAAGTTTTAAGTATACATCATGCATGACGTATTTCAAGTTAAAAAAATTACTCGAAAATATAAATGGTCAGGTTTTATATGACAACAACACCGTGTTTATACAAATTTAATGAGTATATTGACTGTATTATTATATGTTGTACAAAGTTAATTATGATATCGTTTAGTTATTCAAAATATAAAACATTTCAAACTGCGAGAAGTTGTGCACTTAAAACAACAAATGTTTACATTAATTGTAGACATGTCAATGGCACTATAATATGGGTAGCTTCAATGAAAATCGAATATGACATTAGAGAACTTTTATTTCAGTCACTTTGAAATAAGAAGAGTATGTCAAATCATACATAAGAATATGCAATTTTGTGAATAATTACTTATTTAAATTTTAGAGAACGTTCAATAATCTAAGAAAGTCGTTCCATACGAAAGATAAGAAAGAAAAAGGAAAACTTCACTCGGTTAAAGTGAGATTCTAGCGATCTCTCTATAACATATTTCAAGATGAGAAAATAACACAAACTATTCCTTTGTTTTCATTTTTGGTCTCTACATAAGGAAATAAAGACAATAAAAAGTAGGGAAATGTTATCCTTTCAAATAATACTTTTAAATATTAGATACAATAATAGCATAAATTTATTTTTATTATGAAAAAATGAATTAAATATGCATGATCTAGGTGGAATTTTGTGCCTATAAAACTAGTAGCTAGAAATATACATCTTCCAAAGTACTAGCACTAGCTAAACCATTCATAATATATCAAAAAATTTCATGTCTCTCTAAGTTCTCAAGAACCATTGATAGGATTCAACTGGTTAAGAAATTCAAGAACTTTGTTTCAATAGTGATAAAACCAAAAAAGTATATTTTTTTTTATTTTCTCGTTATCCACATAAGCATATTTTTGACAAATGTTAAGAGATGAGTTCAAAGACAACTTCTACCCATTTGACAATCAAAAGATATTAGTCCGAAAGGACTTATGATATGTATATTTTGTAAATATTACAATCAAATTTAAACCAATAAGTTTAATTTTTAATCATAGATTAAATATTTATATAATATATATTCGATCAAACTCAATTCAAATATTAGTGTATGTGGATTGTTTTAAGTTCTACACGAGTAAACCTAGAGGGGGTTGAATAGATCTACTAATTCCATTGACTAATTTTTTGAATTCTAATGCAATAATTGTACACTACAAAGTGCACAATGGATTTATATCGGTTAACCCACACTTAGGTTGTTATATTCACTCCATTGTGTTTGGGCATTAGAGCTTACAATAGCTCACTAGGCAAACTATCTTAGATACACAAAGGGATTTATAACTACGAATCAGATCACGCAATCTAATTACTCGAGCTTACAATACATGGATTACCTGCTTTATAGGTGTTGCACAAACTTGCCTCTAATTAGGCTAATATTACAATTTCAAAATTCAAGAAATGAATCCAAGTGATGCAATAGCAGCTCAATTTCAGTATGATTTAAAAAGAATAGCCTGGGAATGATGATGCTAAAATAAGATTTCAAATGGAAGTCAAATAGTTAAGCAAATACCCTCAAAAGTAAATGTTGAGAGATTGATTTGAAATCTCAAAGATTCATAAATTAACTAACCACACCAACATGCATAAGGAATATTAGGTTGAGTAACTATGGCATATATGAGCTTCCAATGAAGCAATGATAATGAGTCTTAATCTCTTAGTACAGGATGCTACTTGCCTTGTAAATCTGAATTCACATATATGGGCTTGCCACCAAGTAAACCAGTTTTATTTAACATAACAATACATAGTTTATTTGGGACCCATAAGGTATGGTTTGAAAGTACCACAATTATGTATTAGTTGTTACACCAAAGGTTGATACCATATTGGTCTCCATTATTTTGATGATAAGAAACGGGTAGCTCAAGCTATTAGTGATTTTATCAGAGTTATTGACATGCCTTGCAACACATACTTGAGTGGTCTATGGCACTAGTTTGGGCCAAGCAATTGAAGATTCTTGATGCCAAGTTAAGGCTAGAAGCTAAATATGGAAGGTTTAATGTTGCGAAGAAAAGTCAAGTGGAAGATCTTTCAAGATTGTTTAAAAAAAAATCATTTTTTTATGTAAAGCTCAAATTTTCCACTTAAACCCTAGCTTGCCTTATTTGTCCTTATTTATTCAACATTCCTATGGAGCATGTAGATTAGTAGTCACTTAAAATGAATTAAAATGGAAAAATACCCAACTCAAGCATTTTAATGTTTTTTGAATTTATCAAATAGACCGTTAGGAAAGGAGCCGGTTGAACTTTTTCCAGTAAGCCTCTATTTTAGATCAAGTTGACTAGGTGGTTATTAGGTCAACCCGATCAATCAACCCAATGTGAGATTGAGATATTATGAGGGTTAGCTTTATTAGCAATGATCTGGTCAACACCAAGTTGACTCAATGTGATATCGAGGGTAAACTCTTTTAGAAAATTTCTGGATACATTGTGCCAATTATATAATTAATAAAGCCAATCGGATGTTAAAAGCCACAAATACAACTAGTTGTTTTCAAAATCTATGAATACCTTAAAGAGTCATTTGAAGGCTTGATGTTCATTCTTCCTTCCTAGAGCTAAAAAATTGTAAATCTTAAAAGTGAACTTTGTACTAACATTCAAAATACACATTCCCAAGTGCTCCAAAGGTTGATCTCAATAGGGTTTGTCCATATTCAAGGACTCTAGCTAGTAGATCTTTTATATGGTAAAATTGGTAAGATTATCCGCTAGCTTGTTTTGGTTCTTATTGTTTTTTTTCTTTTCTCTTCATTGTATTTGACAAGTGGGTTGTTATATTGACATGCAGTACCTCATTGAAAGGTTCTTCGTGAGCTATTAGATTCAAGGGTTGCATATTAAGAGAACTTAGGGTTTGTAGGTAGAACGTAGAAGAAGAAGAGAAGAGAGGAAAACTGAGGAAAGGAGAGAGAGATCAAGTAGGAGAGAAAACAAGAGAGGCTAGAGGGAATTATTGTTGAGGGCACATTGTCATGCCCTCGCCCTGCTTAAGACAACCTAAATTATTGGGCCACTTTTTTTTACCTGTTGAAAATTTTAAACAATTACTCACAATATATGGTTGTAAGGCTTTTAACAACAAAATGATGCTAACTCAAAGGCTTATTTCATCATATAGTTTAATATAACTGATTTTATTAGTTATTGCTCTGGCTTTAATTGAAGAGTCAACCTTTTGCACAATTAACATTATTTTCTAAATCAAATTCAAACTAAATTAATTTCATAAGAATAAACTTTTAATTTTTTCATTTGACCCAAAAACAAATAAAATAAAATTAGGTTTGTTAGAGTCTAGGGTTCCATCAAAGAACTTCAAGGTTTCTCTTAGCTAGATAGTGGAGCTAGTGGAAAGAAGTGTCATACTGACGGAAGAGACTATCAACTATTGTATTCCAATTTCATTTTTTGTAGATAATTTCAAAGTGGTAACCCATCAATTTGAACAACCATTCTTGTTGCAATGGAGTAGTGATTCATTGTTGGAATAGATATTTGAGAGAACAATAATCAGTTCGAACCATGAAACTTCTCCCAATTAAATTAGGACACCAATGTTGGATTTCTTGGACCAGGGTGTAGGTCTCTTTCTCACAAGTCGACCAAGAGAGCATCCTACCCTTGAGAGGTTGGTTGTAGTAAGCAATTGGTTGTCCATCTTGCATCAATACTACCCCAATACATGTTTCTGAAACATTAAATAACAAACAATTTCAAAAAAATTGGTAGAGCTAGTAACAAAGCAATACACATTTTTTGCATGAGGCTATCAAAAGCCTTGGTAGCATCACATCCCATATAAAGGCATCTTTTTTAGTAAGCTAGTCAAAAGTTTTGGGTAAGGGCTAGTCTAGCATGGTTTGGATCTTATCTTGTTTGGCTGAGACACCTTCTTGGGTGACAACATATCCTAGATAGTGGACTTTCGGTGAAGCGAAAGTGCACTTAGATATTTTGACATGGAGGTGGTAGTTTTGTAATGTGCCCAAGACTTTACATAGATGATGTAGATGGTCCTCACAATTCTTGCTATAAACCAATATGTCATAAAAAAGTACAAGTACTACTTTCTCAAAAAATGGTTGGAACGCATCATTTGTCAAGATTTGGAAGGAAACCAATGCATTGGTTAAGCCAAAGGGCATTACCAAAAACTCATAGTGTCCATCGTGTGACCAAAAAGCGGTTTTCTCGATGACACTATCAGCTACTTGGATGTGATGATAACCTGAGTGCAAATTCAGTTTTGAAAAAAAAAATGGACCACTCAATTCATCAAGTAACTCATCGATGACAGGAATTGTGTACTTCATTTTTTTATGGTGATGTCATTAAGGACGCGGTAGTCCAAAAAAAAAAAGGTTTAAGATCGATATTTCTTTTTCACCAATAGTACGGGGGATGAGTAAGGATTGTTACTTGGTCTAATGATGCTTTCCTAGAGCATTTCCTCAACCAACTTTCGATTTCTCCTTTTTGAACATGTGGGTAGTGGTAGGGACATGTGCTTGTAGGGAAGGCATCCGATCCAATTGGGATCCAGTGGTTGTGGAGCCGCTTTGCTTGTAGGACTTTTAATTCAGAAAAAAAACATCTTGAAAGGTAGTGAGCAAATATTGTAATTGATGATGAAGTTTATGTTCACCTTACGATATTGTTGGCCCAACCATTTGCAACAAGATGTTGATCTTTGGGAGATGCCACTTTTTGGAGATATTCTAGTTGCACCAAGTCTTGCTCACCATTTGTTATGCTTTTCCACTTAATTTGATCATCTTTAGGAGAGAATTTCATTGTCATATTTTTTAAATCCCAAATAACTTTCTCCAAGGTGTACAACCATTGCATTCTAGCCCCAAATCCACTTCTTTTATTAGAAGGGCAAAGAAGTCCCATGAATGTGAGACCTTGGACCTCAATTGACACATTCATTATCTTAGATGAACATTGGATCTTGGTCCCTTCTCCCATAATAATTGAAGATACTAAAATTTGATATAGTGGAGCCCTAAGGTGTTTTTAAATTTTTCCATAAACAAACTTCCACTATCAACCAAGATGTGTACCTTATGGCCTTTGATTCACCCATCAAGTTGCAGAGTTCGAGATTGTAGAACTCCAAAGAGGGCATAGAAGGATACTTAGGAGTTTGAGATTTTTTCTTCCATAATCTCAAACTAATGACTTAGGTCATCTTATGCATCCTCAAGTAAGTACAACTGAAATCTTTTGCAGTTGGGACCTAGAGTGAATTTTTCATCACAGGTTGAAATGTAGCGCTTGGTTCTATTTTTGTCCATTTCTTCAAGGGTGAGCCTCTTGAATGGCCTTCGAGTTTATCCAACACCAAAAGAATTGTTGTTTTGTACATATGGATTTTTTGTTTGAATGGATTGGAGAGGGGGCCTCCTGTGTCCAACCGCAGCAGGGACATTTTTTCTTCTTGTACTCAAACTTAGTAAATTGCTTCAATAAGGATTCTAGGATGGAATAGCCTTACCTCAGTTTTTGTTTCTAATTTAAGGCCTCCAATGAAGCTACCAACTTGAATATGTTCCAACTAATGGACTTGGTTGGCTATACGTTCAAACTTCATTTGGTATGCTTTGACAAAGCCAAATTGTCTGAGCTTTGCAAGAAGAGAATCAAAATCTTGATATTGAGTTGGCCCAAACTATATGCAGAGAGCTTGCACAAACCCTTGCCAAGTAAGGAGAGGGCTGGTACAGTTGTGCCATTGGAACCATTTTCTCGCATCTCCTTCTAGATGAAAGGAAGCTACAAGCACCTTTTGGTTTTCGTCAGTTTGTTGAAAAACAAAAAAATGTTCAACTATATAAACCCTTGGGAAAATCTATTTGAACTATGTGGACATGTACAAATCCCCCTCTTGTATTTGAGGTGTCATGTGGGGGAGAATCGTGATCAAAGGAAGGCCAGTTGGGAAAAAGGGTGAAATGTCGATAGGCCATGGGTTGGGTAGTATGAGAAGGTCAAGAGGATAGAAAGTGGTGTATGGTGGCCAAGGCTAAGAGGGTAGGGGTGTGGTCATGTAATGGAGAGGAATAAAAAAATTATGATGTGAGGGGGATATTGGGAAGAGAAGGTATAGGTAGGATTGGTAGTGGAGGAGAAGATAACACACCATCATTAGATCTGCTTAAAGCTTCATGGTTCATGGCTTGTTGAGGAGGGGAAGAGAGTCTTGTAGTCCTCTCTTCCAAATAATCTAGAAACATGGTGGTCAATTATTGTACTTGTCCTTCAAAACTTGAGATTTTTTCACTCAAGTTTTCTTGGTTGGATTCTTGGGCAACAACCACCTCTTGTTAAAATTTTAGCTCCATACTTTTTGTATTGCCCACATTGATGATAGAAGCCTCAAGGAAATTTTTAGTAGGACTGACCTTTATGACTTCTAACGGTGATATCTCACAAAATATAGCTTAGAATACCAATTTTTTCTCCAAAAAGTAGACTTGAAAGATCTTAATTTGGTATATACTTTGATATGTAAAGCCTCACCGTGAATCATTTTTGGTTCTTTGATTTGCTTTATTTCAGCAACAAGACCCGAATGTAATCCTATAGGGATATCTCTATATACATCAAATAAACTTGAAACTCGTTTCTTCATAAACTAGACTTTAATAGCTTTCATTCAAGTGTAATATTGCCAAATAAAATATACTTCTTGTGAACATGATGATATGATAAATTTTCAAGTCTTCAGTTTGGTCGATCTGATCTCCTATTTGGCTAATGGTTGAGACAAAGAAGGTCCAAGCGAAGGACTTTTTTATACCAATTTGATAAGAAACCATTTGTGAAAGGTCTTTATCTTTTCGTAAAATTTCAAGGAAGAGTTTAAAGAGATGAGTTGAGAGGGTTAGAATAAGAGAGAAGGCAAGAAGAGAGGAGTAAAGTAGAAGAAGAGAGGGAAATAGAGAAAGAGATAGAAGGAAAAGAGAGAATGGAGGAGAAAAGGGGAGGAGTGCTAGGGCATGAATTTGAAAGGGAGAGGAGAGCAAGAGAGATTTGGAAAAAGGCTTGACTGTTATCTTTATTCAGCCAACACCCCATTTATAGCATTATTTGAGAAACTCCTTAATCAATTAGGATTACATAACTCAAAGAGATATTTTGAGGGGGTTAGTCTACAAAGAACTTGAATTGAAGTGAAGAATTGAATTGAACTTAAATAAATTAATTCAACTTCAACTCATCTTTGGGTGTTAGTGTGGACGAGTTCAAGTGCACTAGAAAACAGATTCCAGTGTTAGTGCCCCCAAATGAAAAGTATGATATAAAGAAGAGAATAATTAACCTTTTATAATATACTTAAATAGAATATATACCTAAACAAATAATTAACCAAAATAAACATGGTTATTACACTTATAAGTGATTTAAAGTGTTGTATTAGAATATATTAATATCCTAATTAATGAAAAACTATATTATATTACTTAATGATTATAGTTTATTATAAATTAAAACAATAATTACACGTGACTAGAATAAATTATTTAAAATAAATAAAAAAATTAAAAATAACATAAGTGAATATAATAAATAAATAAATAAATTATTTTTTAATGACATAAGATATAGTTTAACATTAAAACTCACTATTTTAATACAAAATAAATAAATATATTATTTTATCAATAACATAATATATATTTTACATATATTAATTAATAATATATTAAAAAAATAAAAAACTAATGATTTAATTAATTGGATAATAAAACCAATTATGACGATGATTTAATTTTTCCTAACTTAGGAAAAATTAAACATTGTCTTCCTTAGCGCGCGTCGTCTTCCTCAGTGGGCAACGGCAACGGAGGCGACACTCTGATGGTATGCCGAGAGAGAGAAAAGAGGGAGGCTAAGAGGCTCCACCTCCCGTGCTCTGCGACGGAGGTCGAGAGGGAGAGGAGAGGGAGGTTGAGAGGGAGGAAGGCCGACAGGGGTGGGGGAAGAGGGAGGAGAAAAAAAAACTTTGTTGAAGGATCACAGGGGGAGAAGGGACGGAGCAACGCGCCCCCCCCCCCGCCCCCCCCCCTTGGAAATTGAAAGGATAGCATCAACCTAGGAAAGATTTTATGAATTGAAAGATTACATTAATTAAAGATAAAACTAATCTAATTTAGGATCTTATCTTATTAAGAAAGGGGGTTTCTCCCTTTTTGCCCTCATGCTCCATGCCCCTTCAATATTTTTTCTTTTTCCCTTTATGCTCCATGCTCCTAGGACATTTTCATTTTTGCCCTTCATGCCCCATGCCCTATGCCTCTTGGGTTATGTGAAAAGGTTAGTTGAAGTAAGGAAAGTGAAAAGATGAGAAGGAGAAGAGTTTGTAGAGGGCACATGTGAACAGAGGAGAATGAGAGTGCTCACTTGCATACTCGAACACTCCCCGTAATTCTTTATTTATAATGAGAGGGAAAATGCAAAGGGTCAAATATAACCTTACATATTAAATTGTGAAAAATGTAAAAATTACTTTTATGACATGCATAACTACATAGGATAAAATCCTTTCTTCTTTAACATAAGCTCAGTGTTCCATTTGTCAATCGGTCAATCTATGTAAGGGGCCTTTGACTCCTACATGCACATTTCAAGTAGCTAGTTCCAGCTAGGTTCTTTCTGGTTAGCTTTTTATATAGTTTTTTTTTTTTTTTTTTGGTTGGTTCGTTTGGGCTGCTTACGGGTATTCTAATGTTTGTGCCACTGGGATTCCTAATATATATATATTTTTCTTATAGGCTTCAGGTCCTTGTGTCAACCCTGAATCCAACCTGTTTATTAATCGGATCAAATAAAAGTCAAGTTAGGATCAAATTTTGCCACCCCTAAATCACATGAGAGATAGAAGAACTAGAGAGAATCTGAATGGAGAGATGATAGAAGAGTGGTTCTTGGACAACCCCTCTGCCTCCTTAAATAGCTTTAAACTAAATAAAATCATAAGTAGAAAGGTACCCTAAACCCTAAAATAGTGAAAGTAGGCCCAGCTATACAATTGTAGATTAAAATGCTGCACCCTTAGCTTCAAATGCAGCCCAACGGTACCATTTGAAATTAGGTGAAACATGACTGGGGTTTGACAATTTCCACAAATGAAGGATTTGTCCAAGGAGATGGGTCAATATCATCTAAAGACATTATATTCAACAGCAGAAAGTATGAAGAGAAGCTAATCACTGTCAAGCACCCCAACACTTGCTTGAGATACCCTTATCTTGGAAAAGACCACCCTTTCAATCTGGATTGCCCAGACCACTGAATAGAATTCACGAATAAATGTTAGTGTGATCAATGTAAGAGAAACACACAAACATGGTAGAGAACCTTTTAATGTTCTTCAACCTCTCAAAATTTGACACAATGAAGGTTCCAAAGAATTTCAAGAAATTGCAGGCCTCAATTCATTGTGGTTTGCCAAGAGGATGCCGTACAACACTGCCTACTACTACAACTACTGCTAATGCAGCCTACTTGCATCCGATCTGCCAATGTCTCTCTATAAGCTGCAATTTCCCGGAACAACAGTTTAAAAAGCTCAGCTTACTTGTTGCTGGCCATACACTGGATAAGCTCCATAGGCTGCAGCAGCATACATGCCAGGATCTTGATGTGGCACACCATATCCGTATCCATCATAGATCTGGTTCCCGTAGTATGCTCCATTCCAGTTATTTGAGTGGTCCACTCTAGGCTGTACAAGAAAGTGAAAATCATATTAACCAAAATATATATAAGCTAAAAACAAGAAGTTGCCATGACAACAGGAAATATATTTGTGTGCGCAATTAGGACAATAAACGTTTTTACCCAAGTACCGGAATCCTTGCAGTAGCTAGTGGAAATGTTATATCCCTTTCAAGAGGATACCAGAGATCACATGGAACTGAAAAGTGGAAAAATGTCCACATTACTCTAGAAAGAATCGTCCCATACCTGCTTGTTGGCTGGGTTCCGACCCCATGAGAGACGAACTGTCAGATTCCCAATAACCGTCCCATTCAATTTTTGCAATGCCTCTTCTGCATTGTTGCTGTCAAATATGGCAAATAAGTCATCTTCAAACAACTCCATTAGACAGAAAAAAACAATCATACAGTACACGGATTACTAAAATGCTATTCATTTGACTATTCCTTTGCTGCTTCTGCAGCTTCTACTGTTGCATTTGTTGAATTCACATCCAACTGAATGAGCCAATTGACATGAGTACTTATCAACAGTAGAACACTTCCGAAATAGCAATATCCTTTACCTCTAGAACTGCCTAAATCATCTCCAATTCAATAACAAAGACTGCAAAAAAGATATATCTGTTTTTGTTTTACCCAACATGTTCAGTATAGTACCCTTCCCAGCACATTGGACCTGGGTCAACAGTCCGTCAGTATCTTATTGCCCTGGCACTTCCAGATTTAATGACCCGTAGCTAATTGGGCAGCTAACTTCACTCTCTTTATTTAGCACAATTAATTTATTCCACAAAAGTAGTTTGTGCTCAGCTAATGGAAGCGTGGAAGGCGTTGCTCTATTATCCCTTTTTGGCCAAGGTCCGACTTGCCCTTATTGCCCATAGATTGGAAAAAAGGAAGACTATACTATTCCATATTAACTGCCCACAAAATTGTCATCTCTGGATGAATTTACAATAGGATATTTAAGCTTTCACCTCGCACAGACAACAGAAAAGGCTTTCCCATTTATCTTTTCCTTTTTATCTTATATTTATAACTCAAATTTCTGTGGTGGAAGACAGTACAAGAAAATTACCGGTGAGCAAACTGCACAAATCCACACCCTTTCCCAGCAGGTATTTTCACTGAAACAATCTCACCATACTGAGAAAATGTCTCCCTGAGGTACTCATCACTGGCACTAGCATCAAGTCCACCGACAAATATCTATCATAGGAAACATGTCATGAAGTAACAGGTGCAATACTCAGTTTATTTTTCAGAACAAAAGACAACTTTGGACTGATCAACTCATGCAAGATTAGACTCACTGTAGTGTTAGTTGAATCATTATCTGATTGAGCAGAACCATTAGACGCAAAACCACCTGAATGAAACAAAATAAAAGAAGATCAAATATTTTGTATTTTCAGAAAACAAAAAAGCAAGAAACAAAGATTTTCAGAAAACACAAATAGGATAAACTTTAATGAGACTAGCTTCATAGTCTTATCTAGGCATCACACATTTTCTAGAGCAACATCAATTGGGAAGTGAAAGAATAACAACCAAACTGGTGTAAATTGCTGCATGAGTAACAATTTGGCACTATATATAATTGAATCAAGATTTAGTTACAAATCTAAGTGATTTCTTTTTCTTTTGAATGTTGATTACACATAAAATTACACCTAATACCCTAAGAGGCTAAAACCCAAGACCTCGCACTAGAAACCCCCTATGTGACTGTTGCTGCATGAGAAACAATTTGGCACTATATGTAATTGAATCAAGGTTGAGTTACAAATCTAAATGATTTCTTTTTCTTTTGAATGTTGATTACACATTAAATTACACCTAATACCCTAAGAGGCTAAAGCCCAAGACCTCGCACTAGAAACCCCCTATGTGACTGTTAAGCCAAAGGCCCATTCACAAACCTAAGTGATTTTAGTAAATACTTGACAGCTAAAATAAAATTAGACAGTAAAGCAAGACTTACACAAAAATACACCTTTTCTTTTCCAATGATAAATTTGTCTTAATAATCTTTGTGGTACAAAACTCAATTCCTATGAAGCAGACTTAGCTTACGATCTCATTAGGAATGGTAATAAATTATGCCTCCATAAGAATTTAATTTTGTGTTAAAAATAATCATTATGCTTACTATCCTCTCAGCTTAGTATAGAACAACTTCAATCAATAAAATTATTCCTAAGTATGAATATGTTTCATAAAGCACATAACATCCTCAAAACTATGAATAAAGCACATAACATCATCAAAACAGTGTTTTAGTTATGCAGACAAAATGGATTCTGAGATTCATGTTAATGATTATGATCAAAGGTATTGAAACGGCAGTTAACCTACTTCCCACATCACCCTTTACCTATGCCTAGGAAAAAAAAAGCTCTGTTTGACACCAAAATTCCAGCTTTAGTTTTGATACATGAAGCAAAAAAAAAAAAAAAAACAAAGTACTCTTACATAAGCTTGTCAGTTACTTAGCCAAAGAGACAAACATTAAGAAGGTCAATACATGCTACTCTAGTCTAACTTAATATTAATAAATCAGTTAGCTGTCTAGTGATCAATCCATATCTTTTTCTTACTGGAATGATAAAAATAAAAAAAATTCCAATCTCAATTACAAAGCCTGAGCTTCTTTTTTTTTCTTTTTTTTTTTTTTTGAGAAATTTGAGAAAGAGACTATTAAAGAAAAATACAAATCAGGGGAAAATCAACATTAAGTAGAAGAAACAGAGTAAAATCATCATGTAATTTTATTTTATTTTGAGAAAGTAAATCATCAGGTAAATATGAAACGATAACAATTGTTTTGTTCACATAAAACATGTAAATAAAAAAGTACAAATAAAAATAAAAAGCAAAAGACAAACTTTCCCACTGAACATATAATCTAAGGAGTTTATCATGTTGAGAGGAAGTTGTAGCATTCCACACTACCTTGTTGAAATCCTGAAGACTTTCTAGGGGTAGCCACACCAATGCGCATGGCTCTGCTGGAACAATAAACGCCATTCATCTCGGACATAGCTCGTTGCCTCTCATTATCATCCCCAAATCTTACAAAACCATAACCTTTTGAACGACCAGTATTTGCATCTATCACAACTTTTGCACCCTTTACAGATGGATATCTACTAGCAAAAGTTTCTTGCAACAAAGTATCAGTTACATCAGAAGCCAAATCACCTACAAAAATAGAGTGGTCTGAACCAGAATCTGAACGCCTCTCTCCCATGCCAAATGATGCCCAGTTCAACCGAAAAGGCTGATCTGTGTTAGGCATTGGTGCCCCATTGTAGTTTTGTAATACTTTTTCTGCTGCAGCTCGTGAATGAAATTCCACAAAGCCATAGCCCTCTGACAGACCAGTCTGTTTATTACGAATGACTTTTATGGAGATGACCTGCTATTGTGTTACCACATTAGTAACGGGCATACAAAATTAAGCAGTCATGAAGAGACAAAATTAAGAAGCTTTGCCAAGACACATTCGATAGAATAAAAAATTGTTGTTGATCCAAGAATTTTTTTTTTAAATAGAATAAATTATCATAGAAGATGGCAACAGATAAAGACTCGGTACTTCAGTATCTATCATATAATATTCTCCACCAATGATTCATATTACAATTACGGCATCCCATCATTTTCAAAAAACAGTGCTATATTACTTTATTAAAACTGAGAAAAAGAAGGGATGACTTCTATTACAAGGGGTTCAGAGAGTTGTTGGTGCTCCTGTTTGGGGGGACAAAATTAATGTGTCACAGACCGCTCTCATATGTTTGAGCATAAGCACAAACTTTAGTCAATATCATTTGAAACGAGGTGCTTGCAATGGAATACACAATTTTGAAAGTACTCCCCGAGAAGAAATGCCTAAATAAAAAACACAGCTGGCACTAGTTCAGAGATAAAAGCATTTCATGGAAGTATCAGTCAGGAGTCAAATTCTATATGAATGCCTAATCTTTCAGCCCTAATATGTGGACATCAATATCTGCATTGAAAATAAGTTATAACATAAAACAATAAGGGTAACTAATTTCAGAATTCCATACTACAACCAAAAGTGCTTTTTACAAGAAATGCATTTCAAATTGAAAATTGATAATCAAAATCCATATTGAAGTTAAATAAATGAGAAAAAGCTAATTTGTTTTACTGTTGGTGGGAAGGCATACTTTGGGTTTGGGAAACTCTTTGTGTGAAAATTGTAGCAGACAAAACCTAGAGTAAAAAGGTATTTTTGATGTTGTTAAAAACTTTATATTTGCTCTGAACAGAGCCAAGATATCACTAGGCAGTTCATGAAACTGGCTGAAGGAAAAATAGACAAGAACATTGAATTTCAGAAAATATTAGGAAGGTTCGATATTGGAATAGTTGTATCTTTGCTTTAGTGGTTCCTAGCTTACCTAGAGGTCAGGCTAAGATATGACTGTCAGAGGCAACAGTAAGACAGGCTTTATAGAATTGACTACCATCCAAAATTTTAGTTTACAAATGGTGTCCTGTGAAAACTTCTACGTCAGAGATTGAACAAGATATTTAACCACCAAAAAGAGTCAGCCTGTCCCTTATGAAATTTGACATGGCGATGTCCTGTTTTAAGTTAAAGGATGATCCTCCCTTTTTGGCCCTACTTCAAAAATATACTAATAATGAAAGATGAAAAGAGCAATAAGAGGACAAATGTCACTCAAAAAAAAGAAAAAAACACAGAAAAGGATGACATAAAAATAGCTACTTTTTTCTCTTAATCATCTTCACATTTGGAAAAAGGACAACACATTTAAGGATAAAATTGTCTTCTAACAAACATAGAGAGTTAAAAACAGTCATAAAGCATAGGTTCTTTTATTAGCAGTGCGCTGCTGCTAGTAGTGGCTCAATAAAGTTCACCTTATCCAATTAAAAAATTGGCATGGACATAAATTGCCAAGTGAAAATAAAAAATCAAAGAAGAAATCTTCTTTTGAATCTACCAGCCATTCAAAGGCTGTACTAGGCTCCAATAGTCATTTTCTACAAATAAAAGATACTCTAACCTTATCCTACGTTAGAAATTGAAGCATAAATAGAAAACAATTAGTAAGCTTATATACATATTATCTTAATCCACAGAGATACAATAAAAGGAACCTATAAACAAGATGGACTCCAAAAGTTCTTCCTTTATATATGCTGAAGGCTTCCACGAAAAGTACTACGTGCATCTTCCGTCCAGTGATGGCAACAGCAAAAGTAACTTTTAACCACAACAATTTAAATTAACTTATCAAATTGACGCCCACATATTAGAGACCTTTGAAGTCAAAGTTCAATATCCGTAAATTAATAAACATAACGTCAACTGCAGATGAAAATTCAAAAATATTAACTTGTTACGCGATTTTAGCCATTCCTCACTGTCGTTGTTTGCAAATCAAACAAAATGCTTGATTATATTATTCCTTCTTCTACTACGTGTCATTTAGTTCTCTAAATACATTTGAAAAAGCAGTTCTCAAAAGAAACTCGTTTTCTAACACCGATAAGGCAACAGTTTCAGATAAAAATAAAAGAAAAAACAGAGCTTCCGTATAAGTAATACACCCATCAGAAAGCCTATCCTCCGAAAGAGAAAGAGACAACGAGAACAAAACCCCATCTACAAAGAACGATGAAACAACTCTGTCTTCACTAGTAACAAGAAGGTTAGACGAAAATCACAACAGATCTCACCAAAGAAAAACAGAAAGAAATCTTAACCTCGCCGGTGTGAGCGAAACAACTGTGGAGGTAACTCTCTTCCATCCAATATTGTAGATCTCCAACCCAGATCGTCTTATTCTCGTCGTTCGACTTGCTCATCATCTGTTGCTGCTGCTGCTGATGGTATGGGATAAAGTGCTGCGGGTAGTGCTGCGGCGGCATCATCATCATAGTCGCGGCAGGGTACTGCATCGCCACCCAGGGTTGCGGCGGCGGCTGTGGCGGTTGCTGCTGCGAATCCATTCCTGCCGTCGACTGCATCATCTTCCCTAATACGCCAACTGATCTAACGGGAACAACAAAGCATGTAAGAGAGGGAGAGAGGAGAGAGGAGAGAGAGAGAGAGAGAGGCAGGAGAGAAGAGAAGGCCTGGTCTGTGGGAGCAGAACCAGGGGCGGAAAGAGAGCTCAACTATTCAATATTGGATCAGTTTAATAGCAAGAGAAAGTCCATCTCCACCCGTCGGATCAGTCCCTGAACCGGTCACAGGATCCGATCGGCACCGTTGGTTCCGAGTAATTTGGTATCGGTAATTCATGTAAAATTAGCTAATTAGTTTATAAAGGTCCGCAGATTTTTCCGCGTATCGAAAAGAATGTTAAGTCCACGGCGGGTGGTCTTTGGACTACCAAAAGAGGCTTGGCCGTCCCATCTTGACGGTACATGGTCACCATGTGTCTCATGATTGGGAACTCGTCACCGTGTGGGCCCCACCACTTTAGGGTTTCCTTGACGTGCAGCTTCGTCGTAAGAAAGGGGAAATTTAGATTTCATGCACGTGAACCTTAAACTTTACGGGCTTTTTCACGTTTCATAGTTCATTGCCTACCAGGACTCCACCTCTCGAGTGTCTGATTTGAGTAAGAACCAAGGCTCAGCTACCCGAATAGGGATCCGACTTGGTCAACCGAGTCCAGCATAAGAAAGGGACTCGCCAGAACCAGAAAATATTAGGGACAAATCAACCCCTACTCGTCCTAGGGATTGAACCCCAATAATCCATATGAATTGTGTAAGTCCAATGTTGCTAACCCCCCAGACAATCTATCAAACTATAGTTAATTTTTACCACACCTATTGTAAATAGCAGACAAATCAGTCACAATAAGATAATTAGGTACAAAATGAGGGCCCTCATTAGAAATTAGAAGTAACCACAATAGGATCCAACCTCAACATGGATTGTCCATTCTAGAGTTCTAGTAAGGGATTCTAAAGAGCTTGTTAGAAAACTAGTAGAAGGGTATTTTGGTGATTTTACTTTTAACTGTAATTTCTGGAGATGATATTATGTAGTTCAACATGTTTAAATTTACTTGTAGTACAAATTTCATGTAAT